>NW_025334013.1:25174209-26528520 GCF_019186645.2 Phyllostomus hastatus
TGTCTCTCTCTTTCTGCTCTTTATTGAGAATTTACTAACTGCCTGATACTGTACTCAGTGTTTACAAACACTGTCATTTTATGCTACAACAATTCTTCAACATAAAGTAGCTAAGTTATCCCACTTTACAAATAAGGAGGCTGAAGCTCTGGTAGCAGAAATTAGTTGCTGACTAGTTGGTTGTAAGGGTTAGTGCTCCTGGGCTGACTCCAAAGGCAGAGGCCTCTGTACCGCCACCCCTGCCCTGATGGCAGGCTTGTCCCTCAGACGAGGACAAACTTCCGGGGCCTTTGAAGATGGCTAGCCCTTAGGCCCTGGAGTGCGATTGCCTGGGTTCACACCCAGCTCCACCACTTCTCGTGGTCTTGCAGGAGCTGCTCTGGCCGTCCTCTGGAGTGAGGACTCCACGGGAAGGGAGCCCTGCTGTTCCTCCAGGTGAAGATCACGTTCCAGGCACCCGGGACACCAGCGTCTCTTGCCCAGATTGTCCCACCCCCTCTTCCAGGGCCTGTGTGGGCCTCTCTCCTGGGTCAGTCCTCCCAGGGCCGGTCACCCTGTGTGCTGTGGTCCAGCGACAGCTGCTAGCGGATGGTGGGGTGTTGCGTGTAGACAAAGAAGGCAGCGGGCTGTGGCATGCCTGGAACTCTGCTGAGTCCAGGAATCTAAATGCAAATCTGGCCTTCCAGGTCCTTGTGAATATTTATTTGTTAAGGTACTTTATTCCACATATTTATCATTTTAAATGTGCAGGTTATGGTATGCGGGTTTCCACTTGTGCTCTTACTCAGTGCCCTGTGAATGTTAGGGCTGGCCTGGCACTGGCTCAGGGTCTAGAGCCAGACTGCCTGCCTTGGGCTCAAAATCCGTGTTCGGCTCCTACTAGCTATGTGACCTCGGGTACGTTATTAAGTCCCTTTGTAACTCCTGTTTTGTATCTGTACCTCACTGGGTTCTTGCAAGAATTTCAGAAGATCATACATGGAAAGTACTTAGAAATGCTGTCTGAAACATAGTAAATGCCAACTTTGGTTTAGCTGCTGCTGCTGCTGCTGCTTCTTCCTTACCACTTAGGGAGGGCTGTGCTCATAGGATAAAATTGCATCTCATATGACCTTAGGTGGGAGGACAAGGGTGTGTGTGGCCAGGAAGAAGGTGAGGAGGGACACCAAGCATTGTAGTTGAGCTCTGGGGCTCTGCACTCTCTGGCTATGTAAGCTTTTGTAGGTTCCTTAGCCTCTCTATGTCTGTTTCCTGGTCTCTAAAATAGAGAGGATAGGAACTACCTCCAGCTGGAGAGCGAATAAGGATCAAATGAGAAATATAGCACCTGAGAGTACCCAGCACATGGTAGTGAACTGACAATTTTCTAATTAAAAACAACAACAACACATCCTCGTGTTTCTCTCCATTGTCCTTCGTTCTTTCTCTCTCTCTGCTCCCCTTGCAGCTTTTCAGGCGCTTTGCCTCATTTCAGCTGCGCAGCCCTGTCAGGTGGGTTTTCCAGATTGGGAAACAGAGGCTCAAGGAGAGAAGTGTTTTTCCCAAAGTCACACGGGGGAGAGCAGGGGTTTGGGTCACCAGCGGTGGAGAGAACGGAGAGATGCTTCCATGCATACATGCTCTGTGCTTGCTCGTATATTGGCAGGCTGTGCTCACAGACACCGGGGTGGGGGGGTGGGAAAAGGGGACCTTATAGACCCCCATTTTACAATTGACCAGACAGAGCCTGAAGGACTTGGAGGGGCCTTTTTATAGTAAATGCTTCTCTGCTGCCAGTTTTCTGCCTCTGGAAAGTGTGGCCAGTTAGCGTTCCTGAAACTGCTCACGCTTCGAGCAGGCCCGTCTTGGTAACCGGATTTCTCATTGTCTCCCAAAGGACGGGGTATAATGACTATGAGAGGATTGGCGCCGTCCCTCCCCAGATTGGACACCCGTTTCAAGAATTCCCGGAGGGGCTAATCTCTGATTTCAATATGTTAATGTGCAGAATTTAATGGCATATTTATTGCTTATGTAGATGTTAGTTATTTACATGGGAAACTGATTTATTTATCTATTAGATAATTAGTAAAATTCAATAATTGCAAAAACCTTTTAGCAATCAGTTGACATTTAATTAACATACAATAACTGTCTTATTAAATCTACATTAAATGCCTATTGGAGTTAATTAAAACTCATACCTATGACTCCACATTCTTTGGGAATCCTCATTAAAAACCACCAGTAAGAATACAGATGGGAAAACTCCCCAGAAAACTATTTGCAAAGGAGTTGCTTGAACAAGACTCAAGTATTTACTCAGGGCCTACTACGTACTTAAAACAATGCAAACGAGACAGACATAGGCCCTGCCTTCAAGGAGCATGCAGTCTGGTGCGGGGTGTGGAGATGAATGACACGGAAGACAAATGAACTCTGCCATTCTAGCAGGTGCAGTGAAGGGCGGGCAGGCGGGCGCTAGGAAGAGCCTGGAGGCAGGGGATTTGAGCTGGTCATGGGCTGAAGGTGGCTGCCTGAGCTGATTTCTGAAGGTTAAGTAGGAGCTATCCTCGGAAAGATGGAGGCGCTTCAAGCAGAGGAAACGGCATCTGCAAAGGCTCTGAGGAGGGAGGGAACACGGCCTGTGCATCCCTTCCTTCCTTCCTTCCTTCCCGGCCTGTAGGCGGGAGTGATGAGGGGCATGGAGACAAGGAGTCTGGCCTTTTTCCTACAAGCAATGGGAAATGGGAATTAGTGTGTGTGTGTGTGTGTGTGTGTGTGTGTGTGTGTACACAGCATGACTGGATTTGTGTTTTGAGGTCATCTGTCTGAGGCTGGAGTGGGTTGAAGGGGGACTTGAATGGATATGTGTAAATCAGTCAGCAGGCTATGGCAGAGGTCCAGCTGAGAGAGGACAGTTTCTTGCTGAGGGCAGAAAGATATTGAAATATTCATCCCCGAACAGGAGCTGGTGTTGGAAAAAGGGGTCAAGGAGGACTTCTATGGCCCTGGCTTCGGGAACCGGCTGGCTGGTGCCACGCATTCACTGGGAGCAGGAACAGCGGAAGAGGTCCAGATGCGGAGTGAAGACCAGACAGCCTTGAAAATGTTGGGGAGGAGCTATCCAAGAAGAGATGTGAAATAGACGGATACATAGGCCTTGAACTCAGAAGAAAAATTAGGGCTGAAGATTTAACAAACCCTCGTGCTTGGGTTCCACTCCAGAAATCCTGATTTTAAGGGTCCAAGCTGCAGGTCATTCTAAAGTGCGGCCAAGTTTGAGAAGGACCAGCCTAAGCAGGAAGCACAAACAAAATCGGATCTCATTATCCATTCCTCTGGCGACTCCGGCTGGTTGGGTTCACCTCCGCCAGAGCCCGTCGTCACCTGCCCATATCTCTGTGCTCGTACTGTTGTCGGTGCTGTAAGTAATAATCCCATCACCCACGTTGTCGAGTACTTGCTGTGCCGCCGGCACTGTGCCGAACGCTTTGCTTCTGTTCTCTCATTGGACCTTCACAGCAAAACTGTGAGCTGGGCATTATCCCTGTTTTACAGACAAGGAGATGAAAGCTCTGAGAAGGGTAGTCTTGCCCACTGTCACACAGGTGGTATTAAGTGCACTTGAACCCAAATCCATTAGACTCCAAAGTCTTCATGCTCCATCACTATGACATACTGCCAGTCTCCGTAAAACCAGAAAAAGGTTCTCTAATGTGTCTGTCTCATGGGGGATAATTTGGATGAGGGATAAGGAAGGATCTGTGAATGCCATGTATGTCTAAGTGGGTGCGGGGTGGCGGGGGGGCCCAGTCCTCAGCAAGAAGCTCTTGCTCTTCGCTGGAGAAAGGAAAGAGGTGTGTTTGCCAGCACCCTCTCCCCTCACTATGAGCTGTCCTGGTTTGGAGCCATAATAACCTAACAGGGAAGAGAGACAGAATTAACATGTATTGAATAGGTCAAGATATTATTGCAACAGACCCCAAATCGACATGTATATCATCAAACCTGTTGATATGCTAACACTTCTCAAAATATATTCTAAAATTAAATGGTGTTATTTAGGAAAAAGGACTACTGTAGTCAAATACATTTAGAAACTGCAGGACTCCTCAGATCCTGTAGGATGCTACATGAAGCTCCAAGGATGGGGGCGGGGAGGTGGAGAGGGTGCAGTTTCCTCATCTTATTTAACCAAGAAATACCCTTTCTTTCTTTCTTTCTTTCTTTCCTTCCTTCTTTCTTTCTTTCTTTCTTTCTTTCTTTCTTTCTTTCTTTCTTTCTTTCTTTCTTTCTTTTTCTTTCTTTTTCTCTTTCTTTCTCTCTCTCTCTCTTCTTTCTTTCTTTCTTTTTCTTTCTTTCTTTCTTTCTTTCTTTTTTTCCTCCCTCCCTTCCTTCCTCCCTCCCTTCCTTCCTTCCTTCCTTCCTTCCCTTCCCTTCCTTCCTTCTTTTTTTCTTTCTTCCACAGAGCATCTAGCTTGGAGTTTCTCAAAGCCTAGGTCTCAAAACCACCTGCATCTCAGAACTGCCTGAGGGTTTTTTAAAAAATGCAGACTTTGGTCCCCACCCCCCAGACCCTGCAGCAGAAGCTCCCCAGATGCCACCCAACCGAGCATGCCCGATGACTCTGGTGCCCACCGAGCCTTCGGAAACACGCCCCTGGAAGGACTAATGCTCTGAGAAACACAGGTTGGAAACTCTGCTGTGGACAGAATGTATCTTAAAGTTCCATGAATTGCTACTTTAATATTGATATAGATATTGTAATCAACAAAAGACAAGTTTACTTGAATCGCTGTAAAACACCCAAAGTTTTTTTAAATTTTTACTCTATGAAACGTTGATGTTTCTGACCAGCAGGGCTAAAAGGACAACTACCCATTTGTGTGGGGTCAGTGGGATGTTGTGAAATTGAGAGGTTCTCAGGTCTCAGCCTGCTGGTCCAGAGCGAGAAGAAAGCGCCTAATGCAGGATTCTCCAACCGAGGACAGGGGGAGGGGAAGGTAACTCTGCCCATCCTCAATCAGAGCAGTTTTACCATGATCTGTTTAAATTTTAGATGAAATCAGGGATGAGCTGCTAAAAAAACAGAAACAAACAAACAAAAAATTTGCTGACCGCCGCTGCAGTTCCTTCACTTGTCAGAGGAGGGACCTGCGACTCAGAGAGGCTTCGCTGCGGTCCCCCTGCAGGCCCGGGGGCCAGCGCTGGGCCCCCTCGCTATGCGGTGGCAGGGCTGTTAAAATGCAGCCCACGGCCAGTGTGGCCAAAGTCAGCTGTAAGTCAGAGCCAGGCACAGCCTGAGGAGAGCCCGCGTCGTCCTCCTTGGGGCTGACCTCCCTCCCTGGCCTCTCTGCTCCTCTCCTGGCTGCCTTTTCCAAGCACCTAAGCATATGTATGAAGTGGAAATCAAACGCCTGCCTCGGACTTGACAGAACTGCTGAACTAAGAGCCATATAATGTCCTCTGCTGAAGGACATCACCTTGTCAAGATAAAGCTTGGTAAACGCTGCTCCGCAGGAAGCCGGGCTTCCGGGGCTGGATCATGTATATTCATGCGGGCTCGGAGTCTGCCCACTGCCCCACCCCCGCTCCTTGCCAGCTACTGACCAGCCTGGGCAGCCCAAGGGGCAGTTTGGCATCCTGGGGACATGCTTCTGACACTGTTCACCTCTTGATGGGAACGGGTGCTGTTGAGGCTGATCACCCACCCTTGTGGATTTCAAACCCAAGATTTCCTTCACAACCCTCCGCTTAGTTTCCTCTGCGCTGTCCAGCTCTGGGGACCCAGCAAACACACCCAGAAAACTCCTAAGCATGGTGTTCAAGGCCCCCTGTGCACTACCCAGGCCTCCTTCCGTGGCATCTTCGCGGGCTCTGTCCGGGAACCACACAGAGCTGCTTTCTTCCCTTCGCCCTCCTCTCCAGACCCGCACACATGGTTGCTTTTGCTCGGCCTGGCCCCTGCCCGGGACTCCCTTTCTTTCCCCTTCTCTGCTTGGTGAGCTCCCATCGTCCCTTTGAGGTCCAGCTCGAACGTCAGCCCTCCCCGCAGCATTCCCGGGCCCCTCCAGATGGGCCGGTCACTCCCTCCTCCTGGCAACCAGACAGCATCCTGGCTTTCCCACAGGCCCCTGATCTTTTGCTCTTTAATTACCTATTTATGTCTCTTTGCCCCTTTCTACTGAGAGCTCCTGGAGGTCAGGGCAGCACCCCCAGAACCCAGTCTAGGGCCTGGCAGCAGTAGGGCCCAGTAAGTGTGAACTGATGTCCCGGTCACTATTCTTGTGTGGACTCATTTGCTAGGGTTGCGGGCTTCAGCACAGACGTTTCCCGTCTCACGGCTCTGGAGGATGCAGGTCCGAGATCGCGGTGTCGGCAGGGTTGGTTCCTTTCGAGGCCTCTCTCCTTGGCTTGCAGCTGGCCGTCTTCTCCCTGTCTCTGTTCATATCTGTGTCCTAATCTCCTCTTCTTAAAAGGACACCAGTCACATTGGATTAGGGCCTACCCATAAGACCTTATTTTATCTTAATCACCTCTGTGAGATCCAATCTTCATACAACTACATTCCGAGGTACCGGTGATTAGGACTCCAACACATGACTTTTGGGTGGCATCCCTCAGCCTGTGACACTGTGTAACAAAATCACCCAATTTGGTAGCTTAAGACAACTGAAGCTTTTTTTTTTTATGCTCATGGATCCTGTGGGTCAGGACTTTGGACAGGACACTGTGGGGATGGCTTGTTTCTGCTCCACGGTGTCTGGGACCTCAGCAAGGACGACTCAAAGGCCGGGGGCCAGAATCCTCTGCAAGCTCATTTGCTCACAAGCCTCGCACGTGGGCTGGGATGACACGAAGGCTGAGATCGGCACTGGAATGCCTATGTGTGCCTTTTCCAGGTGGCTTGGCTCCCTGCCAGCATGGCAGTCTCCGGGCAGTTGGGCTTCTTCCTCAGTGACTCAGGGCTCCAAGAGCAAATGTTCTAGGGAGAAAGGCGGAGCTGTGTCACCTTCTAGGGCCCAGCCTTGGGCGTCGTACAGCCCCACTTCCCTTGGGCTCTATGGCTTGAAGCAGTCACGAGCACCCCCACCCCTGGATTCAAGGGGAGAGGGATGGGCCTACACCCACCTTTTCGTGGGGCAGTGACGAGGCCATGCTGGAGAAGAGCGTGTGAAGGGCGGAATGCTGTGGTGGCCATCTCTTTGGAAGATGCAATCTAAATGGAACTCAAAGGGACCCCTTGCGGTCGTCCTCATGGGACCTGTTGGAGCTGGCTGCAGTCAGAGGACACGATGCTGGTTCTCTTGTCGTCCTTGGACCATTAATTTGCATATAGACATGTTTGGAGTTTATGTGTCTTTAATCTTCATGTTTATCCATTAGGATGACCACATCTACCACCTGCTAGCTATATGGCTTTGAAGGCAAGGAACTCCTCCTTGCGGAGCACTCGACAGAGGGCCTGAGGCATGGGTAAATACCTATGGTTTTTGAGTTCTCTGTGGGGCGAGCATTTAGATTCACCTGTTTAATCAGCGTACATTTCTCCAGTGCCTTCAGGGGCCCTGACACTATGTTTAGGAACTCATCTATCATTTGTACATAAACAGGATTTGTGGATTTTGTCACTCAACAAACATTGCCATTGTTTAGTCATTCAACAAATGCCCTTACAGCATCTGCCCCAGGAAAAGAAGAGGCTCTTGGCAGAGGGGGCCGATCTCCAGCTAATGTTGCACTCCAGATGCATCAGGCAGAATTCTAATAGCATCTGTGTGTTTCATTTTGCCCATTACGACACCATTATATTTTAAAGCTTGTCTTTCTAACTCTCCTATTTTTCTTCTAGACTGCACTCCCGCTATATGGCTCCAGTTTCTCCAACCATTAGGAAGGTATTATAGTTACTGGAGATTCATCTATCATTTTATGAGCCTCTTTCAGGAGAGGAAATAACGGGTTGTTTCAAGTGGGAAACGATGGTTCCCAAAGCCCCGTGGCACAGGCGTCCTGCTCCCAGGGGATCCGCCAGGTGGTGTTTATCTTTGACACAATAAGCAAAAGATCAGAAATGATTACCACAAATGGCAGAGTAAACAGTCCATCTGCAACAAAGGGCACCTGCCCAAGTGCTGGAAATCGGATCCACACACAGCTGCCAATTCCAGACTGTGGCCCGACGCCTCCACTGTGCCTCTAAGGGCTGCAGTGCATGGCTGGGCGCAGGCTCACCCCGCCCCTGCCCTAAATGCCTTGACAAGGGGCACTCAAATCCGAATCCCGTCAGGGGCTTGTGTCCTCTTAGGCTCAAGTCCAGCCTCCTTCTCCTGGCTCCAAAGCCCTTCGTGCTCTTGGAAATTGTCCATTTTATCCCCATTGCCTGGATCGATGTCTGGCATAGACCAGACATTTAGTAAATATTTGTTGGCAGAGGAATTGAATAGTCTGGCCTCTGCCTACCTCTCCAGCATCATCTCTTGCTTCCCTCTCCCTGTAGTCCTCGCTGAATTTGTTTTGGTTCCTAGAATACAGCATGCTTTGTTTTTTCCTCCTTTGTCCATTCTGCTGCCTCTGCTTGGAGCACTCTCTTCCGCCTCCCCCTGGTTAACTCCATACCCCCTATGGGTCTCAGCTCAGATGCCCTACTTCCAGAAAGCTTTCCCTGAGCCCAAGCTCCTGGGCACACCACCCCACTGACACTTTCTCTAGCACATTCCTTTTCGTGACCTCTTGCCTGTGTGCCCCACCAGGATGGAAGCTCTTTGAGGGCGGCAATGGTGTCTTGTTTACTGCCAGTGCCAAGGACTCACACCCCCTTCCGCAGCTGTTACAGGGAGGCAGCTGCTCAAGCAGAAATGGCTCTTCTGGACTTACTGCCCACGTGACTACCTTTCTCTGTGGAATATGACTGGAAATGATATGAATCCCTTCTGGATCAAAGTGGTTAAGTAGGGGGTGCCCAATCCTTCACGCCCTCTTTCTTTCCTCATTTCTCAACTAAATACAGAAGATCTAGTGAAGAACTCTAAGGAGACACTAGAGGGAAGCACTCTGAATTCCCGAGTTCCCCGGGACGACCAAAGGGAACACCAGCACTGGACTTGGCATACACGAGTGTAAAACAGACACATTGTTTTAAGCTATTGGCACTAGGGGGATGCTTGTTACAGCAGCTAGTATTAGTTGACTAAGCTACTGCTTTGCCTCCACAGCATCTGTTAAAAGTGGAGTTTTTTGGCCATACAGCCTCTTACCACATCTGTACAGTCTCCCAGACCCAGCATTGCCCAGGAACCCACAGTCTGGCTGTGGAGAGAAGTTTGGGAATCAGTTCACATCATCATGAAAAGCATCAAATGGTTAGATTGAATGGACTGAGTCTTGTACCATTAGGCAACATCAAGATTCATTGACAGAAATGGCATCTTAATTAAAACAGACAATGGCTTTGACGTAGCACATTAGATAGGGTAAGCATTGCTGTCTCCCTCAACCCTTTTCCCATTAAGTCCTATAGATTTGGCCTCTAGCTTTCCCACTTGTCTCTCCCCCATCTGCACTGCCCAGCCCTGGTTCAGTCCTTCTCGTTTCTCAACAGAACCACCCAAGAGACTCTGGACTGGTCTCTTGTCTGCGGCCAGATCTGGCCAACACTCATTTTCCCCTGTGTCCATCAATTCCCATGGCCCAGCCACACAGTTCCTCTAAAACCCAGAGCTGACCTCTTTGCCTCCTGCTGCCTTCAGGGGACGTCCACACTCCTTACCTAACATTCAAGGCCCTTCAAGATATGATTCCTGCTTCTTCTTTCCATCTTATCCCTCATGAGTCCGCACAACGTTTCAGAGAATCTAAGCCCCTTTTCTCCCCTCTGTACCCTGGGCCCTGTCAGGTTGCACTTGCAAGAAGCTGGTCAAAGCCTGTGCAGATCTGGTCACTCAGTGATGGCAGGAGTGACGGGGCGCAAAGATATTTTAAAGTGACACAGAAGAGATATATCTGACACATGGCCCTCCTCCTACTCAACCTGCTATTAGGGAAGTGTACACTTATTGTATTCTTTGTCTAATGTGGGGGATTCTTTGAAGATCGGAACTGTATTTTATCCCCAATACTCAGCACGAGTCCTGATACATACGAAGGCTCAAATGTATTGAATGAATGAAAAGGTTCACATGATTGTTTTTCTCCACAGAGGAAAATGTATAACATACCCAGAGAAAATCCTCATTTAACGTGAGTTACAAAAGAGTGCGGAGTGTATGTATAACCAGAGAAAACCCTGAACAAAACAATAATAAGAATAACAGCTAACATTTACCTGGTGCCCACCACAGGCCAGGTGGTTTAGGAGTTCTCTAGATGAGCTTATTTGATCCTCACAAAGCCCAGTAAAGTATTATCATTATTATTTCCATTTTATAGATGGAGAAATGGAGGCAGAGAGACATTAACCAACTTGATCAAGGTCCAGTGATCGTGGGCAGTAGAGCTGAGATTTAGACCTGGGTGCGGTCTGACACCTGCATGTGGGTGCACATCAACTATGTGATGCGGTAGGAAATACCCAGGACGAGGTACCCAGGAGCTGCCTCGGACATCCCTACCAGCAGACCCTGGAAGCTGGCAGGGGCAAGAGATCTGTTAAGAGTTTATTTTTGTTAAAGCTTCTGCAAAAAGTCTGCCAAGATATGTTATATGCTGATTCGCTCCTGTCTATGCCCACAGGGAGGGGATAAAATGTGGGATTTTATCTTCTAAGTGTTTTTCTCACTCTCTCTTTTCTTGCAGACCAATAAGGAAAAGAGCATTGCTTATTTGAGTAACAGGCAAAGGATACTCACAGAAGAAGATATAAAAATAATCAATAAGGACATAAAAATTTTTTTACTTATGGACAAAGAAAGAAGTTAAAACAATGATATGCACCCCTCATCCCCGACAAAAGCAGATGTCTTCTTTTCTTTTCTTTCTTTTTTTTTGTATTACCACTTAGTCCCCTTTCTTATTTTCCTCTCTGGGTTGGCTGACACCCTGGGGAACAGGTTCCCTGTTCACCGCAGGTGAGTCTTTCCAGGGGTAATTTGGCAATATGCATCAGAAGTTTTAAAAATGTACACATGCTTTGATCCAGCAGTTCCTTCTGGAACGGATCCTAAAGAAACAGTTGAGGATGTACACAGAGATTTAATTATAAGTGTATTTACCAAAACATTGTTGATGGTAGTGAAAAAGTGAGAGAAACTTAAATGCCTGACAGTCGGGCTGGTTGCATATCACAGTAGATTACTAAGCAGTCATTAAAAACGTTGTTGTAGAAGAAATAGTATTTAGTGGCATGGCAAGATGTACACGATTAAACGTTACGCGAGAGAAAGCAGGTTACAAAACAGATGAACCAGCGGAGGCGATAAGTCGTGTATGTAAACAATGCAGACACGGGTGCTCAGAAGGACTCCCATCAGCCTGGCCCCGTGTGAGAGAAAAAAGCACAGACTCTGGTACCAGATTTGTCTGGATTTGAACCGCAGCTCAGCCAAAAGTGATCTGTGCAAGCTCAGGGAAGTGCCTCAACCTTTCTGTGCCTTCGTTTCCTCCTCTGTAAAATGGGATTCATAACAACTCCTACCTAAATAAGTCAGCATATGTAAAGTGCTTAGAAGTGTGCCTGGCATCTAGTAAGCAAGATGTTAGTGATTGCTAGACAGAAGTGTTCGGAGCTGTATCAGAAATATAAGGAAATGCCAATGGAGAGAGATATTTATTCTCTTGCAGGAGGCGGGGCAGCCTTAGAGAGGCAGTGGTACTTGTCTGGGTTTCCAAAGACAGGAAGGGCTTCCACAGATGGAGAAGGGGCAGGCTGAAGGCTGTCTTCCCCCAGCTATGAGGCTTCCCCTGAGGGGAGGCTGGGAGGGTCCCCTGCCCCGAGCCACACTGGGCCCTGGGATGCACTTGGCTTACTTACCATGGGGAGCTACTGTCCTGAGTTGCTCTGCTCTGCTGCTCTGGCCAGGTCTTCTCTTTGTTTGTCACTGAATCCCCAGTTTTGCAGAATGGAGCAGGCTTGCCGGGCAAGTTTTAAGACAGAAGATTAAGCTGTTTTTTTTTTTTAAAGAGGCAAATTTTATTAAATAACATAGCTATGTTTTACAAAAGGCTCTGCTGAGCCAGAAGTTTGGAAATACATTTATCTCATGGAATTCTTGGATTTCAGAGGCTGGAATGAGCATTCAAACCATGAAATTGATAGAGAGATGGTAACAAGACAGGGAAGTCCTATCCGTGGGGTCCCGAGAGAACTAAGGCCAGGGTCCAAGGGTCTGGACTCCACGTGAATATGTGAGGGCAAAGTACAACCCTGGCGCCGGCATCACGGGCATTAGTGGGAGGCGGAGTTTTGGCTCGATATGAGGATGACTTCTAATAGGCAAACCTGGCCAGAACTGAAATGGAGAGGTAGTGAGGTTCCCATCACCAGGGGGCTGTAAGCCAAGACTGGAGGACTCTTGGGAAATGATGCAGCTAGATTAGTTGACTTCTGAGTTTTCTTTCAATTCTGAGATTCCACTGTATTATGATCTTTCTCTCTCTTTTTTTTTGTTTTTTTTGCAAGTAAAACTTATTATTTATTTCTTTTTTAGGTTGAAGGAAGTTTTAATTATTTTTTAAATTCCAAATTATTTTTATTTCCTTCTTTTGCATTGAGATTTGGTACTGCTTTTCCCACAACATACCCAAGTATTTATAGAATGGCAGCGGAACCAGGTATGGCTGTATTGGGGATGGAGGTTTTAAATTTTTTGTTTTTACCCTGATAAAATACAAAACACGTGTAAATGGAAAAGAAATGTGAATTATAACAAGTTAAGGATATCTTTTTCTTTTTTAAATTTTCACATACCTTTCATTGAATTTATTGGGTGTGCAGTGGTCAGTAACATCGTATCAGTTTCAAGTGTACCGTTCGGCAGCACATCGCACGCACGGTGTGCGCGCCATGCAGAGCGCGTGCAGTCTCCTCCATCACCACTTACCCGGCTCGCGCTCCTCCACCTGCCCCTCCCTCTGCTAATCACCGAACTGCTGTCTGTGTCCATGAGTTTGTTTTTTTTCTTACTCCCTTCACTTATTTCATTCAGCCCCAGCCCCCTCCCCTTTGACAGCTGTCAGTCTGTTCTCTGTGTCTGTGAGACTGTTTCTATTTTGTTTATTTTTGTTGTTTAGATTCCACAGTATGTATGATCATATAGTGTTTGTCTCTCTCTGACTGGCTTATTTCACTTAGCATAATACCCTCTAGGTCCATCCATGCAAAGGGTAAGATTCCCTTCTTTTTTTATAGCTGAGTAGTATTCCGTTGATTAAATGTACCACAGCTTTTAAAATTTTTTAAAAACTGACCATTTTAATGATAAAATATTTCAAACATGCACAATGAAGGTAAACATAATGTAAGAGACACTCACATCTCACTACCCAGAGGTAAGAGATTAATATTTTGTTGTATTGTTGTAATCCACTCCTCTTTTTCTAAGGAAGAAAAATGACGTATATAGCTACAGTCCCCACCTTTTCTGTCCTTCCAGAAGTAACAATTAATTTGAAGGTTTTTTCATCATTCCATACCACTTTTTTTACTTTGAATGCATATATGTAACCATATGCAATATGTAGTATTGCCTTTGCATTCATTAGTTACATCATACTGACTGTGTCCTTTTGCGGCTGATGTTTTTTATTTAACGTCATGTTTTTGAGACTTAACCATGTTGATGCATGACATTTTAGCTCATTTATTTTACACAGCTGCATAGTAGTCCACTATATGAATGAACTGAACTTGATTTATTTATTCTCCATTCATGGACACTTAGGTTGTTTTCTAATTATTTTTTGGCTATCAGAATATCTAGGGGTGGACTTGCTGGGCCCTATAATGTGCACACCTTCAACTTTGCAAATTGTGAACAATTTACTCCTCAAGGTGGTGTGCCTATTTATAGCCTCACCAACAGTGAAAGAGTTCTTTATTCCTCCAGTCCTCGAAAACACGTGGTGTTTTCAGCCATTTCAACTGTTGCCAATCTGATAAGCATGAACAGTTATCTCAGTGTTCCTTACATTTATTTTTCTTTCTCTTTTCTCTCCCCACCCCACACCCGCCCATATATGCTTACTTGGACCTCTAGACATCTTCGTCTGCTCTCAACATTAAAAGAAACACTTCCAACGTTTCACCATTATGTATGTTTGCTATTGACTTGTGGTGGGTGACTCTTATCAGGTTCAAGTTTTCTTTTTGGCTCGTTAAGAGGGTTTCTTGTTTTGTTTTGTTTTTTTAAACCACGAATTAGTATCGCTGAATTTTATCAGATGCTTTTTCTAAACCTGAAATGATCATATGGTCTTTCTGCTTTAATTTGCTAATCTGGTGAATTAAGATGATAGGTTTTCTTTTTTGCTTTGCTTCCTTGTAAAGAAGTATTTCAGATACAACTGAAGTTCTGTATGCATTCCCTCCCTCCCTGGAGGCAAATACCACCCCAAATTCAGTTTCTCATTCTCATGCATATTTCCATGCGATTGCTACATATGTATGTATCATAAACAATATGGGTGTTGTTTTGCATGTTTTCAAAGTTTATATAAATGGTGCCTTATTATGCATATTCTACAGCTTGCTTTTCCATTTTGATACTTGAAGCTCTAGTTCATTCTAGTTGCTATCTGACATTGCATTGTGTTACGGAGCAGCGTAATTGTGTTACTATAATTTATTCCTTCCTTTGCTTAGGAACACTAAAGTTGCTTCTAATTTTTAGCTATGCACACAGTGACACGGATAAAAATTTTTACAGAGACTCCTCTGCACAGTGCACAACTGCCTTGCTGGGCGGCAGGATATGCTCTTTTTCAAATACAGCCAACTTGCTCCCAGAAGCTCGCTCCCAGAAGTTTCAGTAGAGATCTGTGTTTCCAAATCCTCACCGAGACTTGGTGGTGTTGGGTGTTTAAATGTTTGCTGCTCTGATGGCTACAAATGATATTTCATGATTGTTTTAATTTGAAATTCTCCGAGTTACTAATAAGACTGAGATTCTTATATAGTGTCTATATATTGTGTATGTATATTTTTACCACATTGCTGTTCACATCTTTGCCCCTTTTCTTACTTATTTGAAGATATATATACATATTCTTTTTTTTAATTTTTAAAAAATATTTTACAGTCTGAATTTAATGACTTTTTTTTAAAGATTTTATTTATTTATTTTTAGAGAGGGAAGGGAAGGAGAGAGAAAGAGAGAGAGGGAGATCAATGTGCGGTTGCTGGGGGTTATGGCCTGCAACCCAGACATGTACCCTGGCTGGGAATCGAACCTGGGACACTTTGGTTCCCAGCCTGCGCTCAATCCACTGAGCTACGCCAGCCAGGGTATATACATATTCTGAATGCTATATATATTCAGAATATATGTATAGTTGGAATATATGTGTATTTGGAATATATATATTCAAATGCTAATCATTTGTTGGTCATATGCATTACAAAAATTTTCTCCTAGTGTGTGGCTCGAGTTTAAGACATCCACATTCGGTGTAATTATGAAGCGAATACTCATGGAAATTACCACCTGATGGGAGAAGTAGAAAGTTGCCAGCTCCTGAAATCCTCCACGTGTCCCTTCCCAATAAAATTTATTCTCCTCTCCTGGAGGTAACCTGTCTTGATTTTTATTTGTACATTCTTGCTTTTTTTCTATAGTTTAGCCAGCTACATAGGCACCCTTAGACACTATAGGTTAGTTTTTTCCTGCCTTTCAGCTTTATGTAAGTGAAATCTGTTCGTAGCTTTTCTTCTGTGTCTTATTATTTGCCTCAACATATGCTTGTAAAATTAATTCTTGTGATGTGCAATTATAGTTCCTCATTTTCACAGCTGGTGGTATTTTTTCAAATAAACAGTCTACAATTTATTTGTCCACCCTACTGTTGATTTGGTTTCTTTTCCTTCCAGGTTCTGAGTATTTCAAACGCGATCACCACGAACATTTTCACACCTCCCTCCTCGTGCACATGCGCATGGCTTTCTCCAGGGACCGTACCTGGGAGAGGGTTTCTCAATCCTCAGGCACACTTATCTCCAGCTTTATCAGAGCGCGCCAAACTGTGTGCCAAAGTGGCTGTTGTAGCTTGTCTTGCACTCTGCTCAGGGTAGCTATTGTTGAACAAAGTTTTTAATTAAAATGCAGTCAAATTTATCAATACTTATCTTCTCTTACAGTGTCTTGTGTAAGAAATGTTTTCTCTACCCTGAAGACATTTTTCTTCTCTTCCCTAAATGTTTTAAAGTCTTGCCTTTTCTGTTTACATTTTTAATCTACCTAGTAATTTGATATATGATGAAGAGGTAGGCATTGAGCTTTACTATTTAAAATAAGAAAGGGCCAATTGCCTCAGTGCCAACTGATTTCTGACATCATCTCTATTACATATTAGATTTACATTTAAGAATACATCTTTTTATTGAGAAGAGTTGACTTCGGTTTACCACTATTTTTTTTAATGGCTTGATGCATTCAGTTTTCCTATTTCTTTCTGAGCTAATTTTGTTAATTCTTATTTTCTAGAAATATAAAATGTCTTTAGATTTTCAAATTTAAAAACATAAAGTTGATTGCATTCTGTTGTGATGTTAAAGTCTCTTTGGCCCTAGTTTTAGATATTTACATCTTCTCTCTTTGTTCCCTTCTTCAGTCAGTCCTGTTGGTAGCCTATTTTATTAGTTTTTCTTAAAAAAAAGAAATAGCTTTCGTCTTTGTGGATCCTTTCTATTGTTTTTTTTTAAATCTCACTAATTTCTACTCTTCACTTTAATATTTCCTTTCTTGTATCTTGTTTCTGTTTATGATAATTTTATTTGTTCTTAAGTTAAACAACAGTTATTTTTAAAATCCTTTCAAAATTTTTAATCAGTGCATTTGCAGTTAACAAATTTTCTTCCAGCTACATAGTTTTAATTTGCAAACTTTAGTACAGGCCCTGCTAAACATTTTGTAATTTTTATTGTTTTGTCCTCTTTCATAATGAATTATTTAAGAATGCATTTTGAAGTTTTCAACATATTTGTTTTGTTTTGTTTCGAATTAACTTTTATGGTTGCTTTCTAATTCAGTTTTATTGTCACAAGAAAATTGGTCCTGTAATGTCTTTATTCAGTTTCAGTACTTGGATAATATTGGCCTCATAGAATAAGTTGGGGAGTGTTCCTTCAGCTTCTATATTTTGGAGGACATTGTAGAGAATCAATATTATTTCTTTCATTAATGTTGGGTAGAATTTAGCAATAAAACCATCTGGGCCTGCGGTTTTGTTTTTTTTTTAAAGATATTAAGTATTGGTTTAATTTCTTTAATAGATACAGGCCTATTCAGATTGTCATTTGTGAGCTTTGGTAGTTCGTGTTTTTCAAAGAATTTGTTCATTTCATATAAATTATCAAATTTGTGGGCATCGAGTTGTGCATAATACCTTTTATCATCTTTGATGTCCATGGAGTCAGTATTGGTGACTTTTCTTTCATTTCTAGTATTGGTAAGTTATGTCCTTTCTCTTCTTTTCTTGGTTATCCTGGTTGGGGTTTCATCACTTTTTTCTTTGTTCTCATTACTTTAATTTGTATTTCATAATCATAAGTGAGTATACATTAATATATTTATAAGCCTTTTATGTTTCAACTTTTCACTAAGAAAAAACACTAAGCTTTTAAGTTTTTCAAAGTTTTTCTCCAGCTTTGAGGTATGATTGACAAATTAGAATTGTGTATATTTAAGTTGTACGATGTGATGTTTCGATATATATATATAAAATGAAATGATTACCAAGTCAACCTAATTAACATATCTATCACCTTACATTGTTCTTTGTGTGTGTGTGTAGTGCTAACACTTATGATCTATTCTTTTAGTAAATTTCATGTATACAGTCCATTATTATTAACTATAATCACCATGCTGTACATTAAGTTTCCATAACTTATTCATCTTATAACTGGTTTGTACTCTTTGACCAGCATCTTTCAATTTCCCTCATTCCCCACTTCTATATTCTGTAACTACAAGTTTGACTTTTCTTTTTTTAAGATTCCAGATATAAGTGGGATAGTGCAATATTTGTCTTGCTGTGTCTGGCTATTCCACCTAGTGTAATGTCCTTCAGGTTCATCCATGTTGTCACAAATGGAAAGACTTCCTTTTCTAAGGCTAAATAATATTCCACTGGTGACTAATCTGAAAAATCATTGCCAAGACCAATGTCAAGGAGCTTTTTCTGTGTGTCCTCTAGGAATTTTAGAGTTTCAGTTCTTTACTAAGTCTTTAATCTATCTTTGAGTTGATTTTTGTATATGGTGTAAGATAAAGATTCAACTTCATTCACATATGGATATCCAGTTTTTCTGATAATATTTATTGAAAAGACTATCTTTTCTCCACTGTGTGTTCTTTGTGTCTTTGTTGAAAATTAGCTGACCATATATGTATGGGTTTATTTCCGGGTTCTCTATTGTGTTCCATTGGTTTATATGTCTGTTTTTTTCTGTCAGTACCATACTGTTTGGATTACTATAGCTTTGTAACATAATTTGAAGTCAGGAAGTGTGATGCCTCCAGCTTTATTCTCACATGAGATTGCTTTAGTTATTCAGGGACTTTTGTAGTTCTATATAAATTTTAGGATTTTTTTCTGTTTTTGTAAAAAATGCTATTGAGATTTTCACAAGGATTGCATTAAATCTGTAGACAGCTTTGGGTAGAATAAATATTTTAACAATATTAATTATTTTAATTTGCAAATGTGGATATCTTTTCATTTGTCTTCAATTTCTTCCATTAATGTTTTATAATTTTTAGTGTATGGAGGTCTTTCACCTCCTTGGTTGAATTTATTTCTAAGTACTTTATTCTTTTTGATGCTATTAATGAAATGTTTGCTTAATTTCTTTCAGTTGTTAGTGTATAGAAACACAACTGATTTTTATATCCCGCAACTTTACTGAATTCTTTTTTAATCTTTAACAGTATTTTTTTTCTTAAGTCTTTAGGGGTTTTTATATATAAGATGATGTTTTCGGCAAACAGAGACAATATATGTCTTCCTTTCCAATATGGATGCAGAGATTTATCAAGTTTATTGATTTTTTTTAAAGACCCACAGCTTTTGGTTTTGTTTTTTTGTTGTTTTCCTGCTTTCCATTTCACTGACTTCTGCTCTAATGATTACTTTTCTTAGGCTTATGTTAGGCTTCACTTGCTCTTCTTTTTCTGATTTTTTAAGGTGGAAGCTTAGATAGCTGATTTTTAGATCTTTCTTTTTTCCTTAATATGTGCACTTCATGCTATAACTTCCCCTCTAAGCATTGCTTTCACTGCATTTCACCAATTTTGATGAGTTATATTTTTATTTGGTTAAAAATGTTTAAAAATTCCTCTTGAGATTTCTTTCTTGACCTGTGTGTTATTTAGAAGTGTATTGTTTAATCTCCAAGCATTTGGGAGATTTTCTACCTATCTTTCTATTACTGGTTTCTAGTTTAATTCCATTGTCATCTGAGTGTATACATTGTATTATTTCTATTCTTTTAAATTTCCTAAGGTGTATTTTATGGCCCAGGATATGGTCTGTTTTGGTGAATGTTCCATGTGAGCTTGAGAAGAATGTGTTCTGCTGTTGTTGAATGAAGTAATCAATAAATGTCAATTATATTCAGTTGATTGATGATGGTGTTGAGTTTAAGTGATTTTCTGCCTGCTTGAGCTATCAATTACTAAAAAGAGGGTGTGGAGGCCTCCTCTCCTACTATAATAGTGGATTTGTTTATTGGTCCTTGTAGTTATATTGGTTGTTGTGTCATATATTTTGATGTACTGTTATTAGGTGCATACACATTAAGGACTATTATGTCTTCTCTGGTTTTAATTGAGTGTTTTATATGATATCACTTTCTCTCCTCTTTTAGAATATCAAGTATACGTCTTTAAAACAATTTAGTGGTTTCCATAGAGTTTGCAATATACATTTATACCTTGTCTAAGTGCAGTCTCAATTAACACTATACAGGCATCCCTCACTATATCTCGGTTCACTTATTTGGGCTTAACCCGCGATACAGTGAAGCTGCAATAAGTGCACCACGATATAGTGAGGGGCGACTGTACTTCACTGGTGAGTACCCACATAGAATTGTATATGTTGTTAAAGTTACGTAGGTTTAAGAGTGTAGAAAGTCTTTAAGAGCATATGAAGTGTTTATAAGAATGTGGGAAAGGTTAATAAGAGAGTGGGAAAGGTTTACAGGAGTGTGGGAAGGGTTTATAAAGCCTTAAAATATATATAAATAATAAAATAAATATAACACCGCTACTTTGAGGGTTTTCACCTATCTTGGGGGTCTCTGGAACGTAACTCCCACGACAGGTGAGGGATCACCATATTGCTTCATGGGTAGCAAAGGTACCTGATAATAGAGTATTCCCAGTACTTTGCTCCAGTTCCGTTTTACATTGCTGTTATTTTAGTTCACTTATCCATATACCATAATCACCTAATACATTGTTACTGTTAGGACTTAGAACAAACAGTAATACTCTAATTGATAATTAGACAAATTAGGAAGAGAAATAAAATATTTTTATTTTACCATCAATTATTCTTCTCTGCTGATCTTTCTTTCCCTGTGTAGATGTAAATTTCTGACCTACTTCATTTTTTCTCTCCCTGAAAACCTTCTTTAGGCACTCCTTACAGAGCAGGCATACTGGTGATGACTAGGCCTTCAGTGTCAGGCTTTACCTTAAAGTGGCTGGGAGTCAGGCTGGGTTTGATGTTAGCTGCAGCTGTAAGTGCCAAGGGCTTTAATTTCCTCTAGTATCCTTGATTTTTGTCTTACCTGTTGTCTTTGGGTTTCACTAAAAAATCCTTTTTAAATAAAGTCTGAGTCTTACAGCTGTTTCAGCTACAATTCCCTGTTATTATACTGGAGCTCTGTCAACATGGTGGTGGAAAGTTGTGGGAAGAGGAGAAGAATTCCATAATTCCGTGATTAATCCAAGTCTTTAGTGGGCCTGTGTCCCTGAGCTGTGACCTTTACACCTGTTTCTTACCATTTTTTTCCCTTTTAAGTGAGACAAGAAGCTAGAGGGAGCTGGAATTGGATAACCTCCCTTTCCTCACATCAGATAAAACTCTGGTAAAGATTTTCCTTTGACGAATAGGACTGGGTTAAAGAGAATGCTCTGAGCACTAATTCAGACTTGTGACTTTTTCTTTCCCCAACAGAAACATGGGATTTTTTTCTTTTTAAATATATTTTATTTATTTGTTTTTAGAGAGAGGGGGAGGGAGGGAGAAAGAAAGGCAGAGAAACACCAATGTGTGGTTGCCTCTTCTGCATCCCCAATGGGGACCTGGCCCAAAACCCAGGCATGTACCCTGACTGGGAATCAAACCAGCAACCCTTTGTTTCACAGTCTGGTGCTCAATCCACTGAGCCACCCCAGCCAGGGCTTTTTTCCTGACTCTTTACCATGACAACTTGGTAGGGTTCCTGTAGATAATACACACAAAGGTGTGAGGTTCCCTGTGACTGCAACTCTGAAGAGCTTCCCATGCACACTGTTTCACACTTCACCCCAGCAGTTCATCAAAGTTAGGGGTTAAGTGTTTCTATCAGTTATGGTTCTAGAGCATTTGCTCCAGGGAAGTTGATCTTGGCTGTGCTTCTTTGTATTCACCCGTCTCTCCAGATTTCAGGGTAGTGGTTTGCTCTTTGACCTTAACTTTCTAACGGGTCCAAGAGAAGTCACTGATTTTCCGTTTGTTTAGCCTTTTTGTTGTTGCAGGCGTGAGAGTTCTACCTTTACATGTTGGAGGTAAACTGCGAATCTCTAATAGTTCTTTTAATGAGTCGGGAAACTCACAGTCTTTGTACGTCTGAAAATGTCTTTTTTACCCTCACTTTGTATGATAACTTATCTGAGTATAAAACTCAGGATTGTCAGCTATTTCCCATTAGCACTTCAAAGCTGCTACTTCATTGTCTTCTTGCCATATACCGTTGCTGCTGAGAATTTTGCTGTCATTGTAGTTATTATCCCTTTGTGAATTATCTCCCTTCTTTTGGTAGTTTTAAGATTTTATTTTTTATAATACTTTACAGGCTTTGTATGATATGTCTCCAGGTGGAGAACTATCTTCATTTAATCTATTTTTGATGTAATGAACTGTATTTTCTTTAATTCTGAAAAATTCTCAGTTCTAATATTTTCAAATATGCCATTTCTATCATTATCTCCATTTCTCTTTTCTGAAGCTGTATCAAACTCATATTAGCTTCTTAATCTAGCCTCCATGTCTTTACACTGCTCTTTGAAACTTTCAAATCTGTTGATTCTATGTTCTTAAAAAATGTTTAAGCATTGTCTTTCACTAATTCCCTCTTTGTGTCCTCTCTAAAGTTGATCTTATTATTCTGCTTTTGTCCATGAGAAAATGCTCTAAGCCAAAGACTTCCCTCCATCTTGGTCTGTCTCTGCAGATGTCCATTCAAATCTACCTTCAAAACTCCCTTGAGATATTTGAACACAGAGATGAAAGCCTCTCTTTTTCTCTCTTTCTTCAGGTTAAACACCACAATTACAGGTCATTGTGATGTAGGTCAGTTGTAGTGAATACTATCTCTTATGATACAGATACTGTCATGGGACATTTAAAAAGCAGATTAATATTTAAATGTAATTAATAATTCTAGAAGTGTCCATTGGTTTAGGTATTGGACACAGAGTAGGATTCTTATTTAAGTAGAGAGCAGGGAATGAGCTTCCCAGTTAATTGCCCCCCTCCCCTTACTGAGAGTTTCTTATTTAAATAAAACCACAGATATAAAAACCTTAACTGAAAATTGACTATTGGCATCTTACAAAGAGATTTCATGTAAGCAGCTTGGAAGTTTCCTTGGGGTATGTAAATTAATTCTATGTGACTCATCTGGGGTTTATTCATTTATTAAACCATTTTTTGGTTTGCTTTGTGTTAATTGCCCTTCCAAGTGCAGGAGCTGTACTGGGGTGGAGCTGATATTCAAAGCTATGGATTCAAACTATGAGGACATGGTTCCTATTTCCACAGAGCTTATTATACTCTAATTGGGGACATGGAGAAGCAAAGTGGCACAAAATACAGTGTGAGAAGTGCTACGTAGGGGATGTGATAGGAAAGGACACGAACAAAACTGGAGGTAAAGGATGTCTTCTTTGAGACAGAGACGTCTGGGCTGAGATTCGAAGCACAAGGAGCAATCTGGCAATAGGGGGTGACGTGAGAGAGTGTTTTCAGCAGAAGAAAAAGCACATGCGAAAGCTTCACTGTGAAGTCCAGATGCCACTTAAAGAACTGAATGAATCGTAGAAGATGTTCACCCAGGAGAGCGGAGAAATGAGCCTGGAAAGCTGTGCAGGAACCAGGTCCTTTAAGACGCCATGAGTAAGGTGAAGATGTTTGCGTAGTGGAGAGCCACGGAAGACCTATCGGCAAGAAAGTGACACGAATAGACTTTATTTTCTGAAATGTTCTTTGGGCTACTGTAGATGATTGAAATGGCAGAAACTTGCTAACTGTGGAGATTGCAGGGTGGAGTTGAATTTGTAGGGGAAAAACAGGGATCAGGGGCGACTTCCAGGTTTCATTTCGGGGGACTGGACGGGCAGCGAAGCCATTCATCATGATAAGGAGCACAGAAGGAGGATCGGCTTTTGATGATTACTTCGTTTCTGCGGCAGTGACCTACGGGACAGCCAAGTGAAGGTATGTATAGGAACCTGGAGCTCAGAAGGACAATCTGGGCTAGAGACTTAGATTTGGAAATGACCTATTTATATAGATCTGTAATTCTCAGTTTTGAGGTAGTGGGCTACTTATCAGAACTTGTGGGGAGAATCTTTTAAAATTACCACTATGTATTTCAGAGTCCACTATCTATGTCAATGCCTTTCAAGAGATATTTTCCTTTCCCTTTCCCTCAATTCCCAATTTCAGGGTATTGCCCTATAAAGTCACTGCCCCTGATGGGTCCTCATTGGTTTCAGGGCAGGGAAAAGTGGTTGAGATGGTGAGAGGTGATGTGATTGTCCAGGCAGAGTGGGCAGAGTGAGAAGAGAGAAGAGTGCCTGGGGGAGCACTGTGAAGACCCCACTACTTTCAGATTCCCACACAACATCTAGTAGCACTCTCATCATATAACATGGGGGCTAGGTGTCATCTCAGGGACCATCTCGCAGAGGTTTATTTGAAGTCTTCCCCTGCAGCCCTACAGAGGGTCAAACTCAGCTCTTACAGCTTTTGAGCCAGTCGTGACCAAGGACAGGAGGAATAAATGGCCTCACTCCACCAGCAAGTGAGTATGGGTATAGTTTTGCTCCCATTGACTTCTGCTCCAAACATTTATTGATTTACTCTCTGTGGTAGATTAATTACACCAATAGCCCCCAGTGAATGATCTCTCTGTATCCTTTGCCCTATAAGTTTGTAGTCCTCTCCTATTGTTACTCTGGGCTTGGCCACACGACTTGCTAAGGCCAATGTGATGTGTGCAAATATGATACAGACAGGCTGGAGAGGTGCTTGTAAGTTTCCACATCCTCTCCTGCACTTCTGCCTTCTTCCTGACAACCATACTAGCTCTCTCTTGGACCCCTGTCCAAGACTAGCTCTCTTATCTCTCTTGACTTAACCCCTGCTGCTGACATGAGAAACTGCTTGGGCTATCATGATGGGAAGATGTGAGAGACACATGGAAGACAACTGGGTCCTTCCAGATGAGGCCATCCCCAAACATCCAGCCCCTGGCCCACTGCCAAATCATAGGAGATGCATGAGCAAGCCCTGCCAAGATCACTTAAGCCTGCCCAGACTAACAAAGTAGTTTCGAATCAACAGAAAGCCTAGCTGATTTACAGACTTAGTAATAACAAATGATTGTTGCTTTGAGCTATTAAGTTTTGGGATACTTTATTACACAGAAGAGCTAACTGATACAGAAATGGTAGCTAACTGATGCTCAGTCATTCAACAAACCTTTGTGAAACACCTGCTTTGCTCCCATGGGCTGGGGGAAATCTCTGAAAGGCCTTTTCCTGCTTGCCGTCATATTGGTTCTGCTGGCATGACCAAGATTATACCTCTGTGTCCCTGTCCAGAACTTCATATCCCTACTGGGATGTGAGCTGCTCTCATGCTCCACTGGCTTGGCTGGGCACTGACCGCTGCCAAGTTCTTTTCAGGACCCTCACTTGCTGGGTTCTTTCTCTGAATGGATGCATCAGGCGGAGCCACTACGCCTCATCTAGAGTGTTCCCTGTCACCGAGCTTTTCACTGCTTCCCCAACATGGTCCCATTGCACCTGCCTGGGTATGGACCCGCCTGGGTATGGACCCTGGTTCCAGGTATTCACCTGTTCATATACACCTGTTTGTTGTGGACACCACTTTGGCAGATGGATGAAGTAAACTCTGTAAGGGTTTGCTTCCTGTATTAGTTTGCCAGTGCTGGCATAAGAAAAAGTACCACAGATGAAGAGGCTTACACAACAGAAATTAATTTTATCAAAATTCTGGAGTTCTAGAGGTTTGAGATCAAGGTACTGAAAGGGTTGGTTTCCTCTGAGACCTCTCTCCTCAGTTTTTAGATGGCCATCTTCTCCCCATGTGTCCACAATGCTTCCTCTCAGTGTGTGTCTGCATCCAGATTTCCTCTTCTCATAGGGACATTAACCATAGTGGGTCCAGGCCCACCCGAACGACCTCGCTTTAACTTAATTACCACTTTAAAGATCCGATCTCCAAATACAGCCACATGTTGAAGTACCGGGGGTTAGAACTTCAACAGGTAAATTTTGGGGGACACAATTCTCCCCCAATACCTGTTGCACTCAAATCTAACTCTCCTCATCTCCCTCTGTCCTATGTGTTTGAGGGCTGAGCTTGATGGCCTTCAAGCAATCTGAGCTGTGACAACTGAGCTCACGTACACATTGTCTCCCATGTAGAGTCTCTTGGTCATTGCAGCTTTGAGGGGGTAATGCCCAGTATTCTTCTCTTTACACTTGTATGTTATTGGCTGCCACTTATTAGCAACAGTGGTTGTGGTCAGAGTTGCTAATGGCTCAAGTGATACCACTTGCTTGCTAAGACTGAGTCCACAGAGGTGCTTCCTGGGGTGCCTAGTCCTGGATGCACTCACTATTCTTCCCACAGTCAGCCTGTTGGAAGGCCATGGCCAAGGGGGTACATGCCTGGAGGTGGTGCTGCAGGGGGAGCAGTGCCCATGTGGGTCCCAGAGGAAACACGGGGATCTCTGATAAAGGGAAGCCAACGCCCAAGAGGCAGACTAGTGTTGCAGAAAGGGCTTTGGAATGAAGCAGACTACATTTGATCCTGACTCCACCACTTGCTAGCTGTGACCTTGGGCAGCCATTTAACCTCTCTGAACCCCAGGTTCTTATCTGTAAAACAGGGAGAGTACCGCCTACCTCACAGAGCTATTGTAAGGACCAGTAGTGCCAAGTACTGTGCCTGGCTCCCATCTGGGACCCATACAGGTGATGACTTAAAAGGAGAATCAACCCGAGCTGGGAAGATACAAGAGACCCATTGAAGCTTTTGAAGGATACTGACTTTTCATGGAGTATTCGAATGATATCCATCTGAAAGTCTGTCCAGAATTTTCTCTCTCCTTAATCTCCCTTCTATGTGCACACACTTGTGAGCACATATAATACACACAGATACACAAAATGCACAGTGAGCAAGTAAGCACCATCTGCAGGCTTGTGGACATGCACACACATACATGACTACACAGAACACACACACCCAGACACATGGGAACTCATACAGCCCCAAGCGACTCCTCTACTGCAGGTGGACACACATACACAAGTGTGCACCTGCAAACACACACACTCTCAGGTCACGGCGGCTGTTTTCCTCCATAAAACAGGACCCTGGATTAGTCACAATATGGTCTCCAATATACATATGAATATTGGAGACCATAATATATATATCTTAATGTTGGAGGTCATATTTGGAACCCTTCCCCAACAGTATATTTAAAATTAAATACTAAGAGGGGGGGGAAGCCTAAGCAGAGAATAGGAAGCCACACATACAGATTGCAATCACCACCCAATGTTGCTGGTGGAGAGAAATGGATGTTGAGCATTGAATGTTAAAAATTGTGTTGAATTAGATAAGAAAATCCCATGTAGACTTTGTTAATGATTCATAATCAGCTAATAAGCTCATCTTGAGGAGAATAATGATCCGCGGACCTGTTGGCTCGTTTATCACTGTGTTTTACAACATTGGCAAAGAAACTAATTAAATCCCCGCATCATTACAGAGAATCCCTTTTAATAGAGATACAATGATGCACTAGAGGCTACAGATTACACTGCAAATTGTACCAAGAGATTTTGGACAGCGGGTTTTAATTAACATGTGAGCCAGAAGCAGCTCGCTTAAATAATAACCAGCGCTGGAACCATCTGCAAGGAGGAGCCAGGCAGTTGGAGGAGGCAGGGGCTGAGGCCCAGGAGGCGAGGCAAGCGGCGGCTGGGGCTGCGGGGTGTTCGGAGCTGGGGCTGTAGGGAGAGGAGAGAAACTGAGATGAAGGTGAGTCTAGAAGGGGAGGGGGAAGCAAAGCTAGAGCATGTCAAGGTCAAGAATCAGACCAGGTAAAGGAATGCAGCCATTGCTGGGAAGTTGGAAATGGGGGTCCACATTGATGACAGTGGCGGAACCAGATGAGCTCTAGATAAGTTTTTCATTTGCCATTTGGAAAAACAACCCCAGACAGACCATCCTGTACACCACTGTGCGGTGTGGATTCCATCTCCTTTGCAGTTGACTCAGCAAGTTGCTAAGACCTGCTGTAAGGTGCGCGGGGAAGGTGCCTCAAAGGGACCTAAGGCTCTACCTTCTGCTTGGGAGCTGGGACGTCTGAAATGGCACAGCCAATGAATGAGCCTTTGGGAACTGGAGTCCAAGGCTGTTTCTCCATGATCATCTGCAGTGTGGTTTTCAAGAAGAAACGTCAGCCAGTAGGGCAGCAGATAGATAGAAGAACAAGTGAGCAAGAAGGCTTATGCTCAAAGAATAAAGCAGGGAACTCTGCGTGGCTATGAGCTGCATTACATTCTAGGAAGTGAGTTCTTGGCAAACATGGAACTTTATTACTTTAAGGCAAATGCTCGTCCCCCTGGGAGGCCTAAACCCCTGTCCTTGCAGAGCCTTCTCCTGCTGAGCTGGACTTCCTGAGGGCTCTGGCCCACGTAACACAGCACCTGCTCAGCTTTTGCTAGAGTGACTTGCCATTAATTTTCCTTGGCAGCCCCTGAGTCTGGGTACCTTTCTGTCCCTCCCCTCAGGATCCAGGCTTTCCTTCCCAGGCTGAGGTTCGATGCCACGGTGGCCTGTGCCACAGGCAGCATCACAGCCTTCAAAGAGGCTTTTCTGACAGTCATGTGGAAGATCAAGTGTCTGTGCAGGCAAGATATGGGAAAGAATTCTCCCCAAGTTCGTGTTCTCTCTCAGAGAAAATAAGCTGAAGGCTTCCTCCACTGAGGCTTGTATATATTTTTTTTAAAGATCAGCAGCAAAATGATTCATAAAACCTTGGAAACAGATTTCATGTTAAGCCTCAAAGAACAATAGCTCATTGTGTACTGAGACTCCCACCTAATATTCTGCCAAAAGCATGATGTAGGCTCCTTCAAGAGGGAGCTGCCCCCAGAAGCCGTTTCCCAGTCTGCAATGCTCCTGGGGTCCCATGGCAACAATGCAAAGATCAACCGGCTTCTTTCTATCATCCCCAGTCAGTACGCACCCTTGGGCTCAGGCCCCAGGTCTATCCCAGGGTGGGGGCGCTATTCAAATATTGGAGGTACTGCCAACACAGTACATACAGGCTTCCAAAGCTAAACTCAGCCCCAACACACACACACACACACTCCTCTGGCCCTCTTTGCACCACTGAGGCTGAGCATACTGAACCACTGGGCCGTCCTCTCCCCTTACTCTGTCGAGGTCAGTGGTCACATGTCCCACACCTTTCCTCTGTTCTTCATCTCCTCCCCTGCAGCTGGGCCTTTATCCCTACAAGAAACAGAAGTCAGATGACATGCAGTTCAACCTCCTCACTTTGTAGAGGAGGAGAGAGAGGTGTCCTTCAGAAAAGGAACTGACTGTTGTCACAAATGTCAGAACGGGGAGCAGGACCAAGCCCTCTAGTGTCTTTGCTCCCGAGTGTGCTCTCTCCCCAACGGGCATGGTTCTGCTGTGCAAAAAAGTGGTGTCTTGTCCTTTCAGCTGCTTCACTGGGGCTTCTTAAGGACACTGGCATAGCTGCTGCCTGTCTGGTTTCTGCCTCCCAATCATCCCCCTCCAGCAGATCCTCAGGTTCCTGCCATGATCATGTCACCCCCTGGCTCTGAAGCTGTCAGAGCCTCCAGCAGCACTTCTGTATGAAGTCAGGTCTGAGGACGTCAGATCTGGAAGGGATTGTCAAGGTTAGCTGGTCCAACTCACTCATTTTGATAGACAAGGAAATTGAGGCCCTGGGACATTGAGAGGCCTGAAGGGAGGGCCTTGACCAGTGGTCTGACTCTTGGGAAGACCAACAAATGCTGGTGCCCAGAAAGAGGATTTATTAGAGTTTTATTACAAGGCTGCTACTGACTTGGATGAGCAGAGGCGGGAAGGGGACCATGCAAAGTTCCTTCACTCTGGTGCCTACAGATCAACATCTCTTCCCCCTTTCCCTAACAGGCCCAGGGGCCAACCAGCAATTCTAGGCAGCCAGATCCCCACCTGGTAGGGCGAGCAGGAGGCTGGTGGAAGTGCAGACTCAGGGGTCAGCCAGGCCTGGTTTGAATCCTAACCCCATGAGTTGATGTAGCACCAGTACAGCCACTATCATTGGTGGTGGGTATACTGGGGCTGGCTCATGAAAGATGCTTGTTTCATGGTAGGACTTTTGTGGACCAGTCATTAAACACAGCCATCATTAAAAGTTAAATTATATAAACTTATAATTAAATAAATTACATTTAAAACAAATGCAATAAACACTAAAATGCCATCATTTTCTAATTACTTTATTATCAGCTCGACTCTAGAGATTACTGCAGAGGCTGTTTGTGTCTGATGTTGTCTGTACACAGGAACTGCTGTGCTGAGGAAGTGCCCCGCGTCTCCTTCCAGCGCCCGGGTCGGGGTGTCAGCGTAGCAGCTTGACGTCAGCCATGGCGGGAATATTTATACCACAGAAATCAGCAAACCCTGCAAACCTAGGCAGTGGCTTCTTGTTCTTGTTCTCATTCTTGTTCTTGTTTTAGTTCTTCCTCTTCTTCTTTTTGGAGTGTTGGCCATGACTTCACCAATACCCCCTCATCATGTTTGACCCTTCCAACAACCCTAGGAGATACAAGTTCTTGTTTCACAGAGCAGGAAGCCGAGGCTTAGAGAGTGAAGTGCCACATTTAGGGTCACGTAGCTCGTGGGCTTCAGAGCCAGGAACCAAACTCACCTGGGCCTTACAACTCCAAGTGTTAAAATTTTTTTTTTAACTTTTACATTCAGCAATGCGTGGTTGCAATGCTGTTCCCTTCCAGGCCACTGGGGGTAGCAGGCCCTTGTCTGAGTTACGGTGATACTGAGACTGCACGTGGTTGCAGTTGTGACGTAGGTCCTTGTAGGTCTAAGGGGGTGGCTGAGACAGAATCTCAAAGCAGTGTGAGCTGTGGGAAGGGCACCCACCACAGAAGGAGAAAAGACCTGGACTGAGAGCTTAGCTCTTCATCAGCTCTGCAGACCCTGCAGTGACCAGCTAGAGCCTCTGGTTTCTCATCACACCAGTAGGAATAATATCATCTTGCAGGATTGGTTTGAGAATTAGATAAGTGAGTTTCCCCAAACACGTGGCATACATTTCACACAATAAGTATGAATGAGATAAATATTTCTTTCCTTCTTTCCCTTTCTCCTCTTTCCTCCCACCTTCTCTCCTTTGTTCCTTTCCTCCTCACAATAAAAATTCTCTCTTGTCATCCAGCTAACGGTAGCCTGGGCACACTGATGTGGCACGGGCTGCTTCCCTCTGGAGGTGGAATCTTTGGCTTCTGTGCCAACCCTTGGTCCACAGTTCTCCCTATGGCAAAGGCAAGTTGGAGCTTCCTGACAGCGGGTAGGATTCTGTGGTGCTGCAGTGAACTTCAGGGGGTTTCAAAGGCAGAGGGGAGAGAAGGTAGGAGGAGTCATAAGAAGTTGAAGTCTAGGATGCCAAAGGCATCCACAACACCCTGCCCCCCTTCTGCCCTACCCCATTTGCGTCACAGAGGCCATCGGGGTACTGCTCTGCTCTGACTCCATCCTCAGGTACCTCCACGGCTGCCACCACGATGCCTAGTGCACCAGATGTGGCCACTCTGGGGCTCCTGCCATGTCCCTACTTTTGCCATTGAAGACCACCTCCCCTGTCTCTCCTTTCCACTTTCCCCATTATAAACCTATTCATCCCCAGCCCCATGCTTGTCTTCTTTCCTCTCACTCAGGAGGCAGAGCCTTTCTTCCTGCTCTTCGGTCCAGGCCAAGCCCGCACACAGGCAGGGGCTGAATTGCGCTCCCCAGGCTTCCTGTCCATCCTGCTCGGCCAGTCACCTCTTCTCTGACTCATGGCTCCAACCTCTCGTTTCCTCTCCCTGTTACCTGGATATTTCTCCCTGAATTGTAGAACAGCCTAAAAAATAAAATCTCCCTCCCTGAACCCGATGATTCCTTATCCTCCTTGCCATTTTTTTTTCCTTTTTCTTATCAGATTCTTGGAAGGGTAGGCTCCCATTTCTACTTCCTCACCTTTCTTTCTTTGCCATCCCCACCACTCATCTTTATGCTCACGGAAGCCCATCTTGTTAAGGCCTCCATGTTGCTTTATCCGAATCTGATGGTCATTTCCAGCCTTTCCAGGACCTCTCTGAATTATTATCCTGCTTCATGTCTAATGTCCCCGGATCTCCTCTTCTATAATCCTTGCCAGGTTCCTCTGCCTCAGCCCCTCCTACCCCTTGAAGGTGTTGCTGATCCTCAAGGTACTGTCTTCAGCTCTCCTCTCTGCATGGTAACCACTGTCCCTGAGCATGCTCATCCTCCCCCTTCCGTGGCCTCAGCCCTCAATGGTGTTGGGTTCAGCAACCCAGGGTTTTCTCCTGAGCTTCAGACCTGTAAACAACCTCTCAGCAAAAAGCTCCTCCATGATGCTCAGCAGCTCACACCCCAAAATCCAAAAAGCTATCATTTTCCACTTGAATCTCTACTTCCTTCCATGTTCTACTCACCAGCATTTCTCCAGATACCCGCATAAAAACCTGGGTGTTATCCCAAATTCCTCTTTCTTTTCTTGTCCAACAGATCATCAACTTCTATTGCCTCTACCCTCAAATTTATTTACTTCTCTCCATCCTCACTGCAGCCCCATCCACCTGAGGAAGGAACCCCCCAAGGCCCATTCAAAGAAAGGGTCACAGTGAGTCTATCCCTACAGGCTGGAATCTGGGACTGCTTCTGTTCTAAGAAGGAATCAGCAATTGGCATGTTGGTCATAGAATCTGAGGTGGGAACCCTGCCGTACCTTGGAGGAAGGCTGAGACTTGGGGGCACAACAGAACCAAGAATTCACCAAAGGAGCACCAGATATTGGGTCTCATGCCTGACCTCTATCTCCTACGGGGACAGGAAAAGGCTGCCTGTGGCTTTACTTCCCTGATTAGGATGATTTCAAAGAAAGAGAGGAAATCAGCTCTGGAGAAAAATACCTTATGTTAGTCACTGTATGAGCCTGCGGTCAGCCCTGAAATTCCACTGTCCCCCAGATTCCTTTGCCTTTCCCACATCTTGTTCAATACCTCTCAACTTGGTCTTCACCCTTAAAAAGACTCTTTGCTCCCCTGCTTCTCTTGATTCTCTTTATTCATCCTCCTCTAGACACCCAACCTTGATCCCCTGGTCAGCTTTTCCATTAGTGGTCTCACAACCTTGAGGTCTCCTTTATGCCCTTGACTGCCCACAGCTCCCTGCTAATCCTGAACTCTGGCAAAACCATTCTGCTGGTTCTTTTCCCTGCTGGGCAGAGCCGGGCAGTCCTGCAGACTCCTGCAGATTAAGTCTCCTAAGATCCTGAGTGGCGTCCTCCATTCTGAGTGACCTTTGGTTGAGAGCCCTAGTATGACTGTTCCAAATCTTCTTCACTCTCCCCTGGCCACGGGGATGAGATGAGTAAGGTCTCCTGGTCTTCTCAGAGAACAAAACAGGGAGAGACTGAAGTGCCCTTCATTTCTCTCTTCCACCTCAAAAATGCTGGGCATCTTCGTCGTGCCCCCTTTGCTATCGGAAGTGGGGTCCTTCTCTTGTTCTGAGGCCCACCCCTCCTCCTCTCTCTGTTATTCTGTTCTCACCCAACTCCTGGCACCTCGTAGACCTTGCTCCATCAGTCACTTCCCCTTCCTTGCATTTCCAGTCTTTCCCTCTCAGTTGACATCTTCTCAGAAACTTACAGACGTGCTCAGGTCCTCCTGACCCCCTGAGTGACTGCTCTGTCTCTCTCCATCATTCAACTTGTCACTGCTGCCACTTCCTCACCACCCACTCCTTCCTTCTTCCTTGCGCAATCTGGTTTCCGCCCCCACTTCTCTATGGAAACTGCTCTTGTGATTTCTCGAGCAGCATTCTCATCACCAAATTGAATGTGTTCATGGCCCATAGGAAGCAATGAGAAAGGTGAGGCCTCCTGGCCAGGATTGTCTAGGGCCCTGGGAAAAGTCAGGGCTGGTGGGAGAGCACATCCCATGGTGGATTCACTGGCGGGTGTGTTGTCTTTCAATGAGCTTCCCTGCCCTGTGCCTTATACCCAGTGATCTGTGCATGATCCCACTGGGTCGATAAACAAATGACCTCCCTCGGCGGCATCCCCCAACCTGCCCATTATATTAGTTCACTTTTCTCCAGGCTTAATAGCCCCAGTTCCTTAACATCCCCAGAATCTACTCCTTCCCATTCTTACCAGCTTCTTCTGATGAAGATTTGATCCATCAGTCAAGCTGATCTCTGCCCTTTCTGCGAAGAACAGATCAGCAGCAGCTTCATCTGCTAAAAAGATCAAGGTGTTCTTAAGCCATCTGGCATAGTGACTCCGACCAGAAACTTGTAACAGAAGGTCCAGCAAGTATGGGACCTTGGCAAAGACAGGCTATCTTTGCAAAGAGTTTTTATGCACTTGAAAGTGATACACTTACACTTCTTTAAAAGCATTCTGTAAATTTAGGTGCTCTTTCCCTTTACTCACTGACTTATTGAGATATTACTGTATTTTTATCTTTTTTGGTGCATTTTACCTTCAGTGGGTACTAGATATATGCTAATTAATGGATAAATACATGAATGGGTGAATAGGTATTACAAATACCAGGTTTTTCTTCAGAAGTTTGTTATTAGCCAGTTCTCCATTGCTAATGCTAAGATTATCTGGTTAATATTATCTTAGCCAGGACTAACTACTCTTTGGATGTGACATGGATGAAGACAAGCCCTTGATGAATAAAAAGGCTAAGTCCAAGGATGCACTGTTTTCCAATGCCTGGAGAGGTCACAGCTTTGTGGACGGAACTCCCCGGCAGGGCAATGACCTCCAGCCCTGCTGTGCAAGCCCAGGGCGTGAGCTGGGAGGCTGATCTATAGCGACAGATCCTACACGGACATTCTTCCACACTTGCTCCCACCAAAGGCTGTCATGAGGAAGTCACAGTGCTGGAGGGAGCATCAGGCAGGTGTCCATCGGAGTGACCAGCCTTCTGTGGAATCCCGCTGCCTTCCTCTCATTGATTTGGCCGGGATCTTTATTGTCTGCTCAAATGTAATTAAAGAGTCCTCTGATGGTGCCAATTAAAGACTCAGAGGGACGGGAGCGGGCGCTCACGGCATCACATGGTGCTGTGCGGTGAAGCTGTAAACATCCATTAGCCATTACAGTTCTCATTAGTCCTTGAAAAACAACTCATTAGTGTCCATAGAACTGACAGGTAAATACAGCTAATGGGCTAAATCTATCAATAAATTCATTGTGTGCAAAATCAGGGTTTCTGTCATTGTGCTGCTTGCGGTGACTAATCAGAAGGTTAAATACTCCTCCTGCAAAAATATATATAAGTTGCAAAGCACTTAGCCTGATAGACTGTGAAAAAATGGCATGTGAGAAACTAATGAAGACATCAAAGGCTTTATTTATACGTAGGGTGGGTTCATTTCAAGTTCAGGTTGCTATGAACTGTCACAGCTGTTTAGCTGAGACTAAATTTTAGAAAGCATATTGATTTGTTTTAATTTAAATGGGGCAGTTTACAAAAGCTGCTTGAATCTGAAGTTATTCCAGAAATGATTGCTCAGTGCCTGGCGGTGGTGATGGTGGTGGTGCTGGGTGGGTGGGGGGTGTTCTGAGTTCATCTGCTGCCCCCACGCCCTGCAGGGCATCTCTGAGAAGACTGCCCATCCTACAGGTGTTGGGGTGAGGGATACCCACAGCATAAGGTGGCAGGGTTGGGCATGCTCTTAGGGCTCACCTAGCCCTGCCCCATCATGGTGCTGAGGGGGAAATTGAGCCCAGGGAGGGCCCAAGGTCACTTGGTGTGCTGATGGCGGAGCCCGGGTCTCTTGGGCTACGGCTTCCTCCTGTTTGATGCTGCCTGTTGCTCTCCAGAGGAGGCACGATGCCCCTGGGACAGGCTGGGCCATCCACAGATGAGGGCCATCTCCCTAGGTGTTTGCTCTTCTTTCCACCCCTGGCTTCTTCCAGCCATGTGCTTTAATCCGAAGGTGCCACCGCTTCCTTTTCTCTGGATTCAGCTAAGCCTCTGCTCTTAGACTTCTGTACTTTAGGGAACAGTGGAAGCTCAGCAGCTTCCTTTTGGTCAAGAAATTTCTGTCTCCAGCTGATTCTTTCCCAGCCCTCTGCTAAAATGCTCCCCCTTTACCTTGTTAGGTGGAAGGAAGGATTTCCTGATCTCAAAAGGATAAAACATTAGGAGAGGTTACAAACTGGTCACCATGGCATGTTATGTCTGACCTCCCTGCCCCAACCTGCAAGCTTTTTAAATTTTTAATTTGTAATCAGCATAAAAACTGGGAAATTTACATAAAATTTTGGCTTTCCAGCTTCTGGGACATTGGAAGATTTGGCCACACCGGGCTTGATTTACAGCCTGGTCCAGATCACTGGGGCTGGACGGTGGCTGTCCCTTTGGGTGGGGCTGTGCTTTCCTGAGCATCTCAGTGTCCTCCCGCCCACAGCCTGCCTGGGGCCCTCCTCTGACGGACACACTGCTGTATGCCACCACCCCCTCAGCGGAATGACTTCTGATGGGTCTGGTTGCTCTGTGGCACTAGCCCAGACACAAATCCCAGGGAGGTACAGCTAGGTGACTGTCCTAGCTCACCCTTGCTTTAACTGTAGGGGTCAAGGAAAGCAAGTCCCTATGATTTTAGCTTCTAGCATGTGGAACTGGTCCTGTCTCCCTATAGGATTCTTGGAATGGTGGCTCCCCAAATCTGAGAAGGGCTGTCGGAGGTTCATAGAAATATGCATTTGTCCTTCAAATCATGTTTCACGTGGCTTTTCCTAAAGAAGCAAATCTGAGCACCTGGTTCCCCACATAAAAGCCTTCTTTGTTTGCATGCTGTTTTTAGGGTAAAGACCAGAACACTTACAACAGCACCCAAAGCTCTGCAGCTTTGGCCCCACCTCCCTCCCCATCCCGCACATGTCCCTCTCCTCTTCTCCCCTCTGCTGCAGTGTCCGTGGTTTCTCTAGGCTCCTCCAAATGGCCTTGTTGGCTTCCCCTTTCTGATAGCCTGGCCACCCACTAGTCCTTCCAACTGGTATGTTCTTCCCCAGATATTTGCATCTCCAGCCCCTTCATTCCAGCCTCCTGAGCCTTCTTCCTTTTCCTCACAACCGCTAAATTTTCTTGGGGCCTCTCTGTTTGCTGTTCCTTCTGCTTGGAATGTATTTCCCCATGTCTTTCCGTTGCCAGCTCCATCTCATCCTCCAGGTGCCAGCTAAATGTCATCTCCTCAGAAAGGATTTTGTGACAGCCCCTCCCACCCATCACTCTCCTTCAAGGCACTGATCATGGTCTGAATTTATGTCATTTGCTTGTGTCCTTGTCCATTTTTTTGCCTCGCTGTCCTAGAAGACAAGCGTCTGGGAACAAGGCTGTGTGTCTGTTTTGCAAAAGCACCCTCGGTGCCTAGACAAGGGCCTGGCCCATAGAGCTGCTCAAACAATAATTGTCAGCTAAACTGCATCAGAGAATGTGGCTGGAATGGGCCTTGGAGTGGACCTGAGCAGACCTTCGTCACTGTCAGAAGAACACCGAGGCCCAGAGAGGCCATCCGATAGAAAATAAACAGAGAGGTTGAATGACAAGTCATAGGAAAACACAAAAAGACACTCAACCTCACCTATAATCAGGGATACGCAAATTAAAACAACATGGAACCACCTTTCACCCATCGGTCTGGCAAAAATGCAAAGTTTGGTGGGGATCTGGGAAAATGGGAAGCTCAGGCCAGTCACTCGAGATAGCACCTTGGCGGTATGTAGGGACACTGACACTGCATGCCCTATGAGCCCCACGAGCAGTTCTGCTCCTGCATCTGACCCTGAGAAATGCAGGTGTGCATGAAGATGGGATGCAGATGTTCATTCGTTCGACATATACTTACTGTGTACCTGCTACGCGTGCTACATGCTAGAGAGAGACTGGTAACGAAATACACAGTAGCCCCTTCCTTCATACAGCTTAGCTTCTACTTGGGGGGAGATGGGCAATAATCAATAAATGAATAAATAAGTTAAGAGTATGTCAGATGATGATGAGCACTGCAGAGGAAAGCAAGGCAAGGTAAGGGGATAAGGGACCCCAGGGGCGGGGCCACTGTTCCAGGTAGGAGGGCTAGGGAAGGTCCCGGTAATGAGAAGACTCTGGGGCAGAGTAAAGCACGTGGGTATGGCTGTGTGTGGAGGGGCCGAGGAACTAGCCAGTGCAAAGGCCCTGAACGTGGGCAGTAGTCACGATGAGCCTGAGAAACAGGGAGTAGGTTGGGGGGTAAGAGATGAAATCAGATGGATAGCCGTACTGAGCCCTGTCGGGCCCAGGCTTTCATCCTCAGTGAGCTGGGAAGCCATTGGAGAGTGCTGAGCAGAGAACTGACATAATCACACCATGTGTTTCCCAACAACCGCTTTGGCTGCTGTGGCTATGTTGAAAATACATTGGAAGGGGTCAAGAAGAGGGGACTGGAAGGATAATTTAGGTGAGGAATGTTGTGGCTTGGTGAAGTGGTGCTGGTGGTGATGTATCCAGAATCAAAGCTGGCTGCTATTGAAGGTGACATGATTAGCCGAAGCACTAAATGTGGAGAGTGAGGGAAAAAAAATGAGAGTCCTGGTTGACTCCTGAGCACCTGGAAGAATGTGGCTGCCCTTTATGAAGGTGCGGGGGAGACTGTGGAATTAATAGGATTTGGTGCATGTGAGTGTGCATGTTACATTTAATGAGCTTACTAGGCATTTAAGTGAAGGTGTCAAGAAGGCAGCCAGACTTATAAGACTGAAGTGGAGGGGAGATTCAGGTGGGTGGTAGAAACTTGGGGGTCAGCAGCATGTAGATAGTACTGAGAGCTGTGGGGCGGAGGAATGGCCCAGAGAATCAGCCTCATGATAAAGAGAAGTCTAAAGAGGGGGTCCTGGTACCTGCTGTTGTTTGGAGCACAAGGAGATAAAGACAAACCAAAAAGTGAGACTGGGAAGAAGTGGCCCTTTTTAATGAAGAGGACCAAATAAAAAGGGAGTGAGCAGAGTTTTCAACCAAGAGGTGATGGCCCGATATGCCCAATGATACCATAAGGACGATCATGTCATATCCATGAGCATGATGACCCACTGTCGGACTCGGCCATGTGGAGTCACTGGCAGCCGTGCCAGGTGTTCTGGTGGAGTGGTGGACAAGAACCTGATTAGAATGAGAAGGAGGAAATATGGAGGCATTGAGGAAAAGCAAGTTTTGTGGGAGTTTTTCAAAGAAATGGAGTGGTGGCTGGAATAGGAGGTAGGGACGAGGAGATTTTTTATTACCATTTTTTTTTAAGATGAGAGAAATTACAGTGTGTTTGTTGGCTTCTGGGAGCAGTCCAGTGGGGAGGAAAAGATCTGATGGTGCAGGAGCATGAAGCAATAATTACAGAATTATTTGTCACAGCAACAAATTGTGAACAGCCTAAAATGTCTATCAAGAGAATAGATAACTAAAACATGTTACATTCAGAATGATGAGATACTCCAGCTGATGCATTGCCTAGAGGAACAAATTTCAATAGCGAAAAGGGGTCCCAATGGTGCACTTGCTTAAAGATGTTTGTGCTAAGGCCCCTTGTACTATAGACCAGGAGTCCCCAACCCCTGAGCTGCGGACTGGCACTGGTTTGTGGCCTGTTAGGAACCAGGCTACACAGGAAGTGAGTGGTAGGTGAGTGAGCAAAGCTTCACTTGCATTACTGCCTGAGCTCCGCTTCCTGTCCCCCTTTCCCTCACCTGTCTGTGGAAAAATTGTCTCCCACAAAATGGGTCCCTGGTGCCAAAAACATTGGGGACCACTGCTATAGACCTTAGATCACACAGGTCCCTCCTCTTGATGTCCCCCAATAGTTTCGCAGGTCCCAGTGAGGCCATGGCTGTGTCTGATGCTGTTTTGGAAGAACTTCCCTCTGTTTGCCTTGCTCAGAAGGATTCTGCCTCATGATGATGAAATTATGATAATGATAAAAATTTAAATAGCAGCTACTGATTATGCAGTGTTTTATCAGCTCCTCGCCCTCATGGTGCTTATATTCTAGATGGACATTAAATAACCAATTCTAACAATTTTAAATTTTAGTTATGCTTCTAGAGGAGTCTGACCCAATCTAAAAGGGTCAAGAAATGTCCTTTAAGCAGAAACCAAAAGAATGAGCATGAGGCAGCCAGACAAAGGTGGGAAGAGAGGAGAAGAGAAAGAAAGGGGGAGGAGCATTGTAAGCAGAAGGAACTGCATCCCTCCATCGATTCAACAGTCACTGAGCAGCAGCTGTGTCCTAGGTGAACAAGGCACCAGTCCCCGCCTTCCTGAGGCTGCCGTTCTAGTGGAGGGAGGCCGAGAGTGAACACATAAGTGACACACGATGTCAGTTAGGGGTGAGTGCTATGAAGGCAAGTGGGGAGAGGGGCTGAGTAGTATTTTAGGGTGAGTGGTTAGAAAACGCATCAAGGGAGAGGTGACCTCTCGCTTGAGACCTGCTGTGCAAATGTGCCAAGAGGGTGTCCCAAGGGTAGGAAACAGCAGGCACAAATGCCCTCAGGCGGGCATGAACTTGTCATGTTTGGGGAACAGCAACCCCAGTGTGGCGGACCTATGAACGAGGCGGGACACGGTAAGATTCAGGTTTGAGAGACAAGCGGGGGCCAGACCTTACAGGGCTTCGTAACAGTGCTGGAAGCTTCCATAATCCTAGGTCTTCGCTGGGCTGCAATGCTAAATGGAATGTTTCTTGGAAAAGGTCCAGGATCCCGGGCCCTCAGTGAGTAGGTGGGCCGTGGCTGGCTAGGTTCGCCTCAGCTGCAGAAGCGGAGTTTTTCAGTGGCCCCCAGCCCCCACCTGCAGCCATATATCTTACCTTATCACTCCTGTCCATTTAGCATGAGCCGTACACTCCACTTCGGAGGAGAACTCGCACTTAATTAATTTTAGATTTAAAGCAACAAGAAGTCCTTATATTAAAAACGGAGTGGGGGGAGAACAGCTTGTTAATTAAAATGTCAGTTAGGGTGTTCCTGGCGAAAACTATGATTAGTGAGTGTTTCCTTTGGTTACGAGCCCTTGTGCTTTGATATTTCATGTGTGAATTTAAAAAACCTCACACATGTGCCCAGCACCCAGAGACAGACTACATTTCATGGTGGCTTCAGCGGGTCGCTCGGTTCGGTGAACTCCAGTATTTCCTAAGCCTGGGATTGCATCCCAAGCCAGTCTTTCAATCTCTGACCCCAGCCTCTAGCCTCAGAAGACTTCTCTCTCTTCTCTCTCTCTCTCTCTCTCTCTCTCTCTCTCTCTCTCTCTCTGTCTCTCCCTCTCTCTCTCTTCCTGTCTCTCTCTCTCTCTCTTTCTCTCTCTCTCTCTCCCTCTCTCCCCCTTTCTCCTCCCCACCAGCCATTCCCACTGGCAGACTCTTGCTTTCCCTGTCTTTGGAAAACCCACTCCACCTGTGGGGATCAGTGTCACCTTTTTGCAAAACCTCACTAGATCTCCCAGTCACAAATAGGTTTTTTTTCCTTCCTTTGAACCTTGGTTGCTTACCTATTCGTTAGAAAAAAAAAAGTCTGAGAAAGGAAAAAGTTGTTTATTGTTTATCCTATGCAGCTACCTTATGAGAAGGGTGGGTCCTTTGTTGTGTTGGCTGAAGGGCGTGGGGAGGCCAGACTGGCACAACTAGGGGAAGCCTGTGCCAAATGTCTCTGCTTGAGCAAGGGATGAGCTGTAGCAAGACCCAAGGGTGGGGTGGATGTCCTGGAGGCTGAATGGGGGAAGGAACAGGGAGGTACCTATAGGGAAAAGAGGCAGCTGATGGCTGAAGAATTTTTGGAGCCTATGTGGAGGAAATAAATATTTCATGGGGGGGTTGGTAAGTTTCATGTGTGGTATGCTATGTAAATCTTTCTTTTGTCTCCCAATGAAATCTTCAGTAAAACCTGTTATTCACTAAGGCTTTGTAGACTTGGATTAGATGGTTTTAGAAGGGTGAGTATCAGGAAATGTGAAGGGTCTGAGATTCGCCCTACTTGCAAGCTAACAAGTTAGCCTGCCACAGTGTTGCGGATGCTGGCAGAACGCAGGAGGCTCTTGAGTAAGACACAGAGGACGTTATGACTCACGACAGCAGCAGCAGCCAGAGTATGAGTATTTGTGCCGGTTCCCCAATTCCCACAGACACAGAGAGTTGACTAACATGCAGCAGATTTTGTTACAAGTTTAGGAAACCCAGATCTTTTATAACAAGTAGCAAGCCTAATTAAAACTTTTCCTGGAGAGAGACACATCTTCATGTTGCATAACACACAAACCGTCCCTTTGCTCTGGAGAGAGATGACCTCTAGCTTCCAGGGCTGTTTGCTATACAAAGCTACTTTAATGGATAGTCCCAGTCAAGGGACCAGTACCTTGGCTTGTAAAATGTGCAAAAATGCAAGAGACCCTTGGAGAATTGTCTCCCCAGAGAAAGTGAAACGCTGATCCCTGCTCTGAGGTGGGTGTGCAATGAGACCGGAAATGCTAGTGACATCTGGGTTTTGAAGTTTTATGCTTTTGAAAAGAACTAGTTTATCATGTGCTGTATCACCTATTGCTGTATAACAACCCACACAAAACTTGGAGCTTAAAATAAAAATGACTTATTATTGCTCATGAATCTGAGCCATCTGGGAGGTTCTGCTGAGTTGGTCTCGGCTGGGCTGATCTTGGCTGTGCTCTTTTTCATCTCCTCAACCCCCGCTGGGCCGCCAAGGAGACTTGGCTTGCTCCACATGGTGTTTCGTGGCATGACAGCGTTCCAGGAGACTGAGCAGCAAGGCCCCAGGCCTCCTAAGGTCTAGGCTTGGAATTGCCACCTTCTCCTGGCCAACGTAAATCACAAGACAGACCAGATTTATGGCATAGTAAATAGATTCTACCTCTTATGAGAGAAATTCCAAAGCCACTCTGCAAAGGCACACACACAAGGTCTGTTCAGAAAAAGTCCAGCTACTGTTAATATAACGAGAGCGGTTTTCATGACCTCAATGTAACCTGGCAGCCAAGGAGAGTGGTTGGAATATGTATGCGTGAACAATGATGACTTCACTGTACTAGTCAGTGGGGGTGGTAGATGTTATTGAGTGAGTGTGTGCACTGTGTGGCTGCCACATTCAAAATGACTGAGCTAGTAGAGCAATGAACCTGCATCAATTTTTTCATTAAATTTGAACATTCCTCCACAGAAACTATTTGGATGATTCAGAAGGCCACAGCTAGAGGCAACTGGTGACTGGCAGCTTTATCATGGCAATGTGCCCACTCATGCATCACGTCTCATGCAGAGTTTTTTTGTGAAACATCAAGTCAGCCAGGTGACTCAGCCCCCTACAGCCCAGATTTGGCACCCTATGACTTCTGGCTTTTCCTAAAACTAAAATCACCTTTGAAAGGGAAGAGATTTCAGACCATCAATGAGATTCAGGAAAATACAATGGGCAGCTGATAGCGATTGGGAGAACTATGTGAGGTCCCAAGGTGTCTACTTTAAAGGGGTCTGAGGTATCATTGTCTTATGTACAATGTATCTTGTATCTTCTTAATGTCTCTATTTTTCTACCTCTTTTGTAATATTTAAAGTTTTTTATCCTTAAAATGAAGTTTTTAAAACATACAAAGCATTAATTGATCTGACAGTCTTGATTTTTGTCTTGTAACAAGCATTCCAGATATAGAAAAGATAATCTTTTGCCTTGACATTGCTTAAACCATAAAAAAAAAAGTCCCAAGGTGCCTTTGGTTTGAGTGTTAGGGCACACGTTGCTTCCTATAAGCTCCTTTAAAAAAATACTGTTATTCTATTACAGTTGTCCCAGTTTTTCCCCCTTTGCCCTCCTCCACCCAGCCCACCGTGGCTGGATACTTCCTGGACAGACTTTGTACACAGGGAGAGGAACGATTGGGGTTATTTTCATAATCATCCTATCATGTTTGCCTTTCCTACTGGACCCTGAGTTCCTAGATAATAGGCATATGTCCTGTTTATGTCTCTATCTTGGTGATTGGCCCAGGCTGGGTGATGAGAAAGGCATCTTTCAGAATGAATGAATGATTAGTGGTAGGATGAACAAAACAGACACAATAAGGAGTTGTTCTCTGTGTGAACCAAAAACAGGGAGTATGCCGGTCCCTGCCCCAGACCACAGCTGGCACTGCCCGAGGGTGTGCCTGGTTCTCTCAGTGTCTTCTCATCCCCACTGTTGTTGCATTCACCTGGGACCTCGTCATGTCAACCCTGGTCTGTTCTGTAGCCCTGGTTTGTGCTGTAGCCCTGCTACTCTCCATCTGCTTCAACTGATTCCTCTCCAACCCGTCCTCCACCTCATTTCCAGACATTGTTCCAAAATGCACACAGGGCTCTCTCACTGCTCCATTTAAATCTGTTGCTGACTCTCCCAGGCCTAGGAAATAAGGTCTCGGACCTTTAGATTGCATTCAAGGCTGTTCCCTCAGGACTTGGATCCTGTTCTTCCTTGCCACATGTCCTATATGCCTGCCACCCAGGTCACCCCAGATCATCTCGAGTGTGGGGCCAACAGCCCCCTGAGCTTTGGTTTCAGCCATGTTCTCTGTCTGCTGTGTACTTGCCTGAACCCTCTCCCTTTGCTCAAGTGTCACCTTGGCCTTTCAGGACCTGCCTTTGCTCTTAGACTACTCTAGGCACTTACCCTGTTCCACAGATCTGGCTGCCTGGGGCCTTTATGGGGTTTCTCTCTCTCTCTTCTGGACTGGGAGTTTCTTTAAAACAACTTCTCCTGGTTTCCTTGGGACCCCCCACCCACTTCTGCAACTCACCCTGAAAGCACAGTGGGTTCTCATGCAGAGTTGACTCCCATAATGTTTGCTGAACTGAACTGAGATTTATGGAGAGGGAGGAGGGCAGGGGCAGGAGGAGAGGGGAGCTAAGAGAAGGAAGGGAAGAGTGGGAAGGGAAGGGGAGGAGAACACAGAGAAGGAAGGAGGAGGAAAGGGAGAGACTTCAACCTTTGCAGAGGCATAACCATCCAGTGCATCTGGTTCTGCTCTGGGAATCTGTCCTGGGGATCCTCTCCTAGCATCCCTTTCTGGAACAGGTCATAGCCTGTGGGCTAAAGGCTTTCCACCCTAGGCTCCTGGAAGTGGAACCGCAGCCTCAGTCTCCAGCCAAAAGGACTCTGCAAGGCACTGCTGGTGGGTGGGGTAGAGGGTGGAAGAGAGAGCGTTCCCATTGTCTTGGGTTTTCAACATTTTAATCTGTTATTAGCTTTATTTAATTTGTCACTTAATTACTGTTTACTGAGTATGCTTGTAGCTAACATGTATTTATTTATTGTGCAGTTTGATTTTAGTGATTTTTTCTTTTCTCCTTTCTCTGTATCTGTGTTGTTTATTCTATTAAGGTATGATCAGGTTGTTTTTTAAAATTTTTGTTTACTTATTTTTAGAGAGAGGGAAAGGGAGGGAGAAAGAGAGGGAGAGAAATGTCAATAGGTTGCCTCTCGCATGTCCCCAACTGGGAACCTGGCCTGCAACCCAGGCATGTGCCCTGATTGGGAATCGAGGCAGCGACCCTTTGGTTCACGGGCTGGTGCTGAGTCCACTGAGCCACATAAACCAGGGCTGATGAAGTTTAAAAAAAAAAAAACAAACACAGAAAATAAAGTCCCTTGATGTTTCTTCCTCAGAGATAACCACTGTTGCCAGTGTGGTGTATATCCTTTCGGACTTTTTTAAGTGCTTATATAACTATACACTAACGCGATCCAGATATACCCAAGAAGCCTTTGAGGCCTGCGTTGGGCCAACAGTGTGTCCAAACTATCCCCAGTTGGACTCCAGGAGCCTGAAGAATAACGTGAATCTTTACTGTTGGTTTCCTGAACAAGGTGGGGCAGGGGCTTTTCAGAGCGCTGACAGTCAGCTCTAGACGTCTCTTCTTCTCCCCCAGGCGTCTCACTCACAGCAGCTGCTAAAAACCTCTTTTCTCTTCCTCCCACTCACGCCTCCCGTCTTAGGGCTGCGCCCTCCTGAACTCCGCAGGCGGGGAGCCCTCTTCCCCACGTGTAGCTCCCAGAACGTGCGGCTCTTCTGTGACTGCTGTTCTCGCGAGAGTCAGCCCTCCTGGAACTTTTAAGAAAAAAGTTGTTACATCTCCCTGTTGGCATAAACAGGATCACGTTATACTCATTATTCGGTTAATCACTTTTTTTTTTCACACCCTGCTGTCGTGGATGCAGTTCCATGCCTATGCATTCTCATCTGTCATTTCCTTTTTAAGTATAGGGTCCGGCTCCATTGAACGCCTGGTCTGTGGTTTATTTGACTAGTCCCTTGCTACTGGACATTCTAGTGCCTTCCATCTTCACCACTAGAATCAAAGCTCAATGAGCACTTGAATTTTTATGACTTTTCTTTCTCTCCCACATGCCCCACATTTTGCTGTTCTGGCAAAATGTCTGATAGAGTTCCAGTTTCTGTTTGGTTCTGTTCTGCACATGTTTCCATTATCTTCCTTCTGGTTCCTTTGGGAAACTGCCCTCTTACTCCATGATCCTGGGGGGCTGTCATGTTACCCCACCCTCTGGCATGGTGGGGTGAGTCACATGACCAGGACAGCCAATCAGAGGACCCCTTCCTACAGTCCTTGGTGATAATCCCATCAGTCTCCACTGTTGTGTCCCCGGTCCCTGCCCTAGCCCCAGGCTCATCACCTTGGCCCCGGCCATTGCCACAGCCTTCTCACTCTTGTCTCTGCCTCCAGAGCTGTGCACCTGTCATCCACCCTCAACTGCAACTCATCGGCCTTAACTCTGTCAGTCCTGTGCTTAAAAGCCATTGGCGTGACTCTCTGTTTTCTGTAAATAAAGTCTTATCTCTTCAATCTGTCATCCAAAGACTGCAGGACCTGGCTCCTGCTTACCTCTCCACCCCTGGGGGTCTCCACTCTCTTTCCACGAACCAAATTCCTAGCAGCGTGTATCACTTCCCAGTGAAACATAACCTGCATTTTTCAGTGTCCATCCTTTTGGCCATGCTCTTTATGCTGCAACAATCTCACCCCCAAACAAGATCCAGTTCCTCCCTATGCTTTAAGCTCCTAGCCCACTATCTCCCCCAGCAGCAACAGGAAATAATCAATGTCAGCTTCCTTGGGACTCTCTAATCAGGCTGATGACCTAACACTTTTGTATTCTTCAGGGGTCACTGACCAAGGGAGCAGCAACCCACCGAACCAGCTCAAGTAAAGGGGGACAGTATCTACTGGAAGGATGTGGAGGTCTCATAGAAACCAAACACAGCCAGACTTCATGGAAATTGAAACTGGGACCTGTGAAGCCATCAGGGGTCGAGAGGGACTCCATCTCTCTGCCTCTACCCTCTTAGTATTTAAAAATGTAAAATGGCAGCTGACATATAGGACCTGCCCTCCCCATGATGACATAGGAAACACTTTTGTATTTGTATCCTCACCCTGCCCAACCAGGGTATAACCCAGGGCATAACCCAGAGCTGGGCACATTGTAAGCAGGAAAAGCAAGCTAGCAACATTTCAGTACTTACATATGTAGCACACAGAGATTTGTGGATTTATGATTTCATTTTATTTTTGTCTAACCTTCTAACACACCCTTCCCCAAGATTAGGTATTGAGAACTTCCCTGCCTTGTTTTAGAAGCTATAACCCCCCATGGCTAAGGCTGAGTGAGAGACCTTGAACCTTAACCACTAGGGAGACAAAGCTTATCTCCCTGGAGGGGCGTTGCCTCTGCCCCCTTTACTTCACCCTGCTTGGCCCCGAGCCTGGCCAGTTAGTCAATAACCAGTAAGATTCCTCAAGGGAGGGACGACCTAAGACAGGCATGGTCATGGGGGCCCTTAGGGAAGGACTTGCGGAGCTACAGCTAAAGCTGGTGATGGACCCTCGCCCCTTGGCTTTGACACAGCCTGAGTCCTCATTCTGCCTGCAAGAAGTCTCCTAATCTCTTGGCTGCTTTACTTCCCCTGCCTGACTTAAACCTGAAACAAAGACAGAGGGTGGTGCAGCCCTGTGCTGGAAAGGGTAGGTTTCCTAGGGTGATCAGGCCTAAGAAAGAATATATAAAATCCTGTGAAATTTGCTTTGCTAAGAATGCTCTCAATCTTCTAATAAGGGTCCGAGCAGGAATTGGGTTTGTTTCCCAAAGTTTTATAGCCCTTTAGCTAATACACCCCAACTCAGAATAAGCCCTTGTAGTTTTTTGTATGTCATCTATTATTTGATCCTTACTGCCTGACAATGATTGATGAGCTTTACCTGTATTCCTGTGAAAATTGAACCCAATAAAGGCCCATTGAGGAAAAGTTTCTTGGCCCTTCTCCTTTAAGAGATCGGCCACCTTTCCTCCCCAAGCAAATCATATCTTGGTAGACTTATTCTTATCTGTGGCGGCCCAGGGTTGGGCCCTGTGGGCGGAGCACTCCCACAATTAGGATCTATTATTTCTCATTTTGCAGATGGGGAAGCTGAGTCTGTACTCTGCCCAGGCTGACATTCCTTGGCTCTTCACTCCAACCTTGGCCTCTGTCACCCCATCTCCTTCTCTGACTCTGGCCCCCCTTCCTGTTTCTTCTAAGGACCGCTGAGGTTACACTGGGCCCCCAAGACAATGGTAATTTTTTTTTAATCTCAGAATCCTTAACTCAATCCCATCTGCAAAGTCCCCTGTCATGTATGGTAGTTAACACATTCACAAGTTTGGGGGTTAGGGTATGGATGTCTTTGGGGAGGGCATTATTCTGCCTGCTATACCTACCTCACGTTATGAAAATTAAATGCCTGGCACATGGCACTTGTGATGTATGACAGATGTTACTGTTCTTATAAAGAGTTCCAAGTTCATGACGAGAAGCTGGGGCCTCATTGTGAAAAGAATGGGATAAATGGACCCGCTTCCCTTAGAAACCTCCCAGGTTTTACACCTGTGAACAACAATGTAGATAGTCCCTTTGGCTGGGGTGGAAAATGGAAAAAGAGAATACATTTCGGACTTCTTTTAGAAATGAAGTTTGGTCCCTTTAAGATCAACTTGCCAACTCTTCCCAACACCACAGAGGGAGGCCTGGACCCAGAAGGTGTTTGCAGAGTTACTTCCTAAAGTTGTTTTTCTGTAACTGACACAGAAACTGACCATGGTCTGACCTATCCAGCCTTGTCCTTTTCTGGTTCCCCAACACTGGCTTGGCTCTCAGTTTGACCAAATTTCCAGTCTTCCTTCTTTGCTGCGTAGAATCTTAGACGCTTTGCTGCATCGTGCCCTCCTCCCACCCCACAGTCTCCACAGATCAATAGCCTGGCAGAGGACATTGATAGGCCTGGCTTCCCCAGCCACACAGGCAGCTCTGACCAGGGGCACTGGCTCCAAGAGTCAGCCTCATAGAGACTACTCCTGCAGCCAAGCCCCCAGAGCGGCATCCCACATCACAGTCATGAACTGGGGGCGAGCTCTCTGCTCAAGATCACCAGCTGCCTTCGCATAGAGCAGAGTTTAACCTGAGAGAACCATGGACCCTGGAGGAGGAGCTGCTACCCCTGAAAGTGCAGGCCAGATTTGAGCATGAAAGGATGTGCACTCTAGGCCATAGTTGTTGTTGTTCTTTTTAATCAGGTTCTAAAATGGATCTGGGAACCCCAAGCTATTCACAACCACAGAGAGACATGTCATCAATTAAATCCTTGACTCTCATTGATTTTGCTCTTCTGATGCTTCTCCCAAAGGTCCAGACAGCCCTATGACCCACTGGTGCCAAGCGGAACCAAATGCTTCTTCGTCTTAGTGGGGAGAGGCTCCTGCCTGCCCTGGTATTTGAGGATTCTAATTGCCCAGCAGGCCCAGAGCTTTCTCTTTTCTGCTGAGCTCTGCCACTCAGACCCACACTCATTATGTGGGGGCTTATACACGGAGGCCCCGGGAGAGAGGGACGGCCTGACTCCACTCCAGATGCACGCGGTCCCTGTGGTCGTGCCCTCTATTAGAGCACGGCCGGGCAGACCCCTCGGCCCTTCTCCAGGAATTTGAAAGGATCAGGATGAAGGCGAAAGCTTAGATTTTTGAGCAGAGGTAATTTCAGAAGGTGGAATCATAGCTTAAGGAACCCTCTGGAGAATTTTCCTTATGCAAAGCTAACAAGACATTGTGATAATTTCTCTGGCGCTGGCCTCATTCCAAGTTGGATTTTAAACGCAGATTATAAAGCAAACACCATCCCCCACAAGTATTAAAGGAGGGGAAAATAACAGAACGGGGGCTGCAAAAATGGTCTCTATTGTGGGACCAGAAGCCGTCAATCATGCAGGCTGACAGGCGTCAGAGATTGACAGACAGGCCCTCGCTCCTGACTTCAGTTATCAAGGGGAATGGGAAAAGTGTCTGCAAGAACATGTTAAATTGCCAAAGTCATTACCAGTCACCAATTACCAAAGAAAAGATAACAAGGTGTATTTTAGAAAAATCGATGCAACAACATGCATTTCAATACAGTGAGTTTTTTAGAACTTTTGAAAACAAAATGAACTATTTAGGGAATACACAATGGTTTTCAGTGAATACCAAACACTGGGCTTTGTAAAGTCATCAATATTCACTTTAAATTTGGCTCTGCTTAAGGGGAGCAAAGATCAAGCAGTAAACTAATATACTTCTTTTTTCTTTTTTTTTCCCCCTGCAGTTCCAGCCAAAGGACAAAATAATGATTGGAGGACCAGGTGGGTCTCCTGTAAACTCCTCTGGAGAAGGTCCTGGCTGGTCGTTGAAGGCACCTTCTGGGGCCCTGGGCCTGGACAGGGCAGGTCAAGCAGGCAGTGGCATGCCGGCCAATGACATGAGGGCACCCGTCCCACTGGGACCTTTCACACAGTGCAGCAGAACTCCCTAATCACCTGCTCTGAGCCCTGCCTTGGGATGGCCCCTGAGGATGAAGAGATGAAGGACACAGTTTCTGCCCTATTGGGTCTTGCAGTCTGGAGCAGGAGAGGGCATATGACTCCAATGAATTCTCGAGCAAAGCAGACTGATAAGAATTACCAAACTGAGTATGAATGAAATGCAACAAGGGAACAGGAAAGGGGGAGGCTTTTGCAGCCTAGACGAATAAGAGAAGGCTGCAGAGAGAGGAGAGGGTTTGAGCTGATTATTGGAGAATGAGGGCTGCTTTAATTGGAGATGCAAATGCCTGAAAGGAGGAGGGTGTGACAAGATGTAGGCATTTTGCCATTTGTAGGCAAGGGGAGACATTGCAAGCAAGTGCTTGAGCTGGGAAGTAGAATGACCAACACTGTGCTTTAGGGAGATAGCTGTGGCAGCAGTACAGTGGATGGATGAGAGGGTGGCACTTTATAGGATCATTGAAGTACGTCCTATGAGAGGGGCTGAAGTCTGGGCAGGGTGGGGATAGCAGGGAAGACCCAAAGGGCTGCCATCATATTTCACGTATGAGCCTGAAAGGCCTTTTCTTGGCCTCTGCTTCTAGGAAGCTCAGCCCTGCTCACCTCTCAGGCCTGGCCCAGGTGCTGTGTCCTCATGCTGTATCTTTCCATTCACTCTTGGAACATCTCCCTCCTTCTCAGAGCTCCAGGGCTCTCTGTGGAATGGCCCTCTGTATATGAGTTTCACTCAGTTGGCACAACAGTCCAAGTTAGAAGCTCTGCAAGGACAGAATCCTGTCACACACAACTCTGTGACTCTTCCAGCATGCCGTGCAGCCCCACTCACAGCAGAGGAAAGCTGAAACAGCAAAACCCTGAGCAGGGCTCCGAGCCATCGTGAATTTGCCCAGTGGGCCACTAATTTTCAGCTTGGTTAAAATAAGACTTATAAACCTTTCCTGACCTGCAATGTGAGCAGGGCCTGGAGGCAGTAGACTGAGTGCCCAGGGAGGGAGAAAGAGCTGCTGGGCTTCAAAAATAGAGAGTAATAGGGAGAAACAGAGGCGTCTGCAGTCAGCACTGGAAGAGAGCAGTCCCCCTTCCCTTCTATTGGCCATGTCAATAATCTAAACAGCCACTTTTGAGGGTGAAAGGGTGCCATCTGTAGTAACTACATGACAGCAGGCTTAAATTGGGATTGTCCCCGAAAGAATAAAATGTGGGATCACTGTAATCACAGGCATGGCTGCTAGTTTATCTCCTTGCTCCCCCACCATGGCTCCTTATATTTTATAGATGGTGGGAACTTCCACTGGTGGCCTCTCCCCACTCCTCCTGCTCCCCAGGACTTACCTGTGTCTGGGTAATTTGGAATGAGGACCGAGTGCTTGCTGCTCAGCCCCTTCCAGATAATCTTTGGAGCAGCTATGCTTAGGACCAGGGCATTTTCTTTTCCTCTCTGTGGTCCACTTAAAGGACAGGTTTGTCCTTGAGGAAGAGGCTGAGGTTGTCTAGTAGACCAGTGATTGGATAAAAGAAGAAATATGAGGAGTCTCAGCTGACCACTGACCTGAACTTTATCAGTCCTTGAAAAGCTCTGTCTCTCTGATTCTAGTATCTTCTTTACAGTTGGTCCTATACTCAGAGCAGGGTATAAACTGCCCCCCAAACCAACCTCTGTCCTAAGCAGAGGCTGGGGATTTTCAGAGTTGGATAAAGGCTCTCATCCAAGCGTGTGGCATGCCAGTGGAGAGAGGGACTGGGGAGGAGCTGAGAACCTGAATAACTCAAGAGAAAGAAAGATCTGAGCTGAATTTTTCTTCATGTCCAAATCTGAGTGTGAATTTTTACCAGTTTCTTTGGGGGAAGACATGGAAATTAATGACCAGATCCCACTATATATTTTTAAATAAATTTTGAGATAAGCTACATGCAATAAACAAACCCACTTAAGCTTTGACAGATGTATACACCTGTGCAACACCATGCCAGTCAATATACAGAGCATTTCTCTGTCCCCAGAAAGTGCCCTCGTGTGCCACTTCCCTCTCAATCCCCCCAGGCAACCACTGATGACATTTCCATCATTAGAGATTAATTTTGTCAGTTCTAGAACATCATACACATGAATCCAAACAGCATGTTTTCTTTTGCATCTGATTCATCCACATTGTAGCGTGAATTAGTGATTCTTATTTTTCATTGCTGAATAATATTCCATTGTACAGATGTGCCACAGTTTTTATCTATTCACCTGTTGCTAGACATTTGGGTTGCTTCCAGCTTTAGGCTCTTTTGAATAAAGCTATTATGGGTATTTGTGTGCAAGTCTTTCTGTGGCCATGTATTTTTCTTGGATAAATACCTAGGTATTGCTGTGTCGTACAACAAGTGTATACTTAAACTTAAAGGAAACCACAAAATTCTTTTCTAAAGGGTCTGTAGAATTATATACCCTCAAGTTCTAATTGCCCTACATACTCACTAACACTTGGTATTCTCAGGGTTTTTAGTTTAGCCATTGTCGTGAGTATAAAGTAGTACACTGAGGTTTTAATTTGCATTTCTTTGGTGACTAATGATGTTGAGCAGATTTTTTGCGTGTTTGTTCTCCATACACACACACACACACATTTTTTTTAAAGTCTGATCAAATGTTTTTTCCATTTAAGATATTTATTTATTTATGTTTTATATATTATTTATCATGTTACATTTAAATATGCTATATAAATATAAATAAATATATGTGATAATTTTATGGACTGGTCTAAGGGATGCATAGATATGGAGTTAAACATTATTTCTGGGCGTGTCTGTAAAGGTGTTTCTGGAAAAGATTAGCATTTGAGTTAGTACCCTAAGGAAAGAGGTGTGTGCTAGTCAGTGCAGGTGGGCATTATCCAATCCCTTAGGGCTTTGAATGGGACAAAAAGATGAAGGAAGGGCAAATGTCTGTTTTCCTGAGCTGGAACATCCATCTTTTCCTGACCTTGGATATCAGAGCTTGGTTCTTGGGTCTTTGGACTCCTGCAGCACTGATTCTCAAGCCTTTGGATTTAGACTGAATTATACCAACTTGCAGCGTGCCTGGTTCTCCAGTTTTCAGATGGCAGATGGTGGAACTTCCCAGCCTTAAACACCGTGTGAGCCAGTTCCTATAATAAATCTCCCCTTAGATAAATATCTCTATATACCTTTTGGTTCTCTTTCTCTGGAGAACCCTAATACCATATATAGAACAAAAGACAAAGTACTTTTTGTGCTCTATTTTATAGTTTTAGGTTATATGTTTAGGCTTATAAACCATTCAAGTTAATTTTTTTTGTATGGTGTGTGGTAGAGTCAAAGTTTATTTTTTCTTCATAAGAGAAAAAATTGTTCAGTTGTTCTACCACCACTTGTTGAAAGACTATTCTTTTCTGCATTAAATCACCTTGGCATCTTTGCCAAAAATCAACCAAACACATATGCATAGGTCTATTTCTTGACTTCATTCTGTTCCACTGACTTATCTGTCTATACTTATAGTAGGGACTACTATAGCTTTATAATCAGCCTCTAGAATAGGTAGTATAAATTCTCTAATTTTAGAACACCACACTGTATATCATGTGTGATTGTTGGAAAAAATGTGCTTGAATTAGGTGTATAATAAATTGTATACATTATCCTTCCCTAGTGTGGGTTGTTCAATCACTCGCAGTCGATATGTTTGTGGTCTTCTGAGACTGCTGAGTTAAAGTACTCATTTGGATTTCACAATAAATAAAGATGTGGATGGGTAAACTCCCCTGCTAGAGCAGCCAGGATTCCATTGGCAAACTAGATAACCAGCCTCCTTTCCAGGATGTTGCTTTTAACAAGGTACATTTCAGGTTGGGTTTGCTCCCCTTCACACTAGCACTTTGAAAGACATTACCACATCAGTTGTCTGGTTTTCCAGCTGTGGTATGGTGGAAAGAATGTAGGACTGACCTGATTGGTGTGGCTCAATGGGTTGGGCACTGGCTAGCAAACCAAAAGGTCACCAGTTCAAATCCCAGTTGGGGCACATGCCTGGGTTGTGGGCCAGATCCTCGTTTGGGAGGTGTGAGAGATACTACCAATGTTTCTCTCACACATCAATGTTTCTCTCCCTCTCTCTAAAAATAAATGAATAAAATTTTGAAAGAAAGAAAGAAAGACTGGCTAGCTGCAAAGATGCCCTCTCTCTGGCATTTACTACAGTACAGACTTTCACAAAGGGCTTGAAAAGACATAAATTGATGAGCTGTCTTCAAGATTCCTGGGTGGGTCCAATGCCCCAGCAGATCTGCTGGTCTCCAGCCCAGGAGCTGCTCCCAGATGGAATCTGCCAACTACTTGGACACTGAAACACAGTAAATCCTCATCAGAGCCCGTGGCTGTGCCAGATATTACCTGGGAATGCAAGCAGTATCGTTCCATTCCAACAAGACAGCTTCCCTGAACAGCAATTTGACTCCAACTCTCTCATCCTCCTTGTTTCTATCCAGTAGGTGTGTTCAACACAGCCTTCAACTTGGACTGCAGTGTAGACTTGGCATTAGAAGATGTAGGTTCAAGTTCTGGCCCTGACATCCACTAACAGAGTGACCTTGGGCAAAGCAGTTCACATTTTGGAGTCTAGTTCTTCTCCTAGGGAATAGAGAGACTCTGACATCTTCCTTATAGGGCTACCTTATGCATATGGATGTACTTTATCAATATAAACCACAGTATGTGCTCGGTGGAGTGCAGGAACCCATGTAAAGTATTATCATTACTATTATCCCTCCTTTTAGCCAAAATGTAGCTACAGAAGCATAAGGAATATCTATGGCTCCTATAGAAGAAAAAGTATGTGTATTAGTTTTTCATGGCTGCTGTAACAAATGACCAAAACTTGGTGACTTAAAGCAACAAAAATTTATTCTCCATTAGTTCTGGAGGCCAGAAGTCTGGAATCAGTTTCATTGGGCTGAAATTAAGGTGTCAGAAGAGCTGCACTTCCCTGGGAGGCTCCTGGAGGAAACCTGCTCTTTGTCTCTTCCAGCTTCTGGTGGCACTTGTGGTTGCATCACTCTAATCTCTGCCTCCATTTCCTCTTCTGTCTACTTCCCTCCACCTCTTAGGAGGATGCTTGTGGTAGCGCTCAGGCCCATCCAGTTAATCTAGCACAACAGCCTCATCTCAAGTTCCTTAACTTAATCACATTTGCAAAACTTTACCAACAGGTGTCATTCACAGGTTCTAGGAATTAGGATTTGATGTCTCATGAGCCCATCATGTAACTTCTGCAGTGTGTGTGCGTGTGTGTGTGCACACGCACTGGTGGTTGTGATATGGACCAGAAAAAACACACTCTCTGTCACACCTTCCAAGCGAAATATCCTATAATTCGGTTTAAATGACCTCCATGAAACCTTGCTTAATGTATCTCCAAACTTCCCAGTAGAAGAACATTCCTTTTATAGATTCACAGAATACAAGAGCTGCCATTCACTGGCATTTATCATTCACTTAGACCAGGGATCAGCTAACTACAACCCTTGGGTCAATTTCAGTCCCTGCCAGTTACTCACAGTTGTGTAGTTGTGACAGAGACCAGCTGGCCCTCAAAACCTAAAATGTTTACTACCTGGGCCTTTATAGGAAAAGTGTGCTGGCTGTTGGCCTAGACCAATGTCTCTACCATATAGATGGGGCAACTGAGGCCCAGGGGAGAAGATGACTTGCTCAAGTTCCCACAGGGTCTTGGGGACAGATTCTAGGCCTGCGAGTCTAGTGCTGTTGTTCAGGATTCCTCAGAACTTCCTCAGGCATGTGGGGGAGTGGAGCCCAGGGCCTCAGAAGTCAAGTTCAGGCAGATCTCAGCCTCCTACAGGGAAGACCTTTAAGCAGAGGCTGCCCCAGCTCCCAGAGAGATTCAAGCAGATGCTGGATGTCTTTCCCATGAATATCCCCAACTGGGGATCTGACAAATAAATGAGTGGATAATGGGAAGAATAAATGATGTGGTCAAGGTGTTTGAGGGTCCTAAGTTGGCATACTGCTTCCTAGGCCTGGAGAACACTGGAAGCATTGAGCTAGGGCAGCCAGAAGGAACCCAGAGACCTGACACTGTCTTCAATCCTCTGCCCTGAGGCCAATATGGGACTTATCCCCCAACTGGCCACTTCCTAAGATGCTGCAAGAGAACCTGAGAGTTTGCAGAAGCAGCTGAGCTGATGAAGCCCACCAATGACTCCCAGAGAGGTGGAGAGGGACTGTGGGGCCTTTAATGATGACTAATTTGCAGCTTATTAATGCAGCGGTAATTAAGAATATTCATTTTATTAAAAGCCATTTATTGTAACAGGGAATGCTATTCTGGAGACTGGCATTGTGCGCACGTACCAATCGGCATAGGTCTATTGTGGCTCTGTGGATGGCAGGCGCTGCGTCACTAATTGTTAAGAGTTTAGGGTCTAATTTTAAACCCTTTTAATTCCATTTGAAATAATTGCTCTAATGAAATTCAAAGTACTCAGAGGCAGCCATGGAAAAGGTGGGTGGTGCGCCCCTCCTGCCCCCAGGGAGCTGGGCTGTGAGAGCTGTGGCAGAGGCTGTACGTGTCCTGGAGCCTTGCTGGCTGCTCTCTCTTCCCTATGAAGAAATCAGCTTCTCAGCTCGAAGAGGTCTGGAGACATCCAGTGAGGACCTGGTCCCTGTCCGTGGTACTGACCACCGCTGAGGCTGGGCAATGGCCTGCCTGGCTGGAGAGAGACTGCAGGAAAAGGGCACTGTCTGGGATAAGTCGTTTCTGTAAACCCCACAGGGGCAGGATCTGCAGAGAGAAGGGGAGCCCCCACCCAGAGACAATGTCCTTAGCTCCCATGGCATCATGGACTCACACAGGACCTGCCTCAGAGCAGCAGAACCCAGGGATCATCTTCAACACAACAGAACTTCTATGAGGGCTTCCTGAATGCCAGGCACTCCACCAGGCACTTTACATTCATTACCTCACCAATCCACACCACCACCTTATGAGATGGATTGCATAATTTTCTCCATTTACTGATGAAGCAACTAAGGCTGGCAGAGGATCACTATCTTTTCAAAAGTCATACAAGATAAGTGACAGAGGCAGACTTGAACAGAAGTTTTACCTTCTCTCTTCTCAAAGGTTGTCCATCCAGTTTACATCCTGCAGAGGTGTCTGGGACCAGCACAGAGTAATTCAAGTGCAATGCTTGCTGCTTTGCATCAGTGGCAGGGGAGCTGGGGAAAGGGCATATCAGAGAAAGGGAAAGGCATGAGCAAAAGCTCAGAAGCTTGAAAGTCCATGGCATCTGGTGGCTAGACCTAAGATGATCCCTACGACTCCTGTCTTCTGTTGTGTAGATCCTAAGTGTGGTTGAGGCCAGTGACTTCTTTCTAACCAGCAGATTAATGGCATAAGTGATAGGATGTCACACCCATTTTACATTACATGTGTAAGACTCCATCTTGCTAGCAGTCTTGCACTCTCTCTTTGAAGAAGCAAGCACCCATGTTGTGAAATGGCTGTGGAGGGACCCACATGGCAAAGAGCTACAGGGGGCTTTTCAGAGCAGAGGGCCTCAGTCTTGCAGCTTCAAGGAACTGAAGTCTGTCAGCAACTTTAGCAAGCCTCCAAGTGGACTCTTCCCTAGTCATGCTTCAAGATGAGAATGCAGCCCAGCCAACACCTTGGTTGCAGCCTGGTGAGAGCCTAACACAGAAAATCTAGCTATAAACCACGCCTGGACTCCTATTCCATAGACACTGGAAGATAATACATGTATGTTGTTTTAAGCTGCTAAATTTGTGGTAATTTGCTACTTACCAATAAAAATGAATGCGACATCTGAAAAGAATGGCAGGAAAAGCAGGGTAGCTAGAATAACTTTCAATCTTTTTGCCCATGTGACACATTTCCCATCAGAAAGAGTGGCCACTGATAGCAATGCAGAAAGTTAAGCTGCAAAAGGAGACAGACTTCAACAGGAGGGACCTTTAGATCATGTTAAGGACTACATGTTAAGAACTTATATCCCCTATGCAGGGGTGTCCAAGCTTTTGGCATCTCTGGGCCACACTGGAAGAAGAAGAGTTGTCTTGGGCCAAACATTAAATACATTGTGACATGTAATCACACACACACAAAATCTCATAATGTTTTAGGTAAATTTATGATTTTGTGTTGGGCCACATTCATAGCCATCTTGAGCTGCTTGCAGCCTATGGGCTGCAGGTTGGACATGCCTGTTAGGATATAAGTGGGGTGGAGTTTTAGGCTGGGGTGACATAGTAAGATCTGTGTTAGAGAAAGGGCACTCTGGTGTCCAGGGCTTAGGGTCAACTGGGGGCAGGGAGACCTGGTAGGCTATTCCAGCACTTCAGGCAACAGATAATAAGAACTTGAACAAAGGTAGAAGCAATGAAGACAGAGGGAAATATAATTTGTGTTTTGGAGGTAGAAAGTTGAACATCCAGTAAGAAAATATTTCTTCTATTCTTGATAATCTTCAGGAAAGGAAATATTTTAGCTCATACTTTCCTTTGGTCCAATACTCTAAGTGACTTCATTAACTTGGTTTCGGCATTGCTTTATTAGCAATATTGCTGTAAAGAGGTTCTGTGTTTTGGGGCCTCCTTCTTTCCCCAAGCATACCGCACTTCATTCTCACTATCTCAGGGGCAGCTGTGGATGTTTTCATTTTACAAGTCCTCAGGGAATGGCTTCAGTGAAATCACTCCCATGGGGTCTTTCTGGTCAAATGCCACTTATCACATCCCTGCCACCATTTAAATAATTTAGCATTTCTCCCATTCTTCAGAGAACTTACTTGGACCTTAATAACATCTTATAGAGTAAATGGTAAGTGCAAAGACAGAAATCTTGCCCCTTCACCAGCCTATCCATTCTTTGAACATTATTGACACTAGGCATAGGGAGTACCAGAGTTAAGTAAGAGATAGCCTTACCCTTAAGGCAGTCACAATCTATTAAGAAAGAAAAACGTGTAAAGCAAAAACTGCAGCAAAAGATTCCTATATGAAGGCACATACTGAGTAGTCTGGGATTCCCAATGAAAGGATTGATAGAGCATTCCAGCTGAGGGATTTTCCAAGCAGAGAGTTTGGCTAATGTAGATGTATAGGGACAGGAAAAGACATAGTACCTCCAGAAATGAATGCAGCATAGAATTCAAGGGAGGGAGGGTTGGAGAGTTAGGCAACCTGAGGTTGGAGGAGTTAGCAGTGTTCAGATCATATGTGACCTCATGGGTTTAAGAGGCTTGGACTGTATTTTGTGGGCAGAAGGACCTGCTGAAGACAGTAAGCAGAGAAGGGACATAGTCAGAGTTGCATTCTAGAAAGTTGACTCTTGTGCATTGTGATCGTATCTTACACATTGGGTGCTCCTTTGGATTCTCTCTATCTCAGTGAATGAGGCTAAAAGTCCGAGAGTAATCCAAGACATGTCTTCTTCCTGCAATCGCCAAACCCCATCTTTATGACCTCCTTAACATCTGTCAACATTGTTCACTTCTTTTCAACTCCATGCCCACATTGTACTCCAGGTGCTATCAGCTCCTAACTGTCTACTAAGTACCTTCCTGACTGCTCTTCCAGGATTCAGCCGGTACTTTCTCAAATTCATTCTCTGTAACCAGATCATCCTTCTTTTTTAAAGGTAAAATCTACCTACAGTGAACTGCACAGATTCTCATGATATAATCTGATAAGCTTTGACAAATGTATATATCCATGTGACCACCACCCCAATCAAGATATAAGACCTATCCAATTTCCACATTTTTCTTATTTAGTAAATCTCCCTACTCACCATAGGCCATCACTAATTTCCACTACCAGAGATTAATTTTGTATCAAGATTCTCTTGTTCAACAAGTGTTAGAGACTCATCCATGCTGTAATATATATCAGTAGTTCAATCTTGTTTATTGTTGGGTAGTATTCTATTGTGTGAATATACCACTATTTATTTATCTGTTTACCTGGTAATAGGTATTTGGGCTGTCTCCACTTTGGGGCTATTATAAATAATGCTGCTAAGGACATTTATGTAGGAGTCCTTTAGAAGACCTATGTTTTTATTTCCTTCAGGTAATTACCACAAAGTGTATATGGATCATATAGTGGGTGTATATTTATCTACTACCAAACAGTTCTCCATTTGACACTCCTACTAACAATTCCAGTGTTTCCACATCCTTGTCAACACTTAGTATTTTCTATCCTTTTAATTCTAGCCAATTAACTGGGTGTAAAATGGCATCACATCATGTCTTTAACACATTTCCTTAGTGACTAATGATACTGAGTAACTTTTCATGTGCTTAAACTCATTCATATTTATTGTTTTGTGAAATCTATGGTCAAGTATTTTTCCCCATTTTTATTGAGTGATTTGTCTTTTTATTATTGACTTCTAGGACTTCTTTACATAGCTTGACAGACATGTGCAGTGAGAAGTTTTTCTTCCATTCTGTGGCTTATTTCCGCTTTAGTGATGACAGAGCAGTTTTGAAATTTTGATGAAGTCTAATTTGTCAATTGTTTTATGATTAGTTCTTTTCATATGCTAAAATGTTTGCCTTCACCAGTGTTAAAAAGATTTTCTCTTATTTTTAAAAAACATTTTAGCTGTTACCTTTAGGTTTATTATCAATTCAAATTAACTTTTGTGTATGGTGTGAGGCAGGAGTTAAAGTTCATCTTTTTCATATGTTTCTTTCCATTTGTTTGTAGCACCATTTGTTGAGAAGATGTTCATTTTCACTTTGAATTGCCCTTGATTTTGTTAAAATTCAAATGCCAATATGGATTTATTCTGGACTCTCTATTCTGTTCCACTGACCTGACTGTCTACCCTTACCTGTATGCTACAATACCTTGATTACTGTAGGTTTTTAAGCTTTTTACAAGTCTTGAAATCAGCTCTAAAACTATGTTTTTATTTCAAGATTATTTTGGCTATTCTAGATCCTTTGCAATTAATTAAATATATATATTTTAGAATCAACTTATCAATTTCATTTAAAAATCGCCTATTGAATTTATGATTAAGATTGCATTGTCTCTATAAATATTTGGGGGAGAATCAATATCTTAACAATATTGTGTTCTCAATGTAAAGATCCTACACATCTATTAATAAATTTATTCCTAAGTATTTTATATTTTCATGCTATTATAAGTGAAATTTTCTAATTGTTCGCTCTTAGTATATAGAAATACAATCGATTTGTGTATCTTGTGTAATGGTGATCTTGCTAAATTAATGCAGTAGTTTAAGTAACTTAAAAATATTTCTCAGAATTTTTACATAAATAATCATGTCATTGGTGACAAAAGACAGTTTTACTTCTTGCCCAATATTTCTTTTTTTTTCTTCATAATTGTGTTGGCTAGCACCTCCAATACAATGTTGAATAGAAGTGATGAGAGAAGACATCTTTGCCTCATGCTCAGTATTAAGGGAAAATTGTCCAGGATTTTCTTCACGAAGCTTGATGCTCACTTTAGGTTTTGTTGTTGTTGTTGTCATTGCCCTTGCTGATGTTTGTGATGCCCTTTATCAGCCTGAGGAAGTTTTCTGAGAGCTGAATGGGTGCTGCATTTCTCAAGTGATTTTTCTGCATCTGTTAAGATTATTTTTATCTTTTATTTTTGTAATGTGGTGAATTACATTGATTTTCAAATGTTAAATCAACTTTGTGTTCCTGGGCTCTGATGTAGCATCTTTTTATATATTTCTACATTCAATTTATTAATTTTTATCCAGGATTTTGACATCCACATTCATAAAAATGTTAGTATATGGCTTTCTTTTCTTGTAATGTCATGGCCTGCTTTGGGTTTCAAGGTTATGCTGGCTTTGTAACATGAGATGGACTTGTTTCAGCCTCTATTTTCTGAAAAAATTCATGTAATATTGGTGCTATTTATTTCTTAAATGTTTAATAGAACTTACCAGGGAATCATCTGGATCTAGAGTTTTCTTTATGGGCAGGCGTTTTCATTATAAATTTAAATTATTTAATAAACAAAGAACTATGCCAATTATCTATTCTTCTTGTGTCAATTTTGATAAGTTGTGCTTGTGTGTATTTAAAGATTTGTCCATTTTATCTAAGTTGTCAAATTTATTTGCAAAATACTGCTTTATTTTTCCTCTGATATCTGTAGTATCTACAGTGATAATTACTTTACTTCTGATAATGTGCCATTCTTCCCCCCTTTCTTTCAATATCTCCTTCTGATCAGTCCTGCTAGGGGGGGTTTCAATTTTATTAATCTTTCCAGAGAATGAAATCTGACTTTGTTAATTTTCTCCCTTCTTCACTGTTTTCTATTTCTGTTTCCATTCTTATCTTCATTATCTCCTTCCTTTCATTTAATTTTCTTTCTTCTTCTTTTTTTTTTTTTAGTCTCTTAAGGCAGAAACTTCGATCTTTATTTTAAAATCTTTTTCTTTTCCAATATAAGCATTTAAATACCTCTCCCACACTCCCTTCTGGATACTGCTTTGACTCTGTCCCTTAGGTTTTGATTTGTGTGTTTTTAATTATTCAGTTCAAAATATTGTACAATGTATTTTGCGATCTCTTCTTTGACACATTGGTTATTTGAAGTCTACTTTTAAATTTTCAATTATTTGGAGCTTTTTCAAATATTTTAGTGTCATTGCTTTGTAAGTCCACGGTTGTTAGAGAATACACTACGTAAGTTTTCAATCTTTTGAAATTTATTGAAACATACTTTACAGCCCAGTATATGGCCTGTCTTGGTGAGCATGCCATGCATACTTGTAGAGAATACATATTCTGCAGGCGTTAGGCGTTAGGTATGGTGTTCTATAATTCTATAAATGTGAATAGGTAAAGCTGATTGATAGTCTTATTCAAATTTTCTATATTCTTACTTCTTTGTGTTTTTTTTTTTTTGTCTAGCTGTTCTATTAATTACTGAGAGAGTAACTATGCTAGCCAATGTTTGCTTCATTTCTTTTGAGGATCCATTAATAAATGCATACACATTTAGGATACTTATGTCTTTCTAATGAATTAATCCTTTTTATCACTGTGAAATATCCCTCCTTATCTCTGATAATATTCCTTATCTTGAAGTCTAATTTGTCTGATATTAATACAGCCACAGCAGCTTTCATATGCTCTCTGTTTGCATAAGAAAGAGTCGGTATATCTTTTCCCCATCCCTTTCCTCTCAGCCTATCTGTATCTTTACATTTAAAATGCATGCGTGTGTGTGTGTGTGCGTGTGTGTGTGGACAGAAAATAGTTGGAGCTTGCATTTTCTTCCAGGCTGATCATCACTGGACTTCAGGTGTTTTAAAGCTGAACAATGAGGGGATTCAACCAGCTGGCTGGAGAGTTGTTTGCCTTCTGGCTCCCGTCTCTGTGACTTGGCTCAACAAGAGAAAGATACCCCGAGTCTTTTCCTTAGCTAGGGACCCACTTGGCACCTGGCTTGCCACAATTTGGAGCCAGGCCTCAGGGTGGAACCTTCGAAAGGGAGTGAGCTGTGAAAGGGTTAGTGCTGTTGCTTGGTGCAAATGCGTAAAAAAACCAGATCAGCCTTTGACTACCTTCTCACATGATGGATGTCCTGCTTTCACAAAACTTCTTTCATGGTAGTCATATTCCCTTAGTTATATCTTTGGCAACATAGTTCCTCAATTACAGTTTTCTTGTGGTTGAAAAGATGCTACTTTGGAGAACAAGAAAACTGTTTCTCCCATCTCTCTTCTCGTTTGCTCTTAGTCCTTCCGAAGCCCAGAGAGTTGCTTCGATTAACTTGCTGCAGGATTTCTTTCAAGGAATCAGAGAAGGGATTTTAAGGAAAGGTAAAAGAAAGCAGGAGGAAGAAACCAGAAGGCACGGAGATGCCTGCCGTGGATTAGATCTGGATGAGGAAATCCTCACACCGATCTTAGGAGGTGGTGCTTTTACTGTCCCCATTTTACAGACAAGGAAACTGAGCTCAGAGGAGAGAAGGAATTCGCCAAGGTCACCATAGTTATCACTACAACGTGGTGTGTCTACACGGGGCAGTGTACACGTGATACAAGAGAAGCAGACCTCATCCTATCTCTGTAGAGGTCAATCCTGATTAGTCTAACAACAATCCGTGAGAGCCTTCTCCAGGAGTCAATTATTGCCCCAGGGGTGGACAGGTACGCTAATTGGCTCAGCCAGACTGAAGGGAAGGATTTACATCACTCCTTAGAGGGAGAGGCTCAATCCCTCCTCTGCTAGACTTGAACCAGGAAACTTGTATTTCTTGCCAGGGGAGGGGAGAACCAGCATTAGGATAAAGCAAAGTGAAGATAGTAGCCCTAGATCTTTGATGAAACTGGTCCATCAGTTACACCACCCCTGCAGCCTGCACTAGCTCTGCTGTTCTCCTGTGAAATAATACATCTCTACATTGCTGGTTTAAATGACATTTCATGTTTCCTGAAGTCAAAGCTTCGTAACTGGAAAAATCACAGGACAAGTGAGTGGTGGACCTGCTCCAGAGCGCGTGCTGAACTCTGTACGTCCTCCCAGGCAGCAGGACTTGATGACCATTACAGATGAGAAAGCTGAAGTGCGAAGAGGAGAAGTGATTTGGCCAGGGTCACAGAGCTGGCAAACGCACTCACCCCGGCTGGGAACTGAGGGTAGGTCCCCGCGAAGCCCACACTGCATCTGCACGCCTCCGCTGCCTTCCCACACTTCTGGCTGCCACCCTCCCTGTACCTTTGACTCCAAACAGAGCCCTCTCCGTCACCAAATAATGTGATCAAATCAAACCTTCTTTCCATACAATTAGAAAACATAGCAGGTTACAGCAAAAAATGCAAAAACCTCCAAAGCTGCTCAAAGCTAATTAATTTCTATTACTAGTGAGAGAAGAACCACTTAACATGTCTTTTCTTATTCAAATTACCATTGACGGCACCTGCTTTTTTATTCTTGGGAAATCCTGCTACAATGCGGGTAAATTATGTAAGACTGTAGAATTTATGAAGATAAGGCAATTAGCATTACAAAACCGAGTCCGGGTTACAATTTCTGGGGAACAGAAAGAGTTATGACGCTCCCTTAAATGGCCCAGTGAAGTCTCGCAGATTGAGTTAATCCGGTGGTAGTCAGGGAAATTGAAGGCTAAATGGCGCCACGATGGTGGGTAATTAATAGTCTGGGCCCTTTGGTGATGGGCTGTCTGTGCCGAGGAGGAGGCGGCCAGGGCTCTGCCCGTTCCTTCCAGAAGGAAAAGGGGCGAGCAGGGTTTCTAGGGGCGGGAGGCGGGGAGGGGAAGAATTTCCTTCCGAGGTCCCTGGTCATTTGGGTCAAGCCGGATCCAGCACCGTGAGGCCATCCTCCAATATGTTATCCCCAAATCTCTGTCCTCCCCTGCAGCCCCGACCCCCTGGCACAGCTGCCACTGAGCAGGTGCTTCCTGGGAGTGCTGCGATGCTGAGATTTGCACCTGAGCTGGGAGGAGGAGACACCCTGGATCACTAGGATACTTGACTTGTTGGCCACAGACAGGGGGCGGGGTTGATGGGTGGTGTGGGGAACCCAAACCACAGGGAGCCGAGCGGAGCAAAGGCATTCTGACCCGAGTGTAATCAACCTTTCATGATTTGAAAGGTCCAGGCGGCAGGGCTCACGGGAAAGGGGTGGGCAGCAGCCGGGGCTGCCAGACTGAGCAAAGTAAGATACAGAATGCCCGGTTAAATTTTAATTTCGGATAAATGACACACTTGTTTTAGTGAAGCGTGTCCCATCTAGCACACCTGTATTTTATATGACACAAACATGTGAGCTGCCGACCAGACTGGGGCCTGTTGCGGGTCTGCCCCGGAGCCCAGCAGCGTGGTCTCCGGCTCCGGATAGAAGACGTTGGAGGAGCCGGGCGGGCCGAGCTGGGCCTGCCGGCACCGCCCGCTAAGGTGCTCGGCTGGGCCAGCGGGCTTCACAAAAGAGTAATTGACTGGTAATTATCATCAGTTAGAAGCTCTGAGCGCAGGCCTTTTCAGCACAGAAGTTGATTCTGGTTTTTAAAAGGGTTTGCAGACTTGACAAATGCCTTTCCTAATCAGTACAAATTGTTCCCTGAAGCAGGAGAGAGCTGTGAGTCCTTCTTTCTGCTTCCAGTTAGCGAGCGGTCAGCATCATTTCTGGGGGTCTGGACTCGTCCTCGCGGAGGTGCAGGGTGAGGGTGGTGGAGGCGGTGGGGTTGGCGTTGCGCGTGGGTGAGAGGGCGTCTGGGGAAAGTTCTGGCCGCCAGCTTGCAGGCTCAGCACTGGAGCCAGCTGACTTAACGGTCACTGCCTTTTATTTTTGTTTGTTTGTTTGTTTGTTTAAATCCTCACTCCGGGATGTGGTTATTGATCTGAGAGAGGGAGAGAGACAGACAGACAGAAACATCCATCAGCTGCCTCCTGCACACACCCTCACGGGGATCAAACAAAACCCTCCACCTAAGTATGTGTCCTGACTGGGAATCAAAAATTTTGGTGGAAAGAACTATGCTCCAACCAGGGTGAGGCACTGCCTTTTATAAACTGTCTCCGAGGACGAGTTCTTAATCCCTTTGGACTCAGTTTTCTCACTTGTAAATGGGAATGATGGTCCATCTTACCCTGTTCACAGAACCGACAATGACTATTAAATGGGAGAATGGGGATGATCAGGCTTCTGGTGGAGCGGCCCCACCCCCCTCCACAACCCTACCTCCCCACTCCGCATCTTCATTCTCACAACTTCTAGAAACAGACTTGCACCCAAGCCAGCAAGAGTTGAACAAACAAACAAAAATAAGCCCAAACCCAGCTGATTCTATTTTTACATTCCTCTCCCCTTCCTCCTGCCTTGCACCTGAGTGCCCCTGGCCCGTTGTGTTTGTCCCTTTCGGCCCCCGTCTCAGTTTAGGGACAAACACATTTGTCTGATCATGTGATGTTGGAGCCGTTCCCACTTTCTCCAGTTTCCAGTGCTGTCACAGGACCCCCTTTCCACTCCTTCTGTCTCAGGCGGAACCCAGCCTCGCCCACTCCCAACAGCCCCTCATTCACACCTGCCCTAGCCGTGCCTTTCTTACCGGCATCCCTTTGCTTAGGCAAGTGGCAGAAGTGAAGAGAGGCTAACGTTTCTCACACAACCCTGAACCTAGGGGGTGCCCCTTCTAATCAGAGAGATGGGAATCCCTGCCGCACTGTTTGGCTTGCTTTGCAAACTCTGCTAACCAGAGTCAGACTCCTGGTGAGACTCCTGGGTGGGCCCAGAGTGAAAGTTGGTCTGCTGGCTCAGCTGCAGCCGGAGAAAGGACAGGGGCCAGGGAGTAGAGAGGGGAGAGGATGGGCTGTAGGAAGCTCCTGCATTAGGATGGGTATCCTTACCCTCTCAAAGAGCGGGGACATGTGACCAAAGAATTAGGCTAAAGTCATTCTAAACCCGATGAAGAGTGTAAACCATAGAACATCCTAAGAAACTCATACATGAAATTCCTTTCATTCCAGTAGAGAATCAGACTGAGGAAAGTCCTGAAGGCGACCACCTGCTCCCTCCTCCGATTCGCCGCACTGAGTGAGACTTGTTCAGAGGTCTTAGCACTTCGTCCTCCATCTCCCAGGATGGAGAATAAAGCATTAGCACAGGAGCCCAAGGGCCTAACTTCTCCCAGGCAAAACCCTCATGGCTTGCATCCATCACATCCGTCATTGTGTTGGCAGCCCTCATAGCTCTATGAGGTAGGCAGGACCAGAATTGTAATGATGGTTATTCCTGTTTCCTGGATCTGGAAACCGAGGCCCCATTTCCTGAGATCATTCAGTTAGTGAAGGAGGAGCTACGACCAGAACTGGCACCACCCCACCACACCAGGGAAGCCTGCTCAGGACCTGCTGACATATCTAGGCTTTTCTTGGTATGTTACTGCTGGGCTTGAACTCATTTGAAACAATGAGCTTGTATGAGAAAGAAGGCTTCCCCTGGGCTTATTCAGATTGAAATTCTACTGAAATGTAGAGTCTCAAGTGCCTGCTGAATATGGACACTGGTGGGGCTTTCCCCCAGAAGTTTAATAATCACCATGACTCTGAACTGGTGGGGTTATCGCCATTCTGCAGACGGTGCTTAGAGGGGATGGGCAACCTGGCTCAAGGTCCTGCACAAGAGGCAAAGCCAGGACTCAGAGCCACTTTGCATTTTCCCTCACACCCTCCCAGATACCTTTACATCCCAGAAAGAAAGCTGGCTATTATCCTAAGAAATACTATTTATACATTAAAAGAACAAAGAGTACAATAAAATCTGAAACCTTATCATGGCCCACAAGGCCTCCGCTCAGTTTTCCAAACGCATCTCTTTTCCCTCCTTCCCCATTCAGGACACTGCTGCCTGTGTAAGTTCCTTCCTGTCTTCCCTTCAGTATTTGACACTGGCTGTACCCTTTCCCTAAAGTATTTGCATGGATGACTCCTTCTCCTCAGTGACTTATTACCTCACAGGCTGCCTTCTGGATGGGGCTGCCCTGTCTACACTGATGCCCTCATTCCAAACCATCACCTGTTTTCCAATCTAACTTTTTTTCATATCTTCTTACTATCTGAAATCATCTTACTAATGTTTCACTGTTCACTCTGTGTCTTCCTTACTAGCTTGTGAACCCCTTGTCTACCTTGATACCCACTTTATTCCAGCACCTAGAACAGTGCCTAACACATAGTAGGTGGACTGAAAAGATTTGTTAAATGACTACTGAATGAGATTTCGTATTTTGGGATGATGTTATTCCCGGTCTCCATCCTGACTAAGGCTATTCTTAGCAACAAAAGAATTTTTTGTCCCCCCCTTTTTTAAAACAAATCTCATTAAAATAAATCTTGCCTCCAAAGTAGGTGTTGCTTTACACAGGTGGTTTAATCAAAGCGAGGACGCAGAGGTGCTGGGCAGCCTGGATTACCCACAATGCCGGCTTACGTGGGCCTGGAGAAGAGGGACTATGCAAATAGGTGTGGGGCCCTCGGAAAGATCCATCCCACTTTCTGAAATAATGTAAAAAGAAAACTTTCAAATACCACAATTTGCAAATGAAGACCTTTAAAATAATGGGATGGCAGCTCTGGAATGGGATTATTAGGATAATGCGATGTTTAAGTGGGTGCTTTCCCTCTCAAGGACCTGCCTGAATTCTGCTGAGCTCATTTCACGAGAGACCTCAGAGAGATCAGTTATGACTTTTATTAAAGTCAAACCAATACCTGTATTCGCAGCCGCCTGGAGGAAATTTCTTTCTGTAACTCTGATTGAAGTTTAATGGGAACTACACAAAGGAAATTTACTTAACCTCCTCACCCATCTCTTCCACGGTGGAAGTCTGTTCATCACGTGCTCTGCTCCCAGGAGACACTATCAAAGATAGCACTTCTCAATTTCATAATATTTTTCAGAGTAAAAGAGGGAAGACAGCTGCAGACCCCAACTACTCCAGAATACCACGTCGTCAATATCTGATTTCACTTATAGGAACAACGCAGACGTTTTCTCAAGGGTTTGCACGTTACTATTTTGCAGATTGCTACATATAAGGCATATGAACTACTAAGAAATTATGTTCCCTGCGCGTGAAAGTATATGGAAACAGAGCCCTGGCTAATATGCTCCTGACTGGTTCGTACTGCTGGTCAACCGCACTTCCCAGGCTATAGGCCAAGACAGGCCCCTGCTCTTACACAGACAATAAAAACCACAAGGCATCTTTCATTCCAGAGACCCATATTATTAACATCTGTCATGTCTATAGTACTTTGTAGATGAAAAGTACTAAAAAAACTCACATTTTTCTTATGAAACTCATACACATATAAAAAACATAGGTTTAGGTTTGTATAAAACCCCACATGTACAATTTCTGTACACTATTAAACAGTGACTATCTCTGTAACCATCAAGTGGTATTGCAAGCACCCAGACCCTCACTATGAACCCATCCCTGGTCACCATTGCTCCTCGCCTTCCAACGTTCACCCTAATGGCTTGTTTGCTTGATTTGATAGCATTCAAAGACGATATAGTTTAGTTTTATCAAATCAAACATCATGCAGGTCGCACTCCTTTCTGGAGTGCATACATTCAGCATTTTATTTTTAAAATTTACCCCTGAATCTTAGAAGAATATTGCTGTATGTGTACTGAGATCATTTGATTCGCTGTTTCCTATTCTACCTATATATATATATATATATATATATATATATATATATATATATATATATATATATACCACAATTTATTTATTGAGTTTCCTGCTGATGGACATCTGGGTAGTCTTCAGTTTGAGGTTATTACAAATAATATGGTGATAATATTTTTGTACCCATATTTCGGTACATGCCTGCATGAGTTTCTCTAGCAGGAGTTAACAACCTTTGACCCTTGGGCTAAATCTGGCCCATCACTTGTTTTGGTAAAGTTCTATTGGAATATAGGCATGCCCATTTGTTTAGACATTGTCTATGGCTATCTTTATGTATGAGTGCAGAGTCGAGTAGTTGTGACAGAGGCCACATGGCATGCAAAGCTGACAATATTTACTATCTGGCCCTTTTTGTAAAAAGTTTGCTGACCTCTGCTTGAGGGCATATGCTTACAAAGGATTGGACAATAATGGGGTTGCATACTTTCAGTCCTACCAGATACCATCATTTTTTTAGCAAAACTTTTTATATAATTTTTGGTATTTTATTTGGAAATATTTCAAAGTTTTACATCAAAAAGGATGAAAAACTACTAATTATTCTAACTACACTCCACAAGGAATCTCAGACATGGCTGAACTGTGAAGGAAAAATCAGGCTTATTTACTTAGCCCTTTATGGCTCACCAGTTCTTTTAACCCTGTGTTATAAAGTCCTCACCATCTGATCTGTTTGGTGGGATTGCCAATCCCTGGCTATCTTAGTATACATTTGATATTCCAGGTGGTTGCTATTATGAATTTGTCATGTCTTTGAGACTCCTATATAAACTTATTTAGAACCATGGGAACCATTAGGCCCAGCAGCATTAAGTATGAAGATATACAAACCTTCCATAATAAAGGGTAAAAGAAATATCGTGGGGTTTTTTGTTTTTGTTTTTGTTTTTTTGTTTTTTTAAACTAGAGGCAGGGAGTCAATCTCCTTTATTCACTAGGCTTATCCTCACCATCTTCAAAAGTTTTTTCTCTGTCATTAACTATAACTTCCTTGCACTGCTGGTATTCTAACACCAGATCATCATGTCATTTTCTACTTCTGTGAATCTCACCCCATCCATCCCTTCTCCTATAAACCAGTGAAGGAAGGCCTGGCCACCATTAGAGAAAACTGTTCCCAGATGCGCTAAAAAAACCCCTCATGAATAGTGGTGCTGTTGCTCATAAGCATGGATGCCAGCTTGAGGCCCCAAGAAGGGACTCTTCGCATGACCACCTGGAGGCTCCAAAGAGGGGTGTCCCACATAGCACCTTTGCGCTGTTGGGTAGCTGCTCCACAAAGTAGCTCTGTTCTTGTTCCAGGTGGCCAGCATCTGCTCTTTCACCTCCTCCATGGACCGGGGCCCTGTGACCACTGTCAGGGAGGCCCATGTCTCAGCTCATAGATTGCCCACATGTGTTCGCATGGAACATTTGCTGAGTGATCTCTGGGTCTGTGAAGGCTTAGTGCTGCTGAATGCCTCTGGCTCTCAACAGAGCAAAGGTGGTATGAAGAGTTTGTTTTTCTCTCATTAAAAGAATTGAGAAGTAGGCAGTCCCTGGCTAGGATGGCAGCTTGATCGTCATCAGGGACTGAGACCTTGTCATCCATTTTTTTGTTCCTCCATCCTTAACCAAACAATTCATCCTTAAACTGAGGATTTAGCCATCAATTTTGCACTCCAGTTAGAAGGAGGGTGAGGAGGGCATAAAAAGTGCATCCCAGCTGCCTTCTCCTGTTGGAATAACTTTCTAGGAGTTCCACTCAACAACTTCCACTTAAGTCTCTTTGTCCAGGGCTAAGGCTATTCCTACTGTAAAGGGAGGTGGGAGATGTAATCTTTTTGTTGTGCACATTACCACTCGGAATAAAACCAAGAAGGGGCAAGTGAAGTTTGAATGGGAAAATCAGTCTTCGCCACATGGAGGGATGTCACAGCAGCCAGGGCAAGAGCACAGCTGGGCCTGCAGCTAGGGTCAGTGATGTTAGGATGGAGGCATCCTCGCTCTCTTCACCCCCTTTCCAGGGGATCTTGCTTTGAACCCCTGTCCTGCAATCCTGTGATTTCTGCTTCCTATAACTTCAGTGTGCATCTCATCTCAAATTCCCATGACTACCTACCAAGTGCTGACTCTTATTTAAAATTTGGAATAAGATGCTTTAATTGGTCCATGGCCGGCCTTGGGACAAGTGTCCAGCTCTGGTCCAAATAAATGGGGAAAAAGGGAAGGCATGAACATGCAGAACATGGGGTGACTTTTTTGAGGTTGGGCAGGCCCGTAATGATATACTCTGGTTATGTACCTTTGGAGGTAGTAGCTGTTAGAGGTTTTATAGTATTTCATCTCAAACCTCCACACAGTGGAGATACTCAGTTATTTTAAACTTGCTAGCAGAAAAGTTTACCTAAAGTTAGTTCTAGATTTTAAATTGCTGGAGCTAGAAAACTTTTATTTGGAGGGATGTGAAAAATGTCTGCTTCTAGAGGGAAACAGGAATTTTTTATGGAGAAGACCCTCCTTTCATTCTGAGAAGAGCCCTTAAGAGGCAGCATTTCAGTCTATTTTCTTAACCACACAGTGTATTGCAGGTGTAAGGTCAGTAGGCATGCTCACTGCTCTTAAACAAGCATTGAACTAGAGACATCATCCAAATCAGCTCTGAGATGTTGAGTGTTCCCTAAGATGCCATATCTCTAGCAGAGCCAGGGCATTGTGAAGAGATTATTTTTCTAAAATAAAATTTAAAAAGACTATCCAGCAATGCCTTCACTCATTTCTTGGGAGATGTGTGAATATTTTTTTATAATTTTTAAAAAAGATTTTATTTATTTATTTTTACAGAGGGACGGGAGGGAGATAGAGAGAGAAACATCAATGTGCGGTTGCTGGGGGTCATGTACCCTGACTGGGAATCTAACCTGCAGCACTTTTGTTCGCAGCCTGTGCTCAATCCACTGAGCTACGCCAGCCAGGGCTGAATATTTTTTTTTAATACTATATGTATGTGATTGAGAGCATATATTTAATGAGGGGGGATGTACATGTCTGACATTCTTTTCATCTCACACCAGAGCTGAAGGACTGTGAAGTGGAACTGGAGGGGATATAGCATAGTCTTTAGGAAAGATACTGTTGACCATGTGACTGCCTGTCAGGCGATAGGGCCCAGCTTTGCGCTGGGAATGGAGGGAGGGTATCTAGTCTATATGTTAGAAATCCTCACTGTTAGTCTCCTGGGAAGGAAACGAGGTGAGCCTCAAATTGGGAGAAAGGAGGAACTCACAGTCTTTCTGGGACCTGCAGTCCATGGAGACAGGCCTAGTCAAAGGAGCCCCCCCATCTGTGGAGGAGAGGTAGCCCAGCATCATGGCAGTACTTCTAGAGTGAGAAGCCAAGAGATGGCTAGGAATGGCTTCAGTGGAAGACATAATTGATAGACCCTAGGAACCTGTATATCTGCTATCCAATTTTAGTTTTTCCTTTTCTTTTGTTAGCTTCACACATGATTCTCCCTACTCCTACCACCTCTTCCCTCACTGTTATTGTGTTGAATATTCTTTGGGAGAATTAATGGAAGATTTTGTATACAGGCTTGGGGCAAGGCAGTAAAGAACAACTCAGAGCAGCATGGAGGAAGAGCTACAAAATAGTAGAAGCTGATGTAAGAGGAAGCTCTAGTAAGAGGTGGCAATCAATAACTATTATTATTTAAGTATGATTAAAAGATCATTGACTTTTTAAAGCAACAACAATAATGTATCATGAAGTGTGGTATAGAAGTCAAATATATAACAAGAGTAGCACAAAAGCTGAAAGGGGAGAATTTGACGTATATTTCTAAGGTTCTTCTACTATACATGTAGTCATACACCTTTTGAAAGTAGAATGTGATAAGTTAAAGATGTATGCTATAAACTCTAAAGCAACAAAGACTTGTAGCTAATAAGACAACAAAGGAGATAAAGGGAATCATAAAAACATAATTAATTCAAAAGAAAGCACAAAAATGGAATGAGGGAATAAAAAAGAGCTGAGACAAATAGAAAACAAAATAGATGATAGATTTAAACCCAATCATGCAAATAAAAACACTGAATTTATAAACAGTCTACACACTCTTATTAAAAAGCAGATATGATCAGATTCGATTAAAAAAATAAGATCCAACTATATGTCGCCTATAGAAAAACCACTTTAAATGTAAAGATACAAATGGATTAAAAATAAAAGAATAGGGAAAGATAGACTATGCTAACAGTAATAGAAACTTGGAGTGGCTATATTAATATCAAAGTACATTTCAGAGCAAAAAATATTCCCAGAAATAAAGAGCATTATTTCAAAATGATAAAAGAGGCAATTTATCAAGGAGACATTACAATCCTCAATGCTTATGCACTTAATAACAAAGCAACAAAATATTTAAAATAAAAACTGATAGGATTTTGAGGAGAGATAGACAAATCTACAATAACAAACAATTTAGTACTCCTCTCTCAATAATTGTTAGAACAATAGACATAAAAGTCAATTAAGATATAGAAGACTTGCATAGTACTATCAACCAACTTATTGACATTTATAGAACATTCCCCCAATAGCAAAAGAATATACATTATTTTCAAGTATATATAAAACATTCACCATGATAGACCATATTTTGAACCTCAAAACAAGTCTCAATACATTTAAAAGGATTCAAGTCATCTAAGTATACTCTCAGAACACAATTGAATTAAATTAGAAGCCAATAACAGAAAGATATATGGAAAATCTCCAAATATTTGGAAGTTAGATAATGCACTTTAAGTAACCCATAGCTCAAATATGAAAAGAACAAGGAAATTAGAAAATATTTTTGACATGACTGTAAATGAAAATGCACCATATCAAAGGTATAAAATATAGGGAACTATAAAACACAAAACTCCTATATTGAAAAGAATGGTCTTAAGTCAATGGCCTCAGCTTCCACCTTAAGATAGGGGAAAACAAAAATAAATGAAACCTAAAGAAGGTAGAATAAAATAAATAATAAAAATCAGAATATAAATCAATGAAATAGAAAACAGAAAACAACAGAGAAAAACCAATGAAACCAAGAGCTGGTTCTTTAAGATCATAAAATCAATAAATTTCTAGCTCAATTGATCAGAAAAAAAGAGAGAAGACACCTTCATTAGTTATTAGCAAAATGCAAATTTAAACTGTAATGAGATACTACTACACATCTATTGGAATGTCTAAAAAAACTAACCATACCAAGTATGTCAAAGATGTGAAGCAACTGGAACTCTCATATGCAACTGATGGAAATGTAAAATGGTAGAAGCACTTGGAAAACAGTTGGCAGTTTCTTACAAGGTTAATATTCACCTGCTATGTAACATGGCCATTCCATTTGTTGGTTCTAAGTAGAAATGGAAGCATATGTTTGTACACAGACTTGTGTATACATACCTGCACCATCTTTATTTGCAATAGCCCCAAACTCAAACTGGAAACAACCCAAATATCTATCAACAGGTCAATGAATAGACATATTTTTGTATAGTCATAGAGTTGAATACAACCAGACATAAAAAGATAAAATAGTGATACATGCAAGAATATAAATGAATCTCACATAATTACATTCAATGAAAGAATCCAGACCACAACAGAAAAAGCACATATGATGTTATTTTATTATAAAATCTTGAAAATGAAAACTAAATTATAATGGCAGAAAGAAAATCAGTGGTTGACTGGGAATGGGAGGTGGACAAGGACTGATAGTGAAGGGAGTTATAGAGGGGAAAGGAGAAACTTTTAGAGGTGATGTATATTTTCATTTTCTGGTTTGTAGTAATGGTTTCACAGGTATATACGTAGGTCAAAATTTATCAAATTATATACTTTAAACATGTGTAATTTATTGTATTACAGCTATACTTAATAAAGATTTGAATACTTGTAATATTTGAAAATATCAATAATGACCAAGTAGATCTGAGGAACCAAAGAGAAACCTAAAAAAAAAATGTAAGAATCAGGGAACTAAAAGAGAGAACTGAGGATATTACCTGGAATGCATAAATAGTAGATAGGAGAACCAGAAAAAAATTATAAAATATTTTAAAAATTTAGACCAAATGAGCATATTCTTTAAAAACACAACTTTTTAAAGAAAAAAATAGAAAACTCGAAGAGCCCTATCATCATTAACAAAATTTGAATGAATAGTTAAAAGTCTTCCCATAAAGAAAATAGCAGGTCCAGAGGTTTTATTGGTGAGATCTATCAAACATTCAAGGGAACAAATAATTCTAACCTTACCTAAGCATTCCAAAGTGTCAAAAAAAAGTAGTTATACCTCCTTAATGAGGTTAACATAATCATACCAAAACCTGACAAAGACCGTGTGAGAAAGGTGAATTACAGACCGTTCTCACTCATTAACCACAGATGCAAAAATCTTAAACAGAGCATTAGTATACAGAAATGTGTATAAATAATAATACCTTTGACCATGTTGGGCTAATTCCAGGAATTCAAGGTTGGTTTAACATAAGAATTTTTTTTCATGTATTCATAGCATTAACGTAAAAAGGACTTGATTAGCTAGAAAAATCCATTTGGGTCCTTCTGCTTTTTCTTCTTCCAGCTGTCATGGAGATGCACACTAGTAGCTTCAACAACTATCTTGAACGATGAGGTGACTTTGAGAGAGAGGCCATACTCCGAGAACGGCAAAACAGAAAGATAGGAGCATGAGTCCCTGATAGCACCAAGGAGTCACTGCACCAGCCTTGGACTGCTGACCTTCTGACTTCTGCTATGTGAAAGTGAAATAAAGTCTTATCTTGTTTAAACTACTGTCATGCTTTAAAAAAATTATCATTGTTATTACATTAGCAGAAGCAAATCCTAATGAATTCTGGCACCTGAAGCAGATTAGTAGAGGTGAGAGGTGTCAGGAAAGGCTTTACAGAGAAGAAACTTCAAAGATGAGTAAAATCTTATCAGATAGAAAGAATTAGAAAAGAAGAAGATATTCTAATATAACAATAGCAGTCTGGAAAGGTGCCAAGTATGAAAAACCATGGCTTGTTCATAAAATAGCAAGATGAGTGTAATGTGTATTTCTTGAATATTCTGTTTGGGACTTAGGCTTGGGCTGGGTGGAGGCTGAACTGAGCTGGAGGAGAGGAGGGTCACTTTGCAGCTCCATTACATGCAAACCAGCACCTCTGGGGGGAAGGCAGTGACCTTTTGCAGGAGCTGTGTGAGTAAACAGATATTAGTCAGGCAGGACGCAGCTCAATGAGGGGCAGTGAGTCCTTGACTTGCAAGAAGGTGATTTAAGCTCAAGGCTTTGCCTCCAGAGCTGAGAATGTGTTTCAGACAAAAGTGGTCACAGCAGTCCTTTTTCTGGGTGTCTCTGCAGAGGTGTTCCTAAGCTCCCTGCACCGGTAGGGTAGAATCCCCACACAATAAATTTCCTTGGGAAGGAAATTTCTATAGAGGACTGGAGAACAAGTCTATATTTTTAGTGATTCAGTTTCCTCAAGAATCAGAAAGCTTTATAGAAAATCGGACCCTATGGTACCTAGTAGCACAATGCCATATCTATTCTAATTTCCCTGAGACAGTCACAGCATTATTATCAATAGTGCCCCTGTTCACTCTCAAAAGTATCCTGCTTGGGATGAAAAAAAAAACTTTTGATCACCCTATTCACTTGTGCAAGGACTTTATAGTTTATAAAAGAATTGGTATGGCTTTTGTCATTTGAAGAAAGAGCAAATCACTATCATTCTCTTTCCCTTGAAAGAAATTTGGAGATCAGAGAGACTTTTGATGGATATATTATTTGATCTTAGTATTTTTGCCAGATACACTCAGGAGGGAGGAAAATGCTTCCATAGCATAGTAAGGCTAGTGCTGATTTGTAAAGAATAGGGTCAATGTTATAAAACAGGAAAAGATGCATTTCTCAGGTAAGATTGGCTATGTGGCCATTGGAAAAAAGCGAAACTTGCATCTGGAAGATGTGATTGCCTCTGATAATTCAAGAGGAAGCTAGCTACAGGAATCACTCATAGAGAGAGATTGAATTATGGTTATACTATCCACTTTTCCTTCATCTTCCCCAACACCCAGACAATCAGAGGAAGGGAGCCCTAGTCCCTCCATACATGCCAGCAGGAACCTGAGTGGTGGAAACCTCACCTCATGCTCTCCCACCAACAGTGGTTAGAGCCTGAGGTGTCTGAGTTTGCAAGGTACAAACTGGATAGGAATTATCATGCTATTTTCCAGATAGATAGATATATTGAAACTCAGAAGATAGGTTGACTTGCTCAAATCACAGAGTTTATAAATGGCAGAGCTGGAGTTAGAATTTAGGAGATTCCTTCATAAAGAAACAGGATGGTTAAAAAGACTTCAAGTTCCCCAGTAAAAATGTGTGGCTTGAGAAATGGCAGGAAGAACTGGAATTTTTAGCCTGAGGACAAAGATGTGGGGGCATAGGATATGATCTCTGTCATCAAACCCCTGATGGGTTGCCACATGGGAAAGAAATTATCCTATATAGGTTGGGCCCAGACAGCTAAGCAAAGATGAATGAAGGGAAGATAAAAGGAAACAGATGCCAATTCAACATAAAGAGAAGGAAACGAACATTCCTTGAATATCTATATATGCCAGGCATTTTGCATGTATATTCCTATTTAATTCTCATATAGAGAAAAAAAATAATTCCACAAAGACACATTATCCAGCTTTAAAAACGAGAACCCAGGAAACTTCCAACTTAGGATAATGGCAGAATAGCCTGTATTGTACTAATTATCTTACTGATACTAATTATAACCTCTGGACAAAATAGGAGAAAATTAAATACTTCATGATACTAGAAAATCAGGCAGAAACTAGAAGAGATTTGATTCTTAAAAGAAGGGAATCACACTGGCTGAAATTCAGTCAATGCAGTGTGTCATCTGAGGGCAATCCCCTGCCTGTGTGGCATGCTGGATTACTTCAGACAGAGCTCAAGCAGAAAGCTGCAGTCATATTGGCTTAAGGAGACTGAGGATGAACACTGGGCCTGCCAGAGTAGTTGGGAATTGAAGGGGAAATCCAGAAAGGAAGGAGCCACGGAGAGAGGAGCCTCTGAAGCTACATATATGTCACTCAAATCCTTGGTGAGTACTTAAACTCTGAATATGTGGGTGAGATTCCAAGAAGCCTATGGAGAAAACAATAGCTGGAATGCTGATAAACAAACAAATAAAGCCCACAAATGAACACAACACAAAACAAACAAACAAAAAGCTGAGCAGAGAATTCAGAAGCTGCCCACTATGGTGGCAGAATTTACAGTTTTCATCCTACCAAATGAGAGAGCCTTGGTAAGTACCTCAAGCTTTCAACTGGAAACCTAGAGAGCCACATCCTAGGATTAAATACCACATCTGAAAATTAAGGGATTCACTCGAGCAGTGAGGATAAAATCAGAATAGACTTGCTCTAACAAAGTCGAAAGCCAGACCCCCACAGGACCAAGGAGAGTAGGTGGTAATCTACCTGCTTCCTAGAACAAAAAAATACCACTCCTCAGAGAAAGATAACAGAATAGTTTTCTTTGCATAATTTAAATTTTTAAAAATTCTTAGACATGGGAAGAGACAGAAAACTATTATTTACTGAAGAGAAAAATCAAAAGTGGCAAATGAACCAGATTTTGAAATTAGCAGAAGGGATCATTAAAATAACTATAATAAATGTGATAACAAATTGATAAGTAAAGGTGTATTTAATGTGTGAAGAGATGAGGAATTTGAGAAGAAATATGAATACTGTAAAGCAGAATCAAAAGGAAATTCTACAATAGAACTAAAAAACACAATATCCAAAATTTTTGAAAAATTATTAGAAAATATCACATTAGATTGGATGAAGAAGAAGACAGAATCAGTGAACTGGAAGACAGTGCAATAGAAATCACCTTAACTGGAACAGAGAGGGAGAAAAAGGTTGAAAAACTACAAAGCTTCAATGATCTGTGAGAAAGCATTTCATGGCTGAACAAATGAACAACTGCAGTCTCATAAGGAGAGTTGAGAGAATAAGGAGGAAAAATATTTGAAGAAATAGTGCCCAAATATTTTCCAATTTTGGTCAAAAAAAGAAAGAAGCCAAAATTCAGAGATCCTAAAAGTTCAGTACACCAACCAAGATAAATACAAAGAAAATCACATATAGACTCATCAAATTCCTGAAAAACCACAAATAAAGAGAAAATCTTAAAAACAGCCATAGAAGCTGATTTCTCATTAGGAACAGTTGAGGCCAGATGACCTCATTAAAATGCTAACAGAAAAAAAGGGGGAACGTCCTGTTAACCTAAAATTCTACATCAAGTGCAAATATCTTACAAAATGAAGATAAAATAATTTCAGAAAAATGAAAAGGAAGCTATTATGTCATTAGGAGACCCGATTAAAAGAAATGCTAAAGAAAGTTCCTCAAGTGGAAGAGACCTGAGACCTACAGAAGTTCAGATCTGTAGGGAAGAGTAAAGAGCACTGGAAATTGTAACTATGTGGGGAAATATTTGTAAAAAGTTTTCTTTCTTTTCAAAAATATTTAAAAAGTGAATTGACATGAATTTCACTTTTGTCTAAAATGGAGTAGGAGGGGCTAGATTTAATCTCCCATGTAAAACAAATTTTAAAAACTGGACAAAATATATGACATTGAATATCAGCCAATGAAGGATGGTGACTCCTAGGCAACAGGAACAAATACAGCCCTATTATTGGCCCAGTTTATGGCCTGGAGATCAGTGCTTGGGAGAGAGTACTCATATAGGACAGCGCTATTCTTTTTTAAGGTAGAGGATGAATCTGCTCAGGCTGTGTAACAAAATCCCACAGACTGGGTGGCTTAACAGAAATTTATTTTATCATCATGCTGGAGGCTGGAAAGTTCAAGATCATGGTCCAGCAGGGTTTGGTTTCTAGTAAGAGCTTTCTTCCTGCTTTGCAGATGGCTGCTTTGTCTTTATATGACCCTTCCTTAGTATGTGCATGGGGAAGGGGGAGGGGGAGAAGAGAGATCTCTTCCATTTCTTATAAGGCCACCAGTTTTATCTAATTAGGGTTCATTTAATCTTAACCACTTCCTAAATGCCCTATCTCCAAATGCAGTCACATTGGGGGTTAGGGTTCCAACATACAAATTTTAGGAGGGGGCACAATTCAGTCCATAGCAGCTACTGTGAGACAAAATAAGGCTACTTGAATTCTCATCTTAACTTCACCACTTACTAGCTATGTTGGTGAAATCTCTCAAGTTTCTCAATCGTTTCTATTTTAAAAAATAAGGTATTATTTTTATCCAATGAAATTCACAATTTTAAAATGCTAGTAAACAAACTTTAAAAAACTTTTTAAAACTTTTGAACAGTTTTAAATTTATAAAACATATTGCAAGGATAGAGAGTTCCCATATATACACTGCACCTGGTTTTCCCTCCATATTAACATCTTATATTAATATGGTACATTTTTTACAATTCATGAACTAATATTGACATTATTAACTAAAGTCTGTACATACAGATTTCCTTGGCATTGACCTTATTGCCTTTTTCTGTGCCAGGATTCCATTCAAGATACCTCATTACGTTTTGTCATTATCTCCTGACTTTTCTTGGCTATGAAAATTTCTCAGGCTGTCCTTGTTTTTGATGATCTTTATGGTTTTCAGGGGTACTGGTTAGGTATTTTGTAGAACATCCCTCATTGGGATTTTTGTGATGTTTTTCTCATAATCAGGTTATGGGTTTGGAGGATGAAGACCACAGAAAAAAAGAGCCATTGTCATCACATACCAAAGGTATATACTACCAACATGACTCATCACTGTTGGTGTTGAACTTGATCACTTGGCTGAAGTCGTGTTTGTCAGTTTCTTTACTTAGAGCTCCTCTCCTCCACCCTCTCCACTCTGTATTCTTTGGAAGGAAGTCATATGTGCAATCCATTCTTAAGGGTGGGGAGTTATGCTCTACCTCCTTGAGGGAGAAAGATGTACATAAATTATTTGGAATTCTGCATGAGGAACTTGTCTCTCTTTCCCTATTTATTTATTTTTTCATATTCATTTATAACAGAATAGACTAATAGAAATTTATTTTATTTTGGGGTCATAATCCAGTATCATTGTAATATATTCTGTTGCTTAAATTATCCCAGCTTTGGCCATTGTGGGCTCATTCAGAATGGCTCTGTATCCTTTTGACATGTTCCCATCATTTTTCTTACTCATTCTCTCTCTCTTTCTCTCCACCCCCGCCCCCCACTTCTTCACTTTCTGTTACTACGAGATTCCCCAGGTTCATCTGGTATTTTCTTGCCTTGGCCTTAGAATCAGTCTTTTTTCTAAGGATCCCTGGTTCTTTTTACTGGAGAATGATATCTAGAAACCAAGATTTGTGCATTAGATGCAATTTTTGCTACTGGAGCAAGGACAAAAATTAGGAAAGCTGTCAGTTATTAATTAATTCCTGGCCATTTGGGGCTGCTTGTTATAGAGGTTAATGGTTTGGTTTCCTGGATCAGTTGCTAAAGATGGTGGTCTGGCTTCCTGATGGTCTGACTTGTAAAGATAGCAGGCTGGCTTCATGGGCTGGTTACTGCAGATAATGGGTTGGCTTCCTAGGCAGGTTGCTACAGATTATCAGACAGGGTTTTTGTTTGTTTGTTTGTTTGTTTTGTTTTTTTACATACAGCCTGGTCCTTGTCTGTCTGTACATTCAGTCTCTAAATATGTCCAAAGGGACACAAAGCCAACCCAAAAAGAGCTCCCACTGGCCAATTTGGTGGTAATTTGAACAGTAAAATGAATAGTAACAGTAATGAATCATAACTCACTGAATTAAAACAAAACAACCAACCAAACAGATAAATAAAGGAGCGGGGGGAGTCTTTTTTTACAGTAGAATGCCAACTAGAAACTGTAGAGGGAACGTTAGAGTAAGGAATTCAGCATTTGGCAATAAGTGGTTCAGGTAAAATTCATGAGTGGATCCAAAAATCTTTCACTGGGGATCCAGATCACGGCACCTCCCCACAGATCGCATGCTAAGTACAAAGGGGAAAATCCCTTTCCAGTGGGGAAGCACGGTGGATGGAACTTTAACTGAGTGATTGAAGCAAACGTCACCAACCACAGGACAAAGTACATCAGGGCCTCGTGATGTGATCACTGAGAATAACACAGCATGATGTCCTGCATTCCTGCCGAAGATGGGTCATCGAAACCAACTGTGAGGAAGCATCAGATACTCCATAAGGCAACACCTCTGTCCTCTTCAAAAATATCAATGTCAAAGACAAAGAAAGGCTGAGGGGCAGTTCCAGATGAAAGAAAAACCAAATTAACATGACAACTAAATGCAGTGCAAGGTACTGGAGTGGATCTTGGTTCTGAAATTTTGTTGTTGTTGAAAAGGTCAGTTAGTGAGACAGAGAAATTAGAATATGTGCTATCGTTTAGATAATATTATTGTATCCATGATATATTTTCTTATTCTTCGGAGATACATGCATAAGGATATAGGAGAGAAGGGCTACAGTGTCTGTGATTTATCTTTAAATGGTTCGGCAAAAAGAGCAATCATAATTTGTCTAATTTTATGGGAAAAGCTATCACAAATGCGGTACAATGCTAAACAATAGGTGGAAGGATATATGGGTGCTTGTTATAGCACTCTTGCAAATTTTCTATGGCTTTGAAATTTTTCAAAATTAAAAATATGCAAAAAAAAAAGAAGGGGAGGACATCAGTACTGAACACTGGTGACGGATCGAATAAGGTAAGACTCAGAATTGACCCCCAGGTTTAGCAGCATGGTGGTCACTAGTGACCTTCACAAGCGGCATTGGAGGGGAGATGGGGCAGAGGTTCAGCTGGCAGTGACTGAGACAAGAATGCAAACTGAGGGAGTGGAGAAAGCAACCTGAAACATGTCTTTAAAAAAAAATTAGCGCATTTCCTGTAGTACTGAAGGAAATGAGTAGTTCACATCCATTCTGTTCTAATCATTAACTAGTACCGATGACTATTTAAACCAATCTGGCCTGGATTGTGTCCCAGAACGGAATGAAATGCTTTTCACTGATCCCGAGTACTTCACTTACCCCATGGACTCTGGATTCTAAGTCAACTTGTTGTCAAAACTCGTACAGTCTTCTCCACTGCCAGCTGGGCAGTCCCCCTGGCATTGTCCTCTGAAGCACCCTGGGTGTCTCTTGCCGCCTGGTTTCTGGCCTCTGCTCCTCTCAGCTCACACACGTGCACACCCACTGATGAAGTACCTTGTAGCTCCCACGGCCTCTAGACCAAAGCCCCATCCTCCCCAGTGGGTTCCCTCCAATCCTACAGATTTCTCTCTCGTTAGTCCCTTCTTCATCTCTTCTATTTTCCCCCTTTATTGCCATGAATTAATTCCAGATTTCCTCTCTCCTATTCATTGTTGAAATGTGCATCCTCTGCTATGTCAGCTGGTACTACTTCCTCCTGATACAGAACTTAGAATTTCCAAATTTTAAATTCATGTCTAACTATTGCCTCTAAGGAATACAATCTGTCAAACAGACCATTTGTAGTATACTTGTTAACTCACCTAAACTAACAATAACAGAGCGCTATTGTGGCTTTTTCACATGTCAGCTTCAAACAAGCTTCCCTGTAAGCTAATTCCAGGGATTAAAGATGGTCCTTCCAGTGGAATTTACCACAAAGAGCCATGGCCTTCCTAAATCCAGTCTCCAAATCTTTATGGTTTTGCTAAGTGTGATCAGAAAATGCCAAGAAAGACTCCAGATATCCTGGCTTCTAAACTCTTCCATAATCCTCCCGGCTTAAAAATTGTGAATTATACATGTCACCTCATGTGTTCCTCACAACAGACCTGCCTTGTCCCCCACTTTACAGATGAGAAAACAGAGGCCCAGAGAGTCCGAACTTTCCTAGATCTAGACGATTGAGGAGCCAAAATTAAAAACTGATGCCTTTCCCCACTTTCTCAAGCTGGCTTCAAGAAAAGATTTTGCTTCCTCCAGTTGCCCCAAGGAACAAGGACTCAGGCTTTATACATTCTGTTTGTTTTTTTAAAAGACTCAGGTATGAACTCACCATGCATAAGAGCGATGTTACAGTGAGGTTACATTTGAAACCAATCTTCGTAAATTGAATCATGTTTGTAAATGCACTGGCTATTTAAATAATTCCTGGGGCAAATAATTTTGTATTTGTGAATCTGGATTTTCATCTCTGTATCCTGTCCGCCTGCTGCAGAAATGACCTGTTCTCAAGTATCCCAAAATGGACAGCTGAGTGTGGTTTGTGTTTATGAAATTGTGTATGTGTGCATATGGTATTGTATACATGATATATTCTCTTTGAATATATCAGAAGCAGGGAGAGAGACTCACATAAACAGCACCGGAGGCAGGAAGGGTAGGAGAAGGGCAAGAACCACAAAAACAGAAATAAAGAGAGATAAAAGGCATAGGAAATAAAGAGAATGGGATAGGCTGAAAGACATAGATGAGAGAGTCGGAGAAGGGGACACCAGCCAAAAACTGCGATTGGAGAGAGAGGGAGGGGGAAAAGAGGAGCATGCGAAAAAGAGTGAGGATGCAGGGAAGGGAGGGGTGGGGAAGAAGAGTGCTCGGGTGACACACGCAGGGGATCCTCGCCTGTGCTTCATATCCTGCAAGAGCTCCGCTCCAGAGCCTCTGCCCTCCTCCTTCAGTTCTTTCACCCTCTCCCCATGAGCCTGGTTTTGGGGCACGGCTGGCCTAGAATCCCCTCCCATGTCCCAGTCCTTCCTTGGCAGAGGTTTCCAGGCTAAGACTTTGCAGCTGCTGGCCATTCTGTCCCCAGGAGGGCAGCCCGCTACAGTTTCTCTCCCTGAATGTCTACTATCTCCCCATGAGGCTTGAGGCCTCAAGGCCAAGTCCCGTGTATATAACCAGAAAAGAGAAGACCCGGAGAGCTCATCTGCAGGTGCCTGTTGGGCAGCCTTGCAGTACAAACGTTTCCTGTGCAGCTCCAGAGGCCAGAAAGAGGACAATGATCAGGTGCCACACAGAGAGGTTTCAGTATAAGAAAGACCCTTGTAGTTGATTTGCCACAACATGGAATCTGATGCTTCAGTATGGGATGAGTTCCCCAGCCCAGGGCGTATGTAACCATGTAATTAGAAACCGGATACCAAACTTACCTGTGACTGAACTGAATGACCAGGTGTCTCTTTCTGTGACTCTGATTTCTCCTGAAGCCTTTGAAAAATAGGTTTTAAATCCATCATTACCCATGAAATGTTGCCCTATTTATGAGATTAGAAAAATCCTTCCTTCTCTCAAGATCAAGAAGCAAGTTAATCGAAGCCTCTATTCATATGCTCACAAATTCTGAATCATTGGGTTTTGAATTAATGGGCTTTCCCAGGGGAATTCAAATGTTCCATTCAGGAGTCATGGAAAAGAAGGTGCTCACCTTCCCTGGGAACACAGCCCAAGGAAAGAAGACGAGCCAGCCGGGCCGGCAGGCTGCCTCCTGTGCATTCCAATAGGCCCGCTGCTTCGCAGAATCTCGATGTTCCAGCCCAGGAACAGTTGGTGGAGATGGAATTTCAGGAAAGGAGTTACACAGAACTGCCAGTCACTCAGACATCTGTGCAGGGAGGGCTGTTTCTCCAGGGGATGTGTCCAGGCGAGGGTTGCCCTGGCCCTTCCGGAGGCCTCAGGCAAATGTCATCACTTCCACAAAGCCTTTCCTTCTCCTCTGCCCCCACCAGCTCCCAGAACTTCTTGCTCTCGCAGCGCTTTAACCCTGGGTGATGTGTGCCGTCTCCCCACCACACTGGCACGGAAGTCATTTAATGCCTGGCATGGAAACACTGTGTGAGGTTCCAGGGCACCAAAGGCTTTTCTCTGGTTCCGTGGATGCTCTGAGTACTTTCTGATCTAAACAATCTGGAGTTATTTTTAGGTCTTTGTTTTCTGCCCCCTTGTCCCCACACAGCAGCCTCCCTCACCCCATTTCTGGTTGCCTGGTTAGTGTTCTCAGAGCTGCTGTGGGTCCCATTCCCACCCACTGACTTCCCTGGGGCTCCAGCCTCCTTGGAATTCGCTGGGCTCCTGTGCTACCCACAGGACCACTCACTGCCCACCCCAGCTCCAGGCCCTGCCTCTCGGGCAGTCCTGCAGGCGTCAGACCCCGCGACAGCCCAGCTCCTCTGCTTCTGTCCTTCAACCATCTGGGCACACTCAAAATTCCACGACGACAGAGACTTTCTCATTCTTCTTTGGATCCCTGACCTCTAAAACACTGTCAGCAGTGAGGTTACTCAGTTTAAAAAAAAATTGTCAAATTATAATTGAACTAAAGCATTGAGGAAAAGTAAATGTTTTCTTCTTTTCATTTTACTTTTATTGAATTTATTGGGGGCAACATTAGTTAATACAATTATACAGGTTTCGAGTATACAATTCTATAATACATCATCTGTATATTGTATTGTGTGTTCACCACCCCAAGTCAAGTCTCCTTCCATCACCATTTATTCCCCCCTTACCCTCGTCTACCTCGATGCTTTCTCCTTTAATGTGAGATTTTAGCAAGAAGGGCTTAGAATAATCAGGGGAATTAGCTAAAAGACTTATTGGTTATCATTCCTTTCCTCCCCTACACAATAATTGATTAGATCTTATCATTACTTCTTAAAATGGCCCTTGGGCATGGCCCAGCAGATGCCAATTCCCGGTCCAGCTTGATGCGCCAGCTGCTGTGTAGGGCTGCATGGCCACCCTATTGCAAATGCTCCCGAACCTCTTTTTCTGGGGTTGCCCTAAACTCTGTACCCTCTTCATTGTGGGCACCAATGGCTGGCAAAATCCAGCCGCCATCCTGCCTTTTGGACCTCTCACTGCATGCAGGGGTTAAGGGGGCAGAGTAGAGGTAGCCCAACTTTCTTATTTATCTGTCCTGCAAACATAATCTCATTCTAAATCTGATTTCCATTTGCTCGTTGCCCCCCCACACATGAGCAGGAATTTGCTGCACTGAATTTGTCCAGCTTCAGAAACACCCCACAGTAGGTTCTTCTTGCTCAGTTGCCAGGCCTTCTGTCATTATAACCCTTCCAATGAACAGCATCAGGTTTCTTCTATTCTGTAGTCCTCTCACTTCCCCACGTAAAACAAAATCCATACAGTCCCTGTGGAGACTGGTTTGGATGCAGTTAAATAGCATTTCATCATTGACTCCCAGCTCCTTGCTCATGGCACAGGTCCAATTTAGGACAGAATAACATATTGCAGCCAAGTCCAGCTCAAGAAACATTTGCGGAGTGCCTACTGTGTGTCCAACCCTGTGCCAGGAGCTGACTTTTCTGTTGCTTGTATCACAGAGGCCAGGAGCTAGATTAAAGCAGCATGAAGCAAAGCGTCTGAATGCTATTCATCTAGGACTTGGAACTGGGTCAGCACTCTAGGTTTTTCATTCAATAAAAATGTCTTACACTAGGTCTTGAGCTAGGAGCTAGGGGAATAAAGGTGAATAAGGTAATTCCTGTTCTCAAGGAGCTCACAGTCTAAGGGTGGGGGCAATGGACAAATAAGTAGAAGATTACAGTATCGTGTGACGTGTGCCATGATAGAAGAAAATGTGGATGATGGAGGACCCCACCTGGCAAGACTAGGAAGAGTGACAGGTGTGAGAAAAGGCTTCCCAGTGTATGTGATATTTGAGCTGAATCCTGAGGACTGAATTAGAGCTTGCCGGGGGGGATAGGCAATAACGTCTAGGCAAGCACATGCACAATCACCAAGTGAGAAAGCCTGGCCGGCTCAGGAATGCTAATCACTTCAGCATCCGAGAGAAGAAAGAGAGCTTCATTTATCTGGAGAGGAAGACAAGGGTAAAATTATGAGGAGTTTTTGGGTTAGCTAAGGAAGCAGGCTATCGCCCTAAAATGCCAGAGTCTAAGAAAGAAAGCTTTTGTAGTAACCCTAAAGAGACATGTTGGGGGCCAAAGGGTGTAGCTGTGAGAACAGAGATTAGGAGGTTCCAAGACATCCTGTGAAGATTAAAACTACGGGATGTGATGATGCATTAAAAGTAGGAAATAAGAATAAAATAAAAGATTGTGCCCATGTTTCAGGGTTAAGTGAAGGGTAGATTTCAAAGGCTTATAGAATGAAACAAGTCATAAAACAATAGCAATAATAATAATAATAGTAATAGTATTTTAAAAGCATCACTAACGTAGGGGACTTGGGACTGGAGTTTTAAAAGAATAAAGCAATGGGGGAAAAAGACATATACAAAGGAACAAAATAATAACAACATTAAAAGGAAATCCAGTTGAAAAATTAAAGATATTTCCAGAGATGTATATGGAATATCTATAACAGAAACAATAATCAAAGACGCAATTTAAAAGAAAAGAAAAGAAGAAGAAAAGCAAAACTTTCTTAACCAGAATCAAAGCTAAATGTATAGGTGGAAAAGATTCACCAAATTATGAATAAAAATAAGTAAAAGGAGGAATATTGAAATCTCTTACCACAGTTCTACTTCTGATTATTTACTGTTATAGTTCCCTTTATTACTGCTCTTCAGCAAGTTATGGTGTGCTTTGGTGTGATTTTCTTGTGTTAATCCTACATAGGGTAGTTGAGTTTCTTGGATCTGTGGGTTCATCAAATTTGATAATTTTTTACAATTCTTTAAATACTCTTCTATTCTTCCTCCTGACCCGACCTTTCTGAGACTCTTATCACATGAATGTTAAAATTCATATTGTCCCACAGGTCATGAAGCCTCTATTTTTTTTAGTCTTTTTTCTTTCTGTGCTTCAATTTTGGTAGTTTAGATTGCTATGTCTTCAAATTCAGTGGCATTTTCTTCTGCAGTGTATAAGCTGTTGCTAATCTCATTCAGTGAATATTTTATATATTGTATTTTTGGTATCAAGAAGTTCCCTAGGATTTAAAAAAATTTGTTCATTTATTTCCTCATTATATTCATGTTTTTCTTTAACTCTTTTAGCATATTCATAAATTCATGGCTATTTTAAAGTTTTTGTCTTCCATTTGTGTTATCTGTCATTTCTAGTTTTGTTTTTAATGGCTGATTTTCTTTTGGTTATGGATCACATCATCTTGCTTCTTTGATTGTCTAATAATTTTTTATTGCATGTTGAAAATCGTCATGTTATGTTGTCCAGTTCTGAGTTTTATTGTCTTCCCTTGAAGAATGTGAAACCTTGTTCTGGCAGGCAAGTAAGTTACTTGCAAATCAGCCTGGTCCTCTCAGGGTTGAAGCTTTGTTAGGACAAGTCTAAGGTGAACTTTCCTCTGGGCTAGTTTAGCCTTATTACCAAGGCAAGCCTTCCTGGGTTCTCTACTGAATATCTGCACCGTTTGCAGGGCCTCTCCATCCTGAAAGGTCAGGACTCTAACCTACCCTAGCTCTGTGTGAGTTCTGGGCATTGTTCCGCTTACAACCATCTGGTCATTCTTTGCCCAGCTTTGTGCATTTTAGGATTCAGCAACAGACTTGAGGAGAATTACACACAGATTTCTGGAGTGTTTTTTGTGTGGAAGTCCCTCTTCTCTGGTATTCTGTCTTGCAAATGATAACAATTTCAGCATCTCTCTCTCTGAGGCCTGTTTCTTCCAGTCAGCAAGATTTGGGTGCCCTTTCACAGAGCTGTGATCTAGAAGTATGTAGTAACTGTACAGCTGACCTTGTTTGTTTCTGTTCTCTCAAGGATAATAGCCCTTTACTACTGTAGTCTAGTATTTGAAATAGTTCATTCATATCTTTGATCTAGATGTATGTTTGTTTGACAGCAGGAGGGAAGCCTGGCCCCAGTGATCCCATCGTGACCATGAGTGGATGTTCCACTCCCCTCCAGGCACCCATGGGCTAAACCATGTATTTGTTTGTTAAGTGCACCTGTTTTTTGCTGGGCACAAATATGCAAGAGCCTTTTTGGTGCCAAATTGTACTTCTTTCTTAGGTTACTGTAACAGCTTTTAAAATGCTTATTCTTTCTAACTCCAGACTTACTTCATAGCACTATCAGAGTAATATTTCTAGAACACTAATCCAATTGCATGGCACCAAATGCAAATTAGAAGGGAATAAATAGCTTTGTCCACCTTTTGCATTATAGGGATCTCAAGGACATACTGCTGGTTTCTTCTTTCAAAAAAAATTCACATTTTAGGGAAGTCATCCTACAAGTCTTTACAGTTTTCATACTTTCCAGAAGACTTAGATCAGAAGAAGAACAGAGAATGGGCCAAAAGTCAAATCTCAACAATAGATTCCACAATGTCTTTAGAGTTACTTTGTCTTCTGGTGACTAAGATTTTTTTTCTGGTCATACTCACTGCACTTGGTTTCTTTAATGATGAAACTTCTAAAATCTCAGGGAAAAGGCCCTTTGGCGTGGGAAGGCCTATCATCTCACAAGAGATGCCTAGCCATATCTTAACCCCCACAGTGGGCACAGCTTGAGTTCTTTCCCAAGAGACACTTCACATACATTTCTCGTATCCCACAAGAAATGCTCCAAGATTTCTCAGTCCTAATGAGGTGAAGTCTAGGAGCCTCCCTACATGACACTAGACTCTCTTTCTTGTTGAATTCTTTATTGCTCTGAATTATATTTGTCTGATTAATATCGCAGTCCCCGTTTTCTCTTTGCCTGAGGTATTTTTGCCCATCCCTTTTAAAAACATTATTTTTCCTAATTTTGTTTTAGTTGGTTGTCTTGTAGAATAGAGCTGAATTTTATTTTTGAGAAAAATCTGACTTTATATTTCATAGGGGAATGTAATACATTTATACACATTGTTACAACTGGTTGTTTTGGGGTTTTTCCTGTCATGTTGCCAGTAACTATCTTGTTCCATTTTACCTGTCTATTTGTACATGGATTCTATCTTTTATGTATATTTTCTTTAATGTATTAAAAAATAAATGTTGGCTCTAATTTTGTTATTTGTAATCTTGACATATTTCAGAAATAGTTCTTAATTTACATTCTTCTAATTGTCAGAATCAAATGTGGACTGGAATCTCTTGAGATATTTTTATTTAAGATTAAGTAGTTTAGCATATCTTTACTATCTTCCTCCAACATCATGAGTCATTTTTTTTAAGTGGAGATTTTAGAAAGTGATTGTTTTATTACATTATTCTCTGTTTATAGCATGCAAAACTTCTCTTTCAAGCTAAATGTTAAAAATTCGGGAGAGACCTAGAGTTTTAGCAGTTTCTTTAGAGGTACCCTTATTGTTCTGCTTCCACTGTTCTCCTCTACCTACACCTTTTATCCCAAGGCTCCTCCATCCTTGAACCCTTGGTTTCTTTCATACCTGCCTCTTCCAATGTCCATGTTCAGGTGCTTTTGACTTAGCAGTCATGATAGAGATTAACTGCCTACTCATTCTTTGCTTCTTCCTTAGTAAGATTGTTATAGAACAGACCAGGGCAGGGGTCTGAATGATATAAAAGACCCCCCCTTTTTCTGTGGGGGTTCCTCCCCACCTATTGGGTTTGTTTTGTCCACTGCATGAGGAAGATGTTTCTCAATACCAGAGATCAGTGAAAAGTAAAGGAATTTATTATTTATTTGAAATAATACAAACTAAAGTTCCCCACAAATGCACACAATCCTCCCGGCACCCTCCATGTGGCAAAAGGGAGCACCTCCAAAGCCTCGTGGTCCTGACTCTCACCCAAGCTGCATGGTCCCAACCAAGACACCAAACCCGTGTGGTCCTAAATAGACGTGTAGTCCCCAAAAGAAAGACCCCTAATCGCTGCGGAGCCTAGGTTTAAATCCTAGCACCAATCTTCCTCTGCAGCCTCATTTCCAGCTCCTCCCATAATTGGCCACAGCTGCCAGCATTCTGGGCAGGTGTGGCCCTGTGGTGTGGAGCCAATCATCTCCAAGCTCTTCTGGACCTCATTACAAAACCCTATTTGGGGCTCCCCTCTTGGCTGCACCCTGTTACAAGATAACATTGATTTTGTTGGGGATGAAATGAACACAGCAAAAATGTACATTTCCCACTTTCTGTTGCAGCTGGGACAACCAATGAAATGAAGGCAAAAGTTTCTGGCAAGGCTTCTAGGACAACTCTTCCTAGTGGTTGACTTGGTTGAAAAGTACATTCTCTTTGCCTTTCTTCCCTTCCTTTTTCTTCTTTCCTGGAATGTGGATACAATGGCTGCCGCTCTAGCACCCACCTTATGACCTCCAGTAGCTTTGAGGCTGGAAGCCACACTGAGGATGATGGGACAGAAAGACGGTGGAAGGCGGGGTCCTAATCACACTGCTGTGCTATTGCTGGCCCTCAGTTACTTATCCTCAAACTCATGTTACATGGAAGAAAAATAAACCTCCATGTTGCTGAAGCCACTCTTCCTTTGGGCTTCTGTTATTTCAGCTAAACACAATTCCTACCATTACAGCAAAGCGTGTGAGAGGAACATTTCAGATTGAGAGAACAGCAGGAACAAAAACATGGGGGTGTGACTATATGGCAAGGTCAGAGAATAACAAAAAAGTCCAATGTGGCTGGGATCCAGGATACATGGTAAGATGGAGTCAAAGGGAGGAGGACAGGTCCCAAATCCATTCCCTTCTAAGAAGCAGGATAACTCTGAATCACTTTATCTGGCCTTCAAAGCCTTTTACCACTTGGTCCCATTTTTCCAGTCCATTGGCCACTTCTCATGGATGTGGCTTTCCAGACATGTGGAATCACTTGCCATCACTGGAATTCATGAAATTTTCATTTTAGTGTCTTTGTACTTGCTTTTCCCTTTCCCTACCTCTCCGTCCGACTAATGTGTGCTCAGAGCTTCAGACACACCCCAAGATGATCCCTGCCCCTGGCCCCCACTGCTCTGGGTGCAGCATCCCTCCTCTGACCCCCCACAGTTTTCTAAGACCACCTCCGTGACAGATCCTCCACTCTGCTCGGGGTCTTACTTACCTGCCTCTGCTCTGAGACCACAAGCTTCTAATGGGTAGGAACTCTCCTGGGTTTAATTACTCTGCTCACTAGATAGCAGTCTGTTTACTACGTACCAAATTCTCAATAGGTAATTGTTCACCATATACATGAATGAGTGAATTAACGAGACGAGAAGTTTGAATGCCAGGTTAAGAAATTCAGACTTTACCCTGCAAGCTGTGGAAGGCAGCAGGAGGAAATGGGATGCATATGTGTGGACTTAGAATTCTGCTCCCATGGCCAGTCTGAGAGAGGGACTGAAAACCAGGGGAAGGCCCAGAAGTAAGGTGACTTGTCAGGAGGCTTCGTTCGAGTAGCTCCCAGGGAAGGTCCCTGGCCTGTCCTGAAATGGTTAAGGTGGCCAACGTACACTCCTCTGCAGAGGAGAAATTTCCCTGTCCTTGCTTAAGTGAATGGCTGGGATTAAAGTGACAGCCCACCTTAGTGATGGCGGCATAATTGGTTGTTCAGCTCTGTCCTTGTCAGAGCGCTGACAGTTCTGCAGATGTCCTGCTCAGCTCTCCAAAGGTTAGCCTCAGCTGGCGCGGCTGTTCATTAATCATTCCTCCCTGACAGGCCTCGGAGCAGCCCACAGCTGCCACACCAGCCCCCACAGTCCCCGCCCCACCCAGCCAGGCTGGAGGCGCTGGAGCACTCCCGGAGGGGCTGGTCCCCACAGGGGAGACGGGCAGTCTGTATCCTCTCCACCCCGCCTGCTAGTACTGCTGAGCAAGAAACACTGATAAAGGAATTTCCCTGGGTTCCTCCTTCCCGGAACTAGGGTCTGAATCACCTTACAAGCTATCCTGACATCCTTCACTTTATCTGCTCCTCTCCTCCACCCTCACAGAAGCTTCTTACCAAGCTGAGGGCAACCTAGCCCAAGAGCTCCAGAAAGACATGAAGGCCAGTGGATTTGGGCCACTCGTGCTGGGAAGGTGCAGAGCCTGACTTAGGGCTGAATATTGGGCAGACTATGCATTGCATCCAAGATGTGGATTCCACACACTGTAAAAGATGCTCGTGAACCACTGTTTATGACTCAAATCAGAACATGTGTATTTGGGCATAGGCTGGTTCTAGCCTTGGAGTATTAAGGAAAGGACTACCCTTTTGGTCTTTGGGGTAGAATAAACTGCCAGCAGCCTGGGGAATCTGATTCTCCAGGTTGAAAAGCATCCATCCCCTCCTCTGCCCTCTCCCTTCTCTTTCCCTACCAAAGTCAGCATGATGAACTGAGCCAAGGGTGGTGGGTGGGATTCTAGTCAGAGCAGAGAGATTGAAGAGGTTGAAGGTCTAGGCCCAGAGAGAAGAGAATACAGAAGAGAGAGTGTGGCTTGGGACAGAGCAGAAATTACAGTCTGGGTCAGGAAATATAGTCGAGTGGAGGGTAATACGGTGGGGCTGATTAGAAAAATTGTTTGCTCATTCCAAGACCATGAGTGCAAAATGCCTCTCTGGGCATCTTGCTCTCAGGCTCCCAAGTCCCTCGAGACCTCTTTTCCTTTCCCCCTTTTAGTTTTCTCCTAATTTTCCATGCCTGCTTTGGCACTGTGCCTCTCTTCTCCCTCTTCCCTTTGCTGCCTTGTTCGATGCCCCAAATGGATCAGGACTTGCTCTCTGACAACCAGGTCCAGGATTAGGAATTCCACCACGGTTCTCTGCCCAGCCTTCCTTCAAGAGTAAAAGCATGCTCCCAGGACCTGGGCCTCAGCTACGGGCTGCCAGTCGGGATGTGCACAATGCAGGAGTCATCATTTCCTCCCATTGATTAGCTGTCCACCCTCAAAGTTGCCAGAGGCGCAAACAAGGGCACTGGGAGATTAGCATTCAGCTAGTCTTTTGGACTCCCAACCACAAACACCTGCATTTTCACACCCAAAGACCCTGCACTCAGTCAGTCCAGAAACACACAGAGGACAAGCTCAGCTCCTTCAAGAGTTCCACCCCGGGCCTTTCCCCAGAGCTTCCTAATGACAGTTCCCATCTCCCACATTGCCTGGCACCCTTCCAGTGTATCCTTCTGCTTCATCTTCCCAATAGCTTTGCAAGGAAGGAAAGGTTATCCTCATTTGACATTTGAGAAAACTGAGGTTTATAGAGGCTAAATGACTTGCCCATGATCATACAGCTGATATGGAGGTAGCTTAACACTCAAAGCCAAGTCCCTCGAGTTTGCAAATCCTATAGCCTTCCTTTTCAACATGCTGCTCCTAATGGGTGTGACTTTAAGCCAGGGCTCTTCAAATGTGGTACTATTGACATTTTGGGTAGGGTAATTCTTTGTTGTATACACTGTCCCATGTATTGTAGGATATTTTAACAGCACCTCTGGCTTCTATCCACCAGATGCCACTAGCATCTCTGTCCCTAGTTGTGACACCAAAAATGTCCCCAGACATTGATAAATGTCCTCAGGGGGGCAATATCACCTCTAATTGAGAACTTTTTCTTCATACCTTTCTATTCTATGGACCTCTTTAGATGTAGTCTATTTGAGGTAACAGGCTATTTTCCATGAATGGGCCAAAGATACCTTGCTGTATGTGAAGTCAGGGAATATAGGGAGCAAGGTCAGATGGCTCTGGAAGACTGGGCTTGGCGATGATAATGAATAATGAGAAGGGTGTATTTTAGTAGAGGTCCAGAAGACAAATACTGGGAGGATTACATCAGGAAGTTGACCCAGCCCTCCATCTTTTCATCTATCAGTCAGTCCCTCCATCTTTCCACCCATCAGTACATCCATCATATGTCTCTCTACCCAATCTGCAACAATTCCTTGGTATAACGCCCGTGCAAGGCAGCACATGGGAGAAAAAAAATAACCTATGCCTCCTTCACACAGTGCTGTGGAAGGTTGTTGGAGCCTGATCGCTGCCACGAATAGCCCAACTATCTTGAGTAGATCTCTGAGATTTAGTTTCTTAAAACTAAGACTGATAATACATTCCTTGCAAAATCACAGTGAGAACAGAATGAGCTAGTGCATGTGAAGAGTGCTGTGTATGCTGTACAAATTTCAGCTATTATCATGGGGAATTGTTGGACAAGTGCAAAAATAACTGTGATATCAGGCATTCTATGTTAAAGGCTACAGTGGAAAGGGGGCAAAGGATTTGAACAAGGAATACACAGAAAAAGAAATGCAAATGGACAATGAATGTAAAAACGTGCTCAAACTCAGTCGTGCTTAGGAAAATGCAAGTCAGAACAACAAAATGCCATTTGTCACCTAGCAGATAGGCAAAGTGGTAAAATACTTATATTTAACATCTAAAAGCTGGTGAGAGTGTAAGGAAACGGGCACTCTCATACTTTGCTGATGAGTTTTATCATTGCATTCTATCTGGTAGTAGCTATAAAACTTAAGTAGATTATACCCTTTGACCCAGAAACAAAAGCACCAGTATGGAAAGATATGTGTGCGGAGTTTGCAAAACAGAAAAGAACAAAGGTTGAGTAAATATGGAACATTATGAAGCCATTAAAATGAATTACATATGTGAATTGGCATGAAGGAATATCTATAATATTATATTGTTTTTTAAGTAATTGTGTATATATATTTATACATAATAATCCCAATTAAAAAAAAGAAGAAAAACCCTTTCTGTATGTGAATATGTAAATGAGTGTTAGTGTGAGCACAGAGAAAGGCATTGTAAGATACAGACAAAACACAGCATTGGTTACCCAAGGGGATGCAAGGGAGAAGGCAGAACGGGAAGAGGAAGAGTGAGGAAAATACTAGCTTTTCCTTATACAATTTCAGTATTGTTTGGACTTGTAATAGTGAGCATTTTTATTTTGCAATGTGAAAGAGAGAATTAAGGGTCGTAATGAAGGAACAGGAGAACAGATGTGAGAGTTAAGAGCAGGAAATTTTTTTGCCTCTGAGGCGGGGCTGGACTTGAAAGAATGAGTCATCCTAGGACCTTCCAAAACTGGGGTTGGGGAGCATCAGTCTCAAGCTGCTGAGTGAGAACTCCAACCCTTACACCCTGGAAAACCTTGCACAAGCTTTAGATCTTGGATAACCAGGCTGGGCTTGCATGCAAGCAAAGAATGGCTGCCCAACAACCAGCCCTGGGCATTATGGAGTCAAGGACAAGGCAAAGCCAGGGCCACCCCAAACTCGTGGAGGCCACACAGGGAATGGGCAGCTGATTTCTCCACCCAACAGTCCTTTGGAGAAAGCTTTTGCTGCAGCCCCCACCAATGCTGGTGGAGAGGAGAAAAGAAGATTACAAAGCCAGTTGGAAAACCTTCCTATTTTGTCCTGAGTATTAAAAAAATGCAAAGGTGATGAATTAGGCAAATTGGTTGATGTCACATTGTATCCATCAGAATGATTCAGAGCTTGGAATGAGTAATAGTAATGGAGAATAGCTGTTACTAAGAGTAACCAAATTAGCATTATTGAAAAAGACAAAGGAAAAGCAGCGGCTAGCAAACACCCCATCCCCAAGCCTGCTCGTCAGCCTGCACACCCCGGCTTCTGCACAGAGGCCCACCCTGAACTGAGGGGTGCTGCTCGCCTGCGGAAGTCCCTGGGGAGCTGGAGCTTCAACAAGATCAGAGAATGTTCACATCCATTTTCTTATTGGATCACATTCTCAGCAGGTCAGTGGCCTTGACTCCACTTCACAGGAGGGATTCTAGAACCTCAGGAAAATGAAAGTTTACCCAGGCTACAGTCACATGGCTGGTAAGTACCAAAATCTTGCTTTAAACTTAGGTCTCAGAAACCTGAATCCAGGACCCAAATTCCTGTATTCTCCATAGAACCTCTATTAAAAAAAAATAACTGACTTTTTTCTCCAGCCATTAGCAGTGGAAAGTAGAAACTAGATTGATGCATAAAAGGGAAAGGGGGAGAATGTGCTTCATAGAACATCCTTTAAGTCCCTGCCCAAGATCAGTAGGGCTCTATGGCCAGGTACAGGGAGATGCAGGACATTCTTAAAAGGTTTGTCCTCTTCCGGACTTCCTGCTCTTCCGGGTACCATGTGACCCAGACGCATTGGTTACAGCTGCCAGACTTAGGGTAGTCCCTGAACCATCAAACACTGATGGTTCACAAGACAGCCACAGAAGCTGCCTTGGGCCAGATTCTTTTCATATCAAGAACTTGAACAGGAAACATAGAGGATGCCAGTTGCCAGCAGACCCATGGCTTCTGGCTGGGTGTTCAATTTCCTGGGGCAGCTGCAGTAAAGTACCACAAACTGGTGGCTTAAAGTAACAAGAACTTATTCTCTGGAGGCCAGAAGTCCGAGACTAGGTGTCAGCAGGGACATGCTCCCTCAGAAGGATCAAGGGGAGAACCCTTCTGTGCCTCGGAACTGCTGGTGATTGCGGGCAAAACTGAGCATTCCTTGCCCCTGACTGCACCACCCCAGTTTCTGCCTCCATCCTCTCGTGGCCACCGTCCCTCCCTGTGGTCTGTGTGTCTCTGTAACTCTTCTTATAAGTACACCATAATTGGATTTAGGACCCCCCAAATCCAGTGTGATCTCAGTTTACCTTGGTTATTTACATCAGCAAAGACTCTGTTTCCAAATAAGGGCATTTGCACAGGTACCGTGGGATTGGACTTTAACGTATCTTTTCCGGGGACACCACTCAGCCCGCAGCACTGGGCCACAGCAGCGGGGTAGGGAAGGCCCACGGGTAGCTGCCTCTGAGTCCCCCTCCCTGGGATACCCTCAACTTACAGCTCCTTCCACTCCAGCTGAAGGGAGACTGAATGTCAGCAATGGGTCCCTGCCAGCACCCTCCTCTTGTGTCTGTATTCCAACTACAAGTTTCCTGCCTACACGCCCCCTGCACGTGTTGGGATGGCTACATAAGGGTCATTCCCTGCCACCAAAAGAAGCCATAAATAAAACTGAGTTTAATGTTTATTTTTCTTCCACAAATTTGCGTAATTTTATAATGAAAACTCTAAAAGAACGAAGACGCTTCAGAGACTCCTTTGGTTGGAAAGTAGAACACGTCTCCGATGTGCTGACCCAGCCTAGTCACTGTGATACTTTCTTTTGCTGAAATAGTCACCTCCTGCCACTGGGATAAATCAGGCATGCCCCAGACACCCTGAGGAAGACCGAATTATAGTCACCAGTGCATTCCTAAGAGAACTTTAGATTAGACCCTAAAGAAACCAGACCAGGAGACACAGTATTCTGTTAGCAAACCATGAAAAAACTGCCCCCAGTGGGGCTGGCCTGCCTGCGTCCTGGCTGTGTGGGAAGGACTGGAGCCAGCTGTCCCACCTGCCAGCAGGGGTTTGAATTTCTCTGCAAAGTCACTCTTCATGCAAGTCAAACAACCCCACAGAGATGGCTGGGGTCAGAATGGCTCTTCCTGCCTTTCCTCTCCTCACCAGTCATCCTTCCAGGCAGAGAGCTCAGGGGCCAGTTCACAGACCTCCCTGTGCTGAAAGTCCCCCAAGGGGCAGAGGGGTGGTGCTGGAGGTAAATACCCCGACTGTGCGAGAGGAGATGGAGACACAGGAGGTCCTTGCTCTCTGAAATGATCTGCTGCCACGTCTGTGCTAATTATCTAAATTCCATAGTTCAGCATGTGTCTGCTGAGAAGACTGAAGTGTGTGTGTGTGTATGTGTGCGTGCATGCATATATGCGGGAGGGTTGGGGGCTCAGAATAACACTGCATTGAGGCTCACAAAACCCCTCTATTGGGTCCTTCCCCAACTTTATAAGGCCCCGCCCCCAGTCAAGCTGAGCACCCCAAAGCATCCCAGAGTACCTTAACCTTAACCCTAAGTTCTAAATCCTAACTCAAATACTAACCCTAACCCTAACCCAGAGTCCTGGAAAAATTGCAGATCCAAGCTTGCAGCCACCCTGCTCATGCCCCTGTGTGAGTTTGTGCTCCTGGGAACAAATACGTACAAAATGTAGCGCTTACTTCCTTGTAAGTGTGGTACAAGCCATGAATGCTAGGAGCAAAACGGAAAGCTGAGAAGCGAGCTGGGGACTGTCAAGTTCCTGCCTCACCACAGCTCCTTTCACTGTCTGCTGCCCTCCTTTGCACCCTCTGCCTCCCTGCCTCCCTTTAAGAGGCCTAAGCCTGAACTCAGGCCATGGGACCTTAAGAAATCCTGGCCAATGCTTAGGACGTAGCACCAGCATCGTTGTGTGAGGCAGAGCTTGACCTTGTTTCCCAGTTTTCAGCTGGTTTCCTGCCTTGATCCCTGCATCTGAGCTACCTATTTAGTCCTCTGTGAAACCACAAAACCTCTTAGACTGGGATTCACCTTGTTTTTCCCCTCTCTCCCAGGGACTGGGGTCCTAGGGAGACTCAGATAGGAGGCGGGACATTGCCACCTACCAACAAACATCCCTTCCACCTGCAGAGCAGGTCAGGAGGGGTGGGGATGAGAGAGGGTTACTGTTATTCTGCCTCCCAGCCCTCCTCAATCTGCAAGCCCTGCTGCAGGGAACCAGCGTATGCCCTGCTGTACCCCAAGGCAAAGCCGATTCTACAACCTGTGGCCAGCACACAGGTGAGTTGTCTCTGCTGCCCAATTTGGGCCTTTCCCTCAAAGGAATCCAGCACTGAACACTTAATGGCTGGTTATCAGAACATTTTACAGAATGGAGATAAACAGAAAACTCCATACCATTAGTCAAGGTTTCTTGACCAAGATAAGACCTTAAAATCATCCAGCCCAATGTGCCATTTTAGAGATGAGAACACTGATCTTCCAACTCTGGCCTGGGCAGCAAGGTAAGAGCAGAGGAAGAAACCTTCTCGCCAACTGCATGTTCTGAGAGCTACTCTGGACTACACACCGGAGATACAGCCTCTGCTCTTGGGGAGCACAGCGTTAGAAGAGAATAAACCAAAGGCAAAGATGCAGTTCAGTAGAGGAAGTGCTGGGTTGGTGGATGGCACATGATGGCTGTGGGAGCAAGAACAGAGGCCTCTAACTCTCTGAGAAGCCAGGGAAGGCTGGTGGGGGCCCAGGAAATGTGGTTTGCATGTTTGAGACAGTATTTGCCCAGGTAAGGTGTGAATCCAGTGCATTTTGCCTTTCCCTTTCCAAGACTAACCCGGCCTAAATATGGTAAGAGGTTGAACCAGAGCATTAGTTAGGAAGACTGCATATTTAACAGTCTGAAACTGATGGCATATAAATAGGAAATGGCTTTACTTTCCTCCAACCACTGCTTTCAAACGTGCTTTGATTTCTGCTCCCTGCTCCCCAGTGCCATCTCAGGCAGAGCTCAGAGCTGTCTTCTCCTTTGTAGTCGTGAGAACATTCTCTGTTTGATAATTAAGACTTAATTTCAGATATTAAAAAGTCTGACGCTATCCAAATCAAAACCACCCCAACTGAAACTTCAGTCTTACATATGACTCAAAACCACTTCATTTTGTCCGGCTCGGGACTCATCCCTGGACCTGAGAAGGGCTGTGTTCCACTGGGCCAGGAGAAGGAGTGCAGTCTGCTGGCCATGGAGAAACGCTGTGGTCTGTCCTTTCTCACCTTGTTCTTCCCCTTCTCATCCTCACCTCTCTGCTGCTCATGGTTACTGCAGAATCAGGGAAGAAGGACTGGGGCTTAGGGGGAAAGAGTAGAAGTCCTGTCTTTGAGTATAGCACCAGTTAGAAGACTGGGGACCACCAGTTCATCCCTCTTTCTAGAAGTCCCTGACAGGGTAGCTGGCAGCTACTGGTTTCGTCTTTGGTGCTTTTGCCAATATTTCAAGACAATGGGAAGGTAAATTCAGCATCCTATTTTGCTTACATTATTGCTTTCGTAGATGAGGGTAATTGGTTTAATCCCTGGACTTTAGAAATCATCTAGCCCATCTAAGTTATAGGTGAGAGCCTGAGGTCCAGAAAGGCGAAGAACTTGGCAAAGCAGAGGGCAGGGCCAACCTGGGCAGACCTGACTACCCCAGAGACCTGTGCTCCTGCCCTGAGACCCGAGCTCCACCCCATGGTTTTTCCTGGCTCATCTCCACCAGACCAATGCATCATCTCCCTTTTGGGAAGAGTGTCCAGCACAATTCTCTACCTACTGAAAGTCAGACTTCTAGAAATCTCAAGGCCTGGAGTTAAGGTGCCGACGGGGCCCTGGCAGTCAGAGAGTGGATTTCTGGCTCCAGGAAAGGGAGCCAAAAGCTAATGCCGGGCAGGTCAAGAGCCCTGAAGGCGAAATGTGACAGTAATTAAGGAGGAAGTTGGCCTTGTTGTTCTGGGTCATGACCACTCCCTATAGTCTCTGTTGAGGTTACTTGAAGCGGAAGAGTGTATCCGGACAGACACTGGAAGCACAAGCCCAGCAAAGTGTTCAGGACAGCTTTATTTAATTCCCTGCCCATATGGAAATGCCCTCCACTAAGGATTTGGAAGCCACAATTGCATTAGCCGTCTGGAGCTCCCATAAGCTCAATCAAGCCATAATCAAGGATCTTCTGTGATTGTCCATTATCTGCTTCTCAGCCAGAGAGGCACATTCTTGGGGGAAAGTGATCAGAAAACTGCATATCTGGCACTAATTACATGCTAGTTTGCATCTGTGTCCCTCCCACGGCTGTCAGGAGCCATTGTGGATGCTTGGGGACATCGTGCCTGCTTCTGTGCAGGTGACCCTGAACGGGACTGGAGCCCAGAATAGGTCCATGCAAATTGGTCTGAATATGTTTTCCTGGGAGGACAAGTTCTCTCCAGCTTAAATGTGGCTGTATGTTTAACGTTGAGAGTACCCTGGGTGCTCGGGAAGGGGCTGCTGCTGGGTCAGCAGATAATTCATGGCAGGCTCCCCAAGAACATCTGGAGATGCAGCAAAAACAGCCAGATGGGCTCCTCACGAGAACAGTGAGGGTGGAGAGGAGGTCAGCGCCAGAGGCAGCAGCTGGCCCTTGCCTCATGAAAAGCCATCTTTGGGGTTGGGGCACAAGGGCGAATGGAGAACAAGCCCTACCACCACCTGACTTCAGCTGACTTCCAGAGACATTCTCTCTCCTCTCCACTTCACGGGTCTTCAGCTCCAACCAAATGAGCTCCTCATCCTGCACTCTCCTCCTCTCTGCCTGGTTGCTCGGTCCCCCTGAACACTGCGTATCCAAACTTTGTTTGGACCCCATGTGCAGGTCCAGCTTCCAATGCCACAGCTGCTACAAAGCAGTCTGTGATCACTAAGCATGGTATGGGCCCTCCCTCTACTGAACTCCCACGGTGCTGTCTCTGCCTGTCTTCCAGGCTTGGTCTGCACTGCAGCCGTGTGACTGGTGGATGGAGGAATCCTTGAGAGCAGATGCTGTGCCAAGCTTCATGTTTCCTGTGAGAAATGTGAGCAATTACACAAAAGGACAGGGAGTAGCAAGACCACCACCTCTGTAACACTCTCACCAGAGAAAAATGATTGTTAAATTTTTATTGTAGTTGCTTCACTTTATTAAAAGAGAGGGCTGTTACATATAAGGTTCGTGTCACCTTGGAATAGCTATTAAGAGAACATAAAGCTAATAAGTAGCTCTGGAGCTTGGTTGGTTCTTTGGGTTCAAATCTCAGTTCTGCCACTTATTAGCCATGGTGACCATAAACAAATGGCTTAATTAATCCCCTGTGCCTCAGTTTCCACATCCATAAAGTGGATGTGGAATGTTTGTCCTGGAAATTCAGAAAGTTAATGCATGTAAATGTCCGGCACATAATAAGCACTCGGTAGATGCTAGCTGTTGTTCGTCTTCCATCCCCAGACCTATTTCTCAGTGCTCCTCCCCCACCACCCCACAGAGTCAGCCATAACATGAACTGAGTAGACATGCTTTCAGTCCTTGCTTTGTACTTGTACTTCCATATATATATACTATGGTTATGAAAAATATATAGTGTTTTTTGTATGTGCTATTTCATTTACATAAACCGTGTATCGGTTAGTATCTTTGAGTTGCAAATACAGAAAGGCCAACTGTAACTAAGTTAAACTTAAAAGAGGATTTACTAGCTCCCTTAATGGAAAAGTTCAGTGGCAAGGAGGATTTCATGATTTATCTGCTCAACCACATCATCAAGGGCCCAGTTGCTTTTGTCTCTTGACTCTTGTTTCCCTGGTATTAACTTCATTCCTGGGCCGCTCCTCCTCCAGGCCTGCATGCCTCCTTGCCCACATCCAGGGAGAGAAGGAATCAGATAAGGAGAGCACTAGGGAGAGAAGGGAAGCCTTTCTCCCCAAAAAAGATCCAGGAAACTTCTCAGTTTTCATGGCCTAGCATAGTTCATGCTTCCATCCCTGAACCAGACATTATGCCCATGAGTGGGATTGTATAGAATAGGCTTGGCTTGGGACATGCCCCCCACTCTTAGAAGAGGGTAGAGTTGGCCTCTTTCAAAACACACAGGCTGCTCAGGTTGCTGTGGAAACCTGGCAAAATTACATCAAGAGAAAGGAATGGATGGTAGGGAAGCAACAGGTCTTCTACAAATGATATCTGCTGCTTTTTAGCCAAGCATATACTGTTCTGCATCTTGCTTTTCTCACTCAACGTTTTGTTTTTGACATCTATCCTTTTGGTACATAGAGTTCTTTTAACTGAGGAATACTATTCTATCACCTGAATAAGCCACCTTTATTTGGCCACTTCCCTGTGGATGGACTTTTATTGTTTCCATGCAAACAAGGCTGCAATGAACACCTGTGCACGTCTTCTTAGGGACCATCTCAGTCACCTCGTGTTTGCCTCTGGCTCCTTTTCCAGCCGTCAAGCCCATGGGAGAGCTTGACAAGTATTGTACTTATGGAGAAATTGAGTAAATGAGTGAATGAGCAAATGTTCTCTTTTTTCCCCCCAGCTATTGACATGGTCATTACAGCATGCTAGTCACAGAACCCTACAATGCTAGAGTTCAAATAGGGCCTTTAATCTCACAGAGGAGGAGATGACGGCTCAGAGAGGAAAATGGCTGACCTGGAGACACCCCACACTTCTGGGCAGGACTGGACTAGAACCCAAGGTCACTGACTCTAGACAGGGCTCTGCACTCTCTTCTATTGAGTCCCCCATTGTTCCAGGCTGTCACTCCTTTGTTCAGCTTCTTTTATGATCTGTTCCACAAATTCACCTGTGAATTTCCCGCAGTCTTGCCTGTGTTTTTCTCCCTGATGGATGAGTGAGCTCCCATGGGTGAGGCTCAGGTCTGACACTTTTCTTTTAGCCAAGAGCAAGGCAGAGTCCTAATACACCCCAAGCTCTCCTCAGAGAAGCCCTTCCTAAAGGGCAAAGGCCCAGAGCTACAGAACCCCTGGTGGAAAGAGCCACCAAAGATCTTCCAGCACATTTCCCTGGCAAGTGTCACAGCACACACGTTCTTGTATGCTCCTTGGTCTCTCTTGCGATAAGGCATTTACAGCTTCCCTCAGGAGCCACTTTGTTTTTGGACAGCTCGGTGTGAAAGCCTCACCTGCTTCTTACACCTACCCAGTGCTATCACCCTGCCTTCTGGGGCCTCTGAGCATAAAGACAAATCCATATTCTATGTGTCAGATTTTCAAATATCTGAGGGAGCCTGACTCTGCTCTTCCTTGGGAGAAAAAAATCTCAAGTTCCCAAATCCAACTTGTATAGAATGATTTCTACACATACACACACACACAAGCACATCATCATCATCATCCTAGCAGTCTCCCCTACCCACTTTATTTCAACCACATTTCTGATGAAATGCAGGCACCAGAACAGCAATTGCCCCACCCCCAATGGCCTGAGTAAATTGTACTCGTTCTTGGGTATTAGCCTAGCCATCACTTCCTTTTGGGAGCCTTCCCTGAACTCCTAAATCTGGGTTATGTGCTCTTGTAGGTGCCCTCCCAGCATTTTGTGGGATACACATAAGAATTGGGGTATTCTTGTGTATACCCCACAAAACAAGGAGCTCGGTGAGGGGAAGGATAATATCTATTGTGTCCACTGCTTTATCCCCAGAGCCCAGTGCACTGCAGGGCAGCTTGATGCATATATATTAAACAACTTAATGAGTAAGATAGTTTTAACATAGAAAAGAAAGTGAAAGAATGAAAAACTAACCAAGGAAATCCTTTTTAAAGGCAAGCAGGGGGGAAAACTTAGAAAAGGAAAAGAAAAATATATGCTTTTATTTGTGGAAAATTACGAGAATTGTCCCTTCTCTACTTTTAACCTTAGTATGCCTACTCAGGAAGGCTGAAATGTCCTTGGCTTCAAGGCCTTCCATGGTCTTTTATACAGTCAGCCACTCTTGAACCTGCATCAACTCACTCTTGGTAGCCTTTCACCAGAAAGCTGGTCTCCTCATTTGCAGGAAAAGTCAAAGCAAGAGCAGGACAGAGTGGGATGTGTGTGTGATGGTCTGCCAGGTGTACAGGAGGCCACGAGACAACAGGGAGCACTGACTGGGAGCGTGGGTTTTACTTGAAATTTTGGCTGGGCTGTAGGGGGAACAATACAAAATATCTTTTAATATTAAAATAAAGTTGGATATATTAGAGATTAGAATGCAAAATCTGGATTCCTTTTAAAGATAAAACATGAGACCTCAAGGAAATTTCTTTTTTTGTACAAGATGAAACCACAATTCATTCATTCATTCATTCATTCATTCATTCAGTCAATCAATCTTTCAGTGTAACTCCTCTGGCCAGGCACTGTTGCAGGTACTGAAGATACAACAGTGAACAAAACAAATAAAAAATCACTGTCTTCACAAGCTCACATTTTAACAAATGGAGATAAGCAACAAACAAAATGACTAAGAAAAATATATGATATGTTAGATGGTAAATACACTAGAGAAGAAACGAGATTAGGAATATAGGCAGGAATGTGTGAATGGGGAGATGACATTTGGGAAAGATGGGAAGGGAGGAAGGAAGTATGAAAGCTATGGGCTACAAGGGAGGAGCAAGCTTGGATAGAAGTGAAGAGAAGTTCAGCTAAAAACCTGTTAAATCAGATGGGCCTGGGGGACATCTAGGTGAGATCCAGAAAAGGTTGAAAAAATATAGAGCTCAGGAAACAAGACAATGTTGAGCTTGAGGTAGAAATGTGTAGTTGTCAGTAGGGTAATCAGCCTCCTAAGAGACTCCAGGGCACAGGTTGAAACTGGCAACCCATGGGCTGGGTCTGGTATGTGCATATGGCACTTGCTTGGTCTAATAACCGTGTGGAATATAGGGGTTAAGTGGTTAGGTTCTGGAATCAGATTACTTGGCTTCCAGATTCCACTCAACATATACCGTATGACTTTGAGCAAGTTACTCAACTCCTCTGTGCCTCAATTTATTTATTGGTAATAATCATATTTGTCACATAGGGTTGTTATAGGGATTCAATGAGTAAATTAATGGAAACTTATTAGAAAAGTGCTGGCTCTACAAATGTCAGCTGCTGCTATTATGATTATGACTGTGATTGTGATTATTAGGTACTTACCCAGAGCAAACACTTTCCAGGTTACCCTGCAAGACCACTTTGTTTATTTAAATGACTAGTCTGGTCCTTGTAAGCATCTGAGTTTGTGACCCCTGGTGTGGGAAAAAGGACAAGGACAGAAATATGGGGCCAAAGTTAGAAGTCCATTTTCAACACTTAGGTCTTTAACCCAGTTAGAAATGCATTGGTATACGGTGTGAAGCAGGGATCCAACTGAACATTTTTCCCAAAGACCAAGTCAGTTATCCTCATATCACATACAGAGTCAGAGTCATCCACGTTTCTTTGCTGTTTTTATATGCCACTTTCATAACATCCACACACACTTCATGTACTTGAGCCCATAGCTGGATTTTTCATTCAGTAGTTCAACTCCATGAGGAAGGGGATGTTATTTTACATGATCACTGTTTTTATGGTGTTTGAACAGTGCCTAGCACAGGGTAGGCACTCAAATATTCATTGAAATGGCAAATAAAAAATGTTATGGTTTTGTAATTTTTAAAAATATCTGGTTAGGAAAGTCTCACATTTTTTACTCTGCTTTTACAAAACACTCAGGGTTAGTTAGACTCATGCTCTTATTCCCTCCAAAGGAACCTTGAGTAAGGAGCAGGAATCATCAGGAGACAAGACTGGCGAGGTCATGGGGACAAACCATGAGGGGTCTTGAATCCAAGCCAGGAGATTAGATTTTAGTCTGTAAGCCTTTGAAGGGCTGTAGGCAGGAGACAAATGGTCAGACAGATGATTTCAGGAAATCCCTCTCCAGTCCCTAGGACAGGTAAATTTGAGGAGATAAGACTGAAGGTCTAGGCTAGAAATTAGTTGCTAAGAGGAAAGCATGAAGTTGACAGCTACTTAGCAGGTAGAATCAACAGGCTATGGAACCTAATTAGATTTACATGTCGAGGTAAGGTTGAAGAACAGGATGATCTCCTGTTGCCTGAATGGAGTGACTGGGGGAAGACTAGTGTCCTTTACATGGTAGGGGCTAGAGAAGGAAGGCTGGGTTGGGGGGAATAGTTCTGTTCTGGACTTGCTAAGTTTGAGGCACCAATGGGTTCTGTTTAGAGCAGAGCTGGGTCTGAAATGCAGATGAGGGAGCTAAAGACAAAGGTTTTCTGGTCATTAGAGGCTGAAATGTTAGGAGATAAGGCATCCAGGACAATGTGTTGTCCAAAGAAAAACTGTATGGGGAATATTTTAAAAATGTCTGTTGAGTGCTTACTAGGAACAGGGCATTGGGCTAAGAGCTTTGGATTCACCATCCCGTTTAATTATTGCAGTAACTATTGTTACCCCTGCTTTGGTGCTGAAGAAACTGAAGCTCAGTTCAAAGAACCTTCCCAGAGTTGCACAGCTAATAAAAAGCAGGTCTACTTCAATGTCAAGTTCATGCTTTTGGCCATTAAAGCTAGTCTTTTACTGAAGGCAGTGTCCCAAAGACCTGCTGTCATCCCCACTCCTGGGCTTCAGCTGCTATCTGACATGGTCCTCAGCAATGGATTTATTTCATGGCTTCAGAGGTGAGCTCCCAGCCTGGGGATGGGGTGGGGAGTTACTCTGCATCTCTCCCTTTTTAAAAGTCAGAGATTCAAAGTCCCAAAGCCTCTAGCAAATTTGATCCAATCCTAGTCATAGGGTTTTGGGCAAGAAGGGATTTCCTTACCAGCTCGCTCTCTGCCTCATCACCCTTAAGCAGGTTGAGACTGGGTGGGTTGTGGAGGCACAAGAGCTGGTGAGAAGGAAACAGACACTCCTGACTGTCACCCTTCTCTCTCAGTGACCCACAGCCACCTGCCTCATGAATGCTAGAAAATCACCCATGGGCATCCAGCCTCCTTGTTCTTGCATTATATTTAATAGATGCAAATGCATGATTAATATTTTCCTTCACTGATTCTGATTTCATTCTATTAGTGATTATACTGATGGCAACAGTTGAGGGGATTAAAAACCCTGTTTAATTCACATTAGGTTTTTTTTTAAACTTTGCTGATAAATTTTAAATGTCAAGTGCTTTGGCATCTTCCATAAGATGCACAGGCCAAATGAGGAGGCCAACAGTAATAGCAGGGAGCTCAGAAACAGCTCAGAGAAGGTGGGAACCCAACTGGATAACTCATGTTCCACACAGTCCGTAAAACAGAGCACGGAGCTTGACCTGGGAGGAGTGCTTGGTGATCAGTGCTCCTGAACCTACTATTCACTGTATCTTTCCCACTTAATGAATCACAGTAATGAAGGTTCTAGGGAGACCTTGCAATTTAAAGAAACTCCTTAGGGAACCCTTTTGAAATGCGGATACTCACCCCTTGGTTGATCTCTTTATCAGTTTAGTGTGTTTTTTAAAAACTGAGTAAAACAACTCAGATAGATTAAACCCATAATTTTCTTACTTCTACGCCCCCTCCTTCCCACCCCAAATCCTAACAGTTTGTCCTTCAACCCGTAATGAAATTTCTATAAGAAGAACCCAGATCCTCTGCATACTCCCCAATCAGCCCACTCTGGGGGTTATATTATCGAGGGTCAGTATATCAAATAAATACCTGAGAAATGGGTTCATTTTGTTTTTCAGCTTGCCCACAAATCCAGAGCACTACCCCTATTTTATTGCACTGATAAGCAATTTGCCCAGAGAAAAGATGACTTAGCCAGGAAATGTGCCCACAAATTCAGACTTAGTAGGGTGGGCTCCAGAGAGTGGATCGGAATTAGTGAAGTCTCACCTCGAATCTTCCCGTGCCTCCCACTGCGGGCCTCCTCCTTCAGCCTCTGGGATGTTCCTACCTGTTTCTCAAGGCTGCCTCCTGCCCCTTCTCCACATCCATGGTCTGAGGGGCCGGGGCAACCAGTCCCTCCTGACATAGCCACCTGAGGGGTGAAGTGGTTCCATTGATTATCATCAACTGAGCTCTGGGGGCTAAAATCCCCAGAACCCGGCCTTGAACCCACCTCATTGTCAAGCATTTCCCCATCCCCTGAATACCAGGATGTCTTGTCGGAAGCTCTCCTCCGACCAGTCCCAGTCCCAATTTCCTCATATTTAGTGTCACAATTAATTGTGTAGTGTCTGGTCTCCACTATTGTACTGAGAATCCCTTAGGGCAGTCCCTACTTTCTATAAAACAGCCTGCTCATCACCACTTTTTTTGGGGGGGTGGGGGTTTGGTGGACAAAACCATCTGTGTAGGTTAAACAAACAAACCAATATGATCAGACTTCACCTCAGACCACCTGGTGAGACGGAGCATCTTTCTTACAGACACCTGCTCAGGTGATTCTATTGTAACCTCCAGGTTACAAACCTCTGCCCTAGGGTATGTTGGGCCCAGAAAGAGGAAGACTAGAGAAAAAGAGAAGATACATAAAATAACTAATTGGAATGGCTCTTAATCTCTACATGCCTGATTTTATTTCAGGTACCTGTCCTTGATTAGGTACAAGATTTGCTTCTTCTCTTGCCCTTTGAACACCAATTCTCTACAAAGCCCTAAGAATACCTTCGTAAGACACACATCAGCCCATGCCATTGCCCTGCTGAAACCCTCACAATGTAGTATATGATCTTCCCCACCTCAGCCTCACCACTTAGCCGGCCCCTGAACATATCTTCAACTTCACACACGCCTGTCTCCCACTTTTCTACTATGTTCTGGCCACACCAGTTCTGTTGGTCCTTGATCCTGCTGTTCTTGGTAGTGTGCCTGGCTCTTCCTTATGCCACCCGAGAGCATTTGCCTTAGGATGTTCTGCCCGTAGCTAGACACACCACTGCCTCTGTCTCTATTTGCAGTATCAGCTCGAGTATTGCTTTCTCACGCAGATTCTCCTTGGCTACAGATCTAAGTGGCAAGACCCCAGGTGCAGTCACATGACCCTGCCTTCCGACCTCCATAACGCATCTCATTATCTGAATGATCTCATTCACTGAGCTATTATTTGTCTGTAACCATCTGTCTTCCAGCCACTAAGAGTAAGCTCTCAGAGAGTACGGATCTTCCCTGTCCTATCTATTGTGTGCTTCTTTGGGTGCCCTGGACGATGCCTGGCATGTGGCAGGTGCTCTACAAAACATTTCTTGAATGAATGATGTGTATTAATCTTATTGGTAAATATGATCTACTTTGCAATAATTCATTAATACTTCCAGAAACTTGTAGCAAGAAGTGTGAATCTTTTATATTTAAATTTGCAAAGGAAAAGAAATGTAATTTTGCTAATTTAAGTATATACTTTGTTAACCAATATTCCTAAGTAGATGGTCTAATGTTACTTTAATTAGTAGACAAACTTATCTATAATTAGTACATCAATTATATGCAAATTAAACTACTAATATCCTTGAATATATTTGTCCCCTTAAGCTGCTGAAATATCCTGCCCCTGCCATGTAATTTTGTTTATAGGACTGTTTTGTTTAGCAGTTTCTTAATTCATAAACAGTATAAAAATAACTCTTGGTCTTACACCAGATGAATTATCACACATTGCAAATCATGGAAAACCTAGTTAGTAACTGGTGGGATCATCTCTGAATACTAGACAAGTGTGGGAGAAATTAACCACAAGTCCAGATTGTACTTTGGAAACAGCTGTTTTAAGTCCATCATTTTATTTCTGAAAACTTCTAGCACCTTCTTCAGGGATACCAATCCCTGAAGCATTGAGAATGACTTCTTAATGCACGACATTAGAAACAGGCAAGCGCCAGGAAGAAGATAACCTCTGACATTGAAGTTAAAGATCCGCTCTCACCAGTTGGAACAAGCCTCTTGGCTCTTGAGGGCCAGGGATGAACTAAAGAGACTCCTTGGAGTTTATGGACTCTCAGACTCGGAGGAGTGAGCAGTGAGCAAATGGAGGGATGTGATTCCCCAGAGAGGGTCCAAACCAGTGCAGCACCATTCCTTCATGTTGGAGAGATATTTGTATACCCATGTTCATAGGAACATCATTCACAATAGCTGGGGGGCGAAAGCACCCCCAAATATCCATCCATGGGTGAATAGATAAGCAAGATGCAGTATATGAAAATATTATTCAGCTTTAAAAAGCCAGAAAATTCTGACACATACAACAACATGAATGAACCTTGAGGACATTATGCTAAGTGAGATAAGTCAAACACAGAAACACTGTATAATTCCACTTACATGAGATTTCTAAAGTTGTCAAATTCATAGAAGTAGGAAGTAGGGCCAGAGGTGCAGGGGCTGAGGGGAGGGGGAGGGGAGTGGGGAGCTATCATTTAATGGGAACAGAGTTTCAGTTCTGTGAGATGAAAAAGTTCTGGGGATGTGTACAGTTAAAACTGATGAAGATAGTACATTTTATATTATGTGTTTTTTTCCACCACAGTTAAAAATAATTACATATAAAGAATAACTTTAAATATAAGGGAAACGAATGATAACCAAAATTTCATAGGAATGGTACTACTGTGCATAATCATAAAATTATTTAGGCTTTTCAACCTCCAGGAGAAATATTTGCACATCTGATTCCTACCACTATTCCAGTGATAACAACTTTCCTCAGCCTAACAGTTTGTCCCTAATGGGGCAGAGGTTGTTCCCATTAGGGTCCCAAAATCTTTTGGGTTGAGCCTAGAGACATTGTGTATTTATTCTTTTGTCTCCAAAAAAATTCTTGATTTTCAAAAGCACCCTATTTTTAAAAATAAAATGCAATATCATTACATCTAGGAAAAGAAAACTTTACCCATCACCTCTGCCCCTGCACAACAATTATTCCCTGTTTACATATTTGCCTCCGCAGTCCTCACCCAAATGCAGGCACACAGTAGGTCCTCACTGAACGCTGACAACAGGTTCTGAGAAACTTCCACTTTAAGGATAACGATGCATAATAAACCTGGTTTCGCCACAGACTGGTTAGTATTGGCAAGAGTTGTCTCCATGGCATATTTCTCGTCACAAAAATATCACCAAAGTTCTCAGTAAAGACCAAAAATGCTTCTAATATTAAACATTGAAATAAATGTAAGCTATAGATACATTTAAGAAAGATGAATAAAATAAGTAAGATCATTATCTTCCAACCTGCTTGTTCCAGTTTAGGGTGGTGGGAACCTCTCCCGGCAGCTCAGGGCACAAGGCGGGCACCCACCCTGGACGGGACGCCCTTCCATGCAGGGCGCACTCGCACACCCTCGCTTAGAATGGGGCAGTGTAGACACACCTTTCTCCCTCACACGCACATCTCTGGGGCATGGGATGGAACCAGAGTCCCGGAGAAAACCCACACAGACATGGGGAGAACATGCGAACGCCACACAGGGAGTGGCCCTTGCTGGGAATCGATTTTTTACCCCTAAAATGTTACTATAAAACAACATTGAATGAAACATTATTTGAGGACTTGTTGTATTTTATGCCATTGTAGTCATGGTGTTCAAACCATTTTTCATGTGTGTTTTTTTTTCATTTGTTATTATGTAGATGTGTTTCCCAACTTTTACATTTTCATTGAAATTATTTTTAGTGACTGTATAATATTTCATTGCATTAATGAGGATCATGGGCTTAGCCATTACCCCGTTTTTGAGCATTTGTTGCTATTCTACTAATAAAGATAAAACGGTCTTGGATATTAAAGCTACTCTTGATGTACTCAGCATTTTATTTTAATAATATATTTTATTGATTATGCTATCACAGTTGTCCCATTTCCCCCCTTCACTCCCTTCTACCCTGCACACCCTCTCCCACCCACATTCCCCCCCTTTAGTTCATGTCCATGTGTCATAAGTTCTTTATCTTCTACATTTCCCATACTCTTCTTGCCTTCCTCCTGTCTATTTTCTACCTACCATCTATGCTACTTATTCTCCGTACCTTTTCCTCCTCCCTCCTCCTCCCACTCCCCTGTTGCTAACCCTCCATGTGATCTCCATTTCTGTGGTTCTGTTCCTATTCTAGTTGATTGCTTAGTTTGTTTTTGTTTTAGGTGTGGTGGTTAATAATTGTGAGTTTGCTGTCATTTTACTATACATGTTTTTTATCTTCTTTTTCTTAGATAAGTCCCTTTAACATTTCATATAATAAGAGCTTGGTGATGATGAACTCCTTTAACTTGGCCTTATCTGAGAAGTGCTTTATCTGCCCTTCCATTCTAAATGAAAGCTTTGCTGGATAAAGCAATCTGGGATGTAGGTCCTTGCCTTTCATGACTTGGAATACTTCTTTCCAGCCCCTTTTTGCCTGAAAGGTCTCTTTTGAGAAACCAGCTGACAGTCTGATGGGAACTCCTTTGTAGGTGATTGTCCCCTTATCTTTTGCTGCTTCTAGGATTCTCTCCTTAATTTTAATCTTGGCTAATGTAATTATGATATGCCTTGATGTGTTTGTCCTTGGGTCCAACTTCTTTGGGACTCTCTGAGCTTCCTAGACTTCCTGGAAGTCTATTTCCTTTGCTAGATTGGGGAAGTTCTTTATTATTTGTTCAAATAACTTTTCCACTTGTTGCTCTTCCTCTTCCCGTTCTGGTACCCCTATAATTTGGATGTTGGAATGTTTAAAGATGTCCTGGAGGTTCCTAAGCTTCTCCTCATTTTTCTGAATTCTTATTTCTCCATTCTTTTCTGTTTGGTTATTTCTTTCTTCCTTCTGGTCCATTCTATTGTTTTGAGTCCCAGTTTCTTTCCCATCACCATTGGTTCCCTGTGCATTTTTCTTCATTTCTCTTATTGTAGCCTTCATTTTTTCATCTAATTTCTGACCAAATTCAACCAATTCTGTGAGCATTCTGATCACCAGTGCTTTGAACTGTGCATCTGATAGGTTGGCTATCTCTTGGTTGCTTAAAAGTATTGACTCTGGGGCTTTGATTTGTACTTCCATTTGAACCATATTGTGGGGGAGGGTTGGTTGCACCTATTATGTAGTGAGGGGCAGAGCCTTAGGTGTTCTCCAGGGCAGGGCAACCCAGTTGCTGGGTTGTGATGCTGTATGTGGGGGCCGCGTCTGAGAGGAAACAATAGCACTTGCTCCTCTCTCCATTAGATTTCAGTTCCTTTCACCACTTCCCCCAAGCTAACTGGGCCTTTCTGGTGCTAATTTCCATGTGGGTGGGCTTGTGCACGTTCCAGGACCCTGTGGGTCTCTCCAACTCACTCTCCTGTGAGGCTGGGAGTCTCTTTCTCCCTGTGCCTCAACCCCCACAGGTGTTCCCAATCAGTGACCCGAGGTTCTATTTCCCGGCGCTGGGACCCTGGGTTGCACGGTCTGTCTCACTGCCCAATTTTGCCTGGTTTATCTGTGTGAGAATGTGTCCCAGACAGCCAGGCACCTTGCGCGCAGAGCCTTGATTCATAGGTACCTCCTCGCTGGGTCTGCCAGCCACCTGTGCACCAAGGGTCTGCCCTTTGTGGTCTTGCACTCGGGGTGCCTTATGTGCCCAGCATGAGTTATGCATCTGTTGCCACCACTTTTTGTGCTGGGACCCCTCTTCACCCAGTTGCCCGACTCTGTCCCTCCTACCGGTCTGGATGAACATGTATATTTTAACTCCTTGGTTGTCCAACTTCCATACAGTTCAATTTCCTGTCAGATCTGGTTGTTATCTTGTTTCTAAATTGTTGCTGACCTTATTTTGGTTGTGCGAGGAGGCACAGTGTGTCTACCCATGCCTCCATCTTAGCCGGTGTACTCAGCATTTTAAGTGGTTACTGTGAGAGACACAAGCTATAGTAGACATAGAGCTAGAAAGGCCAATGGGGCAATTCTCCCCCTTCTTCACTGAGGAAGACAGAATGTGTACACTGAGCATCACTCATCATTCCAGTCATATCATCCTGGCAGCAAGTTCATGACCCCATGTAGTTCCAAGTAGGTTGTAGAGCCATGGACTTTTTAGACAGCAGGAAGGGAGGAAGAAAGAGAGGGAGAGAACCATCAATGTGTGGTTGCCTCTCCCACATCCTCTACTGGGGACCTGGCCCACAATCCAGGCATGTGCCCTGACTGGGACTGAGCTACCACCAGCAAGGGCTCATGGACAGTTTTGATGAAACTTTCTTGTGGGATTCATCCAAATAGCAGCAACAATGACACAATTCTGTTTAAATAACACACCTAATAGCATGAGCACTTCAGTTAGTAAATTCCTTAACTTCTCTGGGTTCTGGGTAACTTTTGGAGCCAGAGAATCCATTGGTAGGACTATACTTACTTGGCTCCTTATTTCTTTAGATATTGAGAGTAGATTTTGTTCACCTGTTATGAGGTTTTAGCACGTGTTGTTCCCCTCTCCCTGGAAAGCCTCCTTTTCTGGGCCTCTGTCTATAATGCACGAGGTTGGTTGAAGCCTCATCCCAAATGCATTCTTTTCAGACAGGAGACACTCTTTTGGTCTTTAGACACACAGAAGGAATATCTGACTCTGGTTCCTTGCAGAAACTCACTCATCAAGTGGCAAGAACATGGAGGCAACACATAGACCCAGTGAAGTCAGTCTGGGGAAGGGGATTCCAATAACTGAAGAACAGGAAGTATTTAGCCTGGAGAAGAGAAGGCTTAGAGGAAGATACTATGAGTCTTACTGTTCTGTGGAAGGAGAAGCCTTGGGGTGGAAGTCCAAGGGGATAAGTCACAGGAAGGTGGATTGAGCTCAGTTATGAGAAAAGACTCTAGAATTGTGCAAGCACATGCAAGCCCATAGAATAGTAGCATATAGTAGGGGCTCAATAAATTGTAGCAATCATCATTATTATCGGACCCAGGTTGAATTCAGAGAGTAGATACACACACACAATGTGTCACACCGGGCTCTCTGGCACCATCCATGCCTGATACAGAACACTCTCAAAGTATTTCTGTTTTTAATACAGGTGCACATAACATAGCTAGTTAAAAATCAAACAACAAAAACTGTTGCTAATGAGGAGGGGCTAGTCAAAGACTTTTGGCCTTAGATCCTACTCACTCTCATGTACCTTGAGATCTGCTTTTTCCCATTGAATTTCAGCCACGGTTCTGAGCTGGCTTCTCCTCTGGCTGGGATCCTCTGACCTTTGCTGTCCTGTCATTGACTTCTGTGCATTTTGGCAGTGACTGTCTGAATTATGATTCAGCCCTGGCCTCACACTCTCGGGCTTTCCTCCCTTTCAATTCCTTCCACAGATGGCCAAGGCTTCTGCCTCTCCTTCCCTTCCTGGACCAAGTCGTGTTCTTGAAACGTGACCGTGCTGAAGGAGAACTAACACTCCTGGCCTACAGCGGGTCTTGTCAATCTGATTTTTAAATGATGGAGGGGGTTTGAGGACAAGGCTCACGGTGGCATTACCGCTCTCCGGGATGATGCAAAGATCAAATGAAAAGGAGGCAGGAAAGGCTCTTTTGAACGTGAGCACATTCACACACCCAGAGGACAGAGAGGTATTTAAAGTGAACTGGAACAAACCTGCAACATCAGGTGCGTTCTGCCTTCAAAAATAGCTGCCAGTTAGAAAGGGTTATTTACATATTGATTTCATGCTAACTTTGTAATGGAATATGCTGCCTGCCTGCCTGAGACCTAACAACTGTCATCATAATTTTTTCTAAAAATACAGTCAGAGAAGAACGCTCCGTGAACCCTCCACTGGAAAGTGGCTGCGAGAGACCCCAGATCTCAACAACCGTAGCTGAGGGAATATTTCACAGCGAATGGTCGGCCCTCCCTTCCTCCCTCCAGTCTGCACGCCAAGTGTTTTTGTCATTCTAGAAAACCTGTCTTGTTCTAAGGTGAGGGAGATGCCTCTCCCTGCAGGGCAGCCCTTACAGAAACTCCAGCTGGCCTCTTAGAAATAATGGATGAGAAACGGGCTGGAGAGTCAGCCCCACCAGCTTCGGGGCTCCGACCTGGGTGCATTCCTGCTGCGGTTTCTCCTGCCTCCTCACAGTCAGCAACTTGTGTTTCTCACCTCCTTTCCTTCCGAACCCCCCCAGGTTTATCTCTATGGATCCTACGGAGCAGATCCTTGGCAGGGCTGTCATCGCTCCCCGGTAGGATATTAGCAATTTAAATGCCTCTTTGCCAGGCCTGATGGAGCTGATTCGGTTGTGATCCTGGACATATGGATGGCATATTTGCTGCAAGCTAGGTGAGACGCATCCCAGAAGGGACACCGCCCGCCCCCACGCTGTCTTCTCCAGCTGCTCCTGGCCGACCGGGCGGCCGTGTGAGCAGTTACCGTCGGCCAGAGCCAGCCGTAACTGCTGCCCACTTTGTCTCCAGCTGGCCCCCACTGCTGGGGACAAATCTTTCATTCATGAAGAGCAGCTTGTTAGGCCAACTCCGGGACTCTAAAGCCACTTAATTAAATTGTGGAAAGTCGCTTGGCCCTGGTGGGAAATTTGCACACAAAGACACGGTGGTCTGGTGCTCCCTTTGCCAAATGGCTCCACAACAAAACCGGGACCGTCCCTACTGTCCGGCCCCCCAGCTCTTCCCCTCTGCTCTCAGCACCCCCTCATTAGAGGGCGTTTATTAGGGAATGTTTTCCCAGTGATTCACTGACAGGCCTTTCATTTCTCCCTCGGCAATCAAGGGTGGCAAGTGCGGGCTGAGAGCCCTCCTAGGCCTGATTGCTGAAAGAATTTCCAAAAGTAAAGAGTGTAAACAGGTACATTGAAAAAGCCTCTTTTGAACAATTATGTAAACATTCCAAACACTATTTGAAAACTTTCACAGTGGAACTGTCACATCAGAGCTTTCTTGTTTAATTGGCGGGCACAATGGCTGCTCTCTGGCCACCCCAGCTCCCTGCAGACCCAGTGCAGGGAGGGGGGAGTGCAGTGGAAACGTGGGGGCTTCGGATAAAGAAGTCAAGGGAACACGACCGTACACAAATGACTTTCGCTGTCAAGCCAACAGCGTCTTTCCGTGTGTGTTCTTGCTCCCTTGCTTCTAGAAGAATCTTCTGGGAACACAGCAGGTATATTCTGTTTTCTGATGGGTTTCTCCAGGACCCGGTCCAGTGCTCTAGTCTGTTGTTAGTCCTGGATGCAAGCTACTCTTAGACTCACTTCGGTGTCGTTTAAGTGTTCTTGAAAGCACCAAGTGATCATTCTGAGATACCAAGCAGGACTGTTGGCGACTTCCATGCAGCTCAGAGTCTTCGGATTTATTAACTTCACCACCAGTACCCCAATTAGCTGACTGGGAGCTGGAAGAGTTTAGGCCACACGGGCAAACTGCCTGATGCCATATTTCACATAGACCCCGAGGGCTGAGATGACTTTTCACACACATCCTTCCTTGAATCAGCACAGAGAGTCTCCAGTCATTTGAGACCCACTCAGTCCATGACCACCACGTTTCCTTAGGGTTTATCTGAGTAGGAATGTGTTTCTGGCAAATGGGGCATGGCTTGTTTTTATTTTTAAAAATTGTTTCCCAAAAGCCAGAGGGGTTGGTCGTCAGGTGGGAGGGGTTTGGGGGGAATGGGTGAGAAAGATGAAAGGGATTTAAAAGTACAAATTGCCAGTTACAAACGTAGCCATGGGGATGTAAAGCACAGCACAGGGAATTGCCATACTTATGCATGGTGTCAGATGGGCACTAGACTTACCAGGGTGATCACTCTGTGAGGTATATAAATGTCTAATCACTATGTTGTACACCTGAGACTAATATACTATTGTATGTCCACCGTAATTGGAAAATTAATTAAATAGAAAAAAGCCAGGGGGGAAAGCCTACATGCTCACAAGAGGGGGTTGGCACATCGACACAGTGAAGTCTTACAAAAGGCTACTGTGAAGACCAGGTGGGGACATGGGAAACAGTGTGAGAGCAAAGTGAAAAGTCAGACCACAAATCATATTTGCACTGTACACACAAATACACACAAGAAGTGGTTTGCGTGTGACAAAGGACTGGAGAGGGCTGCAGCGGTGTGATGACACTTGTTCTGGGGAGCAAGGGACACCAGCGGGCTTTACTTTGCTTTACTTTACTTTTCATGTCATGGAAGTGTGTTGTCAAGGCAGGGGAGGCTGGAAAGCGCCCAGGTACATCCAAGGTTGAGCATAAAAGGCACCCCCAGCAACCCGCAGAGAGCCGTGCACACCAGCTGGCAGCACTATGCATCCTTACCAAGCATGCGGATCAGCACTTCAGAGTAAATTCCTTGGTCTAAAGAAGGAGCCGAGGCTTGCCGGCTTGCCGAGTCCTGAGGAGGCAGACACAAATTTGCAACTACAGGATAAACCAGAAGTGTGGTCAGTAGGAATGGGGCTAATCAATAGGGTCAGCTGCAGAGCAAGAACCAGAGAGAAGGAGCACCTCTCTCGGTCTCACGGAGCTTCCTGCCTACAGAGAAGGGCTCAAAGACAGCCTTGGAACTAGACCCAGATTCTCTGTATGAATTGAACTAGCTGCATCCAGGATCCAACCTACACTTTAAATCATCCCTAGAGCCCCATCTAGCTTTGGCCGTAATGTTTTTAACTCTAGCCTGAGCTGGCTAGAGTGGCAGGTACTCAGTGTTCAGAGGGTGGCCTGGGCTACAGACCATCCCTACATTAAGAGAATCTCCTGAGCTCTGAGTCTATATGATCAGGTCTGGGGTCCTTCTGACCTCTGTCCTACCACCCCCACCTTCCTTCATGCCACTCCAGTCATGCTGACTTCCTGTGGGCCCTTGAACAGGTCCAGCACGCTCCCATTTCACGGCCTTTGCCCTTGCCCTTCTCTGGCTGGAAGGGTTCTTGCCTTAGTCACATGGCTGCCTCCTTCTTTTCATGTAGTTCTTTCATACTTGCATGTAACCTGCTCACAGAAGCCTTCTATGACCACCTTTATAAAATAGCACCCCAGTTATAGTCTACCCCTGTATCCTGCTTTATTTTTTCTTCACGTACTTCATGGAGTTTCATGGAGACTCCATGAATACTGGACTTTGTTGTGCTCACTGGTGTATCTTCAGCACCTAAGAGTGCCGGGCACCCCACTGGCACTTACTGTGTATCTGTTGAATGAATGAATGAACAAATGAATATTGTATCCTATTTGAATTTTCTGAGACACAGGTGTTCTAGCTTCATGCTCAGGAATTTCTAAAGACTCTTTGACCTACTCAAGGACCAGCAAGGTACAGCATGGTCCCAAGTATATTCAGAGCAGTTTCTAGAGAGGGCTTAGCTGTGATGGAGAGCACATACTCATGGCTTCCTGGACAAGTGCAGGTGCTGAGAGATTCTGAGCTCCTCCCTTCAAGGAAAACAAATTACTTGTCTGTATTCATAGAGTTGGGGATGAAAGAGGAACTCAAGGCCTCTGTATGACTCCAGAGCCATCCTTCCTGCCCCAAGTGAAATCCCCTATTTAGCCCTCCTCTAGGGTTTATAAAGGAGCAGCAGAGCCCAGGCCATCCTGGGGCAACACAGCATTAAGAGGGGCAGGTCTAAAGAGCTGGGGTGATGGAGCACCCAAAGGGAGGAGCTCAGAATCCCTCGGCACCTGCACTTGTCCAGGAAGCTAAGAGTAAGCTCTCCATCACAGCTAAGCCCTCTCTAGAAACTGCTCTGAATATACTTGGGACCGTGCTGTAACCTGCCAGTCCTTGAGTAGGTCAAAGAGTTTAGACATTTCTGAGTATGAAGGTAGAACACCTGTGTCTTGAGCCCAGCTTCACCACCTACTGACACATGTGATATTAGGGCCAGGATGCCTGCCCTACTGTCTTAGAAAGGGTGAAGAAATATAGATGCAAAGTATGCTATAATTGGTCATGTCACAGATGGGACCCTGTTTTCATTCAGAGACCTGTGGTGGTGTAGTGGGAAGAGCACTAGGTTGGGAGTTTCAGAATTCTTGCTGAAGTTCCAGTTTGAGTCACTTGGAAGCTCTGTGATGGGCAAAGCTCCTAATTCCTCTGAGCCTTGATTTTCTCAACCATTAAATGGAACTAATAAACCTCGTCTCACAAGGATGCTGTGAGGACTTCAGTGACTTGAACATCGTCAGCTGAAGGTCAGTATGATCTGTTAGAGCATGATACATTTTGTGCACACGGCAAGCATCGGAAATCATGTAAATAAGGGGAGAAATAAAAAACTAGCCAATCAAGATCGAGAACATTCACTTTCCCTGGCTCAATTTTTTCACGTGCAAAGTGGGGCTAGTAATAGGATATAGTGTGTAGGATTGTTGAAACATGAAATATATATATAAAGAGCTCAGAACATTGCCTGGCTCATGGAATGCTCTTAGTAGAAGTTAGTGATTGTTGCTGTTGCTATTGTTATAATCGATAAATAATGAAGTAACAACTATGAGACGTTGGCAGACCTGCCTCCATCTGGGCAACGTCAGTTAACCATTTCACACCTACTCTCCATCTCAGGGTCCCTGTCAAGGGGGCACAGCTCACTTGTCATTTCAGCTCCCTCCCTGGACATTCACCCCAGCCAAAAACTTTGGCTTTAGTCCTTATACATAACAAGAATTTAAGGGGTAAAATATTATAATGCCTTTCCATGGCAGGGAAAGTTTGCTGATTTACATCTCTGTGTGAATTAGTAAGGAGCTAGAAAGCTGTGAAATAATTGGTTTAATAAAAATTAACTACCTGTGAGGTATCCAACCTAGAAATTCCAATGGTCCCTGGAGGAAGGGACAAATGTCTGCACCCACAGGTTGCTTTTAGCCGTAGAACAGGCACAGATGCATTTCCTGTGCATCCAAAGGTAGAGCCAGGACCAGCACCGCAGATATAAGGAGGCAGATTGCAGTTTACTATTAAAAAACACTTTGTACTGAAAGAGCTGCCTGGAAATGAAATAGCCTGGCTCAGGAGGATGTGATCAAGCAGAGACTCCTGCTACAGAGGAGAATAATTTATTGGGTAAAGGTCTGAGTCACAATGCGATGCCTTTAAGGTCTCTTCTAACTCTAAGATTCCATGACTCTCTAAGTGTATGACTTAAGTAGATAGGAGAGAAAGAAGCCACGCTGGCCAGAATCAGATCATGATTTTATGCACAGAAAACCAAAAGCGCACACAGGTGCCTTTGGCCACCTCCATTCCACCAGCCAAGAAAATATAAAGATCTCTTCCTTCCCCTCTAATCTTGAAATCACATTCTCATCTCTCATTCAGCACAGGCCAGCTGGAACCAACATTCTCCATCACCTGACTTGCTACGGGTGAGGATGATTTTGAGGACCATGGTTATGCTTCCCCGCTCAGCCTGTCACAACTTCATTCATTCAGCAAATGCTCACTCCGCTGGGTGCTGCTGATACCAAGCCAAATAAGAATGATCCCTGTCTTCAGGAAACTACAGGATGGTGGAGCGTTCCTAGAAGTCAATGGGTCTTGTAGTGCAGCGTAGTGAAGGCAGACAGGAGACTGCAGGGAAGAGAGGTGTCTAACCCAGACTGGAAAGGCTTCTTGCAGGAACTGACTGGGCTGCATTTCCGAGGTCACACACGAGTGAGCTAGGCCAGCATACACAGTCCATTAGAATTTTCTGCAATAATAGCAGTGTTCTACAATTCACCAATATGCTAGTCGCTAGCCGCACGTGGGCTACCGAGCACTTGAAATGTAGCTGGTGCGACTGAGGAACTGAATTTTAAATGTTATTAATATTAAAATGTGGCTGGGTTGGACAGGACAGGTCAGCAAAGGGTGAGGGAAGGTTGTGAATGCCATAATATGGAACTTCAAGGGAATGGGACTGAGGGCAAGGCCACTTAGAGCACAGATACAGGATCAGCAGAGAAATCGGAGAAGGCTCCTTGGAGAAGGCTCCTTGGAGAAGGCTGACGATGGAAGGGTGAGCCAAGGAAAACCAGGGAAGCAAGAAGAAATCTGGAAGGTCAGTGTCACTGACACACGGAGGACAGAGTTCCCAGGGGGCAGTCAAGAGTGTCAATACCACAAGCACTAAAAGGTGACAGTGAATCTGGAATTTGGAGACTGGGGGCGGAGGGCCAGTGTACATTTAATGGAGCGTTTGGAGGATTTCACACCCATCTGGATCTGGCAATTCAGACCTGTTCCTCCCAAGATAGCCTGCTCCCTGGAGAACAAGGACCCCGTGGGTTTTTAAAACATTTGGGAATTTAAAAAAATGTTGGGAGTCACAAATGCCTTTGACAATCTAATGACAATGTTGCCTCCTGTCTCACGAAAAAATTCACTCACAAAGAAAATACTGCATTGCATTTCAAGGACCTCCTAAAGTTCATCCATGGACCCCCTGGTTTCAAAAAAAGAGTCTACACTTAGTGTTTATTTGCTGAGTTCGCACTGCAGGTATCTGAACTGAAACCAAACTGTCAGCTTCCCAGGGATCTAAACCTAGATAGAAACCTTCAATTTCCCCACCCCTGAGGCCCAGCTAGCCTCAGCTCAGCCTGGTTCATTCACATTTCTTGGCTTATTGTCCTGCTGCCTGTCCATCAACTCCAAACCATTACACAAATTAGCATCTCTAAAGCCCACCTCTGCCTGGAGACCTGTAACTAGTGTTTCCCAGGGTCCTCAGGCTTGGATACAAAGGGGTCAACACAAGCAGTTACAAAGCTGCGGGAACTCCTTGCCACTCCCCCACAAAGCCTGAGCTGCTAAAAGTGGGCCTTGCTTCCCGCCACAGAGAGCTTGTGGCCCAGGGCCAAAGCGTCGCATTCCCTTCCTGTTAAAGTTATTGGCTCACAGCGGTTCACTCTTCTAGTTCTTGAACGTACCTAGGATTAGTTGGGTTAACTGAGGAGGCACAGCTCACTCACAGTTCAGACTCCAGATCTGGTTTGGGCCATGAAGCCCAAAGAAGGAATGTGAAATCAATGTGTATGTCTTTTTTTTCTTTTCAGGAGGAAAAGAGAGAGACCAGGTAGAGACAGGGAAGAGAAAGAAGGAAGGAAGAATCACCTTGTTTCTATATCTTGGATTCTTACATCAGTCTTAGTTGTTAAACCTGTACAGAATAAGAAAAAATAAGTTGCCAAAAATCCACACAGAATACCAGTACTCTAACTACTACTAAAAATAGTAATAATTATAACAATAATAGCAACAACAATGGGCTCACATGTTACTGGTCTCAAAGCAATTTCCCGAGAAGTGCCTCCTGGCTAGATGGCTGTGTCCTGGCAGAGCTAAACCGGCAATTCCAGCAAGCTCACACTTGGCTACTGTTCCCGAAAGCCTGAGAAAGCCAGCAAACTCCCCACTGACCCATGGCAAACGAACTCACACATTAATTCCAGAATGCTCTCTGTTACAACTCACAGCGTGTCAGTGCTGGATGGGGCTCCCCAGAAGGCGCTGGCTGTTCTGAGCTGCAGCGAGTGCCATATAGCCCTTTAGACTTCACAGACATTCTCTCCAAGTACAAACACATACTCTCACACACAGACACACACCCCCCCACCACATCAGCAGGCGGCGTGGTGCGTGCAGTCAGAAGCCGCGTGGGAAATGTGCAATCACACCTCGCTTTCGGAGGCAGTGAAATCTCTTTTGGTTTGGGAACTGCGACAGTTTGCATGTTGAGAGGGTACAGGAGGTTTCCGAGCACCCGTGTGGAGTTTGGTGCTCTGGCACAGTTCACTGCGTTCCTGTTTTGCCAGATCCTCTCTGGAGCGGCACCCCCCCCCCCCCCGCCGCCACCGCCCCACCCCTGCACAGCATGGGGAAGGCCCTCCACTGAGCAGAATATAAATTTGTGGTTCTTGTTAGTGTTCTCAAAGATAATAAGTAGGTTTGTTTAACATTGGACAGCTAACACAGATTATTAATATTTCTTATCCTATTTGATTCTCCCAGAAGTCCTGAGAGAAATCCCAAACAGAAATTATTGAGCCTACTTTGCAGGGAAGGAAAGGGATGTGCAAAGAGGTCAAATGACTTGTTAGTGGTTGATGGGGTAGCAACTGGTGAAGGAAAAATTACTCTGATGCTTATGTGAAAACAGTAAGAACGAGTTTAGTCAAGACTGTTGCGACAGGAGAGAGATCGGGCTGAACTCCGAATGCAGCAAAGTACAGCTGGGGATTCATAGCCTAGGAGAAGAGTGAGGGGGTCAGGGGACGAAAAATTACCAAGAGGAGACATTAAGGGTAGGAGAACTCTTGCTAAAGATAGGCCAGGGACTCAGATATCAAAGGTGAGGGATAAAGCTCTGGATCAGATATCAGGGTAGGAGATTCTTGCTAAACTGATTTAGCAGAATTCTTGCTAAAATGTTGCTGTACTGAGACAGACACAGAAAGCCAAGGATGAGACCTTGTTAAAATGAGGGTTCGGAGGAGCCTGACGCAAGCTCGGTTGAAGTGACAGTCTCTGTTGTAAGTGGCACCTGGGGTCTCTCCTCCAGTAATCGTGGCTCCGCCTATTCCCACCTTCATCAGTAACTTCAAGGCACAAGAAGGCACATACAGAGTCCCATATAGCATTTTATTCTTCTCCTGGCATTAATACTAGGTCATGTTTTCTATTTATTGATGACGAATCTTGATTGTCCTTCCAACCCTAAGAATTGAGGAACTGTTAGTTAGAAATAAATTTTTATTTTAAGGTAAAACTGGTTGATAAAACACCTTTGGGGAACCGATGATGGTGTCATTATTTTGGCCTCAGGTTTCAGTTCAGTGATTTGGTTTGGGTCACCTTGAGCGATTTTCCTTATGCCCACGGGACAATGGCACAGCCCAGTGGGATCCTGAGTCACTTTCTCAGGTTAGAGCCCTGCTCTGCCCTTTACTAGCTGTGTGACTTGGGTGAGATCCCTAACCACTCTCAGCCTCAGTTTCCTCATTTGTAAAATGGGAACAGCAGTAGTACTTCATCTTCTGCCATGAGGGCTGAAATATTCTACTCCAGGCACACAGCCTAGTGCCTTCACATAGTCGATGCTCCGAGCCATTGGCCAGTGTGACCTCAGCGTCCTTGTCTGTAAAACGGCAATAATGGCATGTCTCTCGTGGAATTGTTATGATGGGTGCTGCAGATGTGTTTTCTAGCCTTTGAGCAAGTCGACTATGATATGATTAATATGTACCGAGTGCCCAGGGGTCGGATTGAAGTGGCTGTTTGATCCGGGAATATTAGTATGTGCCCCGGGCCTCGAGGGTCTCCACCCCTGCTGCTCTCCGAGTCACGAGTCACGAGCGGACAGTACAGGGCGAGGGGAGAGCGTCTTCTAGGTCTGGGCGGAGCAGCACAGGTGGTGGGTTCAGAACGGTTTCAGAGGGCAGGAACTAAGACGACACTCTCCGTGCTGAGCTCCAGATGCAGACAGAAGTAGTCCGGCGGGGGGGCACCTTTCCAGTCCGTCCACAGCTGGAGGTTGTTTATTTTAAGATGAGGCCACTGGGGGCTCAGAAAGGACCCTCACTGCTCCCCTGGGACTGGAAAGTGATTATATTAAATCATATGATATTGCCGATCGCTGACTGTTTTTGTCCTGCAAGCCCAGTAACTTCCTATGATTCAGCCTAATTTTAACTTCTTTGTGAATTCTTTGTCTATGCCACTCTCGTTATGGACTGGTCTTCGTGAGTCCATGGCTCTCTGGTTTAGTCTTTCATTCCATGAAAACTTACCACCGCCGGATGTGTGGGCTGCTGTGCGTGGAGGGAAGGGACTCACCAGTCTCCCTCTGTCCCTGCTGCCTGAGTTCTGGACCCACTGGAAGAGCTGTAGAGCCAGGAAGGCAGGATTGAAATGTTGTTACGGATGAGAGTGGTTCTGGAAGGTGTGGGGTCAGGGGGTGACTCTGGGCTTCCTGATATTGAACCCTAGGATTGGGCAGATGACCCAGGCAGTCACAAGGACAGCTAGAAAACTGTCACCCTGGCCTTGACTGCTAGGGCTGCCCACGGGCAGGTGCTCTGCTGAGACAGCTCCCAGAACGAAACTGGGAAGGAGGAAATACTACAAGCCCGGTCTCTCTCCAAACTCACCAACCAGTTTATCACCCTCTGCCCTGGGGGCAAAGTGAGCAACATCGATTCTAGGCGGGCGTGAGTACAGCTTGCCACCCTTCCCTATGGAAACAGAGCCAGGGAAAGGAGGGTCCCCCGGCAAATAGTAACAGCAGCAAAAACAAAAAAAACAAAGCCCCCCACTTACTAAGTAAGGGTCTACATGTGTGTAGGAGCCTTTATTAAAGGAAATGGGTTTATATCTCAGCAAAGCTATAACAAATTACAATTTATTATTAGAAATCTTTTTCTTAATAGAATGTCATTTACTTCCCTCATCGGTCCTCCTCCTCCTCTGAGCCCTCCCTCTCCTCTCTGTCCTTTCCCTCTCAGGAACATCCCCACGCCCTTCTCCCATTTTACCACAGAGAACATTATGGTTGTTTTCACCTTCTACCGCCCCCTACAGTTTCAGCTGAGATACTTCTTTGTATTCATTTTCCTTCTATTTTCAGAGGAGGTACCTCTTTCTGTCACATAGAGGAAGCTAACTTAAGAGTACATAAATAATTCTTCTAAGTTCTGACAACTTCAAAACTCCTATTATCCCCTATCCTTCCTGCCACAAAATAAAAACCCAAAATATAATTCCCAAGTATGCCTACCTTTGGCAGGTGTGGGATTTCCCCCAAAACATCTTTTTCTAAGTATAATTATTTTAAGTACTAACCCCAGCAAAGCTTAGTGTTCAAAAACACAACCCCACAACCTCGGTTCTCCAAAATTCATGTTGATACATCAGGGTTTATGATACAGCATAAGTTAGTCTCAGCCCAAGTCATCGATTTCCGTTTCCTCTCGTCCCCTTAAGAAAACCTGAGGGAGAGCTAAAAAGTTCAGAGAAATCTCCTCAAAGACTCTCTCCTTAAAGAGAGAGATCCTTTCTAGTAATCAGCTTTCAGGAATTGTGGCGTCTTTCCCAATGATTAATCACACACACGACAAATCTGGGAGAAATGTAAATTTAAGGAAAAGTACATTTTGGTACAACTCTGAAAACATATTTCAAACATGGGATCAATAATGCAATTCTACCCAATGAGCACCTCGAACCCTCAGTATCAGAACAGTAAAATGTGGAACTCGGGGATACTTTAGACCCTGCCAGGTACCCCTTCCTTGTTAAGACCTGGGTCAATGGGCTCACCCAGGGCCACGCAGGGAGGGAGGGCAGAGCAGGGACCAGAACCCGGGTCTCAGCTCCCAGCCCCCGCACCTTCCCTGCTCTATGCCTGCTGTCGGGGTCTGCTTTAAAAACCACCGACACGTCAGAGCAGAAGTTGGGGTTTTCATCTTCATTTTTGGACTGTGACAACGGAATTCTAATCAATAATTAAAGGACACTTCGAAATAAAACTACGGAGTCTTTGAAGCAGATGGACTTGGAATCTTTACAACATCGCTCCCCAGGAAGCCGGGCACCACCTCGCCACTGAGGAGATGGCCACCGAGCTGGGCGCCCCCCAGCGGCCCGCCAGCCGGCCCCTCTCGATGCCTCACACTACTCACTCCTGCCCTAGGGAAGCACGGTTACACTTATCCATTGAAATTTTCATGCTTGTTTAATGGAGAGGAGCACCTCCAGACTCATGATAGCTGCTCCTGGGTGAGACCAGGGCTACTTCTGACCTTTGCCCTGGAGGTAATCTGCTTCCTTAAGTCCTTATGGGTCAGGCAGAAGAAAAGCACAATACAACACATATGACGCATGCTTTGTTAGCTCTTTTAACTGATGCGTCCAATTCCAATGCCCTTGAAGTCAACTTTAACTTAATCTTTGAGCTCGTTTGTACATTTGCTCCCAGAAATACAACATGGATGGAGCAGAAATGAGACCCAGTGGCTACACTTCAGGCATATTCTGCTAAAAATCTAAGTTATCCAAATGCCATCGGATGCATTGCATTCAACATTGGATTCAGGATCAGGGGTTGTTTCTTCAGGCTAGAAGCAGAGACAAAAAGGCAGAGTGGGGAGGGGCGTGTCGTCTGGGATGACTCCCGCAGAGGGGAAGCAGAAAGGCCTGTGTTGGAAGCCCAGGGTTCCGGTCCCGATCTAGGACTCTGCAAAGAAAATTCTCATCCCCACCTGGTGTCCCCAGACGCTGCCTCTGCTGCAGTCATGACTTGGGGAGGAGGGGGAAAGGGATGAAGGAGGATGTCACGGATAGTTGTCAAAGGGATAGGGAGTTATACTTTGGGAACAAACACCTTGACTTTGCTGAGGCATAAACTTCACAGCAGGAAACCATTATTTCAGTGACAAAGCTTTGTTCAGTTGACATTATCTCCTAATTATCTGCATAAGAATGCATTTGTCAAGTTTCATGAGATGGGATTGATAACAATAAACCTGCATTTCTGCACAATATTTGAATTCCAAAGGCAGAAGCGGAACACACAAGAAAAGCACTGTGGGCGGCTTGTCTTGGCTGCTGCTGGCTGTGCACCGAATCCAACCCTGTAACTGTAAGAAAGCTTGTGATCTGCCAGTCACGCCCAGCTACCAGGCTGTGTCGAGAGTTCTGGGGCCACTGGGCTAAGGCAAGATTCCTGGGATGTCTGGACCAAATGTTTCACATCTTGGGAGGACACCCGGCATTGTCACCTCCAAAACCACACAGCTGGTCTGGGTCTCCCGGCCACGTGTGCCACCTCACTCTGGAGTGTGGGTGACAACCGTGGAGTTTTGACTCCAAGCCACCCCCTGGCCTGAGACAGCAGGACACAAAACATCCCAGCTCCTTCTTCTCCATCCTTTCCCCCAAGTGCACACGGCTCTAGCTTCTCCCTAAACAGCCACAGTGACATTCTGTTCAAGGCACTGAGGCTGCCTCTCCTGCAGTATATTGACCAGGGCCAGAGCCAGCTGTGACCGGAAGCATGGCAGAGCTGCTGAGCTTGGATGACCTGACCTCTGTATGAACACAGCTCCTTCTAGAACTTTCTAAAACAGCTTTAATTCTTTTATTCTGCCAGGGAATTTAGAACATGTTCCTTTAGGGGCTGGACCACACAATATTTCAGAGTGTCCATGCAAAGGACATTGAGGCTTAGGTGCATACTCTGCTGCAGTCATCTGCTCTGATGTTCCAGGGTTTCCAGGCTGGGAGTGCAGGTTAGTGTCCCGACCTGACCCTCATTCCTGGGAGCCAAGGGCAGATCCTTAGAGATCAGCAGCATTTAAAGGACAGACTGGGAGCAAGGAATCCACAAAAGAGATTGGAAGGAACATACATGTCTGCCTGCACCTACCCCTCCATGCCTGGGTCAGAGAGAGCATCCTAGGGAACCAGGAAACTGCCTGTTACAGGCTGTTGCAGAATGGTCTCCAGCTTGTTTGCACCTCCCTGTGCCCACGCCCTTGGGTAGTTCCCTCCCACACCGACGTGAGGCTTGCCAATGTGACTTGCATTAGCCAAAGGCACAAATATGATGGCAGCAGAGCCCTGAAAAGCTTTTACTTGCACTTGGAGCCCTGTGACTGCCACGGTGAAAAGACGCCCTGGCTAACCTGCTAGGTAACCTGCTAGGGAGGCACACGGCCTGTCTTCTCCTGCTGACAGTCTGCCGACCCCCAGACCTGTGAGTGAGGCCATCTTAGATCATACGGCCACAGCCAGCCCACCCACGGACCACAGCTGCACGGGTGAGCCAGGTGGGGATCAGTCTAACAGCTCAAACCAGAAGCGCCACCCTTGGAGTGGCTTGGTTTGCGTCCATAGATACTAACTGATATACTAACCAAGATGGGTCAAGATTAGGGATCCCGAGTGAGATGGTTAATTTTATGTGTTAACTTGCCTGGGCCACGGGATGCCCAGACATGTGGTCAAACATTTTGGGGGGTGTGTCTATGAGGGTGTTTCTAGATGGGACTAATATGGGAATTGGTAGACTGAGTAGAGAGATTGCTCTCCCCAGTGTGGGCGGGCCTCATCCAGTCCACTGATGCCCCGAATAGAACACAAAGGCTGAGGAAGAGGGAACTTTTTCCTGTGAACTGGTGTTCGCCGCTCAGGGCTGCTCCTCTCTCCAGCTCTCCCTAGCAAGCACGGCTCTTCCCCTGCCCCTGAGATGTCTGAGTCAGTCTGCAGGTGGGACTGGAGGCTTCCTTTGTTCTAATTGCAATCAGCAGTGGCTTTCCACTCCCTGGTGCCACCCATTAGCACCTCTGCTCCTTCTCTTCCACCGTGGGAGTGGAGTCGCCGCCCTGGAAACACAGCCCCTGGGCTGTGGAGGAAGAAGGACGGAAGCAGGAAGGTTAGGTCTGATTGATGTTGCATAGGGGCCATTCTTTTTCCTCTTTTTCTTCCCCCACAGAACTGAACCCAAAATAAATGAACAGGCTCACCCGTCCCTGGGTTTTAATGGAACTAATTATCTGACTGCGGAGTCCCAACTCTGCGACTGCTTCCATTCAGGCTGGTGTTAGATTGCATTACTATTTTCATTTGTTTTCATTATTATTAGCTTTTAGCAATGAAATGGAGTTAAAATTATTACAGTTTGTAACATGCTTTTTGTACTAATAATTCAAGTACTTTCGAGTAGGAGCTGAGAGCATTAATTTGTCAATCATTCTTGCTTTGTATCTAGTCCTACTTTAAATAGACTAAACAAAAGAAATGAACACTATATATTTCCCCAAGGGATAGAACTTGTAAACATTCAGATATGTTAGACTTTCATGAAATTATAAACCATAATTCCAAGGTATATTACACAAATAATAGGGTATTTCCAAATCAGTGCAACTGACATACAAAAGCTTCTGCTCTGGCTCAGATAATAACACAGGGCAGCCATCTGTGCTCAGAGTCTACTAACCTAGTCAGGAGCCAAGGTGAAGGTGAATAAATGCAAACGTTTTTGGAGGTTGAGCAGAAGGTCCTCAGGAAGTCTGAGTCAGGGATGTACGCATTAAGGGAAATGAGAGCCTTTTCCAGCTTCTACGCCCACTCAGTTGGAAGCAGGATTTCAAAAACAACAACATGGGGATAGCCTGAACTACCACCAAGAAATGCCACATTAATTCTCCCAGGAGTGTTTACAACAAAGAGAAAGGGAAGCAAGATCCAGAGCTAGAAATAAACGTGGTGCTATAACTGCGTGTAAATGCGGAACAACCTCTCTATTAAACGTGATAGAGAAGATCAGCTTGCATCAGTGGACTGCCTGGATTGCAGGATGCTTCTTAAATAAAGAAATGCCGTCTTATTACCTTAAGAGACACACAGCACTCAATCAGATTAGGACAATATTAGTCCTCTAGGACCTACTTTAATGAATGAACAGGAATGATTTGTAATTATCAAATCAATTGTCTCAGGTAACTGGGTCTTTGGGTAGTCTTGAAAGCAGTTTATTCTCTTATCTAGGTTAAGAGAATAAATCTGAAAATCTTGTGCATGGTTTAAAGATTTTATTTATTTATTTTTAGGAAGAGGGGAAGGGAAGGAGAAAGAGGGAAAGAAACAGTGTGTGGTTGCCTCTTGCCTGCCCCCTACTGGGGACCTGGTCCACAACTCAAGCATGTGCCCTGACTGGGAATCGAACCGGCGACCCTTTGTTTTGCTAGCCCTTGTTCAATCCACTAAGTTACACCAGCCAGGACTAAATCTTGTGGGTTTTTATTAAAGGCTTTTTACCCCTTCAAGCAAAGGAAATCTGTAACTTAGCTCCACTGTTGATGGTTACAGGTCCTGAATTGAAAAACAGAACAACATGGGGCCTTAGGTGGCCTGTTCTGGTCCCAACATTGCCTGGGAAGAACAGGTGGCATCGCTTAGGTGGCACTAGTGGGACCTCAGAACGGTCCCATTTCTACACGATTGACTTCTAATTGTTATGCCAATTTGTCATCCTGCCGGAAAAAGCCGGTCAAACTCGGCTCCTAAAATGAAACCCTACCAAGAAAATACAGCAATCGGTATGTTACTGGGTTTCCCTCCCACGGCTTAAGACTGTGATTTGGATAATCTGATACTTCTGACAAGAATATATTTTGTCATTAGTAAGAGGCTGCACTGTACCTGCTCACTAAACCAGGGAGGTTTCTCAAGTTTGGATTTTCTTTGGCAAAAGAGACCTTGGAAATGGACCAACCCGTTAATCCTATTGACTCTCGGAGTCCCCTCCACACGTCCTACTCCCCCGCCCCCACCTCTCAGGCTGCTCAGAAAATAACTTTTGACTGTGGCCTTTAACAATATGATAATTTATTTAAAACAGATACAGTCCTGAAAGTGACCCACTTAAAATTATTAGAGATACTGTGTTTATTTTTGCTGTCCATAAAACAGAAAATGGTTTATGAATATGCAAACCGATCTGATGTAATTAGCATGATTGGCTCCTACCGCACTCCGTTTTATGTGGTTAGAAGAGTAGATGCAGAAACTAATGAGGTCATGTTAATGTGCCTGTGAAGAGAGCTTCAGCTGTCAGAACAAGGAAGGCAAATGTCTGGGAGAATCTTTGCTTTGCCACAAAATCACCGAAAGTGGGCACGCGTGGGGTGAGCCCCTGCCTGCATGCTAGGGAACCAGCAGGTCCGGGAGCCACTTTGCCTCCTGCATGTGAGGAGTCAAGACGAGATATAAAAATCTGTGTCCATCGGGAGCAATGATTAATGCAGTATTTAATTATCTAGAAAGTCCTCAACAAGTGCTAATAACCGAAACTCCTCCAGCAGTCAGCACATGCCACACGGTTCCATTAGACATGCTAACACCCTATCCCCTGGCCCTTCTTAATTAAAATAAGAGGCAACCATGTTAATTGTGCGCCGACCGCCACTTGGGATTAATCTGCCCTGACCGTTGGGCCCCGCTAACCCAAGCAAGCAGGTTTCTCATTCAGGCACGAGGCTTGCACAAAAAACTCCCCCTCCCTCCCTAGCACTGCCACCCACCTGGGAAATGCAGGCCCCCGCTGGGGGAGGGGAAAGGAAGGGAGGCTGGCAAGGAATGGGCAGGGCGGCGTTTTAATCAGAATGCTGGAAGGCATGTCACAGAAAGCTTCTCAGATATTGAACAGGACACACCGACGGCCACTGCGCCTTTCCCCCTACGTCTCCTCTAAAGCATAAACCACGAACTTGAAAACCTTATTTTCAGTTTCTGCCAGCTCTGCTATCGTTCTAAAAATACACCTTGCCTCTTTGTACCCCTCCTGCCAACACGCACACACACTTTGCTACAGAAACAAAGAACATTTTGAGAGCTCCAATGTTAGAGGGGGAGGGAAGACACCAGTTAAAAGTGAAAATTGAGATTTTGTGCCAATCAAAGACTCAGCCAAGTTCATGTAAAGGGATCTCACGGGAAAGACATTGAATTGGATGATTCTAAAGACACAAACTAGAAGAAAGGGCAATTGCTCCTCTTCAGCCCGCGCCTGGCAGCAACCATGACTTCAGCCTTTGGCTTGTAACTGGTGGCCTCCTCAGTAACAAGATCTCAAAGAGACATTTTCTTGAGTGCCTACTATGTACTTGGCACTTTTCTGGGTCTTACCAAGTAGGGATTTTTATCCCCATTGTACAGATGAGGAAACTGAGGCTTAGAGAGAGTAAATGACTTGTTATAACCTACAAGCAGGTAAATGGCAGAAGCAGGTTCTGAACCCACATCTGTCTTACTTAACAGTCCATGGCATTTTTTTCTATGATATCTTAGGTTGTGGGACCAAAGGAGAAAGATAAGTCTGGGTCCCACCCTGTGAAGCCTTAAGTGTGTCTTGCTTATTTAGTTTATTTTTTCATTTGATCCTCACCCGAGGGCATGCTTATTGACTTTAGAGAGCAGGGAAGGGAGGGAGAGAGAGAGAGGGAGGGGAATACCAATGTGAGAAACACTGATCCATTGCCTCTCACATGCACCCCCAGCAGGGGCTGAACACACAACCCAGGTAGATGCCCTGACCGGGAACTGAAACGGCCACCTTTTGGTTTATGAGACGACACTCAACCAGCTGAGTCACATGGGCCAGGGCAAGTTTGGCTTGTTTAAGCAAAAGACAGCATTTAGCCAAAAACAGTTCTACAGCCTTGAAAACTGGTTGAATTTGACCGTGGGAAATGACAGCCAATCTCACCCAATTCCCTGGGCAAGGGGTTCACAGGGAACATGGAGACTGGGTCTCCCCCAGCCGGGGACCCCAGCACTCTCCACCCTGCACCTGGAGCACATGGAACCCACTTGGCACATCCCGGAGTGTCGGGAACCTTCCCACCCCAGTCTCCGCCGTGGGGCTCCCTCTGCTGGACTGCCCTCCATGCGCACCCCACCCCGCCCCACTTCTCCACGGAGGGATGGGCCTCATCCTCAAGGCTGAGCCAGCATTTCCCTCTCTCCATGGGATTGCACCAAAACAGGCAAGCAGGGTGAACCTGCTTCTGTTTGTGTACCATCGTTACACTAGATTGTAGTAGCTCGTTCTTATGTTTATCTTCCTGGCCAGACTGTGTGTTCTTCTAGAAGGGACTTGAAACAGAAGGGACTTGAATGGGTGTCTAGAACACGTAGCCAGAGCTCGGAACATAGAAGTTCCTCTATAAATGTTTGTTAAATGCATGAATAAGTGGATGAATAAAGGACTAAGAAAACTTTTAAGCAGCACAATAGGCTCTTTGGCATTTCCACAGCTTTGATAAGGTCATTTCTTTCCTTTGCACACAGAGAGCCCCATGCCTGGCAGGGTGCAGTTCCCACCCATGAACACAGAGGGGTCACTGCAGAGGGGTCAAAGGTCCCATCCCCACCCACAATCCCTCACCCACAAAACTGCCTCATGTCTCAGTTTTCATCCTGATTTCCTGGCACCGTGTATCTCCCTCTCATCAATAGTGATCAAATATTTAGTTGTGATTTTGCTTCTCTAGCTAGGTGCTTCTTTGAGTCCTAGCTAGTACCCACCTTCCTTCCCAGAGCAGGAGATCCACAAGGGAAGGTTTTATTATTATTTTTTCTTTAGCCACCACTGTACTTCTCACCCCTAGCCCAGTGCCTGGCACAGAGTAGAGGCTCTGCACATGTGTGCTGAGCCTCAGTCTTGAGGTCTCTTCCAGCCCCACCATTCTGTGATACTGTGATGGCCCCGCCTTTAGGGTCACTGCCGGGAAGGAACATTTCACATCTCCAGAGGGCCTAAGTTAAAATTCAAATCTATGACCCAAGCAAGAGCACACTAGCACAAGAGCAAAGATGGGCGTAGAGGAAGTGCCAGCTCTCCCTGAGCAGAGCCTTGACGAAGGCAAAGAGGCAGTGGCAGCTGGGAGAACAGGTGAGTCAGGGAGGGACCCAATGGGAGGGGCAAGGCCTAGGTGTGGCTGTCAGGCCCCAGACACAGGACTGTGGCACGACAGAGACAGGCCTTATTTCCAAATAAGGCCACAGTTACGAGCACCAGTACCAGGGGTTAGAGTTTGAACATATCTTTTTTTTGGGGGGGGGGGGCGCAGGGAACACAATTCAACCATTAACACGCATTAAAGCAGAGTCTTCGCTCAGCGAACCTCCACTACTGTGCACAGATCTCTATGAAGAAATGATGAATCAGATGTAAATACTGAGTGAAGAAAAGAGACATCCTCAGGGACACTCGGTGCTGTGAGGGCTCGAAGAAGGCAATACCATGTTCAGCTGCAGGAACCTGGAGGAATTTCACAGAGGTGGCACAGCACAGCATATGTGCTCTGCTTGGTGGCAACTCAAGCTTTATAAGAGCAGGGAGCAGGGTAATTTGATCTTGGTTTTAGCAAAACTCCCAGCCAACTTAGTAGGCCGTTGAAGGTCCTGCCTCATCTGTGCCGCATGAAGTCCTCTCTGTTTGGGGTCCTGGAGGCAGCAGACTTGCCAGGGCCACACTGCCAGATACTCGCTGCCTAAAATCTCCTTCTCACCTCATTGTCAGGCAGATGCCGACTTGCCTCTTACAGCTCCACTCTGCTATCACCAGTCTGGTTTGTTGTGACTTGCTTTATGCTTGCAGAGCAGCATCACCTCAGCTCACCACAGTCACAGCACAAGAGACACCTTGCTGTCACCATCTGTCCCAGCCTATCTCCTCCACCAGACCAGGGCCTCCTGGAGCTTAGGATCTGGGTCTCATACACTTCAGTGTCACCAGTAACCAATTCTGTGTCTGACCCTTGGTTGGATTCAATAACTGTCACTGCCACTGCCTAATGTCGAGGAAGGATTGGAGGCAATGAAACCGGAAGCAGGAAGACCCATTGAAGTGACTCTCACAATAGGACTAGCAAGAAAAATGGTAAGTCTTGAAGCACCACTAAGGCAATGTTGGGGCAGAAGGAGAAAGACAGACTCCCCCAAGCCTGGAAAGACGGAATGCATGATTTGGCCTCCCAGACCTGGAACATTGCTGTCTCAAGTCCCAAGGACCTGGAGTGACCTGAGCTTGTCTGCCCTGGTTCCGGGAAGGAAGCACAAAGGCTGAGCCCTGAGCCCGGGGCTAGCTGGGGCACTGTTGGAATCGGACACGACCCTGGTCAAGGCCCAGGACAGTTCTCTGCTACTAGCAGTAGGCCACCCCTAAAAGTCTCTTCTGCAGCCCGAGAAGGGTGCTGCTACCGCCCTTCAGTTGGCCAAGAGTGACTCCCAGTGCCCGGGAACTAGCCCAGTCAGGCTCCCCACACAGGTTCTGTTGAAGGGAGAAGTGAGAGCTGTGCTTGAACCTCTTGGTCATTAGCCCCATGAAGACAGCCAGGAGCCCAGCAAGCACCTGGAAAGCATGACTTCCCCATTCAATAAGACCCCAACTAGACCAGACTCCCACAAAAGCTATTGCCTCCCGCCTTCCCCCTCCTTCTGCATCTCTGACACCTTTGGGGCTGGCCCAGCCTCCCATGCCTTTTGGTGAATAGAGCCTCCCACAAAGTATCACTGTTGTACCTTCTGAAAAACAAGTCAGCTCTGTTGCATAGAGAATGTGAGGGACCTGGGCGTGGAAGGCTGGCTCTGCACAGGCTGCTGCAGGAGCCGTTTAGGCACCGTTCCTACGGAGCTTCAGGGAGTGGTCCAAGCCAACCCGCCAGCTGGAATGTGGAGACCCTGTGCTCAAACACACCTCACAGATGTGGTGACTGCAGTGACCCAAAAGAAACAAGAGGGAGGGAAAGAGGTTAATGAGAACCCATTGTTTCAATCTGCAGGCACGTATCTGAACACAGTCACTCCTCCCACTAGGAAAACCCAGCTGGGGAAGGGCGTCGTGGAATAAAAGCAAACAATTAGCCCGACAACTCCATTGCATATCCTTTCTCTCTCTCTCTCTCTCTCTCTCTCTCGTATTTTTCTCTCTTTCCCTTTCTTTCTCTCTCTTTCTGCCTTTGCTCCCTTCCTTCCACTGTCTGACTCAATCATGCTCATATCTGTTGCCATCGGCTTCCATTGTGGACTCCCCATTTTCTCTGTTTGCAAAAGATAGTTTGGTATCAATTGCAAGCAGGACTTCAGACAAGAAGCCAAAAAAAAATTGAAATAGGCCTTTCCATTCTGAGCATGCCATGGAGTTTGCCCTTTGCTCTCACTGTTTCCGGGTGGGAGAGAAAGACAATTAGAAGACAAGGTGAGGGAGGGAGAGTGTCTTGCTCTCCGTTCCCTCAAAAGCCAAGAGGAGGCTCCATCTGGCTGCACGGATATGAATACAAACCATCCACAGACACAGGACACGCCGTTCAGGGGGCGTTAACTATGTGCTTACTATGTGCTGCTCACCCTCACACCTGCACACCTTCCAGCTCACTTTCACACCTCATTTCTTTTTATTCTCACAATGAGTGTCCTCACTTCACTCGTTAAGAGTCTGGAGCCCAGAGAGGCCGCCAAGCAGAGTCAGGCAAGAACCCAGGCCTCCCGACTCCCAGTCCAGGGCTCCTTCTCCTGTATCAGCCACAGAGCATCAGTCTTTCACCAAGTACCAAGTTCAACAGTTCTCAAAACCCAGCACATTTAACCAGGCTCTGTAATTCTGGACAAAGTCATTGCCATTTGAGAAGGCCAGAAAGAACCTACAGGACAGGGACTTTGTGTCGAGCAAAGGAAGAACAGGGGACAGACTGAAATGACCCCTACTGAGCAAGGTCAGAAGGTTCAGACCTTGTCAGGGTCCAAATCCACAGTCACTGAGGAGACTTAGTAGCAGGCCACACTCAGCCATCCTTAGGTACTTGAATTAGGGGTTCCCTTTAACATTTAGAGGAGTCAATTTAGAAACAATATAGAAGAATGGTGGTTACCAAGTGGGGAAGTGGGGTGGGGGAAGGACCAAGTGGGTCAAATATATGGTAACAGAAGGAAACTGGACTTTGGGTGGTGTGCATGCAATAGAGTGTATAGATGTTGAATTATAATGTTGTGCACCTGAAATTTATATATTGTTATTAACCAATGTCACCCCAATAAATTTAATTCTTTTTTTTAGATTTCACTTATTTATTTTTAGAGAGGGAAGGGAAGGAGAAAGAGAGAAAAACATCAATGTGCGGTTGCTGGGGGCCATGGCCTGCAACCCAGGCATGTGCCCTGACTGGGAATTGAACCTGTGATGCCTGGTTCACAGCCCGCACTCAATCCATAAATTTAATTCTTTAAAAAAGAAAAAACATAGAAATTGCTACTGTAAGCAGTGGGGGGTCAGCTTTTGCAAATCCTTACTCTAAGCGGTCATACTGAAGATATACTCACAAAGAAGAAGGAAACTGAAGACATCAGATAGTACCATCTCCTTCACACTAAAATTTGTCCAAATGATTCAGATGAAGTTGTGTGTAGCAACTTGCAAAACGACCTAGAGTATTCTGAGAACATCCTTAACCTTTGAGGTTGACAACCGGCCAGATAGTTATGCCCTTTAATATAACATTCCCCAGTGTCCTAATCAATGACATACCTCTGAGCCTAATGATCCAGGAAGGCATCGCTGGCATTCTTAACCCATTCGTTTCACAAATACTTATTGAACGCTTCTTCTGTGCCAGCCCTGGGCTGAGCACCGGGGGGTACAATAGAGGCCTAAGCAGACACCATTTCTGCCCTCAGCTCCTCAGCCTACAGCAAAGTGATGGATACAGACAATACAATTATAATGCAAGTGGTCCGTTTTGCCATGGGAGATGCAGGATGCTATGAGAGCCCTGCATGGGCCCTCCCACAAGCTTAGATGACCCAAGGAGGCTTCTTGGAGCAGTTGACTACTAGGCTGGGACCTAGAGGATAAATAGGAGTTAACCAAGTAGAACAGTCAAAGGATAGAGAGGGGGGAAGCGTGGGGGGAAGCGGCAAGGTTGAATTCCCAGCAGAGGAAGCAGCTTATACAGAGGACAGGAGTCCCATGAAAGGATGAGACACATGAGAAACTGAAAGTAGCTTGAACAGTCACTACGTCGATTGCAAGAGGGAGAGAGGAGGTTTTTAGGGAGATGAGGTTGGAGAGGCAGGTAGGGGCCAGAGCATCAATAGCCTTCTTTACGATGTTCAGGCATACGAACTTGAACGTGAAGGCAGAGTCCTAACCAAGCCAGGATTCATCTGTTGGAAGATACAGTTCAGCTTGGAATCTGTCCCCAAATGCCCCCTGGAGGCCCAGTAAAAAAATGTGCAGTGTGATTGAAAAGCCCAAGCTGAATGGCCTCAAATGCAAAGATATTTGTATTCTTTGAGGATCAGTGCCCAGAGCGGGCACAGATGGATGCATGTCCCCTCACTGGGCTGCACTCCTTAGAGCAGAGTGGTAGTGCAACGATGGGCTGTGCAGTCAAAGACACCCGGGCTAGGAAGGCCGGCTTTGCAGCTCTCGGCTTCCTGACCGCGGAAGGGTTACCAAACGTCCCTGGACCTCAGTTTCCTCATCTGTGAAATCAGGATGACCACACCTACATACCTCCAGCAGTGCTGCAAGGACAGTGAAATCATAAATATAAAATTATTAGCATAGTGGCTGACACATATGCACTCGACACATAATACTAATATTTTTAAGTGTATGTTGTCTTGCCTTGGCCAGGTGGCTCATTTGGTTAGAGCATCATCTCATACACCAAAAGGTTGCCAATTCGATTCCAGGTCAGTCAGGGCACATGCCTGGGTTGCAGGTTCGATTCCCCAGTCTGGGTGTGTGCAGGATGTTTTCTTTCTCCCTTCCCCTCTCTCTTGAATAAGAATAAAAAGTAAGGCTTTAAAAAAAAAGTAAGTGTATGTTGTCCTGGGTAGTAGGTGCTAAGTCTGGCCATGAGCCAATGAGGTTTGATAAAGAAGCAGAGAGTCTGAAACGGTAGCTGCTGAAGCTGCTCTCATCCTGCCTCAGGTGCAGGCCCTTATTTCCCGCCTTAGACTGTGCATCAGAGTGACCTGCCAGTGAAATTCTCCACGCTCAGTGCTCGGTTTCTGAGTTCCTGGGAAAGTCACTCGGGACATGGATCCCTCACAGCACAGCCATCTGGCAAGTGCAGGTGTGCTCCAGGGGACCCCTGGCCATGGCTGCAGTTGCAGACAGAGAATGTTACCTTAATCTCAAAATGTGAGCCAAGGACCTCCGTGGGAGGGTGTGGGAAGGGGTGGGGCATGCTGTGTGTATTAGTTCCTAGGGCTGTTGTTACAAATTACTATCAACTTTGTGGCCTAAAACAACAGATATATATTCTTTGTAGTTCTGGGGTTCAGAAGTCTGAAATCAAGGTGTCATCAGGACTACGCTCCTTCCGAAGGCTCCAGCAGGGAGTCCTTCCCTCCCTCTGCCAGCTTCTGTGGAGTTCACAGGAGTTCTGTGGCTATGGCTGCAAACTCCAATCTCTCCTTCCATCTTCACATGGCCTTCTCCAACTATGTCTGTGTCTTCTCCCCTTCCGTCCCTTATAAGGACACCTGTCACGGGGTTTAGGGTTCACCCAAATAATACAAGATGATCTCCTCTCAAGAGGCCTTAGCTTAATTACATCCACAAAGACCCTTTGTCCCAATGTCCTAGTCACAGGTTCCAGAGATTAGGACATGAACACAAGTTTGGGGGAGCTACTATTTAACCCATTATAGTGGGTGTGAAGGGTGAGTCCCAACTCCCTGAGGTTTCCAGTCTCTGACGGCAGCTTACCCATAAATGGACACAAGGACACACAGGCAGAGACCAGGAAGAGAGCTTTGCCGATGCATTGCTCTGCACTCCAGAGCTTCCTTTTACCCAGCACTGTGGTGCCCATCTTTGGTCCCTCCTCTTGCAGGAAGGGTCAGGTGATGGGATGCTCCGATACCCATTTTCCCAGGGGCCCTGCCTATTCCCCTGATGTCACATAAGCTGCCTGGCTATGGACAAATGTGCATCATTTCAAGAACCCAAACAAAGGTAGGTAGCTTTACTTTACCAAAGTCATTCTCCCGTAGAAGGGCAGACGAGGGTCTCATTACTTGTGGGGTTGAGAAAGATACAGACAAGGAAATATTAATTCAAGCCCAAGGTTCATTCTTTCTTTTTTATGTACAAATTATGCAACATAATTGTTTTACAATGATTAATATTATTTCAGGGGCCTAACAAACACCATTTACAATGCAAATCTCCAGGCTGCAGAAAGGGTACCTGCAATCAGGAAGGAAGGGAGGGATGGCTGCTGGGATGGAGAAGCCGAGAGGGCGCCAGTGGAAAGTCACGTGGCTTGCCTTTGAACACGGCGTCCGAAAGCACGTGTGCCCACAGTGGCTTCTCCCCCCACCCTCCCCCAGCAAAGGCTCCAGGAAGACTTTCCGGATCTGCTGAGCATGCCCTCGGAGCAGTGCAGCAACGTCTCCATGTCCACCCCCCCATTCCCGAGGCTTCTCTTTCAAAGGTCAGCTGCTTTCACTCCTAACCAAGAGAAAGGCACATGACTAGGTGGTGGGAAGATGGGAAATTGGAAACTAACAACATGGGGAAATGTGTCAAAAGTACCCATCTGTTCTAATCCATCCCTCATTAATAACCTCTCCTCCCCCATCAAGAAAGAAAAAGCAGGAGGCCTCCCACCGTGTGTATCCCCCATCTCCTGGTGCCTTCTCCGCCGCTCGGGTGATCTTGTGCTTCGATGTCGGTTGGTTCCTTAAACGTGTGATTTGCACACACTGCACCACACACCCAGCCTCGGCCCTCCCTGGCGCTGCTCTCCAGTTAAAGCCCCCCGAGGCTCAACGCCAGAGGGTCCTCGGGAGATGGCTGCTCTCCCTCCCTCAGCTTCTCCACGCAGAGGGGCCCCTAACACGGGATGAAAAATCACCTGGTTCTGCCTCTGCTCCAACAGCGCAAAACGCATCCCAGAGAAATATCCTCTGTCACCCTGGAATCCGATTTCTTTTTACAGCTTTACTCCCGTCGCTTCCAATGTCCTGTATTATAAATGTATAAATTCAATAAGTGTGAAATTTTCCAGAGAGAAAAAAAAACAGTGGAGTATGGCATATACATTGCTGAATAGTTAATTCGTCTGAGCAACAATATCGCCGCAACATTGCAACTGGTTTCCTTAGTAACCTGTTAAAGTATACAGGAAAACATTTTGGGGTAATAAAATGTTCCCATTTGAATAAACTTTCACATGAGGTAAGGAAGTGAAATTCTAAAAATAACAGATTAAGCAATCGATTAACTTAGTCACTCCATGAAACTTTAAAGTATGGAAATATTGTACCTGCTGGAATTGGGTCTGCCTGTGCTGGTCAGTTAAATTTCAAAGAATCACTTGGAAATTCTCTCCAGTCTAACACTCCGCAATGTATAGAAGCGGTTCACGTGGGCATTGTGAAATGAAGACACTTTATTCTTAAGGGTCCAATACTCCCAAACGGTTTACTTCCTTCATGCTGGCATGCGGCAGCCCAGATTTCCAAATTATAATTTTCTGGGGCAATGGTTTTCAAAGCTGTGCGGCAGAACCCCTTGGGTGGCTTGTGAAAACGAAGACTGCGGAGCGCTTCTCCCAGCATTTCCTGCATTTCCCGTGCAGCAGGGCGGGGCGGGGCCTGAGAATGTGCATTTCTAAAAAGTTCCCACGTGGTGCTAATACCTCTGGTTCAGGAACCACACTTTGAGAACCGTGTCAGGGGTCCAACCTTTTGGCGTCTCTGGGCCACACCGGTAAAAGAAGAGGTGTCTTGGGCCACACATTAAATATGGTGACAACAAAATTGTGACAATTAAAATTGTGACACGTAATCACCAAAGAATCTCATAATGTTTTCAGTAAATGTATGATTTTGGGCTTGGGCCTCATTCACAACCATCCTGGGCCACATGCGGCCTGCGGGCTGCAGGTTGGACACACCTGTGGGGAAAGATACACATGATCACTCTGGCCCCATGTACCTGGACAACAAAAAGGAGATTTTCATATCACCCTAAAGCAATGCCATGGTCAGCGCCACTCTTTCTTATACATCGTATATGCAATCATAAGGGGATGGGCCATCCTCCCAGAAAGTAGAGAAGTGTGAGGGGGCCCCAGGCTTCAGACTGTTGGGGGGTAGTCAGGAGGCCGGGCCCTTGCTGGGATCAGGTTAACATGACAGGTGAGGATCGGGGACAAATCTGTAATCACTTCCATCCCCAGTGCTTCGCAGGCAGCCAGACATGAAGCAGAAACTCCGTCAAGGTTGGTCAGATGTGCTTCCATTCCTGAGTTAAGGCATAGTCAGTGGGTACCTTGGTTTTGTTATGGATTTTACTAAACATATTCGTGAAGTCATTGGTGACAGGAAATGCTTAAATCACAGTCCTCGCCCTTTTGCTCCTGATGTGATAATCCAGGTCTCCATGTAGACAGTCAACTTATAAAATGGAAAGTGCCCTGGGCTGGAGTCAGGACGTCTTGCTTCTGGTTTTGAATTTCCTCTGACTCGCCACTGACCTTGGGCTCTCCTCTCTCTCCAGGAGGGTCAGACCAGTGTTGTGTGAGAACGCTTTCCAGCTGTAGTAATGCAGGACTCAACCTTGATCCTGTACTTGTTCTTTGCTTTGTGTGTTTCTTCTCTCTTTCTGTACCAAATCTATTTCAGTTTGGGGTTAAGGAAATTCCCAAATTGCTGTTCTGTATCTTGCAGAGAATCATTTCCCACAGCTAATTTCTCAACTTCAGGCTCCTTCCTCCAGAAGCATGCTGTGTCCATATTTCAATTAATTGCCTATTGGCACACACCCGACTCCAAATATTTGTGCAGTTCTTGGGAAAGCCTCATTCAGCTAAGTACCTGATCGCATCAACCTGGTCTCTGGTTCCAACATCTCAGAATATCCCAGCGAGGAAATATGCAAATGCCAAAGTCACCCAGAGAGAATTCATCAGGGGAAACAGTCACTGGAGGCAGGGAGAGAGGCTCAGATGAATGATATTATCACTCGCTGGAGACGAGGGAAATCTGGGTGGGGGAAGGGAAGAGGTAGAGAATCTGAAGACTGGAAATGCTCACACCTTCCAGCATAGGATGCTGTTTCTTCAGAGAAGGGCCGAGCAGATCAGCTAAGGCACAAATACGCTACCTACGGAAGCACTGGCAGGGAGGCAGGGCTTGCCTTAGAAGCTGGCAGCAAAGGGTATGTTCTTCGAGAGACTACCCTCCGTCTCTGTGCCAATAAATTCAGCACTCCTGCTTGCTGACAGACTCATGACACTAGCATCGCTCTTCAGTGTCTGGTGAAACTGCAAAATGGTCGGGACAGAGTGCCCAGCAACAGAAGAGGCATGCAAAATTATGTAAACACAGGCTCTCAAATGCATAAAAAAGAAGACGGGAAAATATGCCAATGTTGTTTTGCCTTTGGGCAGTGAGATCCTTGAAAAGTTTGCACCCTACTTTATATTTGTCATCACTTTCCAAATGTTCAACAATTAATAAGTACTGCTCTGAAGGTTTTGTTCTTTTAAAAACATGTTCTAAGTTTTGCTGTTGTTTTCTTTTTTTAATCTTCACAGGTAAGCCACTGTTCTCAAAAAGCTCCTGGTAAAACGCAGATCTTCTCAGGGGCTGAAAAGGGACTGTCCGTTAATAGTTTCGCACCGTTCAGTTTGTCATCTCATCTCGGCGACTCTCGTCCTAGAAAGCAGGACCGGGGGTCAGGAGTCGTGTTTCATTCATCTGTGCATCCTGTGAACTCGTGACTGATCCAGGCACAAGACAGCCAACACACTGTGTGCTGAACTTGTACCCAGAACAAAAGACCCCTGAGGAAATGGAACCCTGAATGAGTGTTGAAACAACAAGACCCTTTGGGACAAAGTCCCAGGGGACCACGGACTTCAGGAGTCCCAGGGGAGGAAAAAACAAAACAAAAACAACGTGAGGGTCTTAAGCACTGGCCTGGGGAGAGGACGGGGGTGAGAACAGGATAAGGTGGGGAACCACCAAAGCCTACGCCCCCTCGCTGCCGTTTGCCCACTAGCCAGCCCTTGCCTGGTGGCAGAGTAGTTCAATGGCATTAGAAGTTCTCCAACAAGCTCTGGTTTCAGAGTGACCCCCAAACAAAATGGAAGTTAACTAAATGAAGGAAAAGATGTGAAGCTTCTTCAGAGTTGGCTGAGTCTGCCCTCCTCCCCGCCCCTGGCCTGAGGACGCCCCTGGTGCTGAGGACTAAAGACATCTCAGGAATGTGTCGGTAGCTTCAAAGTTTGCACAGGAGCCCACAACTAGACTGGAGTACAAGGAAGAACCAGGAGGCACAGCCAGGAGATGGGAGGCCAAGAATCGTAGAAGGACTCTGACAAAAACACAATGACATGATGTGGTCGGAGTAACTGCCACCACACACGTACCCCGAGGAAGTGACTTATGTCAAGTAAATGAAAAAAAAGACTTCCTTGATTTTCTCACTTGGGGCAAGCTGCTCACACATATGATTATACCTACTCACTTAATAAATATTTATTGAGTGCCAGCCATGTGTTAGGAGCTGGAACTTGGTAATGAAGACAGCAACATTCCCTGCTCTCGTGGAAAACGTAAGCTGGAAGAAACACGGGCTGTCTGCAATAGCTCGATGACGGCTGAGGTCTGTAGACCGGAGACCACAGCCCACAACGGGGAAGGACGGGAGCCAGTGCGCTCAGCCGGTGCACATCCACTTTATTTCTCACACCCAGGGGCTGCACGCCTCACGTCATCTCAGGGCTCCCTCCGCCTGCCTGCAGCACTCTTGCCCCATTCCATTGATGAGAAGTCTGCTCCCCCTCTAAGGCTTGTTAAAATGTCACCCAGTGTCCATGAAGCTTTTTCTAGGCCTTCCTTTGGGTTCCCATTGCCTGCTGTCTTTATCTCTGTTACAGCATTTGTCACAGCCTACCTTGAACTTCAGTGAGTATCCATCCCCTTGATCCTGGGCCCCCTGATGGCAGACGGCTGCCCATTCAGCACTATGTCCTCAGCACCTGGCCCAGCTGGGGGAAGAACATCTGCGGAGTAGCCACCAAAGTCTGGACACTGCTCAGCGCTCTACATACACGGTCCCACGTGATCCTCACCAAGCTCTCCAAGGTGGAATTACTTTGCTTGATTTAAAGAGGAGGAAACAGAGGCTCAGAGAGGTTAAAGGACAGGCTCAAAGTCACAAAGCCAAGTGGAGAAGCTGAGATTCAGCCAGTTCTCTCTTGCTTCTGAGTCCACACTGTCCCTGTTATATACTGTGCTGCAAGGTCTGTGAGCTCCACAAGGTCAAGGCTACACCTGTCCTGTCCATAGCACCTGACAGTGTCTAACACTATGGAATTCAACTGCTCACACAGACCAACCCTGAGGTAGGGTGAGAGGGTGACACACGAGCGTGAATTCCAGGTGGCAGGGACCACGGGGGTCATTGTGGAAGCTGCCTGCCAGCAGAGGGCACAGTCTAGAGATGCTCTCAGGTACCACTTGAACAATTCTGCCGTTATTGCAACATTACCTTGTTCAGGGCAGAAATCAGAGTGAACATACAGTAGCCTTACAACAAAAAGACAAAACAAAACATCAGACCACGTGAGCCCTAGTAGGACAATGATGTAATTCCTTAGAGATGAAGTATAAAGCAGAACCATATGGGATGAAGCCAGCTAGAGGCTGGGAAGATGGTGCTGTGGCTGAAATCCGGGCACAGGCAGGGACGGGGATGCTGGGACTACACCGGCAACAGAGTATGGGGAGAGCCCCTTAGGAGGAGCCTGGTACACCGTGCAGGGCTGAGTGGGGCTGCTAAGGGAGTCTCACTGGTTTAGACACTCAGTGCACTTCCTAATTCCTGAGCCGGATCTCCCAGGGGACTGGTTTTCCTTCCGGGTCATTGTCAGCTCCAATCCCCACCCCCAGCCCCTGCTCCCGACTGTGCCTCCAACAGCAGATCTAAGCTTGCAGAAGCCCCCCAGTAAACTGGGGGAGACTCAGTGGCTCCACATTTTCACCTCCTTTCTCCAACTCCAGCCAAGAAATGACATGACTCTGGGAAACGGATAAAAAACACTGGATTTTCCTTCACTGGGTCAGCTCCATATTTCCTCAGTATTTATAAAGGTGGGGGGCAGGGATCTAGCTCCCCTTGTACCCACTTACTTTCACTGCGTGCTGAGAACTAGACGACCCGCAGATTCCTCTGTGCTTTGCCTTACAAGAAGCTCAGAACTAAATTCAGTATTTGTGTCTCACCCCAGGTTGTAAGTTCCTCACAGGCAGCACAGGGGTGTGTTTTTCCTCCTCCTCCTACAGCGCTGAGCATGGCGTTCGGCAAAGGGACTCACCAAAGATTTGTGGAAATGAAATGTTCCAACCCAATGCCCCCACCTCCACCTCAAGAGTCTCAACCTTGCTTTTATTTTTTTTAAAGCTGTGTCTTATGCATATGTGTTTTTATTGTGACCTACCCCGAATCCTTTCCGTAGGTAAGCAGGGAATAAATGAATAAATAAACAAATAAGTGAATAATGGACTCCCTTCTGCCTGGGGGTACTTTGTCAGCTCTGTTTCCAGAAAACCCTCTCTCACAGAGACTGAGCTAAGAAACATCAGTTTGGGAGCTCAGCGGGTTCCTTTTCTTTCTTTCTTTTTTTTAAACCTAGATAAGCTTGGGTGCCTCAAGTAAATTCCCCTTTGATTGGTATGTTTCATCAGTTGAACTCTAATTGGTGCAAACAGGTAATTTGGAGATTACAAGATTTATTCTTCTATAACAGTGATTACTGATTGCTAATGATAGTGCTGATTTTTAGGTGTTTAAAACCTTGACAGTTACAATACTCCTGTGATTCACTGCGGAGTCTCAGAGACAGCCTTCCATGGATCCCTGAGGACAGAGGCCAAGTCCCCCGTGAGCTCTGCCCGGTGCCCCACGGGGCTGTGTGTGAGAATAAACACTTATTAATATTAATAATAATAATAACCACAGACTATAAAGTGTCCACCCAGAATACTAAGCCACTTAATCTGCTTGTAATTTCATGGATTTTAAATGCATACCTTCTTTTTCCAATGCCTAATTCAGAGAGGTATTAGGACTATTAGCTCTAGAAATAATTGGCCTTAGAGGCGCATCATAAAAGGACAGAGTCATAAACTCGCCTCCTCCCTGCCGTTTGGGAGATTCTGGCTTGGAAGCTCTCAGAGGAGCTGGGACTGCTAAGTAGCTGCCTTCCTGCCACCCCAGGGAAAGTTTCGAACCAAGGCTGCCCTGGCCTGGTGCCAGCTCAGGAGCCAGGCACCGCCTTTGGGCGCTCTCCCTTGTTATTCCATGTTAACAGGCCAGGCGCTAACATGTCAAAACAGCCGTGTGTGAAATGAATGGAAAGTGGCAGTGCCCAGACAGGAAAGTCACCTCCACCCAGGGGGCTGTGCGTGCAGGGTGTGGGCACCCAGTCCTACCAGGGTTTAGCTTAGCACCCAGGTGCACTTGCCAATAAGGAGAGCAGGAGGGATAAACTCAGGCCAACTACCTAATTCAAGAAGGTGCACCAATTACCACTGGGTCAGACATCATAGCCAGAACGTAAGAGCATCTGCCCCCATCCTCAGCCTCTAGTTCATTTTCCTTTTTGTTATGGTTTTAGAGGAACAGCAGAATATGCCACCTCCCAGTTCCTACCTGTAAACTTTTGCACAAGCTGTTCATTATGCACCTGCAAGACCTTCTTACAGACAGGAGCCAGCTCAAGGCCACTTCCTTCCCGGCTCCTCCCTTCCCTCTCCCTTCCCTGATGAGGAATGCTTCCCACGCTGAACTGCCACAGAACTCTGGTGGCACTCTGGGGTGGTGTGCCCTTTCTCTAAGCTGTGCCAGTTATCTGGACACAGGCGTCCTTACTGGATTGTGAGCTCAACTTCTGGAAAACCAAAGACGGTGGAGTCCTGCCACACTCTGCACACTTCCTTGTGTAACTCGTGTTCCATAAAGCTATTTTGACTCAATCAAAAGTTTTCCTCTAGGTGTGTGAAATGATACAACTTTAGAGCAGAGATGGACCACTGGGGAAACGCTTCCACCCCTTCATTTCAGGCCCGAAGAAGCAACGGCTCAAATGCGTGGGCAGAGTCGCTAAGGACTTTCAGTAAATGGCAACATCAGACCAAAGACTTTTTAGCTAGGAAGGCCTGAGAAAAAGCATCCCCAGCCTCCTGCAAGTGAAAAATACTCCTGGAGCTTTTGTTCTCAGAAAAGGGCAGAACTTATGGTTAAACCCAGCGCTCACAGCCACCCAGGTTTCTTGGCCATTTGTGGTGGGGACATGACCATTGGCCCACATTCAGGGCCACAGAGGGGGTCACCACACCCAGTCCTTGCGCGGCACTTTACAATACAAAAGTACTTTCAAATATAGCATTTGATCCTTATAACAATTTTTAATGGATTTGTTACTTTATTTTACCAATAGAGGAAATTTTGGTGAAATGGCTTGCCCAAGGTCATACAACAAGTAGCGTGCAGGAGAGCTGGGCCTTGAACCTAGGACCTTTGATTGCAAGCCCAATATTTGTGTTCTCTGTCCCAAAACTGTCCCCTCCTTTTCTACTCACAGAAACAAAGTTCCAGCATCTCCTCTTGGCCCGTAGCTTCTGGGGTCATGTCTTTTTTAACTTGTGCTCTGCCTTTTACTGTCCTCAAGTAACCCTAAAACCTGCCCCTTTGGTTGTTGCCATCTGCTATTAAATCTTCGTAAAAGGCTGTGTGTGTGAGGCTTTCCAGGATGTTCAGTTAGAAATAGAAGACTATGGTTTGGCCTCGATGGCATCAATACCTTACTCCTTTAGACTAATCTGCCCCGGTACATTTTTTTCCTGAAATATTGGAAAAAGTTCACTCTTGTTAGGGGGCCCTCCTATCACCATCGGTGTGAAGTTTCAACATAATGAATCTCCATTTAAGATAGAAGAGAAACGTAGAATCATTGGGTCCACTTCCCACATCTGACCCATCTCTTTCCCCCAAAGGACAGAGGAACGAGGTTACAAACTTAACCGTTTGATTCGGGTTGGCTTTCTTAGCTATTGCTACAAGGGGTATTGTGATTTTGAAGCAAAAAAAATGAATCCATCTGTCATCAGAGCAGTTCTGAGTACAAAATAGCACTGGGGTATCCTGAAACTGTTCAACCACGTGGTCACCCTCTGGAGTGTTCTGACTGTAATCAAACAGACATTCGATAGTGTGCTAACCCTGCTGGGTGGGTGGAGGAGGGAGCCGGGCCAGATCATTGTTTCTCCTCCTTCTCTTGCGAGCAGCTCTGGTCCTAACTTTTCTGTTGAGGTTGTGACTTTGTTAGGCTCTATCTGATGCTTACATAAGCCTATGGTAAGCCTCCCTTACTTTTTCTCCCTAAAGAACTTTGAAAACAGCAAAGTGTTTTCCAGAAGATATGAAGGCAAAAATCAATTATGACCACCAATTGTCATTTTCTAGACAGATTCTCAGGTCACTTCTTCCTGTCAGCATTAAAATTTACAATTACATAAATGGTGTCCCCCCACCCTGCCCACCACAGAAAGGCTTTGATGCAATCTGAAGCATCCCAACAGGATTTTGAGCAAGACCCATTCACACGCACGCCCAGAGTCTTGCTTAAATATGACATGAGTCATCATTTCTCATTTATTATCAGACATCTTCAAGGATCCTGAGAGAAGTTCGGTCTGATAGTCTCTAAGGTGAGGAGTCTGGATTTGCTGATTACAAGTGAGAACCCAGGAGAGCTTCATAGCTGAGCAGCTGAGCATCAGCCCAATGAGCTCATTCCCCGGCTTTGTCGCTGTGTGGCCTTGGGTACTCAAAAGCTCAGCTGCCAGGAACATGTGCCAACCTCTGCCATCCTGGTGCCGTGGAAAATTAAAGAGGGCAATGAGCCAGATGATTTCATGACTCTCTTCCACCTCTGCTGTGGCTGCTTCCTTCTGTGACATCAGCATAACGGGAGTGGGTGGGCCCCGGAGCTTATTTCAGTTTGAGGGAAAGACTCTTAACTATGTGTCCTCTCATTCTCCTCCTCCTCCTCTCCTCCTCCCCTCTAACACCCAGAAGCCAGAGCTAGGGCAGTGACACCCACTCAGATGCCATTCTCCCGGCGAAGACAGGCAAGGGGCCAGTCGCCCACAAGGGCACCTTGAGGTATGCAACGTGTCTTTCCTGATCAGGGAAGAACAGCCCACTGTGGACATGCCTTGGCACAGGAGAGGGTGCACTCAGATCTCAGATGCAGTATCTCCTGCAGCATCAGACCGCACCAGCAGGCACAGGCCTTGAACTCCAGACTCCAGGAATAACTGAGCCAACCCCTTGAGGCTGCGATGAACCCTCCCAATGTTCAATGAGCTCACAAGGCGAAGCTGCCAATGAACCATCCACGGAGCCCATCCTGAGGATGTCGGGCCCAAAGAGGAGAGCTAGGGCTCTGCACCTCTTTTCCTCAGAGCATTTTCCTGACACTATGGAAGAAAGACAGGGAATACTCTTGGCACTAACCAGAGACCCACCTGCTCTGTTCCCTAAAGAGACCAGCAACCCTGCCACAGGACTACAGTGTGCACAGGGGTTAGAGGGGTACAGCTGTGCCCTGAATCCCTCAATACCCTGGTTGCACCCCTCCCTACCCCCTCCACTCATCTGATGGTTCAACTCCAGCAGGAAGGTTCTGCTAACAGATGTTATGGAGGTGGCAAGGAGAAAGTCACTGTATTCGTTTCCTAGGACTGTCATAACAAACAGGTGGCTTAAAATAACAGAAATGCATTCTCTCATGTTGCTGGAGGCTAGAAGTTTGCAATCAAGATGTCAGGAGGGCTGTGCTTTCCCTGGGGGCTCTGCAGAAGAATCCTTTCTTGTCTGTTCCTGGTTTCTGGTAGCTGCCATCAATCCTTGGAATTCCTCGGCTTGTTGATGCATCACTCCAATCTCTGCCTCCATCACCACACGGCCTTCATCTACGTGTGTGTTCATGTGACCTTCTTACAAGGAGAGCAGTCATTAAAGGTAAGACCTGCCCTCATCAAGCATGATCTCATCTTAACTTAAAGTTTAATCTACAAAGACCCTATTTCCAAATAAGGCCATATTCTGAGAGTCAGGGTAGACCTGAATTTTGGAGGCACGCTATTCAACCCACTGCAGTTAACGCAGTTAATTGTTACTGTTGGTCTCTGTGCTTCATGTACAAAACCCAGCTGCTAACAGCACCTTGGAAGATGGAGCAAGAGCCCCTGAGTGCATCTGGGGTATTGCAACACAGTGATGCCGAAGGACCTGACACTAAGGACATTCCTAGGGGGCAGACCACCACATTGCTTTTGGAGGGACATCACCGTCTCTAAACATTTTTACACTCGTTCTCTCATTTGATCTTCCCAACGCCCCAGTCAGATAGGCAGAGTGACTAATACAAACCTCATAATACAGAGGAAGAACTGAGATTCACACAGATGAAGTAACTTGCCACAGGCCACCTCCCTGGCGGGATTACTAGCAGGGCCTTCTCACGCTCAGTGCAGCACAGGCTCCACCGTCCCAGCCCACTTACCATCCTACCTGTTCCTAAGAGAGTCCAGGGAGAAGACACCACCAAACACAAAAGTGTCACCAGGCACCCAGGGTTTTAAATGTCCAAGTTATTCATTAAATACTCAGCACTGAATTCATTTAGATAATAGACACTGAAGAAATGAGGATTAATCAGATATCCTCTGTTCTCAAGAAGCTTGCAGTGTGGTGAGAAAGACTGAAACACCTTACCAAGCACACAGAGTTAAACGGCACGTTCATTATGATGTAAGACTGAAGAGGTACCATGAGAACAAAAGAGGAAGCAGTCAGGGCCACAAAGCAAAATATTCACTATAAAGAATGATATGCAGATAACTGAAAATATGAATATGAACTCTCTTATGAGATAATGAATTGTTATCGATGTTAATGTCCAGAATTTGTTTATTATATCATGGATATGTAAAAACAGTTTCCAGGAGATCTTCTACTTGATAAGGAATAAGGGTATCTACAATTTACTCTCAATTGATTAAGAAAACGAAAATAATAACAATGTGAGTGGGTGCGTAAAAATGCATGTGTATACGTATGTATGAAAAGGAGGACAGGTCAGAAGCAAATGTGGCAAAATGCGAACAATTGGTGAAGCAATGTGGAAGATATAAGGGAGGTATACCGTTATGGCTACTCTCCCACACATTGAATTTTTTTTCAAAATGAATAGCTAAAAAAGATCAGGAGTGAGTAACACAGAAACAAGTCATTTCTGAAATAAACAGCCTGCCCTGACTGGTGTAACTCCGTAGGTTGGGCATTGTCCTGCAAACCAAAAAGTCGCCAGTTTGATTCCGAGTCCAGATCCCTGGTTGGGAGTGTGCAAAAAGCAACCAATCGATGTTTCTCCCCTCACAACACTGATGTTTCTCTCCTTCCCTTTATCCTTCCATTCCCCTTTCTCTAAAAATAAATAAAATCTTTTAAAAAGAGAGAAATAAACAGACTGAGAAATTATCAAATTAAGATATGACTAGATGTCCTTGCTACTCAGTGAGAAAGGAAGAAGAGGTTGAGAGAGCCCATGAGTGGCAGTTACTGGAAGAAATGAAAGTTTCCTAATAGATAAAATCTTTAAAAAAGGAAATAAACAGACTGAAAAATTGTCAAATTAAGATATGACTAAATATCCTTGCTACTCAGCGAGAAAGAAAGAAGAGGTTGAGAGAACCCATGAGTGGCAGTTACTGGGAGAAATGAAAGTTTCATAAACAACAATGTTTGGAATTCAACATGCAGGCAGAGGGAGGAGGGAGAGGAGGAGCAGTGACGGGCAGGAGGAACCTCCTGAGCAGAAGCCCAGAAGCCCGGCTGCCTGGGTGTGCACTGGGCGGGGTGGCTGGGGCATGTGTGACTCGGGCAAGAGCTGCAGCTGGAAAGGTTAGTAAGGGCCCGATCCCAGCAGAACTTGTCAGTCACACTAACAAGCTTAAAATCCATGTGGGAGCCAATTGGGGGTCACTGAAGGATGCCAAGCAAGCAAGTGACTGAGGTGTCCCACATGTGGAGGGTGCACCAGTGTGGAGAGTGGGGGAGAGCTGAGTGAGGAACATATGTGAGATGGGTTGGAAGTCATTTATCACAGATAATAGGTAAAAGCCAAAGAGGATTCACTTATTTTAATAAGTCACAGTGGATTCCAGGTGATACTTACAATAGCACCACATTCATTCACTTGCATTCTAGTTGCTTCATTGCATGTACATCATGTGTTTATACCTAACCACGGGGAGTGCACTCAGCGTGCATGACAGCCAAGAAAAGGTTAAGAACAGCTGGACCAGATGGGTGACAACAGAGAGCATGAGCAGCAGCAGCCCTGCAAAAATCTGGGAAAGAAATGGTAAGGATTTAAGACAAATGGCTTTCAAATTTGTAGCCATTGACTGCTCTCCAAACAATGCCCCAAACCAGGTAAACATGTAATCACTTCATTTAAATCAGGGAGGAGAAGGCCCAACTCCTGCTTGCCTAATCCCCCTGTCCAGTCCAATTTCAGGAGCCCCTGAAAGGACTCCAGTAAAAACACTTTGGAAGCCACTGGCCTGTACTAAGGGGAAAAGATAGTTACAAGAGTCTACAGAGAGGGTAAGATATGCAGAATGTTAGGAATCAACTTCTCAGATGGGTGGAAGGATGTAGGTAATAGAAAGTGACTAGACTAGTTGTTCGAGTTCTAGGTTTCTGGCTTGAAGGACTAGGAGGTAGATGATTGACATAGGAGAAGCAGGTTGTGGAGAAAGATGAAGACTTCCGTATGCTAAACTGCAAGTGCACGTGGACACATAGCCAGGAGGCAGGGGCAGAGGGAGCTCAGGACAGGGGCCCCCACCTGGAGAAATAGATTGAGAATTCATCAGTAACTGGTCGTTACTGAAGTCCTGGTGGCGGGGGCGGGGGAACCTAACACAAGGTTCGATAAGAAAAAGAGAGGAGGAAACCTAGGATAAGATTCTGACTAATGCCAACATTGGATAGTTGGTCAGAGCAGCAGGAAGATGGTCAGGTTTATGATGATTTAGGAGCAAAGGAGAAGAAAGGAAGAAAAGGAAGAATCACCTCACTTTCTTTTTTCCCTAGACACTGAGGTTATACTCACAGTCTAAGAACCATCACAAGGAATTTTGTGTAAAGGACTGAAAACCTAAGTATTTCTCCATTTCAACTGAATTCTGGAACAGGGATTTCCTTGTTCATAAATCTATCCTCCGTGTTTAACAAAGGCCCTGGAATGTAAGTGCTTTATAAATATTTGTTGAAAGAGTGAATTAATTAATGAACCTTTAAGAACTATTTGGGGAAAGCATTACAATGGCCTTAAGTGCTAAGTAGAACTATTGAAAGGATCAAGATAAACTTGGCCATCTGGAATGGTCCCCAGAAGAAGAAACGCACGAAACTGTGTGTTGGCTCTCAGAAGACCCAACAGCCTTGTCACGTCCCACGCAGGACAAGATGTAAGGAAGAGCAATGGAAACCAAAGGAAACCAGCCCAGCGGGCCTCAGGGCCCAGGAGCACAGACAGAGAAACTGTGTGGAATTGAGATCAAGAGCCAAGAGGAAATAGGAATTTATTAGATGTGCTTAAGAAAACCTAAAGTAATGAAAATAGAAATGCTGGATTTGGGTTCTCACTGTATCTTTGCAACTATATTTGCGAAGTGAGGCAGACAGCCCTGGAGGGAGTACACCAAAGCCGAGGCATAGATATTTGTCCCTAGAAACCAGTCTCTCTTTAGCTATTTCTCCTGACCCTATCAGTGAAATCTAAGCTCTAGCTGTGTTTTCTTCTTGCGAACAACCACGTGGACCAGGAGAGCCTAGGACCACGGAGGGTAAATCTGAGGATTCCTTTTTCAGAGCCCATCTGAAAAGCCCAGCCCCTGGTAATCTCTATTCTACTTTCTATGTGTATGAATTTGCCTACTCAAAGTGCCTCCTGTAGATGGAAGCATACAATTGTTGTTCTTTTCTATCTGGCTTCTTTCATTTAGCATAATGTCTTCAAGGTTCATCCATCTTGTGTCATGGACATGTCATTCCTTTTGAAAGCTGAATAATATTCTATTATATCCACGAGAAGGCAGAGTCCAGGACCTGCTCCAAACCACATACCATCTGTTGATGGACACGTAGGCTGTCCCCACCTTTGAGCTACTGAGGAAAGTGCCACCATAAACATTGCTCTGCAAGTATCTGTTCGAGTCCTTGCCTTCATTCTTTTGGGTATATACCCGGAAGTGCAACCTTGGCAGACCCTCTGATGCTCAACAGGAAAGGCACCCCCGGCTGAGCAGAAGTGAATTTCCTCCTCACAAAGGAAGTCATCAATTTATCTTTGATGTTATGGTAAGTAGAGAATATCAATTTATCTTTGATATTATGAAAAGTAGAGAATAGGCCAAAGTGACAAAACTAAAGCTATTCTGCTTCGGGTGCACCCTGAGAAGGCAGAGTTCTCTGAAAAGACCGCCATGCTGGGAAAAATGGAAAGCAGCAGGAAAAGAGGAAGACTAAACGTGAGATGGATTTACTCCATAAAAGAAGCCAGAGGCATGAGTCTACAGGAGTTGAGCAGGGCTGTTGAGGACAGGACGTTGTGGACTCACCCATTCATAGGACTGCCAGTAGTTGGAGCCAACCCAACAGCATGTAACACACACAAATAGAGAATAACAGAAATCCACACTCTGCAGTTAGCGAGATAGAACCCTATGCATGGTCTGAGAGGTAAGGATAGTGTTCATTCATGCTCCTGCTCAGGAAGACCAGGGACTCTGTCTGCAAATTACCAATATCCTGAACAAGAACACAGTTGTGTATTTGTTGCTTTTGCCTTACAACCAAATAAAGAGGCTAAAATGGAGGACAGGTAGGAGCTAAAAAAATAGTTTTCCTCTGTGAAATGGCCTGCATCAAACATGCCGATCATTCCTTTGGCCACATGCCTCCAAGAGACTTTCGGGCATAGTGTGTTCAGTGTTGTCCTTTCCGATGCAACTTCCAAATGGTCTCAGCATGAGTCAGAGAATTCTGATCACACATTTCTTGGCTCCTTTTCAGGGTTTTATCACTTCTCTTGGTTTGAGAACGTGTTTTTCTGCCCATTGGACAGGAAAGTCCAAGCTCTAATATGGATGAGAACTCACAATGGAAAATGACCTCAAATGTCCTAAACAGCAGAAGGGTGCAGAACCACATAAGAAGGGAATAAAAGAGGGGAAAATGACAGAGAATGATGATCTGAAAGGATGTGACTGTCTCTAGGGTAATGAACGTTTTCACTTTCCCCTTTTGGCTTATCTGCATTTTCTGTTTTCTTCAAACAACTGTTACTATTTTAAATAATGAAAAATATAATAAAAGGGTTTTTTAATGACAAAAAATTAAAGTAACAAGACCTAAATATCTCAAGGTAAGATTTCTTACATGCTTTTTTTTAAAAAAAAAGTTTTTAATGTAGCAAAATAGACATAACATGAATCTTGTCATTTTATCCATTGTTAAATGCGTAATTCTGACATCAAGTATAATATTTACAATGTTGTGCAACCATCACCACCATTAGTTTCCAGAAATTTTTCATCATCCCAGACAGAAACTGGTACCCATCAGGTAATAACTCCCTACTTCCTCTTTCTCCCAGCCCCTGGTAATCTCTATTCTACTTTCTATGTTTATGAATTTGCCTATTTGAAGTGCCTCCTGTAGATGGAAGCATACAATTGTTGTTCTTTTCTATCTGGCTTCTTTCATTTAGCATAATGTCTTCAAGGTTCATCCATCTTGTGTCATGGACATGTCATTCTTTTTGAAAGCTGAATAATACTCCATTATATCCATGAGAAGGCAGAGTCCAGGACCTGCTCCAAACCACATACCATCTGTTGATGGACACGTAGGCTGTCCCCACCTTTGAGCTACTGAGAAAAATGCCACCACAAACATTGCTGTGCCAGTATCTGCTCAAGTCCTTGCCTTCATTATTTTGGTTATATACCTGGAAGTGCAACTGCTAGGTCATATGATAATTTTATATTTAACTTTTTGAGTAACTCTTTTCCACAGCAGCTGCACAGTTTTATATTTCCACCAGCAATGCTTCAGTTTTTAATTTCTCCATGTCCTTGTCAACATTTGTTATTTTCTGTTTTTTTATTCTAGCCATCTTAATGGATGTGAAATGAAGCCTTATTTTGGTTTTGATTTGCATCTGTCTAATGACAGATGATGTTTAGCACCTATTCGTGTGCTTGTTGGCCATTTGTATTTCTTCTTTGGAGAAATGTCTATTCAATTCCTTTGCCCATTTTTGAATTGGATTTTTTTGGTTGTTGTTGAGTTGTAGGAGTTATTTATATATTTTGGATATTAATCCCTTATCAGATATGTGATTTGTACATATTTCCTTTCATTCTGTGGTTGGCTTTTCACTCTCTTGATAGTGCCCTTTGATTTCCAGGCATTTATTTCAGTTTTCTCTTGTTGCTGTGCTTTGGATGCTATATGCAAAAAGTCATCACCAAATCCAATGTTGTGAAGGTTTTCCCCTGTGTTTTTTGCAAAAACTTCTGTGGTTCTGGCCCTTACATTTTGGCATTTAACCCATTTTGAGTTAATTTTGTATATGGCATAAGGTGAAGACCCAGCTTCATTCTTTTGCAGACGGATGTCCAGTTTTCTCGGCACCGTGTGTTGAAAAGACTGTCCTTCCCCCACTGGGTGGTTTGACACCCATGCTGAAAGCTGTACATGCTTTTTTATATTGCCAGCAACAACGGATTTCAATGTACTCTGTGACTACATGTGAAAAGTAACAACTCCTTACACTTGTATCTTGTATAAAAGGTGGGAGTGGTTAATATAATCTTATACTGATACATTGTTGTATGGTACGAGACAGTGTTATGTAAATTATAAAAGCTCATGGGTTTGAGAGATGAACTGTCTGGGTTTGAATCCTGGCCCTGGAATTTACTAGCTATATAACCTTGGGCAAATCATTTAACCTTTCTAGATCTCAGCATCCTCATCTGTAAATTGGGGCTAGAAGATGACCTGAGATGATGTATGTGAAACAGCACACAGTAACCGAGTGATGCATGATGCTACTGCAGTCATTACTGTCATTGTCAACATCATTCCATGGGGTGGTTTACACCCATTGTTTCTAGTGATTTCTACCTTAACCCTGTGAAGCAAGCAGAAGAGTAATAATAGTCTTCTTGGAGAGATAAGCAAAGTTAGGTTTAGAATGTATTTGATTGGACCAATGACACGTGGCAAGAAAGTGCAGGATAGAATGAGTGTTTTTTTCCACCACCCCATAAAAGGGACATGTCAGAAACAAAGCAACTTTTACACAGGTATCTGGTCCCTGGGCCAATGTTCTGCTTTGTTTGTTTTTCTGAGAAACTTGTCTGTCTTCACTCATCCTAAAGTAGAGATGGTTTCCTCTTTCCAACCTTGAACAACAGAAAACAGTGGCACAGAGAAGGTCAGAGTCCCACGCAGGGCGGGCCCAGGAATCAGGCAAGAAGCGGGAACAGATTCAGCACTACTACGGTCTCATCAAACATTTCCTAAGTAATTGTAAAAGCCTTAAGTGTAAACCAGCAAATTCATGCACACCACCTCCTGGCCAGATGGATGGAGTAATATACCGTAGACATGAGCCGCTGTGATTTCAGGGGTCTGGTTCTATCCCTCCAGGCTTCAGGAAAAAACAAACAAACAAACAAAAACTGAACTGAACTTAATGTAACAAGGATTATTTAAATTCATTTAGGAGACGGTTACATATTTTCTGAAAAGAAAGTTACTGGGTAACTACCATGAGCGACATAGGTTTGGAGTTGTACAGATAGAAAGATAGTAATCTTTGAGAAGTTTCAAACCAGAGAGGAAGATAGAAAACAGGAAAGAACTACAATTCAAGGCAGCATGTGTTAAGTGCCTTAAGAGTTTCTTGTGAAACTTCGATAACACTGGCCCTGTCGGCAAAGGCAAGAATCCTGAAGTTCATCCAAAACAATGCCCCATTGATTCCTCTTGATCAGAACCCTGCCTGCTGGATTTAGCCCCTCAGGACTGAGTCCTCTACACGCAAATCCTCTTCCATACCTTCAAGAACTGAAGGGAAATGCAGCCTTCCTGATGTAATAATGGGATGGATGGTGAGGCCGTAAATTTATTTGGATTTATGATCTGGCTCTCTCCCTTACCTCCATCTGTGCCAAACGACCCGGGGACGCTCCTGATTACTCATCTGTGGAAAGGACATTACTGCAAGGTGCGTGTTCTCCCTCACGTGCTTTCAGCAAGACCCTGGGCAGTTAGTGCCGCGGCTTTCAGGGAGGGAGCTGCTCACGGGGCATCGGGTACTTGGCCTTCCCTGCAGCTCACAGCTGTCTCAAACTAGAATGGAAAAATGCTTTCAAGATCAGGGAGAGTGGAAAAGTTATGCAGACTTGGCAGTCTAAGCCTTGGCGTGGGGCTGCGTAGCTGTCATCCAAGCCACACGAACAGGTGACTCTGGGCGTGGGATGCGCTCAGAGACTTAAATCAGCCACCGGAGGCAGTGTGAGGTAGTGGGAAGAGGCAGGCTTTAGAGAAAAGACTGGTTCAAGTCCAAATTTAAACCAGCCAGATAGTGCGTGAGCCAGAGCAAGGTCTCTGAGATTCCTTTTCTACAGAAGGAGAGAACCCCTCTCCCATAGACTGGTGGTGGTAGTGCGCTTCTAAAATGCTGCTCACCAACCGTGCCCCCTGGTACCCACACCCTAATGAAATCTCCTCCCCTCCAGTGTACCCTATATACAGCGATGAATAGAATAGAGCAAAAATGATGGAATGTCACTTCCAAGATTAGGTTACAAGGCACAGTGACTTCCATCTTGCTTGTACTCCCTCTCTGCCCCTCTCCCTTGCTGTGAGCTGCCCTAGGGAGCGGTCCGCATGGCAAGGACCAGAGGCAGCCTCCAGCCAACGGCCCAAGGGAGCTGAATCCTGCCAATGACCCTCAAAGTGAGTTTGGAAGCAGATCCTTCCCCAAGTGGAGCAGCTCGGCCAGCACCTTGACTGCAGCTTGTGAGAGGTCTGGGTTGGCCATTCCAGCGAAGCTGTGTGCAGATTCCCAACTCACAGAAACAAGGGGGAGATAGTAAGTGCTTACTGTCTTAAAGCATTAAGTGTTGGGATAACTTGTTATGCAGCAATCAGTGACTAATACAGTGGTGTGGAGGATCTCATAGGCACGTGTACAATAGCTGGGGCATCAGTGTAGCTGCCATTGTTAGTATGAGACAGACTAACTGCCTCCCAATCTGTCTGCAGGGAAGATGTTGGCGTGAAGACCGAGGGGTGAGGGGAGAGAAGGAGATGACATTTCCCAGGAAATCATGAACTAGTCAGAAACTAAAAAGAGAAATATAGCCAAATGCCAACTATTTTGTGACATGTGATTATCTCCCTTCCCCATGGTCCCAAAATATTTCACTTGTGCCATGATTATAGCACCCGCACACGGCCCGTATGTCACACAGTTGTCCTCTTCTCCCTTCTCCTGTCCTCAAACTCAGGGGCCATTCTCTGACTCCGCCTCCTCATCAAACACCGTATCTGGCACTTAAGGATAAAGGAGAGAGCTGGCAATTGTTCTTCTTCCTGTTTTAAAAATCATTCTGGTAAGGGTTTCCTTCCCATCGTTTTCCTATTGAAATCCTCCTTGTCTTTACAAGTCCACTTCACAGAAGTCCTTCTCTACATGGTGCCTCTGATCCTAGCTCTTTTGAAAATAGTACCCTTAATAATATTCATTCCCTCTATGACTCTTCTAATACACAACTTGTCCCTCCCATTGGCATTCATTTTATCCAGCTCTTTAACTAGTGTGCTGCGCTCGCCTCTCCCTCTAGGTGGCAGCCTGCAGACCAGCAGGGGCAACCTGCCTTATCCACCGTTGTGAGCTACAGTGGCCACCCCAGGTCTGTAGTGGGTTCTCGGTGACTGAAGGAATAGATGAATTCTCTGATATTTGAATAAACAAATGTCTGAGGACAAGACAAGGGAAAAAAACTCAGAGGGCGGTCACAAATTTTAACACTTTTTCAAAGCCACAGGGGACCACCAGTCTCTGCCAACCCCATTGAGTCTTCAGAGCTTGGGGGATCTCGAAGTTTTCCTTTCCATGCAGGCTGTGGCTCCCTGCGGGCACCACCCCAGGACAAAGAGGATGGAGCGGTGAACGCTACACTTACAACGAAAGGAAGATGAGGTGAGAGAGTACAGGCGGATTGTTAGAAACATAATTGAAGAGGGTAGAAGGAAGAAGCACTCCGGGGATTCATCACCCAAGTCAAAGGCCCACTGCCCCCCTCCCTGCTCTAACATGCCATCATCAAGACGGGAGTTGGGGGGGTGCTAATAGGAATTGCATCTCCGCACAGAACACATTTCTGTGCCACACAGGGCAAAGCCACTAGTGATTTCACAGTTCTTCTAGCTTCCTTCTTGTGCACCAGGGCAGGGGCGGCTGAAGATGTCATGAACAGATGGGCAGTGGGGAGTGCTGGCGACACTGCTCCAACAGCATCGGCCACCAGTGCAGACGAAGCAGGGCAATAACTCCACAACGTGTGCTGGGTGAGACAGGCCCGTCGCCTTGGCAATGCCTCCTCCCTGAGGGCGATCTCCACTCGAGGGCAGCCAGAAGGCCTTCGGGGTCTCCTGTGACTGGCCTTGGATTGCACCGATGTCTTAAAGCCAGAGAGGCAATGTGTTGCCGTGTCTAAAACGGATGTTCTGTGTCAGGGTTGCATGGGTTTGACTTTCAGGTCTGTGGCTTGCTAGCTGTGTGATCTTGACCACGTTGTTCAAATAACCGTGGCCTCAGTTTCCCCAGCCATAAACTAAAGATGATAATAGCACCCATCTCTAAGGTTTGTTGTGAATATTAAATATGCTAACACACGTAAAGCCCTTAACAATGAGCATGGTGCATAGCAAGTCCTCAGTAAGTGTCCACCATCATTATCTTGAAGAAAGAGAAGGGACTTTTGGTGCAAAATGAATAAAAAACATTCAAGTGGAAAGATAGGCGTATGCAAAGTCACAGTGTTATAAATGTACAAGAAATGTTAGCAGAACCGAAAGTGACTGCTGCTGGCTAGATCGGAGATTACATGGGAGGCAGGGAATGCCCGGGCCCGGATGGGGGAAAGCTTTGCACACCGAGGTGAGAAACCAGAGTGGATTCTTTAGGAAGCAGGGACACCAGTGAATGTTAAGCCTGACCAGGAAGTATTGAGGCTCAGGATTATAAGACATTTATTCAGGTATACAGTACGTGGAAGGTTTGGGACTCAAAGACTGGTCTTCTGCCAGTTTAAAATCCCATGTTCTCTTCTTTCCAAGGCAATGGATTCACGTATCCATGTCAGCACGCCATCCCCTGCCCTGCCCCACCCACCGACACAACCATTTCATCTGTCTTCCAGCAATGCCATTCCGGTTTCACTCTGGAAAGCACATCTCGTCCATTCTCAGTCCTTATGGCCCAGATATTGCCACACCCCCACTTTAGGCATGCACCTACAGCTCAAGCCCTGCCAGTCACAGCAGTGCATCCCCAAGAAATCATTCCTCCATCATCATCATCATCATCATCCACATTTTCTGAGCACCTAGCATGTGCCGGGCACTGTTCTAAAAGCTTTCTATGACCCTGGCTGGTGTGGCTCAGTGGATTGAGCACCAACTGTGAACCAAAGGGTTGCTGGTTCAATTCCCACTCAGGGCACATGCCTGGGTTGCTGGCCAGGTCCCCAGTAAGGGGCATGTGAGAAGTGACCACACATTGATGTTTCTCTTCCTCTCTCCCTCCCTTCCCCTCTTTCTGAAAATAAATATAGTATTTAAAAATAAGAAAATAAAAGCTTTCCATGTATTATCTCATCCTTACAACACCCTTTGGTAGCAAGCATTTTTTTTTCTATTATTTTTATATGAGAAACTAAAGACATTCTAACTCCAAAGCTCATTTGCTTAACTACCCATTACCCTGCCTCCCACCCTTGGGCCGGGAGGGAGATCCGTACCTCCCCAAAGACAGCTCAGGCAATGCACTACAACAAGCTACTCTCTTGTATCCGGTGTCACTCCGTCCCATTATTCAAAATAAACACACAAACCAAACCCACATTGTCCCTCTAAATTAAGTGGAGCCTCAAATACGGAGCCTCACGCATTCATCCCTCACACGTCTACTATCCCTCCTGGGCCAGGCACCATGCGTGCCCCCAGGAGGCACAGAGATGAAGAGGGCAAGAGATCAGCCCAGGTCAACCGCACAGTCTTCTGGGAATTCAGACTCTGCACTGGTTTGCTTTACAGCAACTGGTCCTCACCCTACCCATGGGACTAACTGTCAGAGGCAAAATCTGGGCTCTGGCCTGGGTGCTCCCCACATCAGAAAGAGGCATCAGGAAAAGAGTGGGTAGCAGTCACGTGGCCAGGGTCATCGTGTCACATGATAAGCCACGTGACTCAGGCCCTACCAGCGAGCTGCTCTGGCCCTCCCTAATCAGCACCACAAGCAGGATGCACTTTGCTTACAAACTGCACTTGTTCCTTAAAATTACATACACTCCCAGATTCTACCTGCAAATTAAGTTTCACACAGTGGATTGTTAAAGCCACACTCTTTAGCAGTTGCAGGGAATTTGGAGGGGTAGAAAAACCACAAAAGAAGAAAATCAAAGTCACCCCTCACCCCACCACCCAGAGGCAACCACTGTTCACTTCCTTCTCATCCTTTCTATATACATTTTTAACACAGTTGAGATCATACTGTATAATCAATTTTGTATCTTGCTTTTCAGAAATGTGAATTTAAAAGTCAAGCACCCAAGAACCCCAGCTATCTCATCAACACTTCAGATGCCTCAGAAATGCATCGGAATTTTTAAAAATTGATTCTACAAATCTCCCCCCTCCACTTCTTCCCTGACCACGTGGGGTTTGCAGCAGAGTACACACGATACAGACACGTCCCCTGAAGTGTAATAGATTTGAATTGCACACAAGTTGGTGAATGAATGTCTAAATAATTAGGAGGTTAATTAATCTAAAATAGAGGAGGATGAGAGAAATTCGAAGCTACAGATTCAACAGAGAGGTCTGTGAGCCTGACTTGCTCATGCAAAGAGAGAGGTGAGAGGCGGAGGCTCCCGGCGCCAGGCACCAGCTAGTTGCTCCTGGGGCCCCAGGTCTCCCAGACCCGTGGACCTGACCTCGTGGTGCTGGTGGTCAGGAGTCCTCGCGACATCTGGGGCAGAGACGTGGCGGAGAGATCGAGCACACAGATGGTAAAGCCAGACAGCATGGGTTCAAATTCAGGCTTTGCTACTTATCAGCGTTGTGACCTGGGGCAAACTGTTTCACCTCTCTGAACTTCAGTCTTCTCCTCTGTAAACAGGGATGATAGTAATTTGTAGTGTCATTGTAATGATTAATTAAGCCCACATACACAAAACATTTCAAACACAGAGTACAAGCTATCTTAGTAAACAATAGCTTACTAGCTGAAAAGCACTAGGGCCTAAAACAGTGGCTTTTTTCAAATTTTCTGTCTGTGACTCACAATAGCAAATACATTTTGCATCATCATCCAGAACATACAAACATATATGCTGTAGTTATATATAGGTGTGTGTGTATACACACACAAAATACATACAATATACACACATATGTCATAAAATACCAGTTATCCTCACCCATGCAATGCAGTCATACTTTCCATTCTATTTTATTTCATCTTTGAAAATGCCGGTTGCAACCCACTAAAGAGATTCTATGATTCACTACTAGGTCTCAGTCACCAATCTGAAAACACTGGCCTCTGGAAAGCACATAGATTTTGAAATAAAAAAAAAAATCCCTAGGATTATCTCTCACCTCTGCCACTTACTACTGGTATAACCATAGGAAAGCTTTTTGTTTGCTTGTTTGCTTTAAAAAAATCTGACCTTCAGTTTCCTCATCTGTGAAATGAAAGCAGTGGCCACCATCCCAGCCTGTATAACATGGTACAGGACCCGGCACTTGTAGGTGCTCCATAAGCTGTAGCTTCTGTAATAGATCGCTTGGCCATGCAGACAGGGCTCCGAGAGAAGCTGGCCCCCATTACCAATGCCTCTGGGACCTCCAAATGCAATTACCACGGGGCTTTGTCTCAGGGCCGGGACAAGCGAGCAGCTTCCGAGGTCTGTGATACCCTTGCCTAACAGCATGCTTCCAAGTCCTGCTATTTGGATTTGATTTTTTAAAGTACTTCCTTTATTTTAATTCAGACCCCAGGGACCTGGAAAGTACACCACTGCTTTTTCCCAATAAAAATCAGACCGGCAATAAGCATATTGCATTTGAAATGGTGAAGCTGGGCGCACCTTCAAAGGACTCCGCATTAGGACTTGGCTCACTCCCAGCCTGTGTTAGAGCCGATTTCCCTGGAGGAAAGTCGGCCACGGCCTCGCAGGCTGGTCGGCTGAAAGAAATCTTGGCTTTAACTAACTCTTTTATGACTGGGCCAATTAGACACTAATAGGAGAAAGAAACTATCCCAGTGACATCAGTGGCAAATTTGGACTCAGCAACTCCTATCTTACCCAGGCGACTCTGAGCTGGGTGGGGAGAGGGATCAGCCAGCCTCCGGCCCCCGAACCTGAACCTGATCAGATAAGAGCTCCCCCTGGCTCAGCAGGCTCCCCTTATCAGAGGCATTCAAATTCCGGGGGAGAAACCTTTCAAGGTCGCTATACTTACAAAAACAATTTCAACAGTGAAAATGTTTAAATATATATAGCATTTTCTGGATGCCAGACACCATTTTAACTGCTTTCTGTATCTTCACGTATTTAAATTTCAGTCCTATGAGACAGATCCTATTATTATCCCCATTTTAAGGATTAAAAAACCAAGGTACAAGGGGATTAAGTGGTTTGCCCAAATTCTCAGGGCAGACCTGCTATTTAAACGCAGGCAATCTGGGTCCAGACTCTGTGCCCTTAACTGCTATTGCCCCTTGGTAATACCACAAACAGTTAAGCCTTACTGCTGGCTCACCAAGAGCCAGGCACTGTTCTAACCCTTCATATGTACTAGCTCACTGCATCTTCACAACAACCTTATGAGTAGTTATTATTATACCCATTTCCTGTATAGTACTGTACCTGTGCCCAGAACTATCTTTTCTGGAAGCTTCTAGACAGAGAACCGGGAAGGATCCTCTATTCTGAAACAGCATGAGGGCCAAATCACCTGCAAGGAGGGTTTTATTTGTTTCCGGTGCCTCCTGAGTAAGAGAAAGGTGGCAGCTGTGGACCTATTCATCAAGCGTGCATTTTCTAAAGACCTGCTCCACACTGCGCCCCTGGCTGAGCTCAGAGGCCTCAAAGATGCACTCAAGCCCCACCCTCAAGTAGGTTATAATCTAGGAACCAAAAGGTTGATAGCTACCATTTTTAAGCTCTTGCCCTGGGTCAGGCACAGTGTCTCCTTCTAACTATACTGACTGAGGGTGGTGTTATTGGCCCTGAAGTCAAAGTCAAATCCTGGTGAAACCAGGATTTAAACCTAGAGTTCTCTGACTGCAAATCCCATATCTTCCACCACTAAATCACACCCAAATCCACCCCAGGGTGTAGAGTGAAGGTAAGTGGACATTATGGGTATCACTCCAACATCTAGCCCACTCACCCTCCATTGTGAAATAGCCTGTGATTCGACTGTACCCTCAGCTTCCGAGATGATTGGTCTAAACAAGACTTGAGCCAATCAGCACATGGCATACACCCTGCTCTCTCAGTGTCTTCCATGATGCTCTGCTGGACCACAGGGAACTCTGGGAGGCCCTCTCAGGTCCTCTCCCCTGTGTCTCTGCACAGCCACCACTAGTCAACTAGAGGTTGATGCAGGAAAATCCTGCAAGATGTGTCTCCTCCAGCCTCAGCTCACAGGCCAGGTGAGAATTCTCTCTTCCTTGAATCCCTCAAGGGAGTCAGGAGTTGCCACCACCCCCACCACTCAGTGCTGGTCTGGGGGCCTAGGTGGGGTAAAGGGAAGGGCATAGGGCTCCTTTGACCTGGAGACCACTTCATACTTTTGCTTTTTCTCTCTTCTTTCTGTTCCACTTCCCCTTTGTGCTCTGTATTGCCCCCTCAACACCCCCCACCCCTGCCACAAGCCACTTTGCTCCAGCAAATCTTAGTAGTTGAGGGGCGGTATGTGCAGGTGAAACAAAAAAACTGACCCTGATCAATCACATATGCTTCTAAATAATTTTTGTTTTAGTAAGTATAACCTGAAGAATTTGACCCTTGTTCTCTGGTCATATGCTATGTCCCATGTCCTATTACACAAACATTAAGTAATTTAAATAAATAACAGAGTTCACTCTCACTGTACTCTTATCTTGCACAATTATTATAAAACAATAAATGTAAGTGGTAATTTAATGCTGCTTTTCCTACATAGCTGGTAATGTTCTTGGTGCTTTACATCTATCAACTTGGAGATCCTCAAAGCAACTCAAAGTAGTGCTACTAGTACTCCCACTCTGTGGATGGAAAAACTGAGTCAGAGAGAGACTGCCCAAGGTCACACAGCTTCTTAGGAGCAGAGCCAGGATTCACACCCAGGCACTGGGCTGCAGGGCAGTGCATCCCCAGACACTGCTAAACTTAACCTGTTACCGATGGCCTGTGCCCGTGAGAGGGGAGGCCACTGGGCTAGTCACTCAGCTGGTTTAACAGGTTCACACCTGGGACTATAACTCAGGTCTTCCAACTTCAGATCTTATCGCTTTCCTTTGCATCTCTCCTTTTTGAGATTGACAAATCCCATGACTTTGCCAGCCACGGTGGGTACAAAACTACCAGTCACTTGGAAAGCTTAGCTCTGATTTGTGAGTCTAATCCCTAGTGGGACTGTCGTTGCTTAAGATTCTTAATAGGCATGATTGTCAGGTCCAGCTCTCGAGTTCATACAGAAAACTATTCAAGTACAAGACAGGGAAGGAGAGACTTAGCAGCTACAGCCAATGAGAAAATTCCCACTGGGGATTTTACTGACATGGAGCTAGGAAGGAGTCAGCATCCTAGATGTAGGTTCCCAGTGTCCCAAATAAAAAATGTGAGAGCCCTGTTCTTATCTGTTACCTGAGCCTGTGGTCACTTGCGAACTCTGCAAAAGGGGCACAGCCAACTGGGGTCCTTGCGGAGGATGGCAAACTGGATGGGGGAGGTTGGAAGCCATGTCAGAGGAAGAACAGGGAAGGGTCTGCAATGGGGCTCTTAAGAATGGAAAAGTACATAGTGCAGAGGACGTGACTGCTGTTTGCAAATCTCCGAAGGGCTGTTATGGGAAAGAGTGAGAAGACTTGGCCTGTGGGTTCTAAAAGAGCAAACCTAGAGCCAAGAGATGGGAAAGAGAAAGATAAAATGCAATAAGGTTTTTAAGTGTTCAAGCTTTGGAGTTGCACAATCTAGATTTGCATCACTACTTAGCTGTTCCTTAACACCTCTGTGCATCAGCATCCGTGTCTATAAAACAGAAATAATAAAAGTGTCTACTTACTTCACAGAGTTCTTGAGGGGATTAAGTGAGATAATCCATGTAAAGTACTTGGCACTTGGCATATGGAAGTGCTCTATAAATGATATGTGTAATAATTATTATTATCATACTGGTACTATTACTATTATTGCCAGGGCTATTAGCAATTAGACACGTTGCATTTGGTATTAACAAGAGCCCCTACCTTGGGCATGTGCAAACAGAGGTTCAAAGACTTAGCACATGGTAAAGGTGTTATAAATCAGATTCAAGCCTTGAGGTGCAAGGGAGGGTAAAAACTATCTAGGGAGCCAGGATTCTGCCTCTTTTTGCCACAATCCAGAGTGCCCTCCATTGGAATACACCTGCCTTGGTCTGTGCAGGTTGTTACAACAAAAATATCAGACTGGGTGGCTAATGGACAACAGATATTTCTCTCTCCTGGTTCTAGAGGCTGGGAAGTCCAAGATCAAGGCACTAGCAGATTTGGGGTCCAGTGAGAGATCACTTCCTGTATCATAGACAGCCATCTTCTCACTGGGTCCTCACAGGATGAAAGGCGCAGGGGAGCCCCCTGGGCTGTCTCTTATAAGGTCACTAATCCTCTATTCTCATGACATGTCCACCTCCCAAAGGCTCCACCTCCAAATACCATCACTTTGGGGGTTAAGCTTAAACATATGAACTTGAGGGGCACACAAGCAACAAGTTTCCAATGAGAGTCACCTAGCTAGTCACTGGGAACAACCTGGACTTGGTCCAGCGGAGATGAGCGGAGACAGCTCATCCACTGACAGTGACCTACAGAGGTGATGAGGACAAAGCACTCAGTAAGGGCCAGCACTCTGCCCACACAATGTGGGACAAGGAGCCTGTAAACACCTTGGCAATGCATGGAAGCAAATGCAGACAGAAGCATCAGGCCAAGTGATCTGGCTGCTGAAGGCCTTGCTGGCACTGGATTCCTATGTTCCGTGTGTTTCTGTGAAAAGCTTGGTTTAGGACCAGTCTAATGGTGAAAGGGCTCATTACAGAATCCTGGGCGAGGGTGGGTTAACAAGGAGGGGGCAGGGGAGTTGGAAGGAACATGCACCCTGAGTGGGAGGGGTTAAGGAGGACAGTTCTCTGGATCATGCTGGTCGACGTGTGCCAGGCCAGCCCTTGTCCATGAAGATCTCAGTCCTAGAGAGACGGGTAGCAGGAAGAAGCTAAAATGTGGTCGGCACAGAGGATCTCAATGAGACGACGGGAGCCCAGGGAAGCCGTCTTAGGGCTCCCCACAAACGATGCAGCTGGCTGCACACTGATATGTGTTGGGGGACTGTGAGGGTGACAATACCCTCCTCACCTTAGCAGGGCAGCTTCTGCAGAGTCTAAAGCTGGCTCAGGACCATTTTAGGACCGTCGGCAGGTCCTTGCACCTATGGTGATAAGGGACCTTGCAGCAATAACATTTTCACTCATTAATAAATTAACCAGTTAATTAATTAAGTGATATATGCTGGCTACCTGTTGTGATGGTTAATTTTATATGCCAACTGACCGGACCACTGGGTACCCAGATATTTGGTCAAACATTTTTCTGGGTGCACCTTTGGGGTTTTGGGGTTAGATTAGTGTTTGAATTGTTACACCGAACAAAGATTTCCCTCCCTAATTACTTGAGGACTTGAATAAACCAAAAAGGTAGAGTAAGAGTGAACTTCACCTGCCTGACTACCTGAGCTAGAACATCAGTCTTCTGCCCTCAGACTTACCCCTCGGGCCCTCCTGGGTCTCCAGCTTGCCAGCTGCAGATCTTGCTTCCTTAATAATGTGGGCAATTCCTTATAATAGATCAATACATTCTTTAAAAAATTATTTATCTACTTTTAGAGAGAGAGGAAGGGAGGGAGAAAGAGAGAGAAAGAAACATTAATGTGCAGTTACTTCTCACGTGCCCCCCACTGGGGACCTGACCCGCAACCCAGGCATGTGCCCTGACTGGGAATCGAACTGATGGCCCTTTGGTTTTCAGGCCAGTGCTCAATCGACTGAGCCACACCAGCCAGGGCATGAATCTTTATATTTTTCCTATTGGTTCTGTTCCTCTGGAAAACCCTAACATACATACTAAGTGTCAGGCACTCTGTTCTGTACTCAAAATCTTTAATTAGCAACCCCATTAACAGCAGGCATCAGAGAAGAAAGCAATAGGTGGAGACCACTTCTGAGTGACTCCAGTTGTTCTTGATTGCATGGAAGACATCCAGAAGTAATTTGAGGGGTGTGGGTGATTAAGAGGCTGGGGGTCCTAAAATAAGAGGCAAAGGCCTGAACCAGTGAAGGACAGTTGATTCCTCCTGATGGGATTGCATTTAAAACCCCAGAGTGCTATAGGCTGGGGAAACGTGGGGGGTGGGTACGGGGGTGGTTGGGGACTGAATCCAGACAATCGAATAGCAGATCCTGAGCACAAACCCCAACACTGTACACCAGCTTCAAGAGAGAGGAAGACCACAGGTTTGGATTTCAAAGAAGGATGAAAAAACATGCCAATACAAGATGTTTATACACGTTCATCTTTAATAGGTGCACAGAATGTGATGCATTTACAGAAAAACAGACATATGTAAAAATTTTTTATTTCTGTAGGAACCGAGTCCTTGAGTAAAACGGAGTCCAGGATTCGTGTGACCCACCAGACAGGGCCCAGGGGGCAGCCTGCTGCTCTTGGGCCCTGCATGCACCGCTGCAGACAAGACCAGAACAGGGCTCCCTGGCCAAGCTGTCCTTCTGTGTGACTAGGAGCCTCACACAAAACAGACCTGAGCTGAGTGCCAAACCCATGTGGGCAGGAAGGTCCGTCACCAGGGCCTGGCGGTGAGTCCTGACAGAGCCTTTGCAAGAGCTGCTGTCCTTGTCTCTTGCCAACCCCCCAAAGCCCAAGGGTCAGGACTTCTCAGGCCATCTCATGTTCCTTGTCCATTGTCCAGGCCAGGCTTCCTGAACGAGCAAGGGGCTTTATTTGGTCTACAAACACTTACTAAGGATCTACCGTGCACCGAGAACTGTATTAAGCATAAGGAATTCAGACATAAATTAAACACAGGCCTTCTCACAGAGCTCTGGAAATCAGTCAGCTTTTTTTTTTTTTTTTAAATCACAAGAAAGCAAGAAAACAGAAGGACTGAAAAATCCAACACTAACCTTCATCCATTCACAAGTGAGTAATCATTTTCTGGTGAGATTTTTGGGATGACCACAATGCCATTCTGTTCTGCCCTTCCGTAAGTAAGTTTGGAACCAACCAAGATGTAAGGCTTGGGACACAGATAGGAATCAAAATACTGTCTTAGAAGGTGACTTGAAGAACATGGCTTTAGACCTGTGGCCCCAGTGGGCTTCCCAGCACTTCACTTCAGGTGTCAATTCAGCTGTCCAGTAAATGGGCTGCCCACCGTGTGCCTCCCACACGGGGCAGAGCCTGCCCTGGGAAACTCACTGCCTGGTGCTAGACCTGGAAGGCAAACTCCCTGAAGGTGGATCCGAGACAATACAGAGAGAGCCGAGCTGAGTGTGCTCAGTTCCTTCTCTGAAGCTTGCTCATCAAATAAATCGGTCCTCCTCGGGGGACTGGTCAGTGAAGGTGTATAAAGGCCCCCCCTGCACTTAAGAACATGGGACCAAAAAAATGGAGGTTTTCCTGACACCTAGTACGTGTGTCCGAGTTTCGGGCTGTTAGTTAGAAGGTGAATGTGTTAGTCTGCTCCAGCCGTTGTAACAAAATACAGGCACACTTCATTTTATTGTACTTTGCTTCGTTGTGCTTCACAGATATTGAGTTTTTTACAAATGGATGGCTTGTAGCAACCCAATGTTGAGCAAGTCTGTCAGTGCCATTTCCCCAACGGCATTAGCTCACTTTGTGTCTTTATGTAACACCCTGGTGATTCCAGCAATATTTCAGACTTTCTCAACACTGCGTTTGTTCCGGTAATCTGTGATCAGTGATCTTTGATGTTACTAGGGCACGGCTCTCCACCAGCAAAAAGAACATAACTCATGGAAGGCTCGGATGATGGTTAGCATTTTTTTTTTAGCAATGAAGTATTTTTTAATTCAAGTATGCACATTGTTTTTTATACATAATGCTATTGCACACTTAATAGACTACAAACTACAGTATAGTATAAACATAACTTTCACATTTGGAAACAAAAAACTTTGTGTGACTCGCCTCACTGTGACGCTCCCTGCTCTGCTGTGGTCGGGGGCAGAGCCTGCTGTGTCTCCGAGGCAAGCCTGTGTTGCGGACTGAGTTGCTGAAACAATGGACATTTATTTCTCATGGTTCTGGAGGCTAGAAAGTCCAAGACAAAAGTGCTGGCATATTCAGTTCGTGGTGAAAACCCTTTGTGGCTCGTGGACAGCCGCCTTCTTCCTGCGTGCTTACGTGGTGAAGAGAGAGAGAGAGCTCTGGTCTCTCCTCCTCTCCTCATAGGAAGCTCCACTGCCCATCACGGGGGCTCCACTCTGATGGCCTCATCTAAATGTAATTATTTCGCAAAGGCCTCACCTCCTAATGCCACCACATTTGGGGGTTTGGGCTTCCGCATACAAATTTGGGGAAGACACAAACATTTCCATCGGTAACAGTGAACTATGTAGGGATGGGTAGGCTCTTAGCTCCCACAGACACTGCAATGAAAAGCGCATGGGACCTGACACCCATATGCCTGTGTTTAAATCCTGGCTCCACCACTTACCAACCAGACAAGCTTTAGCAGATTATTTTATCTCTCTGGGCCTCGGGCCTGTCCTCGGAGGAACAGGGATAATGATGCTCAGTCTACTGCAGAGGGCTGTCGGGAGCACTAAATTATGGGTGTGGACAGATGGCAGAGGTTGTATTTGTCGTTGCCATTATTTCTGATGCCACCTGGCCTCGCCACTGTTCTTCCTGAGAAGGGGTGTGCCACGTGGGAGCCTGCCTGCCTTGAGGGCCGCCAGCCTGGACACATTTTGAGGCCCGGGTATCACTGAACTACTTGAAGAAAGGACATGACTTCCAACCACAAGGTCTGTTGAATCTTCTCTGTTTCAGAAGGTCTGTAATGAGCCTATTCTAGGCCAAACCGTTGGACTGGACATTACAGGTTCACCAGCTTTCCAGTCACTTCGGAGTCCTTGGGTGGCTCAGGGAAAGCTTTGATCACACTGGACTGAAGCCCTTTATGCCTCTGTCTTCTGGTCTACTAGCTACACCCCCCCCCACCCCCGCCGCCACACACACACACGCATATATACACACACTAGAGAATCCATCTCAACTCTAATGGCTTCGTTGTTTTTCAAGTACAGAGAAAATTTATAAACAATTCCTTAGAAGTTAAAGGAGAGAGAAAAATAATATTGTATCCAGCTCAAAATGGATTTTTTTTTTTTAAATCTAAGAGTCAAACTGTCTCTTCCCTGGAGATAGGATTATGATTTCTCTCTTCTCTCACCAGGGTCTCATGTGCATTAAATACCCAATGTGGAACATGGTGGTGCTGCCTGCTGATGTGTGGTTCTCCTTCCAGGCACAGAATACAGTTGCCTTTCCCGGCTTCTTGTGGCTGGATGCAGCCAGGTGACCATTCCTCATCAATGAGAGGTCAGCAGAGGTGACACATGTGGCTTCTGGGATACAGCATTGAACTATTCAGCCACCACTGTGGGCTCCTCCGAGCTCTCTCCTGCTGAGGTGACTGGCGACGATGAAGCTGGTGGCTGCTCCACCATGTAGACAAGGTCCCTCGTGAGAGGACATGGAGCAGGGCCTCCTGCTAACCTCTGAGCAACCTGTAGGCGAGCAAGAAAGTAACCTTTATTGTCATGAGACATTAGAAATTGAGAGTTGTTTGCAGCTTAACCTACCTTATTTTATCTGATATGTGTATACCCCTAACAAATTAAATAATTCAAATTGTCTTGACATTGTTTTATGCCCTCAAGAATCCAAGGTGACCACAGATGACACCAGTTCACTGTCACAGTCTGGCCCGAAGAGAAGACTGTGCTTCCCAGAGAACTGATTTAGGCTTTGCATTAAACATCAGGCTGCTTCCTCCACCGCATGGCAGGTTTTCATCTCCTCAGAATAATTTTTTAGCAACTTGAGAAACTGCAATCCAAACATATAGTATTTTTGGCTGGAAATTAAAACACGTCACTTTTAAAACATAAGCAGCATGCCCTGAATGTTTATGGTAAAAAGCTCACTCCTGGCCAGACTGCAAAGCTCGCATTACCGAGAGGCAAACCCTGGAGCATGCTAGCAGTTTGCCTCCCAGTTCGTCCTTCCTACACGGTGCAACGACTGTGAATCATGTCTCCTCTGGCACATGGGCTCTCAGGCTCCATGACTGCTTTCCTATCAGAAGGGGACAGGTTAGAATTTCTCCTTACAGGAAAGGGACAGCAGTGGCAATGGACAGACAGGTTTCTGTCCACTGCACGGCCCGTGTGCTGAGCCAAAGCTGCCAGTTCCAACGAAGGCTCAGCCATGGAGCCTCCTTCTGGGGGAGTCCCCTTATTTCTTTGTTCCCACATTCATTTATTTCATTTATTCACATATTCGTGTGTTAATGCCTGCAGTGGGCCAGCTCCTGTGGAAGGGGTGGTGAGGGATCCAAACACAAAGAAGACATAACCCCACTTCTTAAGAGGCTGGAGCCCCACATTGGAGGCCCTTGGGAATACAGTCATAAGGAAGACACGACACACTATGGAATTTAGAGGAAGATGATGTGGCAAGGGTTCCGTGAGAGGAAAGGGAAAGAAATGGACATTTCCGACTACCACTTTATGACACTCCATTTCTACCACACCCAAAAGAGGTGACCATTCCTACATCAAGTGTGGGCCCGGAGCTTCAGAGACAAAAAGGGATTTTTTCAAGGTCAAGAAACAGTTCATTGGAAGAGTTACCTTTCATACACAGGTTTCTCTGACTCCAAAACTGGTGTCTGTCCCCCTGGTTGCGTGGTTCAGATGGTCCAAGCATCATTCCATGCACCAAAAAGTTGCCAGTTGGATTTCCAGTCAGGGCACATGCCTAGGATGCAGGTTCAATCCCCGGTTGGGACACATACTGGAGGCAATTGATCAATGTTTCTCTCTTGCATTGATGTCTCTTTCTCCCTGCCAATCTCTCTAAAAATCAATGGAAACATATCCTTAGGAGAGGAATAGAAAAAAAAATACTGGTATCTGTCAAATAACAATCTCTCTCAGCCACAAAAATTTACCATCTATACAATGAAAATAAAATAAAAGCACCAATCTCATGGAGTTAACTTTGAGAATTAAACGGCATAATCCGTGCAAATGAAGTTCTTAGTCTGACACACAGTAAGTGCCCAATAACTGAACATTATTATTAAGTTTGTACTGAGTTGTAGGCATCTGTCCTTCACAAATATTATTTTTCCCTTTAAGGGTGAGGAGAGCAAAGCTCCCCTAAATTAAACAACTTACCCAAAGTCACCTAAGTGACATCAGTGACAGTGCTGGGGTTAGGACAGAGGTCTGCCTGCTTTGAGCATTAATGTTCTTTCCACCATGCCATGGTGTCTTCCAAAGCTGATGCAGACCAAAAGCCCCCAGAGAATGGCCGGTATTCATCACTGTATTTCATATGAGGCAGTGCTCAAGAGCACACGTTTTGAGCCCTGGCCAGGTAGTTCAGTTGGTTAGAGAGTCATCTCAATACACCGAGGTTGCAGGTTCAATCCCTGGTCAGGGTACACATATAAGAATCAATCAGTTAATGTATCAATAAGTGGAACAACAAATGGATGTTTCTCTCTCTCTCTCTCTTTCCCTTTCCTCCTTCCTCTCTCTCTAAAATCAGTCCATTAATTTTTTTTAAAGAGTGCATGCTCTGCATTGCCCAGGCAGCTCCAGTGACCTTGGGCTAGCTATTTAACCTCTCTGAGCTCCATTTCTCCATCTGTACAATGGGGATAACAATGCATTCTCCCCAAGGTTTATGGGTGTATTAAACAAGACAACACATATGAAGAGCTTAGCAAGATGTCTGGCACATAGAGAGATCTCAATGTGTGTTTATGTTGATGATAATGATGATGGTGATGATGATGATGATGGTTCTGGCATCATTGGCATAGCATGTGTGACACAGACGTGGAAGCTGCCACCAAAAAAAGGAAAAAAAAAGGAAATGGTATTTAGTCCAAAACTATTATCTTGGCCGGCACACACTTCTGATTAAACAAAGAATGTTCGGGAGGCAACAAGTTAAGTAAGTGTGGAGAATGATGCTACCTACCAGAATTAGCATGCTAACAAAATGTTTTAAGGCATTGCTTCTTTATGTGACTTCTTAAAATGTTGGTTGGCGACGAAGCCAGAATTCTCTTATCAAAATGAAATCTGTAGAATTCAATTTTCAGCTCAAACAATGTGGTTTATACAAAGCGCCACCCTTTCAAGTCAGATGAGGAAATATAAAACTGTTCTATAATGGACACATTGTTTGCACACACAAAAAACATATGAATCCATGTTTCGTGCCAGGCCTCATTTGGCATCTTCAATAAAAGGGGGAAACTCTTGTCTCTCCAGAGGAAACCTCCAAGGTAGGTTCCAGCACCCTAGCAACTGTGCCCTTTGTTCCTCCCCCAGTGTCGGAAGACCACGCCCACTTCTTTCCTCTTTGGGATGCCCAGTTGTTAGGAGACGCAGACTAGCCTTTATCACCATTGGTCCTTTTCATTAAACTGAGAGAATGAATGACTATGGGTTGAACCTCTCAGGGGTGAGGGCAGTTCTACAGAAACGTGCTGAGGCCCCGTTAAATGTGCAGCACTGTGCCAGACATCCTGACGATGCCTAGAAAGGTGGATGAGGCCCTGTCTTGACCTCAGTGCACTCATATTTTCACTGTCACAATCACGCATGCAAACAAGTCTTTTAGCACTCTTTACAGAGTGCCTACTGTGTGCAGGCACAGTGCTGAGCATGGAAGAGAGAGAAGCAAGAGGCAAACTTCCTCTTCTCAGAAGGATCAGGGCCCAACTGCTTCAGAACTGCCGTGGAATGAAGAACCATCTAATGAAGAAACAGAGAAGAGTCTTTAAACAAGTCTTAAAAGAATGGCACAAGTCAACAAATGGCAATGCTTTCTGTCTAGGAACCAGGACCCAAAGTCACAGGCAAGGTCTGATAATGGGCTGTCACCTACGATTGCTCAGTGACTCGTTACCTACCTACCACCGAACACACAGCTGCTACAGGCCCTCCAGACGTCATGGGGCTGTCAGCAGTCCACCTTCCCTTCCCTTCCTTTCAGCTCCTGGTTTCCTATGAGAATTCCCTCTCTATGAAGACTTGTTTGCAGAGGACACAGCCCTCTTCAAGGAAGCAGTGAGAGTTTCATCAGCCCTCTCCCTGCCCACACTCAGCCCCCTGGAGGAGACTCACCGAGGAGGTGACATTTGAAGGGTTCCAACCAGGTTAAGGACAAGAAGTCTTCCAGGCTGAAGAAACAGCAAGTCAAAGGCTCGAGGAAGGAATGAGTTAGGAAGTTCAAGAAAACCAGAGTATAGGAACACAGAGACAAGAGCAGAAGGGGGTCTGCGCCAGATCCCTAAGGGTTTGGAGTTTATTCCTAAACCCTTAGAGAATGATAAGCAGAAGAGGGGTGTGCAATTGTCTGATTTTAAAGTATCCCTCTGGCTGCCCGGTGGAGAATAGACTATAGAGAGGCAAGACAGGAAGCAGGGAAATTAGCAAGAAACTCTTGCTGTGGCCCCAGAGGGCAGGATGTGGAGGTGGGGAGGGGTAGAGGCAATGATGACTCTGCTGGGATCTCAGGATATCACTCACGTTGAGAGAAGATAGATCCAGATATAATTTACAGGTAACATCCACTGGACTTGCTCATTGACATGAGAGGTAAGGGAAGGAAGAATCCAGGATGACTCCTGAATTTGCAGGTTGAGCAAGCATACAGACACTGCTATTTAATGAGCAACGGTGGAGAGTGCTATTACCGGGGGCATCTTGGAGAAGGCCATGTTTGATAGACATGGAAAAAAAAACCCCCACAAAGTTTTATTTTGACAAGGTAAGATTTGTGATACTGGAGTTGGGTGCGCAAGAAAGCGCTACGGATACAAATTCTGGTGTCGTTAGCATATAGATGATATTTAAAGCCAAAGACTGGGTTGTCTCCTGAAGAGAGAACTAGACAGAAAAAAAGATCCAAGGGCTTAACCTTAGGATTCCAACATTTAGAAGTCAAGCCCTCTGGAACAAGAAAAATCCTAAATATGCCTCTCCCTTCATACTCGCACGCCCCACTGCACTGCAGGAGAAACCGCAGAGGGAAAACCGAAACCGTTTTTAACCTAATTTGAATACTGTATGTACATAATTAAAAACATTTGGCCCCAAAGATTAATAACTCCTTTTACATCTTCCTTTGACAGTCGCTCTGATTTGTCGGGCGGGACGAGTGAGGCGGGCGCTTTCTGAGTTGATTAACACCTCCACGTTGCTTTGAGCAAAGTGCGGGGTGGCGACAGAAAATGCCACATTGCGAATGCCTGACTTGGGAGTGGGACTCTGACTTCGCGCCTCTAGATAGAGGCAGAGACTCACTTCTGACGGAGGGAAAGTATTACAAAAATATATATGTAACACATATTCTATTCCTGATTTAGGTCTATAATCTTATGAGCCAGACTGTAATGAATAAAGTTATAATTAGCTGTAGATGAAGAACACGCAGCCGTGTTTTCTAGGGTGCACTTTAGGGCTCCGATCCAATCTGCACATTTACAAGCTGTGCTATTTGCATCGACTTCTACGGACTCCGCTCGGAGACAGAAGAGGCTGCATTATTGATGACAGTGTTCGCATCTTGCTTATCTCTCTACGACACCCTGTGGGGTGTGGAAGTGCAGGAGGAGGGAACAGCCAGGAAATCCGGAAAACACTACCCCATCTTCACAAAACAGCTCCCCAAATAGCAACATCAATGTCTCGTCTCTGCCAAAAAAAACCTCTGGCATTTTCTCCTAACTAGAGGGATCTATAGGCTTGGACTGAACAGATGTAAAGTGACATGAATTGCTGTGACATGTGCTGTGTGACCTTAGACAAGTCACTTCCCCTCTCTGGGCCCTGGTTTCCCATCTGTGAATGAGAAGTTGGGCTTAACTAAGGGCCTTTCCAGCTTCAACATCCTGATGATTTACGGTTTTGTCAAAAGAAAATCAAACAGGATACTTACCAGGCAAGCTCCCGTGGGATCAGGGCTGCCCCTTGCTGCCAAAGAGCCTAGCCCCCATTTGCCTTCTGTGTTTTGATGTGGCATGAAGCAGTGCACCATGTTTGATAACTGGATCTCCCGTGACAAAGCTCTGACTTTAAGTGTTTGCCAATTTCTATGGTGCAAATACTCCCACCATGGTGGATTTCAATCTCCCAATATAATGTCACTGAACACAGAGTTGGGGAAAGATGCACAAAACTGGCTTTCTCATAAGGCGGCACGCCTACCAGATGAGACATACCACGCGTGGTATGTGTGAGGATAGCTGGCAAGTCCCTCCCTTTCTCTTCTCCTCTACTTCCCTAGTCAAAAGAGTGTAAGTAAGGGCCAGCACCGCAGTTGCAGGTAATGAAGACAGCGACTCTGATCTTTTGGAATGTCCCCTTGCCATAAAGCTCTTGAGGTCACTATGGCCTCAAGGCTAAGGGCACAGGCTCTTGCCAGATACCCAGGGTCCAAATTCTGGCCCTGCCACTTACCAGTTGTGTGGCCTTGGTCCAGTGACCAAGTGGAGATAGCAAACATGCCTACTGCATAGGTATAATAGTCAGCTTGGGGCATCATAACAAAATGCCATAACAAAAATGTATGTTCTCAGTTCTGGAGGCTGCAAGTCCAAGGTCAGGGTGCCAGCATGGCCAGGTTCTGGTGAGACCTGCCTTCCCAGCTTGCAGATGGTTGGCTTCTTGCTGTGCCCTCACATGTCCCAGAGAGAGCTGTGGTGTCTCTTCTTCTTACTAGAAGGGCACCATTTTACAGGGTCAGGCTGCCCTCTGATGACCTTATTTAATCTTCATCACTTTCTTAAAGCCCCTATCTCCAGGCCAGTCACATGAGGGATTAGGGGCTTCAATTTATGAATTTCAGAGGGGCAATTCAGTTCATAGCAACAGAGTTGTTATAAGAATTGGGTTAATGCATGTTATGGGCCTAGAACATAGTAAACACTCAATGTATGTTAGCTATTGTTGTACACACACACACACACACACACACACATACATTATACATCACAGGTGGCAAACACAAGGCCTGAGGGTCAAATCTGGCCCCCCACTTTGTTTTATCCGGCCTGTCACCTTGTTGCTACCCAGCAGCAGTGCCAAGCTCTTGCTTAACTGTTAAGGAGTAGTTACACTTATACAGCCCTAAAGTTACATCTGGCTCTTTGAAGGCACTGCGAGGCTGATGTGGCCCCCGGTGAAAATGAGATTGACGCCCCTGATATATATATTTGAAGATAATGGTCAATTTGAGTTTGACCCACAGAATCAAAGGTAAGGCCAAAACAAGGAAAAGAAAAGTAACTTTGGCACAAATTTTGTAAGCCTAGAATTCTATGTTCTTGCGAGAACGTAAGGACCACCCAGGACCAAGAAATATGCAATCTTATGGTCAATTCAATCCAATCATTGGTCTAGGAGCTTTGCCCTTGGATTTTCTGTTGAGCTCTGGGCAAACCATGAGTATGGAGTTAGAAATGTAAAGAGCAACCTTTAGTGTGCCATCAGCTTCTTCCCCCTTTGTGAGCCCGTGGCTGGTAACTACCCCGGCAAAATGGCCTGGAGAACTTCCTGCTTCTCTTACCCTCCTTTCCAGGACGTCCTCTTCCCCACACAGAGAGTTAAACTCTGGGTACCAGTCCTCCCAGTCTCTGGGTGAGCTCAGATAACATCCGAGTCTGCTGCCAGTGGAGGTGGCTGCCCCCCGACCCAGTCCCACCAATCTCCATAAAGCCACATGAGTAAGAAATAAGTGGAGGGAGTGGGAAAGGTCGGGTGAGAGGAAAAGTAAGAAAGAAAGAAAAGGAATGCCTACTTTTTAGCATCTCCTAGTTGGCAGGCATAGTGCCACATGCCTACAACTGTCCCAACTCTGATGGACTCTCCCAAGAACCCTGAGAAACATAATACAGAATTTCCCTAAAGCCCAGCAATTCCGCTCCTAGGTATATATCCAGAAGGTACTCAAACAGGTGTCCACAAATGTTTGTAGCCACACTACTCACAATAGCTAAAGAAGAGCCCAAATAAGTGTCCATCAGTGTATGAATGGCAAACAAGATATGACCTATACATACAATGGAATACTATTCAGTCATAAAGAGGGAAAGAATCAGGTATTTAATACATGCTATAAGGTGCAAAAACCCCTTCAAAATACTATGCTAAGTGAAAGAAGCCAGACAAAAATGGTCCAATATTGTCTAATTCCATTTATTTGAAATACCCAGAATAATTAAATCCACAGAGACAAAAGAAGATGGGTGGTTGCCAGGGTCTGGGGGGTGGAGGGAATGGGAGTGAGTGCTCCATGGGCACTCCCTCCCATCCTCTCCTGGAGGATGAGACGTTCTGGGACTTGATGTAGACAGTGACCGCACATCACTGCGCACGCAGCAAACACCACTCAGGGTTCACTTTGGAATGGTTAATTACATTCTATGTGAACTTCACCTTAATTTTAAGGAAGCCACTCACACTCTGGGTATTTCAAGTTTTATTTATTTGTTTTAGAAAAATAATTTTAGCTATTTATAAGAAACTCAGAGCTCCATTTAAAAGTGGAGGCAAGAAGTGACCTTCAGGTTCTTTTCCTAATCACCGAGGTCCAGGGCCCAGCTCTGGGGGAGGAGAGAATGAAAGAACTTACAATTATTAACTTCTCCAATGTGTCAGGAGCAGTGGTGAGTCTTTTACTTATTTCATTCAGCTCACACTTTCCTGGGCATGGTACCGTCGCTTTCCATTTATTACAACTCTGGCTGGTTCTCCCAAAAACCCTGAGAAACGTATGGTAGGGCTATTAGTCCCATTTTACAGATGGTAAAATTGAGACCCTTAAGTGTGAGGACCTGGTTTGAAATTTAAGTCTGTCTGACTCAGCTGCCTCAGACTCACCTATCAGGAGGTATCCCCACAGCGCGTCAGTAGAAATCACCACCAATACTCTTACAGCCACAGCCAGCACCAGCATGGACCCTGGGAGAGAGGAGAAAGCATAAGAATGGTGGTGAGGGGGACTCTTGGTGCTCAGCCATGTCTGCCTCTCTCAGGCTCTTCCTTCCCTGTCCTGCCCTCTAATCACCAGGGTAGAAATATGGCCCCGTAAGTATAAATGTCATCCGCCACAACCATTGGGAGGGCGGCTTATTCAGCTGAAGAGAGAAAACTTCCCTTGGCGACCGAAGGCTCAGGAGTTGCTTGTCAGACTACTCAGAATGGTTGGGGGGTCTTCACCCGCCATAGTCCAGGTTGAGGAATCCTTTCTGTTGCCTGCCCTGGGGCGACCGTGGTCTTCTAAAAGATGCCCTGGTTTCTCAGAGCAGGGCTGGGCGTGCTGGCCAGAACACAGCAGGGGGCAGATGGGGGCTTTCTGGCTTCTGGTCTTCACTCTACTGCCAGCGATCCGCTTCCCCCCCGATGAGCCTCCTGTCCTCGCAGGACCTCGTTCCATCCACGTGGAGAGAAGAGGGCGCACTTCCAACTAACTCTGAAATGTCGACGATTCTCCCTCAACACCTTCACATTTGCCGAGGCACTTGGCAGTGCTCTGCAGATAGAGGTGTCCTCAAAAGTTGTGCATGAATCAGATCCTCGTTATGAAACCAGACACGGGAAAGCAGAGGGTAAGGGTGGAGTGTGAACAACCAGCCCCTCGGTCAGGGTTAGCTTGTAGATGTTTATAGCAGTCAGGAAGGGAGAAGGAGGGAGGGCGGGGAGGGGAAAAGGGAAGAAAGAATGGAAGTGGTGAAAGGCAGGCAGCTTGGAGTCAGAATTTCTAAACGGGAGTCTCTGCTCTTCCGCTCGCTGGCAGCATGACCTTGGACAAGTCACTTGACCTCTCTTCGCTTCAATTTTCTCATCTATGGAATGGAGATAAAAACACGTACTTCCCGGGGTTAACCTAAGAACTGTTAAAACACAAAATTTAGCTGAGTACATTTTAAAGGTTTTATTGGCTTTATTCAATGATTCATGAATCGGGCAGCGTCCAATCTAGCAGCCAGAAAGGTCCTCCCAGGAGGTGCACAAAATGCAAGTCTTTCACAGGCAGACAAGGAACAGGAACACGGTCACCACACTGCACAAAACAAGTGGGCTGGTTATTGTAGGTGACTTTCCTTTAGCGGATGGCAGGTGGCTCTCAGGCAGATGAGCTAACTCATGCTAATCAGGTGGTTCTTCAATGACTGGTTTAAGATTCCGTTTCTGAGAGGGTGGGAACTATATTGTAGTCCTGGTTTGGCGACACGGGGCTTAGCACAAGTGACTCCATTCGGGGCCTGTTGTCTTGTTTTTAACAAGACTAAATGAATAATGTATTGGAAGGGTTCGACCCATTGCTAAGGAATTAGTAAGCACTTAATATGACATCAGATATCAGGCAAAGAGGGTGAGAGAAGAGAAGAAAGACACAAAAGAAGGTTGTGGGAAGGCGGGGAGGGAAACCCTGGCGGAAGCCCCGCTCAGCACGGGCCAAGCATTCTCATCACCATGACCACATGAAACGTCCCCGGAACCACAGAAAAGTTTGTCGTGGAAACTGAGAGGCAGGGCTACGTTCTTTTTTTCTTGCTCAAATTCAGAGACATGAAGTAAAGAGGCAGAGATGGGATCCTCTTCAGGCTACCCACAGACTCTAGTTGTCACCATTTATGTTGCTTTGAAACATCCCCCAAACAATCAGTACGTGTCCCATGGAAGACCGCGTCCCCAGGGCACCGGAGACCCCCACAGACATGCTCCCAAGCTCACGGGTATGCACACCCAGAAGGCGTTTTCAAACGCTCACTTGGACACCCTCCCACACGATCACATGCATACACAACAAGGTGTGTGTGGCCAAGGTCAGCGCTTCTCCTTGTGGGAATCAAAAGCAGTTACCCTTTTATCACTTTGAATTGATTATCTCAGCATTCTCTTCCCCAACCTCCCCCCACCCCCAGACAAGGCCCAGTTCCTCCACTCCCTGCTGTCAAAGTCCCCGCTCCTTCCCTTTGTGGCACTTGGCAGAGCTCATCCCCAGGACATGCGTGGTCGTTTGATCAGTGTCTGCCACCCCTCCTGCACCTGCTGCTTCAGAGCGTGGGGAGCCACGGCTGCTGGGCTGCAGAGCTCCTAGCACCACGCCTGGCATACAGTAAAAGCGTCATAAATGTGTGTGGAATGCTGGGATGCAGGAGTGAGCACCCCTAATGAGTCCTTTCAAATGCAAGGTCTCAACACCTCAGACCCCCTGAACCGGCCTCACTGTAAGGCCCTTGACCTTGTAAGAGCTCCCAGCCCCAGGCCTCTGACTCTCTCTGCTCTGTAGCCTCCCTGGGCGTTCAGAACAGCTGCCTCCTTCCTCAGCGTCGACCTCGGAGGCCTCGCCCCCAGAAGGGTGGGCAGGGGTCCCACCTGGCTCTGAGCTGGGGTTTTCAAATCTAACATAATTAGGATCCAAAGACCCCAGAGGGGTCTTTGAGCCAGTGACCCCTTTTCCTTTTTCTACCTGCCACGCTCAGCACTTTCCCTCCTTTCCTTCACACCCTTGACTGGAGCCTCAGATTCCCTTGGAACAAACATTTACATTTCTGCCTTTTTTTCCAGGGACTCAGCCTGTCTCTAATAAATAGAACATGAGCCGCTACCGCTGCCCAACCCCGGAGCAGTACTGGGGGGTCTGGGCGAGCCCTGGCTGCTCCATTCCTCTCCTGCAGGCTCCCCGGCAGACCTGCCCCTTCCATGCCGCCCTGCCCTCCCCCCCAGCTCCGGATTTCTGCGCCCTCCCCTTCATTAAATCAGCAGCCATCAGGCTCCTGGAGACATGGGCTGCCCAGCTTCCCGGACCGGAGAGGGCCCAAGGGGTTGATTAGCATATTGTTGTAAGGAAGGAAGGCTGGAGTCATCCTTTTTCCTATTGACACAAAATAGCGAGGACCCGAAGGCTCCCCCACCTCTCCAGCCGGCCAGAGGCTGCCGAGGAAACAAGACACTCCTCTATCTCTTTTCTGAACCCCCATTATTCCCTCCCCTCCTTTCCAGTTCTTCCCCTTCTTTTCCCTATTCTCTTACCCTGCTCACCTCCTCTCTTCTCTGACGCTCCTCTTCTGTTCTCTCCTTTGTCCCCAACCCACCTCCTCCTTCCTCTGCCCCTTCTCCCCTCTACTCCCCTCCATTCCTCTTCCCTCCCTCCCTGTCTCTCTCTCTCCTCCTCCTCCACCTCTCTCTCTCCTCTCTCTTTCTCCATCTTTCTTCTCTTTAACCTCCTGCTGTCTCCACCTTAGCTCTGTCTTTTAAAAACAACTGCAAACACAGAAGCCACCAAGGAAAGGCTCCCCCCCTCCTGAAGCCAACAGCAGACTAGTGCCCCCTTAGAGCTCCGAGCGTTTTCCCCAGGACCAAAGCTTTGCTCTGCCTGGAAAGCCACTGGAATGACAAATCTTTGGACAAATTACTGATTTCTCATCTAATTTACATCCAATTAGTGTGAGTGAAATGAATCATGTGGTCAGCCCCTCAGGGGAAACATTGAGATAACAAATGCCCAGAGCTTCTTTCCTGGGGAACTGACGGGCCCTCGGGGAAGTCCATGATTTACCCCTCGGGTCAGAGGCCCCCTCCCCTCCCCCAGGCAGGTTACCAAGCCCATAGATCAACCCCGCCCTCTCCCTGCAGCCCCTCGGGCCCTGGAGAGTTCAGACTGGTAATGAATGGGTGGGTGAGGACCAGATCTGCCTCTGTGGGGACCCACTTCAGATCAGAATGCAGAGATGAGTTTTTGGAGCAAGTGCCAAGTCGGGCACTCCAGACCCTCAAGCACAGCCTCTCCCCCACCCCACAGGGACTGCATGAGGCAGGAGGTCCAGGGCCCTGGTGACTCGAAATGGCATTTGCTGCCACTCACCAGGTACCAGGCCCTGTGTTCAGGGCTTTGCAGCACCAAGGCTCTTAACCCTCACGAAGCACGGAGAAGGCAGGCACTGCCCGGACCTCCACGTGAGAGGGAGGGAAACAGGCTCAGGGGCAACTTGCTCAAGGCTAGTTGCCCTAATCGGTCGAGAGGGAGGGCTGAGGGGTTTGAACCTCGGCGGTGTGAGGCCAGACGGAGTCCAAGTGCTTCACCATCGTGTTGTCTGCTCCATCTATTTCGCAAAGGAGGAAGCTGAGGCTCAGAGAGGTGAAGTCATTGCCCAAGGTCCCGGGTCAGGTTCGGCAGAGCGAGAGCACGGTCAGGCCCAGTGCCGTTCTTCCCCGGGCGTCCTCCTCCGTGGCGCAGGGCAGGGTCGGAGCTCCTGTGAGTCCGGGCCAGGTGGAAACCGCTTCTGCGGTGAACGCAGACAAACGACCCCAGGCCCCCCGCAGCCTGCCGGTGGCGGGTGGGGGGAACCACAGCGGAACGCAACGCACACCTTGGTGTGACTGGGTCACCACGTGCTCCTTCATGCATGAAGAGCAGCAGACGGAATTCAGAAATGTTTTTCTAAAACAAGAAAGATTACCCTCTGACACCGCTTGAAGTGGGAAGACAGGAGCGCGGGCGGGGCGGGGCGGGGGGCACGGGTTTCTTGTCTGAACAGTGCAGTAACTGCGTGTTTGGGATGAGTTTGCTCTTCCTGTGTAAACTTGTTTCTAGTCTGCTATTTAAAACCTGGCATATGGATGGGCTCTCAGCTTCCAGTACTGGCAGTTCTTAACATTCACAGCGACTAAATAAAAAGGGAATTTTAAAAACCAAATGCAGTTTTACCCCATAACAAGGCAAAGAGAGAAAACTACTAAGAAGTTAGCAACTCTGAACTTGCGCGCCACCAACCCTCTCCACGCGGAGGCCTCTCGGTGGTGCAGGGTGAGGAGAGAAGGGACCGGCATCCTCTGAGTACCTCCTGTCGGCCTCACGGTCCATGCTGGGCGGTTGGCCTTCAGGTTGGGTCAGAATAAGGGCATAGTCTTCACAACCAGCCGGCCAGGCACTGAAGCCCAGCTCTCCCGCTCACTAACTGGGTGACCTCGGATACGGCATCACCGTCTCTGAGCTTCAGCTTCTCCAGCTTCTTCAGCTGTAAGACAGGCCTACCATGGGACCTAACTCACAGGATGTGGTAAGCATTCCATGAGCTAATGCTTGTAAAACATGTAGCACGGTGCCCAGCGCAGACTGCGGGTGCGAAACGCTGTAGTTATTATCTGCACATCTGCTGGGGCAGTGGCGATTATTTTCCTCATTTTTCAGCTTCTGAGATTACAGATGATGCTGTACTTCGACTCGGCTGTCCAACCCATTCTTTCAAGAGGCTGAAGATAACCTCTGGCCCCAGGAATGTGGAAAGCAGAGTAGGAAGAGAGGCCCAGGGTGTCTAGAGGAGAAGGAAGGGGACACCAGGAGGCATAGAACCTAGCTCACTATGGTCGGGAGCGGAGTGGCAAGGCTCCAAGGCACAGCGACCAGTTTGATTCCTCCCTGGGTCCCCAGTAGCAACAGCAATTCTTAAGTGCTTATCATGTGCCTGGCACTATTCTAAAAGTTTTGCAAGTTGTGGGGGGTTTTTGCTGCCCACCTGAGCCACAGACCAGCTCAGGAAAAGAAGGCAGAAAAGTTAAGGCACAAGGTCACACAGCTAGGCAGTGAATGAAGGCCTGGAACACCCAGCCAGGGAGCCCCGCTCTGAGTTACTGTACTGTGCTGGGCACCAGGGGGCATCCCGAAGCAGAGAAGAAAGCATTGCACCCAGAGAGAATGCAGAAATGGCCCCTTTGGTGCAAGTAGGCCACCCAGTCAGCTGCAAGCCCCCTACCAGCTCACTGGGGGGCAGACCTGTTCCGGACTCCTTACCCGAACTGCCTACCCCCACTCCAATCAGAGCCAGCCCCCTGAAGAGCCAGTGAGAACCCACTTCCTGACCAGCACCCACAGGGCGGACCACCACCCCCCAGGTGTGTGGATGGTCCGAGCAGAGTGGTGCTGTGGTTCAGCAGCTTCACGTGGCCTCAGCTTCCTGTTCTGTAACAGGGAGGATCCTGGCACCTTCCCCATGTATGATCACCAGTGGGGATTAAGTAAAGCAGCTGTACCTGGCACCGAGCTTGCAGCTCTGTTGTTGCTGTTGCCAGCGAGGAAATGAGGTTGGAGGCGGCAGCAGCAGGTGAGCCCAACACCGAAACTGTTGGGTTTGAACCCTGCTCCGTCAGCAGGGCTGTGAGAGGGCTGTGGGAGCGTTGGGGTGTCTGTGTGGGGAACCCAGTGGTCTGACAGCATGACCCCACTGATGTTGTGGGTTGTCTCTGGCTCGATGGCCCCAAACACACTGAACCCCCCTGCTTCTTGGGGACTGCTCCCAGACACCTCCTCCCAGCTCCCTACTTGTCCAGAGCTGGGCTTGGGAGGAAGAACTTTGTCCTCACTCGGAGATTTGCCCCAGGCGTCACCGAGGACACGCCTGCTCGGAGCGCCTGCTTCTGAGCCTGCCACTGTCAAGACTTATGGCTGCCTCGTCGCTCCCCCTCGCTGGGTCTGGCTACATCACTTATCTCCCCGACGCTGACCTGCCAGCAGCTGCAGGAGGCTCTCTCCGGTAAGATTTGATTAATGAGGTTCAGCAGCAACAAATCAGTCTTATGGAGCAGCCCTCCCCCTCTCCGGGACACACGTTCACAACAGCCGCTGCATACAAACCGCCCAGCGGGTGTGGGGCTGCCACCGGCCCTCCTGTCCGCGGCCCCTGGCTCTGCACCCCTGTTCCCTGAGTCAAACCCAGCAGGATTTGCCCTCACCCCCAAGTATGCACTGCATCCTGGTGCAAGCAAGGGGGGCTTGCTTTTTCCCTTATCTTCAAGACAATAATTACTACAGTAGTGTAAATCACAATAGCTACTATTTCTGGACTTGCCGTATGCAATCACTTTGCTAAACACTGGACATGATTTTATTCGATTAATCCTCTCAGCAACCGTATGGAACAGGGATTTTATGATCCCCGTTTCACAGATGAGGAAAGTGAAGTGCGAGTGGGCCGGTCACTTGCACGTCACACAGATAGAAATGGGCAGAGCTGGGATTTGAACCTCAGTGCTCTTGCCTTTCATGGTACTTCTCCTGTTTGAAGTCTTAACTCTCTTTGGAAATACGAGGAAATCTATGGCCCTTCTCCTTGGCAAAATGCAAGCATCTGTACTCACGTAGACACACAATGTCGCCGCACGCAGACCCACCGAGTTTTACCCTGTCTATCCTGAGGCCACTGCCCCTCCCTCAGCCGCACCCCCCTGTGACACAAGCTCGGCCCTTTCCCTTCTGGCCCTCAGCTTCTCCTGTGAGGGCAGAAAGGGGGGGTCCCACCTCCACGGGTCCATCTCTCTCCCACTGTGTGTGTCAGGTGCCGACACCCAAGCCCTGCTTCCCCGACACATTGGCGCGCTCCCATCCAGAAAGTTCTTGTCCTTGGGCGGCACAACTGTTTTTCTCTTTGAGTCTCCAACCTCTCTGTGTGCATCACCCCACCCTGCCCTTCTCCCTACCCTCACTGCTTTATTGGAACTGTTTGCTTCTCAAGTAGTTACAGGAAGCCCATGGCACATCACAGTCGGTCCACTCCTTCGCAGCATAATCTACGCATCACTCTAGTGCATGTCCCTCCGGCCATGGTGACCCCATGTCACCTTCCCCAGAGTCCTTCTGAGGTGGGCGTTCAGCACACTGCTCCTTGGGCCCCCACAGCACCCCTTTCCCCCAGACCACTAGCCTCAGTCTCCACTTTTCCCTTGCACACTGAAAGGGCTGTACATCTCCCCCTTTCATTCCCCTCTTTACCTTCCCTAAAGCCCTCACATCCCAGAAACATTTGTCAGGGATTTGCCAATAATCACTTTTTCATCTGCTGGGGCAAGAGTCATCTTTGCATATAGATGCTTTCTAATAGATGCTGCATTGATTATGTAAAGTTCTTTTGGGAATCGCCTGGCCATTTCTGGGTCCTTACTGACCAGTCCCACCTCCAATACACATCTCCGATCTCCTGGGTCAGGGTGCCAAAGCACCTGAGCCAGAGGCTGGGGGAGGGCACAGGCCTCGCCTGTGGCGGGGATAATGACTCTACCCAGCCGAGATGGACTTGCGTGGCCCACTCTGCTTTATACAGGCTGGCCGAGGAAGGTCCATTTAACTTGAGTATGGCCTGTTCCTCAGTTGGAAATAACAGCAATGATTCTGGCATAAACATTTTTTTTGTACTTTGCAGTTTACAAAGCAAAGAGCGCCTCTCTGTCAGCTCATGCTATCCTCACAATGATCCGGTGGGAGGGGTTATTGTGCCCAGTTTACAGACATGGAAAGTAAGGCACTGAGATGTGCCTTGCCCAACATGGCTTGATTCTCGGGTAGCAATCCCAACCCTGGAGCCCAACTCATCAGACTGTAAGATTATACTTTTCCCCTTATATTGTTTTGCCTAAAAGTTCATGTGGAAAGGGGCATTTATAAGTGGTCTCAGCTGTTCCCACTCGTCCTGGTGTCCCCTGGGAGCTTGCAGGGAATGGGATGTGGTCATGTGGGTTTGTGCAGAGGAGATATATAAACAGCTATGTGCGGGGTATCTGGAAGTGGATGGGTGAGTGTTTCTGTGCAAACTAAGTGTGCATGTGTGTGAGGACGTGGGTTGAATGAGTACGAGCATGTAGAGTGCAAGCGGGGGCAGCCAAGTGTCTGGTGCGTGCACGTGTGGTGTGAACCCCTGGCCGGCTTCCTTCTCTGGTGGATCCTTCTGTACTTTGTCTTCAGAGCCCAGAGTCTATGGGTTCAGCCTCTTAGGATGAGAAGACCGGATGAACCAGCATTTGCAGACTATTTGGGGATAATTATAAAACCAACACTTTAACACACATGCCCAGTCCTTCAAAAATGGCTCCCCCTGCAAGCTCAGGACGGGCCTCAAACTTTGGGAGTTGGCCTCTGGGCAGCGCCTTTGGAGTCAGTGATCAAGTCACACAGAAAAGGGGGCCCATCGTCTCGTGGGTGTGGATGTGGGCCCAGAAAAGTCACTGTGTGTTAGGCCAATAGCCTCAGAGGGCAGAGCTGGAGGGAGGGGGGACAGCCGTGCCAAATTCCCGTGGAACACAACACCTCCTGCCACTGTGCCCAGGGGTCATAGGGAAGTGTTCAGGGACCCTGAGGCAGCTCAGCGGGGCTCCACCGAGCCCTGGTGGAGTCTGGTGGTTGGCCTCTGAAAGCACGGTCGCTGGTCCCTCAAGTTTTCCTCTGGCCAATCCCCAGCTTGTGAGATGGCAAGGTCCAAAGAGGTCTCTTCATTGGATGCCCTCCCCCAGGTCTTATTGTGCCGGAGTCAGCTCACAGAGGGGTCTGGAGGCCTCCCGGGGACCCCATCATGGCCTCTGAGACAGAGCAGACTGCCATCACAGTACACTTGCTGGCTTCCACTGGGCCCAGAAACCCTGAAAACGGCCCTAACCCTCCGCAACACCGAGTCTGTAACTAAGAGGTGGCAGGGAGACAAAGCCCATCAGGTTGGTGGGGTACCCTTATGGCCCAGCCCAGGCGGGCCGACTTCCCTTCCTGCTACCCCCAGGCCAGCATTCCAGGCAGCGATGCTGGAGCTTCCCCTGGAGCTTCCTGGTCTGGCTTCTACCTGAACTTGGCATCCCCGTGTGCCAGTTAGAGTCACACCTCCCATTTAACCAGAAGCACATTTTCCAGCTTGTTCTTCCACTAGGCTGGGCTCCAAATGCCTCTTGTGGTTGTTTCCGAAATCCAATCCAACCTCAAAGCATGAAGATTTGCCATTATTAAAGACGAGCAAAAACATATGCCTCGGGCTCTGGAGAGAATTTCTAATGAGGATTCCAGAGATCACAGCCTGTTTGTGAGCCTCGGAATCCGACGGGCCCTTAACAGTCACGAAGCCCCTAATTACGCTCCCTGCACATCCCAAGTACCCACCACCCCGCCTCCGCCGCGCGGCTCCCGTGACATGAGTCTGTGTGATGTAGAGATGCGTTTAAAGTCGGCCTCTAAAGGGAAAAACCAGGCATGGTCAAAATTAGCCCTACAGATCCCTCCGGGGGGGAGACCAAGGCCCCGTCTCTCAGCGAGTCCAGCACAGCCGGGCTTCCCTTCAGCCTTGGAACAAATCACTTTTCTTTGGGTTAAGCACCAGATGAGGTTATTGGCTTGATTTGAGGGACCATGTTCCATGACAAATGCACGTCTTTAAACACTAGAATCACCCTCAGGGTAATACTCACAGGATAGAGGTATGGAGATCCTGAAAGCCATTGGGGGAACAGCAGGATCCATCTCCCAGCTCGTGTTTGCTCTGGGGCATAGCTCTTTGAATGAATTGGGGGTCAGAACACCCACTTTATTCTCCATACACACTCTTTGTTGTCATTATTACTGAGCTGTGTGCTTATGCGTGGTTGAATTCAAATACGTGAAGTGCGATCTCCCTGGAAAAGCCATTCCCTGCATTACAATAGGTTTACATCCTTCACAGCTACTACCTCTGCATTCTGAATGCCACTTCTTCCAGGAGACATTCCCTGATTGCCTCTGCTGGAAGCCGTGTCTCTGACTATAAACTCCCATAGTCCCTAATCTGTACCCAACTGATGACCAATGTCACCCTGTGTCTCTCATCATAGTAACTATGCATATGTCTTATCTCACTACCAAACATGTCATGAAGTCCTTGAGGGCAGGGTCTTCCTCTGCTTCACCTCTGGGGTCCCCACAGTGCTTGGTCCAGTGGTTCCTATATACCTCTTATCAATAAATGTTGATTCAAAGAATAGACATATACACAAGTGAACTACAAAACTGGTTTATCTTGGGGAATAAAAACTTCTGTCCTTTGCTGATACAGAAGTACTCTACTGCTGGACTTAGAGCAGGCTGGAGTGAGGGTCTCCATGTTGACCCGACCCCCCAGATTACATGCCCTGGGGGATGCCTTTCCGTGCCTTCTTCACTCCGTTGCTCCTCCCCGCTGCCTTTCCCACCAGGCCCTCCCATTCCGATGCACTGTGTGGGGCCCATGTGCCCCAGGAAAATGGCAGGAGCCTCACACCAGCAAGCATTAATATCTCTATTTCACTCATAAAGAAACTGAGGCTCAGAGACACACATCTGGCCTGCAAGCTTATGGTTAGTGAACAGCGGGACCTGGATTTGTGCGAACCAACTCTGTTTTTCCTTCTTTCTCTATTTAATCACATGCTGCCTCTGGAGAGAGGTGCCATTCTGTTCATAATGAGCGTCCAGTTATTATGGGGAGCCCCACCCCTCCCAGACCAACGAGAGGCCGGCAGCCCGTGTCCTGGTGACTCTTGTCCCATCGGAATGTTCTGTTGGGGAATAATTTTAGAGGCTCCCTGCTGAAGGGCAAAACGAGCCTGTGATATGGTGGCAGCACCTCCAAATGCCCCTTTACCAGGTCACCTGCATTTTGCCCCCAGGTCTCTTGAGGTGCTGCGACTTCTATGTTTTCTTCCAGGACCCTGGCACCCAGCTCCAGACTCTGCACCACTGGCTGTCCCCCCTTCGTCACTCCCTCTTCCCGTCCCTCTCCCCCTGAGGGACGGCACAGCATGAGGAATGAGGGCTTGGCACAGCAGATCTTTAATACTTGACTGGCTGTTGGCAAGTCACTTAACCACACTGAGCTAAGTTTCTTCACCTGTGAAGTCAGGATCATAAGACTCATATCAGAGGCTCGCTGGCCTGAAGTCAACGACATGTGCAGCAGGGGTCCCAGCTCAGAGCACCTTCAGCCGGACTTGAGACCAGCCAGGGCGCAGAGTCAGGCCGTACAGACAGCACCTCCGCTCCTGCACTCACTCACCAACTGTGCGACTCTGGCAGGCTGCTCACTGTCTCTGAGCTTCGGATTCCTCACCAGTGAAGCAGGAATAAAATAGTACCTAACGCACGGGGCGGCTTTGCGACGAAGTGAGTTAATTCACACTAACGCCTTAGCACAGTGTCTGGCTATTACTCAATCAATGTTACCATTAATTATTGGCCACTATTAATTATGCCAGTGGACTGATGGGCAAGTGTGGAAGGGGTTGCTTTACATGAGGTTTTGACTAAAGTAAATGAGCTATTGCCTCGGGCATTGGTCCTTGGGCTGCCTGGTGTCCGAGCCCTGTGGAGGAGTGGGCAGCAGGCAGCATGAAGGTGGAGGAGCTGTTTGAAGGTACCTGGGCTACACAGGGCAGCACAGGCTGGTTTAGTGCAGTGGATCCCCAGGAAAGCTAAGATATCTATTTACTGAGCAGCTACTATGTTCCCAGGTCTATGGTTGCTGCTGAGGACTCAGTGTGGACAGGAGACACAGCCTTGCCCTCCCAGTGTGCCCAGTCTGGTGATGCTTCTGGGCCTGCATACCCAGAGACCCTTCCTGGGGGCGAATCTCAGAGACTGTGGGGTGGCCCAGCACAACACAGGCAGGGTGGTGTACTCACCTCGGTGAGTCCCGGGCTGCAGATGTGCACAGAGGAGTTTGCCAGAGCAGAACAACCGAAAACAGTCATTGAACTCACACAAGGCCCCCCAAGGGGCTCCCAGAAGTAGCCGGGAGACATTGTGTAGGAGAGAGCAGGAGAGAGAGAGGATTCAGGGCTGCGATGGACAAGGGGCCATATTATTGCCTAAGGCCAGTGAAACTGGGGGAAATGAAGGTGCAAAATGGGAGCTCCAGCCTCCATAAAGGATGGTCCGTGCCCTGGCAGGGCCTTCCTTCCCACAGACTCGCTTGCTATGACACCCCTCCCCCCCATTCCTTCTGCACGGCCTGCACACACTGGGCGCACCCCAGAAAGTCACGGGGACGCACAGCACCGCACGCTCAGCAGGCACACATCTCACAAGTCCTGCACACACCAGGCTGTCCTCTCCCCACCATCTCCCCGCCCCCACTCCACCGGCCCCTCTCTCCAGCACCCTGTGGGCTTTGGGACCTGGCAGACCCAGCCCCCAGTCCCAGCCCTGCCATTTCACTATGTGATTTGGCAGAGCTACTTAAACTCTTGGAGCCTCAGTTTCCCTTTCACAAGGTTGCTGTGATGGGCTCATGCATGCAAAGTCTTTAGCACTACACAGGTCTCCTGCTTTTCAAAAGTTCACTTTACGCCACTTCACTTTACAAAAGACCTAAGTTAGCACCTGTTTTTGCTACTCAAAAGAAATCTGAAGGTTTTCACTTTTACAAACAGCAACGACAACAAAGTGGAACGTGAAAACCACAGTCAGCGGTGGTTGTGCAGCCAGCACCTGGAGCCGCGCGGGTGGCAGCACCCAGCTCCTTCCCCGGGAACTGTGCTCAGCACCAGCCCACCGTAGCTGCGAGCTGTGTCTGTGAGCATCTGTGCTTTCTCTGGATTTGTTTTGTGCATCTGTTCGCAAGATGTGCCCTAAGGTAATTGCTTCTTCACTTTACACCATTTCAGCTTACAAAACTTTTCAGAGGAACTTTCTACTTTTGGATGGTGGGGAAACCTGTACCTGGCACATATGGGGTGCTTTATAAACATGAGGATCTTGCTTACACCCCACGCCAGAGTCATGGGCACACCTACTCCACCAGGCCAGGATCTCACCACACATAACGTCCCAAAGACCCCAAGCCTGGTCCTTCTTCTCTAGGTGGCCCTACAGAAAGACCCGCGGGGGCAGTTTTGCCAGGAATGCCCATAGGGCCTCAGCCCCCAGAGGCAGCCCAGGAGCCTCTCTGCACACGGGGGCTGTGCTGGGTGGCCTCACCCCAGAGATGCTTCTCTCCCCTCCTGCACATCCCAACAGGACTCAGTCAAGACCAGCCTCGCAGCTGCCGCCCCACCTTCCCCCGAGCTCCTCCCTCCGCTCCTCCACATCTTCTGTTATCTCAACTACTTTAAGAGAGTTCTCTTTTCTCCCCCTCGACTGCTCCGATGCTAATCTCTCTCCATAAATCATACCCTCTAATCTTTTCATCACCTTTCTCTGATTAAAGCAGCCTGGGGGTTGGGAGCCACAATCCTCAGTGACTATAAATGCTTTGATGTCCAAACGCAGGCTGTGGCACTGGCTGGCGGTCAGGCTGTCAGCCACCCCGTGTGGCAGGCCTGGCGCAGGCACCGTCTACCCGAACACCTTCCCCAGTTGTCCTGGGCTGCCAGCGCGGCCCGGCACCTCGAGGATTTCACAGATCTCTTCATGAATATTTCTCACTACATACTGGATGTCATTATTCTATTGAGAATCAATTAGCCCAAATGTTGTTATGACAGCTACAGAAAAATGATATTTTTAGCTTTGCTTTATGCAGCTCTGTCTCTTCACAGAATTATTGAAAACCTTAAAACTGATCTAGTGGCGACAAGGGCCTTTGTGGCAAGCCGGGGAGCGACTGATCTGGGACTGTGGCACAGTGGGTCGTGCGAGGCTTTTCTCAGTGAAGCGGGAGCACGTCAGAAATAACTCCCAGGGTGGAAGGCTGAGTGTGACCTTGGGCAAGATACAGGCCCTGTCTGAACCTCAATTTCTGCATCTGTAAAATGGCAATAAAAATTATCCCGACCTTTAGTGTTGTGATGAAGATGACATGCAACAAGGCGTTAATAGCACTCAGTGAGTCCTGGCCAGGTAGCTCATTTGGTTAGAGCTTCATCCCAATATGCCAAGGTTGTGGGTTCAATCCCCAGTCAGGGCACATACAAGAAACAACCAATGGATCGATAATAGACGGGTGAAACAACAGGTCAATGTTTCTCCCTCTCTCCCTTCCTCTGTCTCTCTAAAAGCACTATGTTAAAGAACACATATTTAAAAAAACAACAACTCGGTAAGCCTCACGGCAGCACCATCACAGAGGTTCCGGGGTTCCATGTGTGAGTGGCACTGGTGCCTAGTGATTAAGCAGGAGGGCCCTGGAACAAGGCTGCTTAGGTTCGAGTCCCGACTCTGACACTTGGTAGGCATGTGACCTTAAGTCACTTAACCTTCTCGGTGACTCAGTTTTATCACCCATAGAGTGGGATTTAATCACACCTACCTGTTAATGCTGTTGTGAGGAGTAAATGAGCTAATACAAGTAAAGCACTTGTGAATCCTTCCTGGCTCAAAAAAGTGCCATGTCTCAAACAAGTGTTGGAGAGGATGCAGAGAAAAGGGAACCCTAGTGCACTGTTGGTGGGAATGCAGACTGGTGCAGCCACTGTGGAAAACAGTGTGGAATTTCCTCAGAAAACTAAAAATGGAACTGCCTTTTTTTTTAAACATATCTGGTCTTTGTCCTCAGTTCTTTTTTTTCTACGATTTTATTTATTTATGTATTTTTACAGAAGGAAGGGAGGGAGATAGAAAGAGAAACATCAATGTGCGGTTGCTGGGGGTCATGGCCTGCAACCCAGGCATGTACCCTGACTGGGAATCGAACCTGTGACACTTTGGTTCGCAGCCCACGCTCAATCCACTGAGCTACGCCAGCCAGGGCTTGGAACTGCCTTTTGACCCAGTAATTCTGCTGCTGGGCTTATACCCTAAGAGCCCTGAAACACCAATCTAAAAGAACCTATGCACCCCAATGTTCATAGCAGCACAATTTACAATAGTCATGCTCTGAAAGCAACCTAAGTGCCCATCAGCAAATGAGTGGATCAAAAACTGTGGTATATTTACACAATGGAATTCTACGCAGCAGAGAGAAAGAAGGAGCTTATACCCTTTGCCACAGCATGGATGGAACTGGAGAGCATTATGCTAAGTGAAATAAGCCAGGCGGTGAGGGACAAATACCATATAATTTCACCTTTAACTGGAACATAATCAACAAAAGGAAAAAAGCAAACAAAATATAACCAGAGTCATTGAAATTAAGAACAGTCTAACAATAGCCAGAGGGGAGGGGGGAGGGGACAGTGGGAGAATGGTTTTCAGGAAGGACACATGGACAAAACCAAGGGGGAGGGTGGAAGCAAGGGAGGGAGTTAGGTTTGGAGGGGGTGGGGGGCAGGGGTGGGGAGAAAATATGGACAACTGTAATTGAACAGCAATAAAATAATTTAAATTTAAAAAATACGCCAGCTCTTTTTAAGGTCGGATGGCTGTCACGGTCGCCTGCCGCCCACCTTGCTCAGCTGACCGCTGAGGCTAACATCCTCCCCTCCTGTCCCTGCATATTCAAGCCCTCTCATCGTGAAACCGTAGCTCAGCTGTCACCTCCACCGCTGCACCTGACAGACAGAGACCGGGATGCTTGTTCCAATAATCGCTGGGTGACTTGGACAAGGCAGTTAGCCTCTTTGTCTTAGTTACCTTGGAGGCAAAAAAGGGAAATAATCATTTCTTTACACCTCAGATACGGTACTGGCCCAGTTTGGAAACTGGGTGGGCAATTCCTCACTCAAATACCAGCCCCCTCGGACAGCTTCTAAAGATCACTTGCATTCTTCTCCCCCACCAGGAGCAGTTTTACAGATTTACAGTACACAGGGAGCTGTTTTATGGGAAAGAAAAGCAGAAATCATCTTTGGCCAAGAGGCCCTGGACTAGAGTAGAGGGGAGAGGCAGCTCCCCCCGCCACCCCCCGCTCCCCGCAGCCACAGACTGCCAAGACAGGAGGAGCTGGTGTCAGGAAAAAGGTTGAACCTACCTGAACACCTTTGCTTCCAGCCAAGGTATGCCCCACTCTCCTGTCCAGTAGGTTTTGTCCAGCTGGACTTTAACAGCACCTGACGGCTGACATCTTTCAGCCGAGCAAGGGCCAGAGGAGCAGGCTGGTAGGAGCCCCCAGGGGTCCCCAGTGCTCCCGGTACCCTGTGCTCGCCAACCCTGGCTCTCTGCCTGAATAAATCCTTGCTGTGTTCTCAGGCTCAGTGCAAATCAACCCTTATTTATGCAGCCTCCTCAGTCCCTTCTTTTGGGATTACCTCCTCCCCCTTCTCCATGGGCCCCAGCACACTCTCTCTGGCTGCCGCTGCAGGGCTGTCTCTCCGCTGCACTGTAAGCAAACAGAGAACCCAGACTCGGCTCGTACGTGCTCTGTGTTCTCTGCTCTGTCTCCCTTGTCTTGTCATCACACTGTCTCCAGGGCACAACTGGCCTCCCTGGAGACTGTCCCGCCCACTGTCACCCCCTCTGTGGCCTCTGGAAGAGCACCCTGCCCAACCTCAAGTCCAAGATCACCTCATACAGCCTCGTAGGCTGTGCCCTGCATAACTCCGGGTGCCACTCACATGTCCGTGGTGTGCCGACGGCCCTGTGCACCACAGGGGCCCAGCCTGTACCCGGGCTTTTAAAAGACTTTTCATGATTCTGGATAATACTCCAACTTTTGAAGGCCCTGTCCCAAATAAAATCATGTTTATATACTTCGGCTGGTATAATTTCTCTCTGTAAAAGTATTTGGAAAAAAAATTTATAATTTGACTTTTGAAATGTGGCTATGAACAGCTGATGTATATTTGGCTGTAATTTCTCAGCAGTCATTCCCGAGGAGTCTTGAGAAAAGCAAGAACTGAATCTGCAAACTGGTTTCAAATGTAAAGTAGCTTTTATGAATTTAGCAATTAACAAAGTTGGTCTAATGTTTTATAGACATTTAAGTACACATCTATTCTTTTTCTCTTTCAAGATTTTATTTGTTTATTTTTAGAAAGAAGGGAAGAGAGGGAGAGAACTTTCGATGTGTGAGAGAAACAGTTGTGTCTTGCACACCCCCAACTGGGGACCTGGCCCACAACCCAGACATGTGCCCCGACTGGGAATCGAACCAGCGACCCTTCGGCTGGCAGGCTGGTGCTCAATCCACTGAGCCACACCAGCCAGGGCCACGTCTATTCTTTTTCACCCTGCAGTTTGCTTCTTATTTTGGAATCAATAACAGTTCCTTTCAGAAACCAGAATTGTCGTGGGCCTCAAGCCTGAGCCCAGGCCCTTTCCTACGTCTCCCCAGGTGACAGAGGCCAGTGTATTGCTTAGAAAGACACTTTACTGAAGGGCTAGCGATGTGCAAATGACTATGTGCCCCCCTCGATTCTTGCAGTCTAAACATAATTATTAGTAGCCCCCCCCCCCATTTACTCTATAGGGTATGACAGTCTGCACTGTCGGTTATGTGGTCACTGTGAAATATGGGAAGAAAGTGCCACTGAGGAAAAGTACCACCAAGGAAAGGGTGGCATTGGCTGGCCCAGCCCTGCTCCAGAGTCCCTTTCAGGACAGGCTTTCGGCCCTTCTCTTGACCTGCTCCCATACGGTCCAGGGAAGTGCACCCTCCACCCTTACCCCCACCTACCCCGTCTAGAAATGTTCTGGGGACCATCACAGCTCAGAATCCACAACAAACTGCCCTCACACCACAGATAGAAAGTCTGTTTCTCACCCGCATCTAATGTCCGCTTGCCAAAGTCCTCATTTCCTGCTGCACGAATGACATCTTTCTCAGAAGACTGACAATGGACATTTTCATTTCCTTTGGAGAAAACCCCACTCCCATCCATAAGGATACGCTCTGGCCCTATGATCCCAAAAATACAATTGAAAAATAGTTCCACGTTAATACATGCCCCAGTGTCTTAATCTACATATCTTTAAATCTTAAATCTTTCATGGAACAAGGCACAATATCAATTAATCAGTCGATCAATTTCTCTTTTTAGCACCAGTCAGATTGTGTTATGACTATATCCATGGGCCCCCTCCCTGAACTGTGAGTTCTTGGAGGGAGATATGGGTGCCTCATTCATCTCTGCATGCCCAGTGCCGGTCCCGGCCTGGCACACAGAAATGCTTCCTGAAGGATGAGGGGATGAATACATATGACAGCAGTGTTCTATTAGACTGTGAGTTCCTTGCGAATGGAACTGTGGCTGTTCATTTCTGTCTCCACCATAATATGCAGCAGCCCGTGGCAGAGGCTCACTGGAGGGCAGAAGCTCATGCAACATTTGATTGAATGTGGGTGGATGGATGGATGGATGGATGGAAGGAGGGATAGATGGTTGGATACACTTTGGGTGGGTATATCCTGAGCCTAAGAGATTGTTGTCTAAGGAGAAAATAGAGCGCTTTGACCTCTAACAGTTTTTCAGGGCCTAACTCCAAATCCCATGAGGACTGACTGCTCTAAATGGTCCCCATCCTTGGATTCCCAAGAGAATTTTATGGATCTTTACAATAAACTCCCTTCTCTTTCAGGCAGTTCAAATGGGTCTTTGTTTCTTCTACCCAAAAGAGGCTGACTCAGATAGGAGCCGTCCTCTTATGTAGGGGGAAGGGAGTTAGGGAGGGGCCCACCACAAGTGGGTCTCAGGAAGCATGGTGTACTTCTCTCTCGCTGCCTTCCCCAAAACAGTGGGAGAAGGCTGGGCTGGTAATCAGAGCCGTGGGAGCTCAGTTTAATTTAATGAACCTGGGAGGCTCCTGTGCGGGTCTGTGTCAAGTGCTGGGTGGACAGCTTGGTTCTTGTCCTTGAAATGGTCCACCAGCACCCTAGCATCACCCCCAATAGTTGCTGTTTTGTGCCGGGTAAATCACCCACTGTTCTGGGACTCAGTTCTGCATCTATAAAATGTAAAGTTGGAAAGAGGTCCTCAAGCCTTTCCTGCTTTTACGTTTTGCGTTCAAGGTTGCAGATACGCTCCCACTGGAAATGCTCCCCATTCTTTGGGTGGAATAGCACGTCTGAGCTCACCAACACTGATGTAGAGCCCCACCTCCTCGACTGGCTTTCACAAAAGCACAGAGAACGTGGCATGATTTTGTCATTTTTCTGTAGCTCACATTCTTCCTGCCACCCAGAAGTCCTTCACGTTTTCACCCTCCTGGACCAGTCTCTCCTCCAGAATTCCTTCCCTCCTGGTACCTCCGCCTGCAGGCCCAGCCCCTGCCTTGCATTTCAGCAGGCGCCCCCCTCCTCCCCGGGGGGTGATCTGATTTTCTCTGCAGGATGGTGGTTTCCTAGGGGGCAGACGAGAATGTCTTTACACAGTCCTCTCTCCCTACAAGGGGCTTGCTCAGGGCTCTGACACAGTAGGCACCACTGAGTATTTAATGTCATGGGCAGCTGAGCAATGATTTTGATTGTGCTGTAGAAGGACAGTTTATGACCAGGTAAATGTTCACAAATTATTGTAAGATTTTTCTTTTCAAAAGCAGATCACAAAACAGCAAATATTCTAGGCTATCACATTGTTCTCAAATGGATTTGGAAGGAATGGGGGGAGATGTGTATGTACCCAAGACATTTTCATTCATGAAGGCAGATTTTTGGGTGACTTGTTTTCTTCATCCAGCATAGCTATATTTTGAAATGTTTTAGAATGACTCTCTTTTACTTTCAGAATGGGAAAAAGGAGAAAAGATATTTAAAAATAAATAAGTAAATGTTTGTTTAGTGAATGGAAGAACCGGGCTCTGGTGTGTTAGCGGAGACTCTAATTTGAGCTGGATCTCGGAGTGGAAGTCATCCTCCGCCAGCCAAGTCCTCCTCCCCACCCAGCCATTGTTAACACTGGAACCCCAGAGGAGTTTCTCACTGTAGCTCTGTTCTTAAAGAGTTGGCAATGATCTTTTGTGGTTCATTAGGAGTAATAGTCGTACTGCTTTGGCCGAAAGCAAGGATCACAACCCCTCCACGTACACCGCACGTTACAGTTTTCAAAGCGTTTTTATATACACATCCTCATTTTCTCCTTACAACCCTCCAAGGCCATCATTAGTGCCTCCTAGTAACAGGAGCAAACTGGGGCCTCCAGCGAACAGCTGAGGAGGTCAAGGTCACACAGCTGGCAAGGGGTAGAGTCTTTTACTCAAATCAGCTGCTTCTCCTCGTGTAAATCTCCAGGCCCGCAGATCAGGCAGCGTATCAGGGGCACCCACATTTCTTTTTGCTCCCCAGGGGTTCAATTTCCAGGCAAGCAGGGTTTGCGGACCAGCATTTTCTGCCTGGAGTCTGCAATGCTCAGGAGAGCTCTAAGGAAGAACCCCGCCAGGAGCAAACCCTGCGTGAGGGAGCGCGTCCGCCTCTCCTCTGTGAGCCACGGTAGTGGCCGGGACACGATGCCCCGGTGTCCAGGGCAGCAGCCGTGGGGGAGGGAGCAGCAGAGGCGCTGGAGGGAGCAGGGAGCATTTCTGCCTGGAGAAGCGGGCGGTGCCTGGAACCGGGGCTGGAATCTAGCCTCTGGCGGCGCAATCTGGGCTTAACTTGTTTCTACTCCGGAAGGAAGAGACGGCTACCCCCAAAGCGGGAGCTGCTCACAACGTCCCGCCCCGTTCCTGGTGGAGGAGGTGGGGTGGCGGCGAACCTCTGACCTTAATGCCGCAAGATCGTCAGAAACTTCCCATTTGCTGCCACCATCTCACCAAAAGGCCAATTCTCCTGCCGTTCTACAGACCTCGCGTAGATCCACGAGGAGGAATCTGAAAATTAATTACACTTCCTTTATAATTATGATCAGAAAAAATACAAAGTAGTAGGGAAGATAGTAGATACTGAGTTTGTATATGGCTTCCAAAGTAAATCCTTTCAAATGTTTTAATGAGAAATTTGAATTTGCTTGTAGAACTTTTTTTTATATTAGGTTTTTGTACTGGAAATGATTACACACAATTGATCGAATGACTCCAAACAAATAATCAAAAACTTCAATGAGGATTTTTCAAATTCTTGACAGGCGCCATCAACAAGATAGTTTGTTCTCACCTGTAAGCGATAAGATATTTCAAGCCATTTTAAAACAAGTGTTCAACACAATTGCAATTGGATTTACAGACTCAGCTAGGTCTTTATTGACAGAAGTGATGTTGGGATTTCTTGTGCTAAAGCAGGGTGTGGGGTCTAATCGAACTTTTTCGTGGGAAGAGTTTCAAAGAGCTGAGCTCTAGTCTGCACACCAGGCATGCACCCTGAGGACCGTCAGGCTGCAGGGAGCCTGGACGCCCGGAGAAGCACAAAGCAGGCGAGAAGGGACAGAAATGCCCCAAAGCACATGAAACCGAGATCCAGGGTCACCGCTGGAGCCTCACCACTCCCCAGCCCCAGCCTGCTTGCCTCTGTCCTGGACTGGTGACAGCTTGGACACCTGGAACACAAAGTCCAGCCATGCCACAGGGTCCCCTGTTCACCGTGGACTGTGGTATACTCTAAAATCAGTTGATACGGTAGATGTCCACTACAGTAGATGTCCACCCTCTTGATCACACCCACCCCATTTGAGCCTGCTGGCCACTTACAGGAACCTCAGGGTATCCCTCCTTAAGCCCCTCCATAGAGCCCCAGCCCAGGCTGCTCCCTGTTAGGGGCAACCAGCCAATGAGTTCCAGATGCCCCAGAACCATGTGACTTCTCCAAGGGTAGGTGGGGGGTGATGTTTCCTGGCAGGTCAGGTGAGTGACTCTGGCTTAGAGGTCCCACCTGGTAAGAGAGGCTGGAAGGTCACGAATTTCCTAGGAGGGGTTCTCAGCCAGCTTTGGGACTTTGTAGAGAGCTGACACTGGGAGAAGAGAGCCCAGGGGAACTGAGGGGAGCACAAAGGAAAACTGGGCTAGTGCCCAGCAGAGCCCCTCCCAGGTAGGACTCAAGAGCCCTTCCCCTCCTGCTCTCCTAGGCCTCCAAGGGCCCTGTGAAAGGACCAGAAAGGAACTCTGGGGCCAAGGAGCATCCAACCCACCGTGGAGGCAACCCTGGGCATGTGAGGCAGGAGCCTCCTTGTTGTTTCTGCTGAAAGGTGGGAAAGATGAGGAGGGTAGATGGAGGAGGAGGGACTAGGAGAAGACTGGGTGGAGAGGGAGAGAGCAAGATTGGGGAAAGAAACAGATGTAAAGACAGATGGGGAGAGACAGAGAGTGGGATTTGGGGATAAAGATTGATGAAGGGAGGCAAGCCTGTGAGGAAGGGGGGCGGAAGGAGAGGGAGGCAGAAAAAGCATATGAAGGAATCCGCCTAGTTCCTCAAACACAGGATTGCGAGCGCCCTTTGGAGAAGTCGAGCTTGGTGGAAACGCTAACTCCACCGGCAAGTGCAAATGCAAAGAGACCCTGAGAGCACTTTGTGCAAATATCAGGCCGGGAAGTGCTGCGCCCGCGAAGCTGCCGGGCACCTCGGTGGCCCCCCGCCCCAGGCTGCACGCTAATTCACTTTGCCGTCACCTCCGCGGGCGGGGTCGGGCAAGCGCGGGCAGCAGGAGCGCGCAAAGGGCGCAGAGAGCCTTTGGAGGGCCAGGGGCCCTGGCCCCGGCTAATGGAGCAAAAGACAGATCAGCAGAAGCAAGGCAGGTGGGGCTGCAGGGGGAGCGCGGTCACCCGGGAGGAAGTCAGAGCGAGAGCGGCAGCGATGCTGAGGAAAGGATGGTGCGCTAGGACCTGGGCTTGGGTTCTGCAGCTTCCACCTGCCTCGTGAGATACTTTGAGAAAGACTTACTGGGCCTCAGTTTCCTTGTTTATAAAATAGGAAAGTAAAACCTTTGCTGTTTTCCCTCAAAGGGTGTTTGTGAGACTGAAATGTGAAGGGGTTTGGAAAACAATTAAGTTCATAAATGGTACCTAATGGTGATGACGATAATATAATAAAGGCGCCTGGCACTGTTCCAAAGGCTTTGCGTATATTTGCTCTTGCAATACTCTCAACAACTCCATAACTCCATTATGACGGTCGTGCAGATTTTAAAACTGAGGCACAGAGAGGTTGAATCACTCATCCAAGGACACACAGACAGAAGTAGCCGGTGAACCCCAGCAGTTTGGCTCCAGAGCCCATGCTACATTAAAGTGTAGGAGCACATGTTGTTAATGCCTACACGTTACAATTGAAGGAAAGGAGTTGCAAAAGGTTGGGGCCTTGCCCTGTGTCCCACAGGTAGTAAGCAAAACCAGAATGTGGGCTTTCAGGCACAGAGGAAGTGAGTGGAGAGAACAAGGACTACGGGGCATGGAGACTGGGGTCCAGCGTCTTGTTCTGCCTCTGTGTGAGGTCACGAGAGTTGATTTCACTCTGTGTGAAAGGGACCACTGACCAACTCCACAAAGCTATTGTAAAGATTAAAGGAGAAAAATCCTGTGAGGAACCTGAGCCACAGGTGTGGCTCAGTAAATTCATTTGGTCAATATTTATTGGGCGCTGTGCCAGGCCCAGAAGACACAGTGATGACTGAGACTGAGAAGATCCCTGGCCCAGGGGACTTGCCTTTTACTAGGGAGACAGATAACAAGTAAACACTCCTTACAGATTGTGACGAAGAAGGCCAGGAAGAGAATGAAGAGAGCATTCGTTGTAAGAGGTTCATATAGGGAAACCCAGAGAGATCAGAGAAGTCCTCTGTGAGGAGGTGATATTACATCTGAAAGATAAGATAGAGCCAAGCAGGAGAGGAGCTGGGGATTGTATCCCAAGAGGGAGGACAGCCAGAGCAAAGGCACTGAGGCAGAAAAGAGCTCGATATACTCCAGGGATTGATGACGAAAGCAGGGTGAATGGCAAAAGAGGGGTGCAGAGGCAGGCAGTCAGGGGGCTGACCTGCAGGGCTGTGTAGTCCCTGGATTTTATCCTGAGCTCAATGGGAAGTCATTGCTTTAAAGTAGGAGTGACATAATCCAATTTACCCTCTTTTGTATCCATTCTAGAGAGAGAGGGGACAGGGGATGGGGGAGAGAGAGACTTGTTGTTCCACTTATTTATGCATTCATTGGTTGATTCTTGTATGTGCCCTGACGGGGGATCGAACCCACAACTTTGGTATATCAGGATGACACTCTAACCAGCTGAGCTACCCGGCAGGGGCAATTTACACTCTCAAAAATCACACTGGCTACCGGATGAAGACAAGAGCAAGAGTGAAAGCAGAAAGTTCTAGAAGGTGTGGTTTCTATTCAGGCTTGAACCAAGAGATGTCAGGGGAGTTGGAAAGACATGGATGAATGCAAAAATATTTTATTATAATATGAATGCTAACTGCCGCTCACCTTTTCATCATGATCAGTACTATCTAGTCTCGAGCTCAGCTTCCAGGCCTAGTAGAGTGGGCTTCACCAGTTCCACTGGGAACATGGGACAACAGCCACCAGTTATTTAGCTGACCCCCCTGTCCTGTTGCTTCATAAGAGGAGTTGGGGGTCAGGCTGGCCCACAGCTAGAGACCAATGGGCAAAACTTGAGACTGTGCGCACTGACCCCACCACCGGAGACCAGCTGGCCCTCATCCCTCCTCCTCCTGAGTGCTGTGTTAGGTCCTTGGGGGGAGAAGGAATGATCAGCCACGGTCACTGCCTTCAAGGTAGAGTATTCTGGGGGGCAGGTTGCTCTGGAGATCTCAGGAGAACAAACTGGGGATTATCCTGTTGTGTTTCTCTTTAAGCATTTGTTGTTGAAATGGAAGTTACAATCCAAGCTAATTTGAATAACAGAATCATAGGAAAAAACACCCTCTAACCACAAAAATGAATATTCAACATTCCCACCTTATCTTCTTTGCTTTGTAGGGCTGTTTCTCAGCTGCATATTAAATGGCCCCTTCATGTGAAGCTGGCAGAGTGGCGGTTTTGCAAGACAGAATGCTGCTGGGCTAAGGTGCTAAATTCAGAACATAAGTCATTCTGGGCCTCCAGGATTTCAAAGCCCTTACAAGGACAGGCCGAGTGCCACAGTGCCACGGGGAAGGTGGAAGGACTGGGAAAAGTTTGGATCAAGACCCTGGAGGGTGCGGAGTGAGAACTGAATGTTCCTAACCAGCTCTCGCAAGTCCAGAGGCCACGCTGCCCTGGCTCTGGTGGGGTGCCTAGGGAAATTCCCCGAAGAAGAGCATCTGATACATGGGTATCTCAGAGGGTGGCCCCGCTGCGTAAGTGCTGTGTGCCTCGGGTGCCCCTGCAGAAATCCCACAAGTTGTGTTTACATTGAAAACTGCAAGTTCCCTGGATTCAGCTGGCCCTTGGGACAGAATCAGTATGATATTCTCTTTCACCCACTTTTCAAGCCGGGCAGAGCTTCTTCTGTGTGCTCGTGCCCTCAGCTGCACGCGCTGACACACCACACCAGGAGCAGCTCCCTGCTCACGACACTAACTTCTCTGTCTCCTCGCCTTTGCATTTGCTGTGCTTTCTTCCCAGATGCCTGCGCCTCCAACTGGACTCCTGGCAAGTCCCTGCTCCATGTCACCTCCTCTTGCATTTCCGGACCCCCACCCTAACCGGCTTCCCAAAGAACTTACACACTGTGATGTAATTACCTGTTTTCACATCCTCCACCAAACTAGCTTGTCATACGTTCCCCAAGGGAATGTCTGTGGCTGCAGCACTTGGCCAGGACCCGGCACAGAACCGAGACCAGCCTGGGCTTGGAAACGCACATGTGGGACATGGGTGGCTTTGGGACAAGACAGTGGGTGACACAAAGGAAAAAATAACAGTAACTATGGCGGGTGCCAGAATCAGGATCTCAAATGGTCTGACTTGCTGGATGAGTGGGCTTAATCCAACAGGAAGACATTTAACAAAAACAAATGTCATGTCCGACATTCGTAGTTCACACCAAGGACCTTAGAAGTGGAGCTGGGGTTGGGGGGCAGAGGCCCATGTAACATTAGGATTCATTGGTTGCCAGCAACAGAAACAATGCTTGCTCGTGCAGGCAAAAAGGAAATTCAGTGGAAGGAACGGATCGTTTTCAGGGTTGAAGGAGAGGGTATTGCACCAGATCTCAGAGGAGGGGGGACACAGCCATGACTCTCCTCGGCCAGGAGAGTGAGGAGAATTTGGCTGACATGCTCATGAACAGCATTCGTGGTGGGAGGCGGGGTTGCCCAAGAGAAAGAGACAAGCTTCTACCAGACGAATGGAGAGTGGGTGCTGTGGAGGTAAAAACAGGACCACACAGACGGTGGGTCCAGTCCCCTGGCATTACAGAAGCTCAGAGAGGGCAATTGCCTGCCTGCAGACCCCCAGGGACAGACACAGGCCTCCTGGCTCCAGATTTGGTGGGAACATCAATTTCCTCAGGGTTTGGTGCCCACCCTTTGTCTTCAAACCAACCCTCAAGGAACCTGTCTTGTTTTGGACATATCTAGAGGTCTTAGCCTCACTGTGCACTGTCTACAATGGTCTCTGATTCCAGGCTCCGAAACACACCCTTGCGGAGGCTTCCCTAAACTTTGCCGCTGCGACTCGGGTGGCCGCGGGATCTCCAGTGAGGACTCGCACTGCCGACTTCAGGAAGTGACTGTCATAACTCATTTATTTTCGTGTCTGTTATGAAGGCCTCCAGGGTGGCATAATCCACAGATACAAGCCCGCTTCACCTCTACTAGAAGGGTTTAAAAAAATGAAATTAGACATGTTTTTGAGGCAAAATCTCCCACAGTTAACTCCCCGGTTCGGCACAAATTCTCTTAGTATTCGTGACCAAAGGACACTCCTCCAAACCATTTCCTGTCATCTCCTCTGAGCTGTCAACTTTGATTATTCCTTTCCCGGTGCTGTGCCTTGTCTCATACGAAAGGAATCATAAATACCTCCGTCCCCCTTTCTGAATCTAGGGCTCCGGCACTTTTTATTTCCTGCTTCACACAAAACTTTTCAGAAAAAGTGCAAAGGCGAAGACAGCAGCTCCAGTAAATCACTAGGAAAGGAGAGTGAGACTATTTCTAGGCAGTGACCCAGAAACTGGCTTCTTTGTCCAGCATCCGGTGAGGCCTACTGTGTGGCGGGCCTTCTCCTGTCCCTGCTCTGGCCGCTGCCCGAGGCCATTCGAGGTCAGGTTTTGCACTCAGCCACCCGCCAGAACTGTTCTCTGCGGCCCCCCTTGGAAGCCTGATTGAATGGCCTCTTTTTACCTCTCAACCCAGTTAGTGTCTTTGGCAACATTTCTTCACCTTTTCCTCATGTGTCTTCCTCACTGGCTGCCTGTGGGGTGACTTTGTTTAACGGCCACCGATCTTGATATCCAGAACAATTCCTGGCACATAACAGGCACTCAACAAATAGCTGTTGAGTGAATGGATGGATGGGTGGGTGGATGGATGAATGAATGAATCCCTCATCTTCTTGAAATTCTCAGGATCCCAATACACCAGCATCTCTGAATTCCAGCACAGTGCCTGGCATGTAGTCAGTGCTTTAAAATGTGTGATTTAATTTCTCCCCCTACCTCTCTCATTGCTTCTTGCCCTAGTCCCTGGCAGAATTTTATTCTCTCCCTGCTCTCTTTTGCCCCCCATTACATGTTTGCATTTCTTGGTGTTCTGTCCTTGCTCCTCTACTCTTTCCACTCTGCACAGAGAATGCTCCGTGAGTGATCTCATCCACTCCCACACTTTCAACTTCCATCCCACACTGATGCATGAAGCCGCTAGTGGGGGGGAAAAGGAAGAAAAGTAAAATTGTCAAGTTGGAAGTCCTTAGGCACCTCAAAGCTTGGCAAGTTGAAGGGGTGGCAGAATAATGGATTGAAATTTTAATTTACATTTTGTTTTCCCTGATGTAGGAGAATTGGAAAACTATGTGTATTTTCTTCTCTGTAAGTTTTCCTCACCAATTCTAAGAAAAGACTCAGGACTTCTTGCTCAGGGATGTTGGCATTGGCTAGGCTGAAATCAAATGTAGCCTGAAGCTTGGCACTTGACTTTGAAAACATAAATTCAGCCCTGGCTGGTGTGGCTCAGTGGATTGAGTGCCGGCCTGAAAACCAAAAGGTCACTGGTTCAATTCCCAGTCAGGGAACCTGCCTAGGTTGCAGGCCAGGTGCGAGGGGCAGCCGAGAGATGTGTTGCTCAAACATCAGTATTCCCCTCTCTCTCTTTCTCCCTCCCTTCCCCTCTCTAAGAATAAATAAATCAAATATAAAAATAAATAAAATACATTCTTAGAGAGGGGAAGGGAGGGAGAAAGAGAGGAAGGGAAACGTCAATGTGTGGTTGCCTCTCATGTGCCCCCCACTGGGGATCTGACCCACAACCCAGGCATGTGCCCTAGACTGGGAATCGAACTGGTGACCCTTTGGCTGGTGACCCTTTGGCTCTCAGGCTGGCATTTAATCCACTGAGCCACACCAGCCAGAGCAGATAAAAATCTTTTTTTTCTAAGAAGAGAAAATATAAATTCAGCGAGAAGATTATTCTGGACCAGCGTTTCTCAACTTCAGTACCGCTGACATTTGGAGATGGAATTCTCTGTTGTGAGGGCTCTCCTCCCTAGAAGATGTGACAACCACAAGTTTCCAGACATTGGCCAACGTCATCAGTGGGGGGAGAGGGCAAACTGGCTCCTGATTGAGAATCTCTGTTCTAGATTATGCAGGGAAGGAGGGAGGCAGGGAGGGAGGGAGGGAAGAAACTGCCAAACTTGGGGGTTGGATAGCTTTCCTTAGATTGGGAAGAAGGGGATGTTTCAAGGTGCTAGGAGCCATAGGGAAGGAACTTTTGTGTCCTTTCTGTTGTGCAGTAATTCACAACCAGCATCCTCCTGGCTTAGCACTGCCCGCAGGCCTTCCAAGGTGACATTAGGAAGGGAGCCGTGGAATCCCCAAAGGCATTTGGGATGTTGCCTTCTCAGTCCTACTCTGCCCCAGGTGTCTGCTTACCTGCTTCTGCAGCTTTCCCTGCCTGGGTTTATGGATCAGTGATCCTGTCCTCCCTCTGTGCCCCAAGCTGCTCTTGGCTGCCGCCTTGCTGTCAGGAGGCCCTAATGCAGCCAGATGCCCTCAGATCAAATCTGTGGGAAATTAGGTAATTAACAACTTTGGACAAACTGCCTAAAGTATCCCATGAATCCTTTAAGTGTCTTTAGTCCTCCTAGACCGAATCTTCTGGCAAAGACTGACATCATTGCTAGATCTCTGCTCCCTCCTTGTCCAAAAGTTGTATTCTACTGAGTGTAAGTGAATGAACACTGTTCAATGAATGATATTTCAACTCGACCGCCTCATGAGTATCCAGCAATTTATAGAATCTCCAGTTCCACTGAGTCCTTATGAGCAGGTGACATTGTCCAAATGCATCAGCACTGTCCACCTCCATCACTCATACATTTTGTCCTGATCCTGCCTACTGGTAGGTGCTGGGGACCTGGCTGGCTGGGTATCAGGAGTGCCACCCAGACCTCCCACCAGTGGATAGAAGATGCAAGTAGCTGTGCCAGGCCCCCAGGACCCACTAAGCCATACTCTACCCCCAGGTTCCTGAGAATGGAGCCCTGTCTTGAATCTCTCACTGGTGGACTCTTCCCAGCCTTCACAGTTTCTTCCTTACTTACACAGATCACCCTGAAACTTGTTCTTCAAAATTCTTTATCATAGGAAGAACCCTGGACCAGGAACCTTGCTGGCCATGAGTTGAACCCCAAATCAGAGCCCTTAGAAGTCTCCACTGGTTACATCAAACCCGCTTTCCTTCTGGGCCATAGGTTATGACTCCTTCCTGCAGGGCAAGCCCGCAGGGAAGTTAATTTTCCTGGCCTTAGACAAGGCTTATTCTCCCCTCTCCCTAACCCCTTCAAATCCCAGCCCCTGACACGAAGGTTCTAGAGGCCCACGATGGACAGTACACAAATGGACTGATTGGTAATGTCATCCCACAGATTTGGAAATAGTTCACTGTCTGTGCTTATTTATGGGTTAGCATCAACCTGGAGAGCAGCTTAAAGACTTCCCCTAATATCTGTTTTTAACGCCCTAAGTTAGCACACACTTTTTGGGAGCAGCCTGTGTGCCGGGTGCTGTGCACAGCACTTTTCCAATTCCATCCTTCTATGACCTGGATAAAAGCATCCAGGTCCACAGAGCAGAGGCCTGGGTACCAGAGTCAGAATACAAAGAGAAGTCAATGGTGGGAGCAACCAGACAAGATACTGGGGACCTGTTGTGGGGTCTGGACTTTCAGCACACAGCGAAGGGAGCTGACCTTCCACAGCCACATAGGAAGGCTAAGTTAAAATACAACATAAAAATTACAAATATACAGTCAAACTTAAGAGAAAGAACTGGCTATATAAATAAATAAAATCTTCAGAGAGAGAGAGAGAGAACTGGAATTCCCAAGAGTCAAAACAAGGGACCTCAAAACCTAAGCAGAAAAAAGACACAGGTACTGGGGTGGTCCACAAGGGTCTTGGGCATAATGACTTGGGCTCTGGGATGTTAACGCTCTCAGAGCAGCACTGTGGCCTCCAGCCTGTGCAAGGTGAGAGCACAGAACTCTCATAAAGGGTCAAGGAAAACCCTTTTCCATCAACCCAAGGAAGCATCAGGCAAATAGCTAGGGCTGTGGATGGAAAAAAAATTTAAGTCGTCTGCAAAAATTCAAAATCCCAGGTGACTTTCATGTGCAGGTCTGGACTTATATTCCCTAGGTGGTGCTGGAGCCCCATGCTGCCTCCCTCTCTCTCCCTCTCTCTTTCTCTTTCTCTCTCTCTCTCTCTCTCTCTCTCTCTCTCTCTCTCTCACACACACACACACACACACACACACACACACCACATGCACACGGGTGATCTGAATCATTAAGGGCATTCCACAGCTCAAGAAACAACCTGAATACCTGAATATTCATCAACAGGATAGCTAATAAATTATAGTATCCTCATACAATGGGAAAGTATTATGCAACATTTGGAAAGAATGATGTATGCTGTATGTATCAACATATTTTTAAACATAATTTTGAGTAAAAAGAAACAAACTGTAGGATTATCCTTGTTTATTTTTTCATATGAATTTTGTAAACATCTTTCTAGTTCTCAATTACTTCCTTCCCCTCCAAAATACCTATTTGTATTTTTATTAGGATTGTGTTAAATATTAACTTAGGGGAAACTAATTTAGGAGAAATAAAATAGTTATAAGATGTAATTTTTCTGCCCAAGAATATAGACTGACTCCCCATTTCTCCAAGGTTCTTTTTCTAAGAGTTAAAGGTTTTTCATTTGTTTGTCTGTTTTCACACATGCCTCGGATATTTCTTGTTAAATTTATTACTATTTTATTATTTTGTTGATATAAATAAGCTCATCTGTCCCATTATATCCTCTATTGTTTATATACCTAAAAGTTAATAATTTCTGTATATTTATCTTGTACACTGCTATTTTATTGAATTTTCTTACTGTTGGCAGTAGTTCCAAAATGTATCTATCTAGGTTTTCCAGACATACAATATCATCTGAGAATTGTAATTTTATTTCCCTTTTTACAATTTTCACACTTCTAATTTCTTCCTCTTACCTAATTTAATCTACTGCTGCCTTCAGCACAGTATTAAATAACACTGCTGGAAATGGAAAGTCCTCTCTCATTTCTGACTTTACTATGAAATCTTTCATCATTTTCCCGTTATGAATGATGCTGTTTCTTTGAGCTAAGACAGACTTTTTAATTCCAAGGAAATATCCATCTATTCCATTTTACTGAGTGCTTTTTCTAAAACAAAAATTGATCATTTCTTTTCATAAATGAATCCCTTCAACATGCTGAATCATTTCAACTGGTTTCTTACTGTTAAACCATCCTTGCATTCCTAGAGCAAATTCCACTTGGACATAATTTATTATGTTTCAGTGCTGCTAATTCTGTTTGCTAATGTTTTATTTAGGATTTTAAAATTGATAATCATAATTGAAATTAGCCTGGCATTTCCTTGGTGTTCAATCTTTACTATGATTTGGTAGCAATGCATTGCTAAATGCATTTAAACAATCTTATTTTTCCCCTTCTTTTCAACTTCTAAAACAGAATAATTAATATTAGAATATTAGAATTATTCTTTTTTTAATTTTTTATTGTTGCTCAATTACAGTTGTCCCCATTTTCCCCCCTGTTACTCTCCCCTGCCCTACCCATGTTCCACCTTCCACTTTCAATACTCCCCCACCATTGTCTTTGTCCATGGGTCCTTTGTACATGTTCCTTGACTTGATCCTACCCCTTCTTTGCACCATTATCCCCCTCCTCCCAACCCTCTGGTCGCTGTCAGTTTGTTCTTTATTTTCATGCCTCTGGTTCTATTTTGTTTGGTTGTTTTGTTGATTAGGTTCCACTTATAGGTGAGATCATATGGTACTTGTCTTTCACCACCTGGCTTATTTCACTTAGCATAATGCTCTCCACCTCTATCCATGCTGTTGTGAAGGGTAGGAACTCCTTCTTTCTTCCTGCTGTGTAGTATTCCATTGTGTTAATGTACCATGGTTTTTTTTTGTTTTTAAAGCAGATACAATTTTTCTGTAAAACCATTGGTTTAATGCCTTTTGGGATACAGCTCTTTGACAACTTTCTCAATTTTACCATTGATATCAGTATATGTAGAATGTTTTATGTCTTCTGTAAGCATTTTGGTAAATTACATTTTCTTAGAAAATTTCATAGTTATTCTGACTTTCAAATTTGTTTTCACAGAGTTGAGCAAATGTTTTTTATGATTAATTTTCTCTCTATGTTAATTCCTCTGTATTATTATTGTGTGTATATTTGCCTTTGAAGTTTTTCTAGATTAGAGCTATAAATGTATCTATCTTACTGTTGCCTTTTAAACCTTTTGGGGGTTTTTATTCTATTATGATTCGATTTTCTAACTCATTAAATTATTCTTTCAGAACTTTCCTTCTGCTTTACTTATTTTATTCCATTATTCTTCTTCTAACTTTTTGGGTTGGATGCTTTGTTTGCATTCCTATTTATTGAATTTAAGGGATAGCATTGAAGACTATATAATTTCCTCTGGCATTTCTAGCCTGTTCCCACTGCCCTTCCACCCCCACACAGTAGGGGGTTTTTGTTTTCTGATTTTTTTATTTTCTACCTTACTGAATTATGACCTGAAAATAATGTGTGTCCTATTTTTATTTAATGGGGAGATTGACTGAGGTTTAATTTGTAGCTTTATTTTTGGAAATGTCCCATCAACATTTAAAGGAAAATTGTAACAGAGGAGTCCTCTCTCTGTTGTATGTATGTCAGACCTTGTTAATTATATTATTAGGTGTTTTATTCATATTTATTTTCTCCATTTCGTCTGTCAAACAGAAAAAAGTAAAATCTTCTACTCTAAGTGCATTTCTCTTCCTCCTTGTATTTCTCACAAGTTTTGTAGTTTTGCATGTAGCCACTACTTTATTTGGCACAAAGATAGTTCATAACTATTTTATTTTCATTGTAATTAAGTACATAATAGATCTGTATCTATAATATTATTAGTATATACATGGATATATATTAGATTATCAGAATTAGGAAGTTCTCTTCTTAGTCTCATTTAATGATTTTTAGCCTGAACTCTGCTTTATCTGGTATTAAGACGGCAACTGCAGCACCAAGGCTGTTCCACCTGCATTAGATTCCTAAGGCTGCACTAACAAAATACCACAAACTGAGTGGCTTAAAACCACAGAACGTTATTGCCTCACAGTTCTGGAAGCTGGAAGTCTGAAATCAAGATGTTGGCAGGACCATGCTCTCTCTGGCGGCTCCAGGGGAGAATCTTTCTTTGCCTTTGGTATTCGCCAACAACCCTGGGCATTCCTTGGCTTCTAGATGCATCCCTCCAGTCACATAGCCATCTTCTCCCTTTGTGTCTTAGCATCATCTTCCCCATGTGCACCTCTGTCTCTGTGTCCAAATTTCCCCTTTTTATAAGGACACTGGTCATACTGAGTTAGGGTCCGCCCAAATGACCTTTATTCAGAAGACTTCTGAGATATGACAGCAATGCATTCTCTCATTGCTAAGATCGCTCTGTTCAGCTTTTCATCTTCTCCTTCTTCATTGAGATCCTCTTGGTCTCAGCTGGCTTTGGCAGCCCTTTTACATAAACTAGAGTCTGTGGCTTAAAGTTGCCTTCTAGTTTCACTAAAGGTGAAGTTTGCAGGTGTTTTGTCTTGTTGGATTGCATTGTCTTCCAGGAGGAGAAGGGCAAAACGCTGTTTTACAGTCACACATAGTCTTGATAATAGTGATCAATTTAAATTGCTCTTAAAGGATTGTTAAATCAAATGAAATATATTTGTGGGTCACACTCTCTTATTTTATGTCAGCATAGAACTTCTTTATTAGGGCATAGTAGTCAAGCAAAAAGCTTTGGAAAGAGTCAGGCTGAATGTAGTGCGTTAAATATTGCCCCTCATCAAATAAAAGACATGTCCACTAGGAAACTGAATGTGACCTAAGTTGGACAATGGGTCTTTGCAGTTGTAATTCAGTTGAGGATCTAAAGATGAAGTCATCCTGGATTATCTGGGTGGTCCCTAAATCCAGCCACAGTATCCTTAAAAGAAGAGGAAAAGACACAGAAGATGAGGCCTTATGAAGACAGAGGCAGAGACTGGAGGGATGCATCTCCACACCAAGGAATATTGTCAGTCACCAGAAGCTGGAAAAGGCAAGGAATGGATTATCTCCTAGAGTATAAAGAAGGGACCCCCCCCACCGCCTTGATCTCAGAGTTCTGTGAGAGAATACATTCCTATTGTTTTAAACCACCCAGCTTATGGCTATTGGCTCTAGCAGCCACAGAAAACCAGTACACCCAGTTTGAATCTTGCCTCCACCAGTTCAAGGTGTATGACCGTAAGTAAGTCTCTGGGATGCAGTGGAAGGAATCGAGCTGGAAAAAAGTGTGACTGGACACAAATCTTTGCAGGATAGCAAAGGACAGTTGTTGTAGGATAGCAGCAGTACCTACCTGGTATGTGGCCACAGAGCACAGGAGCAAGATCAGGGAGCACGGTGGGGCCTCAGTAAGGCCTCACCTGAGTCAGAGCAATCCAGGCATGGAGAGGTGTCTGGCCTGGAGTGACTCCCCTGTACTGGGGCTCTGCAAGGAAAGGTGAGGCCTGACTACAATGTGAATATTAAAAGCACCAGGGTGAGGTCAGAAAGACCTTATCCTTCCTGCTCACTGCTTGGTGACCTTTGGCAAATTAAAGTTTCTGAGCCTCGGGAACCGCATCTGTAACTCAGGGATAATAAAGCACCGAGAGTTGCTATGAAGATTACATGAGAATCACAATCATAACAGCACTACGTGCCAAGTACCATACTAAGCACCTCTACTTGTGTTGGCTCATTTGGAGATAATTAGTGTAGTGCCTGGCACCTGAGTGCTCCATAAATGGCACCTAGTATCATTTTATTGTGGTGTTTCTTAACATTTCGGTAGAGTTCTTGACCTGGAGGTGTCTCGTGGATTAAATTTAGGGAATCCACCAACCCCCTGATGTGTACGCACAAGTTGGTGTGTATGTGTGCCTTTCTAGAGCGCAGAGCCAATCGGCTGTCTTCCGGGTCTCAAAGGGAGCAGTGACCAGAAAAGCAGTGGGTATCTGCTGCGGAGGAAATTGGGTTCTGTGGCCTAAGAAATCCCTTCCAGCCTGGAACCGAATGAGATGGAGCCAAAGCTGCTGCAGTCATTTGTGTGTCCAGAACAAAATGAACCTGGTGTTCTGTCAGACACGGGGGCCCTGCAGCCTTGCACTAGATTCTCCTCGCCATCCCCACCTGTTAGCCATGGGCACATTTTGGTGGGGGGAACAGCAGGAGAAGGAAAAAGAAATTTGCAATTTTGATGCACAAGGGGCGATATCTAAAGACAATTCCCGGTGCCCGTAAACACCCACCACCTCCGGCAGCTGCCCCTGAAACCCAGGGAGCATCATTTTCCATTCTTGTCTCTGAGATAATAAGTTGGAGAGAAGCTTCATATTTCAAATCAAAACTATTTCCCAACTAGAGGAAAGTGGAAACTTTTCAGGCAAATTTCATATGCAGTAACACAATTTCCTCCTGTTCCACTTCTTTTTTCACCTAATACATGATAAATATTCAAGATCTCCTTGAGGAGGAAAGAGCGCAGAGCTGGGAGGGGGGCTCCTCACTGCGACTGCGCGGAGGCAGCCAGCGGGCGCACAGAGGTCCTTCTCTTTCGGAAGCCTGTCTGGATACTGGCCTCAGCTGCTGAGCACCCCATCTGACCCTGAGGGAGCCCTCACTCCCAAAAGAACTAGCCCTGGCAAGGTTTGAAGAGATCATTGAAAATTACTTATTATCTTAAAAGCTGTCCCAAGAATTCTTCTCACATAAAAACCATGTTCATTGGGAAAATGCCAGGAAGAGGTACTTGGGATAGAAGGTGAGACCCAGCCCAGACATTAGGATGTTCAGCAGGTTTACAGGGATTGCAGGGAATACAGGTCAGGGGATAAGGATAAAGGACACAGAGAGAGAACCCTCGCCAAGAGGCATCAGTGGGCTCTGGCCACATGTAGGTTGATGACAAAAGAGAAGAGGCCTGTGGCTGGGGACGCAGATAGCCTCCCTTCTGCAGAGGGATGGACTAACTAGCTCCTCTGCTGTGAGCACTGGCTGTGTGCTGGGTGCTGAGCTATGCCTCCCCTGCATCATCGCAGCTGCCCCTCACCGCGCGCCTAGGAGATGGTAACCACTACTAGTTCCATTTTACAGACACAGAAACCAAAGTTCAGGCAGCTTTGGTCCATTGCCTGAGATCATGCTGTTGGCACAAGAGGCCATGATACATCCTGTAGAATGTAAATACATCCTGTAAATACATTAACGCAGTTAACACCAGTACTACGGGCTCACCTCCACAAAAGGGCTCACCTCCACAAGTGTTGGTGAGGATGTGGAGTGAGTGGCACTCTCGTGCATGGCTGGTGGGAGCTTAAAATGCACAACTACTTTGGAAAATGGGCAGTTTCTAAATATAGTTAAGCATACCATTATCTATGACCCACAGTTCCACTCCTAGGTTTTTACACAAGAGAAATGAGTGCATATGTCCACAAGAAGTGTACACAGATGATTGCAGCAGCTTTATTTATAAGAGCCCCAAACTAGAAAACTCCAAATGCCACCACCAGGTGAATGGACAATTGCCTTGGGTGTGTACCACACGGGGAAACCACTCAGCAATAAAAAAGGGACAAAATACTCATATGCACAATGGGAACGGATCTCAAAACCATACCCTGAGTCAAAGAAGCCGGACCCGAGGGTGCGGGCGGTGTGATGACAGTGACAAGAAGCAGCTGAGTGGCCGCACAGGACTGGGGTGGGCAGGGATTGACGGGGAAGAGGAGCACAGTGATGGACACGTTCTGTATCTTGACTGAGGTGGTGGTTATGCTGGGTGTAGTCATTGGTCAAAGCCCATTAAGTGAACAGTTAAAACAGGAGGATTTTACGGCATGTAAATTATATCTCAGTAAGGTCATTTTAAATACAGTCCAAAGTGCTTATCACGCCTGTATGGTCCCACCCTCCCCTTCCCTCCCCCACCTCTCCCACACCTGTCCCACGTGCCCTCTGTTCTGACCACGCCGGCCTCCTGGCTGCTCTTCACGTGGTCCGAGCACAGTGCGGTCTCTAGGGCTTTGCCCTTGCTGCCCCGCCCGCCCGCCGTTCTCCCCTGCAGACGTCCACGTGACTCACTCCTTCAGATTTCTGTTCAGAGGTTACCTACCAGAGTGGCCTTCCCCGACGTCAGCCCTGACATAAAATGGCAGCCACCTCATAATTCCCTAGCCTTTTACCCTCTCTCTTTTCCGGAGCACATACCGCGTTCTGGCGCCCACACTTGTATGGGTTTGCTGAGTGCCCCGCCCACAACTATAGTGAGCCACAGGAGCGCTGGGACTTGGAATACATGGACAGCACGTCGAGGTCTAGAACGGAGCCTGGCCTGTAGCAGACAATCACTCCTTCCTGACAGACAAAGCGTCCTTATTGAACGAATGAATTAGACCCCTCTCTCAAGCATCCCTTCCCTCCTCCCTACGCCTCTTCTCCTTAAAGCAGGGCAGGGGGAGGGTGTCCTATAGTACAATATCAAAAACATCTCTCAGAGATGTATCTAACTACCACAAAACAGTCTTTTATTCCAAAAATTAATAATAATAAAAATAGAATATTTACTTCTTCATTTCATACTTCACTAACATTTAGTACTGCCCCTAAGAACACTGCGTGGGTAGTTGCCCTATGTTGTATAACTGAAAATCCTCCAAAACAAAGAACTGTTTCTCCAAGGTGACTTCTGCCTTTAACACCAGTGACTGGTAGGAACTTAAATATGCTGGCAACTTTTAAAAACTGCAGAATCTCCAGGTAATATTTTTGCTCTGCCTCAGTGATCACCCTTCTACATGTACATTTAATTATTTACATAATCAGGATTATGCAGCATGACAACATACAGTTCAATATCCTGTTTTTCTCTTTTAACATTATAGAGTTTTTTCCATGTCATTAAAAATTCCTGGAAAATATAATTATTAACGACTGTGGAACATTATATCATAGAGACATACCATAATTTATTTAACCACTCTCTTACTGAGGAGTATTTAGGTTGTTTCAGTTTTTTTTAAAAATTCAATTATGAATAATGAATGTCATGGAGTATAAATTTTTGCCTGAATTTCTGAGTATTTCCTAGAGGCAAAATCCTAGGCCCAAAAGCATGTGGGTTTTTTAAAAGTTTTTAATACTTAGTCCCAACTTGTGTTTTAAGTTTTTAAAACCTAGTCCCAACTTATTTCCAGGAGAGGGATGACAATTTAAATTACCACCCATAGAATGTCAGTGTGCTGTGCTAATCCGTCCTCGCTGGCACTGGGCACCAGCATTTCTTAAATCTCGGCTGACTTGGTAGATAGAGTGCTGTTTTGTCTGCATTTGTGTTTCTGTGATTGCTGGTAAAGTGGAACATCTTTTCGCACGCTTATTGACTATTTGTACTTCATCTTCTGTGAATTGTTTATGTGTTTTCCCATCTGGTAATTGAAGAGTTAGTGTTATCTTAATGAATTGTCAGAGTGTTTGGTAGATGAGGGGGAACCCCCCAAAATGGAATTTATTTATAAAAATTGTGTTTTTATTCTTACATGTTTAAGCTTCAGTCACCTTCAAAGTACTCTCCATTTGATGCAATATACCTATCAAAACATTTTTTCCACTGCTCAAAAAATACGGTTTTTGAATTCAATTTTGATGCCTTTTAGTGCTTCTGCTGTTTTTTGTTTCACCTCTTCCACATTGGTAAAATGATTTCTTTTCAGGGCTTTTTTTCATTTCGGGAAACAAACAAAAAATAGTCACTCGGGGTGTGACCAGGTGAATAGGGAGGGTGGGGCACCCGGGTCATGCCTTTTTTTGGTCAAAGACTGCGGAACACTCAGGGCAGTGTGGGCAGGGGCACTTGTAAATCACCCATCTTGAAATGACCAAACGCATTAAAAGAGTCTTCAGAAAAAATTCACTGAAGCCAAATGCAGCCTTTGACAACACCAGCTGGTGCACTGATACAGATGGGCTCCTAGAACACTCACCTCGCAGGGGAAGCCTGAAGTACAAGGATCCACCCTCCAGAAGATAATTCCAGTTTTGGGGGTCCCACCTTGTACAATAGGGATATTAACTCTTGTAGTTATCTGTGTTGAAAATCCTTGTATTTTAGTTTGTTTGCCTTTCATCGTGTTTATGCTGCTTCTTGGAATATGTAAATCTCTAACTCTCTCTACTGTTGTCAGTGTTGAGGGTTTGTTTAAGAAGTCTTTCCCCATCCCAGGATGGGGTAAGGAACCTGCTGAGTGCCAGGGCATTGCATAAATTATCTCCTGCATCCCACTTTGGGTTTTTATTATGCAATATTTCAAACATATATAGAGAGAATAGAAAATAAATATATTGATTCTGGGATTTGCTTCAAGATGATCTGGGGGTGGCACAGGGGAGGTCATAGGTCTGATGATAGCAGCCATTGCAGGGGGAGGGTCCCTGTACTTTTGTAAGGTGATACAATCTGGTTGACACCTTAGGGGGACTAAAGGGCAGCCATTTCCTGACCCGTTTCCTACCACTGTCCAGGGAGGCTGGCATCACCTCATTGAACCCTTTGGAGGAAGGTACCATTAGCCCCATTTTATAGATGAGGACATTGAGATTTAAGTGCATGAATGACCTAAGGTCACATGACAAGGAAGTGCAGAACCAGGATTTGAACTCAGATCATCCTGACCTAAGTTTCATGTTCCCACCACAAGAACTGTCTCCTTAGAAGCAAGAGAGTAAGTGGAGGAGAAAATGGGCTTCTCTTCTCACGCCTGGCTTACTCCCAGGCTCTTCTCAGGTGCACTTCCAGGAGAGGGGCTCAAATTAAAATTATTCTGATTTTTTTTAATAAGAAAAGCAATACTTCTTGTTCAGCTGACATTATGGAACAAGATGCAGGCCTGCTACCCATTCATTTCCTCGCTCGTTATTACAGCAGTCAGTTTGCGTGCCCACAGTGTGCCAGGGGCGTCTCACCTCCCTCATCACCCCCCTGTCCCTCCTGCCCCCCCACCCCCCCCACCCCCACCACCTCCTCTCCATCCCCCTGCTTCCCAAGAGGGACCCTGGAAGGCCAGACATTCACCTCCAGGCTTGGCAAAACTCTGGGACCCAGGCGGTCCTCAGGCTCCAGAGGCCAGACACTGAGAAGACAGGAGGGAAAGGAATCCCTAGACTCCTGCACATAAGGCAAGGCCCCGGGGCAGCCTGGCCTCTCTCACTCAGGAAATCCCCCATTATGCACCAAAGACAGACCGAGAAGTGCTCTGACAATACTTGAGAGAAGACCATGATTTTCAACGCTGGCAGGACTATGTCTCTGGCTAAAATGCTGATGGTGGGAAATTGAGAAAGAAAAACAGGAGCTGAGAGAAGAGAGAGAGAATATTGAGATCAACAGAAATAAAAACAGAAAAATGTGCACAGAACAGAGGGAAGCGGAGAAAGAGACACACACAGAAGTGGAGTCACGGAAGCAGAATCCCAGACAGAGCTGAGAGGTGAAGAGGTAAGACCAGGTGAAGGCGCCCTGCAGACAGGAAGTGATGCTCAGGGATGGAGAGACGAGCTGCAGAAGCAGGGACACCCAAGACCCGGAAAGCCAGGAAGACGAGCAGACGGGCGTGACTATGGAACACCGGCACTTCCTGTTGCTCTCTTGCCTACTTCAAAAAATGAAAGAGATTTGATTCGAGGTCACTTGCCATAAAGATTCATGTTCAATAAATGGTGAGCACAGAAGTAAAAATTCAAAGCCAAACTATTATTGCCCTGGCTGGTGTAGCTCAGTGGATTGAGTGCAGGCCTACAAACTAAAAGGTTGCAGGTTCGATTCCCAGTCAGGGCACACGCCTGCGCTGCGGGCCAGGTTCCCGGTGTGGGACTCATGAGAGGCAACCACACATTGATGTTTCTCTTTCTCCTTCCCTTCCCCCTCTCTAAAAAACAAATGGATAAAATCTTAAATATGTATATATATTTTTAAGCCAAACTACTGTGGAAGAAGGAAAATATGACAACACCAAAGACCAAGGCGTGGTGAACTGTTACTTGAGTGGTCCGCAATGAACCACTCAGTGTTCATGCCCTGTGTACCTCCTCCTCTTGACTCTGGGCTGGCCCTGTGACCTGTGTTACCCAGGAGAAGGTGGTAGAGAGGACACTGCCACATTTCATCCTAGGCCTTAAGAAGCCCTGGAAGCTTTTGTGCGTACGTGTGTGTGAGTGCACGTGCGCTCTGTGGGAAACCAGCCCCTGAGTGAGAAGTCCGACCAGACTGAGGCCAGCTTGCTGCTGTGAGGGTGCTGAGCTCACCACCTGGAGAGGCCACAAGGAGGACACAGGAACCCAGACCACGTTGTAAACCAAGGTCCCAGATGACATGACCCAAACCCTGGTAGTGCCAGCCAGCCCTCAGCTGGAGCCACGTGGAACAGAGACAAGCCCCCAGGCACTGCCCACATTGCAGAATCAAGAGCAAATAATAAAATGGTTGTGTTTTAAGTCATTACATTTCTAGTAGCTCATTATGCAGCAATAGTCAACTGAAATACTGGCTTAAAACAGTAACAGTAAGTAAATACAATGGATTCCATCCTTTTCTTTGTCTGACAAACGATGCGGGAGTTAGAGCCTCTCCTTCCTCTGAAGAGTCACAAATGATATGCAGTTCCCTAACAGTAAAATCAGCAAAAGTCCGCCAAGGGTAAACTCAAAAGTATATTGTCACACACACACTCACCTGCTAGAGGGCGGGGATGGCGATGCTGCTGCTGCTGGGCACCAAGTGGCTGATGGCGGTAAAGACAGCAGAACTATGTGCTGTACTAGTACTTAGCAGATGCCAGTTCATCCCACTTTATAAATGGGAAGGCCGCGGCTGGGGGATGTGAGTGACTGACTGCCCAAGGTCTCACGGCCAGTACTTTTCAGGGCCAGGACTCAAGCCCAGACCCCACATTTGGGCTGATAGTGTTCAAATCCAGCAGAATAAACAAACCTCTATCCAGAAGCTTGGAATTGAAGGCCACCTTCTGCATCTCAAAGACTCGGAAACCTAAATGCTCGCCAGGCCTCCTTGTCCAGGGGCAGACGGGGAGAGGACAGGCGGTGCACATGCTCGCTCTTTCTCTCTCTCTCTCTCTCTCTCTCTCTCTCTATCTATCTATCTATCTCTCTATCTCTCTCTCTCTCTTAGGGTGCCTGGCTCTTTCATGGGGTCTTTTATCCAGAAAGAGCCCCCCGGGAAGATGAAGGCCCAGGCAAGGTTCCAGAGCAGGCCAGCCGGACCCCAGCCCCGAGAGTCCCTCAGGTGCGCCCACAGCCCCACACCTGCAGGCTCCGCAGCAAGGCCCGAGGAGGAGCCACTGGACTCTGAAATTGGTTCCAGGAACACTTTTGCTCCCGTTATTATACTGCCTTCCCTGACACCCCCTCCCCCAGCACTTTTTTTACACTAAACTTTCTCTGAATTCACCTGATTTTTCCCATCTCCTTTACATTCTTTATGGCAATGGAGAAATAATCACCGCTTCTCCGGCAGGGTGATGGGAGTGTGCAATATTAACTGTAAATCAGGCAGAAATTGGTGGAAGGGGAAGGGTTTGATGAGGTGCAGAGACATTATATCATTTTAAAGCACTTTTCTGGTCTCCAGTAATCCCCATGTAAATGAAAAGGAGGCGACGTGCCTCTCTCTCTGAGGCTGCCTGCAGGAATGCAGAGAAAATGTTCCTGGAAGACGGACGCAGGGCAGGGCAAGGTGGGCTGGGGCCCAGCAGGGAGGCAAAAATGCCCAGGGCCATGCCCCCAACCCCTCCAAGCCAGGGCCAGGCACACGCCTCCGACATGAATAATCCTGACAGCACTGTGACTTCTTAGAAGATGAGGAGTCGGCTGCAGAGGGAGGGGGAGGATGCTACGCACCAACAGGCAGCAGACCTGCCTCCAACCATCTGCCTCCTGTAGCCCAGAGGCCTCAACCAGGAGTGGTACTGCCCCCAGGGGGCGGCGTCTGGAATGTATAGCAACGTTGGGGGTTTTGTCAGTTGTCACAATGACTGGGAGGCACCACAGAACTTGGGAGAACTCAATGACATTGAACATCCTGTAATGCATAGCACATGCCCACGTAACAAAGCTCTGTCCCTCCTAAAATGCCAGCGCTTACCCGCACCCTATGCCATCCTCATCCAAAGAACATGGTTTTCCTGGAAAATGACCATCTCTCAAGACCTATAACTGCAGGGGCCATCCACCAGAGAGACACCCATGGCTTCTTGGGTTCCTTTAAATTTAAGTCAACTAGTCTAGGCTTACTGACTGCTGGTTAACTGGATTCAACTACCTGTACTTCATCGATCTAAGATGGCACTGATTGTAAAAGACATCACTGTTTTACTTACCACTAAGAAAGGAAAACCTGCTGTGACCCAAGGCTTTCTCTTCACTTACATTTTCATGTGAATTCTTATTTAATTGTTATTAGATATCAAGGAATATTGCAAGTGTTCTTTAATACTTACTTGTTATTAGATATCAAGAAATATCATAAGTGCAAAGAATATCATCAATGTAATGAATTGCTTACAGTATTCCTAACTGTCCTATTCTGGGTCTCCCTCTTCTGGATCATGTTTCAACTCAGAGTCACCAATGTCCATGCTTCCCCACACAGTCTCATCCTCTGAGACATCAAGAGTATACCCCTGGCTGGTGTGGCTCAGTGGATTGAGTGCCAGCCTGTGAACCAAGTGGTCATGGGTTCGATTCCCGGGCAGGGCACACGCTTGGGTTTTGGGTCAGGCTCCTGGATGGGGACATGAGAAAGGCAGCTAATCGATGTCTCTCTTGCACATTGATGTTTCTCTCCCTCTCTTTCTCTTGTGCTTCCCTTCTCTCTACAAAAATAAATAAATAAAAATCTACCAGAAAAAAAAAAAAGTGTAGATGATGCTGAATTACTTCAAAGAGCGCTCCACTAGAACCTTAGGGATTTTCTCCTGAGCTGTCGATACCCGATACCCGTAATGCCTTGATGATGATAGCTCTTTCTTAATCTTCCCAGAAGGTGTCAACAGAAGGTGTTCAGACAGCAAACAAGACTTCCTTCCTTCCTCAAATGGTCACAGAATATTTTGCTGACTGACCCATCGAGGGACTAGCTATTGGAGTCCGGCTGGGCCTCCCTCCCAGCTTACCCAGGAAGAAGGCACCTGTTGAGTGAGGGGCGGCTCCATCCACCCTGCTGCCCGAAGAGCAGCAGATGTAAGGTGACGAGACGGGTCCCGTTATAGAGATGCTGAAACAGGAGGAAGTGACTATCTCAGAATCTATGGAACGTAACATTAGAAAATTACTTGGCCTGGATGGATACGTGCCCAGAGCTAGCATGCACGGACGAGGCGGGGAAACTGCCTCGGAGACCGTGTCCGGGATGCCTGCCCCAGAGTGATGCATGTAGATGTGCCTGTGTTGTCGGGCTGGCAGATGTAGCAAAAAAGTAATAATAATAATACAGGACACCCGGTTAAATTTGCATTTCAGATCAAAAACAAAAAAAAAGTTGTAAAACTTCCAACTATTTCATGGAACGTTCTTATACTAAAAAAGAAATTGTTTATCTGAGATTCAAATTTAACTGGGCATCTTGAATTTGTCTGGCAAGCCTAATGCAGAGCTAATATGGGCAGACATGACCAGGATGCCGGGCCTGGGCTGGGGTTCTTGCAGGATTCTGGCTGCCCCTGAGTCCCTCCTCTCGTGCATATGAGCTCAGTGCATGCGTGAGGCAGGGGTGAGTGGCCTGGCCTAAGCCCCTGGCTCATTTGGAACCACCCTGGAATCAGCCTCAGTTTGGCTCATTAACCACTCATAGTGCACTTAGTCCATGACGAGGGTGAAATAACAGGCAGGAGCTGGGCCAGACCTAGGACCTGGGGGTCACAGCCCAGCGCAAAGACAGACCTTCACAACCTGGAAGCCATGCTGTCTGGAGAACCTGGGGAGGCTTCCCAGACCAGGATAGATTTTGGACAGGCAGAGAAGTGGGAGGAGTTTTCTAGCCCGAGGGAATGACTTGTGCAAAGCACTATAAATATGAAGGTGCTAGAGATGCTCCAGGAAAAGAGAGAAGTCTGCTCTGCCTGGACCATGGCGTACACCGGGGAGAAAGGTAGGAGGAACTAAGTTGGACTCTGTAACTTCATACCTCTGGGATCTCGGGCAGGTAGGGGCCACCCTGACCTTCAGTTTCCTGAACATCAAAGAGACAAGTACGCCACCTGAGGACTCCTAGGGTACCAAGCAGCACAGTGTGAGGATTAACTTCCCAGGGCATGAGGATTAACAAAGGATTTAAGACATCAGATATCTGTCTTAATAATCCTAACAACAACAGTTCTCCCACAGATGGCGTACTCACTGTATGCTAAGCACTTTGCTATTATTACAAATAATGGTAACAGAAGCTACTGTGTAGGTACCACAGACCAAGGTATTTGGTGCGAGATAGGGTGATAAGCATTTACTTGCATTATCTCATTTTGTCTTCACAACATGAGGCTGGGTTTTTCTTTTTAAGTTTTATTTATTTTTAGACAGTGAGGCTGGTTTTTATTATCCTCGTGTCATAGAGGATGACACTGACATTCAACGCAATGACCAGACCTGCCCAGTCACATACACATAAGTGACCGAGCTAGGACCAGAACCCAAACTGCTGACCTATAGGCCTAGTTGCCATTTGTCCCTGAGTGGCTGAAACTCCTGGAAAGCCACAGAGGTTTCCTGGGGTAGCATATTCTGCAGGATTCTCTGGGAGAAGGCAGAAACTTTGCCTTTCCAAGCACAAAGAAAGGCTAGACTCAAAATTCCATGTGCATTCTAATTTCTGTGCATATTTTAAATGACAAATGATGTTGCAATTAGAAAGCCCCCAACCAAAATTCAAGCCATATGCAAACAGGCTGTGGTCAACACCCACAACGGGCTGGCTCAGCTCAGGGAACATGTCTCAGTGGGAGGGCCCCTGAACTGGGGGTCCCCAGGGTATGCAGCCTCAGAGACTAGAGGCAGGCGCCTGATTTCCCTGCCAAGGGCCTGCAATTACAGCAATTCTCTCAGTGCCACAGACTCCCGGGAAAGAGTCATCTGTTGTTCGGTTAAACTGATTAGGAATCACTTTCTCTGTTTCAGAGTCATTCCTGAATCTCAGCAGTGAGTAGCGCTGCTGCCCGGACTTGCAAATCAACCTGGATCTTAACTCTTCCAGGATCATCTTATTTGCGCTTGGCAGTCCTGGGGGGTTTGTTTCTGCCCCCTTCCCTCTTACCAGTCTAGTCCATAGCATATTACCTGGAGAACAGGGATGTCCAGTCCTTGCAGGCCTCACCTTGGGGAATTTGAAAAACACAGTTTAGGAGCTTCTCCTTATTCCCACTCAGGGTAGTGGGGTCCCTCTGGAGCTCGGATGGGCCTGGGTGGTGCCAGCAGGCAGCCATGGGATGCCCAGGATCAGCCAGCAATGAGACGTGGTGCCCTGTCGCTTCTGGCCTTGATGATGTGATGGTTTCTCTATCTAATCCAGCTCCTGGATACCTACCTACAAGGGGCTCAGCAGCACTTTCCTGGCAGTTTATCACCTCTGTTGACATATTAGTCAGTTCTTTGTCACATAATGACCTTGAAATCTCAGTAGTTTATCACAATACACATTTATTTTGCAATTTGTGGGTCTCCAGGTCAGCCTGGGTTTAGCTAATGTGGAGTGAGTTCTTGTGGACCAAGCTGGCCCCAGGCTTCGAGGTGAGTCCAGGTCTCCTCTGCATGTCTCCTTCTGGGACCCAGGATGCTGGAGCAGCGGCTACCTGGAGCCTCCTCTTTCCATGGCAGGGCACGGGAGCACAGGGAGGCTGAGGATAAACAGGGATGGATCCCAGGATCTCAGCTCCAAACTGGCCCGGGGTCATTCCTCCCCACATCTCAAAAGCCAAAAGCAAGGCCTCTGCCCAAGTTCATCACCCATGGGGCGGAGAAGCACACTGTGCTTCCACTGCGACTGCAGGAACTGTGAAGTCACATGGGAAAGGGTGTGGGTGTGTCCCTCCAACCCAGGGAGGGGGTAGAGAATCAGAGCAACAACAGCACTATCATCTGAGTTCCAGTCGGGATGCCTCAGCCCTCACGTCTGCAGCAGGATCACCTGGCACACCTGAGCTGAGCAGCGGGGCCAGCCACGGAGGCTGTCAATGTGGACACTCAACATGGAGCTGCCATGGGAATAGGGTGTGGGGCTGTGGCTCCTTCTGGAGAGCATGTGTGACCCCACTGTGACCCTGTGATCTCCCTGAATCATAGAAACGATAGAACAACTTGAGCATCTAGATCCAGGGGACCAATATTGGTCCCAGTATCCTGACTTGTCCTGGGGGACGCAGTCTTCCAGGAGGCAGGCTCAGGCCCTCCTCCTGCAGAGCCAGAGCCTCACTGGGCTCAAAAAGGCCTTATACAGTTCCAGGTCCCAAGGTGCTCCCAGCCCCGCTTGCTGCACAGATCCGTCAGACACCCCAGAACCTCAGCTCAGACACTCCACTCGCAGCCAGGAAGGGTGCACGCAGGGCCTCTCATCAGACCCCACTGTGTGCAGATAGGGAAACTGAGGCCCCCAAAAGGGGAAGGCACCAAGAGAATCAGTGGCAGGCCTCCCTGTCTCCCGCTTCAGGGCTTTTTCAACATCTCAAGGAACCTGATGACCCCAAGTCCTCCTGGCCCCCCATCCGACATATTATTCCCCACTGACCTTGCCTCTGTCCTGACTCGGGCTCTTCGAGAATCCTGGCAGAAGCTGCTGGGCCAGCCCATCTGTTTCTATTTGAGAGGAATGGCATTTTCTCAGGGAGAATGAGTTGGTGACGGAACCAGGGACAGGAGCTTGGCCAAGAAAGCCCAGGCCTGTACAAGACCAGGCCGGGCTGATGGGGAGGTGGCTGGGTTTCAGCATCCAATTAGCACCCTCTGTTCTGAGAGCTGCTGACTGAGACGGCTGCTGAGCAGCTGGAAGGGAGCAGGCTGGCCGGTCAGCTGGTGAATGAGCACTAATTGGGTGTCAAGCATGCCAGGGCCCACCAGCTCCCTTCACCTCCCCACCCAACTCCCGGGGACCACCGCAGAGAGCCGAGGGGCGGAAGGCAGCTAATTGGTCCGGCCTGCCCGGCAATCCCTTTCTCCACATTCTGATGCCCTGTCACTCAGCTTCTTTTGTCTTCCATTTCAAGGGCTTGGAGAAAATTGCCCACATCGCTGAGAAGTTTCCTGTAAACCTCGGGGTGGGAGGGGAGCTTATTTTGAAAGCGGCTCTAAACAGGGACCTTTGGGCACATTTCCCACAAGTGGCCCCAGCCGTCCTGACCGTGCAGAACTGTGGGGACAGCTTCCTACACACTCCTTTGTGCTCCTGCTTATCCGCAGTTTTAGACGAGTGTTTCCAAGTCACTCAAGAGTTAATGAAATGCTTTTCGTTGTCTTTTGCCTAGCAGCATCACTGTTCATTTTGGAGGGGGAAGAAAAACTATTAATAACACTTTATTTCTCCCATACTTTAACTAAGAGAAACCATATTCCTGAGAAAAAGGCGTGGACTTGAAGTGTGTGGCACAAGACGCATCTGTCGGTGACCCTTGTCTTGAGAACAACCGACACAGAATGTTGAACTTAGAGAGAAGTAAGACTGGAATTTCTGTAACAGATGTGGCTAGATGATACTGTGAGATAGAAATCTATCCAATGTGTGCTTTTGTTCCCCTGTTTTTTTTTCCAGATCAGTCCCGCCCCCAAGCATATCATCAAGCTCTGTGCCCTTTGCCCCTGGGGACAGGTGCGATAGGGCGAAAACCAGAAAATGTCTCCCAGTCTCTCTGGCTTTTGTGCTCCACAGGGGAAGGAGATTTCTCAGGCCAGCAGAAGTGTCCAGAAGCAGAGGGAGAGCTGGCTTCACTCTCCATCCCCTCCCCAGAGGACAAGATAGAAATCCTGTCCCCTGCCCCCACAACCCCCCCCACCTCCCCTCACCCCCACCCCCTGGGCAGGGAGGAGACAGAAAGGAGAAGAGAGAACCTATTCTCGCCAGCCCCTCTGGGAGAGTCACCCAGGCAGACAAAACTGTAAACGGCTCATAAATCATTCCCTACCTCAAGCATAATCCAGAAGCCTCAGAGAGCCACAGGCCCTATAGGAGCCCAGAGAAGAGGCTGCTGTGGGGACTGATGACCAGGGGCAAGAGGCCTATTCCCTCGCTCTCCCTCTCAATGCCTTGGCTCTGCCTAGGAGCCCAGAATTGTGACTCTTCCCCCTACAAGTAGGAATCTCTAAGGGCGACTTCTCTATGAGTGGAGATCTCAAGCTCTATGACATGAGGATTTAAAGTCAAAATTCAATTTAGTAATAGAAAATATATTTCAGGTAACATGCCTTACACACATGAATGGGTATCATGCCATGTATGGCCTTAAGACATTTTTATATCACCGCCTGAGAGGCCTTCCTCCACCACCTCCCCCTCCATTCAGTCTCTCTCCTCTTTTCTTTCTACGGGAGAAAGCCTGCCCTTTCTCCATAGCATTCATCACCACCTGACATTAACACTAAATATCTAAATGTTCATTTAGCTATTGTCCTGTTCACTAGGGCAAGGGTGTTGTCTATTTTTTCATTGTTGTACCTCCATGTCCTTGTAGAGGACCTAGCACACGAGTCCCCACAAACATGTGCTGAATGAATGCATTGTATGCTCAATGGTGACACCTTCTGGCCAGGTGGATATTGCAGCCCAACTCTATTAAACATCACTGCAAACCAAGAGGAGGAGGGAGCTCTCTTCCAGGTACTGTAAGTGACACAGGATTGGGAAGCTTCAGGCAAAGGCGAAACTTTCCTGGACCTGTGATACAGACTTAGAGGGAGCCTAGGAATGAGGGTGGAAGAGGGGTGGATGTGAAACACAGGTCTAGTGGGAAAAAAAAAAGGGAACATGAGGTGGAGACTTTGACTCTGACAGTATAGCCATCAGCCTCACATTCTGCAACATAGTCTTCTGTCAATTAATTTTCCCAAGTTCCCTTTTGTTTCACTTTAATCCCTCTATTTTTATTGACGTGAAACACCAGATGGGGAGAGAGAAACTAAGGAGAGGGGATAGCTGCAGGAGAGGTATAAAGCCCACCCAAAGGGACTTAAACCCAAGCCAAGGAGAAGACAGAATGAGTTTTTCTTGACCTCCCCTAGCAGCTCCAGAGGGCCTGAGGCTTGCGAAGTGCTCTCCATATATTTCTTTACTGGATGTCCCGTGACCTGGCCAGGCAAGCAGGATAGTCATTTCCAAGCCCCGGTTCATGGATGAGGAAATTCGAGCTCAATGAGGAAAGTTACTTGCCCAGAGAGCCCACAAGGAATCCCGGCAGGGCCAGGACTCACAGCCGAGCCTTCTCTCATCTTGTACTTTCTGGTGTTTTAGTTCGGTGGTCTCAGCCCCGGAGGAGCAGACACTCCCCCTGGGGAGACGAGGCATGCAGCTGGGAAACACACAACAGACCACGGCAGAGCCACAGAGTCTGCAGACTCTGGGAGCCCAGGGGCAGAAGAGCCAACCCCCTCCCGTGGGGGAGTCTCCGCTGCGGTTCCTTTCCCATGAATGCTCTATGGCTGGAACTCTGATAAGGTGGGAACCTCAAGGTTCTCCAGAAGGAGTCGGAAAGCCAGATGCTCCCATCAGGGGATCCACACCCTGGTCTTCATAGGAAGAAACCTTTGACTGCCCCTGCCCAGAACTGTTTGCCCCAATTCATTATCAAACTGCTTGCAATTATCAAACTGTGCTCCCTCGGGTTGACCTTTAGCTGGGGCGCAGCTATATTTAGAAAAAACCAGCCCTTTGTAATTACCCCCACTCAGATTACTTAAAGGTCGGCTGCAGATGTGACAGTTTGATCTGTGGGAAGGACTGTTTCCAAGATCCCTGGATAATTATTCAAACCAGACAATAATTAACAAATGTTTTCTGCAAATGAATCCAACCCCATTGTTCAGCCCCAGAAGGGAGCCCAGAAGACTCACCAGGCCGAGGCAGCCCCCTGGAGACATAATAAGAACAATCCTGTCAGGCACCGCCCTTTGCAGTTTATGAAGAACTTTGTATCTCACCCATTTATTCCTCACGTCATCCTGTGTGAGATACATGTTTGTACTTCTACAGATGAGGAAACCGAGGCCCGGAGAGGTTAGGTGGACTTGCCCAGAGTCACACAGCAGAACTGAGACTTAAACATGGGTCTCCTAACTCCAAATTGCTTGTTCTTTCCTAAAAACAAACCCCCTCATTCAGCAAATATGTACTGAGTGCCTACTTGGAGCCTGGGAAGGCCTCAGCATTGCCCTTGGTGTATCAAAACTCAGGATGCAGCAGCTGGGGCGGATAGGGGATGAACTATTGAAACTTAAAGGTAGCAGCGTCTTTAGTGAGTGTCCATAACCCTCTCTGCAGGAACAACTTTGAGCATCAGAGAGTAGGGGTCGATCTATTTGAAGAGGTTAAGGGGGGTTTTGCTGCAATTCAATGGAAGACAATGGACAAAGGCTCCAGATTGGGATAAAAAGTACAGAAATTGAGTCAACTGATATATTTAATTAGCACATCTAAAGAAACTAAGTAATGAAGTGGCATGTCACCTGATCCCAGAGTGAAGACGGATGGAGGATATGAATGTCATTCTCTGGAGCACAATCTTCCTGCTTGTGAAGGACGTCCCTGGGGCCCAGGCCCTCTAAGAAACCCGTGGAAGAGCAGCTGAGGCAGGGAGGGCCTCAGAGCTCCACTGTCCCTTCACCTAGAGAAGCCCCATGTGTATCTGGTTTGCACTGGAGCTTCCATTAAATAAAGGAGTCCATAAGTTTTTAAAAATAAAAGGCTATGGGTTTATAGACTTCATTTTAGGCATGAAAGTTAAAGACATCTAGAGAGTGCCATGAGTATTGACTTCACAGTTCCTTACTTAAAGTACAAAAAAATAAAAGACAGTGGCCAATATCTTCCCATTGACAATTCAGCTGAACGGTTTCTAACAAGAAGAAATAATGATTAAAAATTAGAATGCTGATATTGATCATTAACATCTGTTTAGAGCTTACTCTATGTTGGAGAATCTTCAATATGCCTCATAGGCATTAATTGGTTCGCCTGTCCCTACCACCCCGTTCTACATGTGAAGTAGCTGAGGCACAGAGAGTTCACGGGAGGTGATCCACACAGGGTCGTGCACGTAGGTTGAGCAGCACCAATTGCACAAAGGTGGGTCAGGAGATCTGCAGAGCAACAGCAGACTCGAGAGAGACGGAGGAATTCTCGGGGACTTTGTGCTGTCTCTCAGCAGGCTGAGGGAGAAGGCTACCAAACCAATAGACCCCTGCCACGGTCGGCTGGGACCCACTGGGGAGGGAGGGATGGGCTGCTAGGTACCGGTGAAGTAGCTGCGGAGTCCCGTTCTAATCCGAGGTTCTGTGGTGTCCAAATGATGTGCATTTGGAGATGGAGGGTCTTTTGAACAACCCAGGTTCTGGGAGCATAAGCTCACAGGGGTACTCAATGGTGGTGGTGGCAGGACGGGGGTGGGGGGGGGGTGGCGGGGGGCAGTGACAGTCTTCATTACATCATTGGGGAGAAATTAATTAACATCGCATGCTAATGTGACTTTGAGGTTTGCTCATGCTAAGCTTGAGAGAGAGAAGGAAGGAAAAAAAAATAGCCAAGTCCTAAGAAGCTCTTAGGATAAACTCCACCATAAAGATACTGTGCAACTCATTAGGGAAGATATTCATCCCACACTTCAGAAGCACTCATTCATTTATCTACAAACAATATTTATTTTTCCATTTATAATATCAAATGTCCATGATTCTATTCATTAATGCAAATCTCCGCAGGCCTGCCCTGGCTGCAGGCCCTCCAGTCAGCTGGTATTTACTCAGCAGCCTCCCAGTGTCGGGGCCTCGGCTGAGCCCTGGGGATGCGGAAGGAAGGAAAGGTAAGGCACTCACACGTGCCCATTTACATTCACATTTTCATTAGTTAATTAAAAGTAAATAAAATTAAAAATTCAATGTCTCAGTCCAACTAGCCACATTTCATGAGTTTGACGCGTGACCAGCATTGTGCCCTGTGTGCGCGGTGCAGGCATAACGCCTTCTCACGGTCGCGGAAGGTTCTATGGGAAGCGCGTATAGATAAAGCAATGCCTGTATTGGAGGAGGCAAGCCTGTTTCAGTTACTAGCTATTCTGCACAGTAATAATTGCCTATCTTTCTAAATATTTGATCATTTTGTTTGTTTGGGTTTGTTTGTTTGGTTTTTTTAATCAATTCGCAGTGACTCAGCTCAGGTTAGTCTGAATGCGCGAGGTGGAATAGTTCTCAGATACATTTGGGCACCATGAGCTTGGTAGCAAAAGAGATTTTTAGGGGAACATAATGTATGGACACAACCAGATGGCAACGTGCAGTGCACCTGCTCATCTGCGCACGCGTTGCAGTGCATGTACCCATGGTCTTACATATACTCACATGTTGGGGGCTGGGATGAGCCTGAAGCAGGCTGATGCAGCCAGAGATGGAAATTGCGCGTACATAACAGGACATCTGTGGTCAGAAGTTTCCTGCACAACAGGATATCTGCGATTAGAAACATTGTAGGTGCCTAGCCTGAGCACAGGGGCGGCACACCAATCAGTGCCTTGATCACGCGCCTATCATGCGCCCCCTAGCCTATCCCAGTTAAGAGCACGCCCCAAAGCTACCAACCAGAGCTACTTCCCCTATCTGCCTTCCTCTACCCTCCTCTATATAACTCCCTCCATTTTAAAAATAAAACTGGCAGCTTGATCAGAATCCTTTGACTTGCTGTCGTTCTTTCGCGCCTCCTGTCCCATCCCTTTTCATCCGTTACAGGTACTTCGGCGGACCCCGTTGACTGCCTCGCGGGCCGAGGCACTCACACATGCGTGCAAGCGCGCGCACACGCTCTTGAAAATATCTGCGTACTTAGATACCCACACATAGGTAATCACACAAACACAGGCACACACTTTCATTAACACACATAGTCTCTGACATGCACTTTTATACACTTGTGATTTTATATGCAAACACATCCAACACCTGCAGATACATACCCATACACACACAGAGTGCTTTACACAAATGCGTCCTGCATTGCTACTGGGTTGTCACACATGATTGAGTTGGCTACAGTTAAGTTCTGTGGCTTTGTGCTATCCTGATATAATACAGAAACAGATGGGCCAATTTTTCTTGCATTTTCCAGATTCAAGATAAATGCTCGGGAGCTCCACAGTAACCCTGTCCTTGGGATCGTCCGTTCACTCACCATTCAGCAAACATTGATTGAGGGCCTAGAAACCGATGAAATCACAGAGGAGGGTTGGTAACTAAACCACAAAAACTCCACTGTATCAGACTTAACTCTGTAAGGGGGAGGAGGAAGGTGTCACCTTACAGAATACAGGGCCTGCAGCCCCTATCCAGGGACCAAAAATGCCAGCAGTGACCCTATGACCTCTCCAGCCCACCCCACCCCACCTCCCAGAATACAGCTACAAAGAGTGCCGACAGCAACCACCTCAGCTCCCTGCACCCTCGGGGTCTGCCTCAGGGGCTTCACCCTCAGTCACCCTTCTTGGGTGGGGCAGCCTATGGCTACAGAAGTTGAGGATGTGAGGGCTGACCCTTTCTGCCAGATAGGGACTCTCCCATGAGCACACTCAGAGCTTCCCATCAGGTTGCCCATGACTTTGTTGGGCTTACACCATAGTTGAGCTTCTCCCTCCACCCAATCCTGTTTAGGCTCCCTCTCCTTCAGAGGATTACACCTTATTATCAGCATCCGCTTCTGGAGAATGCAGCCTGCAACAAGAAGCCTCACCCCTGCACTGTCCATCATAAGGTGGCATTGTCTATGCTCCCGGGGCTGCCCTGGATGTCTCCACAGCCACCTCTGGGGTCCAAGCAGAAGTGGGGAGATGGTCACCCTCCAAAACAGCTTTCCTTTGCCCAATGTCTCACCAAGTCTCTTGGATTTCTGTCCAGGATTTCTTGCCCAGAATCATACCAGGTATCTCATGAAAAAAAGAGTTCTGTCCATTGCTGGCCTTCTCCCTCCAACCAAATGCTCAAAGCCAGGCCACAGAAGGGGCTGGATGGGAAGAGACGTATATCATCCACTCTACCGTGTCGGTCCCCAGAACACCCCTCTTGTCCCCTGCTCTAAAATCAAAGCTGCCTTGCAAATCCAAGGTTACGCACCAGACCCAGGGTGGGGCAATGGGTGCAAGGAATTGGGGGAGGAGCTGGTGTAGCCCTATTCTGCATGTAAAACACTTAGCCCTGAGCCGGGTCCACAGCAAGTGTCCAATACGTGATGGCTATTATCACCATTATTATTATTATGAACCATGAAGCTATCACCAGTCGTCGGTCTGCTGGCAGCGGGAGGCAGAGTGGGCTGGGCTGCTCCCTGCTCCAGATCACTAACCCAGGCTAAGTGGTGGTAATTACGACTTTGAGGAACACTAGTAACAGTGCCAAGTTCCAGAAAAGCTACAGCAATGAGTGGAGAGGCCTCTGGCTCAGTTCCGGCTGCCAGGCTGAGCACAGATTTGCACGGCTGGCCATATGAGAGGTGGGGCCTGTTCAGGGACATTGTGGGAGGACTGTCCATCCTGGCACCCACGAGAGCCCTTTGTGGACACACAGTGGGGAAGGGCCCCAGCACCAGCGTGCAGCAAGACCCCAGGCTTCCAGTCCTGTTGCTGTGATGCTTCCCAGAGGTTTGGACAGGTGGAAGCCCTTGTGTGGCTCATTAAGGGCCTCTTCATGGGCCTTGCATCCTAAGGAGGCACCCATCTCCATGCAGCCTGGTCAGGCCCCAGCCTGGGGCTGCACTGAGATGCCAATTACACCGTGAAAGCACCGCTCCTGGGAATCACTCAGGGCTGCCTGCACAGGGTTGCAGGAAGCCCAGTTGCACCTGAGGCTTGTGGCCCAAGGAGTTGATGATTTTCTTTTTAGAAAACTGATTTTTTCTAGCCCCGGCTGGCATAGCTCAGTGGATTGAGTGTGGGCTGTGAACCGAAGTGTCACAGATTCAATTCCCAGTCAGGGTACATGCCTGGGTTGCAGGCCATGACCCCCAGCAACCGCACATTGATGTTTCTCTCTCTTTCTCCCTCCATTCCCTCTCTAAAAATAAATAAATAAAATCTTTTTTAAAAAACTGATTCTTCCCCTTGCCCCCTTCCCTTAAAAATTTGCCCTTGCCTTACCCTGATTAACCAATGGGCAAGCAGACAGGCCCAGTGAAGTGTCAGCCACAGAGAAGGTAGCTAAAATTGTATCTTTCCTGCAATTCTCTATGCCTCCTTTCCTCCCCACGGAGGACTGTCCAGGGGCAACAGGGCAGGACAGGGCAAGGCAGGGACCAGCACCTGGCCTCTATCTCCTGTTTATTTACAGCTCATCAGCTCCCTCCAACTGGGAAGCAGAAGTGGGGCTCTCCCCCACATTCCTTCTGGCCAGGGGGTCTGAGCTTCTGCACAATGCTTTGGCTGAGAGTGTGGATAAGCTTGCATTCCCTCATGATAAAGCAAAGGGGTCTTTTCTGCTGCTTCCATGATCAGTTACTTCCCACCAAGTCCACACCTCTTGAGATCCGGGCACTGAACTACCATGTTCTTCCAGCCTCCAAGCTGTGGGCACATGCTGTTCCCTCCCCTGGGGGCCCTTCTCCCTCATCCACCTGTGAACTCCCCGTCATTGACCAAGGCCCACCTTCAGAGTCAGCAGCTCCCCTTTGTAACTCTCCTGTGCTCCTTTCCCCACCCTCACCCCACTGCCCATACTGACCACTCTCTCCTCGGTGCTCCTTGAACTTCCTGCTAACTTTGCAATGCCCTTGTCTGTCTCCCCTGTAAGCTGCTCCACAGTCAGCAACCCTGGCCCTTCCATCTCTGGCATCTGGCAGTTAGAAAGCTTTGGTGGTATTCATTTCAATGACATAAAATGAATATAGGTGGAAGGAAAGGACAGACCAGTGAGAGAAAAGAAGGGGCTCAGAAGAAACTGGAAAAAAGAAAGAGAAGGGAGAGGAGAAGAAGAAAGGAAGGGCGAGAGAGAGAGACTGAGAAAGAGGGAGAGAGAGCTGCAGAGGTGGGGAAATGGGGGCAGAAGTGGTCCTCCATGGACCTAGCCCTTCTGTTCCTTCCATGGGAAGCTCCTTGTGCCAGGTGTTGCTCCTGAAGACTGAGGAATGCCTTCCTTGGGGGACACCTAGGTGGCAGTAAGGGGCACAGGCAGGAGTGTCACAAAGGATGTACCTCAAGGCAAACTACATGCCAGGCTCCATGGCTTGTGCTCACTTGCTCACTGACTCTGCATGCTTTCTTCTCCATCTTCCAGTCTGCTCAGATTTGGCCCTGACCCTGATCTTGACCAAGCACTCCTCTGGCCTACAACAGATATCCTGTCTTCTTCCCTTCCCTTCCCTTCCCTTCCCTTCCCTTCCCTTCCCTTCCCTTCCCTTCCCTTCCCTTCCCTTCCCTTCCCTTCCCTTCCCTTCCCTTCCCTTCCCTTCCCTTCCCTTCCCTTCCCTTCCCTTCCCTTCCCTTCCCTTCCCTTCCCTTCCCTTCCCTTCCCTTCCCTTCCCTTCCCTTCCCTTCCCTTCCCTTCCCTTCCCTTCCCTTCCCTTCCCTTCCCTTCCCTTCCCTTCCCTTCCCTTCCCTTTCCTTCCTTCCTTCCTTCCTTTCTTCCTTCCTTCCTTCCTCTAGCCTACTTTAAAACCACACCAAACATTCTCTTAGTTCTGCCTCCCTCCCTTACTCTCTATTTATGTCTGGGTTAAGATATTAAAAATTGTAAACTTGGTTAGAGTGTAAATAATTCCAAACTGATTTCTAAACAATTGTTCCCTATACTGTCTATACATGCTAAAGTGAGACTTGTACCTTGTTTTCAGGCAGTGGCGTGAGAAAACAGGACCTGGGCCCAGACCCTTATTATAAAATGGGAACTAGATGGTAAGCTCAGGTACTGTTCTATTTACTCAGAAATCCTTAGGGCCACATTTCTCCAATGAGTTGTTTATTGGTGCTGAGACAGCAGGACGAAAGGAGCTCTGACGTGGCATTTACCTTGCCCCTCAGTTCACAGTTCCGGTCCTTGAGTTAATGCTGGGCGTGGTCCCCACTCACAGACCCCACACTGGTTAGAAATCTGCAGGGCTTTTCACAGTCAGCAGTTTGAGTCAGAGACTCCACACCCAGCAGAATCTCCCGGAGATGGATCCTGTTCCCCTGTGCTACACATAGACCAGATGCTTGCAGAAATCAATGAATGAATGAAAAAAATAAATTGGGGGAGCAAGTGAATAGATGTGTGTGAAAAAACAAAGCAGTGAATGAACGTGTGAATGAGTAAGTGGATCAGGAAATGAGGAGACCACTGAGCGCTACAGGATGCTCCAGATGTCCAGGAGGCGCGATTGCAACAGCAACCCCTGGGAAGCTGCAGCGCAGCCTTTATAAACACTTCCTCTTACCCACGATCCGCCCGCCCATTGGAGAGACAGCTAAAGCTTAGAACAGGAGACAAGCAGGCACATTGTCCCCTGCACTTAAATGTGAACCAGCCAAGACTTTGTGATCATTTTCAGTCAAGAACCTTCAAGGACAGCCTCAGATTTGAAGTCTGGGGCGTTTGGGGCCAAGGTGTCCCATGAAGACATAAGCTGCTGCACAAGGTAGTGAGTTCCCTGTTGGTGGGGTTTATCAGCAGACGCTGGATATGGTGAAGATGGTCCTCCTCCTCTGATAGGCAAGGTACCTTCCAAATCTGAGTTTTTCTGTGCTCCATGTAAGTAGAAAATCATTACCCATATCCTTTCCCCTAGTTTTTCCTTGGTGAGACACTCAGTATCTGTTTTGTTTTTTGTTTTTGTTTTTGTTTTTTTAAAGCATTCAGTAAACAGCTATAGGCCATTCATCTGTGAAGTGACAGGCTGGCTTCCCATGCAAAAAAATTCCATAGCACCCCCTCATGGCATTTATCATAGTTGCATGTGTGTGGGGGAGTGTTTCATTAAAATGTGGTTTCCCTACTAAGAAACTGATATTTCTCATCTTATTTTAGGAGCAGCGTAGTATGGTAGTTAAGAGCATGAGCTAAGTTCATACTCTATCTCTCCTCCCTACACTGTGTGACATTGGGCAAGTTACTTAACTTTTCTGTGCCTCAATTTCCTCATCTGTAAAAACAGTGACAATACCTACCTTTTGGGGTTATTGTGTTTCAACAAATGCACTTTAAACAGTACCCAAAGATACCAAGTAGCCAAAGCCATTATTATTTTAATACTTTATTTTTAGAGGAAAAACTAGAGTCATAATTATTTTTCCTCCAAATCTTATACTTTCCATTATATTTGAGCATAATTTGAAGATAAATCAGATATCAATCTGATCCTCTTTTCCCGTTGTCTGATCATGGTTTTCTTGTAGTGTGATACTTGTAGGGCACTCTCTTAAGGTTTAAACTTTCTTTAGTGTTATTTCCCAACCCTTGGTGAAGATTTTTGTTAGAAGATGTATTTTTTTTCAATTCAAGGATTGTTTTTTCTATTTCTTTGACTATAGTGTTACATCTGTAAAGCTCTCTACTTCTGGAACTTCCACTAAATGGATGATGAGGATGGTGAATTTCTTAGATCTTGTCTTCCGTGACCATTTTTGCTTATATTTAGCTATTATTGTGTTTTAAAGATTGTATTTATTTTTAGAGAGAGGAAGAAAAGGAGAAAGTGGGAGAGAAACATCAATGTGTGGTTGCTTCTTGCGTGCCCCCCACTGGGGACCTGACCCACAACCCAGGCATGTGCCCTGACTGGGAATCGAACCAACAACCTTTTCATTGGCAGGCCAGCACTCAATCCACTGAGCCACACCAGCCAGGGCTATTTCTCTGTTATTTTTAAAGTTCTTCTCCTTTAACATGTCTGTTAAACCTACACATAATTTTCATCTGAGTTTCGGGAGCAATTTTCAAGTTAGTTTTCTAATTAATCAGGTTGATTTCTGAAGTTTCCATTCTGCTATGTGCAGCCTTAATGAAGTAGAAGGGACTGGAAATCACAGCTTTCCTTCCTAAGGACTCTTTATTGTTTTCAGATTGATCTTTTAAAATCAACATAATACCTTCATAATTCTCACTAAAAATACAATTAAGAGTGCTTTTTAAAGTTCTTCCCTATGTCCTGAAAATATTTCTCTTGCTGGGTGCAGTTTGTGCTGAGTGTTCAGGCCAGCCCCTCAGTCCCTCTCCCTGAACCGCTACGTCCTTTCTTCGCAAGACCAGCAGCTTCTCACCCTTTGTTCACCCTCGAGGATGTCTACAGTTGTTTCACTTTGGGTAATCTGTCGCTGATTAGTAAGTCGCTGTATCTTCTCCCTGAAGGAACGCGGCAATCAGCAATTAAGGTTTACAAATTAGAATTGGTTTTAGCTACTAGAGATGGAAAATAAAAAATAACAGTGATTTAAATAAGATGCAAGTTTATTTCTCTCTCAGGCAAAAGAAATCCAGAATCTGTCAGTTGAGAGTTAATAATGGTATTCTACAGTGTCGGGGGCCCTGGCTCATCGAATCTTACTGTTTTACCTTCCTTAGGGTCTTTACTTTATAGTCTAAAATGGATGCTTCAGCACCAGCCATCAAGTCCATAATCCAGCCAGGAATAAGAAGTCAGGGGGGCAGAGATCACACACCCTCCCTTTAAGAGCACTTCCTGGAAATGACCCTCACTATTTCTACTTACATTCTAGTGCCTAGACCTCAATCATATGAACATATCTAGCTGCAAGGGAGGCTAGGAAGTGGAATTTTTATTCTGGGTGACCAGTGTTGTTGCTATGAAAAAAGAAAAGAATGGATATTAGGGTGCATCCAGAAGTTAGTTTTTCTTTTCAGTCTTGGGTGTGACTAATTGAACACTGAGCCCTCCCTCCTCCTTCCTGTCTGGTCAGAAGTTTGTGACATAGAATTGTCCCTTCTTTATTTCCACCTGTGCTACCCAGATCCAGGAAGAGTCGGGGGCTGGGGCACTGTGGAATTGCTTCACTCGTTCCATTGGCCAATGTATAGCAGAACAAGCAGTCAGTACTCACCTTCAGCCATACTCTCCTCCTGTTTTTGTTTGTTGTTGTCATTTTGTTTTGTTTTGTTTTGGGTTATTTTGCTTAAGCTCTCAGAGGTTTCAAATAATTAAGATCTCTTTGGTTTTTCAGAAATTATGTAGAATTCCCCGGTTACATTGGTTGTAGCACTTCAGCAGGAATGATCAGAAATCAAATGTGAGAACTTAGGTGGCATCTAAGTTCAAGAACCTAAAACACAAATTTGGTCCTGTGATTCCTCTCCTTAAAACCCTGCCCTGAATGAGCATAGGAAAAGGTGTCAATATCACCAGTCCTTATGGAAACACAAATTAAAACAGCATTAGGTACACACCCACCAGAACAGCTCAACAGACGTAGAGCTCCTGGAATTCTCATACATTATCAGTAGAAATACAAAATGTTACCACTTTAGGAAACGGTTTGACAGAGGTTAAACATTCACTTATCATCTGACCCAACAATTCTACTCGTAGGTGTTCAGCCAAGAGAAATGAAAATGCATGTGTGTCCACAAAAGATTCACACCTGAATGTTCGTAACAGCTTCACGTGTAAAACTACAAACTAGAAAACAGCCCCAATGTGCATCCACAGACAGACAGATAAATAAATGGTGGAAATCCACACAATGGACTGTTTATTCAGCAATGAAATGGGATGAAGTGATGATACGCACGACAATGCAGATTGGAGAAGGATGTGACACGAAATTCCAAAGTAAGCTAAGTGAGTCTGTGTGGTGACAAATCACGCCCATGGTTGCCTGGGTGAGGGGTGGGAGCGGGGATTGAATGTAAAAGGGCGGGACTGAACTTTGCAGGAAGGTCGATAAAAATGTTCTGATCTTCACTGTGGTGGTGTTTACTTGAGTAAATGCGTTTGTTAAAATTCATCACATTGTACGTTTACAATGGGTACGTGGGTGCGTTTTACTGTGTGTAATGCACTGCAACAAAGTTGATTTAAAAAAGAAAAAAAAATCCCTCCTTCCTATATCCTAAAGGGTAGAGCTCAAACTCGCCGAAAAACTCACAAAGTCTTTCAGGACCTGGCCCCTGCCTTCTGCTCCAGAAGCCGGGATCCTAGGGTCACTGTGACCCTCTGCTGCTCCAACCTGCAGCCAGCCACATCTGTGGTGAAGAGAGGACCGCGGGAGGGAAACCCATGCTAGCTTAATAAATGCAGTGTCCTTGGCAGATCCTCTCTCTCAGGGCCTGGTTGGAGAGAAGTAACACAAGGAGATCTAACTAGCAAGGGGGCTGGGAACTGCCGCAAAGATGTTCTCTATGTACCCCCGGCTCTCACCCCTGAACACCGGTCCGTCAACGCCCAGCAGAGTTCACCCGCTGCAGCGGTGTGCTCCGAAACAAGTGTGTTTGCCAAGACAGCCCTGTTTATTTTCCTGCTTGAAAACAAACTCTAAATTTTGATATGAAGGAGAAAAAAACCCATCTCAGATACTTTCAGTCACTCATTCCACACCCCCCATAATTTGTCACTCTGTCTCGAAATCTTCCCCTGCCTGACGTGGCTTTAATGGGTTCAGCATTTAGTGAGCTAGGCAGTGGATTATGTGCAAAATGCATTAACCTCTCACATGCTTGCAAAAATTGCCTTAATAAAATAGAGCTAAATCCTACTTAATAGCAATAAAACAGAAGCCACTGTGTTCCAGGATGCTAACGACCTGTGAGTCATTCCTTTTGATTTTAGAACGTTGAACATTTGGAATTCGTCCCTTTTTATGAAACTTTTAAGCTTGGATAACTGCTGGAAAATGACACGAGCTAAAACAAGTTTCCTGCTCACAGATGACCGGAGAGCCAAGAAACTTCCATTATCTTCTTAGAGCTCCGTCACCCTGAGACAGCCTGAGGTTTCAAGGGTGCACATGCAAACGACAAAAAGGAAAGAGCTGATTGTAATAACTAATATTTGCCTAGTGTTTTCCTGCTTACAAAGCTCTTTTTTTTTCCATATCAATTGATTCAACTCACATAACAGACTCATGAAGTAGGTACTATTATCTCTATTTTCTAGATAAAGAAATTGACATTCAGAGAGGTAAAGTAATTTGTTCAAATTTTCATAGCTAATAGAATGAAGAACCGGCACCTGGATCCAGGTTTCTCTGAATTCAGGTCCCACGCCATCCCTAAACGCTGTTTTCAAATTTATCTTTAACAGTCACCTCCTTACGAGATGGAAGAGAGGAGGGGGTGCTCAGTAACCCCAAACAACGGCAATGCTGTGGCCCCCTCCCTTTCCCAGCAAAGTGAGGTTTAGCACGCCAGCGTCTCTTATCTTGTCTCAGAACCGGGGTTTTCTGCCAGTTCTTGTAATAACTATGATGATAGGCACAATTATTATACAATCAAACAATAACAATGCAGTAATAGGAGTAGCTGCTGATCTCACTGAGCACCGCAACACTGTCCTTTGGGAGCGCCCTGTCAGGGGAGGTGCTGGGCAGGTTTCATCTCACTTAATCCTCACCACAGTGGGGTATTATTACCATTTCCCATTTTCAAGATGAGCTAACTAGGAATTAGAGGAATCAAGGAACTTGACCAGGAATGAGGTCAAGTCATTGGGTAGATTAACTATTCAACTGGCCCCCATTTTCTACCCTTCCTTGTATCAACGTGACTTTGTAGATCCTCCCACAAAAAAAGAGACATGTTTTCTTATCCCTTGAATTCAGTCTCTGACTTGCTTCACCCCAGAAGATACAGTAAAGGTGATGACATGCCAGTTCTGATCTTGCCCACTTCCACTCTTACTCAGAGCCCTGCCGTGACAACAAGCCCAGGCTAACCCACTGGAGGACAGGACACTACATGGAGCAAAGGTGATTTGTCCCAGCTCATGGCCACCAGCCATGACCATCTTAGACCACCAGCCCCTAGCTGACCCACTAGGTGACCACAGACACATGAGCAAGTCCAACCAAGATTAGCCAAGTCTGGCCCAGATCAATAGAACCCTTCCACTAACCCATAGCCTAACAAGAAATTATACATTGTTGTTTTACACTTCTAGGGCTTGGGATGGTTTGTTATGCAGTAATAACTAACTGATACAAGGTGGACACAGTGCTTAAATCTAGGTCTTCCAGGCTCCACAGCCTGACTCTTTCTTATATCCTGTGTAGACAGGTCATGTCCCTCTAAGCAACCCCAGGCAGAAGGGTTGGGAGAAATGTCAGTGTCACCCCACGGGAGCAGGACAGGATACCTTGTGCACTGAAACTGCTGTGGGCCACTCTCTATTTTGGTGTGAAAGCAGAAAGACTCAGATGACCTGTGTTCCTAATCAAGCCCTGTCACTAGATCCATGTGACCTTGAACAAGCCACTCATCTCTCCAGGCTTCCATGATCTTATCCAGAAAATGAGACAATCAGGATGTATTTGCTCAAGAAAAACATTCGCCAATAGCTGCAATGGTGCTACACACCAAGGATACAAACCTTATAAAATTCTCATCCTTGAGAAGAAGCTCACAGTCTAATGGACCCATAAACATTGCAAAAAAAAAAAAAAAAAGGCAAATTTAGCTGCTGCGGTGGGACGAATAATGGTCCTCAAAGATGCCCACCGCTTAGTCCTGGGCCCGGGAATGTGTGCCGTCCTTCCAGCCCTGGCTCAGGTGGCAGCCTCCTCTTGGGAGCCTTCCCCACCTCCCTGCTTCTCTGTGTCCCTCACAGAAACAAAGTCCTCGCTGCAGTGCTTGCGAGTTACCTATTTCCCTGCTTGCTTGTTTCACTTGCGTATTAGCTGTATTTCCTTATTTTCTATATTTTTGGTGTTCTAGCGTCTAGGTCTTGCTGACCAGGGACAGATTGCCTCCTCCAGGACTAGCTAATTCCTCAGGATAGAAGATGATTCCCCTGCAATGAGCCATTCAGACCAAACCAAACGACCTGAGCCCACACCCCACTCATCTCCTTTCTCAAGCTCTCGCAAGGCTCTTACACCCCAACACTCCCCTGCCAGAATCAGCCCTGGGCTGGGCACCAGACACCTCGAGACAGTCCCTACACCACGAGCCCGCTGAAATTATTCAAACTAGCCAGTCAAGGCTGCTTACCCTGCCTTACCCATTCCTTCCTCAGAAACCCCAATTTGCTTGCCCACATTTGCTCCCATTCCTTCCATTTCCAGGCCGACTCTGGGGCTTTCCCATGTGGCCCTGCACTGGGTGCTGTGTCCCCTCCTCTTGGGAACTGTGAGTGACAACTATCCCTTCAGTGGCAATTGTCTCCCAATCTGTTGGCCTCACCATACCAGAGTAACAACAAACCCTGCATTTTAAAACAACCCGTCTGTGAACTCCTCCAGGGCAAGGACATTCTGCTAATGCTACCTTGCACCGAGCACTCCCTGAATGACAGGTGCATGTTACCTGCATTATTTCACTGATTTCACAGCAGCCTGGTGAGGCAGGTACTGATCATGCCCAATCTACACACAAGGGAATAAAGCTGGCAAACAACAGAGCCTGGATTCAAACACAGTTCTATCTGGCTTCCAGATCAGCTCCAGGCAACCTCTCTGATAGAGTCATCTCACACTCAAAAGCCTCAATCTCGACCTCAGGACCCCAGCAAACAGGGCTGCCGGGCATGGGTGTGCAGTTCTCACAAAGGCACCTGGCCAGCGGAGCAGGGGAACAAGAAAAATCAGCCTCCCATTGCTTGCCACTCCAGGCACCATCCGGGCTGTTTTCTTCCAGACACAGCTCCTTTTTCTAGGTCTCACTCAGGGGCCTTACAGACTGGCCCTGTCTACAAACCACAGTCCATTAATGCCTCCTATGATATCTGCTAATGTCATTTCTCCGTTGCTTGCATAGGGAGGTCACATTCTGAAGCACATCCCAGCACAAACGTCAGGCTATCGCAGGTGTATCGAATCAAGGCTCAAGGCTTCAGGTACCGAATCATAGTGCCCCCTCCCCTTTAATTAATTCTCTCATCCCCTCTGTGTCTAACGTAGACTGAGTCTGTTCTTCAAATCTCTTCATTTGTCTCTGCAACAGAGGATTCCCAGAGATGCGTATTTTAAACAGGTCTTACCTTTTGTCAATGTTGTGTGTGTGATTATAGCTTTGCAACTTGAGTGAGCTCTGTGACACTAGCAAGCAGTCCTTGTCCCTCCAACCAGACTTAGGAATTACAAACGACCCCCTTCTGAGCTCTGAAGAAGCAGTTTGACGCTGAGCACTGTGAGACCCCTCCCACCTTGTGAGCAGATCATTTTTTGTCTGAACAAAGGGTGGGACCGGCTCCACTGACTCACAGCCCAGAGTTCTTGCTTCTTGAAAGCAATCTCTTTTAAGAGATATACAAATCATACGCACACAGTCTCACACCCATAGTGGGGGACTATGCATAGTGGGGACCCAAAGCTGGCACCAAAACGAATGTCCGTGTCGCTCCAAATCGATGACACTCCTCAGCCCTTGACCATGAACCCGTGAAGTCACCAGGTGATGCCATCTGTGCTCGGGCAGTCACAAGCTAACACTTTCCGTCAGAGCCAGACAGCCCTGAGCCTGGCCTGGGACTTTCAAAGCCAGAGGCCCAGTGTAGAAGTCCCCCTGCCGCAGGCCCAGAGCCCCAGCGGCCCTTCCTGTGCCTATCCGGCTTTAAAGAGGGCCAAGGGACAGTGCACTGAAAGTCGGTCCAACCAGGACCTGTCAGGCACGAAAGCAATGCAAATGTGTTTTTGGAAATCACAATGCGCCATACAAATCATCTATAAATGACCCCATTCTGAAGATTGCCCTTGTCACACACTTCCTTCCTCCCTGCTTCTCACCCCACCCCCTTCCCTAGTCCTTGCTCTAGAACTGGGTGTGGCTTGGTTTCCATCTCAACCCTTCCACTTACTGATTGTACATTAGCCACATTGTTCAACCCCCCTATGCCTCAGTTTCCCGACTTGTAAATTAAAGGAAACGGCAGTCCTCGCCTTGTAGGACTATGAGGAATCCATACACTTGAAGAGCTCACTGCGGTGCCCGACAGAGTGATAAACCCATCTTCACGCTTTCTGGCCTTTGCAGATCCTGTCCCCTCCACCCAAAATTCCCTGCTCTCTTCTCAGCCTGGAGAATTCCTTTTCTCCTTTCAACTTCACCCTGGATGCTCCCCATTGTAGGAAACATTCCCCATCTCCTCCGAGACGACCCCTGCACAGCCTCTGCCGTGCTGCCTCCTCCGTGGCAGCGGTCGCCACGCCAGCGCACCACCAGCTTTTCCCAGTGCTTTCCCCGCTGTAAAGTCCCAGGGCCAGGTTTATTGTCGTCCGTCTTCGGACCCCCAAGTTACGGTTCCGTGCCTGCTATGAAGTGCAATGAAGTTTGGCTGACTTAATTTAAGTAATGAAATAGTTATGCTCGTCAATGAGGGAGAAGCAAGAAAAAGACACAGAAGAGTCCGACAGCCGCGAAAGGCCTGCTGGGATCAGCGCCCCTCTGAGCAATGTAAGTAACCCACCCTAGAGCTGCAATTCTCCACCCCACGGATTTCACTGGTCTGGGGCCCCGGGATCCGACTTTTTTAAGCTTCCCAAGTGATTCCAATGTGCAGCCCGATTTGAGAGCTACTGCTCTGTCCTGTCCTAACATTCTTTGTCCTAACAGTTCAAAGGAGGGGCAGTTCCTTGGGCTTCCCTCACCCCATACAGCCCAGCCAGTTCCCCGGGGGCGGGGGGCGGTGCCTGCCTACAGGGCTGGTCCTTAAGCTCTAATCTGGCAGCTGAGCTTCATGTAAAGGGCAGGGCAGGGTAAGAAATGGTGGCTGGATAGACAGGTGGGGTGCAGAAGACAGGTAAGAGGGTGTGACCTGAGGAACAGGTCCCAAATCTAGCCAAACCCTACATCCTTCAAGACCCAAGTCACCCTCCCTCCTGAGAAGCCTTCCCTCAGGCACCTCCCTGCCCTGACACGCTCTGCACCACTCCCTGAGCCCCTGCCTGCCTCTCCCCAAGGCGGCATTCTCCCGGGAGCCCCTCCACGAATCACAGGGATCCTCCGATGGTTGGTGAAAAGTCTGAATTACAGAGTATTTTTCTAAAGCATGCTAACTGACTTCACATGTAGAAAGTTCCCCCACTAAACGCTAACAGAGTAGACTCAGAGTTGCACTAAGAGAGGAGTCACTTCCAATTAGCACACTGGTGCAGAAGCAGTGGCCTCAGAGCAGTTAAGAATAGTTGGTTTGCCCATGTGATTAACGTTGCTTACGATGTGATGACGACAAAGGCCTACCTTCGTGCCCCTGCACTCCCCACCCGGTCTCGTTTGCGCTCTTATTAATAGTGAAAAGGAAGTCCGGCTTTACTGTCTTCCCATCATCCCAGACTGCGAGCCACTGAATGACCTTGAACTGTGTGCATTTGCATCCAGCAGCCGTCTCTCGCTCCGCCTGCACGGGGTTCCCTTTGAGGACCATTTCTCAGAGGACAGAGCCTCCTTCCTCTTGGCAAATTCTGTGACCGTCCCCCCTTTGCAGACAGGAAAGTGGAGGCACAGAAAGCTGATGCAGATTGTCTGAGTTGCACAGCACCTGAGCCAGGGAAGCCGTCCCAGTCCCGGAGAGAAGTCTCCAACTCCGGCTCTACCGTCACCCGCGTTCTCTCCCGCCAGACAGAGCCCCTGGCCAACCCTGGAGCCTCTCCCTGTGGCCCTGCACTGCACGGAGCGCCCCCTCCTCTCCAGGGCTGTGAGCAGCAAACCATCTTTTCAATCAGGGTTGTTTCCTGACCCTCTTGTCTTCGCCCTACCTGAGCCTGTCTTCTCAACTGTAAAATGAGGACAATAATGCTGACTCTCGGGTTTGTTGTGGGGGTGAAATGAGATGATGTGGGTAACACACTTAGCATAGGACCTGCTCCACAGGAAGAACTTAATAAAAGGCAGTATTACCTCTGGCCTTGTTCCTGTTGTTATTTATGTTCTGTCCTCCAAACTCCCATGGTTCATGGGCGAGGAAACAAAGACCCGGAGACATGTGACGGAAGGCAACCTGCCCAGTGTCATGTGGCAAGTTCATGAGAAGGCAGGCACTGGAGCTCAGGTCTCCTAGCTGCCCCTGCCCAGCAGCTAAATTCCCATGCCGGGTCCTGCCATTCTCTCTGCAGATGCCACGAATCATGGCGACCAGTGGTAGGTAACACACACACACACCACTTCCATTTTCCCCCCACTAAGGAGGTCTTGCTTTTGAGGTACATGTGCAGGTGAACCCATCAAGGTTTTCCTTTTCCTTTGCTCCCCAGTTTAATCAACAAGCTTTTCAACATGTGACACAAGTAACAGGAGAGGCTGTGAGTGCACACAGCTGCCCCTTTAAATCCTGTAATCAAAACCTTTCAGGGGAGCAGAGGAGACTCCAGCTGGGTCCAGGCTTTTTTCTCTTTTTTTCAATTACAGTTTACGTTCAATATTATTTTGTATTAGTTTCAGGTGTACAGCACCGTGGTTAGACAATCATGTACTTTACACCGTGCTCCCCTGATATTTCCAGCACCCACCTGGCACCACATGCAGTTATTACAGTGTTATTGACTATATTCCCTGTGCTGTACTTTACATCCCCACGACTGTTTTGTAACTGCCAATCTGTACTCCTCAATCCCTTTAGGTCAGCCTTTCTTAATCTCTCTAGTTCTTTCAAATTCTTTGAGGGTAGTGAGTAGGGGTGGGGTGCCTCCACTTCTCCCACCTCCCCAAACTGGCCTCAGTGCAGCTGCCAGGGACCCTATGACAGCACAGAGCATGGATGGAGTGGTGGCCCCCTAACCAATAGGTCCCATCCCTCCTCCTACACCAAACATGTCTCCCTGCCATGGTGCTCTGTGCTGGGGGGTGGGCAAGGGAGGCCAGAGCATCCAACATTCAATTCCTTCTGAAGTAAAAACCACTTGCATACAATTTGAGGGAAAAAGTAAAATGGTAAAACTGACTTATAAGCCAAAGTATAAAATAAATATCTATGAGTCCATACAGAGATAAATAAATGAGTGAACAAGTCAATAAATGAGGGAGAAAAGACAAATTTCCCATGCAAATGAATTTCAAATAATTTATGTAGATCCTCTGCCCCCAAGGAGATGGAGTGTGACTCCCACCTGTGAGTGTGGGCTGCATGCAGTGACAGCCTTCCAGAGAGCACAGGATGGGAATAGAGAATACACACTAACTTTTCAGTGGGGAAACCTGACCAACGCAACCTCAGCCAGGTGGCTTGGGTCCACATCAGCAGGGGTAAGCAGGCCCCACGTACCCTCGATATGATGTGATGAGAACGGCACTTCACCTCTGGTGTCTTCCAAAAGCCCACACCCAGTCTAAGCACCAGGAAAATCTCAGACAAAACTCAGTCAAGGGACATTTTACAAAAGACCTTACCAGTACTCCCCAAAATGTGCAAGGTCATCAAAAGGAAAGAAAGAAAGAGGAAGGAAGGAAGGAAGGGAGGGAGGGAGGAAGGGAGGGAGGAAGGGAGGGAGGGAGGGAGGGAGGAGGGAGGGAGGGAAAGGGAGAGAAGAAAAGTCAAGTCTAAGAAACCGTCATAGCCAAGAGGAGCCCAAGAAGACATGCAAGTAGACATTACATGGTTTATTAGCTGGGGTCCCCCGACAAAGACAGGGCATTGGGGAAAAACTAAGGACGTCTGAATAAAGTGTGGACTTTAATTAATAATACTGTATCAAGGTTGCTTCACTAATGGTAATAAATGTCCCGTGCCAATATGATGGTAATAATAGGGGAAACTTGGTGTGGATTATATGGGAACTCTCCATACGGTTTTCACACTTTTTCTCTAAGTCTAAAACCATGTTAAAGAAAAGTTCATTTCAAAAGTGAAACAAGAAGCTCTTCTTGGGTAGTCCAGGGCAGACCTGCTTCTGTTGTGCAGCCTCAGAGTCATGAACACTGCTGAGGGCCCTTCGTGTATCAGCCTTGAGTTCTTGAGTTGGGCGGGGGTGGGGGGTGGCAGGGGTGGGGGGTGGCAGGGGTGGGGCAGCCCAGGGCTGACATACAGGCCATACCTGCTACCCCTGCCCTATCAGCTCCTTTTTCATCTGCTTTAGACCTTCAGCTTCCATATAACATTTTTGCTGAAACAAAGAATTTCTCTGCTCCAAAGAGTAAGTACTGACCTAGTCCAATCCTGTCATAGAAAGTCCAAAGAGAGAGGAAGAGATTCCCAGGGGATTCACCAAGGAAGGGACGGGGTTGACCTGGAACCACACACAGGGGGCAGGTGTACCCAGAGCCATCCCTCAGGTGTCAGCCGGGCTCTCCCCTGTGAGCCCGGAGCTCCTCGAGGCAGGGACTGTGCCAGGCTCATCTCTGACTGCAGGACCCAGAAGAGTGCCCAAGACACAGAGATCAGTGGATCCCACGGAATGAATGAATGAATGACGCTATCACATGGCCATTCCAAAATGCCAGTGCTATTCCACCCTAGAAACTTCTGCTGACATTTTAGACAAATGGAAAGTAGAATTCTCCCTGATCTGTGTCCATATATTTGATTTCACTAAAACAGACTTCTGTGCTTTCAGTGACCCTGGGTACCAGAAACTGGATTTGGAGAGACATCCGTGCATGCACTCATTCATCGTAACAGCTTCACCCAAGTACCACCTATACATTATGAACAATAGGAACAACAATATTTACATAATAGAGGTTCACTGAACTCCTGCTGTGAGTCAGGTTCAGTTCCAGGCATGACAGACATGGCCCTGAATGAGATAGACACGTCACTCCGCTTGCATCCCGGTGCCCTCACCGGAGTCCCTCATTGTTATTCGACACTTCCTGAGTGCCAGGCAGTGTGCTCAGAATCTCTCATTTAATCCTCATGACAGCCCCAATTACACGTCCAAAGTCACTCAGCCTACAAGTAGTTGAGTCGGGATTTGAACCCGGGCACCCTGAATTGAGAGCACATACTCTCAATGACCACATGAGGGAGTGAGTGTGGGCCGTGGGCCCTGGCGTGCATGGTGACACGCACACTCCAGGCACCACAGTCGAGTGAAAATGAAGCAGCAATTTATCACTAACTGGCCTTGAGTCCAACACCCCTTCCTCAAGCCCTCGCAGGCAGGACTCTGTGGGGAAAGCTGAGACCGGGAGCAGAGCTTGGCCAGGACCTGAACCTCCACACCTATGACGGTGAGACCCTCAGCGCAGGCCGCGCAGGCCTCACTGCTCAGGCTCAGGCTCAGAAGCTGCACCAGAGTGGAGGGTGGTGAGACCGGGTGCCTGGTTGGACTAACAGGCGGAGGAGGCTCAGAGCCTTTGTTCCCACCTTTCAGACACAGAGACATAGACACCCCACCCACTGGTACAGTTTGTTCCAGAGAAGGTCCTTAGTCTGATCAATCAGATTATCATCAGGAGGGCACAGTTTGGAAGGGATTAGAGAGGGGGGCTCTTACCTGTGCACAGGGAGGTGGTGGGGGGAGAGTGCAAGAAACATTCCGTCACCGCACTGTGGGCCACGTCTCGGGCTGGTCATGGGTGACACAAGGGGAATAAGCCTGGGTGCCTGCCCTGCAGTGACTCACATGAGGGTGAGACAGGCCGCAGACTTGTACGTAAACAGCGCTGCCCAGCGTGTATGGACCAGCTGGCTGGGAGTGGAAGAGGCTCCTGAGCGGAGGGGAGGGCCTTGGTTCCTTCCTCTGAGCTGGGTTTTGAGGTTTGCCACACAGAGAGGGCAAAAAAGGATCCAGCAGTAAGAGCCAAGACCCAGAGCACAAAGCCCCGGGCAGGTCAGGAGACTGAAGTGCTGGGTGTGCCTGGGGCACGGAGAGGCTGGCAGGAGAGGGAAGGTGGGCTGCCGGTCAGACGCAGCGGGCCTTGTGCGAGACGCTAGGGAACTTGGCCTTTTCCCCCAATATAGGGTAAGCCCAGGGACAAGTTTTGAGTTACTTGATTCTTGTCAGGGGAGGGGAGAGTTGTGGGTTGGGGGTTTATGTGGTCGGATTTGCAATTTAGAAATTTATTCTGACAACTAGTCTGAAGACTTTATTTTCATTTGAATGATTACTGGGCACCTACTGTGTCCCTGATGCTCCACAAGGGATTAGAAATACGGTGGTGAGCTGAACAGTTGTGGTCCCGGCCATCACCGAGCTTGTGGACTGCCAGGAGAGAGGGGCACTCGGCAAGTATCTAATCCCAGCTGTGACGAGTCTGTAAAGGAAAAGCCCAGGAGATGATGAGTGCCTATACCTAGGAAATACATAGTCTCCCAGGATATCAGAGAGGGCTCCCCTGAACAAGTGGCATTTAAAGTGAGACCTGAAAACTGAGACGTGTCTGCTCAGAGGGCAGGAGGAACGTGTTCCAAGTAAAGGAGCAGCATGTGCCAAGGCCATGGGGCAGGGAAGACCAAGGCACAATAGGAAAACACACAGGTGGCTGCCATGCCTGGAATGTGTAGCAAGCACAGGAGGCGATGGCATGCAGTGAGCCTGAAAAGGGGAACGGGAGCCCTGGCTGGGTGGTGCAGCTGGTTGGAGTGTCGTCCCCTGCACCAAAAGGTCGTGGGTTCGATTCCCTGTCAGGGCACATACCTAGGTTGCAGGTTTGATCCCTGGTTAAGGTATGTACAGGAAGCAACTGTTCAATGTTTCTCTCTCTCTCTCACACACACACATCAATGAATATATCCTTAGGTGAGGATTTAAAAAAAAAAAAGCAGGGGTGGGGATGTGGAGACAGGAGCGGGACGGGACTGGGTCACAAAAGCCACGGTAAGGATCTGGGATGTTATCTTAATATCAGAGTCAAACCATGAAAGGGTTTTAAGAAAAATTACAAGATCCTATTAGCAGGCCCTACGTGACCTTAGGAAGACTTTCTCCCTGTTTTGTGGAAAACATTGGAAGAAGGTTCAGTGAAACCCAGGAGATCGTGAAGAGGTAGAAATGGCAGGATTTGGCGGCTAGTCTCATTTGAGGCGAAGAGGAAAGGGCAGAGCATGATACTGAGGATCTGAGCTTGGAGGGAGGGGCAGCAGTAGCAACCCAGGATCCCGAGGGGACACAGGGGAGAAGAAGCAGGTATTGGCCGGGGCCGGGGGTGTCGGTGTAAGGCCGCGTGCAGCCATCACTATTCAAGAACAGGAGAGCAAAGGGGAGCTTCCAAAAGGTGGGAGAGGCTGGGTTGGGGAAGAGAGCAAGAGAGGCATCCCAGCGCCCCTAAAATCCACTGCTCGCACCTCCCAGGGCAGCTGGCAGGGAGGAGTGGGGAGACTTCGAGCCACTGTCCTGGCCCCACAGACACAAAACTTATTTTCAGCTGCTAAGCGAAGCCGCACCAAGGCATAAAAGTTCCCCACTGGCTGGCATTTCGGGGAGTTCACAGAATGGCGAGTTTCTCGTATCCAATGAGGAGCTGAAACATATTGTACCCATTAGAAAAGAAATGCAAATCATAAAGTCAGGCATTTGTGTCCATGACAACAGGGGGAACGCATTTTGGCACATCTGAGTTCATTTATATTCAAATAAATATTTCAGTCTATGACTCTGGCACTTTTTTGCATAAGATATTTCAGAACCATATTGAATGTTGCTCTCATGCTAAGAACTTGAGAATTAAAATGAGGGCCAATTTCAAAGTCTATCAGGCTCCAAGATTTAGGGTTGGTTTTACCTCAAGGGATAAAAAGAAACGATAAAGTAGGGGGTGATTCAGCACATTTGTATATAGATTTTTTGAACTGGAAAGGCCAGTTCCGTGTTATCCCTGCCGCCCTTTCTTTGTTACAAATGGAAAAGCAGGCCCACACGAGGCCAGAGATCACACAGCTGATCACCAAAAGCTCCAAGACACTACCTCTCGTAAACCCTGTGATACCTCATAAAGTCACCAGGCACATTTTCACATATTCATTCCCTTTCAGCCTTTTTTCTGTGCGTGTATCTTTTCCACAGCTGAAGTCTTAGCAGACTTACAATTTTGCATGATTAGCATTTCCCCAACTTATTAAAGCCTTTTCATATCCAAAAAGAAGTTAATGCATAAATAATGCCCACGCTATAAATATACTATAAATTTACTCAGGCATTTATTGAATTTACTGTTGGATATTTACGTAGTCTCCAATTTTTTCTCATTTAACTAACACGCTGTTGGATCTCTTTGTATTTAAATCTTTATTTACACATGAGAGGATCTCCTTGGACTAGATTCTGAGACGTGGAATTATTGAGCTGGAGCAGTGATTTTCAACCTTTTTCATCTCACAGCACACATGCACTCATTACTGAAATTCCGCAGCTCACCAAAAAAATAGATTCTATTTTTTGCCCATCTGACCAAAAAATAGGTATAATTTTGATTCATTCACACCGGATGGCTACTGTGGTGTTGGCTGTTGTCACTTCTTATTTGACTCTAAGGAAAAGAGGTCAGTGCCCTTGACTAAATAGTCAGGTATTACATGTTTTAAGAAATTCTTGCAGCGCACCGGTTGAAATCTCTGGGCTAAAGAATATCAGCCTGTGAAAGGCTCCCGGTGTGTACTGTGCTCCAGAAAAGGTTACATTGTTGTTAGTGGGGTGTGAAATGCTCATCTCACCATATTCTCACTGACACATACACAGCACTGCAGGGGTGGGGGACACACGCCCAGTGAGAGGTGAGAGAAGCTGAGATGAACAGTCTTTTACCCGAATTTAGAGGAGTGAGGAGAGGTGCATCTGCGGTCTCGATGGGGAAATCTCCTTCACCAGGTGTTGCCTTTGCTCTCCGGGGGAATCCCCCACGTTCATCGTTAGTGCAGCTCGTGACTCTGAGCTCTGGGAAGTTCCTCCTCCGTTGTCTCCCACAGCCACCTCTGAAATGGGCGGAGCAGAACACTCCCTCGGTTAGGGCCCTGCAACTTTTCCACGGGTATAGCAGCTGCTTTCTTCTTGTGCGAGTTCCGGAACTCAGGAGTTCTTTTAAGGCTGGTCAGCCACGTGTCTCGAGCTCATCTCTTTCTTGTAACACATGGTCCAAGGCAAAGAGTAAAACCCAACACATTATCGCTTTCCTATTGTGTCCCGGGGAGCAACAGGCTCAGCAGGCACGGGGTCTCCCTCCCAAGTGATCACGGGGGAGCGTCATGCCAAAGGTTTTGCCCCTGTGTGTCATAGTTTCCACATTTCCAGCCTCCAAGATTAGTTTCCGGCTGCATGCCACGTGACCCCCCGAAGCGAAGTCCCATATTTTAGGTTTTGGCAACAGCAGCACCCCACATCTGGTACCGGATTCTGCACTAGTTAAAGAGATACTAGCTGCGGGAGCATATAACCACCCAAAACCTCAATAGATACTAGTTTTTAAAAATATAATGTATTATATGCATAATGTATGTTTTTGTTTTTAATTCCCTTAAAGTCTAAAAGGGGGTCTTGGGCTGACCAGCGGGCTGCTCTCCTCCTTAAGTGACTCTACTTCCCGCGTTCTTTTTATCTGGTGGCTGTCATTTTTAGTCCTTAGCTTCTGAGGTCACCCCACTCATCTGTATCGAGCGGGGAGAGGAGAGAGCTCAGGGAATTGAATGTTGGAGTTTTTCAGGGCAGGTCTGGAAAGGCTTGCATCAATTTCACCAACATTTCATTGGCCAGAACCCAGTCACATGGCTATGCTGAACTGCAAAGGGGAATGAGACCTGTAGTCATCTGTAAGCCAAGGAGGAAGACAAATGGCTCTTCGTGAATTCATAGCAGCGTCCTCTGCCCCTTTCAGGGTCCAGTTCCTGTCACTCACCTCACCCTCCTCTTGGCCCTGTCGACAGAACCCGTCTTCAACTGAAATGCTGATATTTTGTTCATCACAGATTTTTTTCACTAACTTTAACTTTCAAAAAATACTGTATTAAAATACTATTTACCTTGAAGACTATTTTGGCATCCCCCTAAATTTCACGCTGAGGTGAGTGCCCCTTCACCACCCCCAGGTCCCAGCTGCTCCTGCTGTGCCTTCAGGGGCAGAAACCCCACGAGACTAATTGTTTCCCAGTTGGAGGGAAGCGTTTTTCACTTTCTTCTTTTTGAAAGAACAGCTCACCCATGAGGGCTCTTCTATCATTATTTTTTTACATCCCACATGTTATGGTAGAAATAGACCTAGCCATGGAGGCAAATACTAGCTCAGCCACTGGCCACCCAGCTGTGTGACAGGGCGCAAGTTGCTTGGCTTCTCTGCGTCTGCTGGCTTACCTGTAAAACAGGAATCACAAGCCCGGAGTCCTGAGGTTCTTGTGCTAAAGGAGGGAGCGCATGAGAAAGACCCCAGGCCCAGGCTCACAATGGTGTGGCGTGTAATAAACATTGGCAGAATCTGAGTCCAAGATGTTTACAGAGAAGACCCACCGGGGCTAGGTCACATATGAATCACAAGAACAAATTTCTGTCCTCTCGGATTTTACACCTGAGTCGGGAGTCAGATGAAATAATGTGCGCAAAGAGCCTTGAAGAGGAGCCAAGCCCTCTGCACACCTCCAACCACAGAGGGGCCTGGCTGTGACCTCAGTGCCCTCGCTGTTGGTGTTTTTAAATTGGCTGCTCGGTGGAGCAGGAGAAGGGGAGGGGGAGCAGGCAGCCTGGGGTGGGGTGGGTGGCAACATTGCTTCCTTTTAAGGACAGTGATTTCTCCTAGCAACACTCGTCAAACTGGAACTCCTCCGTGCCTCTTACAAAATACCTGCCAGGAGCTCTTTTCCAAAAGGGTCCAGAGTCCTTACCACGAGGCACTTGTAGCACATTTAGACCAGAATTTTGAGCATTGATTTAAAGTGCTTCTGTGATGTCATACATGGAATATATAGAAAACTTCCACGAGCAGAATATTTGATTTAGCCTGGTTGTCAACGGCACATCTGTCCGGAGCAGCTGCCGGGGCCCAGGCACTATTCCAGGCACCGTGGGCAGAAGCCGAATGCGGGGCGTGGACCCTGCCGCTGAGAGACTCACAGTGATGGTGGGAAGGCAGGATGGACATGGAACAAAAACACACCTTCGTTGCTCAGAACTCTGTGCAGTGTGACAGATACCCTACTCGGACTAGCTTAAGCAAGGGGAGAGTTGGTCGTGAAAATGTTAGAGTGTCTCACGGAACCTGAGTAATCCCCGGAACCGAGAACTTGAATGCCAGCCACCACACAGCCCTCCACCGCCTGCCTCTCCCCGCCGTGCATGACATGTCCTTGAGGCCGGCTTTCTCCTTCCACACAGTGGAACACACGGCTGGGCTGTCAATACCTTCAGCGTTTGACATGTGATGGCCTTCGCTGCCCCCAGAGAGATAAATCTGACACTCCTAGTTCTGAGTCCAACATTCCTAGGGAAGGCCTGGGTGGCTCATTTCAGAATGCCTGGAACAATCAGCTGTGTCCAGGGGTGAGAATTACAGTACACTGGTACGCCAGCATAGCTCCCATGGTGGTCTCATGGAGGAGGAGAAGCAGTTCCTGGGAAGGGGGGCGGGTGCTGGAGAGATTCCCTGCAAACCATACAAGGTCCCACACAATCAGAACCAAGAGACGGTCACTAACAGGAGGTCAGAGAAAGAAGCAGAAGACCTGGCCCTGGGGCTGCGGCAGTCATGGAGGATTGCCAGGAGAGGTAAGGCCCAGATGGAGCAGTACTCAAGGGTGGTGCGCCACGGAGTCCTGTGTGAAAGTGGACCAAATGCGCTAGAGCTTCCTCCCCTCTACAGAGGGCAAGGGTGAAGCCCTTAACAGCCAGCCCAACTACACATCAGATACTGCAGTAAGACTTTCCATGCATTATCTCAATTAATCCCTACCAAAAGGGGAAAAAAAAGCGCTTGTTAAGGAAACATGAGTATCCCACTTTATAGATGAGGAAACTAAGGGTAGCAGAGATTATGTGGAAGAGCCAAGCTTTGAACCAGGTGTGTGTGAGATGCCAGACCACATGGCCTGGCTCGGGTGTCTCTCTCCTTCTGTACCCACCTGTAGCACCTGGTGGTTTCTGGATAAAAAGATGCCTCCTCAGAGACACAGTTTCCCTGGTAAAGAGGACTGCAGCTGAGAGAGAGCAGCGCCTTCAAAGAACCCACAAGGACAGGGGAAGAGGTCAGCTTTAAACATCTGCTCAGTTCAGAGATCAGCAATGCTAGATCTCCATGGACCAGTCAAAACAGAACTTTTGGGCTCCCCTTACCTCTTTCTCCTCTTTGCATTCTGTCCCTGGGGAGATCCTAAGGCCGTGGGTGGCACCTCTGACTTCTCTCTGCTGAGGCCAGGTGGCCCCCTGGAGAAGATCTCACACTGGCTTTCTCTCCCCCACATTCTCAGAAAACTCTTGCATTCTTTAACCCAACACACGGGAGTGCAGGGCCTCCAAAGGCAGCAGCTTCTACTAGGCTGCCACAGAGCCTCAGCCAACCTCCTGACCTTTAGGTTTCTTAGGTGTAAATCAAATGTCACGTAACTGTTTCCCTCAAACTAGAGGGGATATATATTAAGCTCTCCGAGTGACCCTGTTAAGAAAGCCCGTTCTCAAGATGTGAGGCAAGAGGCAGGTATCCCACAGCCTTCTCCTCGGGGCTCACAGCATACCACCACCCCTTCCCAAAGCCCCTCTTCCCCAGCCCCCCTCTCCTTGTGGTCCCCATCATCTGGCTTAGAACAAAAAGGCTTCCACCCCTCCCAGGGGAGGGGCACAGAGAGTGAAACTCACAGCTCAGCTTTCTCTGACGAAATCCTCCCGGCAAATCTTCTCCAAGTCTTTGATTCCTCCTTTTTTGTACCTTCAGTGTGGGGAGGGGTTCAAAAGTTGTCAACCGGCACCTTTGAAAACTGTTCACGTGGTCTAGCTCTGTGCTCTCCGCTAGAATAGCCACTAGCCACACGTGGCTACCGAGCACTTGATATGTGGACAGTCGGAACTGAGATGGTTTGTGAGCATAAAATACACAGTGGATTTTGAAGACTAAATACAAAGAAAGAATTAAAAATATCTCCTTAATTTTTAAAATGATTATATTTATAGTATTTTGGAAGTATTAGATTAAATATGTTATCAGAATTAATTTTGCCTGTTTCCCTTTGCATTTTAAAAAATGGACACTTGAAAAAATTAAAATATACACACTAGAAAAACATTAAAATACAGAGTTCTTAGACATAACACCAAAATCACAATTCATAAAAGAAAAAAATCGTAAATTGGACTTCATCAAAATTTAAAATTTTGCTCTGCTAAAGATACTAACAAAGGAATTAAGAGGCAAGCTACATACTGGGAAGAAATATTTTCAAAATGCATATCTCACATAGGATTGGTATCCAGAATATATAAAGTATTCTCAAATGCAATAATAAGAAACAGCCAAAGGACTAGAGCAGACATTTCACCAAAGAGGATATAAGGAGGTCAAATGAGCACATGGAAAGATATTCAGCATCACTAGTCATTAGGAAAATGCAAATTGAAGCCACAGTCGATAACACTGCAGCCCTGTTAGAATGGCTAAAATAAAAAATGTTGACAATACCAAGAGCTGGTGAGAATGAGGAGCAATTGGAACTCTCATAAACTGCTACTGGACATGCAAAGTGGGGCAGCCACCCTAGGAAAGGGTTGCCAGTTGTTTTTTGTTTGTTTGTTTGTATTTCTTTATTTAAATTATTTTATTGTTGTTCAATTACAGTTGTCCATATTTTCTCCCATGTTTGCCAGTTTTTAATGCAGTTAAACATACACTTTATCATACATACCCCAGCAATCCTACCCCCTGGACATTTACCCTAGTTACGTGAAAAGTTATGTTTACACAATAACCTGTATGTAAGTGTTCGTGGCAGCTGTTACAAACTGGATGTTTGTGTATACACACACACCCAAAGTTCATATGTTGAAACCTATCCCCAGTGTGATGGTATTTGAAGGTGGGTCCTTGGGGAGGTAACTAGGTTATGAGAGTGGAGTCTTCATAAATAGGATTAGTGTCCTTATAAAAAGGACCCCATGCCCTGGCTGGGTGGCTCAGTTGGTTGGACCATCATTGCATGCACCAAAATGTTGTGGGTTCGATCCCCAGTCAGGGCACATACAGAGTTTGCAGGTTCAGTCCCTAGTCACTCTTTAGCATCGATGTTTCTCTCTCTCTCTCCCTTCCTCTCTCTTTCTCCCTCCCTCTCTCTTTCTATCTCCCTCCCCCCCCCCAAAAAAAAAATCAACAAACATATCTTCCGGTGAGGATTAAAAATTGAAACGAAAAACAAAAGAGGCCCCAGAGAGCTCTCTCGCCTTCTTTCTGCCATGTGATGGTTGAGAGAGAAGCCAGCAGTCTGCAACTCAGAAAAGGCTCTCGTCAGGACCCCACCACGCTGGCGCTCTGGTCTCAGACTTCTAGCCCCCCCAGAACTGTGAGACATAAATTTCTATTGTTCCTAAGCCACCCAGTCAATGGTATTTTGTTAGAGCAGCCCAAACTCAGACAGCAGCATTGTCTACGAGAGCCAAAAGGTAGAAACAATGCAATGTCCTTAGAGGGTGAATAGACAAACCAGGGTCTGGCCAATGCACAGAAAACCACTCACACAAAAAAGGAAAGAGCCATTTATAAACACAACAAATCAGATGAATCATGAAGACATTAGGCTGAGTGAAAGAAGACAATCACAAAAGGTTACTTACTGCATGAGTCTATGTCTATGATTTGTCTGACATCCTTACAAAGACCAAACCGCAGCAGTGGAGAACAGAGGTTATGGGTGGGGCAGGTTGTGACCGCAAAGGGGCAGGCCAGGGGAGTTTGGGGGGTTCTGTAGTCCGTGGTGGTGGGTACACGAAGCCATTCCATGTGTTAAGTTTCTTGAAATTGAGCACCATGAGAAAAAAAAACAATTTTGTGTCATTGTTAAATAAATGCATAAACCTACATTGGTGGCCCACATTACGTCCCTCTGGGACGGTGCTCCTAGCCTCCCTTCAAGAAGCTTGTATCTGTTTGTCCTGAGCCTGAGCAGAAATTCCCACGGGGACACCCTGCTCCTGCACTGTCCCTGCACTTCCCACAGCGACGGTGCAGTTTCCTGCACAGCCATCCATCCCCACCCCTGGCAGTGAGCCCCCTGTGGGCAGGGATGTGACCTTCGTACCCAGTCCCTGGAACAGAGCAGATGCTCAACAGTATTTGTTGAGTGAATGAGTGAAGTAAGCAACAGAATGCACACTTGGGCTTTTGGAGATCAAATCTTCAATGTTATTTTTTAATTCCTCCCATTCTCTGACTGTCCCAGGGTCCCCGCCGGGCTCAGCCCAGGATGTGCAGGAGCTGAGACCGTGGGTGGGGGCAGGCCTTCCGCTGTGGGGCACAGAGGGAAGAGGAATCCATGCCCAGAGCCCGGGCAAGGGCAGCTGGAAGCTTGCTGGGGAGGTGAGAGGGGAACAGCGATGGGACCTAGAGCCACGGGTGAGCCACAGAGGGGAAAAGATGGTCCCGCAGGCCTGGAAAGCAGGGCCTGACAGCAAGGCCCGCAGACAGGGAAGGAGTCTTGTCGGTCCACCTCATCAGCTCACATTCTTAACCCCGTGGCTCATTATTTTTCAGAAGGTTGATATTCCAAAGTAAATGGGGGAAGCATGATGCACGCTGTCATAGATACAAAGTGGCCATGTTTTCAGCCCGGTGCATTTTCCAAGGCAAATGAAAATTGTTATGAAAGCAATTTATACCCAGCAGACATGGATGATTGCCTGTGATGACCTTTTGCCAGAGAAAATGGGCCTGATAAAGAAAAAATGTGGGCTCATTAGGACAAATTAGAAAAAGCAAATGCTTGCTTTTAAATTATGGAAACTCCAAGACTGGTGAATCTCTCTGTCCTTTTAGGACACAAAAACAATAAAACACAAAAAGAAATTGTTTACGGAGAGAAAAGTGTTGCAATTTGTGTGACTAGATGTAGTTTTCTTTCCTGGGCAGTTTTAGAAGGGAGGTTTTTTTTTTTTTCTAAACTAAATGAAATTTAATTGATTTATTAACTCTGCTATGAATTCTCCTTCCATAAATCTACCAAGAACTAAAAGAACAGGGAGAGAAAGCACTGCGTGTGAGCAAAATTGACCTTAACTTTCTGTAAATACTATCAAAAAATATTCCTAGCAATGCAATGTGCTGGGACTGGGGCACAACGCCAGGCTCCCACTGACTGCGTGTGAACGCCCGGGGACCGGAGGAAAGGTGAGAGAGCAGCGGGAGTGCGGACAGCACTTGGGAAAGTTTTAGCATCTTCCTCCTTCCCTGATCGCCCCTCCCAGGCACACTGAGCTTTACAATTTATAAAGTGCCTTTATTTTTTAAAAGATTTCATTTATTTATTTTTAGAGAGAGGGGAAGGGAAGGAGAGAGGGAGAGAACCATCCATGTTTGGTTGCCTCTCCCACACCCTCTACTGGGGACCTGGCCCACAACCCAGGCATGTGTTCTGACTGGGAATCAAACTGGTGACCCTTTGGTTCGCAGGCCAGTGCTCAATCCACTGAGCCACACCAGCCAGGACCCTTTATTATTTATTTATTTGGTTGTTTGGTTGTTTGTTTGTTTGTTTGTTTGGTTGGTTGGTTGGTTGGTTTTTTAGAGGGAGAGGGAGGAAGGAAAAGAGAGGAAGGGAAACATCGATGTGAGAGAGAAATATCAATCAGTTCCCTCTCATACTTTCCCTGACTGGGGACTAAACCCACAGCCTAGGCACATGCCAGGAATTGAACTGGTGACCTTCACTTGCAGGACGATGCCCAACCAACTGAGCCATATCGGTCAGAGCTGGGAAGTGCCTTTACGTATATTACCTTACTAAACCCCCATCGCAATCCTTCATTCGTGTGCATTTCACAGGTGAGGAAACTGAGATTAGACAAACTTAAGTGATTTATCAGCTAGTGAAAGCTACAGGCAGGATGAAAATCCAAGACTCTCCATGCTGTCCCCCAAGCAATCCCTTGCCCTCAGTCTATTTTAGGTACCTTTCTGCATCAGAACCAGAAGTTACAGGGTCTGTATCTCTCTCTGTAGGAAGAAGCAGAGGGAGGCCAGGGAAGAAGGTGGTGGGGAGAACAGGCTTTTCCATGCAAAGCCAAGCAAGGCTCCTAAAACAGTACTCAAAGGGTAACCTAATCTCCACACCAGAACCCCCAGATCTCAGTATTGCTACACAAGAAAGGTTTGTTTCCTATTTGTCCTGGTTCAGTGCAGGTCAGCGGGTAGGACTCTGCTCCATGCGATCATTCAGGGACTCAAGCCCCTCTCGTCTAGTAGCTCCATCACCTTTTAGGAACTCCAAATCCTCTACTGGATCACTGCAAAACCAGAAAAAAAGAAAGAGAATGTGAAGGGTCTCGCGAGGAGGCGAGCCTGGAAGGGGCATAATCACCCTGCCCATGTTCCATTGGCCAAAATGAGTCATCTGGCTCCACCTCCATCCGAGGACACGTGACGTGCCGTGGAAAGAGGGGAAAACACAGATGCGGATGGTGCATTAGCCGGCTCTGCCACAATTTTTTAGAAGCGGTTTTTTTAAACACGAAATATTTTCTCTGGTGCCCCTGAAAGACCCCTTCTATACGCCCCCAGCCAGACTCACACCTCTGCTGCTTCCCCAAGTGGGACCACCCAACTTCACAGGGCCAGACACAGGACTTTTATTTTTTCAGGTTGGAGGAAGTGGATCTTTCAGGCTTATGTAGCAAAAATCTATATGTTTTCCTCCAACGTAGCTGAGTGAAAGGGCAAACAGAAATTTGAAAGCGATGATTGCTTCCTTTGTGGGGGAGAAGGATACCCACTGAGTTTGGAACATATATGAATTCTGATTTGCAATCATTTCCACTATTTATGAGGTCACTGGACTTATTCCTGCTGAGTCCAATTTACAAAGAGCTTTGGTTGGATCAGGGAAAGGAATATTAGAATCCTATTGACTTGGTGATGGCCAGAGGATGGTGGATACCAAATGCAAGGAACGTATCAATGAATTGTGAGGCAGCAGAAACCCCTACCTTAGCATCAATACGCTACATCCAAATGGGCGAGAAGACACATTTTTCCAGGGAAACTAGGGGTGTTAGGTGCACCAACATTGTGATTTGACTACACACCCCAAAAAGAGACAAGGGAATTTTCCAAGTAAAAAACTTACAAGAAAAGATCCCTGATGTCTGAGATAAGCAGATGAGTTGTCCTTACACCATCATTATGTTCCACCCCAGGGCAGGAGTCAGATGCTGCCTGAGCACCAGTCTGATTCTGACCCCTCTCTCTGGCATTCTAATGCCCATTGTCATACAGGCACTTCTGTTTCAGCATGTTCAACTCTGAGCCTACCTCTCCATCCTGGCCCAGTCCCCACACCTGCTTCCCCACCTCCCTTACCATCTCAGTACACGGTGCCACCATCGCAGAGTCACCCAAGTCACAGACCTAAGAGTGAAGGATGCCTCCTTCTGCTTCACCTGCTCGACTCCATCATCAAGTTCAGCCAGATGGCTCTCCGACCTGTTTTCTCTCCTCCGCCCCCACTGCCACTGCTCTCTGAGTCAGAGCAACTGCCTCCCAGCTGGATTTTCTGACAGTGAGAATTGCCACTCCACCCCACTCACCACCACACTGCCATCATAAGAAGCCAGCTTTGCTGTCCACAGCTATCCCACCCTGAACTTGACCGATCTCACTTGATCTCAGAAATCAACCTTGCTGCCACACGCCTCTGCTTCAGCTTTTCCACCGAGTTCCTTCCCTTGTTAGTAAGGCTCCTGCTCAGTCTGTCCCCTGAAGCCCTCGGGGGTGTGATCTCATGGTCGTCCTGCCTACATCCCACTCACCCCATGGTTTTGTTATGCCAGCTTCTCCTACAGTTCTCCTAACTTCCCTTCTGACTTTGACACTTACTACCATCTCTGCTTCACATGCTCCACACCTCCCCAGTCTTTCTCTACATAACCAACACCCCTCTGTTTTCAACACTACAATGAACTCATTTGTAAGCCTTGTTAGAAGCCCCGTCGGATGCGCATGCTGCTCTTCTAGAGTCCTGTCACCTCTGTGCTTGCCTCTGGGGTAGCACTTGGGATGCCATGGAGTCATCAGTGACCTTCTGCCTTCCTTCCTTCCTCTCCACACCGAACCCTGTGATCTGGAGGTAAGGACACTGTCATCCCTCTGGCTGCCAGCACAACATCTAGTAAAGAATAAGTACTCAGTAAATGCTTGATTGCTGAATGAGCGCCTGAATTAGTAAACAAATTATACAGAAAGTGTGAAACACTGTTCAGATAGATTCTCCATCAAGGGGGTGAGAAGGGGTGGTAAGAAGCTAAGCTTGGGGCATGGGCTGTGCAGATGAATCAAGCAATCTGGACAGTTCAGTCGCCATGTGCCCAAGAGATGTGTGTTATCAGAGAAACAAAACATATTCACTCAGCCCCAAAATCAAACACTCAGTCACGCTTCAAGTACACGCTTTGAAAAAGAGTCTGTAAAACTACAAAGCAGATGTTGTCGCTGGTACTCTAGTCAAAGACGAGAAACCCAGAGGGGAAGACAAAACCCTTCATGAAACTTCTATTCCAGTCACGATTGCCTGGTGCCGAGGACCAGACATCAGACAACCCAGCATGAATAAAAAGGTGGTTTGGGGTTTTTGTTTGTTTGTTGTCATTGTTTCTAATGATTCCGAAGTAAATATGTAGGCATGAGCAGCACAGCTCTGGGCGGAAACCACACGGATCCCAGTCCAGTTCTGCCACTTTCCAGCTGTCAGACTGTGGCGGGCAGGTCACTCCTTGGGGCCTGTGTCCTCAGTCCAAAAGGGACCGAGAACAGAATCTGTCATGGGGATTTCAGGGAAGCGACATGAGACCATCTATGTAAAGGCTGAGCACTGCCAAGGTTTCCTGGAGGTGATGTGAGATCACACAGGGAAGGGATTATTTGCCAACACAAGTGCTGGCTGGGAAATAAATGTTACTGTCTTTATTCCGGAGAATGTTCCAGAACCCTCCTGGAGGAAGGAGAGTGAGGACATCTCAGAGGCCGGTATCTCCATCTCACCTTCTCTGCTGATCAGCCCCATTGTCCTCCTTCCTCAAACTGCCTCCTTCTGCGGGCGCTGTTGGATCCCCCGTCCAAGGCTCTGCCCTGCCATGGCCCTGACCCTCCCTGGTTTCCTAGCTCAGCTCCCAGCCCCAGGCAGACTCAGTCTCTCTGAGCACCAATACTTCATTCCAGGAAGAAAAACAATGCTTGGAACAGTTGGAGATCAGGTATACCTACCCCAGCCAGCCAGCTGCAGCAAGGGAGCAGAAAGAAGGAAGGGAAAAAGGACAGGCTCACCTCTCATCAGCACAAATTTTAGAAATTCATCTCCTTCACTGCCTATGTGAGCCTGGGCACATGCCTTAGCCTCTTTGAGTCTCCAATGCTTTATTGTTAAATGAAGATAATCCTGCACTTTTCATATGTTAGCATTATGAAATTAGGATATATGCCTTACCATTGTGTATGTACTTAATTTGGTAGTGTTCCCCATACCCCCAAATTAACAAATGGATGATGTGTCTTAGAAGTGAGGAATTACAGAATCAGGACCTATATCTCCTAAATAAAGACAACCTAAGATTATGGTGCAGATAGCATGAGCCAGTGCAAGCAAGGGCCTGACAAAGTGTCTGGCGTGCAGGAAATGTTCAGTAAAAGGCTGCTGTGGTGTTATAAAGATATCATATAGAGCTGCTCCCTGTGAGCAGGGGCCTGAGCAGAAGAGGCTACTTTTGCAAGGACGTGAGTCTGGGAGATAGACCAACATCTCCAACACAGTTTCAACCAGGTAGAAAGCTGGCAGCTTGAGAATTAGCTGAAAAGTAACCATGAGTTCAAGTGTAAAGTCTTGTTTGAAACAGAACTTGCTAAGAACGGAGGAGCTGGGCATGCAATGCATAGAGCCTGGCCTACAGAGCAGGAGGATGGGGTTCCAGTCCCTTCCCTACCACCGCCTCATTGTGTGACCCTCAGTAAGCGCCTTGGTTCGGTTTTCCCAGAAGCAGACCCGAGAAAAGGGTCTGAGTGTAAGGGATCTGCTTGGAAGGTGAAGGAAACATGGGCAGGGGCACGAGGAAGTGAAACAGGGAAGGGGAGGCAAACAGTAAAGGGTGCATCCCTGCACCAGTTCATTGGGGGCAGGGGACACTGGAGCTGCATCGAGCTAAGGAAATGGGTGGTCAGAGTAAAGGGGCAGCCTGTTGTCCCATCCCCAGAGATCAAGGAGCCTGGAGTATTTATGTGCCAACTCCCATCAGTCATTGGCTGAGGGCTGCTATGGAGAGCACTTAATTCCCCCAGCACTTGCCTGCTATAGAGATGAGGAAAGTCCTCAGGCACAGAAACACAGGTTGTAGCAGATGAAAGTAGATGAAACCGTAAGGGCAAGGGGAAATGGGCAGGGTACCAACAGCTTCGGCTGCAGAAGATGTAGCCCCTTTAGTCTCAGGTGCCCACCTGTAAAATGGGAAAAGTAAAACTTATTTGGAATTTTGCATTTCGTTCCTTGATGTAATTATACATCTTCAACCAGGGTCCAGTCAAGAGAGAGAAAACACACAATAATTTGAACAGAGAAAGTTTAATATAAGAATTAGTAACTACAGTTGACACTTAAACAACATGGGGGTTAGAGGTGCTGAACCCCCACATCTGAAAATCCATGTATAACTTTTGACAATCGGTCCTTCACATCTGCTGATTCAACTGATTTAGATATGGGTCAAAACCAGTTTCTTCCCATTCTCAAACTTGGTTTCTCAACCACAGATTTCTAACTGCAGATGGAAAGTAGTGCTTTCGATCCATGGGTGATTGAATCCATGAAATGTGAAATCTGTGCATACAGAAGACCAACTGTACTTATTGAAAAAAAATGCACCTATCAGCGGACCCATGCATTCAAACTTGTGTTGTTCAAGGGTTCATTGCATATCAGGAGTAAAGGGATACATAAAGGGAGCCCTAAAGAACACAGGAATAGCAACTATAAAGAGCAGCCACTACTACCCCAAGGGCTGAGACATAGCCCCCAAGGAAGGGTCCCAACCCCTCACCCCTCTGCTGAGATGCAGAACTTGTTGGGGTGAGTCTGGGTGAGCTCTATCAGAGGCAGAAGGAATGGCTCTCTTTCCAACTCTGTATGTACCATGTTTTGGATCTAAAGCCTCAAGATCTACACTAAGGATTTTCTTAAAAATCTGCTCACGATTATCTTACCTTGAGATATAAAAAGAGAAAAGTGAAAGCTGTGATAAGAAGCAAAAGTAACTTCATGTCCACTGGCAAATGGTAATGCAAAAATACGCTCATCTCTGCCATTACTATATTTTGATGTGTTAAGAAAGCTAGAAGCAGCTGGACCAATGAGGAGTAAACACTGGTATGACAACGTTGGGTGTGTGTGAGCCAATAGGAAGTAAGTCTCCCCTTTAATCAAGCCACCTTGGAGGAGATGGACTAATGAGGAGCCAGTACATCGGAGAAAGAGTATACTGGAGAGAGACTGAGATCTAGACATAGGCCAGGGCTGCTGTGTGAGCATCCTGCTGGTTTTGGTGACATTTGAGACCCTGTAAATTTGTCAGTATTGACAGGCAGTCTTCTCTCTGCCCCACATTTCCAACTGGCCTCATTAAGGGGCCTACATCTAGCAATACTCTACCTCCTCTTGACATTCCTGTACTTTCTTCTCTTGATGGGGAAGGGAGGGCTATCATAATCAAATTGGTCAAGTCTAGACATTCATTGGACCACATTTTACTACTGATCAAAGTTTTATTAGTGGTTGATAGCAAGAGGCAGGACATCCCCTTCCTTTTGCATGTGGATTTTTTCTGCTTCCGGGGCAGGACAGGCTCTCTCTATTCTATCTATGACTGAGAGCATGAAACAGAGCCCCCATTTTCCCATCAGTTACTGAAATGAGAGGGGGGTCCTGCTCTAGGGTCCACCATCTGACTCTGTTTATTCTTAAGGCCCAGCCTCATTTCCCTCTTTGGATTCCATGAAACACTCCAACATCCTCATCAGCACCATTTTTTCTAGCCCCAACTAAGTGTGCGACACTTGTGAGCTCTGGTTCTAATTCATACAGCTAAAATTAGAAATGAGCAAGTTTGGGAGAGATGGGCCGATGATAGGCAGACTGCTTCTGATCAAAGTAGAAGGGGGGAAGGACAATGACAGAGTCCTGGTCCCGGCCTGAGACAGCTGGAACGCCTATCTTACTTGTCTGGATTACACTGAGATCTGGCTGAATTTCTTGGCTTCCTGCATTAACAAGCTCCTGAAGTCAAGTGCCAAGAACTAATTTAGCCGTGGTCCAAAAGCAGCCACTTCCATCTCAGGGGAAGGAAGCCAGATACTGAAAGTAGCTCCCCTGAGCTCAGAAAGAAAAATTGGAAGGGCAGGATCTCAGTCCTGTATTCCCCTTACACCTCAAATAACCAGGCCTGTACCCAGGACCATGCGTGTTATCATGCTAAATGCCATCAGCCCATTTGGGTGAGCTGGCATAGGATGTTTCTCCACCTACCCTTGTTCCTCTTGCTAACTGTGGGGCTATCGGCAACATGAAGTCTCCTGTGAAAACAGTGCTGTCACTGTCTCTCTCTAATCCTTCTCATCCCAGAGGCTTGTACCCTTCCCATGCACTGTCCTGATCTATTCCCACCTTCCTCAGTGTAAAAAAGAAGTCCCCAGACTAGTTAATACCCACTCAACCTTCACCTGAAATGCCACCTCCCCAGGAAGCTCTCCCTGACTTTCTCAACCTAGATCAGGCCCCCTGACATATGTTTTCCTCACTCCTCATACCTCTCCTTTACAGCTTTACCACCACTGTAATTTCATTTGGTTGGTAGACTAATGCCTGCCTTCCTCACTGGACTGTTAGCTCCATGTAGCCAGAGACCGGGTCTGCTTTGCTCATTACTTATTTACGTACCTAAATATAGTAGGCATGCAATAAATAGTTGAATGTATGCAAGGTGGTCAAGGCTCTGAAGTCAGACCAGCTGAGTTTGAAACCAGATCCAGGGAAATAACGTACAGTAATAACAGTATCCTTAGGGTCTATACGAAGGACTCAATAAAAGCCCTTACAGTAGTAGTGCCTAACACACAGTAGGTGCTCAATAAATGTTTGCTAATACAGTCAAACCTCAGTTCTTGAATGTCTTCGTTCTTGAACAATTTGGTTCTCAACCGAGTTGCTCGTGGAAAAAATGTCTCAGTTGTCTCACAAAATTTCAGGTCTCGGTTCTCTTCCTGACAACCCTTCCATGCTGATACCTGTATGAGCAATCAGTCACACTTCTCCCAGGCAATAAACAAAGGAGATTCAGTTTTTGGAAAAAAATCACTTCCCCAACAGTTCTCTGGAACAAGTCAAGTTCAAGAACCAAGGCTCCGTTGTATTAGTATTATTGTCTTTGGTCCAACCTGTGTTGATGGGAGAGGTGGTAGGGCCGGACACTGCTCAGCTGGGATCATTGGTGTGTCTGTGTGCTGGAGAGTTAGGTGGTGGGCACTGCCTTCCATGGGTGCCACTTAGACAATAAGGCACACAAAGGCACCTATTTCTGGAAAGAGTCATATTATCAGCACTGCAGCTAGCCAGAACATGCTCCCTCCTGGGTGCATGGAATGCTGGGTGACTTTGGAATTGCCCCTCATTGATATGTCATGGCCATTTAAGTGGCTAAGGATGAATTGGCCTCACCAGAACAATGTCATCAAATTTTCATCTTAAGGTAATCCGTGTTGTGAACAATGAGGTGAGAATCCCTAAGTGGATGAGTCTATGGTACCCATAATCATAGGGCAAAGTGAGGTATCGATGCTTGTCAGTGAGGACCAAGTGGCTTCCAACGTTTTTACAGTAACTGGGGCCTTTTGCCAAGAGAACGTCTCACAAAAGATTCAGTTCATAAAACCAAAAGGAGCAGGACAGCCTTAGTTGTGTTGTTGACAGCCAAGCACTATGAATTAAATGCATCCCATTCTTCCCCCCCCCCACTGTTCTGCCATGTCCACTCCATCAAGAACCGAGTTTCCACAGAGACACGATGTGTTCATGGGCTCTTTCTTCTGTTCCATTTTCCTGTGTACCCACCACCACCTTAACCGCCGAAGCTTCCTGACGAACCATGCTATTGGGTATAGCTCGTTCTTCTGCCTCAGGAGGATCTGGGCCCCTTGTTGTGTTAGGTAAGTGTAAGAATTAGCTCATCAAGTTCTTACCCACTGCAAATCTAATTAGAATTGCACTGAATCAAGAGAGTAGTTTGGGAAACTTATGTCTGTATAATATTGAGTATTTTTTCTAAGAAGAAGTATTTATTTAGGTCTTCACTGAACATAGTTCAACAAAATTTTATAATTTTTCCATAAAAACTTTTATGGCTAATGTTATATTTACTCACAGGTACTTTTATATTTTTGTTGCTAATGTGAATGGTTTACTTTAAATTAAATTTTCTAACTGATTGCTGTTGGTGTATAACAACTCAGTGGACTTTTGTATATTGATTTTGTATCCGGCAACCCTGCTAAAGTCTCATTTTGATTCTAAAATTTATCTTTAGTTTTCGGGGGCGATTTTCTACAGAGTCACTCATAGACCTGCAAATAACCATCATTTTGTTTCTTCTTTCCTAATCCTTATGCCCTGTATTGAAATTTTTTTACATGTATCTTGGCATGGGCTGACAAATGGAGTACTACCATTTCTCCCATTTTCACAAATAAGAAAACTCAGAGAGGTTAAATAACTTGCCTAAAGTCTCACAGCTACAAACAGACAAAGTCAGGACTCAAATCCCACTGCAGACATTCCAAAGTCATGTCTCCTCATCACCCAGATACATGTGAGGTTTGTAAAAGAAAATCCTAGTACATAAAAACATTGATCTGCCATTGAATGGAAGGATACTTATTTTTTATTTTTTGTTTCTTTTAAAGAAAAAAAGTTGTTTTTGAATTGACCAATACTTCTATACCAGAAGTATTAGAAAAAGAACTAAAGGGGGAAGGGGCCTCATACACCTTCTCAGGTGTTGACTCATTCCATCCTGACAGCAACCAGCACGTGGGGTGTTAATGTCTCATTTCTGCAGCTGAGAAAACTGAGGCTCCAAGAGATAAGTATAAAAAAGCAACAACCAAAAGAGGAGCTTTCAACGGCGAGCAGAATTGCAAAAGGTGCATATTGCATCAAAAAAATTGTAATAGCCTCAGAGTATAACTTTTTGCAATTTAGTTTTATAGCCCCAGGTAAATACAAAAAGATGAGGCCTTGGAAACATTCCTTGTATATTCCTTGAAAATTCTTGGAGGCAAGGAACCCCTCCATGGGGTTTTTCATGGGGGCTGGGAGAAGAAAAAGGACTGGGAAGTCATTTGTTATTTTGCATTCACTCACTCACTCATTCATTCATTCATTCAACAAATACAGTATTTATTAAGGGCCACCTATCTGAGTCCTGGGGTAACTGATGGGAATATAGCTGGGAACAAGCCACACACAGGTCCTGCCTTCATTAGGCTTTCAATTCAGCAGGAGAGTCAGGCTGTAAACCAATAACCACTGGTCTGCATCCACAGGACCTGACTCCAGGCTCACCATCAGGAAATCAGAAATCCTGCGTGATGCTCCAGCATCTCCAGATCCCTTGCGGAAGCTGCCACAGCCCTGTGGCGGCTGCTGACGCCTCTCCCCTCCTCTCCTTGGTTTCCCGCAGCCCGCACGTTGCTGGGAACCTGTCCATCAGAGTGCCAATCGCAGGGGAAATTGAATCCAGGGGCTCTTTCGAGTCATGTTTGCTCACTTTTTTCTTAGCATGATCTTTGGTTTCATTATATTTAGGTATTTCTTTTATTTATCCATGCACCAGGGGGAAAAAAAGGAAGGTGCCTCTTTAAACCAAGCGGGAAACATATTAGGAATCTAAAGTTGAGAATATAGGCTTTTTTTTTTTTGCTTCCCCCTCCTGGAAAGCTAGCCTACAGGAGAAAAAAAAATTCCATTCAAATAATTTCGTTTCGTCCTGAGTATAAAATAACCGAAGTCAAGGTGTCTCTGCTGTTATTATTTTTTCTGATGTTTTTGACACCCGCGCGTGGGGTTCTCTGGCGTTCACAGCTTCCAGAGCTGTGAGCTCCCACTTGGTAGATTCGTAATACTCCTTAATATTTTCATTTTGATGTAATTTGCGGCCCCAGCTTTTTAAATATCCGCTCTGTAATAATGTTTAATTTCAGGGGTCACTCCGCCAAGGAGTATATTAAAGCTTATAAAACTCATTTCCAAAGCTCAAATATCAAGCTGTGATCAGGTTAGGAGGGCAGCATCTGTGAATATTTCATCTTTTATCATGCTGATAATAAGGAGATGACAGAGGCACATTATTACAATGAGAGAATTGCTCATTTCAGGCCTGGTGCTGGAAGCTGGGGTCTGCAGTGTGTATTACTCAATAAGAGCAATTCTGATATGAAAAGCAAGTTTACTGAGGCACCACTGTGTCTTATTTGATTGGAATGAATAATATATGGAGCTGCCTTTCCGGCGGCTGCCGGCGGGGGGAGGGGAGGCTTCCGTGGAGAGGGGCACTTGGGGATAGACGGTGAAATAATTTATCAAAGGATGTGTTTTATGGCCTGAAAATAAAGTTAAGATAACCACTGTTTATTAGAATCATTATTTCGGAAATCTGGATCCTGGAAACCTTAAACATGTGCCGGCTTCTGCGCGAGAAGAATCTTGATCCGTTCGACTGGTGGCAACGCCTCATAATTATCTGTTTGAACAGAGGAGCTGAGTGAGTTTGACACCCGGGCTGATTCCTGCCACATTCTCCATTGGCAACTTTCATTATTGCTTTGCGTCAAGCCAACTTCATCAAGCGGGAACCTTGAAACTCTGGTCTCTCTGGTAGTGAGATGATGAAACGCCGTCGAGAAGGAGGGTGTCTTCTACCTCCTGGAGAAAATCAAGCATGAGCCACCTCTAATTATTGCTTCCCCCTGACAGCCACCACTGCGCCCACACCGAGGCTCTCCTCCTCCGTCACGGTGGGAGAGGGGTGCCAGCTGGTCTGAGGCTAATCCTCCTCTCCGTGCCCTTCCCACCTGTTCCGACCCCTACCTGGTGCCATTCGCTCATCTCCGAGCTCCCTTTCAGCTGGCTCCTTCCCTCCAGCTTGTGAACATGATCAACTCTCCCACCCTAATAAAAAAAAAAAAGTCTTTCTTAACCTTCCTTCTCCCTCCAGCTATGACCACAGGCCTTGTCTTACCTTCTCATCCAAGTGTCCCACCAGCTCACGTCCCACCTGGCATTCCCCCTCAGCTCATTTCAACTTCCATACCCGCCACTCCAGTGAGACCACTCCCACCGAGGTCATGGACGCCCTGTCAATCACCAAACCCTCTGGGCACTTTTCATTCTGCACCTAGCTTGACCTGTGAGCTGCATTTGTCCCCAGTATTTCAGGACAGCACTTCACTAGCTCTCCTCTGTCCTAACTCCCTGTTCCTCCTCCCGGCCCCTTCCTGGAAACTCTCCCTGCTCTCCCTGAGGATGTCAGTGTTCTGCAGGGCTGCCCCTTGCCCTCCCCCCACTCTGCCCTCTCTGCTGGGCAGCAGCGTCCACGTCTGTGACTGTAATTACCACATGTTGGCCGCTCACTCATGACTTATGATCAATAGCAACTGACCTGCAGTCCAGCCTCTTTCTCGGAGCCTCAGACTGCTACATCCAACTGGGTGCCGCAGTGGCACTCCAAACAGAGGCGGAAAGTTTAATGACTGACACAGAGATACACACATTGGGCTCCTGCTCCCTCCCCTCCTCCTGACAGCCTGTCTCAAATGGAAACAGAACCCCAAAAGCAGCCACCCAACCCAAAGTATAGACCAGCATCCTCAACACCTCCACTTACAGTTGATCATCAAGTTCTATTGATTTTTTTTATTTTATAGAAGATAAAACAGACCTATTGTGAGTTCTGACTATAAAAGTAACACGTTTATTAAAAATTTCCCAACTATACAGAAATACACCGAGAAGGAAAAAATCACCTACCGCCCTTCATCTACATATATTCATAGTTAACATTTGATATTCCGCATTTAGCCTTTTCAGTTCAGATGTTCAGCCATTCATGGAGTGTCTGTTATGCACCAATCATTGTGTTGGACATAAGATACACATTTCCTTTTTTAATACAGAAAAAACGGGATTTTAAAAGTACTTACACAATACTCCACTGAATGTATAGCATAATTTACTTAATCTGCTCCCTCCAGGTAGATATTTACACTGTACCCCAAATTTGATGTTATCAATAATTTGCAATAAACATCTGTAGATATAAATCTTTTTGCTCACTTGTTCAATGATTGCTTTAGAATAAATTCTTGAAAGTGATATTGTGAGGTTCCAGGGAAGGCCCATTTTTAACACTTTTTGATAATTATTAGCAAATGTCCTTCATTTCTGTTCCAACAATTTGCTCTCCCACCAACATGAAATCTTCCTTACAACTGCATTGACACAGAACACTATCCATCTCTTTACCTCTGCCAGCCTGACAAACTCTATCTGTTATTGTTTCACTTGCACTTGCTTTATCACTGTTGAGATTAAACATATTTTCATGCTTGTGTTGGATATTTGTATGTCTTTTATATACTGCTTATTCATGCCTTTGTACATTTATTTATGAGATTGTTCTAATTTTTCCTATTGATGTATGCAAACTCTTTATATAGAAATAATTAACTAACATATATGTTGCATACATTTTAACCAGGTGGTAATCAGCCATTCATATTTGTTTATGACATTGTTAGAACATTAATTTCTAATTTTATATAATCAAATTCAACAACTTTTTTCTTTATTGTTTCTGCTTTGGGGATCATGCTTGGAGAAAACTTTCACACCTAAATTATAAAAGATGTAAATATGATTTCCTATGTTTCTTTCAGTTATCTTTAAGCTTTAATCTTTATATTCTAATCTTTTTCTTTCCAAAATCTCTCTTGGCATAATATTTATTAGTTTTAACATACAGAAAAATACCTAAACAAATACAAATGTGGGATTCTACTGCAAAAACTTATGACCAAAAAAAGAAAGTCTCAGAAAAGTAAGAATAGAAAGAAATTCCTCAACTTGGTAAAGGGCATTTATGAAAAAACAAATAAAACACTATGGGTAACATCATATTTAATGTTTTTCTCCTAAAAGCAGGAATAAGGCAAGGATGCCCACTCTCACTATTTCTATACAACTTTGTATTGGAGGTCCTGGCCAGTACAATAAAAAAAAAAGATTAGAAATAGAAGGCATATAAATTAGAATGGAAGAAGTTAAATGGGTCTCTTTCACAAACGACATAATCATAGAAAATTCTGAGAAATTACAAAAATATTATACTAGAACAAATTTAAAAGTTAGCAAAATTACAAAATAAAAGATGAATATACAAAAATCAATTGAACTTCTAGATCCTAGTAACAAACAATAGGAAAATGAACATTTTTAAATAATACAATTTGTAATAGCATTAAATTTTTTAAAAAACTTAGAAAAATTTTTTTCCAAAGATTTTATTCATTTATTTTTTGGGGGGGATAGGAGAAAGGGAGAGAAACATTAATGTGTGGTTGCCTCTTGCACGCCCCCCACTGGAGATCTGGCCCACAACCCAGGCATGTGCCCTGTCTGAGAATCAAACCAGTGACCCTTTGGTTGGCAGGCCTCTGCTCAATCTATCAAGCTACACCAGCCAGGGCTAATAAGTACTTAGAATAAATTTAAGAAAAGATTGCAATACCTCTACACAGAAAATTATAAAATATTACTAGGAGACGTTAAACAAGATCTAAATGAATGGTGAGCTATATCATAGCCATAGATGAGAAGATTCAATATTATTAACTTGTCCATTTTCTCCAAACTGACCTATAAATTCAACACAATTCTAATAAAAATCCTAGACAGTTTCCTAACCCTAAAACTAAGTGGAAATACAAAGATCTAGAATAGCTAATACAAAATAGGTGCCAAAAAAAAGAAGTTAGAAGATTTCAATATTTATACTATAAGGCTACAGTTATCAAGATAGTCTGGTATTGGTATAAGGGTAAATATATAGATCAATTGAATAGCCTAGGGAGTCCAGAAACAGGCCAATGTATATATGGCCAATTGATTTGCAAAAAAAAATAGGCACCCATGTAACTCAATGGAAAAAGATAGTGTTTTAAACACCTTGTGTTAGAACAACTGGGGAGTCATACAAAAGAATAGGACATTCTACCTTTAGCTCATACCATACACAAATATTATTTTGAAATGGATCATAGACATACACATAAAACCTACCAGTATAAAGTTTCTAGAAGAAATCACAGAAGAAAATCTTTCAATTTTAGGTTAGGCAATGATTTCTAAGACAGAAAAGACAAATCATTAGCAATAAAAGGGAAAAAAGTTGAACTTCATAAAAATAAAACACTTACACTCTCTAAGAGACACTATCAAGAACAGGCAAGCCACAGACTGGGAGAAAATACTGGCATCACATATGTTTGTCAAGGAACTTGTATCCAGAATACATTTTGAACTATACTTGCATGGTTCAATAATAAAAAGATGAACTACTCAATTTTTTTCAATGGGCAAAATTTAAACAGACATTTCACAAAAGATATACAAAAGGTCAATAAAATAATATTCAACATAAAATAATATTCAACAACATCTGTCATTGGAGAAATGTAAATCAAAACCACCATGAGATACCACTTCACACCCACTGGAATGCATAAAATTTAAAAAGACAGACAATTCCAGGTTCTGGTCAAGATGGTGGTATAGGTAAATAGAGCACTCGAGTCCTCCCACAACCACATCAAAATTACAACTAAAACTACAGAACAACCATCATCTGGAACTGCCTGAAATCTAGCTAAACAGAAGTCCTACAACTACAGGCATAAAGAACAAGCCACATCAAGACTGGTAAAAAGGACAGAAACCGAGAATGAGCTGGTCCCCCACCCACATGTGGTACATAAAAATTAGGAAGGATATCTCAGCTGCAGAGGTATCCCCCCTTCTGAGGAGCATTGGGCCCCAGGCCCAAACCAGGCCCAAACCAGGCCCCCCAGCCCAGGTTTCCAATGCTAGGGAGAGAAGTCCCCATAACTACTGGCTATAAAAACGAGTGGGGATTGTAACTGAGTGAGATAGGGCTTCTAGAGTCCCAGGTATTTCTCTTAAAATGTCTATGCACACACTTACTTGGAGTTACTCACTCTGACTTCCAGTGCTGGGGCAGAAGCTCAAAATGCACCAGGGACATACAGGAAGGAACTGAATTGTCTGGCATCAGCTTGAGAGGTGGAGGGGCAGCTTTCTTCCAGACAGAAGGGCTGGCAGAGGTTATTGTTCCTATTCTGAGCCCTCTCTCAACAGAGCTGGCAAACTGTTGCCATATCTGAGTCTCCATCATCCTGGTTCACACTGTCAGCCTCACCCTGGTGATTCCCTAAGATCCTGCCCCACCCAGCTTCTGTGCTCACCCAAGCTGTTTCCAGTGGCTTTTCTGTATTAATGGCCTGTCTTGGCTCATGCTTCAGACTCTCCTAAAATTTCTCAACAAGCAGCATCTGGCCTTGGCATGCCCTATACCTCTTGCTAATTGGCCCCAGGCCCAGCAGTAGCAGCAGCTGGCTTTGCTTTGCAGCTTAGCCTCCCCTGGGTACCTCCAAGCTCAGCACAAGTAGCAGTGATCTGCAGGTCACTTTATAGCTCATGCTAGTTGGCCCTGGGAAGGACACAGGTGGTGGTTGGCCTTGGCCTGCACCTCCCAGGAGGTCCCAGAGCCACTTCCACAAGTGACATACTCAAGGGGTAAACTCAGTGGGCCTCAGAGCCCTGCTGAAGTAAGTTCTGCTCTGTGGGATCAGCTCCTGAACAATTGATTCTCCATGGTGGTCACAGCCAGTCCTTGCTGCCAATCAGCCTGGGGATAAATCCCCCTCACTGATATGCCAACAGCAATCAAGACACAACCACAATGAGAGGGTGTACACAGAACACACAGGGAGTGCACCTGCATGGCTCGCTCGGATGAAAGGAAAGGCTTTGCCACTGAACCCTATAGGACAGCTTCTCCATTAGGCTAATCTACCAAGCCTGTGAGTTGTAGCAGCTCTACCTAATACATGGAAACAAACACAGGGAGGTTGCCAAAATGAGGGGACAAAGAAACATGTCCCAAATGAAAGAACAGAACAAAACTCCAGAAAAAGAACTAAACAAAATGGAGACAAGCGATCTACTTGATGTAGAGTCAAAACAGTGGTTATGAGGATGCTTAATGAACTTAGGGGAAGAGTAGATGGACTTAGTGAGAACTTCAACACAGAGATAATAAACATAAAAACAGAACTAGAAAAAAATCAGAAATGAAGAATACATTACAGGGAATCAACAATGGAAGAAGCTTCAATAGATGAAGCTGAGAATCAAGTCAGCAATTTGGATTATAACGAAGCAAAAAACACCCAATCAGAACAGCAAAAAGAAAAAAGAATTTAAAAAAATGAGGATAGTGTAAGGAGCCTCTGGGACAACTTCAAGTATATACCAGCATATGCATCATGGGTATGCTGGAAGAAGATAAAGATCAAGGAATTGAAAAATCTCTCTGAAAAAATAATGACAGAAAACTTTCCTAACCTGGTGAAGGAAATAGACATACAAGTCCACGAAGCACAGAGAGTTCCAAACAAGGTTAACCCAAAGAGGACCACAACAAGACACATCATAATTAAAATGCAAAAAGTTAAAGACAAAGAGAGGATCTTAAAAGCAGCAAGAGAAAAACAGTTAGTTACCTACAAAGGCGTTCCCATAAGACTGTTAGCTGATTTCTTAATAGAAATTTTCCAGGCCATCAGGTATTGGCAAGAAATATTCAAAGTGATGAAAAGCAAGGATCTACAACCAAGATTACTCTACCCAGCAAAGCTATCATTTAGAATCAAAGGATAGGGGAAAAAAAGTGCTTCCCAGACAAGAAAAAAACTAAAGGAGTTCATCACCACCAAACCATTATGAGAAATGTGAAAAGACCTTTTTTAAGATGTCAGGGGGATTGGGAAGATGGGTGAAAAAGGTGAAGGGATTAAGAAGCACAAATGGGTAGTCACAGAATAGTCATGGGGACATAGCATAGGGAACATAGTCAATAATACTATAATTCCTGTGTATGGTGTCAGATGGGTAGTAGATTTACCAGGATGATACTAAGTTACATAAAGCCTAATCACTGGGTGGCACACCTGAAACTAGTACAATATTGTATGTCAACTATCATTGAAAAATTAACAATTATTTAAAGTTAAAAAAAAAAGACAATTCCAAAATCAGATGAAGAGGACATGGCAGCACTGAAATTCTCATACACTGCTGATAAGAGTTTACAATGGTACAATCGCTTTGGAAAATATTTGACAGTTTCCTACAAAGTTAAGAATATACTTATCCAACCCAGAAATTCTACTCCTACATATTTACCCAAGAGAAATTATATCTAATATATATTAAATAGATATAATTATACATGTTTATATGTAATTATATATCCTCTACATGTAATTATATGTAAATGTTTATGATAGCTTCAAACTCGAAAAAATCTAAATATTCATTAACAGGTAAAAGGATAAATAAATTAAGCTGTATTGGGACAATGAAATATTATTCTGCAATAAAAATGAGCTACTGATATATTCAATAACATAAATCTATCTCAAAATAACTATACAGAGTAAAAGAAGCCAGAGAAGGGGTACATATTTTATGATTCACGGGCCTCCATTTATGGAATATACTAGAATGGGCAAAACTAATCAGCAGTGACAGAAGTCAGAGCCGTGGTTGCCAGGCAGCAGTTTGGCATCGGGGACACCAGGAAACTTTCTGGGGAAACGAAGGTGTGCTACATATTAATTGAGGTGGTAGTTACACAGGTATCCGCCTCTATCAAAAGTCATCAACTTGTTTGCTTAAATCACGTAAATTTTATTGTATGTAAATTACACCTCAGTAAAGTTGATTTTAAAAAAAAACATTGGAACTAGATTTTGACAGCTTCTCAAATGTCTTTTCCTCATGTTGCTAGTTCTTTTCTCATTTTTTTCCCCACATTGTGTAGTAAGAAAATTATTGGGCAATATGTGGCAGGCTACACCACCCAAGATTCTTTTGGTTTTAAGAGACAGGACTGCAATTCAAAGTAATTTAAGAAGAAAAGTTGGGCTGGCTAGGACAAGTATCTCAGGCAGAACCAGCAGGACCCTAGTGCATGCCATCCCAGGAGTTTGGAAGCCCTGAGCCCTCTGGTGCCCCTATAGGGACAGCGGCATATAAGGGAGGGCTGATGCATGGCCACAGCCAGAAGCTTGGTGACAATGCTTGCTCCCAGGGCAGCCTAGGGGTATATATATTCAATCCATTTTTTCTACTTGTTCTTCTCAGAAAAATGGTGTCCATGAAAGAAATGTTGGATTTCTGGGTGTCAGACCTTGGCAGCAACCATAGGAATTGCTTCCCCTGATTACAAGGGTTCTGACATGTTCCCTTCCCATGTGGGGAGAAAGCAGGGACAAAAAGCAACATGAGTCTCCTTGGACCATTAGAGCACCCAGAGGAGAGAAAATATTCTGTTTTGCAGCCTAAATTCATCTAGATGGATACTGCAGTGTATAAAGTATATGCCCTTCAAAGTCTCTGGGTTGTTGGCTCTACCCAGGCTTTCGTTCTTCTGGGTTCAGGCATTCAAGTGGGGCTGAGCCTGAATCCACATGAGAGGGCATTGGGATCCACCTCTTGGCATTTGTAGGGACACCCAATACCAAGGTGCTGTAAGCGCTCGATACAAGGCCAAGCTCTGGGTAGTGCTAGGAGGAAAGATGGGAGGAGGGAGGTAGGGAGGAAGGGAGGAAGGAGGGAGACAATACATGAAATCAGAGTTATTCTCCAGCCAAACTGAACAACTCACTGAAGTTGCACAGCTCTGGATCCACCTCGGTGCCACCACTATGCTTGGAGAACCCTCTCCTGTTTGCTCCACCTCCCCTAGTGTCTTCCCTTGTCCAAATGTCACCCATCCTTCAAGACACAGCAGCATGACACAGGAGGAGGCCACCTTCCATCCTCCTCTCCAGGAGCTCCCTCCCACCCACTTGGCCACTCCATTAAAAGACCAGCCCAGCCTTATTAGCAAGTCTATAGCCTCAGGAGTGAAAAAAAAACGTGCTGTTCATCCCATTTATTGGGCATATTATTCTCATCAACGGCTTTTAGAGGATTTTGCTAATGGCTCAGGGACTATACGCACCACCACAATTGAGACATTGCTAATAAATTAAGTTTTATGGACATAAATCAGCAGGTATGCTTATTCAGCTGTTACACCTCACTTAGAAGTAGGCTGCACACCTTAAGATGAAGCATATTTCTATTCAGGAGTTGTAATGGCCTTGTTAATGGAATATTAATTACCTTAGTTGTTGGACAGCAAGATGTCTGTTCCTGGTCTCTTGTCACAAGTGTTCTTAGATGAAAACATTTTTCCAACTTTGTGTCACTGTGGCTGATGGATCTTAGCTAAGCCCACTCCACTGTCCCCAGCAGAAGGACAAAATGAAGCTCACCATCCTGCAAGGAGTCAGGTCAACAAAACCTTAAGTGATCATAGTGGCAGTGCACTGTGGACCTTCCCCAAAGGACTCTGTGGAGAGGGAAAGCTGGGCTGAGAGCCAGCAGGCCTGGTGTTTCAACTCCTGTCGTAGTCAGTTCAGGTTGTCATACCAACAAACATTCGCTTCTCAAGTTCTGGAATCTGGGAAGTCCAAGATCAAGGTACCAGTAGATTTGGTGTCTAGTGAGAACCCACCACCTGGCTTGTAGACAGCCGCCTTCTCACTATGTGCTCACGTGGCCTTTCCACAGCACATGCTCATGGAGAGGATGAGACCTTGGTCTCTTCCTCTTTCTAAAGGGCACTAATCCCATCATGAGGGCATCATCCTCATAACCTCATCTAAACTTAATCACCTCCCAAAGGTCCCACCTCCTGGTACAATCATATGAGGAGTTTAAGGTTTCCACCTATGAGTTCTGGGAGGACACTAACATTCATCCCATGATTCCTCCACCCCAACAATCACCAGCAGTATGACCTCAGGCAAGCCACTTGCACTCTCTGGACCTCAGTTTCCCACTTATTACATGGGTATAATAAAGTAACAATGGATAAAACTTAATGAACGCCCAACCCTTAGAAAGATGTCAATACTGGACCATTTGGTGATTATCTCACTAAGACCATGAGAGAAACACTACTTCCCAAGGATAGAATGGATTTGGCCTAGAAAGGGGTGAATGTTATTCAGGGAAAAGAAACATTTTTGCACTGTGAAGAAAACTCCCTTTTCGCTCCTAATGTACGAGGATATCTTTGGCCCAAAACCGTAGAATGGAAGGACTGGAGAAGAGTGGGCAGCTGGACCATACAAGGTGGGCCAGAGAAAGGGGTGCAGCAGGCCTCGACATTTCACCAGCAGCATGGGGGCTGCAGCAGCCCAGGCACCAGCTGTGAGGGAAAGCAGCTGGGTCCAGGGTAATCAGCTTTGGGGATGGCAGTGCAAGGCTCTGTCATCAACAGCACAGGGTACCAAGAGTGACTCTGAATTCGAGAAAGCAGGACCATACCATGAGAATACCTTGAAAAGGAGTATTTTCTAGCAAGAAAGTAGATGACAATTGAACCATGTGAGGGCAGGGGGGTGGGCAGCAGTGACCCTGCCCTGGTTTGGACAGGTTGGTCCTGAAAACCTGCTTAGCAAAAGAAGAAGCTAATAAGGACCTAGCACACCTGGGTCCCAGTCCCGGCTGTGCCCCCAAATCAGTGTTCTATCTTAGACAAGCCCCCACATCTTTCCCTCCCCAGGTTCTTTCTCTTAACCCAACGATCTCAAGGTCAAACAGACTCTTCCTCTGAGAAATACTGGTTAAAATTGCTTCGGAGCACATATCACTTTTTTCCTTCATCTAGGGGAAAAATTCTCAGACCTGGGGACCTGCTGAAAGAAATTTCTTTCTTTGCATCCATTTAGCATATCAATTCTCACATTTTCTGCTTGAACTTCAGAGCAAAGGACTAGAAAGCTGAGCCTTTGCCTCTTAAATGCAGCGCTTTGCATATTCTCCTGGACTCTTTCAGGTCCTCTTTGCCCTTGAGTTGCCCACCACACACCAGCCCTGCTCGCAGACTGAGGCCAAGGCCCATTCTCTCCACAGCTAATTGGGCCAGCAGCCCTTTCCACACATACTGCGCTCCTCCTGCAGAGAGAAGTCCAGCCCAAAGTGGGACACAGAGAAGGGGTGAGGAACAAGAAAAAGTGATGAGACCCCAGAAGTGGGGCAAGAGATAGGGAGTTGCAGATGCAAGGTGGTTGGAGAAAAGCTATTGGTTTGCAAGGCTGATAGAACAAAACCAAAGCAATTGATGTTCTGCGATGAGCCACTGGACTGCAAGAGGCCAGGAAGCCCAGAAATTGAAACCCAGGAAGAAAAAGACACACGCCTGAGATTATACCATCTTTAAGCCTAAGAGTATGCACACCAGTCCTTTCATCCAATTTCAGGCCCAGAATTTTTGGCATAACCCCATTATCTTTGCCTTTCCCTAAGGAGACCCTAGAACACCTAAAGTTTGTAGAAGGGTTCCCCATTAGTTATATATTAGTTTTATAGATGCCAAAAAGGACCTTGATTTTCTTAACCATAACATAAAGTATGTGCATGAAACCAGGAACAGCAAATGTCTGGCACGCATGTTGCCACCGACCATTCCTACACCCATGGCAGACATCACTAATCAACAACAGCACTCTCTCCTCATGAGCCTCAGACTCTTTCTCCACACAGCATACAGACAGCCACTGCTGCTGAGTGGGAGAGGACACAGAAAGTGAAGACTATTTGTAAATGCTATATAAACCCTTTCTGGGGCTCACTTAGCCCCAATAGGCAACGACTCTGAAACTAGCACTTCTGTGGAACAACAGGCCGCCTGTCTGGGACCAGAAGGGCTGATTCTACTCCCAGCTCTGCTATAGCTCGCTCTGTGTGGAAAAGACAATTAAGCATCTCTGAGCACTTGTTGCATCAGTTTTGTGACCTTTAAAACCACTTATTTCAATTCCATAAACATTAGCTGGGCACCCAGTGTGTGCCAAGCACTGGGAATAAAGCATCAAGGCAATAAAGAAATGTGACAGGCTCCCTACTCTAGAAGGAAGGCAGAGGGATGGAGGAATATCATTGATTTCTAAGGTCCAGTCTGATGCTCGTATTTTACTAATATGACACTAAAAAGTTAAGGCATTGTCATGGGACTCGTAAGTTCTGAAGCTTCCCCAGGCTGGAAGCTCTCCCCCAGGCAGGAGTGTGGGATTATCAATGAGGGGATGGGACCTCCAAGCAGCAGTACCGTACCCGCCTGTTGTCCATGCTCCTGAAGTAAAAGGCAAGTGCTACTTCTGGGCCAAACCTTTTGAGACTCATGTTCCAAACTTTAGGACCAGACAGACCTGAATGTAAATTCCAGCTCTGTCGCTTACTAGCCTTGTGACCTTGGGCTGTCCACTCACTGGCTGAACAACTGGTTTCCTTATCTGAAAAATGAGAATAATCATCACTGCTGAACTGGGTTGTGTTGTGCACTACTCACCAAGCAAGCCTGTGAAAATGCCGTCAACGCGATGCCCTGAATGAGTTCACATCCTTGTCCTTCCTCTCCTTCACACTCCCCGTGCTGAGGAGCCTCGGCACCCTCACTGCAAAAGTGAGTCCCCAGGGAGCTCTTAGAAAATAGAGATGCCAAGGTCTCACCTCAGCCCTGAATCAGAGCCTCTGCAGATGGAGCCCAGAGGGTCCTACTTTTTGACGCCCCCCTTCCCAGAACCCAGAAGGTGCTAATGTGCAGCCATAGTTGAGAACCACTGTTCTGGCTGTGTTAGTCTGGCTGTATTCCAGAGAAACAGAACCAATAGGAGATATAGATACAGATATAGATATACATATACATATACATAGATACATAAATATAGATAACGATAGATATAAAGAGATTTATTATAAGAAATTGGCTCACAGGATTATAGAAGCTAAGTCCCAAGATCTGCAATGAGCAAGCTGAAGACTCAGGAGAGCTGAGGTTGTATGTTCCAGTCCCAGTCCAAGTCCAAGGAGGAGAAGAGCGACGTCCTAGCTCAGCAGTCAGGCAGCAGAATTCCTTCTCACTCAGCATTCTTGTTCTGTTCAGGACTTCAACAGGTTAGACGAGACCCACCCACACTGGCGAGGGCAATCTACTTTACTCAGGCTACAGACTCAAATGTTAATCTAGAAAACACCTTCACAGACCCTCCCAGAATAACATTTGACCAAATATCAGGGCACCTTGTGGTCCAGTCAAGTTGATAAAATAAACAATGGCCCTGGCCTCAGCCAACTTCTCCATATTTCCCAGATTCCCCCTCTCCTTGGCTGTGTTCACACAGTCTCTTCTCCCCGGAATGCCCTCTCCCCAGCCCCAGCGTTTTGCTAATCAAACTCTGCTCACACAACTCAAATGGTCAAACTCCTCCCTCCAGGAAACCCGCCATGAGCCTCCCCTGGAATTCTGGGAGCACAGGTGCCAAGATGGCCCTGAGCTTTACACCTGTGAAAATCTAACCCTCCCCCACAACCCTGCCTCCACGAGGCCAGGTGAGCAAACGGGCAAATCCTTGGGGAAGGGAAAAACTAGAAAAGGGTTTGGGCTGCCTGGGGACCGACTGGGGACCGGTTTGTTGGAGGTAAAGACAATACAGCCTGGACCTTTCCAGGAACAGCAGGCTTCACTGAGGCCACATTACAGCATTCTCAAGGTTTTCCAGCTCACACCAGCATCCCGACCTGCCTACAGCAGCCTGCAGCCCCCGAGAACCTTACCTGTAACCATCTGGAAATGTCCAAGGGAAATCGTGTTTCTGCCCCTGGCATCTGCAGAGAGGTCTGCAGGGCACTCTCACCCAGTGCCCTTGGGAAGAACACCCTTTCCCGTGTGGAATGCTGGAACTCCCTCCTATTCTGAGGTCTCACCGTGTTCCTAGTGAAGGCAGGCAGGAGGCTGCTTGGCTTGGTGCCCGTGCCTTCCACACAGGGCCCCTGGAAAACATAGCTCACCCCTGGGCTCTGGTGCCCATGCACTGGGCAGGAGGGCCAGACTGCAGGCTGCCCTCCCAGGTCCCTACCTCTGCCTCCAGAGCCCCACCCATGAGCCTTGCCCCAGGCCAATCAACTTGTGCAAACAGATGGACGCCCTGCCTGGGCTCAGACAGGACCGTACTTACGTTTACACTTCTTGGAAGCACAGTAATCCATCTTCCAAATCCAGGCAGGGGGAAGCACTTTGGGCTGGGTGGCCCAGCCACTGGGCAGCTTGGGGAAGCCCCACTCTGCCTTGGTTGGTTCCCCAGTAGCCGCCCCTCCCAGCTCTGTGAGTCCTCACCTTGGGGGAGGGACAGAAGGCTACTCCTCTGGGAATTTTCTTCATCTGCTTTACTTTACTCACATGTCTGAAGTTAGCCCTATTCATTTTTTCTCTACTTCTCAACAATCATAATTTTCCTTTGCTTCCTTCCCCAGAGGCCTTAAAGGGCCCCTTGACCCACCAGCCCCTTTTTTCTCAGTGTATCAACCATACTGCCAAGAGCTCGCTCCCCCAAAAATAGTGTCACCAATTTTTAGCAGGATCTGGAGCCCACAGCTGTCCTAGCACCTGTTTAATTCTCTTCAGCCTCATCTTCTCCTTTTCCCAGATGCACCTGCGAACACACTGGGACACCTGGAAGGCAGAGAATGTTGCCCCACCCCCATGTCCCTCCGGCTGTGGGAAGAGGCCTTAGAGCCTGTGTTTCCTGGGAGGGGAAGTAGTTAAAAAGTAAAAGATTCAGAATTCCTATCAGAGGGCCTGAATTCAAATTCTAAGACGCCCATTTCCTAGCTGTGTGCGAGCCATTTAACCTCTCTGATTCTCAGTTTTCTTGTCTGTGAAATGGGCACATTATAACATCTCACTCCAAAGTAGTTAGCGCTTGGTTATGAACTGACATAGTGCTGGACTAGAACTTCACAGGCCCTTTCCCGTAGTTTCCCCAACCCCCACCATGCCCAGCTCAGAACTGTGTGCCCCTCTAGTGCTCAGACTGTGTTGCTTGAAAGGGGCCCCTGAAATCAGGCCTCAGAACACGGATGTGAAGTCTGTGCTCTCAGACGCTGGCCACAGCAGAAGCCAAAACCAAGCAACCCCAGCGACAGACCACGTGCTCCCCACGCAAGCTGCAAGACTGGCAAAGCGGGTGTGAGATTAATGGCTTTTCTGCACAACAAAGGCCTTCCTGCAAAGCGGCAGAATTCGATATGCAAACCCCACCACCCAGGTCTCAGACCCCATCCTCCCGGCTGGGTGGACAGCGGCAGCTTGAACCCCATAATGTATGCGCGCTCCGGCTGCTGGGCCCCAGTTATTATTCATTAGGGTTTTCTATTACCCGGTGATAAATGATGCCCCCAGGCTGGCGTTGCCCCCGGAATGCTTATTACGGCTCACTTAAGTAGGCGTTGATTTAGCTTAAATCGGTTGTTCCGTTCAGCCCGGACACGGGCCTGCCCCAGCCCTGCCTCGAAGACTCCCTTCACCAGGGCTTAATTGAATTCTAACTACTCGTGGCCTCCTATTAGGGAGGGGTGGGGGAGGAGGCCCAAGCCCCGGTGGTCTCTCCAGCCCTGTGTAATCCTAATTTGATAAGGGTCTTCCCTTTGACTCCAGACAATAAATTTTGACAAGTAACTCTAATTAGGCCAGAGAGAACTCCCTGTATGGACTGGGCTCACAGGGAACTGATGAGGCCTCAGGTTGACGCAGTCCTTGGGGTGTCACTGTGACCGTCCCTAAGTCTTGCCCCTACGTGAGGCCGCTCAGGCCATGGTGTCTATGAGCTGCCCTGATCCATCCATCAGATTGTTTGCCAAAGCGACAGAGCCCGCCCTGGCTGTCCATCCAACACAGCTGGGTGTCCCTGGAAAGAGAACGACCATGCTAGGGTCATTATGGCTACGACAACTGGGCCAGGACCATTCATTCAAGCGGCAGAGACTCCATGAGCACAGAGTGTGGGCCAGGTGCTGGTGCAGGCACGAGGCACACAACAGTACACAAAACCGTTTTCTCTGCCATCACGGGGTTTGCATTCGCAGGGCCGCACACGGCCCAGGACAGCTGTGAATGCACCCAAAACAAAACCACAAATTTACTTCAAACATCATGAGATTTGTTTTGTGATTACATGTCGCAATGTATTTAATGTGTGGCTCAAGACAATTCTTCTTCTCCCATTGTGGCCTAGAGAAGCCAAAAGGTTGGACACCCCTGATAGAGTTTTACTTATTTATTGTTGATTATGTGCCAGGCATTGTTTTAAGAGCTTCTCCCATGCTACCACACTGGCCACCACAACCTTGCACTGTTTTTCCTGTTTTACAGAGAAAGCAACTGAGGCTTGGAAAACATTCACTGATATGCTTGAGGCCGCTTAAGTGATAAGAGGTCAGTGAGTGATTCAGCTGAACTTGAACAGAGGCCTCCAACCACAGGGCCGCACAATCTCCTGTCTGGGTTGTTCCGTGTTAGTACACCACAGCATCTGCCTAGCACTTTAGAGGTTATAACCTCACGTTCATTAATAACACCCAGCACAGCCTCCTGGGCAGTAGGTATAGTGTCACCATCTATCGCCCTCGGGGGTAAAGACCGGGACTCGTGGTCAGGTGGACCTAGATGAGAACCCTTGCTCGGCCTCACACCTACAGTGCGATCTTGGGCAAGTTACTGATCTTTTCTGGGCCTCCATTTCCTTGCCTTTAAAATGGGTGCTAATAACAGTACCACCTCAGAGGTTATGAGAATTTGGAAACTGTGTGTAGAGCACTTAGCACAGGACCTCGTGTGGTCTTGAGTCCTCGGCAGGAAGAAGGCTACGCCCAGGAGACCACCCGTTCCTGGTGGGAAGCAAGAGGCTGCCTTCCAGACGGAGATGGGTCAGGAGGGCGGCAACAGAAGCCAGACCGAAATCTCGGACTTAAGCGATGTTTGAGAAAGAGGGTTCCTGCAGGGACAGAGAGGGAGGCACAAAATTTCAAGGGCACTGGAAGTCCTTTGGTTAGTTTGAGTCGTTTGCTACTGTAGTGAAGTTTCTTTCTCCCTTAGTGAAGTTCTTTTTGAAAAAAACCCACCTACAGCAGCAGGGGCACCAAATACTAATACTAGTAATAATAATAATAATAATAATAATAATAATAATAATAATGGCACTCATCGGACACTAAGAATGTACCAGATCTACACTCCGTGTTCCGTTCACCTCAACTCATTTAACTTCCCCACAACCCTCTGAGGCAGGTGCCATCCTTACCCATTTTACAGAAAAGAAACTGAGGCTCAAAGAGACGAAGGAATTTGCCCAAATAATTTAGCCACAATCAGTAAGTAGCTAAAACAGAATTCAAACCTGGCTGTATCCAATGTCAAAGCTGTCCTTCTTACCCACGGGGTTTACTTTTCCTCAGAGGGAGCACAGTGCCCACCTCGCCCCCACCCCCTGATGGAATCCGGAGGTAATTTTAGGAGCCCGCTTCTTTCACCTTGTTCCTACCTTTCCTAGGAGCTCTGCAAGCTGAGGAAGGCCCGAGAACAGCTAAAAGTCGGAACAACCACCTTGAAGGTGGTCAAAAACTACAGAGCAATTTTCAAATAAATGAGCAGATAATAAAAACGTTCCAAGCCATCAATCACATCCTTAATGTAGTCTCCCAGCTTTTCTTCTTGTTGTTGGCGTTTTCTTTTAATTAAACATGGAGATGCTTTGCCTGTTTTTTTCTCTTTTTTTTTCCATTCCCTGAGCTTCTGAACTTGCTACTCAGCTCTTGGCCAGAGCCAGTGGGGAGACAGTGATTCCAGAAGGTGGATTCTTCAGAGAGAAAGGGAGGTCCAGGGTAGTTACCCAGGAAGCTAGTTCACCTCCCGGGGGCTCAGTCCCTTGTTGGCGGTGCTCCAGTGTAACAGGACACACGCAGAGGTGCCCACCACCCTCACTCCCCCGGGGCAGCGTCACATGCTGCCCAGCCCTCCCCACATCGATCCAAAGCTGGAGAAAGCCTTCCTTCGACAAGGTCACCTTTGGCTGTTAATAAGGCTCAGCTATGGAATTATTCATCAGCTTTAAAAAAAATACATCATTTTCATCATAAAAAATAATATAACTATGGTACAGAAGAATTGAAAAATAGAAAGAAAAGAAACAAAAATAAGGCATAATTCATTTACCCTGACACAACCACTGTTAGCATTCTTGGTACGTTTCCTGTCTCCTAAGCTCTAGGCTTCGCCGCATTGTAACCACGGTGCTCTCACAATCCTGTAGCCGGTTTTTTACGGCCTAATGTTACATCCTAAACATTCTTTGGTACCTGAGACAATCTCCAGAACCGTCATTTGAATGACTGCCTAGCACTTCCTGCAGCTGTGCCATCGTTTACTCAGCTGCTCTGTTGATGAACGGCACTATCATAAGTAACACTGCGATGAACATCTTTGTGTTTACTGTTTTCTGCCCTGATTTTGGGGATTACTTCCTCAGATAACCTTTCAACGTGACTGCAGTACCTGGGCCAAAAGGTAGGATCAGTTTTCTGACTCAGCATTGATGCCACAAGCTTAGGAAAGTTTCTGAGTCACTGTAACATTTTCAACATCAATGTTATCTTTTTATTCTCAATAGCTTAATTTAAAAAAACACACAAAAAACCTCTTTGTCATTTTAATTTGCTTTGCGGGGAGGGAGTGTTCTGGAGAAGGGTAACAGTGTCTTGTTTAAGAGGCAAGAGTCTTGGCCTCAAATAAGCTGAGGTTGCACACACAGTTCTGCCATTCTGTGAGCTACACACGCAGCCGTACTTAATTCTCTCTGGTCCCGTCCGGTCTTCTCATCTGTAAAGCGGGGGTGCCGGTGCCATCTACCTCCATGGGCATTAAGATTACATGAAATGCTTTATCTTAGTCAAATTCCTGTCACGTGATTAACACCACCTGTTTCTGGTTGTGCTTTATCAATAATTTGAAGCACTAAGAAGTCTGATTACACCATCAATAAACATTTATGGAGGTCTTGGGGCTTGGTCTTGTCCTTGAAGAGGTTCCACACTGGTGGGGGTTAAACAAAGAATAAAACAACCGCTTCGTGTTGCAATTAAGTTCAGAACAAGCCCTGGTGGTGCTGCATAAGACATGCAACCTGAGGGAGCTCGGGGGCAGAGCCGTACAAATCTGGGGGGAAATGGGGAGCAAAGAGGACATTATGGGGAAGTCACAAGTGGAGACGCTTTCCTGGGGGAGGGGGACCTAGGGAGGGGCACTCCAGGTAGGGGGACGAGCATGAGCAAAAGCCTAGATGTGGGGAGTTTCCCCCAGAGCAGACAGGGGAAGAGCCACTAGCCCCACGGGGTTCATGGGCTGCAGACCTGGCCCCACTGGGCGGCCAGTCCGACTCCAGGAGGGGCCTGCTTCCCGGAACTCCTTGCTGGCTCCCTCTGCCTTCTCACTAGAGGTCTATTCAGCCGGGCCTGTCGGGGGAGGGACATTTACATTACAAAGCTTCTCTCCTACAGCTGATTCTTAACGTCCCTGGAGATAAAGGGTGTTAATAAATAGGGCCGTCCTATCCAAACCCTAGAACACCAATCAGCTCCTTGTCAGAATAGAAAGCCCTGACACGGAGAGAAGGGGAGAAAGGTGCTGTGTTTTGCCAGGAAACCTCACGTTGAGATTCCCTTTCTCAGGGTCTAGCTGCTTCCACGGTCCATAGCCCAGCAGGGCATTGTGGCTGGAAGCAGCAGGCATTGCTCAACAACATAAGGGAAGTTTTGAAACACTCTAATGTCACCGATACCTCCTCCATCAAGCCCTCACCATCCCCATCCCTAATGGATGGCTTCCTCCTCAGTGCTCACACGGCCTCCCCACCCCTCTCACAGCCCAGCCCCGCTCACTTTCCAGTTAGCCACCATGGTATCTTACCCCTGTACTCACCTGCTAGGGGGCTCAGGCCATTCGGGCTGCTATAACAAAAATACCATAGACGGGGCGGCTTAAACAACAAGTACTTATTTATTTATTCCTCACAGTTCTCGAGCCCGGCAAGTCCAAGATCAAGATGCTTGCTGGCAGCTTCAGTGTCTGGTGAGGGCCCACTTAGGATGTGATTGATGGCTTGGAACATTTTTATTATCTGCTCATTTATCTGAAAATTGCTCTGTGGTTTTTGACCACCTTCAAGGTGGTGGTTGTTTCCAACTTTTAGCCGTTCTCAGGTCTTCCCCATGGAGCAGAAAAGGGTGGGGGAGCTCTCTGGAGGCCCTTTTATGAGAGCACTAATCCCGCTCGTGAGGGTCTCGCCCCCATGATCAAACCACCTTCCACCTGCTCATGCCATCACATCGGGGTTAGGTTTCCGCTGCATGTGAATTTGTGGGGGGCAGTGGGAGCACTGGAGTTTCTAGCAGTGGCAGATTCCTTGAGGGCAGAGATGTGGCGTTTGTCTCCGCCTTTGTTTCTTTCATTCCTGTTCGGAAACTCACTCCAAAGTAACTGAAGCAAAACACAATCAAACCATTGTGAGCTGACCATTGTGAGCAAGACTGGGACCAGGGATCCCAGCCTTCAGCATCTTTAAGCTTCTCCTCTTCCTCCCTCCTCCTCCTCCTTCTCCCTCTCTCGTTCTATTGCTCTCTCCTCCTCTCTCTCCCTCTCACTTCCTCACACCCACCAGATCTCCTGTCTCCTGTCCACACACTAATTAATTTCCTCTTTTTCTCTCTGTAGACCAGCTTCTCCTTGCTCGAGGCCCAGAAGAGCCTCCTACAACATCTCGGTTCATTTCAGCAGCTTTGAATGACCCAGACTCACTTCAGTCTTGATTCCAAATTTCAAGGAGAGGAAAGGGGTTATATTGACCCAGTTTGTGTCAGATGTCCACCCCCGACCCAAGGGCACACATGACACCTAACACTTACGAAGCGCTTCCTAATCCCAGGTGCCGCTCTAGAGGCTTATCTGTGTTTACTCCTTTAACCCCTCTAACCAGTCTTTGCAGTAGGCTGCCGTTAGCCACATTTTACAGATGAGACAAGCACTACAACAAAAAGCTGGTTTGCATGACAGAATTCACACAGCTAGTATGAGGTAAAGCTATGACATGAACCCAGGAAGGGTGACTCTAGAGCCCAGGCTTTTAACATTGTGCTGTAGTGGCCTTGGACTGCATGGACAACGGACACAGCCCTGGGGGAAAACAGGCTGCAGCTGTCCATCCTCAGGGTTGGCAGTTGTCAAACACCAGCCTGAGAAACTCTTCACTCCTGCCCAGCGCAGTGGATCAGTGGGATGGGTGGATGGATGGGTGGACGGGCAGAAATTTGACAATGCCATCTACTCCTTGCTCAGCCCACTTCACAGCAAAAGACTATCGGCTAAAGCACAACTCTTGACGGTATTCGTCAAGTTTAAAGACAAGAAGAGAGAGGGAGCTAGGGTTTTTTGTTCCTTTACTTTCAGGACTTGGATGTTGAAGAGACGAAAGTTGAAACTCCTAGGCAGAAAACATAACCTATTCTGGCTTTTACCCACTGGATTATCCCAGATGAGGAAAGGATGACAGAGAATGCTTGGAATACAAAGAACCAAAGTAGCTAAGCCATTAGGGAGAGGAAGAAGAGAAGGAAAGAGGTTCTGGGGGGTTCCAGGTAGGGCAGAGACCATGGCACACACCCCACGATGGGCAGCTGCTGCTGTGAAGAGGAGGTGCGGGGAGTGGGACAAGGTAACTGGGCACTAAGATCTGTGGCCTTTGGACCCACGTGGAACAACTCCTGTGACTGAATGGAGCAGAACCTCCGTCCTCTAAACACAGGGCAAGCTTGGATAAGAAGAAGCTAATCCACTGAGATCAGAGCGGACTGCAGACCAGGGGAGCCTGGCTGAAACCCTGCAAGACGTTTGTACTGCTCAGCAGTGGAGGAAAGGTAAGAAACGGAAACCCAGCTGAAGACTTGATCTTGCTGGCCTAGAGGAGTACGTATGCCAAACGGGTTAATTCTGATGTAGGGAATCAAAAGAAGTGTGCTGCCTCTTAAACCCCAAATGCCCAATAAGCCAGTGTTGTTCCCAGAGAGGAACAGGCTGTGTGGATCCTTCTTCCCAGCACTGGCTTGCCCGCGACTCAGCTGCCCTCCCAGGGTAAAGTTGCTTTGCCTCCCATGAATGTTAAACACAGAGTATGTAGAGCCTCTGCTTAAAATTCTTCAATATCAAGCCCCGGCTGGCGTAGCTCAGTGGATTGAGCACGCGGGCTGCAAACTAAAGCGTCGCAGGTTTGATTCCCAGCCAGGGTACATGCCTGGGTTGCAGGCCATGACCCCCAGCAACCACACACATTGATGTTTCTCTCTCTCTCTATCTCCCTCCCTTCCCTCTCTAAAAATAAATAAATAAAATCTTTAAAAAATATATCTTTCTAGTCTCCTCAGATTAACATCTAAACTCTCTAGCTAGCCTGCAAGGTCCTTCATGAGATGTCCCCAGCTGATCCCCAGCTTCGTATCCCCACACCTTCCTCTCCCAAAGTCACACTGGCCTTCTTTCAATTTCTTGAGCAAGCCTTCTTGTTTTAAGAGCTCTGGGCACGCTATTCTCTCTGCCTGAGTGCTTTTTCTCCCACATGCCTGCAGCTGCTCAGAAATACACCCCCACACACACACCCCACCTCTCACTGTCCTTCCGCTCTCAATCTCCCTGGAATGCCTAGGGTAGTGGGTCTTAAAATCATCTTGCATGAAAGTGGTTGTGTTTCATCCGTCTGGCCCCTCCAGAAAATGTTCTTATTAAGTCAATAGTGCATTTCCTAATCAATGGTGTGTTTTACATTTTAAAAACGGCAGTAATTGTTGAATGAACAAAACACAAGCCCTCCGCTCCTTCCCCTACAGCCCGTCCTTCCCCAATTCCAAGACCAGCCCATCCGCTCCTTTTCCCCCTGACTGCCCCGTCTGTACCCTCTCCCTGTTCTGACTTCTGGTGTAGTCCCTCAGTCCACAGCCCCTCCCAGAAAACTCCAGACAGGACTGCCTTCTTTACAAAGTTGGGGGAGGGTGGCCCGCCGTTGGCCATGAGAACCCATAGGTTCACAGGTCCTGATGCCCTGCCCCAGCTGAGGGCCTCCGATCTCTAACAGTCTGAGCCGCCAAACACATGGGCGGAGTTTCCTGCAGAAGAACCGAGATTTTTTTCAATGTTCTAGACTGAATTATTATAGCCAGAGGGAGCCATTCATCAGCTCTGACACTGCAGGAAGCTTCCTAGGCAAACAGCTTTATTGCTGCGTGAGATTAACCCAGACTGTAGTAATTTGTAACAAAGATAAGAAAATTGCACTGGTCTCTTAGAAATAAATCTGAATTCCACTGTGGACAAAGGGGATGTCAACTTGAAATCTGCTATTTCAGATATGATCAAATTTATAACAGCCCCTGACGAGTATGAAAAGCCAAGTGCAGCTTTTCGATGGAAGTGTCATCTCAGGACCCACTGTTATGAAATCAATTTAGCTGGTTTCCCTAATGGACCAATAGCCTGGGCCCCACCTAACTTTTATGAAAGATTGTTTGGCCTATTTGAGGATCATTCTCTCATTCACCTGACTTCACAATATGAGATGTCACGCATGGGGCAACCAACGGGGGCGGGGATGTGAGGTCAGGGAACCTGCCTCTAACCAGCTCTAAGATCTTGATGAGCCACAGACAACAGCAGAGGCCCCTCCCGAAACCGCTGTGAGGAGTAAATAAGATAGGAATGTGAAAGTGCAATACAGATGCTAGTTATTAACGAAAGTCTGTTAACCTAATGGACACTGTGGGGACATAGACCCTCCAGCCCCCATAATGGAAGTCTGGCCAGAGGTCCCCTGGCCAGAAAAATGTGTAGGGCTTTGGAAATAGATTGTAATTCCCTCCTTATCTCCTTTTGGGAGCAGCTTCTCGTCCTGCATGACTGCTTCTTGACCTTTTCTCTCCGCACGCGCACACTGAGGTAGTGCAGTTTGGAGTCCCTCACAGACACGCACCACCTTTGTCTGAGACAGCCAAGTCTCTGACTTGGGGAGATGCAATTCGGCTTCGCCGACCTGCCATCGTTGGCGCTCCCTGTAATGTGAGTAATAAAGGCTATGTCTGCTCCATCCAGTCCTCCTTGTGGTCTTTTTGGCTTATCCAAACAAGCGGTCGAGATCCCCGGGCTCGGCCTCCTGCGTTATGGATACCCGGGGTTGAGCTCTTACAACTGCTCTGGGCAAGGACGTAACTTCATCAGCCTGGCCTCGTTTCATCCTCCCCATAATCACACAAAGAGGGCAGTGTAAGTGTCTCCACTTACAAATGAGAGAAGTGAAGGCCAGAGAAGTCATGGAATCGCCCCAAGGTCACACAGCTGTTAAGGGGCATGACATGGATTTGAACACCTGCTCCTGGCCACCTACAGCGCTTTCCACTCTGCAGCAGTCCCCGTGTTAGCTACAGAGATATCAGAGTGACGTTCTTGTGATAGCAGGCCCGCAGAGCTCACAGCCAGGCTGTGCATAACACACACCCACAAATAGGAACCTTTACTACATGAATAATAAGTCCAGCTCATTGCCTGCTTGCATGTGCCAGACGCTGTTCTAGGTAAATCTCATTGGTTACTTCCATGACCAGAGCGGGAGGTGGACACTATTACTGCCCCACTGATAGAAAAGCAAACAGTCTCAGTGAGGTTACAGGACTTGCCTGAGATCATCCTCTGATAGGGAGTGGAGATAGTTCTGGAACCTGGGCTATGTCCTTACTTCTCTATTATAAGAGGAGATGCTACAAGAGAGAAATGCTAGAAGAACCATGGAAATCTGGGCTTAAAAAGACCAAAAATTTCTCTAAAAGAGGTACCTCTTGAGCTGGATGTTGAAATAAGAGCAGGAGTTTGTCTAGAAAACAAACGGGGAAACCAAGCAGAATCTCAGATTGCCCCATGACCCTGAATGACACAACCCACGCTGTGCTGAATGCAGTCACCATCGTCCAGCTGTGTGACACAGCAGGAGGACAGTCAGCTGCACTGAGCTGGCTGTGGGGAGGTTCATCGAAAGGACAGGCACTCAATTACCCATCTCCACACACCGAAGGCCCGCTCAGGCCTGGCCCCGAGCGAGCACCTTTCGTGGACTTGAACTAAATCCATAGAAACTGGGACCTAGAACTGCTCTTGAAGATGGAGCCATCCAAGGTCCTCACCGTACAGGGAGCAAACTGAGGCCCAACAAAGGAAAGAAGGAGGGAGGCGTTTAAGTTCCATATGTACATGGGTGCAGAGGGTCCCAAGGCAAAGGGGGCAGGGAGGAAGCAGAGTGGAATCAGGGGACTAGCCGTCCGTGTGAACTGGGTCTGGGTCAGAGGCCCGAGCTGAGGTGCTGAGGACAGAAACCATTAAAAGGAGGCCACTAAGCATGGAAGTTGTCACCTGATGGACCTCAGATTGATCTGGGGTTCTGCCTCCCACTGGCTATATAACTTGGACAAACTAACCTCTCTGTTTCCACGTTTGGAGAAGACAATAGTGTCCCTTGTGAAGTTATTTTGAAGATTAAGGGAAATGATGCAAATAAAGAATGGGCACATAGTTAATGCTCAATAAATAGTAGTAAAAAATAGTAGTTATTACTAGGGTCTGAGTTACACTTTTTTTTTTTTTTTTGCCAACCCTAAGCAGTAGCCTATTGAGCTAATTCCCTCCCATCGTACTCCTCTCCCTGCCTGAGAGAGCCTCCCGGGACTCAGATCTGCAAAATTGGTGAGATTCAGTGGCAATTCAGCCCCACTAGAATGTCCTAAAATGTCATCGTAATGAGAGAACAGGAAGATGTGGATTCACCTGAGAGAGTTTGTTTTCACCAACAGGTGTGGGCAGAAGACCCATCAGGAGACAGGAGAGTGACCCCAGCCTGCACCCCAGTCCTCCCCTTGTCCTCTCTTTGAAAAGGTAGGCCTGTTACAGGGTGCAGCCAAGAGGGGGGACCCCAAATGGGCATTTGAACTGGGGTCCAGAACTCAAGGTGTCCAAGAGATTTTAAGGTGTCTTCACCCCTTCCCCCACAGGTGTGAGTTGGGGGAAGGGGCACACAGAGCAAGAACATGCAGGGCAGCTTTGCAGCTAATCCATGGCATGGTCATTTAGCATACCTATAGCCTTTGGCTGGTCACTTAGATATGCTAAATAGCTATGGCCATGCTCAAGGCCAGGGGGATGGAAAGGGATCTCCCCCGCAAGATGTGACTGGGGGGCAGGTCCCCTGAGTTACAGCGCCTTCGTGGGAGCTGGGAGAAGATTGGCTCCAGGACATGGGGTGACACCTGCCCAGACCCATGATGGCGACCAGAAAAGCTGGAGAAGACAGCAGATTGAGGGCAAGTGTGCCCAAGTGGAGGAGGAGTCGGAAATGGGGCTGCAGAAGAAGATTGGCGCGGGGGATTTAAACCCAGACACGGCAGCCATTGAGGGGGAACCACGCGGCCTGGACAGAGTGGGGACTCTCCCTTCCCACAGCCCTGAGAGAGGGAGAACCACGTGGCCTTGACAGAGTGGAGACTCCCGCAGCCCTGAGAGGAAGAACCAGAGGACTGCCTGAGCCATGGACTTCTATTTCCTTTCCTGAGATACAGTACTCTGGACTGGGCAAAGGGGGAAGGAAGGAAGGACTGTGTGTTTGTGGGTGTTTTTTAAGGACTTTAGGATTTTTGATAAAGACATTAGGTCACTACTTGAAGTTTGTATAGCATTAAATAAACATTTCCTTTCCTTTTCACAAATCTCTGGCATTGAGAGACGTCTTTCCTAGGGCGGCGGACATAACGGACCCCGGGCCTTCTTTCAATAATAGTATATCGTCCCAGGCCCCCCTTGTTGTGTTTCCGTAACAGGGCCCACTGAGAAGTAGACCCTTCTTTATGTCCTCAAAACCCACAGGGTCTCAGAAAAACAAGAATACAAGTTCCGGGATTTTGCAATACAGCACAGATGCTTCTTACCACAGTCTAGTAAAACAAGACGGAACCCTGGCCGTTCAGTTGATTAGAGCATCGTCCCAATACACCAGCGTTGTGGGATCAATCCCCAGTCAGGGCACATACCAGAATCAGCCAATGAATGCATAGATGGGTGGAACAACAAACTGATGTTTCTCTCCCTCTAAAAAAATCATTAATTTTTTTAAATAAAAAAACTAATACATACAAACAAGATGGGGCCTTTCTTTTAGAAACTTAGAGAAGACAAGCTCCCAAAAATGAATCCAATGCAGACTTGAGGGCAAAGCTGGGTGGTTTTGCCGGCAACTTCCCACATGCAGTCAATTCTCCCCAGAGTCATTCCTCCCCGAGGGTCCCTCTCTTTTGTACCTTCCCTGGAAAAAAAAGTAAATATTTTTCAATGAAATTCAGCGATCAATTAAACACCGACTTTCTTTAATATCAACGTTGAACCAACAGCAGCTGCACATTCCAATAAGAATATTTAAAGCAATTAAACTTTAGCTACTTTTAAAACAAATTCTTTTAAATGCTAATGACCATTGTTTTCGCACTTGATAAGTAAAATTTTGTGTCGAGCAAGGTTAGATGATTGCAATGATTTAATTGTACTTCTCAAAGAAAGGAAAATTTTAAGAAAAAAGCTAAGATGGACCTCTTTCGACATTCCTACCGCAAAATGTCCTGTAACAATAGAGCCGTGATTTGCTGAAATTAAAATGCTATTATGGTGAAATTAGGGCTTCAATATTTTTAGCAGCTTTAATAGGCCTTGCGTTTTAAGGGACATCTGATAATAGATAATTACATTTCATCTTAAAGAAACTGAGTTGTTTTCTTAAGGAAAATACTTTTCTTTCTTCCAGAGAGGTTAAAGCTGAGCCATCATTAGAAGCAGCACCCAGCTCGAGGTTCCCGCTTCAGCTTGGGAAATAGAGATTAGCATATAAATAGCCTTCGGTGCCTGCTTGATTCCAGCTATTTTGCGTTTCAATGTGGCATCAGAATGCACTTAGCAAGAAATGTTCGAGAGGAGAAAGAGGTTTGTAATATGTCGCTTTTATAGAGAGGGGAACTCTAAGTATAAAAGATCATCCACTCCTCTGTGGGCTTTTTTTTTTTTCTGTATCCTTTCAATGCCCCAATTACAGACTCCAAGGAGCCAACAGGCCCCCTAGAACGGAACCTTCGTTTACGCTACAGCTCTTTCTCCAGACTAGGAAAATAAGTCAAAATGGTGCACAGGAAATCAGATAAATACTCGGGCTTTCTCCCAGATTCGGGAGCCCTGGCTGGGGAAGGGGCATAGCCCTGCCCTTTCTCCTCGCCCCCACGCCACCCGTCTGAGGCAGGAATGGTGGACAGTTCCTCCCGGACCCATTTGCTGGAGCCACATGGGAGACTCCTGGCTTTCTGCCTGGAGGCCAGCTTCCCTCCTGGGAAATCGCAAGGACTGGGCACAGAGCCCAAGGTTCTTCCTGTCCTCCCCTTCCCAGCCCTACTCCCACACACACACACACACACACACGCACACACACGTGCGCCTTTGGCCGGATGCTGGGTCAGGCTCAGTCCCAGGCTGCAGCAAGAAGATTCTGAAAGCCCACACTTCTCTCCTTCGGCACAGGACGGTGGGCAGCTCTGAGAAGAGCAGTGCTGCACGCCTGTTTCAGGAGACAGTCTTTCCTGGGGGCAACAATGGCAGAGGAGCTCAGGCCAAGCAGGAGGTGGCCTCTAGTCTAGCTTCTGGTGGCTCAGACCGACCCAGAGCCCTGGGCTCTCCTGTAACTTGCTATGCACCGATCATGCCAGCTCTGAATCTGGGTTCTTTCGTCTGTGAAAAAGGAGAATTACAAACCCTGTCCTGTCTATGTATGCGGCTGACACAGGGAAAAGGTGGGGAAATGGATGTGAAAGAACTTTGTAAGCTCTCTCCCATGTCAGCATCAGGTCACTGGGCTGTTGGCGAGGTGTGTTCCAGATTATCCATCCTTCGGCCCGCTACCCTAGCAGCTCACCCATGCCCCCAGGGCCCAGCCCGACCTCCCGACCTGCAGTGAGAGGCGTAAGGAATCAGTATTTTTCCAGAAAGCCAGTCAGGGGTTAACAGCCCTCAGCGGTTGGACCAAGTGTACCCATTTGGGTGGTTTGGAGGCAGCTGTGTAAAGACAAAGGCTGGGGCTTAAGGGGCAGACGGACCTGCGTGTTAGGTTCCTGCCTCATCACTGGTAGCTCCTGGGGCATGTCATTTGCTCCTTGAGTCTTTTTTTTTTACCCTCAAACCTGATGTCAAGGCCTTCAGAAAATACAAAGCATGGAGCAGTTGTGTCCTTGTCCTTTCAGCCTGCACACAGAGTATAGGAATTTCTTGCCATAGGAAAGTGTCCAGGTGGACTCTGTGCACTCCCTGGACCCTACAAAACTGGCCCAGGCTCTGCAGGACTCTTCTCGGGTTGCACCAAGTCCTGCAAACACCCCTCCCCACCGAGCACTGCCTCTCTGGGAAGACCACCATCTCTTCCATGAAGCTCCTGGTAAGCCGAGGATTTGCACCTGGCTGTAATGATGGCCACTCACCTGAGCTCCTCAGCAGGAAAGGGGCCAACACGCACGATCAGCATTACTTTTCCCTGCTGTGCCACAGCTTCAAACACTCAGTGCTGACCCAGGAGTAATGCTGATCCTGGACTTCAGGCACGAAGCCTAGGTTTTCATTCCAAAACGCTATGTTGGAACAGAGGGAACCTGGAGGGGTGACTTAGGTCGTGTGCCGGCGCGGTGGGATGGGGGGTGCAGTGGGCTCAGGCCAGAGTTGGGGGGCCTGGTCTTCTCTCTGCTGCATTGTTCACACACATTCCTTCCTAGATTTCTGTCCTCCTGGGTGTCCTCTGGCCTGAGTGCTTTTCATTCTAGCCAAGATGCTCCACATCCCCTGTCTTGCCAACTCAGGCAACTATAGTATCACCTTCCATTTACAGGATCTTTTATTATCGCCGTTTTATACATTAGGAAATCGAGGCTCAGAAAAGCTGAATGACTGACACGGCGTCACACAGCTGTCAGGGAAGAGCCGAGACGCAACCTCAGGCTTCGACTGGGCTTCAGAGCCGGTGTTCTTAATCAGCACGTGCTGTGGCATTTTCCTGGGCGCCTGGTTGGTCACTGCTCACAGTCGACTCGATCGTAGGGTGGTCTGTGTCTGTGATCCCTCGAACTGTTTTCCAAAGCTTGATACAAAGAACACTAATTCCACCAAACATTAATCATTTTCCTTGGGGGAAAAAATGTTTTCATGATCAAATGAGTTCAATGTTAAGTCCGACAGTAGACAGTTCTCTTTTGAATTGCAGGACTTCTCAGAGTCTCTAGGATGGGAAAAAGAGGCAGAGTATAAAATGTTCCCCCACTTATGTTCCACCAACAGAGTAGGGTTCCCCAACTTTTCCCCTCAAGCGTAGGTGTTATCCCCAGACCAGCAGGGTGAGGCCTCGTCACCTGGGAACCAGTCGGAAATGCAAGACCTCGGATGCCACCTCCCCTGCAGAATCGGAGTCTGCACCTTATCAAGACGCCTGGGCTGTGCGCACACACAGTTGAGTTTGAGTTCATGGTCTACAACAGGGGTCCCCAAGCCCCAGGCCACGGGCTGGTTAGGGACCAGGCCGCACAGGAAGAGGCGAGTGGCGGGCAAGTGAGAGAAACTTTATCTGTATTTACCATAACCAGATAAATCAATGAAATAGCAGAGGATAATAAGGCACAATTGTTGGAGAGGATTCATGAGTTGCAATCCAGGTTGACGAGTCGACCGATGATGACAACGAGGCGACAGTGCTTGTTTTTGTGCGATGTGTTTTTCAGGAGCGTGTGCATAAAGACATGTTACATGCACTTTGGTTGCCAGTCAGCACCACAGCTGCAGAGCTACCAAGTCTTTGAGTGAGCACATGTCAGGAAACCTGAACTGGTCAGTTCGTGTCAGTACACGCACAGACGGAGCGGCTGCCGCGACTAGGCAGCTTTGTGGTTTTACTGCTCAAGTTGGAGAGGTTGCATCTGAATGGGAATCTATGCAGTGTGTCGCCCACAGAGAAACGCTGGCTAGCCGGAAAATGTCGCCTGAACTTAACAATGTTTTGCAGGATGTGGTTTAAGTGATCAACCGCATTAAAGTGCGTGCCCTTAAGTCACGTCTGTTCATGCAGCCCTGTGAGGAGACGGACACAGAGCACACACGTCCTCTCTTACACACAGAAGTGAGACAGCTTTCTATAGGGGGACCACTGGCCAGTGTTTGAGTTACGAGAGCCACTCCAGAGATTTCTTTGAGAAAAACAGTCACCACTGGCAGCACATTTCAGTGACACAGAATGGGTCGCAAAACTTGCTTACTTGGGTGACATATTCAACCTGCTCAGCGAACTCAATCTGTCACTTCAGGGGGGAATGACAACTGTGTTCACGTCGGCAGATAAAGTGGCTGCACTCAAAGCCAAGCTGGAATTATGGGGGCAACAAGTGAACACTGGGATTTCTGACATGTTTCAAACAGTAGCAGAGATTTTGAAAGAGACTGAGCCGGGGCCTTCCTTCTCCCAGCTGGTGCGTGATCACCTGTCTCAGCTTTCGGAAGCGTCTGAGCATGCCTTCCCGACCACAGAAGACCTTCGAACTGGGAAGGAATGGATCCTCAGCCCATCTGTGAATAAGCCCAGTGAATCTACGTTGTGTGTGCTGGAAGAGGATCAAATGCTGGAGATCGCAAATGACGGTGGCCTTGAAAGTATGTTTGAAACAGCTTCAAATCTCCATATGTTCTGGATTAAAATCTTCATGAAGCAGGGTTTTCTGCAGCAACAGCACCAAAATGAAATCAAGGAGTTGACTGGACATAAGTAAGACACTTCAGGTGTCACTGTCTCCCATCACCCCCACATGGGACCGTCTAGTTGCAGGAAAACCAGCTCAGGGCTCCCACTGTTTCTGCATTATAGCGAGTTGTATAATTATTTCATTATATATTATACTGTAATTAACCATAGAAATAAAGTGCACAGTAAAAGTAATGCACTGAAATCAGCCTGAAACCATTCCCGTTCCCCACCCCAGTCCGTGGAAAAATTGTCTTCCACCCAATCAGTCCCTGGTGCCAAAAAGGTTGGGGACCGCTGGTCTGCAACATGCATGTAGGAAAACATGGGTGACCCATCATGCCGATGTCCGTGCATGAGTCATCTAGCCATGAAATCTAGTGGCAAAAAAGTATCAAGCAGTATTTGACGTCATGAGGACCAAACAACCACAATTTAGGATTCAGTAAAGATGCTGTAGCATCACACAGACATAGTTCAAGAGAGTTCCCGCAATGGAAAGGTTTCTCCCTATTCCTAATGGGTTATAAAAATAGATGGAGACAGGTATGATTAATATTCTTCACCGAAGGCATTCCTAGAATGTGGACATGGAAAGTATTGCATAGCTCTTCCTAAAGTGTGAAAATCTATTTTTTTATTTCATCCTTATTGAGGTATAATTGACATATAAAATTGTAAGATATTTAAACTGTATATTGTGGTTATTTGAAACACACACTGTGAAAGGATTCCCCTCCACTATCTAGTTTTTAACACCTCACATATTTATTATTATTATTGAGGGGGGTAAGAATATTTAAGTTCTACTCTGTTAGAAAATTTCAGTTACACAGCACAGTTGTCACCTATAGTTGCCATGTTTTACATGAGACCCTCCAACCTTACTCATCTGGTATAGTTGAAAGTGTGTGGCCTTTCACCAACCTCTTCCTATTTCCCCACCCCCAGCCCCTGGCAACCACTCTTCTACTCTGTTTCTACGAATTTTTGTTTTCAGATTCCACATACACATGATACCATGCAATCTTTGCCTCTCTCTGTCTGCGCTTACTTCACTTAGCATAATGCCTCCAAGTTTCTTCCATGCTGGGGCTAATGGCAGGACTGAATTCTTTCTTGTGGCTGAGTAATATTCCTTTGTATGTAGTATATAAAATGGAATACAAGTGTAATGGAATATATATAATCTCACACCTCCTTTATCCATTCATCTATGGATGGACACTTAGGTTGTTTCCAGGTCATGGTTATTGTGAATAACACTGTAATGAGCACAGGAGTGCAGATAGCTCTTTGATAGTCTGTTTTTATTTCTTTTGGACAATATACCCGGAAGTGGGATTGCTGGGTCATATGGTGGCTCTAGTTTTAACTTGTCAAGGACCTTCCGCACTATTTCCCACAGCGGCTACACCAATTTACACTCCCACCAACAGTGCGTACGGGTTCCCTTGTCTCCAAATCCTTGTCGACACTTGCCGTCTCTTGTGTTTTTGACAACTGCCATTCTAGCAGGTGCGAAGTGATATCTCATTGTGATTTGGATTCGTATTTCCCTGATAATTTAGGACATTGAGCATCTTTTCATATACTTGTCGACCATTTATTTGTCTGTCTTCATTAGAAAAAATAGCTATTTGGGACCTCTGCCAGTTTTTAATCGGGTTGTTTTTTGCTATTGAATTATGTTAGTTCTTTAAGTATTTTGGATACAAACCCCTTATCAGATATATAACTTGCAAATATTTTCTCTCATTTGGTAGATTGCCTTTTCACTTTCTTGATGGTTTCCTCGGCTGTGCAGAAGGTCTTTAGTTTGATGCTGTCCTACTTGTTTATTTTTGCTGTTGCTCTTTTCACTCTTAGCAGGAGTGCCCCTCCATTGCCTTCGATCCTCTTTCAATCACAGAAGTAGTCAAGGTCATGGACATCCCTGGGTTTATCACCTGGGATGCTCTTGGGAAATGACTGATTGGTCCCTACCTTGGCATCTCAGAAGACAGCCTCAAGGGTACAAAAGCTTGTCTCAAGGTTTTAAAAATCACAGTTGCAATGACCCATTCATGCAAGATAAGACCCATGCCTGAAGAAAACTGCCTTTGCTTTTGGCTGCAATTATTTCAATTCATGTGGTCACACTCTCTCGAGTTGACCTGACATTTCAAGCTACAGTTTAATACATTTCTGCTCAACACTAGACAACAAAACAAATTAGTTTTTACTTAATGACCTCATTGTTTGGGGGAGACCAAATTTTTTCAAAGTATATGTGCAGAGAGATTCAGTTACTGGCCCAAAGACACAGAGCTTATAAATGATAGCAGCTGGATTACAACCCAGGTCGGTCTGGCCTCCAGTCAGGACTCTTTCCATGATGCAGGCGCCGAGGACACACTGACTTATGCCATACTCTTCCCATTTGACTCCTATGGAGGTTATTCTTCCCTAAATCCCTTCTTTTAGAATATAAAGTACCCCTGTCTCCCTGCCAACCTCTTTGCCTCCCTTCTGTCTTTGGGTTTAGATCTTTTCATTGATCTTTACTGAAGTTCTTTTTTCAGGGGCTGCCCAATATACCAGCTGGCTGAGATTTTTTTTCCCCATTCTGAATTGTAATGCAAATCACTCTCTAGTGCTCCCCACAGCTAGAATGACTGCCTCGCTTGTCACTGGCCAACAGGCCTTGCCAAAGACTGAGCCCACAGCCCTCCCTGGGAACCAGGTTGTAGGAGGGTGCAGCCAGGGGACCCCCAAAAGAAGGATTTGTGATGGGGTCCAGAACTCCAGAACTCAAGGTGTCCAGGAAATATTAAAAAGATATGTAGGATGTTCTCATTGTGTCCCCCCCCGCCGCATGTGAGTTGGGGGAAGGGACATTTGGAGCAGAGCTATTGAGAGCCGTTTTGCATAGCAACAGCTTTGCAGCTAACCTCTGGCATGGTCACTTAACATATCTCTAACCTTTAACTGGTTTCATAGATATGTTAAATAGCTGTGGCCATGCTTTGAGCCAGGGAGAAGAGAGTGACTTCCACCCAAGATATAACTGGGAAGCAACTCCCCCTGGTTACAAGGCCTGCGTGAGAGCTTGGAGATGGTTGGCTCCATGCCATAGGGCCACGCCTGCCCAGATTTACTAGGGCAGCCCAGTAAAGCTGGAAGGATATGGGAATGCTGGCAAGTGTAGCCGATTGTGGGAGGACTCGAATATGGGGCTGCAGAGGAAGACTGGCTAGGGGATTTAAACCCCTAGACACGGCAGCCATTGAAGGGAGGCCCTGGTGGCTGTGGCAGTGAGGAGAACCACGTGGCTTTGGCCAGAGTCAGGACCCTGCAGCCGTGGGAAGATCACCACATGGCTGGCTAAGACAGAGAACCGCCACTCAGATTTGGCAGAGAACCATGTGGTTTTGGCACAGTGGTGATACTCCTCCCCCTCCACAGCTTTGATGGGGGGACCCCCGTGGCCTTGGTGAGAGTGAGGACCCCATGGCTTTGGGGTGTTCCCTTTGGCCATGTGGCTTAGGAAGGAGGAGAGACTTTACTGGAAGAAAAGGGGAAGACTTTTACCAATGGGCCATGAGAAGGTGCCACATGACTTTGGACTAATTGGAGATCCTGGCAACACAGCTGCTGGTGCTGAGAACTGAGGGAGGCCTACCAGCTGAGCACGGATTACTGGGAAGAACTGGGGGCTGCATGAGCCACGGACTTCTATTTCTTTTCCTGAGATGCGGTATCCCAGACTAGGCAAAGCAAGGAAGGAAGGATTGTGTGTGTTTGTGGGTGTTTTAAGGGACTTTGGGATTTTGATGAAGACATTAAGTCATTACTCTTAAGTCTATATAACTTGAATAAATAACTCCTTCCCTTTTCACCAATTTCTAACATAGAGAGCTATAATTCTCTGGCAAAGGGAAAGGTGAACCTAGTACAGGGAGACCCCAGGAGAAGGGGGGGTCAATTCAGTAACATTTTCCTTTATTTTTCCCTTCCCTGGTGGCCAATCAGGGAAAATCATGGGAGACCACAAGCACAGGAGTTTTAAAGTAATACAACTATTCGTACATTTGCAGTAAAAGCCCACCAAAACTAGCCAGGAAGGATCGCCCTTTAAGAATAGAGTCCCTCCAGCCCATGAGGTCAATCTCTGCTTGGAGTTGGCCTGCTCCCATGTTCTCTGCTATAAACTCTGGGTGTTCAGTTCAATTCTTTGTCCTGATCACCAAGAACCTGGTTACCTGTGCCCACCTGTGACAAGGTGACTGTTGGGCAGGTCAAAAAATCATTTGTTTTTCCTGTAAGATGGCTCTAGTAGTACTCAGTTGTCTTTAACTTCATTTGAAACAATTTTGTTAGGTTGTATTGTGACAGTTGTCACATCAGATGGCATTTAAAAAGAAATCATCAAAATTAGTGAATTTTTGTGTAGCCATTTTAATATTGAAGATGGAAGAAAATAAGCAACATTTTCAGCATGTTACGCTTTATTATTTCAAGAAAGGTGAAAATGCAACCGAAATGCAAAAGGATTTGTGCAGCGTATGAAGAAAGTGCTGTGACTGATCAAACATGTCAAAAGTGCCTTGTGAAGTTCGGTGCTGGAGATTTCTCGCTGGATGATGCTCCATGGTCAGGTAGACCAGTTGAAGTTGATAGCAATCAAATCGAGACACTAATGGAGAACAACCAACGTTATATTATGCGGGAGATAGCTGGCATACTCAAAATACCAAATCAATAAAGTTATTGGTGAAAATGAAAAACGTGCCTTTTATGGAAAATGCTAAAATATTTTTTGGCCAACCCAATAGTAATCTGTCAATCAACTTAGATACACCTCACAACCAAGATATCCAAAATGGAACTCCTAATTTCTCCCTCAGTCTCCCAACCTGCTGTATGGCACCACCATAAATTTTGTTGGTGGTGGGGAGGGCGTTTATTCTTCTCTATTCTTCATCCTTCATATTTTATCTATCAGCCAATCTTTTCCACTACAATTCTAAGACAGATGCTAAATCCATCACTTCCTGCCTTCACCACTGTCATCACCAGGTCTAAACCATTGTCATCTCTCACCTGGACCACTGCAAGAGTCTCCTGTCTAATCTCACACCTGCCTTTGCTCCCTCCAGTGAATTTTCCACAAGACAGCCAGGGTGATCAGCCATCAGAACCAGCATTAGATCATGCCACTCCCCAGTTTAAACACTTCCCTACCAAAAAATAAGCTTCATGATATTTGGGACCCAACTGTCACGTTCACCTCTGTATCCCTAGTGCTACAATAGTACCTAGCCCAGAGTAGGTATACAGTAAATATTGCTTGCATGAATGAAGTAATAATCTTAGTTGCAATTTTTAAAAAGTCTTGTTATTTATATAAAAGTGGTCCTAATTTTTTTTTAGAGTTTTTTCCTTTAATTCTAACATTGCCATTGGTTTTCCCTAGTTTCTCAGGAGATGTCAACATATCTAGACTATAAGCAATTTATTCCTCCCCTTCCCTCCAGCCAACAGAGTCCAAGTAAAAGGAATTTGCGACTTACATGCACAAATGCCTCTCTCTTCAGTTATGTTGCTTGAGAATAGATGGGAGATTATGCTGATTGAACTGGACATTTTCCACTTTTATTATTTTAATTATAAACATAAACTATTGGGGGTAAAATCAAATGGAAATCCGCCTATCAATTTCACAATTAGCATCTCATTTCAAGAGACCAATCAACTTAAATGAGGGCCAGTGACCTTAATCTTTCCCCAAATACAGGACTTGATTCCTCTTATTAGTTGAAAATCTCCAAACTATGAAATATTTGGTTTAACCCCATGTTTGCATCAACGATGCCATTACCACATTTAAATAAGTCAAGAGATTTTTGTGACCTTGGTGTTCTGATTTGTATGGACAAAAGCAGAAGACAAAAGCTGTGCAAATCAAGTAGGAGAAATAACAAGGCCACTTAAACAGGGCCTCTTTTCTCCTTTATTTTTCTAAGACTGTGAAAGAAAGTATGATTTTTAGTGGATTTATTTTGCCACCGATTAGCTAAAATTAACCCAAGAGGAGAGTAAATCCCAGAAGTCAAAGACAGCTCATTTTAATCATCAAGGTCTGTTAAAATCCAGTCAGGAAAAAACTCCACAACATTCTCTTTATGATATAGGAGGGGGAGATTTTTTTTTTTAAAAAGATAATGTTTTTCTTTTCTTTTTTTTTAAGATTTTTTATTTATTTATTTTTAGAGAGTGAAGGGAGGGAGAAAGAGAGAGAGAGAGAGAGACATCAATGTGCGGTTGCTGGGGGCCATGGCCTGCAACCCAGGCATGTGCCCTGACTGGGAATCGAACCTGTGACACCTTGGTTCGTAGCCCGAGCTCAATCCACTGAGCTACACCAGCCAGGGCGATTTTTTGGTTTTTAAAAAGGAAAGAAACAGCCCTGTTGGTTAGAGCACTGTCCCAGTCGCTGATGTTGCAAGTTGGATTCCCAATCAGGGCACGTATAAGAAACAACCAATAAATGCATAAATAAGTGGAACAACAAATCAATGTCTCTGCTCTCTCTCTCTCTCTCTTCAAATCAATAATTTTTTTAATTAAAAAGTAAAGAAACAGAGAAGGACAAATTTGACCTGGCAAACAATGCATCCACAGAACATTGATACCCCTGGAAGGGTCAGAACAAGACCATATACTCTGCAGAGTTAACCCCCTCCTCCCAAAAGACTGAAGGCTCCACCTGCGTAAACATGGGACATGTATAAACGAGTAACAAATAAATATTAGAACCAGAAGAGTACTGTTAATAGCTCTCAGGAAAATTTCACTTTGGAGTAGACTTCGGGTGCATGTGTTGCCAAAACCACCCAAGAAGCATTTCAAGGTCAGCCAAGAAGCTGCCAGTCTTGTCCCTCTGGCTCCATTGATTGATGTGCCTTGAGTAACTCCATTCAAGTCTTTGCTGATGTGACTGATTTTTCTTCAACTTGTCTGCATTGATGTTACTGTCTGTTTGGAATCTCTTTGGCTAGAATTCTTAAGCTGCAAGAAATCCAGCACAAGTTAAGCTTAGGCAGCAAAGGAAAATTCATTAAAAGGATATAGGACTGTTTCCAGGAACTCATGGGCACAAATGGCACCAGCCCTCAACATAGACCATCCTCTGTTCTTCTCAGCACATCTGCTTCTCAGTTCACAGGGCAGAAAGAAATGGCCATCCTTTGCTTCCTAGTTCTAAGCTGGTCTATTCTAGAGACCATTTCAGCCTGTACTAGAATCTTGGGGTCTCAAATTCAGAGAAGAAAGAATCTGAATCTCTAAATGTGGGTTAGGTATCCATCCTGATACATTCAACATGGCCACAGAGGGTGGGTCACAGGGTACAAACATGGCCACCAGGGTTTGTAGCCAAGGATGAGGAAGGCAATTCAGGAAGATCCTTGTGAGCCAGATTGAAGCTAGGGTTATATTGTCACAACCAGAGACAATTGCAATAGCCTAACCCATGGAGCCAAGGCCAAGGCAAATCATTACTATTATATTGTACCTTTGGCCAGAACAGTAGGGACTGTAGCTCCACAACATTTTGGGAGAAGGGCCCTGACTATGCCTCTGAGAGCACCCCACTTTCTTCTTCTTCATACTGTTTATCACAATGTATTAGCCTACATTTCTTGTAAGCTTGTTTAATGATTATCTCTCTCCACCACTTAGCTTGAAGTCCTGTGAGGTCAACCCTGTTGGTTTTACTCATCTTCATCCTGGCACCATGTCTGGCACATAGTGGGGACACACTAAAGAGTTGTTAGATGAGTGAATGGTGAATGAAATGGAGGAGGCCGGGGAAGTTTTTCCAGATGATTTGATATATGAGTTGAGTCTTGAATGACAGGCAAGAGTCTTTTAGGAAAACAAGCAGGGAGAGGGAATGACAGGTACAAAGGCACAGGTTCATGTAATACAAATACCACGGGGACTGAAAGGCACGTTGGGACAAGAGATCTGGCTAGAAAGGGGAGGCAGAGGCCATCTCATCTCAGGAATGGCCTTGTGTAGAGGTTGGAGGTTTGGGAGCTAGAAAGTACATAGATTTTAGACAATGGGAATGCAGGGCTGGATTAGAGGCAGGAAGGTGAGTTAGGAAATTTGTGGAGTCATCCAAAACAGAAAAGAGGTGGCAGTAGAAATGAGGAGAAAAAGATTTTAAGAGCTATTGAGGATGTAGAATCAGCAGAAACTCAAGGAATGTAATTTTCTCCATTTTATTAGTTATTTATGCACATCTTACCTTCCCTACAAGACCATGAACTTTTGACTCTTTCTTCTTCATTCCTGAGCTACTAGGGCTTGCACAATGCCCACCCAACAAACTAAAATAAAAATAAACTCACCAGTACTGAATGATGACCTCTAACCAAAAGTAGCAACAGCATGCTGGGGCAGAGGGCCAAGCAGTATCCTCTGAGGAGTTTCACAGAACCTTGCTGCTTGTATATTCACCTCAACGCCCACCCTGGACTCAAGGTAACATCTCTCTTTAGTGGAGTGAATTGGACTAGACTAAAAAGGAATTGAACAGACCTCCTAGTCTTTAGAAACTACCTGAAATACACACCTGAAGGGGAAGAGGGTGGCTGGCAGAGCGTCCCCTCCGCAAAAGCTGAGGGTCTCTGCCCAGGGCTTCCGGGAGGACAACTTAACCTACACTGGACTGCCCCTCTCAGCTAAGCGCCAGGAGAAGAGAGGATAAAACCCCTTCAGTGAACCAGGAAGAGCTGGAACAGCTGAGTAAAGACCAGAGTTCAAAAGCCTCAAAGAGTCTAGACTAAGCCTAAACAAATTCCATAAGCTTCTGATCTTAGGAAATGATGCAAATGAATGAATGTTCTCAGGAAATATATCATGAATGAATGAAAGAATGAATCATAATAAACTAATGAATAATATTATTCTACCTATTCTAGTAGGTAGAATAAATGAATATTTTTTACCTATTCATGGCAAGTTTTTAAAAAAGAATTAAGACTGAAAATACATAATCTTTAATGAATTCTTGAGCTATTACATGTTACATAAGAATCTATTATTTTCTTGATGCGTACTATTTACCTGCTGGAGAATAGTGTATCTCAATCATTGGCTTCATTTCAATATCAAGTCACATGTGGAAATCATGGAGTAACTAGATCGTGTCATACAGCCCGACGTTCTCTGCCCTCAGGGCGAGCCTGGCCCTTCAATCGTCACAGCAAAGTGCACCTTCATCCCCACTGTCATCAGTGGTGGCGGCCCCCATGGGTGGCAGAAAGCCCAGGGGCAAAAGTAATTAGCCCATGATTATTCAAGCCTGATGGTTGCCCTTAAGACTGCCACTGTCCTAGGAGTCAACATTTCTCTATAATTACTTTGATGCAATTTTCCTATACACACAAACCAGTTTGACTGAATTGAGTATCATGAAGAGGAAGAAGGAAAGGAAACAGAGAAGCCTTGGCTGGCATAGCTCAGTGGATTGAGTGTGGGCTGCGAACCAAAGCATTGCAGGTTTGATTCCCAGTCAGGGCACATGCCTGGGTTGCAGGCCACGCCCCCCAGCAACCGCACATTGATGTTTCTCTCTCTCTCTCTTTCTCCCTCCCTTCCCTCTCTAAAAATAAAATAAATAAAATCTTCAAAGAAGGAAAGAAAAGAAACAGAGAAAGCCACATTTTGTTTTAAAAAAAACAACAACACTCCATTGCACTATAAATATTTTGGCAGGTTTTCTTACATGTTTTTGCCTATGCAGGTTTAACTTGTAACATAAATATTTCCTCACAGCACTGAAAACCTCTGCCCAAACATCAGAGTTAGCAGTTGTGTAGTATTCCTTCAAGTAGCTGGGCCATGGTTTCCTTAATCACTAGCCCCACTTTGGACAATCAGGTTTATCCCTACGTTGCTAAATGATATGCAATGGTGTGATAACTACCCCTGTGCCTAAAGACGTTTTTATACATCAGATTAACTAGCTGGGAGGAATTCTGGGACCAATCATTGAGAGAGACAATGGACACAGCTGTGCACTTTTCCTAAAAGGAGACATAGCCTTTGTGCCCTGGACAGATCGTGAAGCAGGACCAAGACTGTGATGTCTGAGCCCCTTCCAGCTTGAAGAACATGCTAAACCCAAATTCCCCATGATGCACTGCCTCGGAATCTCAGCGGCGGGGCCCAGGCTTCTGTACTGTTCAGCCCTCCAGGGAGGAATCACTGGGCCACATCCCACAGACAGAAATCCCCTGCAGCTGCACAGTTCACGGGAGACCCTGCACGTCGGGACTCTTCAGTGAAAATGAAGCCAATTGTAGGTGACTCAAGGAGCAAAGGAAGACTACCTGGTAGCTCATGGCATCAATGGGGAGAAGTGGCTCAAAAGCAGGTAGAAACCCCGGAAGCCAAGAGGAACCTCAGTAGAACACACTGCCGTCACTCCTGGAGCACCACTTCCTATTGTCCCCACAGTCTCCAGGATGCATCCTGATCTGACCCCTATCCCCGGGTATCACTCACTCCAGAACCACTGCACTGGGCAAGAGCATCCGGTTGGCTGAGCCAGGACCATGTGCCCATGCACACGGGTATCTGACCCCCTTCCTTCCCTCCCGGTATGGGAGGCAGAGCTTTCCCTCCCGCCTAGCTCCCAAATAGGAAAAGTATTAGATACTAGGCAACCCCAGAGACAAATCTCTGCTGCCTACCCCTTTGACCTCATAACTTCATTTGACCTCTGCGAGAACCCTGAGAAGGTGGCAAAACAGTGCTTATACCCGATCTCACCAAAGAGGAAACTGAGGCTCAGAGAGAATAACTGAGTTGCCCTAGTGGTGTTAGAGGTGGCGATGAGTTCTTTCTGCTGCTCAGAATGACCTGTTCACGGTCTGATGCTGAGAAATATTGACAATGAACGTCTCTCGTTTGAGCGATGAGTTATTGGAAGAGGATCAGCTATCACAATCATTAGCTACTGTACTTCATAAACTCGGTGATCTGCACATCATTTGTCTTATTTTGTCATTGTTGTTAATACTTTTTGCTCCCGGAGAAAATTCTGGGCACAGGGAGCTCATCTGTTCTGCCATTCAATGTACTAAATTAACACCTCAATGTGAGGACTGAAACTTAGAGGTGAAAAATCAGGTCCTTGCAGCCAAGACCAAAGATCATTTATCTTGGCCTTGCGTATTAGAAAGACTTTTAAAATGGGATGTTGAAGTTCGTTGGAAACAAAGGTGTTTATTGCCTTGTTTGAAGAACTGTCTTAGTTTGTTTGGGCTCCGTAACAAAATACCACAGACTGGGTGGCTTATACACAACAGAAATGTGTTTCTCACAGCCCTGGAGGCTGGGAGTCCAAGATCAAGGCCGCAGCATGGTCACGCTCTGGGGAGGGCTCTCTTCCAGCTTCACAGCCAGCACCTTCTTGGGGTGTCCTCACAGGGGGACTGAGGAGAGGGAGCTCTCTCAGAACTTTTGATAAAACACTAATCCCATTACTAGATCAAGAGGTACCTAATAATGACCTAATCACCGCCCAAAGGCCCCACCTCCTAATACCATCACACTGGAGGTTAGGATTTCACCCCTAAGGGTTTGGAGGTTGTGGGAAACACCAACGTTCAGACCGTAGCAAAGGACAAAAATCCCAAAGAAAACAGATGGGACTTCTGAAATGTTAGAGCTGTGCTAAATCCCCAAGGCACCTTGCTCTTTCCACCTGGCCTTTTTCTGGACTTCAGATGCAGGCTGGGAGGGGTCCAGGGTGGAGGACCCAGGGAAGTGACATTTGAGATTAGAGACCTTGAGACTGGAAGCCATCGGAGGCTGTATGGAGTAAAAAGCATGGGATGGGGGTGGTGCTCCCATCCCAGGAGGGAGGGAGGAGGCATTTCTGACTTGGCCTCTGGGTAGAAGGACATTTTGACATGGACACAAGTCCTTACTACTTCACCTTCTTTATTACCAGCATATTGTGCGATGAACAACAGCCTTACCTAATTCTTAACCCAAAATCTAACCCTAAGCCCCCAAAGTTTAGTGAAATGAAGTAATCGAGAAATGGAGTGTGAATCCAGGTTGTCCGTGACACTTTTTTAACTAACGAAATAATTGCATACAAGCGTATGACCTTACGTGTGTTTGCATACACTCTCGCACACGGGAAAATGCAGAACACCGCCCACAGTGCTGTCATCTCTTGGGGTGGGGGGCTATAGAGAACGCTCGCTTCTGCATTATGTATTTTTGTAAGGTTTGAATTTTTTTTCAATGAGCACGTATTTCTTTTGTCATCAGGAAAAACACACAAATGATAAAGACAAATGTCAAGCCCTGGCTGGCGTAGCTCAGTGGATTGAGCGCGGGCTGGGAACCAAAGTGTCCCAGGTTCGATTCCCAGCCAGGGTACATTCCTGGGTTGCAGGCCATAACCCCCAGCAACCGCACATTGATGTTTCTCTCTCTCTCTCTCTCTCTCTCTCTCTCTCTCTCTCTCTCTCTCTCTCTCTCTCCCCCTCCTTTCCTTCCCTCCCCAAAAATAAATAAATAAAATCTTTAAAAAAAGAAAAAAGACAAATGTCATCTTTAAAGGGTGGTTTTCCAACCTGTCAAATGGGCACATAAAAATGTCTCTTAAACGATGTGGCCACACCAACGTGGTGACATCCAAGAGTCCTCCTTAGGCCACAGGGGGAGCTGAGTGACATTCTGCCTCCCCACCCCCATGTCAAGCAGGGGCCACTGGCCCACCCCCCTGACCTGTCCCAGGCTCACCAGGATCCCAGGGAGAAGGCCTTTGGCATTTTTCTTTAGCTGGAAGTTTTAAAATCTTAATGGATCAGTGGATGAAGAAAAGATTGCTTCCCAAGCGGTCATTCGGAAGAAAGTCCATCCTCTGTGTCCATTTCACCATTTTCCAAGGACTCGATAGAGAAATGAGTATAATATATAAATAATAGAATGCTGAGGTTGGGGGAAGAATCCGGGAGTTCCTAATGACCTGACTAGAAGATGAATGAGGAAAGAAACAAGGTGAATGTGGAGTGATCTAATTCTGGAGGGTTATTAGAATTATGAGCAAACTGCCCCGGGGTTTCAAGTCAAGTCGTATCACTACAAAGTTACCGTTCCGAGATGCACAACAGGAGGCGAGAAGCTTTGCGTGCTCAGCCATCTCAGCCAAAATGTCAAGAATGTTGTCCAGTTGAAAACTGACTTAATAACATTAGTGTCTCCTGCCTGAGCTGGGCAGAGACCTTCGTGGTGCCAAATGTCAGCATGCAATTTCTCTGTCACCCAGGCAAGGCCTCTCTGTCTCCAGGTTGTACGGGGTGGGGGGTTGGTGTCAGCCAAAGGAGACGGGTAACAGGCCTCTGTTCCAGGCCCCCAGTGAAAGAATCTGGAGGAATGCCAGCTGTCTGAACAATTCAAGGTCTGCCCCCCACCCCCGCCACACACACACCGCCCCCATCAGAAACACAGCCCTGTGGATGCAAAGCTGGTGCCTGTTTCCTTGTGAGCATGGATACCACCTCTAGAGCCCAAGTTGTAGGCAAAAAACGAAGATGCTAAGGCCACAAAGAGGACCCCAGAGCCAGCAAGGACAGAGCCAGTTACCAGAGATGAAGAGGTAATGCACAGAAACCTCAGTTCCTTTAATCTGTCCTTTCCTCCTCTTCTTTTGATTCAGACTGGCCCCATCCAGTCTAAAGAGCCCCCTGGCTCACCTGCCTCCCTCAGGACAATGAAGCCCTGGTCAGCATTAAACTTAGGAACAAAGCCTCAGGTCTCTTGACCACAGAGAAGGATAACATCCAGGTCTCATTTGTGTTTCAGGTTCGGACCCAGGAAAGGGAGCCAGACAGAACGACTCCATGGCCGACATCTGGACCAGAGGAACCGATCAACTACCCCTACCCTGGCACCGACCCACCCACCAGCAGAGACCACAACCCTGATTACTTAGTCACTGGGATTGACGGTCTTCCCCCCTCTATGACCCATCCCCTGGAAGCCACTGGGGAGCCAGGTCTTGGAGCACAAGCTCACCTGTGACTCCGGACACGGTGCCATTTCCTCAGTAAATCTTTACTTTCTCTGCTGCAAACCCCTGTTCTGGTTGGATTGGGCTTTGATGTGTACAGGCAAACAAATCCCTTTAGTTCGGCAATAAAGGAGCAAATGTGTGTGGGCCCTGCGTCCCAGGCACTCGGGAAACAGTTGTGACTCAACCCCCTGTCCCGCTCTCCCAGACCTCATAGCCTGCAAGGAAACTCACTTGACAAAAATTACTACAGATAAAGATACGTGATATACAGCGCCAAGGAAAAGAGGATGTTCTGAGAAGGCACGGCCGTGCCCCTGATCAGGTTGGAGGTAAGGCTTCCTCAGGGAAGGGCATTAGGTGGAGTCTACGGGACAGGGAGGACTCCAGAGTGGCAGGCCCAGGATGGCTGTGTCAAGGCCCTGGGCTGGAAAAGCCCTTCAAACAGTCAGAGTGGAAAGGAGAGCAGCATGACTAGAGAGCTATGAGCAAGGCCAAGAGCGGCCCAGATGGGGCTGCTAGGGCCAGGGAGGCGATACAGAGAGCAGCAGTCAAGGGCCTGTGCTTTGGAGGCCCCAGACTTGGGTTCCAGTTCTGGCTCCACCAGCTACTCCTTAGCTGTGTGATCTTGAGTTAGTGACTACCTCGCTGAGCCTGTCGCTTTAAACACACACACATACACACAAAGGGATAATAGGCCCTGTGTCTCAAGGTTAATGTCAGGGTTAAGGGTAACACAAACAAAGTGCTTTCTGCTCACAATAATGGCCCATCGTAAACATTAAATAGATGCAAGTCAGTGTCAGTGTCGGCACTGACATTGTTGACGGTTTGGGAGCGGCCCAGTGGTGTCTCCCCCTAGCGCCATTTGCCCCGTGTACTTTTCAACGCTCTCTCCGACCTCTGCCAGCCAGGCCTCCTGTGGCTGCCTCTCGCAGCCCTTCGGGAAGTCCTGGAGGTCGGCCGCAGAAGTACACCAAATCATCGAGGCTGCAACTTCTATGAAGAATGCCCGTTCTGAGCAATTAGGCCAACACAAACAAATTGGCCCAGAAAATTCAGGCTCGCAGAAGCACAGGGACTTGATCTTGAAGGAAGACAACATTTCCAGGCTTGTAGCTCTTAATCAACACAATTATGCAGAAGCCTTTGCGGACAGTCCCCCTGCTAGTCTCTACCCAAGCCCCAGATATTGCTCAATTGGTAGCAACCTAATTAGTGTTGGGGGGCGGTGGGGGGGGGGGCTGGGGGGCGGACAGTCACAGAACTCCTTTTTCAGCAGGCTGTGCGCCTTCAAAGGAGCCATTGCGGGCAAGTGGAGGGCTCTCCCGAGCTGAGCTCAAGGTGAGGGGGAAATGGCAGCGCCAGGCTTGTAAATCAGCGCCGCTTAATGCAAACAATGTACTCTTCCTGCCTCTAATGAGCCCATTTTCCCCCAGCTGGAAGGGGCCAAGCACTGGCAGGGAGGCCTTTGATGTGATTCATTGGAAGCTTGATGCCGGCGCGGAAGCATTCTGTAGCAGGCCGGGCCCTTTCATCTCGGCAAAGAGAGACACCCCCTCACATCGCCGGCCCACCTGGAAGACAGGTCCTTTACAATAGCGACTCTAGAATCAGCTGTCGAAGGAAACCAGATGGTTTTGCTTTTACTCATCTTGATCAAATTAGCCCGAAGCCGTGTGGCTTCCTGGAGGCGGAGAGGGGTGGGTGCGCATGGGGCAGGATGGGGCAGGTGTGGGGAGGCGGGGATGTCACAATGGAATAGATTATGCAAATGTATTCATTTGTAGAAACGCGAATGTTCTTAAGGAAATCATCTGACTAAATTAGGAAAATTGTTTTTGATCAATGATCAGAGTTAGACCAAACTCCCCAAAATAATCTGTACTGCTTTTCTCACTGGTTGCCAAGAACGCGGTTCCTTCTGCTTGCACAGGGGGAGGTCGGCTGAGGACCACGGAGTGGGAGGAGCTGGAGGTGGGAGCCGGCAGAGCCCTCCCCAGGTTGCCTCGGGAGACACAGTGACCACCAGAAGGACAGAGCCGGAGGTGCAGGTGCGGTGGGCAGCCTGGGGCCGCCTCGCACTCCCACCCCCTCCCACAGAAACCACGCCTTCCGTGTCTGCTTCCGCCTCCCTCTGCTTGGGGCTCCCTATAGTTCCGTGCTGTCCTCCAGCGCCCCTGCTTGGGCCTCTTGCCCCGGTGTCATCCTCTCTCTTCCTGGCTTCGTACTCCTGACTTTGTCCCATAGCCAGACCTTTCCAGGCAAGGCTTATGTTTCACCGGGAAACAAACCTCTGTCCTACAGCATCCCTGCCGCGCCCCTGGAAAGGAAGAGGGTATCACAGGTCACGCACAGGGACTGCAAACGCCGTACTGTTTTGTTTTGTTTTGTTTTGTTTTGTTTTGTTTTGTTTTGTTTTGTTTTACAGGAGAAGAAACCAAGGCTCAGAGACGTTATGCCTCTTGACCCAAAGAGTAAGTGCCAGAAGAATGTAAACAGAGCCCGATTTAAAGGTGTCATTTAAAAGTAGTAACATCACCTTCTCCACACTGTGGTACGGTGATTTATAGTAAGTATATATTTGGTCTTCATCCTGTTTCTGGCTCACAGATCCTACAGCCCTGGAATGCCCTAAGGTGTCTTTTGTTCTGTCAATGAAGTGACTTTTGAGAAGCACCTGAGGATGGGACCGGTTGCCAGTGCAGCCAACCAGGAGAGCAGAGGGTTGGGACTTTCAGTCCCTCCGCCAGACTTCTGGGGACGGGAGAGGGGCTGGAGGTCCATTCGGTTGCAAATGGCTGATTACTTAGTCAATCATGGCTATGTAATGAAGCCCCATTTAAAAAAAAACAAAAAACAAAAAACAGACCGAAGGACACCTTGTCAGCCCCTTTGAAAGAGCTTCCACGCTGGGGAACCAGCATGCTTGGACACACCACTGTGCCGGCCCCCAAGCTCCAAGAGGGAAGACTTTCTTCAGGACTTCGCCCTTGCTGTCTCTTCCTTTGGCTGTTGATTTGTATCCTTTAATATCCTTTGTGATAAATAGGTAATCTAGTGACTACACAGGCTTTCCTGAGTTCTGGGAGCTGCTCTTCCAAATTAATGAAACCCAAGGAGGGGATCATGGGAACCTCGGGTTTACAGCCAGTTGATCAGAAGAAGTACAGGTAACAACCTGGACTTTCGATTGGCGTCCTGATTTGGAGCAGGTTGTTGGAACCTCCAAGGTGAGCTGGTCAGTCAGAAGCCCAGGTAACGAACTGGTTTGAGACTCAAGTCTGAAGTGGAGGGTGGCCTTGTGGGGCTGAGCCCTTTACCTGTGGAATCCTGGTAGATAATGTCAGAACTGAGTTGAATTCTCCCACACCCTGCTGGCATCTGGGAGGTGTGTGTTGGTGTGAGGAATCTACAACTACACATATATACATGCACACACACTGGAATTGAGTCCAAGAATATGCCCACCCCCCTGGCCCCCAGGTTCTCACACCAGCTGTTTAATTAGCACCCCTGAGAACCCAGGGTAGGGATTGAAGTGTTCATTCACTCAACGTTGACAAAATGTTCCAGTAGATCCTAAGGAGAGCCTGCGTGTGTGATCCAGGGATCCTACACACACACACACACTCTCACACACACACACACACACCCTTTTTGATCATAGCAGCTAAGGGAACTTCTGGAAAAAGAACTCAAACAATATCAGTACCTGGAGCATACGTAGCAACATACAGGCTGTATGCAGACATGCCCCGGAGTCTGGAACCTGCAGAAGTCAAGTTCCAAGCAGGGCCTGTGGGGTCCTGGGAGCCTCCACCTTGGGAAGAGTCTGGCTCATCAAGGGCCAGAGGACCAGGGAGGCATGGTGCTTCCGTGTGGCTGCTTCTCCAGCCTGCCCCACCACCAACCAGCGAGAGAAAGGCTGGGAGGATAAAACCCGAAGAGTTACGGCACCATGGGGCTGAAGCACCCCTATTATGGAGCTCCTCTCAAAAAGCAAAACACGACAGAGGAGACAAAATTCCCGCACACTTGGCAGCAGGGTGACAGGCGCAGTCCTGGGAAGCAGTGCTGGAGCTCTGCAGAGAAGAGGCAGAGAGCAGCCCCCACCCCTCCCACATCCGAGGCCCTGAGGACCTCAGTGGTCCAGCCAGATGGGGGAGGCACTGCGCAGCCAGAGCCACACACTGTGCTGTTGGGGACAGAAATAGTGGCTGCGCAGTACTGTGGTTAGAGAAATCTAGGGACTTCTTGGGAAGGCAGAGTGGAGCCCCTGAAACCTGCTGAGGCCCCTGGGGGTGGAAATGACAGGGACTGAGTGCTTCCAACTCTGCTGTCAGTGGCTCTCCTGTGCCCAACAGGAGAGCCACTTCTACACCGTAAGGGGTCTCATTTGCACCCAGAGGTTGTGAGGCCCGGAGCAGTTTGCATTGTACAACTGGTGCTGACACCCATTGTGGACCACCCCTTGCATGGGGGAACACAGGTACGAGTCCATCACCATTTCTGCACTCAGGAGTTCCCAGCCTCATGGAGGTGAAGGCAGATGAACCAGAGATTGTAGTAAATGCTCCACAGTCACTGCCTAAAGCACTGACATTAAGAGAGCAAAGGGGTCGCAATGCAGGCTACCTAGGTAAATCAAGGAAGGCTTCTGAGGGGAGGTGCCACTGGATGTGGGCCTTGAAGGTGTGTAGCAGTTCATGAGGTGAAGCTGGAGGAGGAACAACCTAAGCACAGGCCTGCAGGTAGGCGGGCACATAGGGGTTCCAGTGGAGCTGGAACAAAGTGTCACACCCGGGAAGGGGAGCAGGAGGCTGGGAGGTCAACAGTGGTTCTGAGGAACCTGAGGCCATGCCAGGGCATTTGGGTTTTATCCTCACTTGGAACCCAGGCATGTGATGGTGTCAGGGCCTCCTCTTCTCTCCCCCTTTGCAGTGGATACCCTGGAAAGACATCCCAGCTTCTCAGGGCTGCATGCAGAGCAGGACGGGCCCCATAATGGCAGGGACTCCAGAGTGATCTGCTGCGAGCCCACCAAGACCAGAAGTGAGAGCAGGACAGAGCTGCACAGCATTGCTGTTCTCTCCTTTCAAGCTCACCTCACAGCAGGGGGGCACCCGCCCCCCCCCCATTTTCCACCCCAGTAGAATCTCCAGTCCCCTAAGAACGAGGGATAGAGATAAATGTTGAGGTCTGTCTGGAAAAAGTCCAGCCATTGTTAATATAATGAGAACAGTTTGTATGATATCAATGTAGCCTGATAGCCAAGAAGAGCGGACTGGAATGCGCATGTGTGAACAATGATGACTTCACTGTACTGGTCAGTGGGGGTGGTAGACGCCACTGAGTGAGTATGTGCACTGTGTGGCCATCACATTCAAAATGACTAAGTGAGTAAAGCAATGAATCTACATCAAATTTTGTATTAAGCTTGAACATTCCTCCATAGAAACTATTTAGATGATTCAGAAGGCCACAGCTATGTGCAACTGATGATTGGCAGCTTCATCACAACAACACACCCGCTCATGCATCACATCTGGTGCAGAGTTTTTGGTGAAACATCAAATCACCCAGGTGACTCAGCCCCTCTGTAGCCCAGATTTGGTGCCCTGAGACTTCTAGCTTTTTCCAAAACTAAAATCACCTTTGAGAGGGAAAAGATTTCAGACTGTCGATGAGATTCAAGAAAATACAACAGGGCAGCTGATGGCAATTGAGAGAGCTGTGTGAGGACCCAAAGTGCCTACTTTGAGGGGGACTAAGACGTCATTGTCCTATGTACAATGTTTCTTGTATCTTGTATCTTCAGTAAATGTCCTATTTTTCATACTGCATGGCTGGATGCCTTCTAGATAGGCCTCGTGTAGCAAGGCAGCAGTTACCTGTCCCATTACTGAGATGAGGGAACTGAAATCAGACAATGTGACTCAATTTACTCTAAGGCACACAGTACATCTGAATCCAGAACCCCACACTCCTGACCCCTGATTAGTGCTGTCTACTAACCCAGTTCACATCCCCTGAGAGCTGTGGGTGGGAGTCTATCTTTTGAACATCCCAGAATAGAATGTATTTATGATGCACTTACTATAGGAAATAGATGTCCTCCCACCTCCTCTCCCGACACACAGACACATGCGAACTTGGCTGCAGCGTCCACCGTGACAACAGCAGACATAGTAGTAGCTTCTGCCGGGCACCGAGTGCTGGGCCAGCCCCGCACAGGCACCACTGTGGTCTGTCTGCAGGTAATACTGAGTGGCGGGAACTGTTACTGCTCTGTTTTCCAGACGAGGGAAGTAAGATGCACGGCGGCTAGGCTGCCTCCGTGCAGTGAGCGTAACTCAGATGCAGAAAGGAGCACACACGCTGGAATCGACACTTGGCGCCATGTCAACCTCCAAGGAAACTGTGGCTTCGGGGAAGCCTCCTGAACCCCTTCACTCCTCAAGAAGATGGAGGGGCCCTTAACTCGGCAAATGGGTCTTAGAATCCTACAGTGATTTTTCAGGCCTGAACGTTAAGCCAGCTCTGCAAACTGCAGGCCAAGGGCCCAATGCAGTAGAAGTGGCCATGTGATCTCCAAATCCAGTTTCCCATTAGCTGACTGTCCTCACCATAACCCACCCGAACTCAGGTGACATCTCACTTGTCCCACCCCAGGCCACATAGCCATCATTCTCACCTGAATTCTTTTCCTTCCTCTTCTCATCACTACCCCTCACTTCATCTCTTCTCCATGAGGCACCCAGGCTAAACCTGTTAAATGCATACCTCCCGATTGTGTTCCTGCTTTAAACCCCCGAATAGCTCCCCATCATCTTAGAAAACAATTGAACTCCTTCATGGGACACAGAGTCCTCCCTGTTTGAGCCTTGCCCTTTCCCATTCAGCCATACTGATTTCTTTTAGTTGCTTTAAACATGCCCAACTCTCTCACCTCTGGACCTTTGCACATGCTGTTCCCTCTGCCCAGAACACTGTTCCCAACTCTACTAACTTCTGTAATTTACTAACTCAGCTTCAATATCACTACGTCTAAGTGGCCTTCCCTAACCACCACTCCCCCACCATGGGTCCCAGGTGAGCTCCCCGTTTTGTCTTCTAGAGCACCTGCATTTCCTGGGGAACCCTTACTACCCTGTTCTTTTTTTAGTATCTGCTTTCCTTGCTAGACTGCAAGCCCTAGGAAGGCAGAGACCATGTCTCATTCTTCTCTGTGTTGTATTCCTAACTCCAAGCACAGTGTCTTGTTCATAATAGAGATCACTAAATATTTGATGAAGAAAGAAGAAAAGGAAGGTGAGAAGGAGGGAAGGGCTTGTAGGAGCTGCCTCCCCTTTCTCGGCTGAGCCAAGTGAGAAAACGGCCTTCAGTAGCACGAGGGAGGAATGACACAGAGCATTTCCACATGCCAGGGCTTCACGGTGACTCATTTCATCCTCACGACATCTCTGTGGGGTAGAGACCATCACTGGCCCCCCTTGATGAATCTAAGGATCAGAGCGCTGAAGCAGTTTGTCCCGGATCACACAGCTGGGAAGTGACTGCAGTGGGAATTGAATTCAGGCCCGAGGCCAGAGGGTGGGGTTTTAACCAGTACAGTACATTGCCACCCGGGAAGATGCAAACGGCTGTCTAGGCAGCAAGGACCTTTGTGTGCAAAACGGAGTTTACCATGAAATAAAATAAGCATGAAGCTGCATCTCAGAAGTGAGTGATGTGGAAGGAGAAAAAGTTTAATCTTGAAATCCTTAAAATACGTTCACATAAAGCCCCAAGCAATCACTCTTTGAAAAGCCAAACCTCACATATCACCTGTTATTGGAGCCCCGGATGGCAGTCAAATCCTCACCCGTCAAGTGTATAAGGAAGGAAAATAAGGAAGGTTAGAGACCAGTGTGACCTCCAACACTGCAGGGCAGAGTGAGGGCAAACGAAGATTTCACTCCTAAAATGTTTGGCCCCAAGAGAGGGAAGGGCCTTCCTCCTCCACACCCTGGAGGTGTGCTCAGGGGAGCAGCCGCTCAGGCCCCTGGAATCTGGGTGGACCTGTCACTTGCTTTGACCATGACATGGAGGCTTTAAGAGAGTTGGCAGCTTCTAGTACACGCCCCCCCGCCCCGGGGAAGCCAGCTGCTGTGTAAAGAAGCTCAAGCCAGCCCTGACCAGTGTGGCTCAGTAGGTTGGGCGTCATCCCACAAAGTGAGGGGTCGCTGGTGTGATTCTGGGTCAGGGCAAATGCCTGGATTGTGGGTTTTGTCCCCAGTTGGGGCGCACCCGAGAGGCAACCGATCAATGTTTCTATCTCACATAAATGTTTCTCTCTCCTTTCCCCTCTCTCTAAAAATAAATGAATAAAATCTTTTTTAAAAAATGGAAAGAAGCTCAAGCTAGACCACTGGCCATCTTGGGCTCTGCAATGCAGCCATATGAGTGACTTCTGTCACAGTATGGGGAGCAGGACCACTCAGCTGAACCCAGTCAATCCCAGGATCATGAGAAATAATAAATTGTCCTTTTGGACCACGAGATTTTGGTGTGCTTTGTTACCCAGCAATAGCTACCTGACACCTGGAGAGATGGAGAGGTGGGGAGAGAGGGAGAGACAATATGAGAGTCAGGAGAAAACCATCATAACGACTGCACACAAAGTGTACATACAGTGCGAAGCCTGCAGCCAGCGTCTCTCCGTGTGCAGGGGGCTCCCTGGGAGCCCGCTGCACACTCGCAGCAGAACCGGAGCCTCTCTGTCTTGGAAGGCACGAGCCTCTGCCTCTGATGTGATGTGACACACAGCTGCACACCCTCTCTAAGGGCATGAAGCCAGTGGGAAGGGCTCTGCCGGAGGCTCCTGTGGGGTTCATGGTCCAAATCCACACAGAAACAAAAGATTCAGAGGAGGGGGAGAGCACATTCTGTTGCAGGGGTTGAGTTAGGCTTTGTGGAAGAGGAAAACATTTTCATTGTTTCTTCAAGGACAGAAGATTTCCCCACAAGGGGTGATAGGGAGAAGAAGCATCTGGGAAGAGGGAGCAGCATATGCAAAGGCTCAGGGGTGGGCGGAGCCGGGGGGCACATGGGGAAACTGGGAGAGGTACAATTGGGGCTTGCAGGGAGCACAGTGGCTCCAGTGGGAACCTCACAGACTCTGAGCAAGAGCTGAAATTCTCTCATTCACAAGCATTACTTTTCCCTCTAACCTGGGGTTTTTGGGCAGCCACACATTAGAACTGCCAAGAGCCTAGTCCACAACGCTTTGGCAACCTTACTGCGAATATTAAAACCCTTCCTAATTCACACAGAGAGGGGGAACGTGGGGTCAGGAGCCATGGCTTCTAGTCCAGGCATTGTGGCCTACTAGCTGGGTGACTTTGGGCAAATTACTGAACTTGTCGGAGCTCCAGACAAGTTACTTTACTTACCTTTAAAGCTGGTTCACTTTACCTGTCAAGTAGGAATCTGTAACATTACCTGCCTCCCAGGGTAGCTGTGAGGATTAAATGAGATGAGTGTAACAGTATTTTGGCTTTTTACCTAGCATGTTTTTCTTTCTCGCTCCTTTTGTTTCTATAAGGGGGGCATTTGTATAAATACTCCTGGCTTTCTGCCGGGCCCTTCACTCTGACAGGTGAGCTTAGGAGAGGAACTGCTTTGCCTGTAGGGCCCCGTCTGTGCCTCTCTTCCTGCCAGGACTCGCCAGCCATCAGAGCACATGTGCTCTGCCCTGCTCTCTGCCACGCTGGGAGCCCGTAGCGCTCTAGGGCCCAGGAGCCTGTTGATGGGTCTGTGGAAGTGGAGAGAGGGTGCAGAGGGCGGATCTGAGGGCAAACAGAAAATATCTTGCCCATCACCAATAGGAGACATGTTCAGACCATCTCCCAGAGTTCCCCGGGTGGATCAGTCCCAGGGGGATGGAGCTCCAGGTGACCCCAATGGAACCGGCGACACTCCCCTGTACTGGCTTCCTTCCTTACCCTGTTCACTTGTCCACTCCAGAGATCAGCTCCAGAGAAAACTACTTGGACTTGAATTCTTGTTTGGTGACTTGATGAGTCAATGTGACCGGATTGAACTACATTTCCCAGAATTCCATTTTCTGTACATTTCCGGTTCAGGTGGGCCACCAAGAAATTCTTGTGGGAGATGGGAGGACAGTTGGGAAGCAGCCACTGTTTTGCAGCTCGCACATACTGGGGCTGAGCAGCTGGCTCAGCCTGTTGGCCTGAGGCCCACACCTGCTCCACTTCCCTTCAGCTTCTCTGACCACAACCTCAGGACTCCAGTTTCTGCAGGACACCCCATGCCATCAGAGGCAACAAGAACAGACCCCAACTTCAGAGAGTTCTCATGGGTTCCCAGCTTGTCCTGATCTGCCTTATGTTCCGTGTATCTCCCCGCTCCCCCCAGCCCCCCGACCCCTGCCACTGCCTGCCCGCTGAACTTCAGCCTCCAATTCCAGGCACTGTGGCCACAGCCTTACAGAGACTCACACGGTATGTGAATTCTGATCCTTGTAACAGATCCTGAAATGTGGGTACGTATTCTGCCAGAGGAAAAATCAGAGGCAAAGTGTATCAGTCAGGGTTCAGGCAAACCCTCACCAGGAGACGTAGATGATGGTTTTGCTTCTTCCTGGTGGCAGTGGCCCCTGTCGGCCTGAATCCTCACCAATACACCTTGTCTCAAAATTTGCTTCTGGGGGAGCCCAAACCAAGACAGCCAGGAGCTCTCAGGACATACTGGGGTGACTCCGTTAGAGTTGGCGTCCCCACAGGTAGGGATATAGCCAAGCTACATAGCATCCTGAGGACAATATTAAGATACCATCTTGACCCCTCCCCCCAGCTGGTGGGGCCCATATGCTACATAATCAAACTTTATACTCACACCTAACACTTCCTCATGTTCTAGGAAAACAACATTGGCTTACTCTCTCGCATCCAACAAGAAATATTTCTGTTAAAATGTCAACAACATTATCACTTTGTTTTTAAGTGGTGGCATATTGCCTGATGCTCAGAATCCAGGCCCCCAGTGTAGATTCAGCCTATTCCCCAGGGTTGAATCCAAAACCAAGTTCTCAGGAGTTAGAAGAGAACCCCACAACCTTAGCCCAGCAAGGACTGAAAGAGTCAGCTGGGATGGGGCCAGGATTTTCCGGGGATTCTCGGAGGCCAGGATCTGTGGAGCCCAGGGTTCCTCCACCTTCACGGTCACCAGCCCTAAGCAGAGCTGTTGGTTCCCTCCTACTCTTTCCCGCTGGGCTCTGAATAAACAGGCATTAGCCCATTTACCACACGGTCATGTGAATACTGCTCCAACTAACTCTGAGCTTGTCACAGCAAGATGCCGAGGGCAAGCCAGCACCCCTGGCCCACAGGGCAGTGCCTGAGGGAAGTTCAAGGAATGAGATCAAAGAAAGGGCAGCAGATGTCTAGACTCTCAGTCCCAGAACACCGACCCGCAAGAACCCTCCAAGGACTTCTCTCCAAGAAGTCCATCCCCACACAGACAGGAAAACAAAGGTCCAGGACAGAGAAAGACACACAAGCTATGAACTCCTTGAAGCAAGCATGATGACTTGTTTGTCTTTGTTTCCTTAGAACCAGCAGAGAATTCAACACAAAGTAGGCATCTATAGCGAATGAATGAATGAATGAATGAATGAATGAATGAATAAATATGAATGAATCCAGCTAGTTGTAACAAACTTAGAACTGGAAGTCAAACCTCCTGACTGCCAGGCCTTCTCTTCTCCCTGCCTCCCCCAGCCCACCCTCAAGCTTACATCAAAAATACAAATGCCCTTCCATGGTGTACCTGGAATTTTCTTAAAATATTCACCCAGAACCCCCTTGGGTTACTCACCCAGAATCCTGGCTCCTCATCTCAGAAAGCAGAACTTTTGAAAGACCATTCAAAGGCATTTTGAGGGCAAAGGTGTGGAAATCCTGGTTGCTAGGGCAGCTTTTCCAAGTGCGTCAGACGAAGGCCTCCAGCTGTGAAAAGGAGCATAGAATTAAGACAGCTTTCAGTCCTCGCCACCACCTCCAGCCTTGCGTTCCCCACATAATGGTCACTGGGAGATATTAGCATCTAAATTATTTTAAGGAGATATAATAAGATTCACCCAGCAGGCCATTAATGACGAAAGAGATTATTACTGGAAAAAATCCAAGACTGACTTTGAGCAGAGTTGGTTCATCCAAATGACCCTCTCCCTGCACCTCAGATGATCCTGGTCCCCAGAGACTATACAGATTTGAAAAGTAGCTGCCTTGGAACACGCTCACGTTTATGCAAGAGGATCTTGCGGAAGGAATCTCTGGAGAATTAGGGTCAGGAGTGCATAGCAGCGAGATAAATGAGATGTTCCCTGAATCGTAAGAATCCTCTGTGGCAGAATTTACAGGAAGCATCTCCAGTCTCCATATTTGGCAGACGTCCAGCCAGAGTTGTCAAGTATTAGATTAATTTTAATTCAATGCATAAAACCACATTAGTGTAGTGTTGCAATTGAGAGTTGAAACATACAAAAGCCAAGAGTCCTTGAAGTGAATCATTCTAAAGCCTGAGCATCATTTCAAGTGTCCATCAAAAAAGGCACTTTCTTTTCAGGCACCTTCCCCAGCTAACAACCACCTTCAAATCATGCAGCTCAGCCAGGTAAATGAGCCACTTGGCAGTGACCTGAAGGGATGGTGCCGTTGATTAATGTTATTTCACAGGCCCTGGTCACCAGAGTTAGAGTTCAACTTCCTTGACATGGCATTCAAGACCATCCACACGGCCCTTTGATTGCCATTGGTAGTCTTCCTGCCACACTTAACTTGTACTCCTTCCTCCCTTTGTCTGCTCCACTCGGAGCTCTGGAAGAGAGAAACCCAAAATACCATGCATTTTCAGGCACCCCCTCCCCAAGCCCCAGCACAGTGCTGAGGGGGCCCAGAACACCAGACCCTCCATGATTCCAGAGCTGATGGGAAGCTCACTCCCTCACAGCAGAACAGCCTAAATTGAAAAACCTCCAACAGTTTCGAAATGACAAATCTCTTGGCACAGAGATTACATGGCCCTCAGCCAGCTTAGGTGATATATGGGTATTAAAATCCAAGACTCAGAAGAATCTGATGGTGCAGATACTCATTTCTAAACCAGCATTCCAGGTGGGAGAGAGTATTTGGCCACCACGAGTAACATGTTGCATTGGAAGAGCAGGTGAAGGCACCAGCAGTCAGTTTCCTTACTTGGGCCTCATTTCCCTCACCTGTGTAAGACGGAGGGGGGGCCCGGATTGGGGGCCCGGATTGGGATGGCAAGTAACCAACTAACTGCCCCATTATCCCTCCCCACACCCATGGCAGACATTGATAATAGAGCACCAAATCTTTCTCAACACAGTGTTCCAGGCAATCGCTAGAGACCGTGACTATGAACCTGTTTGCCAGTGCTAGATACGCTCTACTCTCCCAAGTATAGATAGGAATACAGAGCACATCCACCCTCTGGCCAGCGATGGCCAGCTGTGTCTTCCCACATGGAATCTCTCTGCCCTCTGACCCTCCTGCCTCCCTCTTTCACTTGTAAGAACACTTGTGATTACACCAGGCCCCCCCAGATTATCCAGGATAACCTCCCCGTCTCATGGGCAAAAGGGGCAAAAAGTCTCTTTTGCCATGTAAGGTAATGTGGTCACAGATTCCAGGGGTCAGAACATGCACACCTTTGGGGGCAGCTATTCTGGCCAGCACAGAGACCTCGTGGTATTGTGCCTTAGGGTTAGATAAAATGATGCGTGTAAACAGCTTACACCCAGGGCCGGGCACTTGGTAAACTCTCAGGAAATATTAACTGTTGTTACTGTTGTGTTCCCCACCCTGACCGTGCACCTACTGCAAGTGAGTGTTCGATAAACATTAGACATTATTGTTGTTGTCCTTGGGCCTCCCAGCCCTGCATCTTAGACACCCTCCATGTGGCATTTGTTCCACTATATTATATGTAAGTGTTTACAGGCCTCTTTCTCCATCTCCTCAGGGAAAGCCAGGCAAAGCAAGGCAGCACTGGCCTCCCCCAGGGCCTGGCATAAAGTGGACTTGCAGGAAAGGTCCCAGGAAAGGCAGAGTAAGAGCCAGACGCTGTGGCTCTCAGGGAAGTGGGCACAGTGTTGAGGTAGATCCCACAGCTCTGACACTCAGAACAAAAAGGTGAGCCACCCCTGCCTCCGCTGGTGGCCCGCTGGGCTGGGCAGCGTGCCCCCACCTCATTCCTGCTCCCTGATGAGACGCCAGTCTTCCAGAGGAAGTGTTCAGCGCAAACAACGAACCTGCGTGCGCAGGAGCCGTGCTGGAGCAGAGCAGCAGCTTGCGCTGCATTCGTTTCTTTGCCCAAATGCACGACTGGGGTGTCAGCCACTGGCCTGGAAAATTTCCATTTAGCAACATCACTCTCTTCTTTTGGGAGAACTAGGCCCGGGCAGAGACATGACACACCTTTTCTCTCCGAGCTGTACTCAATGCTTCTTCATGAGATGGAACAGCCAGGACAGAAATTAAGAAGCCAGAGTACTTTAACCCTCTGCTTTGCAATGATAGAGGCATGGGGTGGTAATGCACCCAGTGGTCAGGTTTCGGGTGTTCCTCCTGTGCTCTCCTGTCTCACTCGTGCCGTGAAGGCAGCCAGGCCCTTCAGTGTCCCCTGCCCTTGGGGAGGTTTGTTTGATGACAAGAGGTCCAGAAAGGGTCAGATTGCCTGTAAAACATTCCTGGTTTTTGTTTCTTAAACTCTGAGCTCTTTGAAGAGAGTCTGTGATTATCTCCCGGCCTCATCTCTTTCCAGTACCAACCCTCTGAGGTGCATGCACATGTGTACACATATGCACACTTGCACACATGTGTGCATATATATACATGCACATGGCACACGTGCATGTGCACATATACACACATGCATGAGTGCTCACACATCTAGGTATGTGTGCCCAAGTGTGTGTGTGCATGTTTGTATGCACATGCATGTGTGCGTGCATAACCATGTGTGTGGCACACATGCACACACACCTGTGTGTGCACTATGGTATAGTCACATTGACTACTTAAGTTCCTTAACTCACTATGCTTCTTCCTCTCACACCCTGCACTGGTCCCCCATCCAAGGCCTTTGCACCTCCTGCATCCTCTTTCTGGAATATACTTTACCCCTGACTGTTTTTCACTTAGTTACCTCTTTTATCCACAGTTGAACTTTTTGCACTCAATATTTATTATAAATGCCTGTTTACTTGTCTGTCTGAGCAATACACACATCTATTTACTCACTTTTATATTCCTAGTACCTCACATGGGCCTGTTATGTGAAATGAAAGGGTGCGCGAATGGGTAGGAGGATGGATGGATGGATATAGAATCAAATCACTGGTTCCCAGGCTGACTGCAGGACACTTGTTCGAGCCCCAGCCCCCAGGGTGTCTTGCCTGTGCCCACCGATAGCTATCATCATAGTGTCCTATGCACCGTCTCCTCCAGGGCTCTTAGGATGTCTTCAGAATAAAAATTAGGGGTACCCCATAGTTCAGCTATGATCTCGCAGCACCTTCAGCATCTCCAAATAATTAGCATTCCATCAGGCTGGCCCAGTCCTCCCTCTCACGGACATTTAGAAAGGCTGCGTCTCAGAGTGCACACCCGCTGCTGATAGCACATCAGGGAAATCTCCACGAGATGCGGCGCCTTGTCCCAGCCCAAACGGATGGTCGTGCCAAGCTGAGAGATAACGGGTGAGGCCTCCTGGGAGCAGCTGGCGGCTGAGGACAGGGATGAAAAATGTCTGCTTCTTGCTGGGTTTCAGCGTTGGTTTGCTCTGAGATGGGGGTTCCTGCCCTCGAGGAAAGCACCATTCAGAGTTTCTCCTCTGGGGAGAGAGCAGGTGCAGGGCACCACCTGGATCACTTGTGAAACTCACAGGGTGCCCCCCCATCCCACCCCCAACACCAAGCTCCCTACCCTGTGAATCTGGCACGCGAGGGATCTCAGAAAACCAGACTACTTACAGTCTCACTCTCTTCTCTTCCAAGCCGGCTCCTCTTCCTGGACCTCACCGGGTAACTGCTGCCACCACTCACCTCTCCCGGGGTGCACACTTCAGCCAGTCTCCCCCAAATCTCCCTTCGTTCTTATCCCGCCCCTCCCCCATCCCATGAGCACTAAGTCCCATTGATTCTTCCTGCTAAAGAACTCCGAATGCTCTTCGCTGTCTACCCCAGGGCCCCACCCTGGATCCACCTCCTCAATCCAGTGTAAACCTCACTGCTCCCCCTTTTCAGCCTCTTCCCAACTCAATGCATTACCCAGCATCGCCTAATAAGCATTCGTTCCTTTGTGCAAAAGCATCTTCGACCACCTGTTATGTGCCATGCACTCAGTTCAGTGCTGAGAAGACACAAACGAATAAGACAGAGCTGACTGTATCACCCTCCTCACCGCCAACACAACTGAATGCATCCCCCATAGCACACCAGACAGGACCTTCCACAATGAGGCTTCACACTGGCCTTGGCCCTCAGCTCCCTCCAAAGCCCAAAGGTTCAAAAGGCACAAGACAACTCACTGTCCCCCCCACCAAGCCCTCTCCTGCCTCTGACTCTTTCTTTCTTTCCCCTTATCAAAGTCCTTCCCATCCTTCAGTGAGAAATGACTCAAATGACATTTCTTCTGTGGAGGTGCCATAATCCTCCAGGTTGGAATTAATCACCCAATTCTCTTCGCTTGCGAAGCATAGCTCCAAAATCAGCATTCTAACATTTATTTCTTCCAGGTTTGTGGTTTAGGTAATGAGGTGGGGAAATTATTATCTAATGGCTGCCACCAGAATTTCTCTGAGGGAAGAAAATGTTGTTCTTTGGGAAACTACTTTGAACGCTAGTCCCAGGTCCCTGCCCTGGGGCTCTTGTATGTGTTCCGGGGCAGGGGGAGGGCGGGTCCTCCCACGCCCCACCTCCCCCACGGCCATTCCGGGCGGGGGAACACTGCAATACAGGTGTGCTAGGGTGAAGAGGCGTGATGTATGCAGGGAACCAGAAGCTGTCACTGTGTGTCATCTTCAGGGCACAGGAGCCTGCTGAGGGCCACCTGTGGGTCGATTATGTCCACAGGAACACATGCGAACACACGTACGCACCACAAGCTTTGCCCTGAACTCCAGGAGGTCCACAGACCTTCTGAAGCCCAGCCGTAGAGATCTGATGGGGAGGAAACCAGTCTGTTCGTGGGCCCCGGGTTCAGAACGGCTGTACCGAAGCATAAAGGGTGAGGCTGGGAGAGGCAGGAGCCAGAGCCAGAGCTGCAAGCAGGAGACTGGTCAGAGCGGACCTTAAACGGCCCATCAGGGGGCTTGTACTTAGTCCTAGGCGTGATGGGCTGTTGTCAGTGTGTGTTGTAAAAGCCATTACAAGACACAGGAAGATTCAGGAAGAGATGCAGAAAGGAGATGATGAGGGGCAGCAAGGATGGGGCAAGGAGGACAAAGTGGAGAAACTTATCTGAAAGAGGATTGGATCCATTTCCCATGGCTGCTGCAACAAATCGCCACCAGTTTTGATGGCTTAAAATAACAGATTTGTGGCCTCAGGGTTCTGGAGACCAGAAGTCAGAAGTCAGCGCCAGCGGGCTGAAGGCAAGGTGTTGGTAGGTTCCTTCTGGAGGCTCAGGGGAGAATCCATGTTCGTGCCCTTTCTGGCTTCTGGAGGTCGCCTGCTTTCCTCGGCTCATGACCCGTAACTCGAATCACTCCAACCTCTCTCCTCTTCTGCAGTCAAGTCTTCCTCTGCCTCCCTTTCACAAGGATGCTTGTGATTGCAGCTGGGGCTCACCCAGGTAGTCCAGGGTACTCTCTCTGTCTCAAGATCCTGAAGTCAATCACATCTGCAAAGTCCCTTTTGGTCGTAAATGTAACATTTGCAGGTTCCAGGAACAGGACAAAAAAACCATTGGGGCCAGTATTCAGCCTACCACAGGCTGTACTGCCAGAACTTGGCAATGAGTGGGGTTGCGTGAGTTGACGGGAAGGGGGGTGTCCAGGGGGCTCTGTGGATTCCATCCTGAGCTGCCGCCCGATGCTGTCTCCATGAACGACCACAGACAGCAGGGAGCTGGGGTCCAGTGCCGGGCGTGTCCTACAGACCCAAGATGGACATTCAGGTCTAGGGCTCACGAGAGCCTTCAGGAATGGTCCCAGAGGATGGAGAGCATTTCATGTAAATAAATGGTGGGTAGAAAAGTGAGAGTGTGGAGCGAGAAGGGGGAGGACAGAGCCCTGGGAGGAAGGCAGATGAGCAGCCCTGAGAGGGAAACGGGGAGCAGCCCCCAGAACGGTCAGGAGAAAATCCAGTGACTGCAGGGTCGCAGACGCCACGGGGGATCTCAGGGGGGACAGGTCGTTCCCAGTGCGCTGTCCGAGGCAGCAGAGATGAGAAGATGAACCCAGAAGAGTGGCCGTTGGGTGTGGCAATAAAGGATCAGGGAGGGAATGCACAGCATGAATCTGCTGGAAAAGAGGCGATGACTTTTTAAAATAAGTAAATAGTAGCTAACGTCCATCGAGCGCCTTCTCATCTGCCGGAGTGCCTTACATTCATCATCTCGCTTCTCAGTGTCCCCAGCAACCCGACGAGAAGGCGCTGTGGTTGTCATTTCACAGATGAGGAAACCAGGGCTGGGCAGATCAGGTAGCTTCCCCAGCATTGCCCTCTCCCAGGAAGTGACAGCGCCAGTACTCAGTCCCGGGTTGTCTGGCTGCAGAGCCCTTGGCTGAGCCACCAGCCACCTTGGTGTCCGCCTGGGACCGTCACACGCTCTTCACTGGTCACCAGCTAGGGCACCCTAGGCTCAGACACCAGACCTCGAGTGAGCAGCCCATGGGTAGGGATGGACCGCATGTGACTCACTCCTCTGCCTCTTTTGAGGGTCCAGGAGGACCACATAGCACTTATAGAAGTGAATCTAGCGTATTTGTACAAACGTCCATGTAAACATTCTTCCTGCCCTGGAGGGCCTATAGACATCCTCATGCGGCAAGGTCAGAAGCTGTGGCCCCTTGCCCCAGACTTCTGCTGAGCAGGAGGCAGAGCGACCTTCACTAGTCTCACTGGAGACCCCTCTGCAGCCTTGCTGGGCCGTCACATGGCTGCCTTGGAACCGCTGAGTTCAGGGCACGCACAGAACACAAGGACGGCTCGGGACCCCACACCTGGGACCAGACCACCAACTCCCCGGGGGCACACAGCATCTCTGTGAGACACGCTGCTACCCGCGCAACCTGACTGGCCCCTCAGGGCTCCACTCACCCAGAGGAGGTCCCTCCCACTGTGGGCAGCCGCCAGCAGATGGTCCTTCCAGGACCCGCCAGGCCCGCGCTGACCCCAGACTCCGGTCTCAGCCACAGCCCCACCCTCCAGGCTGAGGCGGCATCTGGCTGCCCTGCCCGCCGAGCTTTCCCCAGGAATGAGAGTGGGATGGAAGAAAAGGGGACAACTTCTTTTCTCCCTGTGTTCTTCTCAGTGGTTTGATGCGAGAGCTTTGTCACAAATCTCACTAAATATTGGGAGGTAATACAGTGGTTAAGGGCACAGGTGCTGACATAAGGTACCCAGGTTCAAATCTGACTCTTACAAACCAGGTGACTCTGGTTGAATTTTTTTACCTCTCTGTAGCCAGCTTTCCTTATCGGTAAAAATAAAATAATACTTATAGAAATACAACAGCTGCTTAGCACAGTGTCTAACTAGTATCATAATGCAGTAGTTAAAAGACACATTCAATCTGGTTGTGAATCCCAGCTGTGTGGCCTTCGGTGAGTTGTTAAACTTCTCTGTGCCTCGGTTTCTTCTTCTGTTGATGGGGCTGATGACCATGACAGTATCGGCCTCAGAGAGTCACTGTGAGGGTTACATGAGCCAGTGTGCCTGAATCACTTAGAAGAATGCCTGGCCCAGAGTAAGCATGGTGTAAATATGGAGTATTAGCTGTTGTTATTATTTAATAAATAAATCATCCCTATCATTATAAGTGTACATCGTGTGGTTCTTTTACATAAGCATGTCATATTGTCAGTATTGTGCTCCAACTTCTGACTTTTCTTGGAGGCCTTTCCTGTCAACACTTCAGGATGCCCCGTGCTGGCCTGGAGCCACCGTACCACGGGCTCACCGCACGGCCGTAAGAAGAAAGCACCAGCTTGTTTGACTTACGCCCTGTTGGTGAGCCCTGAGGCTGTTCCTAAGTTTCTGCTTTCACGAACCACGTTGCAATGATCATCCTTGCTCTCTGATTATTTATGTGAGTATTTCTCTGGGACGGGTAACTACAGGTGACCGGGGTGGGTTGCAAGGTATGTGCATTTTGATTTTTGATGGATGCTGCTAAGTGGTTCTCCAAAAAGACTCAGCCAGCTCACGTTACCACCCACAGTGCTCGAGAGCACTCGTCTCCTCACGCCTTCCCAACAGGAGATATTTTATCCATATTCATACATTTCTGTCAATCTTAAGGGGATATAAGGAAGATCATTTCACTGTGCATTTCCCTCTTTCTCATGAGGTTGAGCGTCCTTTTATATGTTTCTAGGCATTTTTACTTCTCGTCTGTGGTCTGCCTATATACAGCTTCGGTCTGACTTTCTGGTGGGTTATGTGTCTTTTTCTCATTGATTTTTAGAGGTTGGTGATTGATTAGATATGGGGACTATGGAAATCGAAAGAATTAAAAGCCACACCTGGTCTCCAGGCTCGGACAAACGGGGAGACCGGGGGGCACGGGAGCACCGAGGGGACAGTGCCAGGTGGGGCTGCTGAGTCCAGGTTGGGTAGAGGTTGGGGCTGCAGCCTCTGGGCCCCTGCCACACCCTCCTCCCTCTCACACATGGGGGCTTGGCCCTCAGTGGGCCTCTGGGCTTGGAAGCCCCAAACCCCCAACATTAATGACCATCATTCACAAATAACCAATAGCGAGTGAGTGCCCACCAAGTGTCCGATACTGTGCTGGGCAGTGAGAACACAGCAGTGAACAAACAGACAATGACCTGCTTTTGGTGAGCTTATCTTAAGAGGAAGCAGACAATCAAAGTAAACCATAAATAAACTAGATAATGTCAGCTAATAGTAAGTGCAGTACAGACAATAAAATAGTAATATGATAGAGAGTACGGATGGGGACTGCCTTTGACTGGGAGAAAAGTCAGAGAAAGACTTTCAAGGTGGTACCATTTTTTAAAGATTTTATTTATTTATTTTTAGGGAGAGGGGAAGAGAGGGAGAAAGAGAGGGAAAGAAACAGTGTGTGGTTGCCTCTCATGCGCTCTCTACTGGGGACCTGGCCCACAACCCAGGCATATGCTCTGAGTGGGAATCGAACCAGCAACCCTTTGCTTTGCAGGCCAGTCCACTGGTTTGCACTCAGTCCACTGAGCCACACCAGCCAGGGCTTGAGGGCATAGCATTTGATTCTGGACCTACACGATGAAGAGAAGCCCTGCCAAGACAAGATCTGGGAGAAGAGCATTGCAAAAGAAACAACAGCAGGAGTCAAGGCCTGAGCCAGGCGAAGGCCAGATATTACAGGAGTGGAAAGAAGACCAGCAACAAATATGAGGGTGGGCGGGGGGAAGTGGTAGGAGAAGTTGGAGAAATGGGAAGGGACCAGATCATGTGGAGACTCTTGCAGCTTCAGCAAAGAGTTTGCAGTTTATTTTCTGTGAAAAGGGAAACTCTTAGAGAGCTCCAAGGTTTTAATCAGGAGTATTCATGATATGTGAGATTCGTGCACTAGAAAGCCACTGTGTAGAGGATGGGTTATAGGGGAACAAGAGGAGAACCAAGACCCATTCAGAGTCTGTTGAGATAGTCCAGGGAGAGAAGGTGGTGGTTTGGATGTGAGTAGTAACAATGAAAATGATGACAAATGGAAAAAACAGGGTTGTATTTGGGGGAGAGCCTACAGAACTCTCCAAAGGACAGATGTAGGGAGCAAAGGAAAGAAAGGAGTGAGATTTGACTCCTAGTATTCTGGTCTGAGAATTGGGTGAATAGTGGATCTTTTACTTAGATGGAGAAGAGGGGGTGGGGTTGGGTATGACTTGGGCAAGAGTAAGAAGAAAATCAGGTGTTTCACTTTGGCTCTCCTAAGCCTGAGGTGCTTATTAGACACCCTTGTGGCACTGTCAAGTCGGCATTTGCACAAGACTGGGACTCAGGGAAGAGTGAGAGCTAAAGGCACAAATCTGGGTCCTTCTGCAAACAGTGGCATAGTACACAGTTATTGCTTTGTGGCTTGAAATCCAAGCATTTACCTTCCCAAAACAGATCCGGGCACCCAGATCTCCCATACAATTTCCCTGCAGGCTTGGCAGAAGGCTAATGCCCTGTCCGCTGCAGTGCTGACCAGACACTAAGCTGAGGAAGGGTGTGGGGGCCATCAAAGGCCTTTGCATCTTCTCCACCCACTTCCTGAGGCAGGCATGTGATTCAAGTTGGGCCTATCAGACCCTCGTTTCTGATGCTTTGAAGCTCCAGCCAGTGCCGCAAAGACAGAGGGCATGTTCTCAGGTCCGCTGTGGTGGTGGTCTGGGTGTGTAAGAATGGGACTCTCCCTGAGGCCTGCCATTCACTGGCTTCCTGCAACCAAGTCCCCACCCCTTTTCCAGGTCTGGTCTCCCAGCTCCCACCTAGTCTGGGAGTACCCCAGTACCCTTTCAATCGATATACCTTTTGCTTACAAAAGCCAGAGTTCCTTTCTGTTGCTTATAATCAGGAATCCTGACTAATATACATAATATTGAGTTGGCCAAAAAGTCCTTATGGTCTTTTCCATAAAATCAAAGATACATTTTTCATTTTCACCAATAATGCTATCAATTTGGATATTTTGAATATGCTGGCTATCTCCTGCATGGTAGAACATTGATTGTTCTCAGTTAATATCTCCATTTGATCGCTATCAACTTCAGCTGCTCTACCCGACTGTGGAGCATCATGCAGTGAGACACTCCAGCACAAACTGCCCAAACCACTGCTGACACATTCGAACAGTCACACCACCTTCTCCATGCACTGCACAAGTCTCTTTTTGCATTTAGGTTGCATGTTTATCTTTCTGGAAATAATAAAGCATAATATGCCAAAAATGTTGCTTATTTTCTTCTGTCTTCAATATTAAAATGCATACACAAAAATTCACCAGTTTTGAAAAGTTTTTTTAATGCACACTGATATGACAGCTGTCACAATACAATCTAACAAAATTGTTTTGAATGAAGTTAAAGACAACTAAGTGCTACTAGAGCCATCTTACAGGAAAAGAAAAATGAACTTTCCGGCCAACCCAATATTTACAGTCATGTGGCCCGATGAGACTACCAGGGTCACAGTTCAGAGAAAGGAAGAAAGGGTGATTTCTTTCATAGATGAGCTGTATTTGGAATAAAGACTTGAAGACTACTGTAACTAAATTATATCACCACAGAATTCTGGTTGAAACCCTGCCTACCCTCCCCAAAAGGATAGTATTTAGAAATAAGGCCTTTGGAAGGTAATTCAGTTTAGGTGAGGTCGTGAGGGTGAGGCCCTCATGATGAGAAAGAGGCCCTGGAGAGACTGTTCCCTCTCCCCGCCCCACTGTGAGTGTTCTAGGGAAAGACTATGTGAGGACACATCAAGACAGTGGCTGTGTACAATCCAAGGAGAAAGCTCTCGCAGGACACCCTACTGGCACCTTGATCTTGGACTTCCCAGCCTCTAGAACTATGAGAAATACCTTCCTGTTATTTAAGCCCCACCCCCTGCAATCTCTGACATTTTATTAGGAGAACGCAAGCTGAGTAAAACATGGACCAAAACCTCCGGGGCACCCATAACTCCCAGTGGGAAGGTACTACTCATCTCTTCAATAATTAGCCCAGCCTGGAGCATTTTCTCCCGGAGCCAGGGTGGCTCTCTAGGATAAGGAGCAAGATGAGGCCTCCTATGTAAGGTCCTGGTGTATTTCCCATCAGAGCAGAGCGGGGGATGAGAAGAACAGTCATAAGGATTTGGTACTAGCAATGTGGCCACCAGCGACTTAGCCTGGGAGGTGATCTGTCACAGAGTGGAGGACAAAGGCAATGTTGCAGCAACGAAGAGGTTAAAGAAAAAGCAGGGGAGATGAACACAGCCAGAAGGGAGGAGGAGCCCCTAAGACACCGAACAGAGCAACTTTCCCTGCAGCACGAGCCCTTCGGGAGTCACATGCTCATAAAGTGGAACCACACTTAGCACTATGGGGCTGCACAGCTCCCATGGCAGTGACCCCCAAGAATTCTCACTGGCACCTCCATCCCCTGCAGTCCTTGCTCCTGCGCCTGCGCCCCGTTCCTCTCCACCTCGGCCGCAAGAACACTGGCTGCGTCCAGGGAGCAAGAGCAGGGAAAGGATAGTGAGGTGGTGAGGCCAGGGTCCTAGTGGACTGGCACAGGACCTGCTCTGAGCCCTGGGGGCACACTCTGGGCTTGGGGATTGGCAGAGGCAAGAAGCACTGCGGGCAGAGGGACAACAAGGAAGTGTTGCCACCAACAACAGAGTATGAGCTGGATTTGCAAAATCTGAGGGTTCCCAGGTGTGTGATTTCCAACTTTTACTGTATGTTCAAATCCCTCTAGGCTCTGTATTTTTTTATAAGCCCCCTCCTCCTCCCATGCCCAAGTGACTGAGAAACACCAGTCTTTTGCCAATCTTCCAAAAAGGCATGCTTATCATATGTTCTGCCTTCAACAGTGTTTGCTAAGTTGGGAAAAATAATTTTCAATTGACCCTTCTATAAGGGAAAAAAAAGAGGAGAAAAGGGAAGAGAGAAGAGGGGGAGGGAAGGGAAGGGAAAGGAAGGGAGGGGAAGGGAAGGGAAGGGAAGGGAAGGGAAGGGAAGGGAAGGGAAGGGAAGGGAAGGGAAGGGAAGGGAAGGGAAGGGAAGGGAAGGGAAGGGAAGGGAAGGGAAGGGAAGGGAAGGGAAGGGAAGGGAAGGGAAGGGAAGGGAAGGGAAGGGAAGGGAAGGGAAGGGAAGGGAAGGGAAGGGAAGGGAAGGGAAGGGAAGGGAAGGGAAGGGAAGGGAAGGGAAGGGAAGGGAAGGGAAGGGAAGGGAAGGGAAGGGAAGGGAAGGGAAGGGGGAAAGTGAAAGGGAAGGGAAAAGGATGACAAGAAAATTTTCAAACATTTTTTCAGGTCAAACTGCAGCTCCTGTGACTATAACCTTCAATTCCCAAAAAGCCTCCTTGTAGTTTTCAAGTGTTAATCCCAGTGCTGTGCCTGAATTATCATCTTTAAAGAGCCCCAGCGTAAAGGTCAGAAGGAAAACCACAGTATGTGGCAGAAGTTTCTCGGCTTCACGCACTTGAAAGGCAGAAGCCGTTCAGAGGGACACAGAGAAAGAGGTCACCCATTTAAAATAAAAGAGCTTTGGCTGCGCAAGCCAATCCTTTGAAACAGCTTACTTGTGGTTTAATTTGATCCTTTACTGTTTAAATAGTTAGCAAAAGGTCTCTGAACAACATAAAACTGACTCCTCCCTCCCGTGCCTCAGACCTCTTGGCAGCTACCAAACAGCATCCCCCAAAGTGCGGCCCGCGGAACTGAATGAGGGCTTCTGCGGTTGAATGAGCTTGTAAAACACTGGGTTAAATAGGTTTTGTTGCTGCAGAACTTGTCAGAGCCCTTATTTCGTTAATACGCACTCTTCGTGGCCAGGGCTACAAAGTGCGCAGCGTGCCCTTTCCTGACTTGGCCACCACGGAGTCCTTGTCATGGGCAGTGTCCCTCAGGACCATGGCTCCACGGAATCCTCAAGATCCACAGCAAATGCCTGAGTCTGGCACTCTGGCCTTCCACTCCCAGCCCCAGCCCAGATTCCCCGCCTCCTTGTCTTCCCTCCACACACACACCCAGGCCCGAAATTCTAACCACACCAGCGTCCTGCCCTTTACAAAGCACTTAAAACGCTTTTGCTCAGGCTGCTCACACTGCCAGGAACACGCTTCCTCCTCCTCATGACCCTCAAACTCCTACTCATGCTTTGAGTCCTTGCTCAATCGCCCAGCCTCTACGGACCTTCGCCTGCTCCCTGCTCTGGGCTCTGTCACAGTGCTGATTGCCCTGCCCAAGAGCTCTGAAGAGGCTGGAGTGCGAGCTGACTCCAGAAATGTGTGTTAGCAATACTGAGAGCTTCCATCTGTTGGCACGTCCAAAGGCCAGGCATTATTGTAAGCTCGTGGCAGGCATCAACACATGTAATCCTCAACCTCACTCACTGGATAAGTATTATAATTACTATCAATTATCATTATCCCTACTTTATAGATGAACAAGCTGAGACTCAGAAAGTTACCTTGCCCAAAAACACATTGCTGGTGAGTCTTTGAGTGTGAGGACTGGGATTCAACTGTAGGCTCCCAAACACAGTATGATCCACGCAAGATCAGCTGAGGCGAGCCCCATTCCAGGGCTGGCTGATTCAGAAGTAGCGCAATGTCATCAAAGACACAGGTTCTTTACCTCCCTCCACAGAGCATCCTCAGTAAATCAGCACTGCCTTCAGGTTGGCTCCCCTCATGGTGCTAAGACAGCAGCAACAATTCCAGCCATCACATCCTGATGCACCGGTGTCTGGAAAAAGAAAGGGGATGTGAAGTGGAGGCTAAAAGCATTATTTCTGGAGTCAGTTTTACTTCCTAGGTGTCTGACCACAGGCGACTTAGGAGGATGAAAGCTATAGGGAAGATGGAATGGTCTGTCTTGCAGGGAGCTTCCATCTTCTCTCTTTTACCTCCAATTTTTGCCTATAACACTCTTCCCCTCCTTCTTCGCCTAACACACACCTATTCTTTTTCTAGGAATGATCTTCAACCTCACTTCCTCCAGGAAGCCTTCCCTGATGGCACCCCCCACAGACTGGGTTCAACACTCTTGCTGTGTGCCTCTGAGTACCCTGTACTTGCCTCATTAATATTCACCTCACAGTACAATCATCACTTGTCTCATTGTCTGTGTTCCACACCAGTCTATGCACCAAGGAAAGGAAGAAAGCGTGAATCCCGTCACCATCCCCAGTGACTGCTGCAGTACCCAACACACAAGGGGCTCGAAAAATATCTGCTGCATGTTCAAGCAGAAGACAGAAGGTCACCTAACCGAGGTACTGGGGCATGGGCTTGGTAGTTCACTTTTAACATCTTTAGGGCTTGGGGTGGGCAGTTTTCAGGCTCATCCACTTGTCCTTGTTCGGGGGCACTGGGGAGCCTAGGGCCCATGTCCAAAGGACGAGGTGAGCCATGAGCAAGAGAAACGGCTCCTTAAGTTCCCCCCACACACACGATTTGGGATAACCTTCCCATAAATGTGGTCAAGAGGCGCGGGGCAAAGCACAGAATCTTAAGGCACACAAACCCCAGAGGCTCAAGCCCTGACTCTGCCACTTATGGCCATGTTTTGGGGCAAGTTTTATCATCTCGCTGGGCCTTGTTATATTCATCTGTAAAATGGAGTTAACAGCAGAGCTTCCTCCAGAGGACAGTTGTAAAGATTAAAAAGACAAGTTATGTAGAGAGCCGGGCACAGAATAAACCCCCCATAAACGCTGGCTGCTCTCAGCAGTGTGCACGTGCACAGCGACACAGCAGGGCAGAGGTGGCGGTCTGTTCTACCACCGCATCTCCGGGCCGGCTCCCTGGAGCCCCAAAGAGACTTACCGTTGGGGATGGTCTGATGGGCCAAGGCGGGGAGGTTCCCCGGTTGAGCACGCTACCGCCCCTCAACAACAAGGAGCTCATGAAGATGGAGATGAGGTCATCGACAGCTGCTGAAAAATGCAAGGTGGTGGGCAGGGTTGAAGCCAAGCTCCCTGAGTAATCAGAGCTAATTGCATATTGAGTTGGGAGAGTGTTTTACGAAGAGAACTTTCATTAGTTTTTCCTCTAGGACAGTCTTAGGAATCCCTGCAGAATTAACTGCTCAAAAGCTTGACAGCACGTTGAGAGGGCACTGGACAGGAAGTCAGGACACTTCGATTCCTGTCCCACTTCTGCCGGCTGCTTGCCTCCGAACCTTGAACGGGTCCCTGCCCTGCTCTGGCCTCGGTTGGCCTCCGCGACATCAACAGTGCCTCGGTCCCGTGGCAGTTCTTACAGCCTGATGGCTAAGATGGCAGCCTTCGTGGGTTCAAATTCCAGCTCTGCCACTTAGAAACGGTACCGCTCGGTCTCTAAGTCACTCAGCCCTTTATGCAAGTCTTGATCTTGTTTTGTGTGAATCGGGAATTATAATTGTACACACTTCACAGGACCCCCCTGCCTCTTCTTTTCTCCTACCAGCTCTTATGAGGATTAAGAGAGGCAATTACGTGAAGCTCTTAGCCGGCCCCAGCATACGAGCACTCTGTAAGTGGTAGCTGTTACAGTTGTTTCAAGTCGGCAATTCTCTTGGCATTTTTGACGGCAGTGAAACCTGGGAAAACCTCTGACAGAGACACATAAGTTCCCTTCAGATGGGAACATCCCCGTCCAGAGGACGGCTCTAGGAGGGGCTCTGTCCTAGAGCTCGGGAGCAGTCTGCCTCACGCAGCCTCCAAGTCCCTCTGAACCAGCCAAGCACACCTCACGAGGGTCTTTGCTCTGGGACTGGTCACCCTCAGCATCTTTGCTACTCAACTGATGGCTTTTGCTCCCAGCAGGGACTGACCCCACCTTTAAAAAAAAAAAAGAAACATAAAAACAGTGCTTACAGGGGGTTTGGGAACGTGAGAAGCTGTCCTTTGCATCCGTTGCTTTTTCAAAAGGAAAAAGAAAAACTGTTACCCTGCCAGTGGTTAAAAACCTGGGCTGCAGAATCAGACAGATGTGGATTTAGATCTGGGCTCTACCGATCAGTCTCCATGACCAAGGGCAAGTTTCCTCATCCCTCTAAGGTTCCACTGTCTCGCATGTAAAAGAGGGTTCAAAATAGCTATCTTTGGGGTTGCTGGGTGAGATGAAACATGATGATGCAGATTAGGCTCTTAGCATAATTCTTAGCATGCAGCAAGTACTCACCGAGAGCCTGATGTTATTATTATCACCAACAAAAACTAGTATGGAGTTAAATTAGCAAGCAATAAGATTGTCACGAGGCTGTGAATATTCATTAGGCAACCCACCCGTGAGGGTGTTTAGCCAGCTGGTAGACGTGAGCCAAGCACAGCAACCTAGGCGGCTACCGGGTGCTCAGACACGCTGCAGAAAGTGTTGGCCAGCCCCCTGCCCCATTTTTTACAGACAGGGTCACTCACACTGATCCAGATCCTAGCTCCCACCCTTTCTCCGCTTGCTAGGTAACCAGGCAAGTTCCTCCCCTTCTACAGATGTCGATCTCCTTGCCTATCTGAGCTAAGAGCTGGATTGGCGGTTCTTTAAATTTCTAAATCCCTGTATTTTAAGGATAGCGCTACATTCCTATACAATTGTCATTTACACGTACATCTGGTCGCCTAATCATGTCCCTAATTAAGTCTTTCATGGATATTTAAATTTGTCACCTTTAAGCCTTAGAGCGGATCTGGGGAGAGATGAGATCTTTACATTCACGTGGACTCGGCCATGGGACCTCTCGCAGAGAGAGCACAAGCTTTAGGTTGGAGAACCTGGGCTCCATTCCCAAGTCTCACGTGTGGGACCCTGGGAAGGCCTCTCGCCTCTCGCCTCTCCTGGCCTCGGTCTTCCTCAGCTGTGAAATGAGAGTAAGGACAACTTCCCCCCAGTGCAAGGACCACTGTGAAGATCATAGGCAGGAGAATGGTTCAGAAGAGGCCAAAGGATCCAGGCCGGTCCACACCGAGTGTCTCCTGAGGCTTTTGCTAGGTTTGCACCTGGGAGTTGCTGGCACCATCTCTGACCACCCCCTGGGGTGGGGTCTGCCTGACAATAGAGTCAGCACAAGGGAAAGCAAGAAAGTCCTCCCTGGAGCATATGCCCCATGAGGGCAGGGTTTTGTGTCTTTTGTTTACTGATACATCCCGAGCACCTTGCATAGTACCTGGTACATTGTAGGTGCTCAGGGCATGTTTGTCGAATGAATAAATGAAAGTTCTTTGAAATCTGAAGAATGTTGTAAATGTCTATAATAACAACTACAAATGGTTGATCATAAGATTTTTTTTTCATTTGCTGAATGGATTTGCCATTTTGCTGATACCTTGAGATGGAGCCAGACACTCCTGAGATCTAGGACAATAGCCAAGCCTCGGTGCCTCGTCTCAAAGGCAAAACATGGCACCAGGTAATAGAGTTTTTGCATTTGAAGGTTCTTCCCCTTATAGCCGTCCCTACAATGCTGTGTGTCTCAGCCCCTCTCCTTGACCCTCTTCTCTTCTCATCCTCATGTTCTCCCTCTTGAGCTCATCCTCTCCCAGCGTTTTAAATACTTTCTCTATGCTAAAGCATCCCAGGCCTCTCTCTCCAGTCCTGACTTGTAGACCAGACACCCAGCTGCTTACCTGACCTTTCTGCCTGAATGAACTGTGCACAGCCAGTGAAAACACGGGCACCGACAGCAGAGCAGTAAACCAAGCGAGACCCCTTCTGAGCCCAGGGCCACAGCCCAGGCTGCATGCCTGTAACGCTGGCCTTGACTGCAGACACCTCAAATTCAGCATGTCCAAAATTTAACTCATGTTTCTCCTAGCCCAACAGTCTCCTCCTCCTCAGTTCCTCACCTCAAAGAACAGCCCCTCCTTCCACCCCACCCCCCCTTTCAAGTTCAGTGCAGCGCTTCACCGCATCCTGATCACTGACACCTAGGGAGCCTGCTTCCCAGGGGCCTCTGCCACCTGTCTGCGCTCCCCTTGCCCTCGGATGCTCCCTGACCCACCAAGGTCCTTCTTTTAACCGCCTCCTAACCACACCCTGCCTTCCCTGTCTCACACCCACTCCAGACCAATCCACAGATCACTGCAGAGTGATCTTCCTACAGTGTAAATCCTTAACGTAAAGTCCGGACTCTTTAATATGGCAGGTAAGGCACAAATGATGTGATTTCCACTTCCTTCTCCAGCCTTACAAAGCAAACTCCTGAATTTTGTGGCGATCCTCCCTGTGTGCCGTTCTGGTTGCTTGAAACACCCTCACTCTTACCCACACCCCTCCCCCCTTCATCAGGCTTCTGCCTAGAAAGCTTCCTTGACCACTGAAGACCCAGGCCAGTGCTGCTCCTCCGGACGCCCTCAGCCCTTGCTCTCCCCCCATCACAGCTTTATTCATGAAACGGTGTAACTCCCATTTGCTGGTCCAATCCCCCAACAGGCAGTAAGCTGCTGAGGGTGTCTGTCTGCATTCCTGGGACTGGCTCAGTGCTCAGCTACTTGAGTTCATTGTCGCTCTACCTGGAGCCGGTTCTACGAAGGAAAATGAGGGTGGTGACCTTCCAGCTGATGAACCAAAAACAAACAGGCGAACAAACGCGCTGCATGAACATACCTTTCTCAAAGTCTCTCTAGAAAAGATATGAGAGACACCAACCACACGAACTTGTCCACACGTATCACGCACTCATTTATTACTGGACACGCAGGCACACACTTAACTCAGGAAGCGGGGGAGTTGGTGGGAGGGACAATCACACTTACACGTTTCCTCTCCAGTGTCCAGCCCCCACCCACCCCACTCCCACTCCGAGCCTTTGGGGCAGACAACTGGAGCCATCGGGGGCAACCCCGAGGAGACGGCATGCACCCTAGGGTATGCTAGGGTGCCGCTCCTGTCTCGTGTCCAAGTAAATTTCCCCTTTAGAGAAACAGGGAGGAGAGCAGATCTCCAGAGGAGAGGCAAACATTGTACTCCCTATGACTTCATTTTCTCGTATCCCAATCATTTAAAAACTTAAAGAAAGAACAGGATGTCTTTTCTTTACCCGCATACCTAATTATCAAGAATACTGAAACTGTTTATAACATTTTAGGGGAATAAGATAAGAAAACATCTTAAGAGGAAACATGACCCATACTTTAAAGGATGGACATCATATGCGGGAAAACATTCTGAATGAGATCAATATAAACAGGGTTCACTGTATTTTAAATAGCAGGGTTTAAGTAGGCTTTTATTCATAACCACGGTGGACAGTGCTTTAAGTTATGCTGAAGCATCGGGCAGACAACAGGAGTGAGAGGAGGGGTAAGCGGTGGCCCAGAGAGTCTATCTGTGGGATCCTAAATGAAGCAAAATTAAAATGCATTTTTCCAGAAAGCCAAACAAATTAATAGTAGGAACAATTAGGCGGTGACAACCCCTCCAGGAAAAAATATATATAATTCTGTTTTCCTATTTGTAATGGGGCTAGATGCTGTCAGAGTCCTCCAGCCACATGTGGGCTGCTTTGAAGCTGAGCTTTAATTCAGGATGGAAATACTGTGGGAAGAAATGGGGCAGGGACTTGGGGCTGGAAAGACCTGTAGCCCACACTCAGGAACACCCAGCTTGTGAGCTCCAGACCTGGCCAGGAAGCCGCAGGGAATAAGCAGTTCGCCCTGAGAGAGAAAGCAGGGCTTCTGAATTGTCAGGAACCCTTCTCGTCCTCTAAAAACGCAATATCGTTTAAGGAGCAATTGTTACAAGTTGTGTTATCTAAAGGCACTCTCCGAGACATGCTTGTTTCTTAGTAACAACAACAAAAAAAGAGTGTTTTCATGCTTTATTTCGGACTTTTGAGCCCAAGTTTACCAAGTAGGGCTCAGCGCCATTTTACAGCGCTTCTGGTTAAAGATTCCGTTTCAATTTTAATAGGAAGATCAGTGACGTCTACCACCGAGGCAAGCCCCCCTCTCCTCCCCTCTCCTCCATCTACCCGGAGAACAAACTAGAGGAAGACCTGTGTCCCGGGAAGTAGTTGACATACGTGGCTACTTCTAATTTACCCACAGAAAACTCCGCAGTTAAAAAACAGGCCAGCTAGTAATCTATTTAAAACCACGGCTGACATGATAAATGAAACAGAATAAATGTATACAGCGAGTGAGCCTCCTCGGTAACACGGGGGGACCGGAGCGCTTCTGCTGACAGTGACTTTCCCGTCAGTGGCCTGTCTCTCTTGGAGGCAGCTGTCAATCACAGGCCAGCCTGCGCTCCCGGGGGAGTTCATTGTGCCCGCAGACAGTTGTGGAATAACTGCTCCTAGGCGTCAGAGCAGCAGATGGAGTGTATCTGTCAATCATTGTCACTAATTATTAACTTCTGTCACTCAGAGCAAGGCAACATCTCGGCGCCTGATCCGCTGTGATTTGATCTGCCACGCCACCTCGGAGACAGACAGAGCAACCCTTCATTTCGGTCGCACTCCCGGCACTTTGCTGGGTCAGCCGCAGTGACTCAGTGTTCTTGCCCCCCAGACCGGCAGGTGCACGTGGCTGTGCGCACACGCAGCAGCCACCGTGAGGGGCCTTCTCGAGGGGCCCAGGCCCTGGGCAATCCTGCTCATTAATTATTGAGGAAGGACAGTTTTATCTTGGCTGCTGGCAGAACCAGGGCCAAAATGTAAGAGAAGACCAATTTGGAGGGTTTTCTTCTTTTCACACCACCCTGGGACCAGCGATTACCAGCCAAGTTCACATTGATTATATTCCTATGATCTTTTCTCAACCCTCTGATTTTGGAGCTGAAGATGTCAGCCTGAATAATTAATTAAGGCATCTGTAGCAGGCTTTGCAAACAGGAGCTGCAACCTAAGGGGATATTTGCTGCCCTGGGCTCAGAGAGCCTCTTTTGACAAGACTGAGAAGGGAGGTTTGAGATCTTCAAGTCCAACCTCCCCCAGTTGGGACATGACTTGTCCAAAGTCACACAGCCTGATGCACTGACACCCCCAAGGAGACCTCTCACCCATGCCCACACACAGAGCTTGGGAGCTCCTGGGTGCTGTGCCAGCTGCCCTCCCCCCAGACCACTTGGGAAATAGTCAAAACTCCCTTGAAGAAGCTGAATTGGCATAACAGTCACCCATTCATGCTCCGGAGTCAGATTGCCAGGTGACCTTGCATTAGTCACATCACCTCTCTGAGCCATGATGTCCTCATCTGCAAAACAAGGGTAACTCTAGAACCTTACTCGAAGTCATGCTGCAAGAGCTAAGTGAGACTATTCCAGGTTACAGCACAGTGCCTGCCTGGCGCATTTGAAGCTCTCAGTAAACACTAGCAATGATCGTCCACACCAGACCAGTACAGGGGCTGGTCTAATCCCAAAAAGGAAAAAATGGAATTCTAAGAACCATCGGGAAATGCTCATCAATTATTATTTTTTTAAGTGCAAGTGACTAGATTGACGCTAGCCCAGCTCTAAGTCTAACAAACCCAGTTACACTTCCCATAACTAGGTCCTCCAGGGCCCGCTTTGGTGGATTGACAAGGATTTATGGTAAGCACATCAATCGTTTATGTGTAAATAGTAATGCCTACGTGGCTGGGTCCTTCCAAAATCAATTGTTCTCCTAGGTAACTGAAGCACTCCCCCTCACTCAGTTGCCATTCCTATTTGCTTTTGCAAACTCTTGTCTTGATGGAAGATGCTATGGGAAGTTCTAGCCCAACCCTGATTAGAAACCAAACCGAATTCCAAACTAAATTCACAAGGTCTGACTGCATTTGCAAATGCACCCTATTGCTTCCAGCACCTGCCAGGGATGCCATAGGTCACCCAAGGTTAAAATGCTGATGAAAAGCTAGTACTTTTCCTTACCTCCAAGGATCCCACCGGATCCACTCTTCCCGTTATGATGTCTATGTAACAAATGATCTTAAAACTAATATAAAACATTCATTTATTATGCTCCTGCATTCTGTGAGTCAGGAATTCGGACAGGGCACAGCAGGGGTGGTTATCTCTGCTCCATCATCTCTAGGACCCCAGCAAGATGCTGGACCAGCTGGGGCTCCTCAGGCATCTCTCCCTTTCTGCAAGCAGCCTCTTCCCATGATCTCTCCAGCAGGTCAGATGCACAGCAGTCAGGTGGCTTGCAGGGCAGCCCCGGGCCCCCAAGGCAATGGAGAGGAGGAGGGGAGGAAAGGGGAGGAGAAAGCAGGGGGAAGAGGGGAAAGAAAAGCTGCCTACCACTTTCTATGGCCTAATCTCCGGAGTCATGCAGTCTCACTTCCTCTACGCTCTCCTGGTTAAGGCAATCACAAAGGTCCAGATGGGCTCAAGGGGAGGGTTAACCTAACCTTGTGAAAAGACCATGAGTGGGATGTACATTGGTGTGTCCGTCTTTGGAAATCAGTCTGCCACACCGTCCATGAGTACTGTCCTGGAGGCTGGAAGCCAGACTGGCATCTCTAGGGAAGGCTCATGACTCCAGCCAGCTCTGGAAGAGGGTGAGCATCCTGGGTCCTCAACCGAAGGCCGCACATAGGACAGACCCTCTGAAATCCTGAATGGAAGAGGTCTCGAGGGCGCTTCCTTGACGTCATGCTCAGCCTCTGCACACAGTGGGTTCAATCACAGCCAGTGCCGTTGCCTAGCACTTACCCTGCCAGTTCCTTACAACGAAAGATGCCCTCCAGTTCCTGGCAAGTGCCATTCCCCTACTGTCTTGGGGTCTTGGCATATTCCATTCCCTCTGCTGAGAGTCCTTAAGGCCAGCTGGGACAAAATGCATCAGAGCATCAAATCACAGTCACCTGGTCACCATGGCAGGGCCCTACTCCACCCCAGCCTGTGGCTGCCAGAGGCCTTGCTCAAACAGAGCCCAGGTGCATATGTTCTTTGTTCTATGAGCTGTGTATTTGGGCTCCTTCCTGTGCTCTGCCAGCAAACACTAAGCCTTGTTGACTAAATGACATCAAATTGTGTGGGTTTCCCAGTTTTATGCCTTAAGTACAGTCATGCACCACATGGGGACATTTTGGTCAACAACGGACAGCATATGTGATGATGGTCCCCTAAGAGTATAACAGGCCTGAAAAATTTCTATTGCCTAGTGACACCCTGGCTCGACACATTACTTACATGTTTGTGGGGATGCGGGTGTGAACAAACCCATTGTGCTGCCAGTTGTGTAAAAACAGAGCACATACCATTACATACAGTACATAATATTTGAAAATGATAATAAATGACCACATTACTGGTTTATATATTACTATACCGTATTTTTTTATTTTACTTTTTAAAGATTTTATTTATTTACCTTTAGAGAGAGGGGAAGGGAGGGAGATAGACAGGGAGAGAAACACCCATGAATGAAAAACATTGATTGGGTGCCTCTTGCACACGCCCCGACCAGGGACAGAACCTGCAGCCCAGGCTCCTGCCATGATCAGGAATCGAGCCAGGGAGCTTTTGCTTTGTGGGATGACGCCCATCCAACTGAGCCACACCAGTCAGGGCTTTATCATTACTGTACAGTGTACTCTTGCTACTTATACACTATTTTTGCTGTAAAACAATGTGCCGTGTGCCAGCAGCGGCAGCCCCATTCCATCTCATGTTTACCACATCTCCTGATTGCATCATTTTCTCCGGGGCTGGATTTAATCTTGTGTTCTTTTATAAATTGTACACAGTGTTTATGAAGTCTACAGTAGTGCACAGCAATGTCCTAGGCCGCCACACTCACTCACCGTCACTCACTGACTCACCCAGGGCAACTTCCAGTCCTGCAACTTGCATCCACGATAAATGCCGCCCGCAGGTGTCCATTCTTATCTTTTATGCCCTATTTTCACTGCACCTTTTCCAGGTTAAATATGCTCAGACACAAGAATACTCACCACCGTGTCACCGCTGTCCACGGTACTCAGCGTAGCAACACACTGCACAGTCTCATAGCCCAGGACAGCAGGCGGCGCCGTCCAGCCTGCGTGTATCGGGGCTACACCGTCCAGGCTTCAGCAGTGCTCTCCACGGTGTTCGCACAGTGATGATGATGTCGCCTACATCCCGTTTCTCAGAATGCACCATCGTGAAGTGGTGGGTGACTGTATAGTCAAGCCCTCCGGCCTGGGTAACCGGACCTGGAGCCTCACGAGGACGCTGTCTAGTAGAACGTTCCGTGATGGTGGAAATGACCTACACTATCCAATTCAGTGTCCACTAGCCCCACGGGGCTACTGGGCACTAACAAAGTGGCTACTGCAACTGAGGAACTAAATTTTGAACTTAGCTTTATTTCATTAACTTTAGTTTAAATATTTTTGATAGATTTTATTTATTTGTTTGTTTATTTATTTTTAGATGGGAGGGGAGAGGGAGAAAGAGAGGGAGAGAACCATCAATGTGTGGTTGCCTTTCACACAGCCCCTTCAGTTTAAATTTAAATTTAAATAGCCACACATGGCTAGTTGCTACCGCTTTGGACAGCCTAGATTCTGTTGTCAGGCCTCAGAGCAGATCTAAATCCTAAGGCAGAAAAGAGATTCAAGGCTCAAGGACAATCTTGTAGAAGACAGCCTCACCTCTGTAGCTCTAGCCCCCATGGGTCCTAACTAGCTTGGAGCATCATTTTTTAAAAAAATAGAAAGAAGAAATTGCAAAAGGTGAGTTCAGAACCCTTCTGTACTGATTGCGCCATTCAATGCAGTCTTTTCTGAAAATTACATTCAGACTGCTTCTCTCGCTAAATATTAGAAGGCTGGGGAGCTGGAATTTAGCATCAGAAAACCAACAGGCTTCTGCCTTGAGCATCCTCTTCATTATACCGGCACCTGCACAGAGAGCAGAAAACATCCCGGGCCAATTTTTTGTCTTTTAATTCTGAGAGACCAGAATGCCAGAGCCACCCAGCAGGTGGTAAAAGGGTATGCAGAGTGTGCTACCAAAGGAATCCGAAAACACAGGCCATCAACTTAATCTGGGGCTGACGGGGCTTCAAGCAGAACTAATGGCTCAGTTATAGACCTCATTAGCCGAGTGGGATTTTTACTCTTTTCCTTACTGTGATTGTGGGGTTTTTTTTTTCCATCTGCTATTGAACGGAAGGAATTTTGTAACAATGTTAAATTATTCCCCATCTCCAAGAGGGGGGAATCAATTAAAAAGAGTCAAGGGAGAGGGCAAAAATGAATTTCTTGATCATTTGTGGTGATCATTTAAGATAGGCTTTTCCCCTGCAGGGATAGTGCGAAGAATAACAGCACTTCTAGGGCATTTGCTAAAGAAAAAGTTCTCTCTCAGTGGTGATTACGTTTACCGTCTCCCACCCTTTCCTGCCAAAGGGAGTTGAAATTCTCACGTTCAGTCTCCAACCCACTCACACTAGGGGCACTCAGTGAAGGAGGTCCTGTGTGGAAGCAGCCACGCCATGCTCACTGGGCACAAATGCATACCCTTTACAAAATACAAACGTGTCATGCCCCTCCTGCACACCTCTCTGGGGAAAACCTGGCTGTCCTTCCTTCTCATGCATCTCTTCCTAGAAACCATGGGAATGGGGACTGCTGGTCAAGACGGAGGCTAGATAGACATGCTTCACCTCCTCCCACAACCGTAGAAAGAATTACAACCAGATCTCAAAAACAAGTAACCCCCAGAACCACCAGAAAATCAAGCTGTATGGAAGTCCAACGACCAAGGGTTTAAAGAAGCCACATTTATCCAGACCGGTAGGAGGGACAGGCTCCCAGAGGTGGGGTGGAGAAGCAGAGGTGCGTCACTGAGAAGCCGTGGCAGTGTGGCCCGCAGCAGTAGCAATCCCACATTCAGGTGTGGTGGGTAAAAATCAGGAGGGATACCTTGGTAGCCAGCGATCCCAGTTCCAGGCCAGACCACACAGCCCAGGGTTCCCGAAGCAGGAAGATAAATCTCCATTACCTCTGGCTGTAAAATCCAGTGGTTTGGGGGGGGGGGGTTGAAGAAACTGCCCGATTTTCACCAATTAAAGAGCCTGCAAAGGCTTAGCATGTACACAAACCCCACAGTAGCAGCTATAAGGGCTCCAGTTGCATACAGGAGGTGGGTGAGGTGACTGGAAGCGGGGCAAGTGCCTGGCAGAAGTCAGGTAGCGACACTGACCCTCCTCCAAGCACCCCCTCTATATACGCAGAGCCACAAAGCAGTAAAGTAGGTTTCCCTGCCCTGGCAATTACCTAAGGCTCCACCCCACACAGTTTACAGGTGCCTTTTCTACGTAGGCCACACTACTAAGACAGGGAGTAAAAGCAGTTCTACCTAATACACAGAAACAAACATGGGGAGGCTGCCAGATTGAGGAGGTAAAGAAATATGGCCCAAATGAAGGAACAGACAAAACCCCAGAAAAAAAAAATACCTAAAGGAAATGGAGATAGCCAACCTATCAGATGCAGAATTCAAAACACTGGTGATCAGGATGTTCAGAGAACTCACTGAGTACAGCCACAAAATAAAGGAAGAATTGAAGGATACAAACTAAGTGAAATAAAGAAAAATATACAGGGAATCAACAGTGAAGGAAAGGAAGCTGAGATTCAGATCAATGATTTGGAACAAAAGGAAGAAATAAACATTCAGCCAGAACAGAAAGAAGAAACAAGAATTTAAAAAAAAAAAAAAAAAAAAAAAAACACAAGGAGAGGCTTAGGAACCTATGGATAACTTTAAATATACCAACATCTGAATCATAGGTGTGCCAGAGGAGAATATGAAGAGTAAGAAATTAAAAACATATTTGAAAAATAATGAAAGAAAACCTCCCTAATCTGGTGAAAGAAATAGACATTCAAGTGCAGGAAGCACAGAGAGTCCCAAACAAGTTGCACTCAAAGAGGACACCAAGACACATCATAATTAAAATGTTAAAGTTTAAAGATAAAGAGAGAACCTTAAAAGCAGCAAGGGAAAAACAGAGAGTTACCTACAAAGGAGTTCCCATAAGACTATCTGCTGATTTCTCAAAACAAATTTTGCAGGCAAGAAGGGACTGGTAAGAAGTATTCAAACTAAGGACTATTCAAAGTGATGAAAAGCAGGGATCTACAACCAAGATTACTTTATCCAGCAAAGCTATCATTTGGAATGGAAGGGTAGATGAAGTGCTTCCCAGGTAAGGTAAAACTAAAGGAATTCATCATCACCAAGCCATTATTACATGAAATGTTAGAGGGACTTACTTAAGAAAAAGAAGATTAAGACTATGAACACTAAAATGACAACAAATTCACAACTATTAACAACTGAATATTAAAAACAAACTAGGCAAACAATCAGAACAGGAACAGAATCATAAACATGGAGATCATTTGGAGGGTTATTAGCTGGCAGGGAAAGAACAGGGGGGAGGTGCAGGGATTAAGAAGCATAAGTGGTAGGCACAAAGCAGACAGGGGGATGTTAAGAATATTATAGCAAATGGAGAAGCCAAAGAACTTACATGCATGAACTTATATGCACGGCACTTATATGCTGTGGACATGAACTAAGGGGAGGATTGCTGGAGGGAATGGGGGTACCGGGCAGAGGGAGGCAAAGGGGGGAAATTGGGACAATTGTAATAGCATAATCAATAAAATACACTAAAAAATTCCTAAACAAATCAAAAAAGAATGGGAATGAACTCCTGGACACCAGACCTCCTCGCCCTCCCCTCAGTGCTTAGCCAGAAACTTCCATCACTGCAAGCAAGCCTCTCCATGTGCTCTTATAACCTCTGACAACTCGAATCGCTAACCATGTTTCTGTTGGAAAAACTTTTATAAAATATTACAATCAATTCAATTGCATTAACACATTTGAACCTCTAAGTGCAACGCTGGAAAACACAATACCTCTCTATTACATCAGGTGTCTGGTCAGATATATATCACATGAAACTGAAACCAGAGGCGCTGGGGGACCCTGTTTATCCCAACTTAGCAAAAGGAATTACCTGGCAGTTGGAAATGAAAAACTACTAATAAACATTACAGTTTATTGAAAAGTTTAAACAATAAGATTAAGGAAACTTCTGCAATATTAAGAAATGTATATTATCCTGCTTTACCTTGCTTGGGGAATTCCTTAAGGATTTATTATTCTGTTACACCACCAAAAAGCCTGTGTTATGTTAAGGGATTCTGCCTTCCTGCCTGCATTCCGCATGAATCTGAAATTAAGAGGCAATCTTTCTTCAGCACATTGTACTTCCCTAAATTAGGTTTGGTTTCCAGAGCAGAATTTGGAAGTTGGCTTTTTTTTTTCTCCAGGTACCATTAGGCCCTAATAATAAATGCTCTAGAGGAAAGAGTCCCCTATTCTCTAGGGCCTTTGCTGTTCACACTGAAACAAATGCACGTGAGGCTGGTGAGGATGCTGAGGTGGGAAGCTGACCTCCAGGCCAAAATTCAGGGCACAAAAAGCTCAGCCCTTTGACCAGTGTTCACTGTAAATCCACTCACACTGAGCATCTGGTGAGTTTCAGTAGAATTTATGAAAATTTGGGAGTGGCATGGGGAGCAGGGAGAGGGGAGAGGGAGGGGCCGCGTCAGATAGTACAAAGCACGCCACCACCCGGCCCCACTCCGTCTCAGCTTACTGAGGACCCCACAGCTGATAAGTAACGGTGAGCACTCCTCACCCCAGGGACACGTCCTCTGCCAGGAACCCATGTTTTTGCATGGTTTTTGCTATGGGGGCGGATTAAGTACCTGGAGTCATCGCTCTTGGCCTCCTGGGAGGACCAACTACACAGTGTGGGGCCATGTCTTCCTTACTCGCAGCTCATGGGATACAGCCTTTGGCTTGCATTCGAAGGTTTCTCTCCTCCACTTGTTAATTAGCCCCTGCAGATGGAGAATCTGCAAGCCTGGTGGCGTTCGAGGCAGCCCAGCCTAAACAACAGGGTGTTTAGATCCAAATGGAGATGATCTGCGTGGAAGACGGGGACAAGGAGATGTGTGTTACTGTCCCAGATACACCTGACTCCTTGGGAACCTGTAGAAATCCTTGGGTGTCTGAGCCTGTGTTTACCCCCAGTACAGAATGGGCATCATTCTATGTCTACATTGGTAATGGTTAGAGCTTCACCGGTGCTGGCATCTTTTATAATTTGACACTCCAAACCAAAACTACTTTTGTTCCAGAACCGCTTGTCTCACTGAACTTGGCAGCTGCTTAACTCTTGCCCCCCACTTAGACTGTACCCTGACCCCTTACAAACTAATTAACTAAAGACCCATGGGTCTTTTGAGTGCCCCCTCCTCGGCTGGAGGTGTGAGGGCAGAGCTTGGCTCCCACAGGTTAGCTCACTGAGGACTTGCTTTCATCCATTATGTTCATGTATGTTGGAAATGTCCCCAAATGCATTTTAATCTCCATCTGCCATTATAGGGAAATTTTCCCAAATTTTTTATTATTACATCTTGTAGCTCTAGAATATAATATTTAACCATCAAACCTCAAGACAGGCATGTGTGTTAAGCTCCAAATCTTTTCTCTCTTGGAAATTTATACATCACAAATTGTTAGCTGAACACTTAAAGATGTAATGATTTAGGCCGATATTCAACTTTTTTTTTTTTTCAGCGCAATGGCATGAATACTCCAACCTGACTCTCCTCGGGCCCACAGGAAGTCACCAGGCAACTGCATTGCTAGTCCAAGGAAGGCCATTTTGCCAAATTGGATATCCCAGGGATGCCCACATAACTAATTCACAAAATGTGGGGAAAGTAGCCAACGGGCCAAGTACAACAAACACCACCCCAAAACACAGCAGCACCTACTCAGAGCGACATCCGTGCCTGACCATGGAGACACGGCCTCCCTGCAGTCTGAATCCTCTACTGTGAGACCTCCAAACCCTGTGCTTTGTGGGAAAATGCGGATGAGCAGCAAAGGGGCAGACGCTCATCTTACTGAACATTAGGGAGAAACCTCCCTGGTTCGTAGAAATCCAGGTGAAAAGAAACAGCATTTGATCCCCATTATCCCATTTGCTCTTCATCACCTCCTGTCAGGTAGTTATTGTTGTGCCCATTTCATAGATGGGGAAATTGAGGCTCTGAAAAGCAGTTGGCTGCCAGAAATTCCACTATTGGGTTACAGAGGTGGGAACTTGTACTCAGATCTGTCCACCTTTTTTTTTTAAGATTTTATTCATTTATTTTTAAAGAAAAGGGAAGGGAGGGAGAAAGAAAGGGAGAGAAACATTGGTTGCCTCTGGAACATGCCCCAGCTGGCGACCAAACCCGCAACCCTGGCATATGTACTTTTCAGGAATCAAACCAGCAACTTCCGTTTTGTGGGACGACACACAACTGCCTGAACCACACTGGCCAGGGCAGGTCTGACCATCTTCAAACTCTTCCCAAGAGTTATTTCTAGTCCAATCTTCCCCCACCTCTCTCCCCATGCCCACCCCCACCATCCGAGGCCTGGATACCTCCTGCCACTTTCACACCTAGTGGCCATCCTACCTCTGCTCAAACACCTGGTGGAAAGGGGGCCCACTCCTTTCTGAAGCAATCCCTGTCCCCCATTAGCACCCCTATTCTTTCTTGCCCTTCCACTGGGGAGAGCCAGAAAGGCTTCCACCTCAGAAGTAGGATGATAAGAGGGAGGAAACCCTAGAGGTATTTCTTAAAAATTACAATTAGAAACAATTGTTCAAAACAAGGAGGGGGAAACAGGCAGAAAATACCGCGGTCAGGAAGCTAGCCTGCTCCAAAGCACTTACTGATTTCACTTCTCAAGGAAACAGGAGCAGGTGAAGGGAACTGGTGATGGCAAACGCACTGCTCCCCATGCCTGGCCTCTGTGGGTATGAGTGCAGGAGGATAGACCCATCTGGAAGATGCTCCTATCGCCAACCCAGCTGAACTTCCAGGAGAGCTTGGGTTGGCTTTTCTCACATTCTTACACTGTGCTAAAAAAGCAAAAACAAAAATTGCTGTCACCAGGGAAAGGACACAAATTTTCTGGATTGGCAGAGAGGTGCAACCGTCTGATCCAAGTCTACTGAAGGGTCAGAACCAGCTTCAATGTAATGTCTACCACTCGCTTATGGTTCGGTGCTAATATCTTTACTTATCACTGCAACTCCTGGCTACCTGGGAGGCAGATACTATTATTGTCTCTGTTTTATAGATGAAGAATCAAAAGGCTTCTTAATTTCCATACTCTGACCCAGTCAGTTGCCTCTCCGAGCCTCAGTTGCCCCATGCTGCTATCAAGTGGCAGAGCTAGAATTTGACCCCACCAGGTTACAAAGCCTATGCTCTGAACCACCAGAGGCACTGCCTCAATACATTGTGATTTTAAGTATGGTGTTCACACAATGGGCCACATAGGTCTGCTGGTGACTTTCATGAGGCCATCAAACAATCAACAAGCTCAAAAATTCATACAGAAACCTTAAGTCCAAAATCACTGGATCAGAGCAGAGGATACTACAAAGCTTCCAAATCCATGTTAAAAGCCACTATAACATTAAAACTTTACAAAAGAAAAACCCAAAGTGAACTGTCTTGTCTCATTTATGAATACTGAATAACGACCTCAATATATTATTGCCAAGCAGAATCCTGCCACATAATAAGTGACTAACATACATAACTCAGGGGAGTTCATTCCAAGAATGCAAGGCTGGTTCAATTTTAGAAAATCTATTACTATAGTTGACTATGACCACAAATCAAAGAATAAGGATCATACGATCATCTTATAGATGCTGGAAAAGTGTTTACAAATGTCGACGTTCATTCCAGATTTTAAAAACAACAAAAAAAAAACTCAGTGAAAGGGGAATAGATGGATATTTGTTAACATGAGCTATACAGGTTAAGTATCAAAACAAAATCCAGACAACGCGAGTCTTGATGAGGATGCAGAGCAACCAGAACTCTCATTCATTGTTGATGGACAGGCAAAACACTGTGGGAAAAGATCTAATACTTTCTTATCAAATTAAATATGTGGCAGGTCCTCAAATAATATCATTTTGTTCAATGTCATTTTGTTATAACATTGATGAGATGGGGTTCTGTTATACATCGTTTTTGCTTAGAGTCCAAGAACCTATCAATGGAGTTAAGTGAGGGCTCACTGTACACCAACCCTGCGACTCCTACATATTTTACCAAAATAAATAAAAGCAAATGTCCCCTAAAAGACTTGTATGCAAATGTTCATACTACCTTTATTCATATTAGCCAAAAACTGGAAAGGATCCCAGTATCCATTAGCAAGACAATAGTTAAACAAACTACGGTATATCTGTATAATGAACATCTTTGAATACTCAGGCTGCCATAACAAAATACCATAGCCTGGGTAGCTGAAATTTGAGGTTTTTGGTTTGTTTGTTTGTTTCCTCACAGTTCTAGAGACTTGGAAGTCCAAGACGAAGGTGCCAGCATGGACAGGTTCTAGTGAGGGCTCTTTCGTTACGTTGAGAAAGGCTACCTTCTCTCTGTGTCCTCACATGGAGGAGAGAGAGCGCAAATTCCCTGGTGTCTTTTCTTATAAGGGCACTAATCCCATCAGACCAGGACTCCACCCACATGACCCCAGCTAACCCTAACTGCCTCCCCAAGATCTCATCTCCAAACACCATCACATTGAGGTTTAGGGCTTCAGTATATGAATGGGGTGGGGGGAGGGCACAAACACCCAGTCCCTAATAATGAAATGACACTCAGCAATGAAAAGGAACTGCTGATACCTGTAGCAACATGGATAAATCTAAAAAACATTATGCTTTGTGAAAGAATCCTTCCACAAGAGTATCATTCCTTTAATATGAAGTTCCAGAATCAGTCAAATGTATCTCTGGGGGAAAAAATAGAAATTGTGGTTGCCTCAGATGGGGGATAGAAACTGAACTTGGGAAGAATACAACAGAATTTTCCAGAATAATAGTAATTTTTTTTTACTGATAAAAGTTTGGGTTACACAAGTTATGTGAATTTATCAAAATTCATAGAATGGTAGAGTTAAATTTTGCCTATTGAATTTTATGTAAATTTTACCTCTAAAGAAAAAAGGAATAAAAAGCAAATACCAAACTCTGGTTAAGAATATGCATCCTGAAATTTTTGAAGGTAGAGTGTACCAATATCTTCAATTTACTTTAAAATGCATTGAAAAAAATAAGATAGATTGATGGATGGGTAAAGGGAAGGGTAGATGGATAGATAAATAAAATAATAAAATGAGTATAGTAAAATATTAAGTGTAACAACTAGATGTTGAGTATATGAGTGTTCACTGTACAATTCTTTCAACTTTTCTATATGTTTGACATTTTTCATAATAAAATGTTAGTGGAAAGAACTAGCTTCATACTTAACAGTAAAATACTAGAAGCACTGCCATTAAAGTCTGAAATAAATCAAGGGTACCTTCTATCAAATGCCTTCGGGGCATGAAGGTAGTGCTAATAAGTGAAGAAAATTAGGTTTGAAAAATAGGGACTGGCAAAGAGGCACAATCCACCCCAGGGCGGGGCCTCGCGAGCTCCAGCGCCTTTTCTCCAGCAGGGGTTGACCAGCCCAGTGCTGTCCAGCCACCTAGAGTTCCAGGTGAAGCCAGAATTCCAGCTTCAGTGTGTAGACAAACTCTTGATTTAAAAAAAAAAATTTCATTATTTTAATTGTTTTTCAAGTACAGAAAATACACCTGACCCCAGAGCAGTTCATTTTGAACCTCCATAATAGCAAATAAGAAAAAAAGGTAAACCCAAGATAATTGACTGAAAGAAAATGTGTTTCAGCCCCAGCTGGTGTGGCACAGTGGATTGAGCATGGACCTGCCAACCAAAGGGTCGAGGGTTCGATTCCCAGTCAGGGCACATGCCTGCATTGCAGGCCAGATTCCCCAGTAGAGGGTGCTCAAAAAGCAACCACACATTGATGTTTCTCTCCCTCTCTTTCTCCTTCCCTTCCCCGTCTCTAAAAATAAACAAATAAAATCTCTTTTTTTAAGATTTTATTTATTTATTTATTTATTTATAGAGAGGGAAAGGAGGGACAGAGAGAGAGAGAGAGAGAGAGAGAGAGAGAGAGAGGCATCCATGTGCAGTTGCTGGAGGTCATGGCCTGCAACCCAGGCATGTACCCTGACTGGGAATCAAACCTGCGACACTTTGGTGCGCAGCCCGTGCTCAATCCACTGAGCTACGCCAGCCAGGGCAACAAATAAAATCTTAAAAAAAAAAAAAACAAAGAAAATGTAAGAGTTTCAGTGAAATGAATAATTACAGATACAATGTTGTTATAAAAATGGTAGCTTTCCTATATCATAAGCCATTAAAAATTATGTAAAAAGGAAAGAAAATCCCATATATAATAGCAACAAAAGAGAAATAAGCCTGATAAGAACTGTGCAGGATCTATATGAGTAAAACTTTAAAACTCTCCTGAGGGTAGGCATATCAGGCAGTTTACGCTAAATGTTACTGCAGAAACAACCGGCACTAAAATCTCAGTGGCTTATCACAATTTTGATTTTTCTCACCTGAAGTCAGTTCTGAATCTGAGCAAGTGTTCAAGTCAGCTGTCCCCCGGTTGCGGTCTGGCAAAGGGTTGCTGTGATCCTGTAATGCCTCCTGCTTCCATGGTCACCAAAGCAAGGGAAGAGGAAGTAGAGAATCACAGTGGGGCTTCTCATGCCTCAGCCCCAAGTGTCACGTGCCACTTTTGCTCACATTTCACTGGCCAGAATGTGTTGTATAGCCCTGCCGTCAGCAAGAAGCGGCGAAGTACAGGGGGACGAATTAAATGCTTGGTACCACTTCAGCACCACAGGAAATGAAAGTTAGATTGTGAGCAAAAGACTCACTAAAGATATCGATTCTCCCTAAAGTATGCTATGAATGTAATATAATCCCAATTAAAGTATCAACAGGATATTTCTGGGGACAAAACAAGTAAATCTTAAGTTCATATGTAAAAATAAACATGTAAATATAGCCAGAAAAATTCTGGGGAAAAAAAGAATAATGGCTGTTGGGACTAGCCCTACTACCTGTTAAATTAAAACATATTATAAGGCATCAATAATTAAAACAATTTAGTACTGAAACATGAATAGACAAACTAATCAATGGAATGAATGGAAGGTCTAGAACTAGACACAAACATATATCAGAATTTGGTATATAATTACGGTGGCATTTCAAAATGATGAAATTTTTGATCATTTAATAAATAGTGTTGAGACAACTGGCTGGCCTTTTTGGACAGACACACTAAATCCTTACCTCACTTCTGACACTAAAACATATTCTGGATAAAGGATTTAAATATTTAAAAATAAAACTAGAAAAATACAAAAGATAATATGAAAAATATTTTTGAAATTTTCAAAAATAGTTTAAAGATCTAAATAAGATACATGGCCCATGAATTATTTTTATATTAACAAATTTAACTAAACAAAAATTTGAAAATGTCTACCAAATAAAACAAAAACAAAGTTTTTAAAAAACGGCAAACTGGGAAAAGGCTAATTTCCATGTTATGTAAGGACTTTCAAAAATCAATAAGGGATCATCAAATGACCCAAGAGAAAAATGGTGACAAACAAAAAAAGAATACAGATGATGCTTAAACATTTGAAAGATAGATGTTCAGCCTTAGCCATCACCGTAAGGGTTTATTTAGAACAAGCCACCCCGAGGTGCGCCTTAGTGGTGTGTGATTGTTTTTGGCTGAAGACTCTGAGACCCTGCAGGGTCCAGAGAAACGGCTGCCTCTCCCTTTACTATCTAGAGGAGTTTGAATTAGGGGTCTTGCCCACAGTAAGGGTTTATCAGAGATAACGTATCTATAGGCAGGCAAACTCCGGATTACTGAACGAGTGTTCTCCCTGCAACGACCTTCTAAAGCCCAAGGTGCTCTACATCATGCCTGGCTCACAAGGTCATCTGTACCTCATTTTACCTTTCTGTCTCTCAACCTCTCCTGTATGCAGAGTTCCCGTGCATCGGTCATTTTCACCCTGATGGGTGTGGCTCAGTTGGTTGGACGTCACCCTGTGCAAAGGGAAAGGTCACTGGTTGGATTCCTGGTCAGGGCACATGCCGAGGTTGTGGATTTTGTTCCGCCAGGGAATATGCAAGAGGCAACCAATCCATGTTTCTCTCTCACATCAATGGTTCTCTCCCTCTCTTTCTCCCTCCCTTCCCCTGCCTCTAAAAAATAAATAAATAAAATCTTTAAAAATAAAATGTGGTCATTTTCTTCCTGCTAATCTGTCTCAAGCCTATTTAATCACCAGACCAGCCAAAAGAACCTTCAGAGTAGGGGAATGTTTCTTCCTCCCCCACATCTTTAAAACAATGAATTATTATTTTTCATCTGTCAGATTGGCAAAAACTTTAAAATGTGACACCTAGTGTAGATGAAGATGTGGAGATGCACGCTCATGCAGTGTCAACAGAATATAAACGGGTGCAACTTCTTTGAAGGACAGATTGGCAGTAAGTTCCACATTTTCAACCTATGTGTCCTTTGACCCAGAAATTTTACTTCTAAGAATTTTTCCTACTCACACACACATATGCTAAAAGTATATACAAGAACTTCACTGTAGCTTTTCCATGTGATCACAAAAAAAAAAAGAACCCTGAAAAACCTACCCATTCATCAACAGGGCAGTTAAAATGTAAGTACAGTGAAGGTTGTATAAAAAGAACTTGGAAAGATACACTAATAAAAGCGGATGCCAGAGACCAGCAGAGGAACACCCTTAAGGGGAGTCAAGGATTGGAGTCAGACTTCTCAATGGATTCTTGTTTCTCCTATTTTGATGTTTGAATCCTTTGGATGTATTACCTATTCCAAAAACAAGATTGAATTTTAAAAACGACAACAAGAAGAATGAGATCAGTCCATACTCGTATATGCCAATACAAAATGATCTCAAAATATAACATTAATAGAAAAAAAGCAAGGTGAGGAAGCCTGTCTAGTTGCTACCATTTATATGGAAAAATACATGCATTGAAAATGTCTAGACAGATACATAGGAAACTGCTAACAGGGGTTTCCTCTGAAGAGGAAACTGAAAGTCTGGAATGGAGGAATTACTTTTCTTTTCAGATCCTTTAGTACTTCTTTTTTACCAAGTAAATATAACACAATTGCAATTTTTGCATCTCTGCATCAGAATCTTTGTGCTAGAACCATCAGGGTGAAAGCAGCAGAATTTCATAGAAACACAATGCGGAGCTTGTTTGTGGGCCAAAGAACTAGCGCGAAGAAAAGGCCCCCAGCCGGCATCCAGTGACCCAGATGACACATCCAGCTGAACGCCGGGCTGTGGGAGCAGAGCACATCCTCCCAGTCCCAGTCAGGGCCACCGGGGTTTGCGTCCTGCCTCTACCACCGACTAGCTCTGCGATCTCAGGCAGGTTCCTCCACCTCTCTGCACCTGTTTCTTCATTTCTTACAAAGGGATTTCTTATACTTGCCTTGCCTCTGTTATGATGATTAAATGACATGATACAGATAAGGTGTTTAGTTAAAAGCCTGGCATGTACCAAGCATTTAATTAGTAGTAGCAGGAAAAACGTTAAATTAATTATTGTGCCCTGATACTCGAATATCACATGGCTTTTGGAGAGAATTAGACAGGGCAAGGCCTGATAAAGTGGCAAGATCTCCAGGCACATTCTTACATGAAAAAAGTGGCAAGACCAGAATATGTAACAGTCATTGGAGGGAACCTGTTATGTTTCTATTTTGATTTCTTTAAGCCAAATTTCTATAAGTATTAAAAAGTCTGGGAGGCTATATGTCAACCTATTAATGGTGGTTATCTCTGGAAGGAAGAATTCGAGGTACTTTCGTGTCTTATCTTACGCATCTCTGTATTGTTTGAGCTTTTCAGCAGTAGCATTGACTTTTTTTAAGAAATAAATACTTTTAATTAGACAATTAATGGGAATCAGGTGCAGTCCTCTGCCCTGGCCCCGCCGTGGGCGCAGGGCGCCCACTCCCGGTTCTGGGCACGGACAGACCTCCCTTCGGCTCCGGCTGCAAGGACGCCTGGCCCCGGAGCGTGCAGCCCCCCAGGGCCCCGCGCCCGCTGAGCCCGCGGGCCGCGCCGCCGCGCCATCAGCGCCGCCATCAGCCGCGCCGCGTGCAGCCCCGCGCCCCGCTGCTCCCGTCCGCCGGCTCCCGGCAGCAATAATGAGGCACTGCGCGGAGACCGCGGCCCCGGGCGGAGCAGCCACCAGCCGCGCGGGCGCCGCATTAGCATTGTAGAGGCCTTCCTGTTTATTCTTTTGTGTTCTCTTTCCAGCCCGAGAACTCAGCACAGCCTGAGCTACGTACTGAGCAGTGGGGCCACCCGGGCAGAGCACAGCCGCCTTCGTTTTAGAGGCTGGGCAGTCTTTGGGGAACCCCTGCCTCACACCCTGTCCATCCAGACCTGCTTTGGGACGGAAATCCAGGGAAAGGGGCAGAGGTAGGGGCAGGGGCAGGGGCAGACTTAGGCCCAGAATTAGCCCTGAGTGGCTTCTTCAACAGGGAAGCTCCCTGCCGTCAGTCCCCGCAACTCCGGCCCCGGGCGGGCGCACAGGCTCTGGAGCCAGACTGGCTTGAGTCCTAGCTCTGCCACAGAATATGGAGCCCTGGTCTACAGCCTCGTCTATGTGTGCCTCAGTTTCCCCACCTTTATAAATGAAGCTAAGCCTATCTCATAGGAGTAAATGCTTCTGAAGCACTTACCTTAAGTGCTTGACACATTATCTAATTTATTCTTTAACAATCCTGAGAGGTGCATATTAATACTGTCAAAGTGCATGGGGCTCGGAGAGGTGAAGCGGCAGAAGCCCTGACAGCTGCGAAGCTCCTGCACTGCCGGGGGAAGTGGCCGGGAGCAGAAGTATTTGTCTCTAAGGTAGACTGCGGCGTGCATTTTGTATGCAACTGAAGTTTCCTCACCCAGAAAGGCCCCGGGAACAGATGAACTCAAACGAGGGGGCTGGGGAAGAAGCCTGTGCTCCTGGAGGGACCTTTTAGGAAGGAGCTAAGATGTTCGCGTGTATGTGTGCACGCATCTGCTGCCCCAGCATCATCAAAGCCAGTGGCTGCCTCTTTCCACCATTCACGCACCTAGTTTGTGCTGAGCAGTTGCAATTACCTGGGTGAGGAGGGGTAGCAGTTGGCAAACCTACAGTATTCAAGACCACAGTATGATGCAGGCGTAGGGTTAGATATAACAGATCTATGGAATAGGCTTGAGGGACCAGCAATAAATCTGTACATTTATGGTCAGTTCATTTTTGACAAAGGTGTCAAGATAATTCAATGGGCAGGGTGGAGGGGAGTGAAGGAGGGAAATGGGACAACTGTAATAGAAAAAAAAAAGATAATTCAATGGGGAAAGTCCAGTCCTTTTATCAAAGGGTGCTGGTACAACTGGATAGCCGCACCATCACATACAAAAATTAGCTGAAAATGGACCATAGTTCTAAATGTAAGAGCTAGAACTATAGAACTCTTAGAAGAAAACATAGGAGTACATTTTTGTGGCCTTGGGTTAGGTATAGTTCCTTAGATATGACACCAAAAGTATTCTCTCACACACACACACACACACACACACACACACAGATAAATTGAACTATATCAAAAATTCAAGCTTTTGGGCTGAAAAGAAAAAGTGAAAAGACAATCCCCAGAATAGGAGAAACTATTTGCAAATCATATACCTAGTAAGGGACTTGTATCTAGACTATATAAAGAACTCTTACAACTCAATAATAAAAAGCCAAAAATACCTGAAATTTTAAAATGGGGAAAGACTTTTAATATATATTTCTCTAAAAGAGATATGCAAATAGCCATTACGCACATGAAAAGATGCTCAACATCATTAATCATTAGGAAAATGCAAATCAAAACCACAATTAGATACTGCTTCACACCCACAGGGATGGCTATAGCCAAACAAACAACAGGATGTGGAGAAGCTGGAGCCTTCATACACTGCTGGTGGGAGTGCAAAATGGTACAGCCACGAGAAAACAATCAAATACAGAGTTATTATATGACTCAGCAATGCTACTCCTAGATATACACCCCAGAGAACTGAAAACAGATGTCCACACAAAAATTTGTAACCAAATGTCTCTATCAGTTGATGAATGAGTAGATAAAATGTGGGATCTCCATGCAACAGAATATTATTCAGCCATAAAAAGGGAGGAAATACTAAGCCATGCTACAATATGGAAGAACTTGAAAATATTATGCTAAGTGAAAGAAACCAGTAATAAAAGGCTACATATTGTCTGCTGCCATTTACAGGAAATGTTAGGAATTTCACAAATTTATTGTATAAAGACAAACAGTAGATTAGTGGTTTCCGGGGGTTGGGAGGTGTGTGGGGGAGCGTGCTCAGGTGGAGACCAGAACAGGTGATGGGGAATAACTGCTAACAAGTACACAGTTTCATTCTGGGGGGATGGAAATGTTCTGGAACTGGACAACGGGCAAAACTGAGAAAATGGGAATTGTAAGGTGGGATCTCGCCCCCAGAGTGACCTTTCCTCCCTTAGCATGTTGCTGATCATGCAGTTTAGACCCCTGACTTTTCATATCGCTGGTCATGCAGGTTCAGACCCCCTACACTAACCTTTCCTCCCCTGGCATGTCGCTAGTCACGTGGTAGACCCCCCTTAGAAGGGGAACAAGGGGGCCGGAGAACAGCCTCATACGACTCCCACACAAGCCCTTGCATGACCACTCCCTCAAGCACTATGCCCCCAGAACAATGAGGTCTTGCTCCACATAAAGTAATGATAAGAACAAAACCTTTGGTCTGTCGACCACGGAGACAGATTTTTGGTCAAACTAGAAATAACGTTTAGGTTTCAGTTGTGTTTCAGCTCCAGGGCCAGAAAAGCAGCAAAACCAGACAAAGTGATGCCATAACTGACATCAGGACCAGCTATATTGACTAATGACCCCTAAGCTGGTAGGTCAAACCAATCAGCAGAGACCACAAGCCTGAAAAGGACAAACTTGGATCCTCCCCTGAGACCTCCCCTAAAATCCTCACCTTTGGAAGACAGACAAAATCCCTTAGGGCGAAGGACCCAGCGCTCTCTGGCGCTCGCGTGCTCGTTCACACTCTCTCTCTCTCTCTCTCTCTCTCTCTCTCTCTCTCTCTCTCTCTCTCTCTCTCTCTCTCTCTCTCTCTCTCGTACCTTTCCTTCCCCTTTCTTCCCTCAAGGCACATACCCTTGCTTTCTTTCTCCTCAGCTCCAAGAGCCCTTCTTTTTCCTCTGTAAGTTGTTTTACTGAAACCACACAGCCCAGCTGGCTCAATTCTTCTACCTCTGTAACATTCTAAATAATTTTTCTCTTATTATTAGAGTTCTTGACTGAATTCTTTCTTAACCAAACTCAAGGACCAAGCTCTAACGTTGCCGGTTACATCTGGCGCCACTCACCCTTAACATTTGTGATAGTTGCACAACTTTGTGAATATACAAAATCACTGAATGGTACACTTAAAAGAGTGAATGTTAAAGAATGTAAATTATATCGAAATAAAATTATTGCTGATAAGAGTAGGGGTTCCCTGACTGGTGTGGCTCAGTGGATTGAGCACTGGCCTGCAAACCAAAAGTTTGCTGGTTCAATTCCCAGTCAGGACACATTCCTGGGTTGCGGGCCAGGTTCCCCAGTTGGGGGTGTGCGGGAGGCAACTGATCAATGTATCTCTGACACACTGATGTTTCTCTCCTTCTCTTTCTCCCTTCCTTCCCCTCTCCCTAAAAAGTAAATAAATAAAATCTTTAAAAAACAAGGGAGAGAGACAGGGTTTATGCATTAAAACCCAATGCAAGTAAAACTCATTTTAAAAGTTAGGTAGGTTGGACAGCAAGGATAAGCGAGTTCTAGGCAAAGGGAACAGCATCTGTGAATCAAAGCCTTGACAGCAAGAGAGGAGGTAAGATGGGGAAACTGGAGGATGTCAGAAGGGCTGGAGAATAGACTGTGAGGAGGTGAGAGGCATGCAATTGGTAGAAGACAAATTCCAAGGGCCAGGTGGTAGGCCCCGGTAAGGAACTGAGGCTTTCTCCCAAGGACAGCGGGCAGCCAGCTTGTCCCTCTCACTGACACCCACCTGCACGGATCTGGACTCACACTCTCCCACGCACGGACCCAGCCTATGAGTCCCATCACATCCCTCAATACACCATCTTCTCTTACCTCCACACACGCTCCTCCCTCTGTCTGGATCTCCCATTATTCTCTCATCCACCTGACTGATACCTGTCCCTCAAGATGCAGCTCAGATGTCACAGCCTCTGAAAACCACCCCTCCAACCTCCCACTGCCTGCTCCCACCCCCACCAACCTAGCCACACCCCATCTCTTCCCTCTGTCAGAGGGCCCAGAGCAGCCTCTGTCCTCGGGCTTCTCACACTGGGTTGTGAACCCTGAGCCTCATGGGAGAGTGCCATCACGTTCACTGCTGAGAACCCAGCGCCGTCCCCATGCTAGCGAGTGCTCTCTCTGCATCTCTGTTGAACAAGCGCCTAAATGCCAAGGTGAAAGGATGACTCCTCACGGGGTGTTTCAGCCTCAGCTGGCCTCTGTCCCAACCTGCCCGCCCTCCCTGCTGTACCGTCCACTCACGTTCCCCTGGTCCCTGGAACACGTCTCTGGGCTCCAGCAAGCCCCTACACTGAAACCTCACAGGCACTGCAGACAGCGTCACCGTGGCCCCTCCTGGCTGTGTGAGCTTGCACGGGCTCTCCTGAGCACTTGCCAAGCAGCCCTCAGTGTTTGCCTGACTTCCCTTCCAGGGCTATGAGGCTAAAATGGAATGTGGCAGGCATTGAGTACAATCTTCAAATTCAAGTGTCCAAGGAATATTTTTATTTTTGTTAAACATGCTTAAGTCCAGCTCTGAAGATCCGGCCCTCTAAAACCATGAGAAATTGAATCAGTTGTTACTGGGGCTCTTCCCTGCCCCAGGGTTGCCCCGAGATGCTGGGGTCTTGGACAGCTCCAAGCCTCAGAATGACCCTCTGGTCACCAGCAGTCATCTGTCCTGCTTGTTCCTGAGGACATGCCCATCCCGAGAACATGCCCAGAAGGCCCAGCCTCACAGCCCCTTTGGCCTAACAGCTCTGCTACCTCTATGCCAGGCAGTCTGCCTTCTAAGGTCATATTATCTCTACTGGAAACGGGTCCCTGTGGTTTCCTTGGAGGGACCCGCTACCTTCTTCCATTCCAGGTTCATGAAGGCTCTATCCTCTGTCTCTGAATGCTTTCCAAGCCACTCCCCACTCTAAGACACCCAGCATCATTTATTCAAGGAGCCTGACTTCTGCATAACAAGAGCTCTCTCTTCAATCAACTGCTTTGCCCCATTCAAGAAACCCTGAGGCAGAGGAATTGGTAGGGCCAGGCTGTTGGCTTGGAGCATAAGGATTGGGGAATGGGGTTGGCGGGGGGGGATGCATTCACCTATCAAAAACAGATGCTGCCACAAGCACACACCAAAAGCCTTATGAGATCGTGCAGGGCCGGGCCTTGCACAGGAGCTGCATGAGGCCAAGTCCAGTCTGCACGGTGCTTCCATTCCCCCATGTGCTGACACCATTTGGGAAGTGCCCGTCGTAGTGAGCCCTTAACAAACCATCATTTGTGGGATGGATGAAAGAACAGAAAGATCTGACTTCTTCATTCCCAAGCAGCAAGCGTTTCTGACTTAAGCAGGGCTGTCAAAATCTGAAAATCAGATGCTCGACACCTGACATCAGCCTTCAGGCCCTGTTTGGTTTCTCTGTTGTTCTAGATCAAGCAGGATCTGCAGCCCAAGTGCCCGTGCTGATGGCCCTGCCTGGGCTGCTACTTAGGAGACAGGATCTTCCTGAGCCGCCTTTGGAAAACCCACAGTAGTCCTCACATTGAAGTAGTGCTCACAAATGCCAGGCACCCTCCTGCCTTCAATACAGTATTTTGTTTAAACTGCACGAGAGCCAATTGCATTCCTCATTTTACACGGAGAAAACTGTAGCATGAAGAGGTGGGTGACAGCCTACATCTGTCTGACTCCAGAACCCGTATTCCTCACCGCAGTCTCCAGGTGTCTGGGGTTTTGTGTTTAAGTCTAGAAATGTGCCCATGATGGAAGAAGCAAACTCAGTAGCTTTGCAGGGAGACAGTTACTGGTTTCCAGCAGAAGTTTGAGGGAAGGGGCTGCCCTGTCCACTCAGCACAGGCCCACAGCCAAAACCAGTAGGGTTCCTGAGTCACCACAGCTCTGGTGTGGGTTTTACTGCCCCTGACGCTAACCTCACACCTGGGATTGCCCTGTGGTTCTGGGGCTCAGAATACAAGGTCAAAATGCCAAGGTGGTCCCTACCCTGCCACACCTCTGCTCAGACATCTTCAGCGGCTTCCCCTCACCCCCATAAACAGACCCCGGATCCTTTGCCAACCAGCTGTGCAATGAGTACCAGTCTGCAGTCTGGGAACCTGAGTTTTGTTTTCCTCCTGGAAATGTGGCTTCCTTGTCTGTGACACGAGAGTCCCCATCTCCCAGCCCTTCTAGCTCAGATGGCTTGCCTTACTCCATGAGTGACTCTGCAGCCTCGTCTCCCAGGAAGTCCCTTCCTGTTCCACCCAAAGCCCTTGCCTTGCCCTGGATTCTTCGTGCCTTCTTGCCTCTGGGTCTTTGTTCACGATGCTCTTCCTGTAAAACCTCTTCCTTCCCTTCTCTGCCCAACCAGTCCTCCCAGTACTCCCAGTCCTCCCAGCTCCAGCACAAACACCACTTCCTCCACAAAGTCTGCTCTGATCCCAAGAGGAAGCAATCCCATCTCCTCGGAACTTTCCTAGCACAATGCCTGTGGCTGTCCCAAGGGACACAGCTCCCTCACCTTCTTTTAGTGGAGTTTTATGCCCTTGCAAGAGGCACAATATTATTCAAGTTAGCAGCACAGTTTTGAGTCAAATAGACCTAGGTTCCAATCCCAGGTCCCCCGACTGGGATAATCTTGGGCAAATGACTTAATGGTTCTGAATTTCACTTCCCTCAAGTATAAAATGTGACTAACACAGTGTCTCCCTCAGAGGGTCATCATGAAGATTAAATAGTAGGATGCACATAACAGCTCAGTAAACAGTGGGTATTGCTATTGTCTTGCCTTTCCTTGTGTGCAAGCTCCCGAGGGCAGACATAGCTTCTTTCTCATCTTCTTACAGAAGCTCAGCACAGGGCCCTTTCTGAACATGGCTACACATTTTTAGAATAAATGAAACAATCAAAAGTAGTTTCAGGCTGTATACCTAAGTTCATAGCAGTGTTACAACAGCCAAAATGTGAAAGCCAGCCCAAGTGTCCATCAACAGATAAATGGATAAACAAAATGTGGTACCTACATAAAATAGAACATTATTCAGCCTTAAAAAGGAAATTCTGACATATGGATAGATGAACCCCGAGAACATTATGCTAAGTGAAATAAGCTAGTAACAAAAAAACAAATACTCCTGCCAGTGGATTTAGTGCCGGCCTGTGAACCAAAGGGTCATCAGTTCAATTCCCAGTCAGGGCACATGCCTGTATTGGGAGCCAGGTCCCCAGCAGGGGGCCCGAGAGAGGCAACCAGACAGGGAAGTTTCTCTCCCTCTCTTTCTCCCTCCCTTCACCCTCTCTAAAAATAAACAAATAAAATCTTTTTCCAAAACAAACCCAATACTATATAATTCCACTTAAATGAGGTATCTAGAGTAGCTGAAGTCACAGAAACAGAGGGTGGACTGGCGGTTTCCAGGGGCTGGGGGAGTGGGGAATGCGGAGCTGTTGCTTCGTGGCAGCGCAGCCTCAGTTTTGCAGGACAGAAAGCGTTCTGTAGACCGGGGCACAACAGCGTGAACGCACTGCCGAACCATACACTCCGAAGCAGTTTAGTGGTCGATTTTACGTTATGTATATTCTACCACAATTAACACTAAGATGTTAAATTAATAACTTGTTTAGACCTTTTTTAAAAGTAGTAGCTTTAGGCTGAGTCCCTCAAGGGTCTCAGCAAAAACAGAGCAGCTGAAAGATGCACTTCGAGTTTAACATGTTTGGGTATAAATTTTTTTTTAATGTCTGTGAGTCACTCGTATATACACACATACACTCAAAATGAGCTCATTTTTCTTCTTTTCTCCGCTCTGAAGGGTGACATAGAAATCATCAGCCCAGGAAGGATCTGAACGACCTGCTGATTACAGGATAATATTCATACAATGAGGTTAAAAGCACTGGCTGAAAAGTTCTTTCATAAAACCTGCTACATGAGAAGAGAAAATAATTTATGAGAACATGAACAATTAGCACTTTGTAAAAAAGAAATAATGCACTTAACTTGATCCCTATATTTAACATCAATTAAAGATTATCCTCATGAATGAAACTCGACCTGGAAATTAACAAGGGATTTAAATTGCATTATGCAAGCGAAAGAGAGAAGCTGGTGCACCAGTTCAGGGCTCCTGACGTTCAGCTGGAAAGGCATCTGTGCAGCGAGGCCCAGCCATCTCTTCACATCGCTCTGGGCTGCAAGGTGCTGCTGCCACCGACAGAAGCATTTCTTTCAGCCCGAAAATCCTGTGATAAAAATCCCTAGGTAGCTACAGGGACAAGGTTGACACCTTTCATTTTTAATAATAACTTCTGGGTCATTTTTTTTTACCAATAAAACTAACCAAGAGACTCCCTTTAAAAAGATGTCTGCACTGCTCCTTGGTTTGAATCTGGATCGTTTCCCTAGACCTATTCAAGTGAACAGACAGGGCAAGGCCAGATCAGAAATTATATCCTGGGTCACCTGCTTCCAAGTCAAAGAACATTTTATTCCCTGAAATGAGCAGCTCAAAGGGTGTAAAACAGGTCTTAGAAAACAAGTGTGGACTAAAGCGATGTGTGGTTTTTTAAAAATAGTTACCACATACAGGGCCAGACTCTGAGCTAAGCAACCCACACACAGCCCACGAGGCTGGCATCCTTACCTTCAGTTTACAGATGAGAAGACTGAGGCCGAGGAGCTCAGTTATCCGGGTTCCCGCGGCAGATCTGGGCCTGGGACCCCGGTGCCTCTGTTTCCATAGCTCACAGGTAGTCACTGCCCTTCACCATGGAGGGCAGATAGGATGGCAGCAGCACGGAAACCCTCACACGGGACAAGCACAAGTGAGTCCCCTCCCACCCGCAGTGTTCCAGGGCTCGTATCTAGAACTAGACGCTGAGCTCCCTCCGTTTGTCTCCTTCTGATACCAAGCATCCTGCCGCTTCCCAGGGGATGTGTCAGGACCACAGCTCCGATGCTGATTGCTAAGAATTGCCCCACCGGGAGGAAACAGAGAGCTTCTTGCTATCTTCCAGACCCCCCGGAAGAAAGGGTCTTGTTCACAGCCCAGAAAGTGCCCCCTGAGAGACAGGCTTTGGTTTGGGGGGTTGTTGTTTTTTTTTATCACTGTCACTCTTGCTACATCCAAGTTTTCTGGTTATTTTATTGTTCCTAGTGCCAGATCCGGGGACAATTTACCTCTTTGCTGAGAGAGAGAGAAACTCGGCTCTCATAATCCTGGCTTAGTGTGTGTGTGCGTGCAGAGCACAGGTTTCCCCATTGTTATCTTGGGAAAAGAGAAAGCAGATGTTAACCATTACCCCTTGAGAATTCACCTTGCTGTGCTGTAAAATTCTGCATTATTAACATTCCAAAATCCTTCCACTCTTGTATGCGTCTTAGATGGGAGTCAATTTTTGAGAATTCAAAAATGTGAAGAGGATGGAGGTGGCAGAAGTTTATTAAATTGGCCCAGGGCAGTTTTGAAATGTGAAAGTTTCTCACTCTTTCCATGGCTCTGGGCCAACTCACAGCCAACTCAGCAGAGCAGCCTGCGTGGAGGTGTCTCATTCTCGGGAGGTGAAAGGCCAGTATGGAGGGGGGAGGGCACAAGGGAGGACAGATCTGCCCACCTGCGGCTGGACTCTGGGTCCCTCCGGGAAGAGTGACCAAAGGAAGACATTCCAGATAACTTCACAGCAAGTGCATTAAGTATTAGTTAAATTAATGGCCGTTTTCTTAGGGCAAATACTGGTATGGTTATTCTAAGGCAACTTCTCTTTATAGAAGCCAGCAATGAAACTCAGCAGTTTCTTCTTCCTCTGACCTGGCTGACCTGTTGAAAGTGAGAACTGGTTTTTGTTTTGTTTTGTGCTTTGCTCTGTTTTGGGAAAAAACAAGGGGTGGGGGGTGGGGAGGAGAAAGGCAGCAAAACCAACATCCATTCACTGCAAACTGTAAAATAATTTTAAAGGATACTTCCCGACACACACATGTGCTTTGCAGTAAGCTCCCTGCAAGTCTGTGAACCAGCAGAGCGGAGTGAGGGCGTCTAGAGCCTTCAAACCAGAAGGCAGGAGGAGCTTGCCCTCGGCCCCTTTCCAGCAGTGTCGTCTTTAACAAGTTCACTGACCTCTCTGAGTCCCAATTTCCTCTAAATAGGAAGAGCAATAGCACCTGTTTTATCGGTCTGCTCTGAAGATTAAGATAGATGACGGAGATAAAGCGCACAGCACCCGGCACATCGTGGGTGCCCCAAAACTGTGGCCTGCAGTACAGTATTTTCCTCCTCATTGTTACTGTTGGTGAGACGGTTTTTTAAGCACCCTGCTGTATTAGCATCCACGCATGCTACCCCGAGGCCACATCTGGGATTTGGTTCTGCATCATGAACTAGACCCAAGGACCCCCCGCCCCACATGAGGCAAACTGTGAAACAAAGGCTGCTCTGATAGGAGGAGCGCCCCCTCCCCAAGCCTCACCTCCAACCCCAAGTGTGTATTTCAGAATTCCCAGCTACAATAGATTTACTAAGGACATTTGGGGGTAGGGAGAGAAGAAAGTCAAAATAGAATCCAATTCCTGTAATTAACTGCTTAAGTAGAGGCCGCAATTAATGGAATTTTTAAATGCACTGTTTTTTAAAGAAGAGATGAGCCGTGCTTTCTGATCCACCTTCAAAGAGGCAGTTGTTCTCTAACCCAAGCGCAAAGTGCCACCCAGAGAAACCCGAGGTGAGTCCGGGGCCCTCCAGAGCCTCAGGCATCTGAGGAAGGAGGACCCACGTGGGTTTGTTGTGAAAGGTTGGGCCAGTGGAACCCGGAGGAGGAGATGGACGTTGGTGCAAGATTGCTACAGATCAGAATGAAACAAACAAACAAACAAAAAGATGGCCTAGTTAACGCAAAATAACCTTCCAGGTTAACTGACCCAGAGCCCACAGTCCCTGGGTATGTGAGGAGAGGGAGTCTGACGAAGCCGCAGAACCAGGCTGGCGTGGGAGGCTTAGCGCGCTCCCTGCAGAGGGAGCTGTGCGGGCGTTCCCCGCCTGAGTAGACAGCCATCCATCACTTCAGGAAAGGCGGCGGTGGGGACGTGAACTCGGTCACCTCCTCCTCCTCTCCCCTCCCGGGTCGGCTCTGAGTTGCCGAGGCGGCGGCAGCGCGAGGAACAGAACGCACTGCAAACTGCTTGGCTACACCCTTTGCAAGACTGATGCCGCCGACACAAGTTTTTCCATTTCCCCAAACAGCCTCTCCGGCTGCCAATAAAGACAGCCAGCTGCTCCAGGCCCTCGCACGCGGTCAAAGGGGGCCTTACCCAGCGGGTTCAGAGAGGCCCTTTCCGCCAAGAGCGTGCGCGGGGGCCCTGGGGACACTCACCTTCCCTCTCCGTCTGCATGGCTGTGTGGAATAATTACCGGGTAATTTGATGGCGGGCCTGATAGATGCCGGGTCCAAGTCCCCTTCGAAAAATCGAATTCTGCCACCTTCTGCACCTATAGCACCTAGGATCCCACATTCACAGGGTGTGTCTAAGCCATTTCTGCCTAAGGCAAGTTGACAGGCTGCATTAGAGAGCAGCTCTGTCATGGAAATTGTGATCTTAACAGTGGGGTAGGTGGTGGGTACCAATTACTCACAGCTCCCTACCCCACCTGGCAGGTCCCTTTCCTAGGGACTGCTAACTTACGGGATCAGTGGGTATTCACACCACAACTCCCTGACTCCACAGGCCTGCAGGGTCCCGGTTGGGTAAGGCATGGCCTGGAGTCCCACCAGTGAGAGGGAACAATGCCCCTTCGACGTTGGACCCCACTCCTGGGGCCCACTGGTCCATGCATTCTTGGACAAAGCCTCAGATAATTCTCAAAATTAATGCCAAGGGCAGAGTTTGCAAGGACTGTCAGCTCTCAACTAGAAGTCTTTTGGGCAGGACTCACAGCAGCAGCAAGAGTCCTGGAGTGAGAGACCTAGGTGCCCAAGAGTGGCCTCGACAAAGCCCTGCTCCTGAGCTCCAGTGCCTCCCCCTCCGTGTGCCATGACGAGGCCCCTAGTCCGTCCCTGAGCAGCTCGGGTCCATCCCTGGCCAACGCATCAAGATGGCTACTAAGCCAAGACAAATTCTGGCTGAGACCCCTGCCTCCTGGAAAGCAGAGAAGCAACGCCTTGAGGATGATGTTGACTGGAGGAGGGAAGCGAGAATGTTTGTAGACCTCACCTGCCCAGGAGGCAGCTCTCAGCAGCGCTATGCAGGACCCTTACAGGCAGAGACTCTAAGACTTGGCGCCCAAAAGAAAGGGGCCAATAAAGTGAACCCATGAATTCTGTCAACATAAGAAACATCCAAACCTGGGGAGAATGTTTATGAGTTCCTTGGAGCCAACCACTCACTGACGACAATTGCAGGGAAGCAACATCTCAACGGATTGAGAAAACACTCCAGAGAATGGCGGGTTTTGCACCTTATTTTATACATTAGAATCAAAAGAGAAGACAGAAGGGGATTACATGAAATCTACTGGCGATAGGTTAGGGAGAAGGGAGAAAGCAAAGTGGGGAAGTCCCTGGGACTGGATAAAAAGAAAAGGAATGGACACAGACTTCTTTCACACTGGTGGGTACAGGGTAGTTAACAGTGAACAATTAACACGGTGACAGTAACAATGGGGGGTTCTGTGGTCTCCTGCTCTGGTGCAGTGATTGTGCCCCCAGGGGCCTGAAAAAGTGACACTACCCCGACACTCCAAAAGTATGTTCTGTAGATGCAAAAAGACAATAGACAGGATCAGTTCAAGTAAAGATTGACCTTGGTCAGGGGGGAAGGACACCAGGCCAAGAATGTGACTACCTGCATGACTCACTTGTAGTCAGAAAGCTTTAATTTCAGGCCATCCTATGTGGTTTCTTTTGGTCTGAGTTTGCAAGGATACCATGCGGGCCTCCCCTGAGCTTGTCAGGTTTAGTATGTGGCCCCTTTTCATGCACAATTTCGATACAGTCCAGAGACAAGAGGACTGACCCCAGCCCCCTGGGTCCCACCTCCTCTCTACTTTGGGAAAGGCAGTGTTGGCCGCACCACCACCCACATCTCTCTCCAGCTGCTGGACCCAGGCCCCGAGATGTGCCAGCTCAGACATGCGCCAATCCCAATCACTCCTTCCCTAACTGTGTGGCCCCAAGGATGGGCAGAGGTGACTCCACCTGCCATTGGTCTTGGGTCAAGGGAGCATCACTGTGTCTGAGAGGACGGCAGTGACTGAGCCAAGTCCCCACGCAGCTAGTGCGAGCCTCAGAACGCCTAAGTCTGGGGGAGAAGTAAAGAAGAAAGCTTAACTGTTGGTCACCTCCAAAGGGGCCAGGTCAGAATATGTCGGGTGTCTTCCTTCCACGGATTTCACCTCACACAACCTCATCAACACACCCCACGCCGCCCCTTAGTGCCCTGTGCGTGCACCCCAGCTCTCTCAGGTCTGAAAGTGTCTGTCACCCCGCAGACTACTCCAGAAGCCGCCATGCCCTGACACCCAGTTGGAGAGCCGGAAACAAGTCCCCATTTCGTTTCAGGCAGGGGAGCCTGAACTGCTTCCACCAGCCCTCCACCTTTGCTCACTTGGACCCTGTAAACCCGGGCTTGGGTGCCAACGGCAGCGCCTCTGACAGAACAGCCCACGAATCATCCAGCCAGACCCTTCTGAACTTGGCCGCCGCTCCCGCGGAGTGCGGCGGAGACCAAGGCTGCCATCTAGCGGGCGCGCCAGGCAGGTGCCGAGGGTGACCGGAGCCGGGCCAGGGTGGAAAGGGCTGCCGGATCTGTGGCAGCTGGGCTGGATCTGGAGGCCAAGGACCCGCATGCAAACTTCAGCACGAGCTGTGTGACTTTAGACAAGTTTCGGGCCCTCTTTGAATTAAACCTCCTTTCCCGGTTCCCCCAAAGACGGGAGAAGAAGGAGGCTCTGTGGAAAGCCAGCAAAGCAGGAATGCGCACTGAACAGCAGGATCCTTTTCTAGGAATTGTAAATCCAGAATTGTAAATAAAATGCTAATGATTTATTCGTGCTCATACTCCGGGGGCTGCATCGCAGCTTTTGAAGACGATTCCAAGCGAGGCTTTCCAGGAAGGCGGGCCTCCCCTTCTCACCTTCCAGGGCTCCGTGGAGCTTACAGGCTGTGGTTCTGGCTGAGAGCTCAGAACTGCCCTTCTGAGACATGGATAGGGGTCAGAGGTTATTTTCCTTCACTCCACAACTGAGTCAGGCCCCTCAGCGATCACCCGCATTTATTCAGCAAATATTTACCCATTACCATGTACCTACTGTACTAATCCGTTACCTGAATACTGGCCAACAAAACAGAGGTAGGATTCACATCTGGGTAAGGTTGATTTAATGAACAATCTAACAAATAAATATTTGCAAATTATAGTGAGTGCTTCCAAACAGAAGTACAGTACAGATTTTTAACTTCTAGGATCAATTCCATGAAAGTTCTGGAGGCCCCAGGGGCCCTGGAGGGGTGGCAAGATTTGATCCTGCGATAAGCTTTGATTGTCCTAAGTATTCTAAGGTATTTCTTTAAGGATGAGCTATTTTAAAATGCCAGAACGATTTGCATGTACATCTTTAGCTATCATCGAGACTGCCCTGATGCCTGACCTGGCTGGGTAAGGTGAAGGTCCCTGAGCACCAGCAGGTGGAGAACACAAAGAACCCATCAGTCTGCTGTCCAGCCAGCTCAACCCATGGAAGCTGCAGGGACAGGCTCACTTTCAGCTTCCTCTCCCCACCAAGCAGGAGGCTGGCTCATAGACCCTGGCTCAGAGCCACCTGGAGACGCTTCCGTGGCCACACACCCTGCCCCACAGAGCAGGAGACCTGAAACAGCCCCACCCAGCTCTCCAGTGGCTCCCTGCAAAAGCACATTGCAGGCTTTGTTTTTAATAAGAGATTCTCTTCCCACACTCCCTTTTATGTAATTTCTTGAGAAATGGTGAGTCTCTGGCTAACACCGACCTTTCTAAGGTTCTTTTGAACATAAGATACAAATGTACTAAGGATGATCAGGGGTCTTGCCTTTACCACGAAGCTGATTTGTCTTTTGTTTTTGTTTGTTTTTGCAACTGGGGGCCTCTGCCAGCCCACCAAGGAAATGGTTCCTCGGCCACTGGTCAATGAAGACCCTATTATTGAGGAAATGCAGGCTGAGTGACCTTTACTATCTCTCCTACTATGGATTAACTATACTGGGCCTTGGAGATAAAAGAGTGAAAACAGTTCCTGCCCCCAGGGGGCGCACAGTCTAGATCAGGTGCCTCATTGGCAAAGCAAGGAATTCTGGGATTCCTTTTCCCTGCCCAGTCACCTGGAGACCTAGAGCTCCACACAACCCTGTTCCCCTTAAATTACTGTATGTTTTGAGGGAATTTATGAAATGATCAGGTCCCTAAAGCTAAATAGAAAGAAGTTGGTACTTGGTCAGGACAGCCAGAACTAAAGTTCAAAAATCAACCTTTTGGGGGCACCCTTGTTCCAATACCCACCCCTTAGGGTGAATTACGTTTAGATCACACTTTATTTCACAGGGGCAGGCTCAATGGGTTTCTTTAAGATAATTTTCACGTAAAAAATGCCAGCAACGAAAATGAATGAAATTCAGCTAAGGTGACACCACTAATGAGCCCCACAATTAAAGAAGACACAAAAGAGCACATGTACCCAGGACGGTTCCCTTTACGCAGAGTTTAAATGCAGGCAGCAGTAAGCTGTTTTTGTGGAAAAATTATGAGGAAAGGCAAGGAAATATTTATCACAAAAGTCAAGATTACTTCTAGGAGGGGAAATTTGAGATAAGGGGGGCACACAGTGGGCTTTTGACCTTGCTGGTGGTTGCAAAGGCACTTACCTTATGGTGTATTTATCACATCGTAGCTGTTTTATGCACTTTTTAAAAATGTGGTAGCACGCTTAAAAATATATTCAAGAAAAAGGAGGAAAAGGAATATACAGTATGCAGCCTATTTTAAAACATGATTGTTAGAAACGGGATTGTTCACTTTGGGTGTCTATATCCTGCCTGAATTCTCTACGGCTGCTTGTATCAACCCTTTGATTCTCTCATGTGGCTGCAACAGAGTGGAATCCTGACTCAACTTCATAGATAGAGGGGGATGAAGAGGTTGGCCCAGGAGACTCGAATTCTAGTTCTGCAGCATTACTAATTCACTGGATGACCTTGGGCAAGGCCCTCTCTGGGCCTCAGTTTCCTCTACTGCACAAGGAGAAAACTTAGAGGAGATGATCCCCCAGGCCTGTAGCTCTGTGAAAGATGCCTCGTATGTGGGGTGAGGTTTTCTCTGTTCCAGACCCCCTTCCATCTCCTGCAGCACCCACCCTGGGAGCCTGGGAAATCCTGCAGTGATGTCACACTGCACAGGCTGTGAGCATCCCCAAAGCAAAGCCATCCAACACGCAAAGTGGCTGTCCGAAACTGCCACATAGGCTGTTCCTGGGGGTGGGCACCCACCCCACCCCACCTCCCAGAGTCCACGCAGCAAGCATCACAGCTCCATCAGTTCTCAGATTGCTCCCCTCTGCCGACACAAGAGCTGTCTTTGGGCCTGACGTCCCTCGGGAACGTGAGCACCGCTAAAATCCCATTGATTAATCGGGGCCCACCCTTGGATCAATGGCTGGCATTAGGCGAGCTTAGCACAGTTTTATTAGTCTGGCTGCCCTCTTGCAGATGTTATAGATGAAGAAATAAAACGAGGAGGAGAGGGAAAAGGGACAAAATCATTAGTCTAAAAGGAGCAAAAGAGCATCTTCTCTATTTTGTATTCAGATTTAGAGCTGCGCTGGGAGCACACACAACAATCCATTTTTATGCTCTTTCCAGAAGTTCAGCTCAGCCTCCTGATTTCCCATTTTGCCCGATATCTCAGATCCCAGGAGCATTTGGTTGGTAGCAACTGCCAGCCCAGCCTCTGAAACCATTTTCCAGAACCCAAGAAAACACCTGAGGTCCCATTCATTCGTTCATTCATTTCTCACAAGGGCTTTTGCATGATGTAAGGAAACAGGCCTAACTGTTTGCCAGATAATCCATCTTGAAAGCACCATATTTGCTCTGAAGGAACTGGTCCTTCCACAAGTCTTGAAGAGAGAAGCCTGCTATATATACACAGTCCCCACCTTGCCAAAGCTTTAGTTCTGACGGAGGAAACCTGTGGCCTCTACTCACTGAAACTCTCCAGAGAGGCGCTTTGAATGAAGATCAGAAATGCTTTTAAAAGACATCATTCGGTCCCTGGCCTTCTAATGATGACCTCTTCCTTAATTTTGCGATGGCTTCTTCTGCCTCCTTCGATCATCTCGGTAGCTATAAAAAGCTAAACACCTCCTACTAATCCCATTAGGATGAAAGTGGAGGATTTTATTATTCATTTTTAATAGGAAGAAGCTCAAACTCCCCCAGGAAGTATAAAAGGTAGGCTTTTGATGTATCTGGTATGGAGAGGTTGTGACAAAGCAGCACCCCCACCCCCGGAGTGGATGAATGGAAGTGATCAGGATGACGGGATCACGCACAAAAGTGAATGATCTCCAGCAGCCCAGACTGACCCAAGGCCCCCGAGCCCAGCAGCACAGACTGACTGCAAAACCAGCCTGGGAATCCAGGAAAAACCCAAATCCCCCCGAACATCGTCTCCTGATAATTGTGTGTTAAACATTTGCAACTCGCACACAAAGGTAACTAAGTGGAATGGCTCCCTCTAGAACTGCGCTGTTCATAACAGTAATAAAGCCCCCGCCACAGAGAGCGGCATTATCCAAACGCCATCAACATCAATATTCGTATCAAATGCCATCTGGCAAAGGAGTCTGCAAACCTAAACCCCTCCTACTCGGAGACTTCACAGCCCGCCCCTCTCAGCCTGATGCTCAGGGCAGGGGAGGCCAGGCCAGCCAGCTGGTCCCTGGAGGGCACTAAGGTATACAGGAAAAGAAGGGCAGGGAGAGCGAAAAACATCCAAGTCTAATTTATTCACTGTCATTGACTTTTCTTCAAGTCTTAATTATGAAGATGCAACCAACTGCTCCTTCACATTGTCATAATAGGAAACTGATTGAGTATTTATATAAACCTCAAAGGAATCATTGTTTTGAAGAGAAACAGAACTTAACCTCCCACCAGTCCTCTGGGTTGTCTTGCAGACAGCGTCACATGCAGAACCCTATACTTAAGTTGAAAGAGCCTTCTGTGGGGAGTAATTACATGACCTCGGAACTCCAGTTCTTCCTGGAGAGAGAGTCTGGGTGCCTGCAGCACAGCTCAGCTCCTCCTCTGGGCTGGATCCCGCCTCCCCAGCCACTGCATCAATGACACCCCATGGCCTCCTGAGAACTGGAGGTCACCCAGCCATGAGACTCAGCATCTCTGAACCGGGGCATGTGAAAGGAAGGACGAAGGCAGGAGTCATGGAGGTCTGGCCTTGACAACATGATGCTGGGTGCAGGCAGAAAGAAATACAACAGCAGCCCTGACCAGGGTGGTTCAGTTGGCTGGGTGTTACCCCGAAGAGCAAAAGGTCACCAGTTTGATTCCTGGTCAGGGCACATGCCTGGGTTGCAGATTTGGTCCCTGGCCGGGGCATGTGTGAGAGGCAAACAATCAATGTTTCTTTCCCTCTCTTTCTCCGCCTCTTCCCCTCTCACTAAAAATAAATAAATGCAAGAACAGACTTTAAGGACATCCTAACACCATGCTGAGGCTCATCTTTCCTTCTGTCAACTTTAGCTATTATGGCTATAAAGATCAATAAATGAATAAATGAATACCTGCTGTATAGGGTTATGGTGAGATTTGAACGAAGTAGTGATGATGATGATGATGAGAGCTACCATTTACTGAGTTTATTTATCTATTTTTCCATTTACTGAGTTTAATATGTACCAAGAGCAAGTCTGAGTGCTTCACATCTCATCTCATTTAAATCTTACCACAGGCATGCAAGGTGAAGAAGTTACTTAACTCCATTTTATACAAGATGAAATAAAGGCTAAGAAAAATTGGGTAAGCTACCAAAACTCATCCAAACTAAGTAAACTACTAAGTGGGAGAGCTGGATTTTGAGCCCAAATCTACCCAACCACAGTGGCCACCCTCTTGACCACTATCCTGTGCTGCCACCAAAGGTATTTTGTAAACCCTGATACACCGAGCACAGGGTTTAGAGTTGGAAGGCCAGGGTTCTCATCCTGGCTCCACTGCTTCAGAGCTGTGTGACCTTGGGTGAGTCACTTTGTCTCTCTGGATCTGTTTATCTGCCAGTCTCACGGACTGGCGGTGACATTCTTACTAGGGCTGAGACTGACGGCTCCTCCTGATGGGTAAAGCACTGCACAGATGAAAAGAGAGACCACAGGAGCTTCACTGTCAGGAACAGCAATGACAGCAGTAACCAGTGGGGAAGCAGCAGCCACTGCAAAGAGGAGTAGCTTTAAGGGAGGGCGGGGGGCTGAGCCCAGGGCCTGGGGCAGTCAAAAAGCAGGACAACCATTTCCAACCGCTGTAGGCTCTCTAGAGAGCAACCAGGGGCCAGAGAGAGGCTGCTTGGGCCACAGACTAAAGACAGGACTTTGGCCCCACACAGACCTACCTGGGGACAATAATATTCCCAGAACAAGGAACCTCGACAATCGTGACAGGCACATCATTACTCTTAGCAGCAGCTGCAGCATCATTCATACTGAGGTGTGACTGGCTGGTAAGAACTGCTCTGACTTGTACTGTCTCAGGGAAAATGAAGGAGATGTTATAAGGCAGGAAGCCCTTCTCCACCCCCACTCTAAATCCTTGCAGGAAAGATACAGCTCTCAGTAAGTTCAGAAAAACGAAACAGAAAGAAGTGAGCCTCCCAGCATTAGAAGCATCCACACACCACCCACCAAGGATGTCCCAGGGATGGGTTTCTATTTGAGAGGGAGGTCTTCAGTCCTACAATAGCCCTTCCTTTATTTCTTTTTTTTTTTAAGATTTTATTTATTTTTAAAGAGAGGGGAAAGGAGGGAGAGAAATACCTGACATGTGAGAGATACATTGATCAGTTGTGTCTCGCACGCTTCCAACTGGGGACCTAGCCCACAACCCAGGCATGTGCCCTGACTGGGAATGGAACCAGTGACCTTTCAGCTCGCAGGCCGGCACTCAGCCCATCGAGCCACACCAGTCAGGGCTGTAATAGCCCTTTCTAATCACCCAGCACAAAGCCTTCTTACAGGAGACAAGGACAGAATTGGAGAGACGCATCTATTCTCTGGGAGAATCTTAAGTCTTTGACCCCATTGCAGTACTGTTCACATTCTACATGTCTCCTGGGAGAAAGTCCAGTCGTTCCGCACCCTTCTCACTCTCCGCATGCCTCCTGGGGCTGGCGTGGCAGACACTTGTCAAGGGCTAGAATGGGGTGGGTCTGGAGGCCAGGATGGGTGGGTTTCCCTGGCCTGGGAAAGAAGATGGTACTGCTAGAGAGAGCGGAGTCAGAATGCAGCTCAGTCCAGCGAGGCAGTTCGGGATCTCATGGGAAATCTGCGAAATCACATCGAATGTCAGCCAGCATTTAGAGCTCCCCTTTATGGCCCATGAGGACGTGCCTCACAGCCTGGTCAGCCCAGTTCAAAAGGAGACTGGGATGGGATGGGTGCCTGGCGTGAACGGGATCGGCTCCCAGCACCAAGCACCCCGATGCCGAACCCTGCCCTCGGCTGCCTGCAGTCCCCTCCGAAAACCTCAGGCACGATTTTCTCTGCCCGCCCCCCACCCCCGGTACTACAGCCACCCTGGCACAGAGAACTTTTTCCGCTTCTCCCTAATGCATCAGGCAGAAGAGTCATTAACACTTCACAAGAAATGAAAAAAAATCAAAGGAGGAAGATAATTTTTTTTACTGTGTTTTTTAAACATTTGGGAAAGAAAAGTCAGATGTCAAAAAAAATCCCCGTTTCCATCTTCTAAAATATGAGCAATTAATATTTTCCATGGAGGTTCATGCTCCCTCTCTTCACTCCGTGCGCAGGGTATTGTTAAGCCACGCTTTGTAATTTGTTGCTTGTTTAAATATTCAGTCTGTGTTTCATTTGGGCTACACATTTAATTCAGCCAACATGTTCATTTTAAGATCAATACTGTCATAACTATGCTGAAAAATTAAATTATTGTAACTTTATTTACATTTCTTAAAAGTACTGTGAAAATTATTCTTAACCAGGACCTAATCAATGTTAGAGTCTAAAAATATGCCACTCTGCGTGAAGCTATAAAAAGATTAATGTACATTTTTTTACAAGAAATTAGTAGCTTAATGAAGTGGATAAAAACGCTGTCACAATTTTTATTGGATCTAAATTGCATAGTAGTGGAGGTACAGTAAGTGCCTTCCACATAATGACATAATGAGTCATGACTGATGCTGGAAGGCTAATTTGCCCTTAACTGACACAAAACCAGGGAATTAACATCCCAGTCGCTCGACGCCAATAGCAGATGCATTATTTCATTGCACAGCAGGGTTTTTAACTAAACTCTTAACTGTAGAAATATTGATCTATTCTTCTGTGAAATGATGAAATTGGAATTTTTTAAAAGGACGTCTTAAATTATGGCTGCGGCTGTGACATTTGCTTTCACAGGAGCAGCCTGCCGACGGAGCAGAGGCGAGAGGAGTTTGGAGAGGCTGGTACCTGGGTTTTGGAGTCTTTCGTCAGAGGAGAGAGGAAGGGAGGACTTTGCAGGAGAGCCAGTGCTGGCGTTTGAGAGAATGCCTGTCTACAGGTACTCAAGTTCTGGAGTAAATGTTCTTAAACATGTCCTAGCCCATACATTGGTTTACTTTGAAGATTATTTAGAGCTTGCAAGTTGTTGGGGGTAAAACATCACCAAGACAGTGATACTCAACTTAAGTCTGAAATAAAAACTTAGTGGTAAATGGTACAATGGGTAGAAGGAGCTAGAGACCCTTATTGGAGACAAGTATAGAGACACAGTGCCATCCCGGTTTCAACCTTGTCATTCACTCATTTATTTATTCATTCATCCATCTATCCATCCGTCCTATATTAGACACCGACTAAGTGCCAGAGATAGATAAATGCAGTAACTATCCTGGGGTGGCTAACTACTGTTTCTGTCAAATAGTTCAATGCAACATATTTCTTTATTTAACCAAGTGAGTCAAAATTCATCTTGCTTTCAAATATTTACAATAAACCTGGTACTAACTGTAGATACTTTGAGCAAACGAACATAAGCCAGGATTTCAGAAGAAAAAAGAATGGTGTACTAACAAATACACAACTGATACCTCCTCTGTGTGTCTCTCTGACACATCAGAAAGGAAAAGGAAAAAAGGAGTGGTAAGACCAGGATTCTTTGCACTTGAGGAGCCGGGAGACCAAACCTGTTTAAGTCCATTCAACAAGCCTGTATTATGTCACATGACCTAGGCCTGGGTGAAGAGCTAGATGTGGTTAGATCCAGCGGCTCTCAACAACACTGACATTAAGTCACATGGGGACAGACTTATTTCATTGGTTTGGGATGGACCTGGTACCACTATTATTTAAAACCACCCCAAGTGGTTCCAGAGTGCAGCTAGGGTTGAGAACCACTGCTACAAAGGCACGCACCATGCCTCTCGAACCAGAGGACGTGATGACCAGGCTCTGATCAGGAGCTGCAAGGCAGAGAACCACAGGCAGGCCGGGTGGGGAGGCACAGGAGAGCAATTCGACACAACGGAAACTGCGGACAATGAATACAGTCCCCTACTCTGGTTCTAGGACCACGCTCTCTTGCAGGTTAAAAACCAGTCAACATCTCCTCTGCATCTTTCCTTCAATTGCATAGGATTCTTTAAAATACACATATGTTCCTTGCTAATTATAAAAACAGGATACATGTTCACGGTAGAAAAACTGGAAATCACTGTCAAAGATGTATAAAAAAGAGACTTTTCAAATCTGTTACTTTAAAGAGGTACAAATCAATCAGTTTAAAAACATCCTAAAATTGATTGCAAAATCATGTGTGAAGATTCTGTTCTTGAACTCTCATCAACACGAACATCACCCTTTGGGGGAAAAAAATGCCTGTTTGATAGAGAAAGGGAAGCCCTTTGTCACTTTCACATGCATTTCCCTGTTACTTACCAGGCTCTGTGGCTTCTCGGTGTGGGGCCTCTTCCGCTGTGCATGGGTCACACGCTGGTATCTTTTCCTCATTTTATTTTGGAATGTGCTTCTTCCCAGTTTGTGAAGTTGTACTGAGAATATTAACTTTTTCTATTATACACTAGCAAACATTTTTCCTAAGGGTTTCTCCTGTTTTGTGTATAGTACTTTTGACATAAAGCTTCCCATTCTCATTATTTAAAAAGGGCAATAAACAGAACTCTTTGTTAAACTATTTCTAATATCTTTTGTATCTCTCCTCTCTACCTTCTTTGCGTGTTGACAAGCCCCTGGGACTTGGAGTTCGAAGATGGACAGTCACCTACAAACTGTGTAATTTAGGGCACACCACTTCACCTTTCTGGGCCTCCGTTTTCCTCCATCTGCACCCCAACTTTTGTCTGAATGAAATTCAGTCATTACTCTAATGGCAAGAACGTTGCTGTCTTACTCACCGATAGATCCCTAGCACCTAGAACAGATCTCTGCACCTGGCTAGGTACTCACTAAATATTTGTTCAATGATGAATAAATATCCGGCGTGGACCCTAGCACAGAGCAGGCAACCCGTAAATACTGGTCACCCACGGCAAGCCCAGACATCACTGTTCCTGAGAAGTCTTTCACAGGTCACAAGTGGTATCTCCCAGTCCTGCCATTTACATTTTCCCCTTATTCCCAGCACAGCAAAGTAGGTATTGGGTGTGCAGTAGAAGGCCAGGCCTATTCTGAGCACCCCTGGCGAGTGCAAAATGCATAGAACCTACCTAAGCCTAGTGCTGGCCCTTGCAGGATTTCATAATACATGTAGAACCATTAAAAGAGGAGGTGAGATGGGCAAGAACATGGGCCGGGAGCCTCACGGAGAAGGGAGATCAAGAAGAGGAAAGCAGGGGCAGGGAAGGCTCGTCAGAGGAGAGAGCACCAAGGGACTTGAAGGATGAGGGCACTTCGACACAGAGAAGAGGAAGCTGGCAGGCCAGATGGTAGAGCACGATCTAGGCTGATTTTCATCCCTAAGACTATTGGCCGAATGCGCTACTTGACCACGAGAAAAGTACATTTTATATTCATGGTTTCCCTCACCCGGGCTATTTTACTGGCTCATTGACACTTGTACCATATGCTAATGTATTGGTTTCAAGAAAAGCTCTCCTTTTATAGTTTTTACACATACAAGGGGGAAGTTTGGAAACCTTATAAAAAAATGTGAAATCCAGAACACTCAGCCAAATCAAGTTTTTCTTTTCTGTTCTAAATATGCTTCCTGAGTGGTTCGTGTTCAGATTCACAACTGGTTCTTCACCTTTTTTAGTACAGACCCCTTGGAGAAAACAGAGAAAAGACAGACTCCTCTGTCCAATCGGTACACGTAATTTTGCACATAAATTCGGGAGCTCTCAGAACTGCTATAGCCCATCCATTGACTCCAAGAGCTATACAGTGAACTCCTTGCATTAGAAGTTGGCCCTGAAGAGCATCCAGCAAACCCCAGACTTCAAGTTCTGTAGTCATAATCACTTTGGCTTAAAAAATATTTTTAGCATTTTGTAACTAGCCACAAAAACTGGATCTTTCCAGTTTACTTCTTTCCAGAGGTTATACCATTTTTCACTCGCAACCTACCTGAGCTCCTAGCCAAGAATCATGACCCATACAGCATGTAGGTGCTAAGTTAGGATAATACCAGCTGCTATGACAAACAAAGCCCCATGATCTGAAAGTCCTCACATAAGAGACATTTATTCATTGCTTGTGCAACTGTCCAGTGCAAGTGTTTCTGTTCAGCAGAGGAGCCTTCCACGGTGTGACCCAGGAATCCAGATTCCTTCCACATCAAGGCTCTGCACTGGCAACAGTGTTGCTGTGCGCATGGATAGCAATCTGGGGGAAGGGGAAAGGATCATGCATGGAGGATCCCACATAAGAGTGTTTTAGAGGCAAGGCCTGCAAGTGGTATACATCGCTGCCACTCACCTTCTATTGGCCAGAACTCAATCACAACACCATCCCCAATTGCACAGGAGGCTGAAAATGTCATCCCTGTGCCCAAGAAGAAGAAATGTGTTTGGTGAACAGGTATCCTGCCTCTGCCACAATGGGTGTCTACAGCTACTTTTGAAGAGCTCTGGGGCAAGCTGTCCAGAGTCCCCATGTAGCCATTATCCTTCCTCCTTATGTAGACTGTTTCTAAGGAGCTCTACCACTACCTAGAAGGCAGATATTTGCTCTGGCCTGAGACACATGGGACTTCAAATACAAGCTCTGCTAATGATTAGTGATATCCTTACTCCCTCTGTGCCTCAGTTTTCTCATCTGTAAAATGGACCATAATAATAGACCCAGCCTCATGACATTGGGTGGATTATATGAAAAGACACAAGTGGACCTCTTAGCACAATGGCTGACAAGTTGTAAGCACTCAAATGTCATCACACTAATGATACTAATAATTATTGTAACAAAATAATACTATTATACTATAGGCTAGTCCAGATTTTGAAAATAAAGAGAAGCTAAGAGATAAGCTAAGGCTCCTGTAAGAACTGAGAAAAACTGATAAGGTCTGGCCTGGATGGGGTAAAATGAAAAAGAATACCAGTTAAACAAGTGCTTCTATAACCATTATCTTGGATCAGAAAGAAATCAAAACTAAACAATTTGGGGATTTAAAGATACATTGGGAGAAGAGATCAGGACCTACAGAAATATAAAGTGACCCAGATCTCCAGTTTGGAGGTCCTTCAAGGCCACTCCCAGGCAAAATCAAGGTCTCTTATTTGTTCTCATTCTTCAGGTCTCTGCCACATTTCACAGAACACCTGGTTTTCCTATCACTGCAAGCGTCATTCTGACTTCTAGCCTAGCTATCCTCCTTCCATCGACTGACCACGCCTTCCCGGAGATCTTCCCCTGTCCCCTCAGTGTGCAGGCTCAGTCTTCAGCTCAGCCTGTTCCCCTCCATCCAGCCTCATCCCTGCAGTCGTCTGGAGAGCATTGCCAATGAGATCCAGTGACCCCTGACACCTAAATGAGTTCCTTTTCGCCGAGTAGCCTTTCTCAATTATCCTATTTCTATCAATAGACTGCCACAGGGGCCGTGCAGTGAGGAAACAGAGCCCAAGGAACCTTCAGTCCAACCAGGAAGAGCTACAGTGCAGCAAAAAGGCAGCCTCTGAGCATGAAAATGGCAAAGAGCTCTATTTCCAAAGTCAAGACAGGTATTAGGGGAATGGTCAGTAGGGCTGTAAGCCCACTTCCTAGGCTGTCTCCCAAAGCTGTAAAGCCAATGAATTTCCTGGGACAAAGCCCCAGTACAGAGAGTTCCACCACTGCTTTTCAGAACAAGATAGGTCCGGCCTGCTCAAACACACTCACATTCCCTTCTCAGCTGACTCAGTACCTGGAACACCAAGTTTGCATATCTATTTGAATAGAGACCAGAGGACATGGAAATAAAAGAAAGAATATTTACAATTTACCAAAATGAGTGTGTTAGTATCTTTTAAAACAAAAAAATTGTAGATTAAATTCCATTTTTATAGCCCAAGTTTCCGTCTCTTCTACAGGTTGTGTTATATTACATCAAATTAATTTTCTGATATCTGATCACTTTAGCTCAAAAGATTTTTTTTTAAGAAAAACTTTTTTTTTAAGTGGTCTCTGGGAACAGAAGTTTAGTCTATTTGGGCCTTCAGTGTCCTGGTGATTTGTCCTTGTCAATGATATGAGCAATGGCTCCCGTGCCTGGCACTGCGTCACAGTCCACAGCGTTCGGCATGGCGTGTGAGATGGTTCCAAACAGGTATTCTGGATCCACACTGAGCTCCCAGAGGGATTCGAACATACTGTGTATTCGTTCGGCGCAGGTGCCACTGACCACAGAGTCACCATGGGGCAGCCAATGGGGTCTACAGAGCAAAAGAAGAGCTTCAAGGGCTTCTGGTCCAACCCAGCAATGACTGGCTTGGGGTCGTAGGGGCCAAACAGCTTCTCATACAAGAGGTGGGCCACCATGCTCATGAGGGCGATGAGGCTTGATCTGCCCACCTTCCTTCAGTCGATAGAACTTGAGGCGCTGGGCAACAGTCTGGATATCGGTGGCTAGCCCAGCCAGGCCAATCGCCCACGGGAAAGATCTTCTGGAAATCCGTGGTCACCATCTGGGCCTGGATCCCTAAGTGCCTGCTGGCAGTGATGGCCACACAGTTCTTCCCCTCCATGGACACGACGGCCCGTCCATTATAGGGTGTAACAGACAGGATTGTGGTGTAGTAGGACCTCCAATCACCACAATCCAGGAGATGTTTTTGAAAGTGTTAAGGCTCTTCTCTTTTCCTCCCTGGCTGCTTGAAGACGGGCCACCATCACAAACGACACAGTAACTATCTGGACCACAAGTTCATGAACAACAGACTACTTCAGCAGAAACAAGAGGTCATCGACGTCCTTCACCGTGGGAAGGCAACAGTACCTGAGACAGAAATTTGGGGGAAACGAGCCAAAATGTGCAAGACCACACCGGACGTCATCTTTGTGTCTGGATTCAGGACCTGTCTTGGTGGTGGCAGGACAAAGGGCTTTGTCACGATGTGTGGTTCCTTGGATCACACCAAGAAAAACGAGTCCACAGACTTGCCAGACACTCTGCACGAGAAGCGCTCAGGAGCACAGAGGGAGGAACACAGGAGCAAAACGGGAAAGTCAGGGGCCTGCACAGCCCAGCACCGGCACCAGCAGAAAGCAATGCTGGGCAGTAGGAGTAAGGATTCCTCAGTGACTGCCTGTGTGAGTGTGCAGATTTTTCGTGAGAGGACCAATAAACTAAGAACTTTTATGTGAAAATAACAGTGTAAAGATCTTCAAGAAGTAGCAGCACTTTTAGGCCAACACACTGGCAATAACAGGCACTGAAGTTGGGGAGACGGGCTCCAACTACTTCCCTTCTCGATTCCTCATTATAACTGTCCTTTTGCAAATTTCTCAATTATAGTTTAAACAGTCCAGAAGATGCACTGATGTTATCTAATTCTGTTTACATTAAAATCTGCCTTTGCAGAACAAAGTCACAGCTGGGCATTGTGGAGAGATATGGTTCGGTTCTAAAAGAAACAAAAGCAAGTGTCCATGGTAGGACAATGGGCTGTGGCCTTTTCCTTTGCAATATTTTAACCCCTAAGTGCGAAATGATTACAACAAACCTTTTTTGAGGCAAAGGAAAGTGATGAAAGCAGACATTTTTATTCAGATATGTGGCATTTCTTTCCTTGGGAGCATTTAAGAGTACATACGTCTATCTACAACAGATGGCGTGTGTAGCAAGCAGTTCGCCTGCTACAGGAAAGTGGACAGAGTGGTCTTCTTAAAGCCCATTTGTAACCCATGATCCATAAAGCAAATGATGCTGTGACCTTTGTTCTAGCCAACTCTTTGTTAAAAAGTGTTAACAGATACGATAAGGGAAAATCACAAGCTGCTCTGGTTCCAAATAAAATGCCCCAAATCAGCCCTGAATATTATTTCAGAGGAAATAATGTCAGCAATTCTTTGGATCTCGAAGTTAGGTGTACACTTGGGGTGATACAAGCAATTCCAACTTTGAACAGAGCGGGTAAGTATGAGCCAGGAAGCTAGAAGCCATGCTTAAGTGATACAACACCACCACCTAGAGGTTAAATACTAAGGAACTGGACGCTACAGCTAAACCCGGGGAAAAGCTGGACAAGCACCGCCCAGACCAGAAAGGCACCCCTGCCTGCCTTCACACTGAGCTGCAATGAGAGAGGATTTAAATGAAAACGGGTTTTCTTCAACATATGAAATACTGAGGAAACATTAGAGTACCAAGACAAGGTTCCCCCATCACCACCTACAGACCAGGTCTCAGCAGAGAACAGGCCCACCCATGGCAAAGTTCAGCGAGGAGTGCAGTAGCCTTTTGTGAAGAATGTGGCATTTAAGCCAAGCTTAGTAGGGTAGTAGTTTCTACAGCCCAAGGGAAGCAAATTCCAGGCTCCAGGAACAGCATGAGCTACTGAGCTCAACTGTGAAAACCTACAAGCTTTACAACCAGTTCATTGAAGGTTGTGTAGACACTTGAAAAATGGAATAAAAATCTTTTTTATTCCACAGAAAACTTTTTAGTAGAGTATCCTTCGGTACACTTTATTATATGCTGCTTGAATAGGCACTTCATAGAGGGTCAAATAAACTTAGGAACATGGGATACAGACCACGGCAGACCTTTCCATTGCAGGTCTTCTCAAATATTGCGGAGCCTTCAGTATTTGACTGCACATAGGGACTTCCCAAGAAGAGAGTGCAGAATGCTGTTTCCCAAATTTAACTATTAAATTCATTTTCTGCAAAACATCTCCTGAGCAAACCCTCCCTCCCCACTGGGGAAGCAAGGTCAAGTGGCAGTTGAAGGATGCAGGTTCTACAATCAAACTGCACAGATTCCAGCTCTAATACCACCACTCACACCTGAGCCTCCCTCGGACTGTTTCTGCGACTGCAAAATAGCGACGACGTACACCTACCTTGCAACCTATTGTGAAGACTGCAGAAGGTAATACACACAAACCACTAAAATCACTGGTCCCTCCTTATGCTCAGTCTCCCAACCCTGTAGGAGCACTTCAGGGAAGAGGCTATTAACAGAAATGTACTCCAGCTATGCCCAACCGCTTGCTGCCTACATTCCCTGAAAAAAACTATGCTCTTTCCGGCTCTCTCAGGGTGGGAAGTGTTTGTTACTTTACTGGCTTGGATGGAAAACAATAATGTAATTTACTAACCTCTCTGGGGAGTAATTGGAAGAGCTTTCAGCATTAGCAAAACAAAGCAGGACAAAAAACTGTTAACAAAGCCTACAGATCACACACATTGCTGTCCCCAACTACAAAGTTTGTAACTACCAGAATTTTATCTTTGAAATCACTTCTGTGTAAGTACAGAACTCAAAATTTGGAAGTAGATTAGCACAACTCACGGACACCATTATACACGTCTGTGTGTTTATGTGCATTGTGTGTGTGCAAGAACACACAAATGTGTGAATGGGGGAAAAAGTGCTGTGTGGAACAGATGGAAATACCTTGCTGCAAAAGACTTTAAAGGTTTTACTTCACCATCTGTCCCAGCTCTCTCTGAGGTAGCCTGGTAAAGGTAAACATCCATTGGGGTGGAAAAAAATATCAGGCAAATCCTTTTTACTAATTTAATGATTCTTCCACTTCCCTTCTTCTGAGTTATCTCCTTTCCTCATTCTTATTTCTATTTCATCATTTTCACCTCTTCTCCTTTCTCCGAACTTATAATTTACCATAGTAGTGATTAAAAATATTTCTTAGGCACTTATGTGCCACGTTAGTCATCTAGAGGCATCACCTGCATTCAATCAACGGGAGGAGCCTGAAGCTAAAGGTAAAGGCAGGCAGCACTGGGCTGCCGGACCTGGAGCACAGGCCCTGCCAGGCCACCAACCAGACCTATGATGAGGCGGCCACCCTTGGTTTACCCAGGACAGTGCAGTTTACACCTATAGCGCTGGCATCTCTCTCAACAGTATCCTGGTCTAAAGCTTAAGTTATATGGTAATACCACCTATAATCCTAGAAGAGGCTGTTTAATCCTCTGGACTAAAGTTTCCATAATTTGAAAAAGAACACAGGATTTGATAGTATTTTAAGCTTTTCTTCCCATTCTGTTTCTGTCATTTCTATTTCAGAGTTTTAAAACTGAACTACCAAAGTAGCCCAATCATAAAAGACCTTTCAGTTTCCCACCCTTTTATAAGCTAATGTATACTCCAATCAGTTTAGTCCCAACCTAACTATATAAGCATCTATATAAACAAACACTGATTTAACTGACATTTAAGGGTCAATAATGAGTATCTTAGGGACCAGAAGAAATGCATCACAAGCTGGAATCGGTACAAATTTTTAATATAGCGTTGTACTTAATTCATCTCCTCCCTAGCTTGGATATAATACATCAATTATGCCAGGCCCTGCACATTGCCCACCATGAGTGAGATCTGTTCATATGAAACACCACAACCAAAAAGCCATTTCACCTGGCTGCAGACCCCCTATCCTAAGCAGAAATGGCCCAGGAGAGCTGTTTGGATACGAGGCATGAAATTCCTGCATCATGACATAACCTGAAGTCCTGAAACAAGCACGTTACCTGTTGGAGGCAGCAGGGGAAGGAAACGGGTGGTAACACGAGAGTGGGGCAGCCCTGTGTTCTACCATCCCACCCACCCCCCCCCCCGCCCGACATCTTAGGCAAAGAAAAAAACTGATTCTGGTGTAAATACATTTATTGATACCCATTTTATATAGCTCAATGAAATAATCTATAAATATAAAAGCATTTTTCTTTTGGATATCACCATGGTCCATGTAAATCCTCAGCAGTCAGTCACCTGCAGAAAGCACTCCACGTCACCATCAGGCTTACACACCTGAATATACATATTTCATTAAACAGTGGCACTTATGTACTCAAGTGGTCCAGTGGCTTTGGAATATGTGACTACTGGGCACGTGGAGGAAAAATAATGTGTGAGTTTAAATCAATAGGAAGGGTATCAACCAACGACGAAAAGAAACAATTATGAACCAACATGCTAGGCGAAGGAAGTGCCACAGTTGACACCTGGTGGCAGGAGACTGACGACGAAGTATGCTGAACGATACCTGTGTGGTGCCAAGTGCTCCCCACAACTCCCAGAGGGCAGTCCACCAGTGCCTTAGGGGTCATTCATGGTCAACAAAACAGCAGTACTTAAAGAGTCTAGACGGCTTAAAATAAAAGGTATGTAGCTGCTGGTATCAGATTGAAAGAAAAATGAGTTGAATATTTCAATGACATAATGAGTTTCTCCCCCAGAAAGAGGAGACTATGAGAACATTTTAATTCCCTTTGCTACACTGATCGTGATCACTTATCTTATGCAGGAGAAAGAATCCAGTATCTGGTACCCAAAACACAGGTGCACAAATTTTCTTCTGTTTAAAATTTTTTCCTCAATGCTTCCACTGTTGGACTTTGCCCTTGACCTGATGCAGCACAAAATGTTCTCATTTCTTCAGTAACAAATACAGGAATGTCCTTTGCTACAGTCAGACCATGAGTCTTCTGAGTGAGCAAGCAAATGCATTTAAAAGGTCTTAGGTATGCAATGCCCGAAATTGAAATCTGAGGCAGTGTTAGAACTTAAGCAAGGCAGCATTTTTAGAGACTACTCAACTGAAAACCTAAATGAAGCATATAAAAAAAACTCAGTTCTATTATTTTCAACTGGTAAATGATGGCAACATTCCCTCCTGGTAAGGATGGGTAAGTAGTGTTATCTCCAGTCCAAAATATCCCAACTACTTAAAGTAGGACCCCAAAAAGGAGAAACACATACTTGAGTTCTGTAGGTTCTAGAATTCTTTTTTTTTTTTTGCCATTTTTTAAAAAGAAGAAATAGTAGTTTCAGTTGTACACCACTGATTGAAGGGGTTTTCATCCAAATGAAAAACTCTGCCCCTCATCTCTAGTGGGACAGGCACCAGATTCCCACAAGCAGCAACTCCCATGTCCTGTGTCACATGGCGTCTGACCCTGGAGTGAAGAGTAAGCTGACGCAGAGCCCCGACCACTGGAATCCAGGCTAGATGGCGTTTCGTGGTGTGCCGTTGTGTGCCAATGCTTTCAAGCTGGGGACACTGGTCTGGTGACCACAGCCCCTGTGAGAAGTCACGCCCACCTCAAAAACCTCATGAATAGCTTTTCGGAAACAATGGAAGTTGTAGTCTATTAAACCTGCAAGAGCAAAAAAAGAAGATCAGTCCTCCTGAATGTCAACAGTGAAATTATTTACTAGGACACACTGGTGACAGAAATAAGTCATTGATACGCATTATACAAACACACATCCAAATAAGGAATTCTCAACACCGAAAACAAACAAAGCATATGCCCAAAGTGTTAACACTGGTTACCTCTGGAGTCTGGGAGTGGACAGGTTAACATTAACAAAATAAATGAAATAATATTAATCGTTTAATATTCATTAAAATCTCAGGCAAAAGGGTAGGGACTTGTTGCAGTGAATAACAGATTCTGTAGATCCATAGGTAGTTAAATTAATACGATGTAAGTACTTTCTGAACTCTAGCGTTCTTTTGAAACAGAAGATGATACATACACAGGGTGAGCGAAGGAGGTTTATAGGTGTTCATATGGAAATAATGCAATTAATAAACAGTAACACAAGAATGAACTCTGTGCTTCACACACCCACAGCTACAAATCTACTTTCTGCCCACCCCCATACATGCTGACTTTACAACCTCAGGGAGGAGGTTGCTGCAGCACCACCAATCTGCAGGGATCTCGATCCTGGAATCGCTGATGGGGGAAATAAAAAAGAAACCCAAGACACAGTTCCAAGTAACAAACAGTAAGTTCTAGCGAAGATTCATTGTGAGCAATACAGGAAAGGAATGGAAAAAGGAGGACACTGAATGCCCTCTTACCTGCAAGAGTCCTTCCAGCAATACCACCGCACAATTATCTGACCATGAAAAAAGTAACCTTGGACACCAAAAAAATGCCGTAACTAGTAACAGAGTAGGGTGGCCAGGATGGCCGTGAAACAAAGGGGAAAATGTTCAACAGCTCTTGACACCATGGCAAGATAACAGTCAAATATTTAAATGGGACAGGAACATGGGCCCAAGTCAGAGCTGCAGATGTGAGTTTTTCAGTCAACCACGTAGAGAAGATGAATGGAAGCCAAGGGCTGGATGAGCTGACCGGGAGACATGAGCAGAAAGATTTGACTCTGAAGAACTCTCAGAACCAAGAAAAAGAAAACAGTCCAAAGAAACAGGAGGTGGGCGGTCAGAGAAACAAATACATGAAACAACCAGCAGGTTCAGCTTTACGACAAAGCAGAGAGAGAACAAGACTTCAAGTGGGGAAGAAGAAAGCTTCAAGTAAAGAGAGAAGGACAGAGTAATATTCTTCAGAAGGCTGAAGAGGCTACAGAATGAGGAAAGGCCACTGAAGGCAGCACGGAGGTAACCTGTAACCTCCAAAAGAGTGACCTCAGGAACTGGTTCAGCTGGAAGCCAAATGACAGGAAGCTGGGTAACGAAAAGATCTGAAATAACAGAGGTTGGAATTAAAAACTTGATTTAAAATAGAAGATCGAAAGGAAGGAGTAAGTATGACTATATATGGAAGGGAAGAGACAAAAGTAGTTTGAGCTTTTAATCATCTAACAGCAATTTTCAACCTTTTTCATCTCACGGCACCACAAATTACATACTAAAATTCTGCAGCACACCAAAAAATTATTTTTTGCCAATCTAACACCAACAAAAAACAGGTAGCATTTTGATTCATTCACACCAAACTATGTTTTTATTTGGCAATTTAAGGAAAAAGAGGTCAGTGCTCCTGACTAAATAGTCAGTTATTGCATATTCTAAAAATTCTTGCAGCATTCCAGTTGAAAATCGCTGGTCTAATACTGCATTATTATTTTCTCATTTTCAAGAACCTACAAAATTATGGCAAGAGACCTTAACATAAAGACAGCGTTTTAAAATGCCATTACCTTTTCGTTCAAAACTTTCTTCCCTAAGAATGCAGACCAGTGCCAAAAATTTAGTCACTTCCTTCAAATAAAGGACAGTTGTATTATTCAGCTTGATAATTGCCATAGATTCTTTGTCATAGGCACTGCCACTGCCATCTTCCTTTAACCTGTTTCAAAAGAAAGTACTGCTCATTACTGGGTTCTCAACTAGGTACTTTGTCGCATTTCATTTGCAAAATGACAAGTTTTTCTACCCAGTTTCCCAAATATCTTTTGAGAAAGAAGAACACAGGCTTAAAAATACTGGCACAGATGTTCCTCTTTAGGTGGACAGGGTTCCCAGACCTTGTGCAGCACCCCAGGCATTCACACCTTCATCTCATTCACCTACAGAGCAAGAAACACAGCAGGCTCACACCTTCCCTCGGCTAATCTGTGCTGACACGGTCTGCAAACAGTGAAGGCCCTAAAATACAACAACTGCCACTAGTGCAAAAAGAGTAAGAAAAAAACTAAAAGACGCAGTCTATCAAAGACACTGGAATCCCAATGCCTGAAAGTAAGCCAGCCTTACAGGGTTTGAGAATTCCCATTCATTAAACTAGCACTGTCGTTCATTCTAGAATTGTTCAATGAAGTCTCCCTTCAAAAAATGTTAATCAACAGTCAAGTAAGAAGCAAATTAAACTATAATAAAGCAAACCAAAGTGCACGCGTTGATTGTGTTAAGAATAATGTGATAGTGGGTATTTTTCTTTCGTAAGTTACTTTATAATGTATTTTACAATATACCTTATACTGAAAATAAACTTTATATCTCCTTTTCACTTTTTTAATTACAGAAAAAATTGGTTCATAAAATTTTTATTGGTTTTAAAGAAAAAACAAATGTTCTACTCATTCGTTTTTTAAATTAGGAATGAAAACATGAAACTCTACTGAATATTATAAACGGACATCTCATTTTCATTATGGAAAAAGTTAAAACAAAGAAGGCCATGTAATCACAACAGTGAAAAAGACAAATGGAACAGACAAGTAAAGAACAGGTGAGACCAATGCACTCTGCTACTCAGAGGCAGCTAAAGAAAGACACTGACAAATTAAGCAAAAACACCAAGGTGAAGCGTAGGGACAGAGAAATGGAAGAGGAGCTTCGACTAGGTTGAGCAGAGAAGAACAACAGATAAAGGGCGCAGGTTCAGAAAGCAAAGGCAATGTCAGAGCATCAGACAGTGCTGACATTAACAACACGGCAGTGATCTTCAACCTCTTTCATCTCACGGCACACGCAAACTAATCACTAAAGTTCGGCAGCACACCAGAAAGCATATTTTTTGTTGATCTGACAAAAAAAATAGATATAACTTTGATTCATTCACACCAAATGGCTATTGTATTGGCTGTTGTCAATTTTTTAATTTGACAATCTAAGGGAAAAGAGGTCCGTCAGGTATTGCACGTTTTAAAAATTCCCGCAGCACACCGGTGTGCCTGCTGTGGCGCACCAGGTGAAAACGGCTACATTAGGGGAGTCAGGGCTTTCAGAGGCAACAGAGGTTATTGGCTTTTGAAATACCAGTAATTCTCCAAAGTTTTCACTCATCCTCTGGGATAATGTACAAAATCATATCTTTGTTGGCTTTTGTCAATTTCTGTATGGAGTTTGGTGAATTTCTATAAAGGAAGAGTTTATATTTCAAAGATTTACTTTGGAAACTCAGTATAAGGGTCAAATTTTTAAATGTATAGTCCTTCTGGCACCCAAAATTTCAACTTCCTTAGGGATCCCTCATTCCACAAAGCCTGAGGTTAAATTAGGAACCAGTACCCACTATGTCATTCAGAGTGCTTTAAATAAATTAATAGTCCCTTGATCTAGCTAAGTCCCTAAGTAAGGAGATGCAGTACAACCCTCCCCGCCACCCCCGCTGCCAAATAATGGCTCTATTAATTGCTCTAGAAAGTCTGGCTCTAGTCACACTTCTTCAACTGTTCTTACCCATCCTCTCTGAAGGAGTAAGACCCAGCAGCCTACCTACAGAGAAACCATGTGCTAGACTGAAGCACTGTGGTCAGAACAAGTCCACCGCAGGCAGTACTTACTAGAGGCCTCAGAAATTAATCCCCCTGACAAATCAAACTGGTGGTTTTCCACCTGAGATCCTGGAAAAATACATACATAACTTACCCATATATACAAGACACATCAATTACAACATCAATCATGTCACAACAAAGTTCGTAAGATTGCATATCCACAGGAGAACTATCTGTTGCAATGTAGATTTTGCTGACAACATCGAAGAGAAAAGCTTTTTCAATACCTGAATTCTTGGAAAAAAACAAAATAGGAGAAGTGTTCAGTTTGCCTTTTTTTTTTTAAGAATCACAATTTGCAACTTATCAAAGATCTTGAATTATTGATGAATATCCAAGGACATTTTTAGTGGTACAACCCGATACCAAAACAACCAAATAGTACTGGGTTGAGGCACTTCCGTTGTCCAACAAATAAAAATGAAATTATTTCTCTACTACGACTTACTGACATAATTGCATCAGTCAAATTTGTGTTTTCTTCCTCCTCTTTACTTAAATGAATTATTTTCTAAAACACCATAAAAAAAGATTAACAAAAAAATTCCTCCAAAAATCAAGCCACACTACATTTTCATTAACCTTTCTTGTTAATCAGTTTGATTTGAATGACCTTGCCATAAGAAAGGCTTTACGTGACCATCAAAAAGCCTAACACAAAAGCCCAAAAGAACTGGAGATCACTACACACTGAGTCCTTCAGTAATGTTTAGAAAATATTAATGGCTGAATGCTAAACTTATTGGAGGGAAATGCTTTATTAAGCCAAATCCTCAAAATACGTGAATGTAAAATATGATACCAAGATTAGTTAGCCAGAAAATGAAAAGATCAATTTTTCAATGTGACCTCCGTTACAACAGACAATAAACTAAGCCAAATTCCCAAAACTCAGTCTTTTCCAGGTGAGTCTTTACTCTTCTTTCAGGAAACAGATATCATGAAGATATTTTTAAATTAAGAAAGCACGAGAAAACTTTTCATCAATTCATTTTAAGACAAAATTGGTTAAGTACTAAGGAAAGAATTCAGAAAATAACAAGCCACTTTTAATGTTATTTATTTTATATGTTAAGTGTGTCATTCGTCTTTAAACTTGATCCAGACAAATTCAAATGATTTTCTTTGGAGAATTTGATAATACAAATATATTCAATGAAAATGAAACCAAAAACTATAGTGAATTAAATAGCTCACTTACTGATATAAAAATATTTAATAGGTTTTCCAAGGTTGGCAGTTGTGGAATCAGTTTCTGTACCACCTTACTAAAGGCTTCAAATATTGAATGATCATAGATACTAGTCAAATAAAAGCTGAAAAACATAACACAGTTTGATTAATTTGAAAAGTCTCAAGTTGGGTGACAATTATCACAACACACAAAATTTTAAGTTTCTTAACATTGATTTCAGTAAGTTCAAAGAAAGCCTTTTTATCTTGTCTACCATTCCCAGAGTTCAAGGTGACAAATGAGGTATCCCCGCCTGGTCTGGCTCTCCAGCCCTTTTATTGCACTTACACATCAAGCAATTGAAATAATACTCAGGAAAGTATTTTCAGAAGTGGAAACTTGAATATTCACCTAAGTCCTTGCAATTTGATTCAAAAACCCTGGTTTCTTAAGCCCATAACTAACAAAAATCCAGAGAAATCTTTGAGGAGCCCTGATCAGGTGGTTCAGTTGGTTGGAGCAGTGTCTCATACACCACAAGGTTGTGGGCTCAATCCCTGGTCAGGGCACATACCCAGGTTGTGGGTTCGATCCCTGGGAGTTTTGTGTACGAGAGGCCAATCGATCCAATGTTTCTCTCTCTCTCAAATCAATAAACATATCCTCAGGTAAGGATTAAAAAATAAAATTAAATTTAAAAGTAATTTAAAAAAGAGAGAGAAAGCTTAGAGAAGACATGTGATAGTTAGTAAACAAGTATATGTAATTTGGTCTCTACTGAAATGTCACCACCTCCGAAAGTTCTTTCCTGACCCCCCCCAACTTAGAATAGTACCTCTGTACCCATTGCTTTCTACCTCTTTTCTCTAATTTATTTCTCTTCATATCCCTGACAAGAACTTAAAACTACACTATACGTTTATTTATAAGTGCTTTTGAGCTCTCATTCATTAGAATGTAAGCTCCACGAAAAGAGACTTTGCCCGTCTTGCCTGTAGCTGCAATCCCACTGCCCTAAACAGTGCTCATAAATATTTGAATAAATAAATATAACTGGTACTTAGAATATATGTAAATAACTTATTAAAAAGGATGGGACAGACACCCTGGCTGATGGAGATCAGTGGTTGAGTGGCGGCCTGCGAATCAAAGGATGCATGGTTAGATTCCCAGTCAGGGTACATGCCTGGGTTGTGGGCCAGGTCCCCAGTAGAGGGCCCGCGAGAGGCAACCACACACCGATGTTTCTCTACCTCTCTCTCTCTCTCTAAAAATAAATAAATAAAATCTTTAAAAAAAAAAAAGAATGGGTCAGGAATCTGGTGGACTAAAAGGATGTAGAGTGGAGAAATAACATCTATATATTTAACAAAACACATGTATTTGAGAATGTGAGTGGAGGGGGCAGAGTGGGACCTTGAACAATTTAAAGAGCATGAACCCTTGCTGTTTATTGTTATTCTGCCTGCTTTTTCACTCAGGGAGTATACTCTTCATTATACAGTTGTCTCCCTGACATATTTGTAAATACATATTACAAAGTCAGAAAACACAGAACTGTGGGTATCACATTTTTCAGGTAATTTAAAGATACAGTACTTTCAAGGAGCTGACCTAAGAATTCAACCTTATGCAACATGAGGCTCTACTCCAGACAGAAGAGCAAGGAAATAGGTGAGGCCAAGATGACTCCCTAAAGGCACTAAGGACAAAGGAATATTTTAGTGTTTTCTTAGGCAAAAAGGTTAACAACGTGAGAAGGTCCTACAGGGACAGCGAGGCCTGGAGGTGGATAGGGACTGGGAGAGCAGGGTATTTTAGTGTGCTGAGTTTCTGGAAACCAGAAATCAAATGGAGCCTCATCCATAGGGCTGCTAGTAATTATTAAAAGCTTGATGCAGAATTCAGAGGTTAACAAGGCATGGGGCTTTAAAAAGAACTGGGGAGTGGGGCACCCTGGAAAGGGACATAGAGTATCAGAAGGATTCCCATGGGCACTGGGGAACACAGGACCAGTCATGGCTTCAAGTCCATTACTAGTAATGGATTCCCAAAAAATGTGATTGATGAATTTTATGGGGAGGCACTTCCACTTTCTCTTATAAATACTGTACTGCTGTTTTTGTTTGATACATGAATTACTTAAAATATTTTTAAATTTTAATCTAGGAAAACTAGAGATCAACGAGACTTTTCTATATGAGTTCCTAGAACTGAAAGACCAGAGTCTGAAGCCCCAGGGGATAGATATTTCAGGCAAGGATGGGGCTTGGCTTCAACCTAGAAGGAAGTCATTGTAACAGACCAGGGATAAGGAAATAGCTACACTTCTGTCTCTCCCATGCTTCCCCTTTAAGCTGTTTCTATCATCAGCTGTTTATATCACCAAAAGAACATTTTTTTGCTCATTTCTAACTGTAACACCAAAAAAATATATAATAACGATTTAATGGTATTTAATTATGAATCAGCAGTTCTTCAAACTTAAGAGCAGCCCTACAGATTTACAGGATAAACTCACCTAACCCAAACTTGAGTTTCATAAAAGCATAAAAGTGTTTTTGAAAAACATGAACAAGATACATTAGAGTCCAGACTTGAATGTATACCCTCTTTAAAAGGCTCTTCCTACTGCCTGGCCAGGTGGCTCTGTTGGCTGGAGCATCAATCCACACGTCAAAAGGTCGAGGATTTGACCCCCTGTTGGGGCGTGTACAGGAGGCAGCCAATCAATTTTCTCTCTCTCCCCTCCTCTCCTTCCACACCCCCCTTCCTCTATCTCTAAAAATAATAAAAAATTTCTTTAGATAAGCATTTTAAAAAAAACTGAAAACTCAAGCTACAAAGATCTACAGCAAATGTAATAGCCCTCGAACTGAGGTAAGGGGGGGAAAAACTGATGAGATCAAAAAAGAAGGAGAGTCCCAAAACAGTTTTAAGCCATGAAGAAATGGACTGACTCCAGTCTCTTGGGATGAATTTGGAAAAGCACCAACAGAAACACTTCATGTGACTTCAACCTCTAGGAAGATGAAAAAAAGAGGAAAAGTAACTTCTCAATAACATCAGGTTCCCAAAATTGCTTGAATTCAACAAAGAGGTCAAAAAATGTATAGATTTGGGATGCATATACCAGTAACAGAAAGTTATGTGTCTGCAATGACAGAGATGGGAATACATTTACACACAGTCCAGGGCTCCCACACCAAACACACACGTTGTTACCTAAGGTGGAGTTTTTCTAGCCCAGCATCTGCAAGGTCATCATTGGCCCTTTGATGAATGTCCCTCTGTGTTTCTATTTTGTGATCATCAGATAGGCCATCAACTTTGTGAATAAAAACCTCAAAATTCATGTCTGGGTTAACTTTGTAGGCTTTAGAAACAGTAATGTGAAGTCTTGTTAAAGCCTCCATGTAGTCATCCTGTAAGTCAGAACAAAATAGTTTTAAAAAAGAAATCTGATAAAAGTCATGAGTTAAGAAAGCCTCAAAATACCTCCTTTCCCAACCACAGAAAATATAGTATCTTAATTATTCATAAATATGCAAACATTCAAATACATTCACTTATACCACTAAATTGATTTTTAATCTCTTAAGATTAAAAATTGCAATTACCAAATTAATCTGAGGGTCTGCCATTTGCTAGGTCCCAAATAATGCTTGCTGGGCTGAACTCAAATCTGCACCATTAAAGAAATTATTCACTTTAATATTTACTGACTCAGTTCTTACATTCCTCCTTATATTATGGGCGCTGAGGAGATCTTTTCAGTGACATCACCATCGTAATAGTGAAGGAGAACAATATCTACCATTAACAAATAAAAATGGGAAGCTGCACATTAACTAGAACGTAAGGACATAAATCGTATCTCCTAATCATCTGCTATTCTGTGCTCGCACGATGGCGAGTTTGCTCCCGAGGCACATCCGCGGTGGCATCTCTTACACTGCTAGGGAATCAACTAGCAAAGAAATGAGCTGTAAGAAGCACATGACAAAGAAGATAAACAACTCTGCTTTGTTTCTACATCTTTTGCCAGCAAAGAATTGAAATAAACGATCACTCCTAACTACCTGTGCGTCAATGACATATATCAATGCTCCTGTTCCCCTGAAGATCATCTCGTAGTCAAAAGTTGGGTCAAAAAAGTCCATTTGCCCTGGAAAATCCCATATTTGGAAATTCACAAAGGAGCTATTGGAAATGTCATCTTTATAAATCTTGTTGGTACTTTCCAAAAAGAGAGTCTCGTTGGGTGACATTTTATGAAACACCACCTGTTAAAAGAAAGACAATTTCATAACTGTTCAACTTTGTATTAAAAGTTGAAAATTCTCCCCTGAATTAACCTGAACAACCTGATCCCACAGCAATAATTTTGAACAAGGTAAAAAGTAAATGGTGTATTCACTGGTAATCACCATCCTTCTACTTCCGACGAAACAGAACACAATGCCCTGACAGACATGGCTCAGTTGGTTGGGTGTCACACAGCAAAACAAAAGGTTGCCGGTTTGATTCATGGTCAGGGCACATGCCTGGGTTGCAGCTTCGGCTCCCAGTTGGGCTGTGTGAGAAGCAATCAACTGATGTTTTTCTCCCTCCCTCTCCCCCTCCCTTCCCATGTCTCTAAAAAATAAATAAATAAAATCCCCTTTTAAAAAAAGACACCAAATTACTTCCCATTCAACCCATTATGAAGCTGAAACTTTTCTATTTTCTCTGCACCATATTCAATACAAGCAGTAGCACTATATCTCATCTCAATTAATTTTTTTCTGTTGAATAGTATTAATTTTACAAAAATCTGCTTTAAGATTATGAAAGCTTATAGCTAAAGCTAGAGAAGTTTCATTCATTGAAAACTTATTGGATGCCTACATTAGGTTCCAAAGAAGGGTTAGAAATTAAACGGAATGAACCCTGCCCTCACTGAGTTTGCAGTCTTGGGGAATAAAACAAAAGCAGTAATTTTATAAAGTAGAAAGTGATATATGAGGTAGAGGAGAGTTAGGAATTGACAGGGAAATCCCATGAGAAAAGAAATGGTAAACGCAATTGTTAAGAATCACAATAATCACATTCCATAGAACTCTAACACAAAACTAATTTACCTCTGTTACTTTCTAGAAGAGAAAATGGACAGTCACTCCCAAGGTTCGGTCAGCAATAGTAATAATAAAAGAATTAAGACCGGTTTGCTAAAAACCTACCATAAATGTACCCAAATTTTGTCGTAGAGGAGAAAAGCAAGCAATCGCATAAATTGAAAACAATGACTACTTTTCAAAAATACTGTCTACAGCGCAGGCTAGTGTGGCTCAGTGATTGAGTGCCGGCCCACGAATCTAAGGGTCGCTGGTTCCATCCCCAGTATAGGGCACATGCCTGGGTTGCGGGTCAGGTCCCCATTGTGGGGCACGCAAGAGGCAACCACACATTGTTGTTTCTCTCCCTCTTTCTCCCGCCCTTCCCCTCTGGCTGAAAAGAAATCAAATCTTTAAAAAGTATATTGTCCACAAAATATTACATAGAAGTGTATTTTGGATAGACCTTTGCAACAGAGTGGAAAGAGCCAAAAAGCAGTTATCTGGCATTTTACGACCTGGTCAACCTTGCCTCTATTTCCCCCTTACAAAAAAGTGCATAGCCCTCCACTCGATCCTGACAGACCCCAAGTGAAAGCAAATGGATTGACGACCTAAGTCTGCAAATATTCTTAAGGTCTCAGAAGATTTCTGTAACCACACACAGGAGTAGTATCACCAGCAATTACACACGCCAAGTCACAAGTACTAAAATAAGTAGAATAGCCCCCAATACCCAATAATGTTACAGTAAACTGCTCCGTACTAGTGACTGAGCAAGCATTAAAATTGCCAGTGACTTTGTCACAACTCTTTCTTATGCTATTCCCTGGGGCTCACCTGGGAAGCCCTTCAAACCTCAGGTCACCTAAAGTGCGTGGAACACACAAAAACTTAGCAGGGGAACGAGTCCGTTAAGTTCTCCAACTCAGAATTGGGGAGTACATCAGTTTCGTGTAAGGCACAGGGCTGGGTCCCAGAAGGCGGAGGTCCCCAGCGGTGCCACAGGCACCTGCCTCCCGCCAGCCAGTTTCGCCTTCGGGGACCCACTCGGCCTCAGCTGAGTTGGGCGTGGACTCAGAGGTCGGAGTCCTCGCGCGGGTCGCGCCTCGACTCTAGTCCCCAGAGGAGAAGAGAAAGTGTGGTGGGAGAGCCTTGCAGGCCAGCTCCAGCCACCGCCCTCCTCGGGGGCCTCCCCCGCCCGGCCCCCGGGGCGCGGCGGAGGGACGCACGGCATGGCCCCACTCACCTTCTGGATAGAGGACTTGCCGCTGCGCCGGAGCCCCATGAGCAAAATCCTCGGCTTGGAACTGTCAGCGACCCCTGGGCCACAACCTCCGCCAGCCCCCGCCCCAACCCCGCCGCCCGCGGCTGCCGTCTCCTCTTCCTCCTCCTCCACGCCGTAGCCGAAATCCTTCGGGAACGAATCCGCCGCGTTGTAACTGCCTGCGAGGGGCGTCTCCTCCGCCCCGTACTGCAGGGACATGGTGCTACAGAAGCCACCAGTGCCCTGCCAGGACAGGCCAGGCCAGGCCGCCGCCTCCCCAATTTACCACCGCCACCGCCCCCGGCAGCCGCCACCAACATGCGGCCCACCCCCCCGAGCCCAGCTCTCATTGGCTCTACTCAGAGGCCCACCCGTTCATTGGCTGCCCTAGCTGCCATTCGGGGACAGCAAGGTAGGTGGTGTGCATCACGTGCCCGGAATCACCTGACTCGGAACCAAGGAGGGGGAGGAGGAGTCACAAGGAGGGGGAGGAGGAGTCACGAGGAGGGTGGCCCCGCAGGGGAGCCCTCTGCTCTCCGCCCCAGCCTGCACCTCTGTCCTGGCCAACCACGTTCATTGTTTCTCACCGGCCGCCCGACTTCCTCGAAATTCTGGAGACTAATGCAACGGGAGATGCCCTCTGGGTATTTAGAAGAACTGTCTTCCCAGTGCAATTGTACTCGCCCAATCGAATACTTACTGATGTCTGCGAAGTGCTGGGGCACAAAACTAGAACCGACTCGGACCCTGCCTACCCTCCAGTCGTTTGTAAGTAGTGTCGGTACCAGTGGGGCAGTCAAAGGTACAAATAATAATGGTTGTTGGTAGTTGAAAGGGTGAGAAAGTCTGCAAGGAGCTGGTCTGTGGTCAGATGGATAGATATGGTTGAGAAATGCAAAAGTATGGATAAGGAGCCAGACAGGGCCAGGGCAAAACCTCTAACGCGACAGTCGTGAATGTGATACAGTTGGTTCTAGTAGGTAGAATAAACTTCAAGTCATTGACAGTGGATACTGCTACCACCTCAAACTCAACATGACTCAATTTTCCTCCTTCCCATCTAGTCAAAGTCTACTCCAGTAATTCCATGCCCCCGCTCCCTGCGGAGAACATTGCACCCCCACATTGACCAAAAGAATAATGAAAGCAAATCAAAAGAAATCCTTGTCACCAAATGTTTCAGAAAGCTTGAGGAATTTTCACCCTTGATATGTTTTAGAATTGGAAATTCGACAAAAGATATTCCTCTTAAAGTGGGAGTGGGGGGTGGTACTGGTCTTCCAAGGAAACTAACTTCTTGAAGGGAGAGCATGTTCGTGCACGTCTGGGACTTGGTTATATCTGAACCTAGAAGTTAAAAGGTGGACACATCCTTAGCGATCTAGTCCAACCTATCACATAAAGAGGATCCACTATACAGCATTTGATAGACAAAGCATGCACTTCAGTAGTTCCAAGACAAGACAGCTTACTATCTCAAAAAGGAGTCAATCCCACTGTGGTAAAACTTTAAAATTCTCTTATTCAGGCCAAAAGTGATACTCACTGGAGCTTATAGTGGAGCAACACAGGAGTAGTCTTCTGTCATGTCAGCCCTAGATTGCAGCTTTCCTTATCCACTAAATCTTTTCTGTTCCACGCTAAACATATACAGTTCCTTCAACCATTCCTTCTGTGCTGATGTCCAGTAGAACATTCTGACAGAAATGTCCTACATCTGTACTGGTCACTATAGTAGCCAGTGTGTACTGAGCACTTGAAATGTTACTAGCGTGACTACTAACTGGATTTTGAATTTTATCTTAATTTTAAATGCCAGATGTAGCTAATGGCTACATTAGACACATATCCATGTGTTTTCAAATGCCTTCTATTGGTCAGTCTCCTTTACATGCATTTGAGCTTGTCAACATCCATCAAATGTCTGGCACCTACACTGACCAATACAGCCTTCAGTGTGACTGCTTAGCACCTGGACAGTGATTCTATTAATGCTTTCCAGAGTGGATTTTTAAGGAAATATTCATAAAGTACAAGTGGACCCCAATGATAATCACTGGAACTAGTATTTTCTCAACAATCCTAGTACCTTAATTTGTATAACTGCATTTTTTAACCGAAATATAAAACTTATGGCCCTGGCTGGTGAGATTTAGTGGATTGAATGCCAGACTGCGAACCAAAGGGTTGCCCGCTCAATCCCCAGTCAGGGTGCATGCATGGGTTGCAGGCCTAGTCTCCAATAGGGGGAGCCACACATTGATGTTTCTCTTCTCTTTCTCGCTTCCCCTCTATAAAATCTTAAAAAAAAAAAAAAACACCTTGTATTTCAGCTTTGTTTGGCCCAGAGGTTTAAGTATTCCAAGTTGTTAAGCATTTTCAAGCTTGTTTCAATATAGTCTACCAATCAGCCCTTCCAACTCTGGCACTTACAGATTTGGCATTACTACCATCTGACCCATATGTAGCTCTCTATAATTTGCAAGGCATTTGTCATCCATTGTATTTAATTTGATCCTTACAACAACCTTGTGAGGTAAGCAAGATATGAAATGTACATTCTATAGTTAAGTTTGAAGAAGCATAGCAGGAACTGAATGGATAGGATCCTTTTTGTACTCCATGGGGCCTCTTCTTGTATACGGTCTTAATCCAGATCATTGATAGAAATGTTGAAGAGGACCTCCAGAGGCCAGACTGATCCTGAATTCTTAAATAGCACTGACTGGTACAGCAGTTTAACAGGTCAGTGCCACCAAAAAGTGTGATTATCCAACCCACAGGTTGCCATTCTTTTCAAGAGGATGGTACAAGGGATAGCCACTTGACTTACATAAATATTAATACTAGTCCCAAGGGAAAAAAAGCAATGAGTTAGCTGCCAGAAAAAAATTTCTACTAGTCTGTATTCACAAGAGACTGTCAAACCAACAGCTTAAAGAAGCCAAGTCTCCCTCTCTTCCAAAACTCCATGGGCCCATGTTTTATTATGATTCTTAGCACATCCTAGCCCACACTGTAATTGTTTATGTACATGTCTTATAACTAATTTCAAGTTCATTTTTGTAATACCCAGCATTCAGCCCACTGCTGTCCATGTAGAAGGTGCTCAGGCTGGTAAAAGATAAACCAATTGAAGTGAATATTCTTCCAGCAGTATCTGGCCCTCCTTCAAAAAGAAACTTGTGACTAGAAAAGGCACAGACCATTGCCATATTCCTGCCAACGTGACTGATTAAAATGCCCTTATAATTGGCTTAGTCAGTTTCTAGCAGGTACTGAAACTTTTGCTAGTTAAACTTTCAATGGATTATTTTCAACTTTCAATGGATTATTTTTTTGTGTCTTTTGACTAAAAAATAAAGACAGGTTCTCTAACAATTGGGACAGGATACATGAAATAGGACTACTACTTAATAATGTCAGTCAATCAGTAAGGAACATAAATGATCAAGAAAATAAAACATCAGTCTGTAGGCCTTCCAAAAGAAAGGAAAAAGGACTAACAAACAAGAATATAGTGCTTTACCATTTACAAATCTTTCACATACATTCCATTTGATCCTCACAACAACCCTGTGAGGTAGGCAGCACAGATATTATTAGTCTCATTTAACAGATAAAGAAAGTAAAGCTCAGAGCAGTTAAGTCATGTGCCCAAGGTTCTACAGTTAGTAAATAATTTGTATTAATATCAGTCTTTGACCTAAAAAATCAGCACCCAACCTCCCCTTGTACTTGCCCTACCTACTTCACAGGGGTAATGAAGATAAAATGAATTCAAGGCTAGAAAAATACTTTGAGAGAAAAAAGCACTATATAATTATACCCACAGACTATAATTTTCCATGATATATGGCTCATTCCCCTTCTCATCCCAGCTTGTGCGTGAACCCAGAGTTTTACATTGCCTCTGTTCTGTGCTCAACTGAACAACTAAGGCAGGGGAACAGTGTGATCCTGTTTAAAGTTATATAAATTACAGTAAGGGTAACTGCTATTATAGCAAATTCAAAATCAACACAGAAAGGCCAATGTGCAAGTAGGATTCATTGAAGCACAGAGCAAGCAAGGCAGCATTATTAAACAGGGCATGATTGCATAGAAGGAAAACCTGGTGTCGAAGTGGCACACCCACGGTTACCTAAGGCAAAGTGGTGGCAAAGAAGAGTTATTTGTTCTGCATTATATAAATGAGCAAAAGATTCATGGGAACCCATGCAAAAGCATCTCATGTCACACAGATCTCTCCAGCTACCTACAGAGAATATAAACGGTGTCATCTTCATTTTAAACAATGACTGTATCTGTATCCTGAACTAAACCAAGGAAAAGCTAACCTTCCTTGGCTCAAATACAACCAGTACCACCATTCCTAGTCAGACTAGTAAAAAGAATGTCTTTTAAGGAAATGAATTAGATGGTTGTGTTTAGGTTTTTTTCAGGATTCACTTTGGATTCTCCTGCTTTTAAGACCCAAAGAAAATTATATTGAGTTTTTATTGGTGATTCTAAGAATATGTGTGTATAACAGTAAAAGTGTGATAGGTGAATTTAACATATTAAAAGAGTTCTATAGCATCTGTTCAGAAAAGATTATATACTATACAAACTATTCAAGTCTTACAAAACCATTTTTCAGTGTCTTTTCAACTGAGAAGAATCCTATTCAGCACGCTTCTCCTCCTGAGGTGGTTCATACTGAGCAAGCTATAGGGCAAAGACAGAGGAGTTTAAGTGAATTTTATTCTAAATTGGGTTAAAAAAAAACTTAATAGTAACAAAATGAGTTAATTGTCATATTCAATTTAATTATTGAATCAGTAAGTTTATATGTTTAAATCATTAAACTACTCAATGATTTTAAGATTTAATACAATCAAACCTAATGAAGGCTTTTTACATAAACCTTTAATATTACTAGGAAACTAAAATTTAATTCCAATTTATGGCTACACTGATAAACATTTGATATGCAATAATCTGTATCTTCCCAAAGATGATGTGACTTATAAGGAATTCTTCCCCTCCACCAAAAGTTTACTGAACTTTCTCCTACAAAGTAGAAAAAATTATGTGATATAAACGAAACTAGCCAGTCAATAAAGAGCTGCTATCTTTGATTTTAAAAGTGCCCAAGAATAACTGGTAATTGGCATATTGTGGAATCTTGGTAATTTAAGACACTGCATTGTCTTTTATGCTAAGTTACTACTCTGGAAGAACACTAGACTCAGATTTGTTTCATTTAGCTGTCAGATTTGAGAAACGCATTAGACTTCACTGTGCTGTAGTTTCCTCACCCGTGTACCTGTTTCACTTATCTCGAAACGTTATTGAAAAACTAAAACACATTATGAGAAATTCCTAGAGTAATGTAAAATGTACTGTGTGATTCAGAATGTAGTGAAACCTCAAGGACTTAAAAGTTGACTAATTTGAAGATTATGAAAATTCTCACAGTTAAACAAAGAAAAAACTTCAGCACTAGACAAAATTAAGTGCAAACACATTTGCAGAGGTACACTAACACATTACAGGGTCACCACATGACTAGGTAGATTGTGCACTGCACAATTCTTACAAGGTGCCATTCACACAGTAACTTAAATCAACTGTTTAAGACTCTTGAAAATTTCCATAGACTTTTAGAAGTAGCAATTAACCAACATTCTCATCTTTTTGTTGACGCAGGTTCCCAAGAACCTCTTCTTGACCACACTTTGCTAACTGTCCTATTTATAGTGTATCTGTTGTTTTCTAGACAGGGCAACAGTTCGGCCTTGCCATTAATTGAGATTGTTATGCACCATTCTCCCTCTCCTACTGTCCATTTTAGTGAGGTTTTGATCATATTATTAACATGAATTTATTAATTATTACTAGTAACAGGTGAGATTATTAACTAAAGATGAAGTTAGGTTAACATGAATTCTTTTTAAAAATTTACCTTTGTTTTCAGTTTTTTATTTTCTTCTACAATAGCTTCATATTTTTCTTTCATTTCTGCCAATTCTAGGCGAAGCAGCTCTATTTCTGGATTTTCTGGGGTAGCAGCTCCTAAGTGATGCTTTAAAAAACTAATCTCAAAGTTAAGAATTTAATTGAGCTGAATGAAAGTAATGAAATAGCCCAGAGTAGCATCTCTGATCAGAGTCATCCCACCCCACCACCCACGTTTACCCACAGATCACCACCCAAAAATTCAAAGGAAAGTAACTTTTTCAATAATCAAAAGTATTTTAAAGGCTATCTATGTGGAGAAATAAGAGTTCCAAAAATAAGGCCTTTTTCTGACTTGAAAGATGAAAAGGATACTCCAAAGCACTATTAGGTTTCTCTGGTTCTTCATATAAGGCTACCAATACTGCAAATCAAAAAGCAGAAAAAAGCAACAATTAAAGTCTTAAATTTCAATGGCTGAAATTAGTCTATAATTCAGTCTATTATATATCACATTATATATTATATAGCACATTAGTGTCCATACCATGGTGAATAAGACAAGGTTCCCACTCTCAATGAATTCACAGTCTAGTGCAAAAGATAAGCAAGGAACAAGACACAAAGAATCAGGGACAATCAGGATAACAGGTTATGGGAGCACATTGGAAGAACACCTAAACCTGCAAGTTTGGTTGGACTTTGATCCTAAGAACAGGCACAGAAATATTTTAAGCAGGAGGATGACAGGGTCACTTTCTACTGCTGTGGAAAATCAACAAATAGAACAAGAACAAAGCAGTTAAGAGATTGATATGGTAATCATGCTGAAAAAGGCAGTGACTTGGCCGTGGCTAGGTGGCTCAGCCAATTGGAGCATTGTCCCATACACCAAAAAGTTGCAGGTTCGATTCCTGGTCAGGGCACATTCCTAGGTTGCAGGTTAGATCCCCAGTAGGGGCACATTTGGGAGGCAACCGATCAATGTTTCTTTCTCTCCCTCCTCCCCACCTCCATAGAAATCAATAAACATATTCTTGGGTGAGGACTTAAAAAAAAATAGTGACCTGTCCTAGAGTAATAGATGGATAGAAACATTGTAGATAAATTTGAGAAAAATGCAGGAGAGAATTGACATGGCTATGGTAATTACTAAAAATTTTTGAATTCAAAATGTTCTTAAAGAATGAAATTTCATACATAAAACACTAAATAACCACCAGCCAAAAATTTTACCAATAATTAACATGCTCAAATCAACATTAAAATATAACACTTCAGTGGTTTCATATCCAGTAGCTCATGACAGTACTACCTTGCTCGTCTTCTAGTGAAGAAATCCCTACTAGGATTTACTACTCAGACAGTCTCTCTAAACCAGTGTTAAACTATTTTGTGCACGGAACCCTTTGAAAAATCTGATAAAGCCAAAAAAAAAATAACTACTCACAAAAAATGTGCGTATCTAGACCCCAAGTTAAGAACTTTTTTGTAAACCAACTTACATGCATCCCTTCTATATTTTAGAATTTCAGTAACTCATCAAAGACAGACAGTATGGAAAAACTCACATATGGGCAACTTCTTTGAGTTATGGTAGTTACTCTTCATCTCTCTAAACATACTTACAACACTATTTTTTGAGGAATTGATATATTCAATATTGAGGTAGGATGTCACTACTACCCTCCCCTCAACCCCCCTTTCAATATGTGACAGTACCCTTTAATTCCTCTTACTACCTTTTTCTTTAAATTACATCCTCAAACTTCTGCTTCTTCCATTAATTTCCACTGATCTCTGTTGAGTCCTAATTTTATAAGACATGAATATGTATCCTTTCTTCCTCTTCTTTCCCTCTCCCATTTCTTTCAACTTTTAAATTTCTGTCAGTGGTAACAAGGTTGATAATTACACAACATGATGTAAATATCAAGTTCTCTGTGCTTTTCTATAGATGGAATATACTTCCTTTTAATCAGACAAGAAAATCTCCATACTTGATGTTCCCCTTTTTGCTTTAGCAGTGAGGATTTTTAGAGGTTTATACAGCGCTCAAAATAACTAAAATGCCTCTTCTTCCAAATGATTTATCATCTTTATCTTTAGCCATCCTGTCTTTTAGTGTTTTGATATTAGAAGCAGTTTCAAATCTTCTTACAAATAAGCTAGATAAAAATTATAAATTAAATCTATGTAAAGTACCTATGTCTGGAGTTGAAAATCACATTTGAAATAGATCACATCAGTAGACAACATGTTAAGTTGTCCGATGTCATGTAGGAAACTGGAAGTGTGGGGAGGAGGAGGGTTAGACACCAGTAGATGTGAGCAAGGGAAAAGAAGCCTCCAGTGGTTTCCCATCTCTTATGAAGAAAAATCCACGTATGGCCACAAGGCTGTACTTCAGTCACCTCCCACAAGGGCCCTCCCATAAGGGTCGCTTCTCTGCCCTTTACCATTCTGCCTTTCTCACTTGCTCTATCCACCCACTCTGGCCTCTCTACACTTCCTGGAACTCCTAACATCAGCTATTGTAGCATTCAGGTCTCTGCTCAAATGTTACAAGAGAGGCCTCCCCCCACCACCCATCCTACAAACTGGCACACCCGTCCCTCTTTATTCCCTACTTTGCAACGTTTTTATTCCTAATACCACTGGCTGGCACTATGTATTTATTATGTCTCCCCCAACTAGGATATATAAGCTCACTTAGGGTAGGGAATTTTTGTTTCCACTGCTGAATGAACACAAACAGACCTGAATGAAATGGTTAAATAAGTGAAAGAAATGAAGTTGTTTTTTTGAGGGGAGAGTGTTACCAGAATCTGTGACACCTCCAGCAACAAAAGAGGACACAGCTTTCATACAGCAGTCCCTTAGTGTTTACTGAAATCTATTTGCAAAGAGGCAGAGAAATTCGTACCTGGACCCCTCCAAGGTAGGTAGCCAAATCAAAATTACCAGCCCATGCTTGGGAATTAACAGCCATGCTTTCTGCTACGACACACAGTTATTCTCTTAGAATTTTCTCCTAACCTTTGCTTCTGGCCAAAGAACAGTTACCAAATTATTTCCCAGACACTTACTGTTCTTCTTGTTTGGACCCAGTCATTCCTGGGCAAATTACTGCTGAGCGAATTAAACAAGCAGTTCCCCATCCACCTCTTGAAACCCTCCCGCTTTATGCGCCCTCACTTCGATTTTGAGCCCCGGAGGAAGAAACACAGTGTAACAGCTTCCATTTTAAAAAGTGAAAACAATGTGATCATTTTGATGAGCTCTCAAGCTTCTTAATCTGTAATAATACTTTAATTATGAAATCGGCACAGTGTAGGAACTGAGGTGTCAAACTATGAAACGGGGGGTTTTTCAGCCACAGCCTAATTGACTATGTATCAGTCGCCTACTTTGGGGATTAAACTCACTTAGCTTTCATATCTGTAAAATGTACTACTTTGTTCGAGGTTTAATGTTTCTTAACAGAATTTTGAGGACTCAGCATAAGCTGTAAGGCTAAACTGTAAGGCGGGAGGAATTGGGATCTCAAGATCCTTAGCAAACATGCCCTCAGCGGCTACTCGAGGCAAAGCAACGGAAGTTGAAGAGACTTTGCAACAGCTGCAAGAGTTTCACTCCCGGCTGAGGGAGTGGTAGCGCGAGCTAGCTACCCGACTCGGGCTCGGGCGGCGTCCCATAGCCCGGCGTGCGCCGAACGCCGAGGCCCACCTCGCTAGACCTTGGACAGGTCCCACCTGTACTCCCTCCTTCGCACGCCACGGACCGTCAGGGGCGCAGCCCTGAGGAGCACGACGAGCACACGAGGAACCCTCTCCAGCACATACTCACCCTTGGTCAGTGTGTCCAGCACTCCTGACTTCTCCAAGTACCTCCGGAACTGCTCGCGCTTCGAGTCGGCGGCCTGAGGAGATACGGCGGGTCAGTGGCCGAAATCGGGGACCGGAGCAGGAAGAAGGCGCTGAGAGTTCGACAAACCCCGCCTCCGCATCGCTACCTCAGACCCCCAAAACCTGCGCGCGCGCGCCCCAACTCCCACCCGGAGCCGACCAGCGGCTGGCCACCGCCCGCACGCCCCCCTCACTTTGTAATGGGCCATAGTGACAGCGGCAGCGGCGTAGCTGGCGCCGGAGACCGGGGCTGGCGGGCTCTGAGCAGCACTGCACATGCGCGGTAGGGCGCGTGCACCTGCGCACTTGCTAACTACGGTCGGGGATGGCCGGGGTGTGGCCTGTTTTCATGGCGACCAGGACGCTCTGAATGCCCCATGGTGGGCTGACACGAAGGAGTCTGCGTAAGCCCGCCCATTGGCTATCCTGACAGCACTTTCCTCTTCCGGTCCCTGCAGCGAGTTGGTTGCCTAGGGAGAAGCGGAGTTTCTGTAACTTGGTCTCGGCGTCCAGGTGGGACCAAAGGTGGGCGTGGCGACCCGGAGGCGGAGCCTCCGAAGCCCGGGAGCAGGGAGTCTATTACCGCGGGAAGGATCTCCCGGTACCATTAGTGGGCGGACCTCCCTCTACTGGGACCTCGAAGCCGAGGTAACCTCTAAGTATGCTCTGACTTTTTGGCCTTCACTCCTAACAGTGTGCCTGCAATTGACGCGGGGCGACCCTTAGAATGCCAATGGCTTGAGGCATGTGTTTAGAATCGTATGTGTCGGTTCTAGCTTTTACGTTTGCAGTTTCCTTGTTTTGTTGCCTACTTAATGTGGGCCTGTGGAGGGTGAGAGGTAACGAGTTAATCATAGCTTGCAATTTTGAGTGCTTTCTCTGTGCCAGACACTATAAAACACGTTTCTTATTTTAATCCTCACACTGTGCCTGTAAAGTAGGTAATGTTAATAAAGTGGGGAGGTTAGATGACCAGTTAGTAGTAGGACCAAAATTCCAGTCCAGGCACCAATCGCGATGCCATAAACTAGTCAAAGAAAGCCACCAGTCTTTTTAAGATTTTTATTTACTGGATAACAATTTTATGATTATACTCACAACACATCAGGTAGAAGTTTATAAAGAAACTAAGTTGGGTCCCAGGGGCAAACAATTTAACCAGTGCTCACAAAAGATCAGTAACTAAAAGAAGGAATTATATACATCAAGGACAATCTCTGAAGGACGGTGGTCCCTTCAAAGAAAAGCCTGGTTCCAATCCATTTAGCCTCAATTCTGAACAGGAGCTCAGGAAAAAGTAATCCCGATTCAGTAACTATGCTATTGTTTTTAAAACTACCCCTTCACAATTTCAGAATGGGAACTGTTTTCCCTTTTTAAAATGGATTTGCATTTGCCTGTTTTAAGACCTGATCTTTAGAGCTGTCCTTAATCTGTTCTGATTGTGCCTTCTGTGAACTGGCCCTTGAGGCTACCTTTAGAAGGTGATTGAGGTGACACCCAATTTTCATTTTCTGTAGAGGGACTCCATGTAGCAGGAAGCCACCTTGGTTCCCCGATGCAATTAGCTGGCAAACAGCTGTTTGGGGGGACTGACCCATGTGGTTGTCCAAATCTACAGCACCACCTGGAATAATAGTGACCTATGGAGTACTGGTTTCTTTTGCTGTCTTGCCATCAATTTCTCTTTTTTTCCTTAAATTTTTTCATTAATTCCTTTTCCAGGTATTTTATGAGTATTTTCGTTACTATTTGAGTTGATGCATAGAACATGACTACAGGTAGTATGAAGTGTGCACATCTCATTAGAAGGTACAGTTTCCTGTTCATCCAAAATGCATTTCTCATCAAATCTATCTTGATTGTTAGGATCTGCCTGAAATGCAAAGGAATTTAAACAGGATACACTGTTGTGTGTGTTTGCTTTTCCACTATCAGATTATAATTAGGTGCAGAAGAGAGTGGCTTCAGTGAATTTGCAGATGTGCTCTGATATTTAGCAAGATGTCATTTTGACCTGTTTGAATAGAATTCATTATGCTCATCCTTCAATTTATATTGTCCCCAAAGCCCTCTTTTAATCTTTTTAAAGCCTAGGTGGAAAATTTCTAAGGCATTTAAAAAAAGTGAAATGGTGGCTATGAATTGCATAAATAATAGGAATGTTGTCTTTTCTGTTGGCCTTGAGACAAAACAATCAATTATATTTGGACATGGATAGCCATGACATTTAAATAGAGGCTCCAAATGAAATCCATATAAAAGATGTTGCCCAATCAGAACCCAACTTCAACTACAGACCAAGCAAAAATGTGTATCACATATGTGCAAAGCAAGGTTCCTCTGAGGGGAGCTTTATTAAGTTTCCTTTGCTCCAGTTGACAAAGTTCTTACTTCAATATCCTCCGATCCCCAGACATTTCAAACTCTACCCTCTCCAGTTCTCCTCTCAGTTGAACTTTCTCCATCTGCCCTTCTTTCTCCAGAACTTTCAGTCAGTACAAAGCATGGCCCATGTAGACCAGGGATGGTGGCGACACAAAAATCACCTGCAGAACCCAGCATCTAATGAGGGAGATAGGAAAAGCCTGATCATAGCATATATTTCTGTAGCCAGGTGGTTCTGTACTACAGATGAAGCCAGACTGCTCATCATTCCAGACATTTTCAGCTGCTACACTCAGAAAAGCAAACAAAATACAAAAGGGTGGTGAGCCAGATCTTTCCAATCATGGTGGAGTGGATTTGAACTTCCTCCAAAATGCCTCCAGGGAAATTCCAGTCCCCCATGCTTGTTTAGTCCACCATCTTAGCCCCATCAACTTGGAGGCATAAAGTCTTCCATTCTGATGGCATGCTATTTCTTAAAGCCAACCTGTGGCCAAAATATCAACAAAGCATCACTCTGTCAGTGCCTGACTGTTTGCTTGACTTTTTCCCTAGAGAGTTGAGATAATCTGTTACTAAGAATATATTTAAGATATCAGGAATTTAAATTCACTTATATTTAGCCCTCATAAAGCAAAATTATGGGGGGGGGTATGATATTGGGGAGAGGTATATATAATCTCTACAAAGAATAGAATCATAGGACTCCTTGTAAAGAAGTCTTCTTACTCAAAATTTGTTGTTTTATTTTTTTTAACTCAGAGCTTTTGGAGAGGTTGCTAAAACTACTGATTTGATCTTACAAACCAAAGGTATAACCAAAGTCAGTGATTTTTAAATCTCATTAATACACAAAGGAAAGTGAATGTGTCTCATTTCATAATTCAGTTAGTTATAGCATTTAATGAAGCCAGAGAAAACAGGTCTGGCTCTTGCTATAAGAATTTAGATTAGTGGGGTGGGCTGGGATAGGGGGGAAAGGCAGAAAACTGTACTTGAAAAACAATTAAAATAAAAAAAATACCTGGAAAAAATTTAGAAAAGTTTTTTAATTCCCATTTAAATATCTAAATTCTGGTTTCTTTATGGCAATTTTCTCAACATTTTCAAAAATCATTTCAGTAACATCTTTATGAATATTTATAAAATCCTTATTGTACTTTATTCATACTATACTTGTAATCCTTATTATAATAATCCTTATTATACTTTTCTATGAAAAATGTTATAAATTTTTATCATCTTAAAATTAGCTCCAAAACTTCTAACTATTTTGTACTACCAGGATGTTGTTAGATATTACTTGAAATAAAGGGAACATTGGTGTGGTGATGGTATTATAGAAATTTTCATTGTAACGGTATTTGACCTATTTAAGACATGTAGCTTGCTTTCATGGGAACAATGTGACAAGTTATAATGTATGTGGCTTGAATTATCAGCCAGTAGGTTTTATATTAAGGTTGGTATCCTAGGATATCGAAGACAAAATATATCCCAATGGAAAGAAAAAAGAACGAATGTTTTCATTCACTTTCATTTAACATATAAATGTATGTCCTATACCCGTTATAGAAAGGGAAGTGTTACACAGTCAAACAACATACTGGGATATTAAAGCTACATGATCCCTGGCTGGTGTGGTTCCAGTGGATTGATCGCCCCGCTGTGTGCGAACCAAAGGTTGCAGTTCGATTCCCAGTCAAGGCACATGCTGGGGTTGCAGGCCAGGTCCCCAGTGGGGGGGCATGTATAAAGCAACCACACACTGATATTTCTCTCCCTGTCTTTCTCCCTTCCCCTCTCCAAAAATAAATAAATAAAATCTTTAAAAAATAAATAAATAAATAAATAAAACTACATGCTAACGTTCATCACAAAAATCCTATGAGGTAGGTAGGTCCATATGTTGCTTCCCTATTTTACAGTGAGGAAACTGAATCACACCTTAAGTTATCCAAGGTTACATAGCTAAAACTGGAATTCAGATTCAATCAGTGTGGCTCTGAAGTCAGCTCTTAACTGTTTGTACTAAACTGTTATGTTTTTCTCTTTAAGCATATTTTTAAAATTTGCATAAAAGATTTAAAAATTTTGTTTTCTCTTGAACGTTTAATAATTTAAATAGTGATAGTTTTGACTTTTTGAAAGATTTTTTATCTATTTATTTTTAGGGAGGGAGGGAGAGAGAGAGAGAGAGAGAGAGAGAGAGAGAAACATCAATGTGTGGTTGCTGGGGGTTATGGCCTGCTTATGGCCTGCAACCCAGGAATGTACCCTGGCTGGGAATCAAACCTGGGACTCTTTGGTTCCAAGCCCGCGCTCAATCCACTGAGCTACGCCAGCCAGGGCTAGTTTTGACTTTTTAAATAACTGGTTAGAGCCTTTTTGAAAACTTTATGCAGTTAAAAAAAGACTTGAAAAAGCATCAACCTTCTAAAATTTAGTTGCATTTTTGAGATAGAGAAAATCCCTTTTTAACCTTATGTTAACAATTATATACTCTTGACCCAACAACCCAAAGCACTTTAAAGTGTAAGCAGAGTATTATTCATGATAGTAATCATAACTTCAAAACATCCAACATAATCATCAATACAAGAAAGACTATTTTACATAAGTAATAGTACATCCACAGTGTAGTACTATGCCAACAGTAGATGATGAATATATGTTAATATAAAGAGACTTTTGATAAATTGTTTCTGTGACATTCAGATTATAAAATAGAGTAGTATGGTCCCATTTTTGTAAACTTACTTAAATGTAGAGATGCATACAGAAAAGCCTAGAAGGATTATTATCAAAATGTTAACTGTTATCTCTGGGTAGTATGAGTACAATTGACTTGATTTATATAGTATATATTTTATATATATATATATTTTACCATGAGCACTTTACTTTCTAATCACAAACAAATAGAAGATTTTTTTTCCCCTTAAAGTGCATGGTATTTAATGAAAGAAGGAGCAGTATTATTTTGTTACAAACCTTAGGTTCTAAAGCTTTCATAGCAAATGACATGGATACTAGTATACATAGATACAGTACTGTAGAATTCAAAAGCAAAAAATAAAAACATTTGAAATGGCTCTTAATTAGCTAAAAGGAGATTAACACACACATTTCTTAGTTTAGATGCATTTAAAGCAACTCATTCTTAGGAGTCATGCCACAGCCATTTTCTGCTGGTTCTCTGCACTTTCCCCTTTGCAGGTGCAGAGCAGATTCCATTCAATTCAGTGCAGTGAATGAGTCAGCCACCAACTAAAATCCATTTCTCTTTCAGCCCATTCTTGCTTCTAAAACAGGCTGTCCAATAGAGCTTTTGCACCAATGTTGACGTAGACTCTAACTGCACTGTTCAGTAAGGGGGTCCCCACCCGCATATGACTTCTGAGCTCTGGCAGCGTGGCTTGTGTAAGCTACCTGTGCCTAACGGCTACATTATTGAACACAGACAAGAATACTTGCAGTATTTCCAGTAACCGAGTACAGTTGAGAAGACGAAAGTTACGAACCCCAAATTAAGCTGAATAAATGATCCCTCTATAAGTCAGATATATCAAGTTTAAAAACACCAGATGTTTTTGTGTTTCATGGTAATTTTGCCCTCTGGGGAACCCAATAAGACAACTACTGTTTTTGGTCATATGAACAGTGCTTCTGGTGCCTAAAAATCTTTCTGACTAGATAACTATTGAGTCATCAGTCTCAGTAATCAATAGGTCATGTCTGATTTCATGGTTAGATGAATGCTGCGGCTCTGTCCAGATTTCTATTAACAACTACATTGCCCTTAGGTCATTAAAGGTCTCTCCTCAGAGCTAGTGACCTGGTACCTTCACTGTGGCGGATGAGTGTTTCTTCCCTGGGCCTCTTTGCACTAATAACTACTTTTCAGATTAAATATAAACATTTCATGGGGGGAGAATATACATTCATACTTGTATGTTATATGCATTATATTATGTGTAATATATAAATTATTCATAAACTGGAAAAACACTAAGCCTCAGAGAAATACAAATTAAAGCGTTTTTAACTATCACAATGCAAATATTTCAAAGATTTATAATATCTGCTTTGGGAAAAATATGAGAAAACTGTTACTCATATACGGTAAAACTGTAAAATGCAAACAGCTACTTAAAAGGCAGTTTAAATTTATCCAGATTAACATCTTATTTCTGTTTCTGGACACCTGAAATATTCATTCATTCTGGAACACATACTCAGAGACACACTGCATAGCACTGTTGGTAACAGTAAAAATCAGCAACAACTTCAGTGTCCAATAGAGGAATGGTTAAATAAACTGTAGTATATCTTTATCATTCAGCAACTCAGAGAATAAATATCTCTACAAATGAACAGAGAAAGATCTGTCACAGTATAAAGCAAGTTCCAAAACAATACATGTAGTATAACTTCTTTTATCCTGTTAAAACCTACATTTCACATGTATATTTAGTTAGCTAAAACAAAGAGATAGTTAACCCAAATCCTTCTTAGAGCAGGTAAATCTGAAGCACATTATGCTTAAAAGTGACACCAGGGCCATCTTCAAGTTGTTCTGTGTGTTTGGCCCCTTGGGGTGTAGAGCTGAGTCAGCGCAATTCAGTGCAGTGAGTAGAGTCAGCTGTCAGCTAAAATACATTTCCCTTTCCGCTCATCCCGGATAGAAAAAGGTGTAGAATACACACCCAGCTGTTCCCAGTGGTCGTCACCAGGGACAAAGCAGGTTGAGAGGGGGAGAATAAAGGAGGGTTACCTTTTCAAGTCATTGCTCAAACCTTTGTTTAACCAAGAACACATTCATATTCTCATACTCAAAAAAAATTTAAACGAATTCCAGACCAGCTTTTCTTAAAATGCTAGAACATTTTTCTCACTGTATTAAGTGTAGGTGCTCCTCTCAGAAGACAGCAACATGTTTAGATGGGTGTGTATGCATAAAGCATGTTGATAAGAGAAGGAAGATTGTACTTTCTGTGTTCAGATAAACTAAAAATACTGTTCTGGAAAAAGAATGGCCAGCAATCTGGGTTCTCTACAGGAAAAGGACACAGGCATCTCAGCTTCAGATGCATTTTTACCTTCTGTAAATAAACCCTAACCACTCCCAGGAGAGCCACTAGCACCGTGTGAAGGATGAGAATTGTATCATAGGTGAGGATCCAGAGCCAGGTGCACAGTGCACACTGGAAAGCCAGTTGCAGGTTCCTTGGGATGCTAGACGAGCTATCAGAATCTTTTCTTAAGTGTATTTTATTGATTATGCTATTACAGTTATCCCACTTGTTTTCTCCCCTTTATCTCCCTCTGTCCTATACTCCACCTCCCTCCAGCATTCCCCCTCGCCCACTCAGTTCATGTCCATGGGTTATACATATAAGTTCTTTGACTTCTCCATTTCTTATACTATTTTCAACCTCCCCCTGTCTATTTTGTACTTACCAATTATGCTTCTTATTCCAGTCTTACACTAGCAGTCCAGAGAATTCTGTCTTCTCCTGTAAGGTGTTTCTACCATCCCTGGTGCACCCACAGAAGTGTTTATTCCTGTACTCCTGCAGTGTTCGTAACTTACAGTATTTGGGGACACAGCACTGTCAGACCAGTAGGGGAGGACAATACAGGCTTTCAAGTCTTTGCCCGTCTTAAACTGTGCTTCCTCTTAGACAACTTACTTGATCTTTTAAGAGTCTCCATGTCATTGCCCTGACTGGTGTGGCTCAGTGGGTTGAGCATTGTCCCACAAACCGAAAGGTTGCTGGTTTGATTCCTAGGCAGGTCCCTGGCTGGGAGAGCGTGAGAGGCAACCGATTGCTGTTTCTCTCCCTCTTTATCCCTCCCTTCCCCTCTCTCTAAAAATAAATAAAATCTTAAAAGAAAAAAGTTTCCACGTCCTCCTCTCTCAGATGCAGAGAATAGCCACCTTTCTGGGTTCTTAAAAAGATTAGCAGAAGCTGTGGCCAGGTGGCTCGGTGGGTTGGGGCATTGTCCCGTACCCCAAAAAGCTGCTGATTTGATCCCCGGTCAGGGCACATACATAGATTGTGGGTTTGATGCCCAGTCACAGTGCGTATAAGAGGCAACCAATCAATATTTCTCTCTTTCTCTCTGCCCCCACCTCTAAAAATCAACAAGCATATCCTCAGGTGAGGATTTTTAAAAAATTAAACAATAAAAAAAGATTAGCAATGTTGTACATAAAACACCTCAGTGATCTGTCCGCTGGAACAGCGATCAGAAGTGATTTCCAGTAGTCTGACACAAGTATGAAAAGTTTTATTGTCAGCATAGTACAGTACTCATGGACTCCGTCAAGCCCTCTCCATGATACAACCTCCAAGAACAAGTCTCTTTTACAGGATACGTGCGTTTACACCATATGCCTGGGAAAGACCCAGTTTCTGGTTTTTACTTCCATTTTCTGTCTTCCTCTTTCCTCCCCTTGCATTTAGAAGCTCCTTCCTTAAAACCTAAGTCCTTTTGTTAGAAGTCTTTGCCACTGATGACCTCAGTGGCATTCTGCCTTCTTTTAGAATTGTTGGCACTTGCTGGGACTTCTCTGTTTCTTCATAGAGTTCTCCAGTTTTCTTTTCCCAGATGGCTCTTTTTTATTAATTGGTTTCTATTAGGGGCAGATCAGTTTGCTGGGGATAAGAAGATGTTGAAAAACACAGCAAACAAGACACAAGCTAAATACGCTGCAATTGCCACCCAAAACCGTGGGTCTTTCAGCAGTGTCTTGTCAAAGCAGCTGAACACAGTGTACCCTATGGACATTCCAGCAAATGCACCTGCAATGTGAGCTGCAAAAGACACCTTGGGAGAAAAGGGGAAGAAGTGGGGATTAGTGGGAAAAATGCTAATCACATATTTCAGTTGCATCTCTCGTACAAAGCAACGAATACCATCACAATCACGCAAGAGTTTTAAACGTCTGAAGAGCAAGCTGCTCAGACAAGAGACACAGAGCTCCATGTGCACAGAGAGGAGGTGTTCTAAAATATGCAGAGCTAGAAAATGGCATTTCACAGGCTCCTGAGTACACAAGACACAACTATTGTTTCCCTTTCCTCTTGGCCATCATCCCATTTTGGATGGTTCTACATAGAGCCGACCAAGACAACAGGGTTGAGTTGCATGAGGGATCTCTATAGCAGCACAGCCTGATCCTGCATAAATGAAATGTCAGATTTAAAACACAGAAGCCACCAAATAAATTCAAAGGCTCGTTCCAACAAAATAAGATCTTTGTAAGTTTTCCTTATATTGTAAATTCATCTGAACCCAAATTTTCATTGCTGATTTCCAGCCTGCTTTTTTATTCCCTGTGGACAGTAAAATCCCTTCTCTCCTGTTCTGGAATGGCGACCAGCATGGCAAGTGCAGAGAAGCAGAGCCAGTGGTCAGGGCCGTGAGAGTTAAGTGCAAAGGACAATTCGAAAGTCTGATCTTCTCAGGAGTTTTCTTCCAGGTGGAAATTTGACTGCTCTAACTCACAGAATCATTGCCCCTATCTGATGACCCTTTTTAGCTATTAATGATAGGTAAACCAATCTCCATTGAGAAAATAATAAGCCAAACTCACCAGTGATCCATTTGCAGGGACAAAGAACCTTCGGTACAGAGCAAATCCCATGTCCGACGCAACTAGAAGGAAAGGCAACCTGATGAAGCATCAGAGTCTCCACAAATGTGCACCAAATGCTTTTGGTTTCCCTCTTGTAATGGTAGCCGGTAACATTTATTGAAATTTATTCTATGTGAAATGCTGTTCTACGAGCTTTACAATCAGTAATCCTCACAATGGTCCTATGAGATTGGTACTGTCATTATCCCATTTTGCAGATTTATTTATCCAGCAAGTATTTATTGATTATCTCCTATGGGCCAGGCACTATTCTAGGTGGTAGGCATACTGCAGTGAGATCAGCCCTGTCTCATGGAGCTAATGAGTGAGGCAAATAAACAAATAAGACATATAGTGTGCCTAGTGGTGCTAAGTGTTGTGGAGAGACACAAAGGGAGGAAGGAGAATGGGGACTGCTGGGAGTAGAGAGAGTCATGAAGGATCTCACTGAGCAATGACATATGATGGAAATAAATGAGCAAGCCATGCTGACCTTTGAAATAAGAATCTGCCGGCAGAGGGGAGAGCAAATGCGAAGTCCCTAAGGCAGGAATGTGCCTGGTATGCTGGAGGAATGCAAAAGCAGTTGATCTGGTTGGGTCAGTGGTTTTCAAAAGTGTGGTTCCCTCCCCACGCCAACACTGCAGTAGCAACATCACCTGGAAGCTTATTAGAAATTAAAATTCTCAGGCCCACATCAGACTCAGTGAACCAGAAACTCCGAAGGTGAGGCTCATGGTCTGTTTTAACAAGACTTCCAGAGTGATTCCAGACTACCATTAGGGACAAAGTGATAGGTGATGAACAGGGGACAGACCAAGGGACATTTTGGCTTACTCTGAGGACTCTGACTTTTATTCTGAGCAGTAGGAAGCCTTTGAGAGCTTTTGAGCACAGCAATGACATGATCTATTGTAGGTTTTTAAAGGCTCATTCTCATGGTTACGTAGGGAATAAGCCATAGGAGAGCAAGGACAGGAGCAGGAAAACCAGCTAGATTACTACTATTTCAGCAATCCAAGTGAGGAACGATGGGGCATTTTATTCAAAAAGAAACCAGGACAGAGGTTTAGTACTTGCCCAGGTACTTAGCTCAGAGGCAGGGGCAGCACTAGAACCTTAAGCAGTATGACTTCTCTCTCACCCACCACACTGAATGCATTGCCTCTAATTCCTCCACCCTTGGAGCACTGAAGATGGCCAAGAAGGGGAATGAGTCCATGTTCTCTCTCTAATGGAACAGTGAGAGCCAGAACTTAGACATTCTTCAAACAAGTTAGATGTGTGCTGCAAAAGGAAACTCCGGGGTTTCTTGGCCTGGAGCTCTGCCCTACATGTGCACAACTTGGAAACATCTCATGCAGCTGTCACATTCCACACCCATTCCCCAATTCCCTGTGCTCCACTTAGTGAGCCATTGTGTCCTAGGAGATGGAAAGACCTAGTCCTTGCCTTTGGGAAAATAGCTTCAGGACCATGTGTTCTGGCTCCTTTCCCTCTCAATACTCTATTGACGTTGAAGTCACTGGACAGGAATTGAGGTGGAGGAAGTACTCAAAATTAATTTAATTGTAAATAGCTATTATACAATGTTCTGGCTAAATGTGGCTGTATGACATTTTCAATCATTTGCATTTCCCGATCCAGTGTAAATGACACAGATGGGACCACAAAAGTATAAGAAAAAAGCTGCCAGAGAATAGGGCTAACTGCTTGGAAACAGTTACTCTGGTCTGGTCTTCGGAGTAGGAGGCCAGCTCTCAGAAGGTCTTTGTAATTCTTAGCCTGTCAATTTCTCTATTTCATTTCTCTTTTATCTTGGGCCCCTCACCACAACACTGCCTGGCTCTGCTTCCTGTGGGAGTTTGCTTGTAAGTTGCTGCAGTCACTTTACAAGGAAACATGTTTTCCCACCTGAAAAGATGCCTTCATTCCAATAAACTGAATCATTATCCTCACTAAAACTTTGCACTCATTTAAGAGAGTTGCCTTTATACAGATTTTTTTTTTGAAGGATGAAAATGTGAGTTTTCCTTAACCTTTTCCAAAGGGAAGCTCAGTTGCTTTGCCAGAAAACACATCCAACAAATGCTTAAGGCCAAGTGTCCTCCACAATTAAGAACAATTTTTACCTTTAAAATATGTATATACACACACATACACTTTTCCCAAGGGAATGTGTTTAAAATTAAAATGTTCTTGTATTAATCTAGTGTGTGTTTGAACTCTTCTAATTTTCAACAGTAGGTAAACCAGGCCAAAGAACTTTTAAAAACGAGTGCAGGGCAGTGGGCAAGGTTAATGTTGGCATGCCCTGCCTCTATTTGTAGAACTTAATAAAAGCACACATTCAGTGACTTTATCACTTACCTCAAGGGACATAATGTTACATAAAGTATCTTTGGAGAAACTGCTGTGCGGAGGAACATTGGGTTTTTACTCCAACACAGAAGAGTGTAAAAAACAATTTCCCCATCAAAGATCTGAGGCTTATTTTATAAAGTCATTCATAGTTACCCCAAAGAAGCAAATTGAACAACCAGGTCATCAGTGTAACATGCTTCGGTCAAAGGACTTGTCCCTTGGTTCCAGTTGTGACTCAACAACTCAGCAGCACCTCAGCTCCCCAAGGACTCTCCCACCTAACTCCCCGACTCGCTGTCCTGTCCGTGCTGACAACTTTCCCTCACCTTTTGGGTTTCTTCTGGAGTATGCGACCCAACACAGAATCATAAATTTACTTAAAACATTATGAGATTTTTTGTGTGTGATTACCTGTTGCAATGTATTTAATGTGTGGCCCAAGACAACTCTTCTGCTTCCAGTGTGGCCCAGAGACACCAAAAGGTCGGACACCCCTGATGTAGAGCATGGTATAGACTATAAAGTCACATATTTCCTCTCAGGACCAAACGTTATTTTTACAGTTAAACTGTTCATACACTAAGTCTAGTCACTTTTCTCAGAAGTGGTTGTCCCCATTCCTGCAGTATGTATAATTGAACTCTTAATACCAATAAGCAGAATCATTTTTTTCTTACCATGCAGACAGCCAAACTCTTAAGCTTTATCAAGTGTCTTCTCTGTCTTGGCCCTCCAGTCTGTCACCACAGTCGGACCCCAACATCTGCTCTTTTCCCCACACCCTCCAAGCGGATACAGCTTCAGCTGATCGGCTCTGGAAACACAAGTGACTGGCCCTGCTTTCGCTCTTGCTTCTGTGGGTGAAGAAAGGGGTCCTAGAGAAAGTAACCTCACAAGGTGAGCTTACTATAAATTCCTAACTGGCCAGGTCATGGTGGATAGGCAGTCATGCCCCAGGCCTGTAACTTCTTTAGTGAAAGGTTTGAAGCCAACCCTGTCCATTGTCCTCATGCATCTGGGTTCACACACCTTTGAAATGTCTACATACCCCTGGAAGGGGGTATTCACCCTCAAGAGAGCACATAATCTTGCTAACTACCTTTTAATCCAGTCCCTGCCTTGCTTTCTCCAATCTTCCTTACTTTCCTCCTTAAATTCAAATGCATAACAGATGCTGCAGAACTATTTTCCAGAGCATTTGAAATCTTGCCCCCCGAGTGTATGTCATCAGTTTGGCTCCAAGAAACTCATGAAAATCCTCTACAGGTTTGGACACTCTCACATTGACGTTTTCTTTTCTACCTTGTGCGGTCTGCTGCCATCCAGAAATCTAGCCCGACTTTCAGACTCAGCTAAGATCCCATCTCCTCTCCAGATCGAACACTCTTCCTAGAATTTCTCTAGCACATAATGCTCTTCTGTAGTTCCTGGAGCTGTCAAAGGCCACATTAGTCATCCTCTCAGTTCCCTGAACTTTCGGGCCTGTCATCATCCACTCTCATTTTCAGTCCTCAGCTACTACTCCATGCTTATATCCTAGATGAGTTTTTTTAATCTGAAAATTTAGAAATTGAGGAAGGAAATAGTATCAGTGGTTTTCAAGCTTTCCCTTTTCAGAAATAAAAAATATGTACAGAATCCACTGTATGAACAAGAAAAATCCATTCTGTAAAACAAATGAAGTCACTGTGGGTGCAGTGGACAGAGCCTAGAGTCCACTCTTTCGACTTCCCTCACTTAAGAAACTAAAAGCAAAACCATATTACTAAGACACCTCCAAGAACCACCCACGAGGGTCTGTGAAGACTCCACCATTTACACCTTTTGGCTCAGGGCGTAGGGAGCTGACAATTTTCTGACTCTAGGCTAGCAGTTGTCCTCCATGTTGGCATACAGGAAACGTGAGGAGACCTGAAGCATGAACTGGTAAAACTGAGGGTGTGAAAAGTCCACAAAACCAACTTACTTATGAGGATGATGATCAGTAGTCTGACAATTCCGAAGGCAGGAATCATTTCTCGAAAATTCTTGCAAAGAGATAATAAAAATAAGATAAGCTCTCTATTGGCAAATGAAACCTCAACTGTGCTCTTCATCTTCTTTTTCACGTAGAATAAAGTCTGAGTGTCAGGTACTTGCAAAACAAAGCATTGGATTAATAATAGCCCAGTTTTCAAATCAATTTGGGAAGTACAACTCTGGTGCACTTTGGGGAACTAAATTGAAACATGACATTTAGCCATGCATGATATAAACTAGACACAATTTTATTGTCAGGAAATGATCTAACTATAAGTAACATAAAATCAACATGTAACATTAGATGGATAGACAGATACGCTGTCAAACTACGTCTGATGAAATATTTTCAAGTTTTTTTGGTTAATGTTTATTTGATACTTCTTTGTCCTCTTTCTGAGTAAGAGTTAGGAAAGAACTAATTTATTTGAGTACTACCTTATTTTTTTTAGATAATTTCAAAAAAATCTAAAATGTTGGTCAGAAAAAAACACATCTCAGTCCAGCTTGCAGTAACCTCACGGGTTACAGAGAATGAAGTCAGAAAGACATTGCCACTTTAATTTATTGAGTTACATACCATTTCCTTTCAAGTTATCCACTCTCTTCCCAAGGAGTAAACATGCTGGATTAGCCATGTTTATTCAAAATAAATTATTTTCAAACTGTTGTGACTATGACTCACAGTAAGAAATAATTTACTTAACAATCCAGTATACAATAAATCAAACTAATTCTTACTATACATGATGCATACTGAAAATTTTTTTCACTGTTTTCTTTTTGCTTAAGTTTTCACAACCCTTAAACTGAGTTCACTACTACTAATGGAATGCAATCCAAAGATTGGAAAAAATTTTTCTAAATGACTTCCATTTTTGGAACAGTTTTCTAATTGCTTCATATTTTTCAACTTATAGTATTTTCAAAGTAAAGATATATAAACATACATAAATAAACTAGAAGTACTTTATATTTTAAAGTATACCTACATGGTTAAAATATTAAGAACTAGACAGGATTTTAGCCTGTTTTAAAAAAAGGTTGACATTCTCACATACTAAATCATGAAAACATAAAATAGTATGCAAGCTTGGAGGATGATTTGGCATTGATACCTGCTTCTAGAGAGTTATCCTACCAAAAAAAAAAAATCACACAAATGCAAAAAGATAAACGTAGAAGAACATTCTTTATGGCATTATTTGTAAATGTGAAGAGCTGAAATCACCGCATATTTTTTCCAGTGAAAGATTAAGTAGTCAGGATACAGCTCTATAGAGAGGGCTATGGAGCACTTGAAAAGCTGGAGGTGGATTTCTGTGTCCTGACATGGACAGATGGTCAGGATACTACTCTGTTAAAAAGCAGAACACTATAAGGGCAGTTCTATTTTTGTAATATTAATATTGGTAGGATTTTTTAATACAAAAAGAAGATCTGAAAGGATGTATATCAAACTGTTAACATACTACATTGGGGATTTTGACTTTGTATTTTTCAATTTAAAATTTTGTTGAGTATTCATTAGTTTTGAGACCAGGGGAAAATAAAGATAAAATGTGAAAAAAATGGTGGTCAAAAGGAAGATGAGTGCTCATTAAATATTGATAAATGAAGATTCCCTAAACCAAATACCAGTTATTGTTCAAAAAAAAACCCCAAAAGTCCCATAGATTACATTCCCAAAGGTCTTACCACCAGAACATTCATAAAATAGCCTCCCATCAGAGCATAGACGCCTCCGGAAGCACCCACAAGATACCTGAGTGGGTCAAAGACAGAGCTGGCCAGGGACCCTACAGAAATAAAACACAAAAGGGTCAGACACAACTCACAATAAGAATCATGGAAGATGAATCTTTCTAATCTAACATAAAAGTTTGGGAAGCTTGGGTCACTATCATACTAACAAACAACATATTCACTTTGTCCCTTCCACACTATAAAAGTATAGTTGTGTGTGCTGACTACCTCAGTTTTCCTGTAACATTGAATGCTCAACATGAAGACAGTAAAACAGTGATAAAAACATAGATGCTGGAGCCAGGATTACCCATCATGTAACTTGAGCAAGTTTCTAACCTCTATGTGCCTTAGTTTTCCTACCTATAAAATGATGATATTAACAGAACTTACTTCAATGGGTTGTCAGGGAGAGTAACCGAGTTAGTTGATATGTGCATTATGCTTAGAACACTACCTGACATTAATTATATACTTGTTAGTTTTTTTAGCCAAAACTATCAAAATACCTGAGACACACCAACATTTTATCTTATCTAATGGCTAGCTTTCTCATGGAGCCAGGATTTGGCCTCAGAATCCTTCTCAACAAACCAATCAGATTCACCAACCAAGATGAAATCTATTTGCTAACCGAATCTTAGACTGCCTGAATCAACAAAAGGGAGGAAATAGATCTTCAAAACCACCTCTCTATAGTGCTTAGTTCTAGCATTTGATCTCTCGCTTTCAAGGCCCTCCATTCCGTAGGACACAGTATAATACTACTTCATGCAAGACAGACCAAGTGTCTGACCTTAGGAATCTTACAAATGGATGAGCAAACAATCATAAAATGCAGAATATAACAACTGTGATTCTTAATGTAATAAATTTGCTATGGAAGCACCTAGAAAGGAATGACTTCCTCAGCAGAAAGGTGGAGGCCCTGCTACTCTGAGAAGGAGATGATAGTTTTTTTATTAAACACTAAAGAACCTTTAAATTTTGGACAGGGAAAACAAAGGAGAAGAAGGTATTCAGGATGTAGGGATATGGAAAACCAAAGACATAGAAACAAAGGCAAGTGGATGACTGAAGATCAGCGATAAGTAGTTCAATGGGGTTAGAGCAGTGGTTCTCAACTTACAGACTAGGGTTAGCTAGGGTGCTTGCATCTAAATCATACATACACATATTTATTTTTTAAATACATACACATATGTCCACTTCATGACGAGTCTCAATGATAAGTTTCACCCCCACCCCATTTGAAATAGCTAATAGCATTGAACAATATATGAAACAATGGTCTTCAAGATACTGGACATCAGAGAACTAAGCACAGTCAAACCTGAGAGACCCAAAAGAAATTAGATGAGTTGTCTGATTGCCCAGCTAAGTGCCTTAAGAGAAATTACAGGCTTCAGTGCATGGAAGGGGAACATGAGTAGATCTCAGTAAACTTATAAGTTGATGAAATACAGTTTAGAGTCCAGAAAGACCTAGAGTTCAAAAGACAACACCAGAAAAGAGAGACCTGCATAGAAAGAGGACTCCAAAGAGAAGCATGTGAGGAAATTATCCAAACCAAGAAAAGAACCACCAGAAAGGAGTATAGGAAAGAGCACCTCCTGCTCAACAGCACCAGAGAGGCTGAGTAACTTTCCAAATGAGAAAACATCATAATCCAAAGGGCACTGAATAATGTACATAGGAGGGTCCTGCACCAGTAGTGGGGAATAATTAGCATTAAACATGACTCAAAAACATAGTTTTACATACCAAATCTTACCAGAAAAGATCAAACTGCTTTTAAGTAACTAAGTTGCAGAATAAATCTAAGGAATATTTATAGGGAAACAATAATACCCATCATCTGAAGGTAAAATGTCTAGTTTCCAAACTAAAGTTTTCAGACACGCAGAGAAGCAAGAAAATGTGACCCATAATAAGAAGAAAAAATAAATTGAAACCTACCCAAACTAACACAGCTGTTAGATTTAGCAGTTAGGGCAATAATTATTACAACTATATTCTATATGTTAAGTAGAAACATATAAAATATAAATTAACTCATATCAAACTTCTAAAGATGAAAACTACATGTTTAAGATGGAAAAATAAATGTGAGATTTTTGGCAGAATAGACATTCCAGAATAAAAGATTAGTGAACATGAAGACATGGCAATAAAACTATCTAAAATGAAACACAGAGAAAAATATTCTTAAAAATACATACGGTATCAATGAGCTGTGGGTCAATTTCAAGCCGACTAATAAATACATAATTGGAGTCCCCAAAAGGCAGTACATAAAAAAATATTTGAAGAAATTATGGCCAAATTATTCCTCGGTTTTATGAAAACTATAAACTCACATATCCAAGAAACTCAAGAATACCCCAAGCACAAGAAACATGAAGAAAACCACACCAAAGTACAACAAAATCACATGGCTCAAAACCAGTGAAAATCTTACAAATAGCCAGACTAAAAATACATGTTTGAAGGACTTCTGATCAAGATTCAGGCATAAGTAAATATGCTTTGTTTCTTCACCCAACTACAGAAAAAATTACATCTAGACTACAAAACAAATAACACACTGAACCATCAGAAAATCAAGCCATATGGAAGTCCAATAACCAAGGATTTAAAGAAGCTACATTCATCCAGATGTGTAGGAGGGGCAGCGAAGCACAGAGTGATGGGTATGGTGTGGAGCAGCAGGAGTGGCGTGGAGAGTTGGCAGAACAAGGAGGTACACGTTCACTTGTGGTGGGTAAAAATTGGGAGAAATACATCAGGAGCAAGAGAATCCCAGCTCCAAATCAGCCCACCCAGTAGCCCAGGGCTCTAGTGCCAGGAAGATAAATCCCTATAATTTCTGGCTATAAAAATCAGTAGGGGTTGGGGCAGCAGAAGAAACTGCCAGATTATCAGAAGACTCATCTAAAAGGGCCTGCATGGACTTAGAATTTACACAGACCCACCCCTTCAGGGCTTCAGCACCAGGACAACAGCAGGACACAAATGGCGTACGGGAAGAAAATGAGGAGACTGGAAACAGGGCAAGTGCTGGAAGACAGCTTCCTCACAGGCAAATCTCCATAAGCCAGGCAGCAGTGTTGTCCTCTCTCAAAGCCCTACCCCAATGCAGAGCCACAAAGCAGTGAAATGGGTTGTCCCACCCTAGTGATCACCTAAGGCTCTGCCCCACACAATTTACAAGTTCGCTCTTCTGCAAAAGGCCATGCTCCTAAGACAAGAAGTCAAAGCAGCTCTACCTAATATACAGAAACAAACACAGGGAGGATGCTAAATTGAGGAGACAAAGAAATATGGCCCAATTGAAAGAACGGAACAAAACTCCAGAAAAAGAATGAAAGGAAACAGACACAACCAACCTGTAAGAGGCAGAATTCAAAACATCTGGTTATCGGGATGCTCAAAGAACTCATTGAGTAAAGCATAAAAAAGACCCATGCAGAAATGAAGGTTACATTGAGTGAAATAAAGAAAAATCTATAGGAAAATAACAGTGGAGGGGATGAAACTGAGTATCAAATCAACAATTTAGAACATAAGGAAGAAAAAAGCATTCAATCAGAACAGCAAGAAGAAAAAAGAATCCAAAAACCAGGACAGCATAAGGTGCCTCTGGGACATCTCCAAACGTACCAACATCCAAATCATAGTGATGCCAGAAGGAGAGAAAGAGCAAGAAATTGAAAACTTACTTGAAAATATAACAAAAGAAAACTTCCCTAATTTGGTGAAGGAACTAGACATACAAGTCCAGGAAGCACAGAGAGCCCCAAACAAGGTGGATCCAAATAGGACCACACCAAGACATCATAATTAGAACACCAAAGGTTAAAGAAAAAGGAAAAAGTTTAAAAGTAGCAAGAGAAAAGCAGAGAGTTACCTACAAAGGAGTTTCCATAAGACTATAAGCTGATTTCTCAAAAGAAACTTGGCAGGCCAGAAGGCACTTCCAAGAAGTGTTCCAAGTGATAAAAAGCAATAACCTACAACCTAGGTTATCCAGCAAAACCAACATGGAATGGAAGGCTGATGGAAGGGCAGATAAAGTGCTTCCCAGACAAGGTAAAGCTAAAGGAGTTCACCATTACCAAGCTGTTATTCCATGAATGTTAAAGGGACTTATTTAAGAAAAAGATCAAAACTATGAACATTAAAATGGCAACAAATTCACAACTATCAACAACTGAATCTAAAAGAAAGACAAACTAAGTAAACAACCAGAACAGGGACAGAATCATAGATATGGAGATCATTTGGAGGGTTATAAGCTGGGAGATGGAAGGGGGAGATTGGAGGAAAGGTGCAGGGATTAAGAAGTATAATTGGTAGATACAAAACAGAGAGGGGGATGTTAATAGTATAGGAACTAGAGAAGCCAAAGAACTTATACGCATGGCCCATAAACATGAACTAAGTGGGGGATTGTGGGAGGGAATGGGGATACCAGGCAGAGGGGGGCCAAACAAGAAAATTTGGGACAAGTGTAATAGCATAATCAATAAAATACACTTAAAAAATAAAAATAGAAAAAAGAAAAACAAAATCCCATTAAACCTTTTTTGTAGAAATTGACAAGTTGATTCTAAAATTGATATGGAAATACAAAGGACCTAGAATAGCTAGCCAAAATAACCCAAAAGAGTAAAGTTGGAATACTAGCACTTCCTGATTTCAAGACTTACTAGAAAACTACATCAATCAAAACAGTGTGGCATTGTGTGGACATACACAAATATATGAGTGGAACACCTAGTACAGACATAGACAAATGCATACACAGAGTCTGGCAGAAGCGAGGCCTGCTTGATTGTGGTTGGTAGGGCAATAATATGGGTGTAATAATTTATAGTTTTAATTTGAACATTTCACCTAAAATGTCATATGGTGTGATATTGTCATGTTACAGAACTACATGCTTATGATTTTGTAATAAAAAAATGGGCATTATTTGTGCTGGACCCTGTATATAGACAAGTGATTTCAACTAGATGCAAAAGCAATTCAAACCACACAGTGCTGGAACAATTGGATTTCCACATGCAAAAGCAAATAACATTTCAATACATACCTTGTACCATGTATAAAAATGGATCATAGCCCCCTATGTAAAGCTTAAAATTACAAAACATCTAGAACAAAACACAGGAGAAAAATCTATGACCTTAGGCTTGACAAAATTTCTTAGATATGACACTAAAACCCCACTCCCAAATATTAAAAACTGATAAATTATACTTAATCAAAAATTAAAACTTCTGATCTCCAAAGGATACTATCAATGTTGAGAGAATGAAAAGACAAACAATAAACTAAGAGGAAATGTTTGCAAGTCATATACCTAAAGGACTTATAATTAGGATATATAATAGATGCTATTATATAATAATAAGGAATATAATCCCATTTTTAAATGGGCAAAGGATTTAAATAGATACTTTACCAGAGACAATATATGGATAGCAAATGAGCACATGAAAAGATATTGCCCTGGCTGGTGTAGCTCAGTGGATTGAGTGTGGGCTTGCAAACCAAGGGGTCACCGGTTCAATTCCCAGTCAGGGCACATGCCTGGGTTGTGGGTTAGGTCCCCAGTTGGGGGCATGTGAGGGGCAACCACAGACTGATGTTTCTCTCCCTCTCTTTCTCCTTCCCTTCCCCTATCTCTAAAAAATAAATAAAATATTTTTAAAAGATATTTATCCTGAATAATCATGAGAAATTTCAAAATAAAACTCATTGAGATACTACTATACACCCAATAGATTGTCTAAATTAAGAGTGACAATATCAAGTGTTGATGAGGATGTTGAAGAACTAGAACTTATGGTGGACATGTAAAATGGTACCACTTTGTACCACATGACCTAACAGTTCCACTTGTAGGTTACAAGAGATACACATGAGATACCCAAGAGATACACATGAAAACTTCTACACAAATACTCATAGCAGTATTATTCATAACAGCCAAAAAGTGAAAACAACCCAAATGTCCATCAATTGATGAATGAATAAAGAAGATGTGGTATAGCCATACAGTGGAATATTGTCCAGTGATAAAAAGGAATGAAGCACAAGATACATGATACAACATGGATGAATGATGAAAATATTATACTCAGTAAAAAAGACCACATATTGTATGATTCCATTTGTGTAAAATGTCCAGAATGGGCAAATTTAAAGAGACAGAAGGTAGATTAGTGGTTGCCTGTGGCTGGAGATGGGGTATAAGATTAAAAGTACAGTGTGACTGCTAATCAGTCCAGGGTTTCTTTGGGGGACAAAATTATAAAATTAGATTGTGATGACAGGTGCATAACGCTGTGAGTTAACTAAAAAAAAAAAAAATACAGTGATGGGAGTAAAAGATAGAAAACTGTACTTGAACAATAATTAAAATAAAATTTTAAAAAATATTTAATTATATACTTTAAATGGGTGGATTTTATGATGGATTATATCTCAGTAAAACTATTTTAAAAGTTTGGCAGTTTCTTAAAAGTTAACCACACCCTGTGAAAGGATCCAGCCATCCTATTCCCCAGTATTTACCCAAGAGAAATTAAAACATTGGTCTGCACAAAGACTTACACACAAATAAATGTTCATAGCAGCTTCATTAGTAATAGCCCCATACTGGAAACAACCAAGTGTCCATGAACAAGAGAATGGATAAACAAATGGTGATGCATCCATACAATGAAATACTATTCAGCAATAAAAAGCAACCAGCTACTGAAGTACATAATAAGGATAAATCTCAAAATAATCATGCTGAGTGATGAAGTCAGACAAAAAAGACTACATACTATAAAATTCCACTTATATGAATGAAAAAATACAGAATCAGAGGAAGTGGGAGAATGGCAGGAAGAGGAAAGAGGAGGATGGGATTCCTAAGAAGCACAAGTAAACTTTTGGGGGGAGTGACAAATACATTCATTATCCTGATTGTGGTGATAGTTTCATGGTTATAAACTCCTATGAAAACTTATCAAATAGTACACTTCAAATGTGTGCAGTTTATTATTATATGTCAGTTATACATCACTAAACAGAAGAACACATGGATCCCATGGCCATATCCCCAGAGATTCTGATTCAGTTGATTTGAGTAGGTTCTGGATAGCTTCACTTGTAACAAGCTCTTTAGGTGATTTTGGTGATCGGTCTGGTTGTTGGGGATGGGGAAGACCTGGGCTGGAGTGCAAAAAAAGGCAAAGCAAAAAAGACAATGGGCAGGAGGAAACTTTTGGAGGTGGTGGATATGTATATAGCAAAGATTGTGGAAATGGGTTCATGGGTGTATACTTATCTCCAAATTCATCAAGTTGTATACATTAAGTATGTACTAATGTATGCAATTCATTAAATATTTTTAAATGTATTTTATTGAATATGCTATTACAATTGTCCCAATTTTCCCTCTTGGCCCCCCTCCACCTGATACCCCCATTCCCTCCCACAGTCCCATCACTTAGTTCATGTTCATGCGTGTAAGTTCTTTGGCTTCTCTAGTTCCTATACTATTCTTAACACCCCACCCCCATCTATTTTGTACCTACCATTATGCTTCTTATCCCTGCATCTTTTCCCCATTCTTCCCCTCCAGCCCCAACTGATAACCCTCCAAGTGATCTCCATATCTTTGATTTTGTTCCTGTTCTGGTTGTTTGCGGGTTTGTTTTTTTTATATTCAATTGTTAATAGTTGTGAATTTGTTGCCATTTTAATGTTCATAGTTTTTATCTTCTTTTTCTAAAATAAGTCCCATTAATATTTCATATAATAATGACTTAGTAATGATGAACTCCTTTAGCTTTACCTTGTCTGGGAAGCACAACTGAAGGGCTTTATCTGCCCTTCAATTCTAAGTGATAGCTTTGCTGGATAGAGTAATCTAGGTTGTAGGTCCTTGCTTTTCATCACTTTGAACACTTCTTGGAAGTCCCTTCTAGCCTGCCAAGTTTCCTTTGAGAAATCAGCTGATAGTCTTATGGAAACTCCTTTGTAGGTAACTCTCTGCTTTTCTCTTGCTACTTTTAACATTCTCGCTTTACCTTTAACCTTTGGTGTTCTAATTATGATGTCTTGGTGTGGTCCTATTTGGATCCACCTTGTTTGGGGTTCTCTGTGCTTCCTGTACTTGTATGTCTAGTTCCTTCACCAAATTAGGGAAGTTTTCTTTTGTTATATTTTCAAGTAAGTTTTCAATTTCTTGCTCTTTCTCTCCTTCTGGCATCCCTATGATTAGGATGTTGGCATATTTAGAGATGTCCCAGGGGTTCCTAAGCCTATCCTCATATTTTGAATTGTTGTTTCCTCTTTCTGTTCTGGTTGAATTTTTATTTCTTCCTTACATTCCAAATTGTTGATTTGAATCCTGGTTTTCTTCCCTCCACTGTTAGTTTCCTGTAGATTTGTCTTTATTTCACTCAGTGTAACCTTCATTTCTTCTTTATGTTTTTGCCATACTCAATGAGTTCTAATCACCAGCATTTTGAACTCTGCATCTGAGAGGTTGGTTATGTCAATTTCATTTAGTTCTTTTTTGGGGTTTTGTTCCGTTCTTTCGATTGGGCCATAGTTCTTTGTCTCCTCAATCTGGCAGCCTCCGTGTGTTTGTTTCTGTATATTAGTTAGAGGTAATTATACTTCCTGTCTTAGTAGTGTGGCCTATTATAGAAAAGGCACCCGTAAATTGTGTGGAGTGGAGCCTTAGTTAATTGCCTGTGGGGATCAACCTGCTTTACCACTGTGGCTCTGTGTGGGGGGAGGGCTTGGAGAGGGGACAGTGAAGCTTCCAGGCTTCTGGAAGTTTCCCCAGCCCTTGCCCCATTTCCAGTCTCTTCACCTACTTTCCTTATGTGACTAACACCCTTCCAGCTGCTGCCCCGATGATGAAACCCAGAGTGGGTGGGTTTGCATATGTTCTAAGTCTGTGTGGACCCTTTAAGCAGTTAAAATCCAGCAGTTTCTTCTGCTGCCCCTTGCAGGCCCTTTAAGCAGGGAAAATCAGGCAGTTTCTTCCACCGCCCCAACCCCCACCAGTTTTTCAGTCAGAGGTATGGGGGATTTGTCTTCCTGGTCCTGGAATCCTGGGCTGTGATAGCTCGCTCCCAAGATATCCCTCCTGATTTTTATCCACTATACGTGAATGTGGGATCCTCAGTTCCACTGCCACCACTGCCTCTCCGTGCCACACCCTCTCTCCACCTGTTCCTGTGACTCCGCTCCTCCTGCCTGTCTGGATGAGTGTGGCTTCTTTAAATCCTTGGTTGCTGGACTCCCATACAGCTCAATTTCCTGACAGTTCTGGGTGTTACTTGTTTTGAGACTGGTTGTAATTCTTTCTATGGTTGTACCAGGAAGTGATGAATGTCTATATGCCTCCATCTCCTCCAGAAGTCCTGTACTGATTTTTGTTTGTCAACCATACCTCGATAAAAAGATTTTTTAAAAAATCAAGTCTTTCTCTAACCTTTTCACATATAATTTATTTTTGAATATTAGTAAAGAAGTTTATTCTTCAAAAAAGAAGACGACGAAGCAGGGGGAACAGGGAGGAGGGAGGAGCCAGGGGGTGGTGGTTGATAGGGAGAGGGGGAGTGAGGGGGAGGAATGGAAGAAAGGAAATAAAGGCAATGGACCCAGTCAGTGAAGGGTAATGAAAGCAATCTTGGACATTTCAACTTTCTTTTGGCTACTGAAAATGGCCCAGGAATGTTATAATATGACCTAAGCTGTATTTGAGGAAGGTGACCCAGGCAGCAAGGGTGAAGGGTAGATAGCCCATAACAGGGAAAAGATAGCTACCAAAAAGCTATTGCAAAAAAGTAGGCAAGGATCTGAACAGGTTATTCCTGTTTTCTCTTTCTCTGGAATTGGGGCAGAGCTGATTCCACAGGTTGAAATTAAGCTGTGGGTGAGGGGAGTGTGCGTGCTGGAGCCAGGCAGGGCCTGATCATCACAGAAGGTCAGGACAAAGGTGTGTGAGGGAATATAAGTAGAGGGTGGAAGAATAGGATCCACAAAAGTAGGAAGGAAGGAGGACGGGGAGCTGTCACCAAACCTTGCCAAGTCTATCTCATGACTGCCTGCTGCTCTCCATCCCACTGTTCAAGGAGGCTGGCAAAATTTTGATTGGCAAAAAAATGTCAAGCATTGGCACAGATTAGATTGTGATATGTGAAAGTCCTAACCCCCAGCACCTCAGAATGCGACTTTATAAATAGGATTCTTACAGATGTGATTAGTTACAGGGAGGTCGTATTGGAGTATGGTGGGACCCTAAACCAGTATGACTGGATCCTTATAAGAAGTGACAGGGACACATGAAGGAAGAATGCCACGTGACAATGGAGGCAGAGACTGAAGTGCAGCAGCTACAAGGCAAGGATTGCTGAGCACCGATGGCTAGCACCAGAGGCTGGGAGAGGGAAGGAAGGATTCTCCCCCACAGACAGCAGAGGAAGGAGCGTGGCCATGTGGATGCCTGGATTTCAGACTTCTGCTCCAGAACTGCAAGGCAATGCAGTTCCGTGTTGCTATGCCTGTGCATAGGAGACAGAGGTGTTTGGGAAACCTCTGTACCTTCCTCTCAATTTTCCTAAAACAGCTCTCTAAAAAATGTCTTTAATTAAAAGAAGAAACAACCTTTCAATGAACAGCATTATTAAATAAGTTTCACTATTGTTTCAAGTCCTGATTAAATTTCATGACATAGAAATATAGATAATATAGCCCACCCACCCACCTTATCTGTGGTTTCACTTTCCACAGTTTCAGTTACCCATGGCCAACTGCAGTTCTAAAATATTACATGGAAAATTCCAGAAACAAACAGTTCTTAAGTTTTAAGTTGAGTGCCATTCTGTGTAACGTGATAAAATCTCATGCCGACCTGTTCTGTCCAGCCCAGCACATGACTCATCTCCCTTCGTCCAGCACCTCCGTGTACTGCAATATGACATGTCAAGGGACCACAGTCTCGTAACTTTTATTACAGTACGTGATTATAATTGTTCTAGTTCATTATTAGTTATTGTTAATATCTTACTGTGCACAATTGATAAATTAAGCTATCATAGGTATGTATGTACAAGAGAAAACAGTATATATAAGTGTGCGTGTGTATACATATACATGTATGTATATATACATGTGTGTACACACACACACACACTGTTTTTGGTACTATCCATTGTTTCAGGCATCCATTGGGGGGTCTTGGAATGTATCCCCTGTGGATATGGGGGCACTGCTGTATACTTTTAAATTTGGTTATTTTTCTTTTCTTAAAAAAGATTTTATTTATTTTATTTTTAGAGAGGGGGAGGGAAGGAGAAAGAGAAACATCAATGTGTGGTTGCTTCTCATGCAAACCGTACTGGGGGCCTGGCCTGCAACCCAGGGATGTGCCCTGACTGGGAATCCAACTGGTGACCCTTTGGTTCACAGGCCAGCGCTCAATCCCCTGAGCTACACCAGCCTAAATTTGGCTAGATTTGGTTATTATTTCTATAGAAGTTTTCTTTTAATCACTGTCATTGCCAAAATACAAAATTTTAAAGATGATGTTTAATTTAAAATAGAAGAATTGCATCATTGGCTGAGCTTACTCCAGTTATGCAAAAATATTGTTGTATTACAATAATTCTGGCTATTAATTCTCACCTTTCCTAATATCAGTCATTAGTTCTTACAAACTAATCAGAAAGTGTTTCCATAAATAAATTTAAAATGCACTAAAACTCTTCACTGAAAAATTTTAAAACATTAGGGAATTGTTTCCCAGCCTTTTAAGTGTGAACTTTTAAGAGTTGTTGCATCACTTTCAGAAGCAAAATCGCATAAACATGAAAAGATTTCCAATAACCAGTTTTCCAAATACCCTTTTCATAGCAGGAGTATTTTTGAAAAAATAGTTACATTCTTATTCCTTTGGTGGGGGGGATGATATTATGTCCTTGAAGAGATACACTTCATGTTTGTTTTTCAACATCTGTTAAATAGCTTACTACTAAAAGTCCTTTTGTTGTCACAGAAAAAAAAAGCCAGAACATTATATAACCATCTTTTTTTGAAAGTAAAATGCATAAACAAACTTTTTTTATTTTTTAAATGGGCAAAAAATGAGAGGAATCACTCTGATTTTAAGACTTGTGTGGCGGCAGTGGTAGCGACTGTGTGGAGGGACAGACACATCGTCTGTGAACAAAAAGGAGAACCCAGAAATGGTCTCACAACGACAGCCAACTGATTAGTGACCCAGGTGCCAGCGCAATTCAATGAAAGAAGAACGGTTTTTCCCACAGATTGTCCTGGAGTAATCAGACATCCATAGTGAATAAGCAAACAAAGAGAACCTCAATCCCAACCTCACACCTTCTATAAAAATTACCCAGCTCAAAAGGATCACATATTTAAAGGTAAAACATACAACTGTAACTTTAGAAGATAACATAGGAGAAAATATTTAAGACCTAGGACTCAGTGAAGAGTTCTTAGACACAGCACAATTCATTGAACAAAAACATGGTAAACTGGACTTCATCAAAATTAAAACTTCTGCTTTGTGAAAGACCTTGTCCAGACAATGAAAAGACAACCTGCAAACAGAGAAAACATCTGTAAACTACATATTTGGCAAAGGACTAGGATCAGAATATAAAAAGAAGTCTAAACATTCAACAGGAAAAATACGTCTAATTAGGAAATGGGCAAAGACATGAACAGTTTCTCTAATGACGAGATATGGATGGCAAACAAGTGCATGAAAAGACGTTCAACACCAGCAGCCACCAGGGACGTGCTCGTTCAGACCGTGATGAGGTATCGCTACCAACCTCAGAGCAGCACAACTGAAATAAAAAGTAGTGACAACACCCAACGCTGGTAAGGACGTGGACAGCTGACTCCCTTATACATGCTGGGAGGGGTGTAAAATGAAATAGCCGTTCTGGAAAACATTTGGCTGCTTCCTGGGAAACTAAATATGCAACTGCCATGCAACCCAGCATCTGCGCTCTTGGACATTGACCCCAGAGAGATGAAAACTCATGCTCATGAAACTCTCTACTGATGCTCACAAAAGCCTGAACACGAGTGTCTGTAGCAGTTTTATCTGCAATAGCCAAAAACTGGAAACAACCCAGATATCCTCCAGTGACTGAAGGGTGGATGGTACATCCATCCCATGGACTCCTACTCAGCAATAAAAATGAATGATCTATTAATACAAGCAACAGCCTGCATAATCTCCAGAGAATTATGCCGTGTGAAGACCAATTCCAAAATGCTGTCTACCTTATTCTTCCGTTTACATAACATTCGTGAAGTGAGAAAACTATACAGGGATGAGCAAAAGTAGGTATATAGTTGTGAGTATGTAAAACAGTTTATTCATGTACTATTAGTTATGAATTATTGTATTATTTATTTGTATTACAACTATGAACCTACTTTTGCCAAGCCCCTGTAGAACCAGAAAACAGATCACTGGTGCCGGGGGGTAAAGGAGGGCGTCAGGTTGGGAGGGAAGAGAGTGCAGCTTGAGGGGTTGGAAATGTCTTCCACCTGACCACCTGACTCCCACAGCGAGATCATCCTGATGGCGGCACCGTAGTGCAGTTTCGCCAGCTGTTACCGTTGGGAGTAGCTGGATACAAAGGATACAGGAGACCTCTAAGGTCTCATGTATTTACTTCTCACAACTAAAGTGCAAATCTATAATTATCTCAAAATAAAAAGCTTACTTTTTAAAAAGTGTTTCCAACAAATAGCGGATGAATAGGAGTTCTAGCGTTCTCCACCCACACCGAAATGAATCACCTTAGGCACACGCGATTTCAGAGATCACTGCTGGGAGCTGCCAACGCCTACTGGGCCGTTCGGCCCCTTTAACGCTTCTCTGCACTCTTTCGAAGTTACCTTTCCGAAATCGTGTTACTTCCCCAAATCTTTCCTCTGACACATAAGGGCCTTTATGGTCTGGCTTTTGGCCTTTCCCCAGGGTACACACCTGGGCACCAAACAGCTCAGTTTTCAATTACGTAAAACGCTGTCTGACTGTGCAGTTCCTGCGGATAGCCACAATGACTTATTTCTGTGTGCCTATCTTATCTCCAGTGTCTCTAATTAACTTATCTCCAATGCTTATCAGGTTTCCTAGCACATATTAGGAGAACATCTTAAATTAGAAGCCCATGATCAAAGTGTATTACCTTTGTTTTGTTTATAACTTCCTAAGAGCCCAGAGGTGTTGGTTTTGTGTTTTCCTCAGAACACTGACCTGCAATCACTCCTGCCAGGTACACCAGCCCCACTCGGAGGCCTTTGTGGACCATTTCCAAGGGAATGCCCAACACGAGCTGCATAGCAAGATTCCCCAAGATGTGCTGAATTCTGCAGAGACAAACACATTTGTCAAGTATTAGGGCCGATCCAGGCAGTTATTTCCTTGGAAGAGCAGCAGGCGTTGAGGTGTTGTTTATAGGTACGGACTCGCTTAACTCAAATTCCACTTTCTAATTTTTTGTAGCTGGTGAAAGAGCATTTTAGAAGTCTACATTTATTTCATAAGTTCTGTTTTATAACAGTTACTGATACAACATCAGAGCAATGAGGCTGGCCTAAGGAAAATAAACTTGAAATTAGATTTAGATGACAATTGGCAACTTCTGTCAGCTTCGGCATCTGATTTTGTCAGGGTTGCATAGTATTTAGAAAATCTTAATTCACTTAAATTGAGTTTAAATTTCAATAGGTTTCTAAACAACTTGTCCTGCTGTCTCAGAATGTTCTTTAATAAAAGAGGTGGCAAGAGGAACCTCATTCCCAGTTTTACATTTGAAAGTTTTTTTTAAAAAGCTTACGAGAAAGGAAGAATAAGTTTACCTCGTAACACTAGCTAATGTTGGTACCTCCCATGCACTACAGTTTGGCATATAACATATTTGAGTATAGGTGTTTTTATTATAGTTCTTAAATAGGTAAAAATATTTTTAAATAAAAGTCATTATTTTGCTTGTCAAACCCCATGAGTATCTCTGGAGAATCTCTGAGTATAATTTGGTAAATGCCCACATTAGAGTAATCCTCAATTTAGTTGCTATGCAGCACAATGCTAGGGTTGGGTTTTTGTGGTGGTGTTGTTTTTTTTTAAGATTCTAGGTTAAATCAAAAGTTAAAAACCAAAATAGGTGTTGGACCTTCAACAAAGTGCACCAGCTTTTATATTAGGTCTAGGAGTTGTGTTTTACATTACAATTTACTTAACAAATACCAGCAGACAGCAGACCGCCGGGGCGGTTCTCTGGGCACACCCGGCAGCCCAGAGGGCTTACCTCTGTGGCCCCTGCACACCCAGCCACACTCACTGTCCGAGCCGTCTTCAAAGACATGTGAGAGGTAACAGAATTCAGTGCAGAATTGTCTGGCAAGGACAGCTACACTCGGCTTATGCAGACCTCAGGCATAAAGGGGATTTGGAAATATCTGTGCTTTGTGAATCTGAGCAACAATGTCAAAGAAAGCCATCTCATCCTGTCCTCTGGCAACAGCTGGGAGACAAGATGACCAATAGCACAGAAACCCCAACAAATCAACCCAAACTCTCTTTCTTCTGCTCAATATCATGAGTAAAAGTGGCAGAAAGATGAGATCCTGTCATATTCTCAAAACAGAAATATAATTTTTTTTATTCTGAATTTTATCTACCCTTCCAGGGTCCAGCTGGAATCCATGTCATTTGTGAAGCCATCCCCACTCTGATCTTGCCCTCTTTCGGTTTGTAGTGCTGTAGCTTCCCCAACACTCACATCCTGTCTCTCCCTTTCCTCCTCTAGTGAGGCTGGAAGAGCTGATGTTGACCTCCCCAACCTCTCTTAGGTAGGGCACATAGTTCTGGTCAGTGAGATGCAAAGAAAAGCAGTGCTTCTGTCTTGACAAAAGGGACGATGTCACCAGTACCTGGAATTACCTCTTCCCCCTTTCGGCTTTGAATGCAGAGCTACAGCAGTGAACTTGCAACCATGAGAGAAAGGCTAAGGGAAAAGCAGAGGAGGTACCAGTACAGGACCAAGAGTCCTGGCTTCATTAAAGTGATGAACCAACCAGCCTACCCCTGGGCTCCTTATATGGGGACAAATTGACCTCTATTTTTTTTAAGTTCCTGTTAAATATTTTTTGTTACTTGCATATAAAAGCATTCCTAATTTATGCAACCCCATAAATTAGGGTTTATTCTACATAGCTCTGCAAATTCTTTTCGAGTGCCTTAGTACGTGTCAGACACTGTAAAAATTATGTTATAATCATTGTTTGATTTAATCACAGCAACCTTATGAGGTAGGTATTGCTACTCCATTTTATAGGTGTGGAAACTGAGGCACAAAGCAATTAAGTAACTACTGTATACTATAACACTATACTGCCATATGTTACTAGTTAACTGTTCCCTCCTTGTTATTTTCAAGCCCTGCAGTGCAGAAGCCACATTTGCTCAGAGCATACTTGTTAAATGGAAAACCAAAGTGTGGAAATGTCCACAAAAATGGGCAGTTGATGATTTTGTTCCTGACTTGTCAAGGCTCTGAGCCCTGTGTCCTGCCATGGATGCCTGTTTACCCACAGGCCAGAGTCATCCTTCAAAGTTGAGACAACTCTTAGACAAAGCTGGCCTCATCCGAAACCCCAGGGGTCCCCCGGAGAGTGGGGCCCACAGCATGCTGTTCACTGTCGGCAGTGGACGTGGCGAATCGTGGATTCTGAGCAGGGTCCTACATGGCTATTAGCATTTAAGAAACTACGAGCAAAACTAAAAAGCAGACACTGAAGCTCCTACAGCTTGTATTATTCCAGGAGGATAAGAGTATTATACACTCATCAAAATGTCCACGAGTTATTTTCCTACGTGTGTGGTGGGGGCAGAACCCGTGGGAGTGTTGTTTCATATCCTAACATTTAACAGCATCGAACAATCAGGGGAACATACCTTTGGTATGGTAATGATTTGGTTTCTTCTTATTAATATTCCTATGTGCATACCAATATTAGTTAATTATAACGCAACATAAAGTACAATGGACCTGGAGTTAGCACAAATAGGTGGAGGTCCTAGCTCTACAACTTAGCTGTGTGACAAGGAGCACGAGACTACCTATCCTAAGCCTCAGACATAAAACGGCGAGAGTAACACCTGCCTCCTAAGGGTGCTGGGATGATCATACAAGATCATGGACATGAGATGCTTTGTCAGTAATAGTGATATGACATATCATTTATCGTCACCTCCGACATCAGGGACTTAACTGTTATTCCTTACCCAGCATGCACCAGCATGTATGAGATAAACCTCCAGGCTTCCTCCCTCTTCATAGGACTGTAGATAAATGGACTCTCCAAGATGCCCGTGTCCAAGGTGATCCACTGTTTATAAGGCTTCCACACAGCATAGTAAATAAACACAGCCAGCTGACGGGAAGGGCAAACATGAATGTTAACCATACCTTCTGCAGAGCACCCACTCAAGCCTGTGGGCACTATCTTTGTTTCAAAAGATTAGCTCTCAAGTGGGCCACTTCACAGCATGTGCTCAGAGGATGGCAGGGATTAAATGTCCATGCCATGCACCTGACCATTTAACTCTGGTCATATCCTACTTCCTCCAGTGGCTAGGAGCAGCCCTAGACCAAACTGGAGAGAAGACTCTCTCTGAACCCCTTTTCCCTCTTAGATGCCCACTGCCTTCATCTTCCTACACCCACCATTTGGTCTTTCACTTCCAACTTAGTGTGAAATTGAGTGCTGGCTTCCCAGGAACAGGGTAGGGAAAGGGAAAAACAGTAACTAAGTCTATAGTGGAAGAAACAGCAAACATGACCTCAAACAAGTGATGAAGGCTGATGTCACCAGGAATGTCATGTCATGCAGCTGTCCCCTGCTCCCTGATGATGTGATGTGATATGATGTGATGAGAAGGACATGTCACCTCTATACTGTTGTTCCCCAAAACCCATACCTCCAGTGTGATCATGAGAAAAATGTCAGATAAACCTCAATTGGGGGATATTGTATAGGATACCTGACCAATACACCACAAGCTATCAAAGTCACAAAAAACAAAGACCGAGAAACTGTCCAGAGCACAGAGATAGGAGACATGACAACTAAATGCAGTGTGACACCTGGGTTCAAGGGTACAGGAGGGACATAAAGAGATTAATGGAAAAATTACTAAAATCCAAACTAAGTCTACAGTTTACTTAATAGTTATATGCCAATGTGAGCTTCTTAGTTTTAACAAATGTAGTGTGGAAATATAAGATAGTAACAATTTGAGAGGCTGCGTGATGGGTATACAGGAACTGTCTGTACTATCTTTGCAACTTTTCTCCAAAGCTAAAATTATTCCAAAATAAAAAGTTTATCGGAAGTAACTTTTCATTAAAAAAAAAGTTGATCTTTCTGTGACAGGGAGATAGCTCAGCACCTGCCCCATGACCCTCTTGTGGAAAACTACCTTGTCCCTAGAACTCACTGTCAGGTGGTCATGTTTTGTGCCATGTGACCTGATCCCTTTCTCCATCACCCCCCCTCCCCGCAACACATACACACACCCCTGACTAGACCACGGACAGGCCAGCCCATCTGTCGCATGGGAGGATAACATGAGGTGAGGTGCTACAGAAAAACAGGAAGAAGAATTCTGATGGCTCTCTAGTCACAGGCTGTCTCACAATGAGACCCCTTGAGAGATTTAGACCTATGTCCCTCCAACCAAACGGCCTTGCCAAAAGCTTCTCCCAGCAATGTAATCTTTACACAGTAGCTTTACCTTTAAGCCACAAGAGGCTACATCCCTGTGATCATTCATTGTATGTGTCCGCTTGGCTAGACCACAGCACCCAGGTATCGGGTCAAACATCATTCTCGATGTTTCTGTGAAGGTATTCTTGATGTGATTAATGTTTAAATCAGTAGACTTTGAGGAAAGCAGACCACCCTCCATCACATGAGTGGGCCTCACACCATCAGTTGTGGGCCTTCATGCCACAAAGACCGGCCTCCTCTGGGAAGAGGGAGCTCTGCCAGCAGGCGGCCTCTGGACTGCGACGCCAGCTCTCCTCCCCGAGGTCTCCAGGCTGCTAGCCCACCCTGTGGTCTGTGAACTTGCCAAACTTCCACAATTGCATGAGCCAATTCCTTAAAATAAGTTAATCTCTCTCAACATATGTGTGTATGCACAGATGACTGACTGAGAGAGAGACATAATATGTATGTTTATGTGTGCATATCCTATTGGTCTTGTTTCTCTAAAGAACCCTAACAAATACAGTCCCTAGAAAGGAAAATGAGGCATCGGTAGGAACTAAGAGGATTACATTAGGGGCTTCCTTATGCCTCTGAAGTCCCCTGCCAATTCCTTTATGAGTCTTCATGGTGAGGGAGAAGAAGCTAAGTTTGATGAGGTTCAGAAGAAGCCCCGTCCTGGCCCAGTGACTCCGGTCATTTACCAGAGACAAGCCACTCCACAGCTCTGGGCCTTGCACTCTTTTCTGGAAAACAAGGGGGCTGACTAGATGGGAGTCTGAAAACACAATACAAACTGCCCATTGTATGCATCGTTAGAGGATCCCATTTTGTCCCTGCTAAAATTTGGGGGAAACCACTCTTGTAACTTATAAGTCTTACTAGCCAATTGAAGTTGGTTCATAAAACCAAACGAATTTGCAATCCCATGATTATTTGGTTTCTAAAGCCCCCACCAGCTAAAATGAAGTGAAGCCACTGGAATTGTAGTCACTACTGGGGAGAGGACTTATTTACCAAAGGGTGTTGGTTCAATTCCCAGTCAGGGCACATGCCTGGGTTGCAGGCCAGGTCCCCAGTGGGGGCCATGTGAAAAGCAACCACACATTGATGTTTCTCTCCCTCTCTTTCTCTTCCTTTCTGCTCTCTCTAAAAGAAATAAAATCTTTAAAATAAAAATAAGAAAAATAGTGTTCAACCCTTGTCTGACAGTGACTGGGCACATAGGAAAGAAAACCTGGGACGAGAGCTCCAGAGGGTGAGGCGGAGTCCCGTGTGTGCTGCACTCGCCACCACCCAGCTCACTGCTTCATGGCGTCCAGTCTCTGACCCAGATCTGATCTAAACCTTCAGCTCGTTTGCGATTCCCCAGTGGCTCTCGCCCTACTGCTCGCCACCCCGAGTACCTACCTCGGCGAGGCTGATGGAGATGATGAACACTGGGGGTGGGAGGCAGTTGGCTCTCTCCAGGTACGTTCTCCGGGCATTTTCAGGAAGCATCCATTTTGAGACAATCCTGTGGACCTTTTTACTCTTGAAGGGAACTTCACCTTCCCCATCCTCTCTCATCTTCTCCTCTTCCTCCAGCGCTCCTTCCACGTCTCCACCCACATTCTCCACCTTCATCTCCAAACCATGAGTAGCAGCCATTGTCCTGCACCAGAAAGGGCCATGAGAGTCAGGGGAAAACATGACCCTACAGCCTTCCTGGTCCTTTCCTGGCTTCTCTGGCATGACCACTGGTTTCCAAAGCCTTTCCTGTATGTGAATAGAAGGCAAGTGAAGACCTGGTGTCCCAATATTCATAATATCCATGCCCTCATCACCATGTGTAATTGTGACAAAGTACTACAGTCCCCCCAAATGAGGGAGAGGGCTCTCAGTGGTCACTTCAGGTTTCATCCACTGCCACCACCCAAGGGGTGGACTGGAGCCTTGCACTGCTTGTACACCCCATCCTTCCCCTCTGCCACGGACTTGCAAAGTGAACCATTAGCTTTGCCCTGAAGGTAATGTGTCTCAGAGCCCAAACCATGCACAATACATCACTGAACTCAGATTTGTCTTAGCTTAACTGAGCAATCTCCTTTCCCCTCCTAGTTTCATCTTGCTCTACTCCCAATTTTCTTTTCTTTTCTTTTCTTTTTAAGATTTTACTTATTCATTTTTAGAGAAGAAAAAGAAAGGAGAAAGAGAGGGAGAGAATCATCAATGTGTGGTTGCCTCTTGCCCACCCCCTACTAGGGACCTGTTGGGAACTGCCCTGACTGGTATCAGAAGCTGAAACCCCCGCCTAGGTTAAGGCTAAGGGAACGCCCTGGGAACTGTAAGCCAGCAAGGAGACAAAAGCTTATCTTCCTGGCAGGAGCACTGCTTCTGCTGCTTCATTCATAACTGAACCCCAAAAAGCTTGGTCGGTTAGCCAAAGACGGGTAAGATTCCCCACGAGGGGAACGACCTAAGACAGGCACGATCACTTTGGGAGGCCCCCCAAAAGAAGGACTTGGGGGGCTGCAGCAAAAGGGGGTGATGGACCCTCGCTCCTTGGCTTTGACATAGCCTGAGTTCTCATCGTCTGGGAGAAAATCTCCTTATCTCTTGGTTGCTTTAGTTCCCTCGCTCCACCTAAGCCTGAAACAATGACAGGGTGGTGCAGCTCTGTGCTGAAAAGGGCGGATTCCCCGGGTGATCAGGCCTAAGAAAGAATATGTAAATTACTGAGAAACCTTCTTTGTTTATAATGCTCTCAGTTGAATGAGAAGGGTCTTAGGAGGAAGTTTGTTCCTCAAAGTCTTACAGCTCTTTGACCCCGACTCAATAGACTGGCAGGGTTCCTTGTTTTCTATAGTTCCTTACTTCCCCCTAATGAGTACTGTACTTTACCTGAATTATTATGCAAAATGAGCCCAAAAAAGCAGGTATGGACGGTAAATCGGGGCGCTCCCCACTAGGGGGGTGGCCATTTCGTCCCTACTTCCCCACAGAAACTGGTCTGTCTCTGTGCATGTTTTTTCTCACGTGTTTATCGTCGAGCCATCCGCAGTGTTCCGTGGTCACTGCTGACCGGGGACCCACGCGCATCAGGGACCTGGCCCCGCAACCCAGGCATGTGCCCTGTCTGGGGATCGAACCAGCGGCCCTTTGGGTCATAGGCCAGCACTCAATCCACTGAGCCACACCAGCCAGGGTTACTCCCAGGTTTCTGATTCAGAATCAAAAGTCATTTGTTGAGCATCTGCTGTGTATGAGGCTGAGGACTGTCTCATCTATTGACTTATTAGATTCCCAGAACCCCAGGAAGTTGTTACCCCATTTCAGATAAAAGACTGAGTTCCCACCCACCCACCTCCCCAAAACAGCATAACTTTGATAAGATTCAAACTTACATCTTCTATTTCTACATTAACAGTGTCCTTTCTAAGTCACCACCACTGCCCGTTCTGTAGCACACTGGAGTTAACAGGGCCATTCCTTACTGGTTCTTCAGATGCAACATCAACTCCCTTGCTAAAACATGTCTTCCCAACAACTCTCTGCCACCCAAAACCCTTAGCTGAGTGTCTACTAATTTCTACATCCAGGATTCCCTTGAACTCAATCCTTAACATTCAATCATTCAGACAATTATTCAACAAACATCTATTGAAAACCTACTATGTTTCAGGCCACCATCCCTATCCCAAAATGTTTACAATGTAATGGAGGGAACAGAGGTCAATGAAAATAACACAAATAATTGTATCATTACAACTGTGTCAGTGATACCAAGCAGAGGCTAGGATACTGGGTGGCACATCCGTAACAGAGAGGCTTTGTCTGCACACTCTCCTCTCCCTGTGCCGTGGTGCCATCTGTCTGTCCTTTTGCTTTGGGTCTGTTACTCCCCCCCCCCCCACTGCCCTGGTTAAATGATTTAAATCACTCAATCAAATGTTTCATGGTCAAAACAAAGCAAGGAGTGAAGGCAGGGTTCAAATACATTAAAGAAATCATTTTACAAACTAGGACATAGTAATGATCTTTTTGTAAGAAGTAATGTGATGCGTGCCCACCAGCCTGCAGTGAGCATGGAACGCTGTGGATGTGGATGGTTCATCAAAACACGGGAGAAAAACATACACAGAGACAACCAAGTCCTGTGGGGAAGTAAGAACAAAATGGCCACTCTCTCTGGTGCAGAGAGCGCCCCGTTCCCTCTCTAGAGAGGCTTTTTATTGGTTTCCTTTGCATAGGAATTCAGGTAAAGCTCATTAATCATTGCCAGGAAGTAAGGATCAAACAATAGATAACAAAGAACTCTGAGGGCCTATTTTGAGTCAGGATCAAAGAGCTGTAAAACTTTGAGGAACAAACTTACTTCCTGCTTGGGCCCTTATCATTTAATTGAGAGCATTCTAAACAAAGCAGGTTTCACAGGATTTTACATATTCTTTCCTAGGCCTGATCACCCCAGGAACCCGCCCTTTTCAGCACAGAGCTGCACCACCCTGTCATTGTTTCAGGCTTAGGTGGAGCAAGGGAACTAAAGCAACCAAGAGATAAGGAGATTTTCTCCCAGATGATGAGGACTCAGGCTTTGTCAAAGCTGAGGGGCAAGGGTCCATCACCCCCTTTTGCTGTAGCCCCCAAAGTCCTTCCTTGGGCACCTCCCACGTGATCGTGCCTGTCTTAGATCATTCCCCCCTTGGGGAATCTTATCCGTCATTGGCTAACTGACCAAGCATTGGGGTTCAGTTATGAGTGAAGCAGCAGAAGCAGTGCTCCTGCCAGGGAGATAAGCTTTTGTCTCCTTGGTGGCTTATGGTCCAAGGTCACTGCCTTAGCCTTGGTGGGGGTTACAGCTTCTGATACCAGGAAGGGCGGTCCCCGACAGTAATGTACTAACACGCACCCAGGAAGAGATCTGGAGAATTAACTGTGATTATATCTGCATGGTGGGATTTCCTAGATTTTTTGCCCTCTATGTAGGAGTGGGCCCAGATTTGGAGGAACCTAAAGCTTAAACGATGTAGGGGGGTGGTTTCCTTGGGAAAAAATTATATAAAATTAAAGTTGCAAAGTAAAAAAAAATTACAAACGTAGATACACAGCCTTAGAAGGAACCCATGTGAGAGGTATGAAACTTAAGCTTTATTAGTTGCACAAATAATTCATTTCTATGTCTATTTTTATATATTACTGTTTTAATTTTTTAAGTCAATTTTTTAAAGGTTTTATTTGTTTATTTTTAGAGAGAGGGGAATGGAAGGAGAAAGAGAGGTAGAGAAACGTCAATGTGTGGTTGCGTCTCATGTGCCCCAACTGGGGACCAGGCCGACAACCTAGGCATGTCCCCTGACTGGGAATTGAACCAGTGACCCTTTGGTTTGCAGGCCTGCACTCGGTCCTCTGAGCTACACCAGCCAGGGCCATATTACTATTTTAATTTTATAAACCTAATAAAGCCATACCTATGAGACCTTTTCTTGACCCTAAGTCCCAACTACTATACTATGTCTCCCTTCCCCTTGTAGCCCAGTGCCCTGGAGGATGGGTCTGTACCCACTAACCATCTTGTCCCCTGGGTCCCCCATCGAAACTGCTCTCATGAGTTACGTCCTTCAAACACATCCTCTTCAGTAGTGATGTGGGAGTCCTAAGGTGTGTGTATGCAGAGCGTCCTTGGCATTTCAAAGCACATCCCCATATACAATCTTACGTACTCCTCAGAACAATCTATGAAAATAAAGCGAAGGCAAACAGTATATTCCCAGTTCTCTGAGTCTTCAACCTTGCCAACAGATATCTCTGTTGAAATCCCTTCATCCCCACCTTTCATCTCAACCACGTTCCATTCACTGACTGCCTTCCCCCACTCCCCAGCCATAGGCATGCCTCTGTGCACTTCAACAACAGCACTCTCTTCCTGTAACAGGGCTTCTCTCACTAGATGAAGACGGGCATAGCAGCAAGGTCACAAGAGGACAGGAACACAGGCTTTGATGCTAGCCAGTCCTGGGGAAGAGCAGGTCTTATTTTCCTTTGCAGCCCCAGTCAATAGCCCTGGGCCTAGTACCACGGGCCATCGACTGGTGGTTGCCAGGGCCTGGGAGAGCAGGAGTGGGAAGCTGGTGTTTAATAGGTACCGAGTGTCAGTTTGGGAAGATGAAAAAGTTCTGGAGATGGATGGAGGTGATGGTTGCACAATGTAAATGTAGTTAATGTCTCTGAACTGATTATTTAAAAATAGCTAGGATGGTAAATTTTATGTTACATATATTTTACCACACATGAAAACTAAACGGTAAAACAAATTTTAAAAGTCGTTATGAAGACTGGATAAAATAGAGTGTTTCTCACCAGTCTGTGCTTTAAATAGTATCTTACACTACTGATATTTTCAGCTTAGTCCAATGCTTCTAAACTTCCTAAATGGCCCCAAAGTAGTTTCGAGTGTAATTCTTTTTAAAACGAGCAATGGAGCCAAGTGACTGAGATTAAAACACGGCTCTACTACATACTAACTGTAAGTAATCTAAATCCTCTGGGCTGCAAATTACACTTTTAAAAAATTTTAACTTTTTTTTTTTTAGAGAGAAAGAGGAAGGGAGAAAGGGAGAGAGAGAGAAACATCGATTTATTGTCCCACTTGTTCATGCATTCATTGGTTGATTCTTGCGTGCGTCCTGACCGGGGATCAAACCTGCAACCTTCGTGTATGGGGACAACACTCTGACGAGCTCATCTACGATGCCAGGTCTCAAATTACATTTTTTAAAATTGTGATTAAATACACATAACATAAAATTCACCCTTTTAACCATTTTAAACTGTACTGTGAGCAGAGCTGCTATGAACATCCCTGTACAAGGTTTTTTTTAACATCTATTTTCAATTGTTTGGGCATATAACTAGGAGTGGAATTGCTGGATCGTATGGTAATTTTATGTTTAACTTATAGGGAAAGCCTCAGGTTCCATTTTAAAGTAGAGATAATAATAGCACTTACCTCATAGCATCCATGGGAAGATTTTTGAGATAGTGCATGTAAAACACTAGAATAACAGTATTCGGCATGTAGTAAACACTCCATAATTGTCACTTATTATTGGCTATGAGTGAATGGGTGGGTGTATGGATGGGTGGATGACTGTAAATCAAGTCAAATGTATTTCAGTAGGCAAGGTTCCACATCAAAGTAGGTTATACTCCATAAATTAGGGAAGAAGAGAATTCCCCTTTTATTTTTATTTTTTCCAGCAACTTTTTTGGAACAAAAAAGAAAATACTTTTTCCTTCACCACATCTTCGACCCTTCCACTCACCCAGCCTTGCAGGGTCAGACAGTAAATCCATAGACCCAACTATTTCATTAATTTTCCTTGGATATTGATGATCATTTCTAGTTTTTTGTCACTTCTCCTAATTGGCAAGATACAGTGTGGGTTTAAGATTAGCAGTTTTACTTATTTTTTATGAAGATTTTATTTATTTCTTTCTAAAGAGAAGGGAAACAAGGGAGAGAGGATGAGAAACACCAATGTGAGAGAGAAACATCGATCCGTCGCCTCTTATATGTGCCCTGGCCAGGGACGGAACCTGCAACCCCAGCCTGTGCCCTGACTGGGAACTGAACCAGTGACCTTTTGCTTTGCAGGCAGATGCCCAACCAACTGAGCCACACCAGTCAGGACAAGTATTAGCAGTTTTAACCACAAATGTTAAAGCATTTTTAAAAATAAGTTCAATTAGGGATGATTCACATTGTATTAGTGAGCTCTATTGTACATTTATGCACCATACACGATCATGGTATGAGGAAATAAAATTCCACGTGGTTAACAATGTGACCTGACATCTATAAAAGGAGCTAGAAAAATGAGGATTACATTCCCCCCACCACCACAATTTTGTCTTTTCTGCAGATTTCAAATTTTCCAGAAATTCAACAACTTCAAGCCCACCATTTTAGGTATTTTAGTGAAATATATTTCCTGGGCTGCAAAGATACCTGACTGTTGGGAACCACCCTGCCTGGTTTCAGAAGCTGTAACCCCACCAAGGCTAAGGCTGAGGGAACGACCTTGGACTGTAAGCCACCGAGGAGACAAAAGCTTATCTCCTTGGCAGGAGCTCCGCTTCTGCTCCTTTTACTTCATCCGTAACTGGCCCCTAATGCTTGGTCGGTTAGCCAATGACGGGTAAGATTGCTCAAGGGGGGGAATGATCTAAGACAGGCACGATCACGTGGGGGGCCCCCAAGGAAGGACTTTGGGGGCTACAGCAAAAAGGGGTGATGGACCCTCACCCCTCAGCTTTGACAAAGCCTGAGTCCTCATTGTCTTCAAGAAATCTCCTAATCTCTTGGCTGCCCTACTTCCCTTGCTCCACCTAAACCTGAAACAATGACAGAGGGTGGTGCAGCCCTGTGCTGGAAAGGGAGAGTTCCCCAGGAGATCAGGCCTTAGAAAGAATATGTAAAATCCTATGAAATCTGCTTTGTTTAGAATGCTCTCAGTGAAATGATAAGGGTCCAAGCAGGAAGTAAGTTTGTTCCTCAAAGTTTTACAGCTCTTTAGCTATCTGACCCTGACTCAAAATAGGCCCTCAGAGTTCTTTGTTATCTATGGTTTGATCCTTACTGCCTGGCAATGATTAATGAGCTTTACCTGAATTCTTGTGTAAACGAACCCAATAAAAGCCCATTGAGGAACAGGCTCCTGGCCCTCCTTTGAGAAATCAGCCACCTTTCCTCCCCAAGCAGATCATGTCTTGGTAGACTTATTCTCATCCGTGGTGGCAGGGGTGGGGGGCCCTGCGGGTGGAGTCCCCCCACACCTGACCCATTCCATTTCACTGAGACTCACTGTGTGTCTGCCTTCTTCCTTGGCATCTACAGTAAAAGGATCTGATGTGTAGTCCTCATTAATTTAGGCACTAGCAACAGATGAACAAACCTGTAGTCACTGCAGCATTTTGTGACCTCTCTTCTCAGTCAATCACTATCACATTCTAGCTTCCACACCTCTCTGTGCGCCCTTCTCCCTGAGATCAGAAGCCTCTTCCCGCTCTCCTTATCTCCAACATCTGGTGCTGGATGCTCACAGGTGCTGCTTCCAGTCCCTCACAGGCCCCATCCTCCCTACTCCTGTTTACCTTCTGCTCCCACACCTGAATGTCTGAGCACAGTTCATCACCTTGGAAACTTGACTAATTAGTTTGGCAGCAATGAGAAAGGCTGAGCCATACTGATCCATAGGAGGCTGTGTGGAAATGGGGTGTGGTTATGGGGTGTAAATTGATGCAGCCTTTTGGGAAAGCAAGGAGCAGTATCTGTGAATTATGAAAAGCAGATCCATCCTACACCCAGAAATATACCCTACCAATGAATCTGAGCAAGTACACAAAGCTGTCTCTTAAAGATATTCTGTGCGGCACTGTTTATAGTGGTGAAAAATTACAAAGAACCTGAATGTACCTTCAGGGTTGTTGCATTTTCTGAATTCTAATTCTTAGGTAGTTCTTCCTTATACTGTGCTGAAATCTGCTCACCAGCACTCTGCTCCTGGGTCCAAGGTTCTCCTCCCTAGGGTCTCACAAAGCAAGTCTAACCTGAGGTCATGTCATTCATTTTGTCCCTGCATGGGTATAGCCTCTGTAGATCAAAGTCAGGCTAGAATATCTGGGAGAACACTTTAGATTAGCAGAATTTTTAGAAGTCCAATTGAACAGGAGTCTCAAAACAAGTCAGCCATGCTTACAACACATTACAGACTTGCATAGTTACAAAGGCATCCACGGGCATCAAATTATTTACTTGGCCACTCTCATTGCAGTGTTACTTGCTGAGTGGAATTACTTACTGCACTGACTGTGCTTTCTCACTCACTAAGCAAAGGTCATGCAGGTTTCTTGGACTTTCTTTAATGTTGGCTTGATGTCATGCTTCACCTTTTCTCTACAGCAAATGACAGCCAACTGTTAGTTGAAATCACACACATACCCTGCAAAAACACTGTAAATTACATAAATACCAACCACTATGCTATATATAAATTAATAATGTCAATTGTAGTTGAAAAAATAAAAAATTAAAATCAAAAATAAATTTTAAAAATATAATATCACACACGCATACCAAAACGTTCTCATCCTACTGGTAGGGAACCATTGGGGTAGTGTTAGTGTGGATAAGAAAGGAGCCACATACTAAGCCTGATGAGCTCAGAGGAGGTCTTCATGTTGGCCTTACTAACTCAGAGACCAAAAGTAACCACACAGGATGGTCTGAACAAAAAAATTCCTAACTAAAACCCGGCCATGACAGGTAGTCATGTCCTAGACCTGTAGCTTCCTTGACAAAGGCCAGTCTTTACTTTTAGTGAGCCTGTCTGTTTTCTTTTTGGATCTAAAATCACATACCTTTGAAATGTCAGAGTGATCCCCTTTCCCAGGCCCCTCAGAGTACACCCACCCCACCAGAGAACCAGACCACAGAACCTCTCGTTTTTATCTCGTTCCCCACATACCATCTCTCTGTGCTCTGAATGGCATTAACTTTCCTGTGCCCACCAACGTAAAAGCCCAGCATTTGTTTACTTTGGCCAAATGCAGGCCCTGTTTCTGTTCTCTTCGGCAGCAGCGCTCGCTATGCTGTAAACGTTGAGAGGAAGGAGGCTCGAAACAAGTGCTATAAATGTCTCCTGCCTTTAAGGAGTATTTTAGATTACTAATCCAGAGAAAAATACAAGCCTCTTAAATGTATCATTTTGGATGTTGTCAGACAGATAGGTGTTAACCCCAGAGATTTCCCCACTTTGCTTTCTCCCACCGGCTTAATCCCCCACCAGTGAATTTCATGTAACCCTCCTAACGTCTCCTCTTTTAACTCTCATGTATAAAATAAGCTGCAAAATTGCCACTCTCTAGAGCATTTTTCTCAATTTATTGAGATTTTGCTTCCCAGAAATTATCATCAGTTTGGTTCAAATAAAATCATAAAAATTTTCCACCAGTTTGGACATTTCTTATGTTGACATTAGAGAGAATATCTCTGGGGAAGTATAAAAGACTCATAGCCTTCTGGTTAAAAGTGGAGATGTTCCCCCTGCACCCCAAGAACCAAAGACCTTCCTTTCATGGCCAGCAAGTACTCTTCAGAAGAGGAAAAGTGGGAAGAACTTCCCTACTTCCGGACCTTATCTCGTAGCAGCAGTGCTTGTATTATGAATCATGGAGTAGGTGTGTTGGCCAAGGATTAGAAAGGGCAGGGCTGTGCTCATTTACCCAGAATAGTTGCCAGCCTTTTTTAATTTTTTACTCAAATATATTGGGGTGACATTGGTTTTGATGTAAACCATACAGATTTCAAGTGTACTACTCAATAAAACATCCTCTGCACACTGCACTAGACAATCTTCGTCCCAGCAAAGTCTCTTTCCATTCCCGTTTCCACCCCCTTTGCCCCTTGGCCCAACTCCACCTAGTCCCCACCCCCTTTCCATCTGGCTATCACCACGCTGTTGTTGTCTGCCGTTAAAAAAAAAACCTGTAGAATTATCAATTTACATAAGGAGTGCTACACAGGAGGCCCTTGACATCAGCTGGGGATTTTTCCACAGACCCCCCAAGTGTCCTCATTCCCCATATACCACGCCGTGTCCCCCAAACTCATGCTGTAGATTAGAGCCAAAGAGTGTTCAGTGATTTCATTTCAGACCCTCAACGATTCTATAACTGCAAAAGTAATTCATAAAATCTGTTGTGTGAGGGATATTAACCATGTTCATCTGCACCTGAGTTTCCAAAAAAGAAAACTTGGTTTGTTAATGGTATTTCTTTTCATGTTCCATAAAGTTTAATCTCTCAAAGAGTGGTTTCTGCACTGGCTAAAAAACATACTAAAATCACTTTCCAAAGCATTTGTCCTTGTATCTGTGAGACACACGTAGTGGATCTCTGGATGTCAGAGAGCCTACACACCATTGAACTTGACATTCCGTGCCAATGTAGCTAAAGCTTCTCTTTATGGACAAAAAAAAAAATGTCACTTTCTCAGGCCTCTTCACTTTGTTTTCATTTTTATCACTGGCACTATCAAGGACCTATTTTTCTGAGTCTCTTATACTCCTCCAACAAGAAATGAAGATTTTAGTCACTGTGTGCATGTTGCATAAAGGCAGTATCACTAGGAGACAATAAATAGTAAAGTCACATGAGATGTCAAGGTAGGACAGTAGGCCTGGCTCACTATTATAGTAAGTGGCTGGCAACAAGCATAAGTATTTTTCTTTTTTTATTATTTATTTATTTTTAGAGAGAGGGGATGGGAGGGAGAAAGAGTGAGAGAAACATCAATGTGTGGTTGCCTCTCACACACCCTTTACTGGGGACCTGGCTTGCAACCCAGGCATATGCCCTGAGTAGGAATTGGACTGGTGACCCTTTGGTTTGCAGGCTGGTGCTCAGTCCACTGAGCCACACCAGCCAGGGCCAGGCGTAACCATTTTTCAATTCATTCATTTACAACAGGCCATTTGAGGGTAGCTAATGAAATACAAAAACTGTAAGTGATGAATCTGCAAACGTGGAGGACTTCTAGTGTATTCCTTTAATAACACTTACGTAGTGACCATTAGTCAGTTTTCTTGGAGAATTCCTCATCTGATGCATCTTGGCGGGCAGCAAGGACCATTTCCTACTACAGAAGCCCAAGCTAAAAATACTCACTTTTTCCAATCCTTAGCAGCCAAGACTAAGGTACATGACGTAGATTTGACCCATCAGCTGCATTTGCTTAGGATACTTCGGGCCAGAAGTATCCTGGGGGTGGGGAAAATTCTTTACAGCAGTGGACTATGAAGCAGTGGCAGCACTATCTGGTTGGTGTCCGATGCCAGCTGTATCTTTGACAAAGGCTGCAGCAACCTGCATACAGCCGAGACAATGAGGCCGTCTTTGCCTACCTGGCTCTGTGATGTGATTTGTATATAGTTCCTGGTCTCCCTTTGTTTCTGCTTATTTCCCAAACCTTGTTTATGCAGCCTTCTAGTGCTTTTATAATCTATCTGTGAAATTATGATGTGCTGAGAAATATGTATTTGGTCTTTATCCCCATTTGGAATTTCCAGAGGGACGGAGGGGATAGGAGCATCTTCGGTTATTTATAATAAGCCTCTTTCAACCGTATCTGAGTTTATGCTAATGAAGTAACTCTTGGAGGATGGGGGCTGGTTGCCAGAGGAAACAATCACGTGATTAGAGAGTTGGAACTTTGGGCCCCAACCTCTGGGGAAGGGAAAAGGGCTAATGACTGAGTTTAACCACCAATGGCCAAGAATGTAATCAATCATGCCTATGGAATGGAACCTCCAATAGAAACCCTAGACAAAGGGGTTCAGAGAGCTTCCAGGTTGTTGAACACATCACGGTGCTGGGAGGGTGACGCACCCAGAGGGAGTATGGAAGCCCCACATCCCACCTCACACACCTTGCTCTACGCATCTCTTCCATTCAGCTGTGCCTGAGTTGTGTGCTTTGTATGCAGTGAACTGGTAATAGTAAGTAAAGGCCTCTCCTGTAAGCAGATTGTTGAGCCTGAGGAGTGGGTAATAGGAACCCCAATTTATAGCCATTTGGTCAGAAGTACTAGGAGGCCAGACCCGCAACTGGCCTCTGAAGTGGGAAGAAGTCTTATGAGACCGAGCCCTTACCCTATGGGTCAGTGTCAGAATGGCTTGGTGTGAAAAACTCACACATTTGGTGTCAGAAGTGTGAAAAGGAATAGAGAGTAGTTTTTCTTTTACTACCCAATGTGCTTCCAATAAAATTAATTTATCAGTGTAATCAGCCAGAATCAGTTTATGTCCCTTGCAGCCAAGAACCAAATTAATACACCTGAGTAGCCAAGAAACTCTTCTCATCCATCCTGCTGCAAGTTAAACTCGTTTCTTATCCTGTGTTTGGGAGGCATAGTGTAAGGAAAGCACAGCGGAGACGTGTTTTCTGGTCCGGACTCTGCCACTTCCCAGCTGTGTGTGACCCAGAGCAAGTCCCTCCCCAACTCTGAGCGACAGTGCGCTCACAGGCACAGGGAATCGTCCGCACCAGACCAGAAGTTTCCCAAACTGGCTGTGCCTGAGCACCCCCTCCGGCACTTGTTTTTCTGTACAGACCCCTGGGCCCATGCTGAAGAAACTAATTTAATAGATTTAGTAGGTCTCTGACAAGTACACCAGTGAAGTGGAGGCAGCAGCACCTTTGAGAACCACACACTCGGGCTCTCTAAGGGCCATTCTGTCGCACATACTCTGTGACCTTCTAATGGAAGGCAGAGACGGTGTTACTGCTGTATTCCTCATGCCCCAAAAGTTCCTGGCACATAGGAGATGCTCAGAAAATACTTGTATCTAAGTAAAAGGTAAACAGAAACTCCTTGCAAGTTTTTGGTAAATCTAAAATTATTCCAAAATAAAGTTTATTGAAAAGAATACTGGAAAGAAGGAAAGAAGGAAGAAAGTAGGTAAGGAGGAAGGGAGGGAGGAGGAAAGGTAAGGAGGTACAAAAGAAGGAAGAGGGAGGGAAGGAGAGAAGGAGGAGCGATGGGAGGAGTGGGGAGAGGCATTTTACCCACACCACATTAACTAAGAGTCTTATATCACTGTGTTGAAAAGCACCTCCCATCTTGCTTTTCCCCTGCACACACGCCCCACCCCATCCCCACCACATTACTGTTCTGCCATCAAGGGCTGCGAGAGGAGACCTGTGGAGCCGCCATGCTGTAATGGCTGCAGAAGGGCCTGTGGCCTTTCTGTGAGGAGCACTGTTCCTTGTGCTTGGCACTGCAAAGACCTGAGTTCTACCCCCAGCATCCACACTCAGTTTCGCTGGGCCTCCGTTTCCTCAGCTGTGAAACAGAGCTCCTCTGTCCTCTGGATATCCTACAGAATTATTATAAGGATCAAGTGAAGTAAGAGTTGTCACATTACTGAGCACTGCATGCTGGGTTCCATACTAAACACTTTATGGGCATTCTCTTCATTAATTTTCACAACTACCTTGTACAATAAGGTAATAACACCTCTATTTTATGGATCACAGAACTCAGGCATCCGGAAAACTTGATCAAGGTATACAGCCAGTGAGGGGAGGGCTGGGGAGGAGCCCAGAGTGTCTGACTCTGAGACTCCATGTGTTCCTCTGCTCTGTGACTTCAACACACCTAGTCACAGAAATGTACATCTCTGTTTTGATTATTTCCACCCCTTCCTTCCCTCTACCCTAATCTCCCTCTTCGTCCTCCAGCTCCCCAAACAGAGCCAGACTAGACCCTGGGAGTTCCCAAATGGGAGCTGCCAAAGAACTGGCAGGTCACCAGCTCTGGGGATGGGGCTGGGAATCCCCACCACTCCCATCGCTGCCACAAGGAGTTGGCATGGAGACAGGCATCCAGGAAAGGAAAGGGTTTGCTTGTCTGAGAAGCCAGACTCACCTTCCCTTCTTCACCTCACCCAGGAGAGGCCACCACTTTAGACAACTCCTCTTTCGCAGAAGAAAGTTTCGATCATTTGCTTGTGTTTCTTTCCTAGCTGCATTCAAACAAGTAGGTTCTAAATAACTGAATTGTTTTTGTAAACTGCTGGCCCCACCCATTCACTGGTACCAGGCAGGCCCCTGCCGAGGCTGTGTGCAGCCTTGATGTGGCTGGCCGGCAGGCTATGCAGGGCGGCAGGCTATGCTGGGTGTACCCAACTGCTGCCCAGCTAGGCCTGGTGAGGAGGCTTTTGGTAATGTTGCGAGGCAACCTGAGTAATTGGAGAGGCCACAGATTGGGCTACTGGGCCACAAAGATTAACAGTGTCCTTCGTCATACTGCAAACCGTCATTATGCCCAATTCCAGAGGCCTGCAGCAATCTCTGTGGTTATGATCTGAAAGAGGGCTTTTTTAGCTACAGAACTTGAGAGCCAGCTTTTCAATATTATGGGTTTGTGGCTGTGGTTGTTTCTTTTTGCTACATCTCTGAAGATACACTTGGAATAAATAAGCAAAAGATTTAAAAACAAAAAAAAATGCCCTTTTCCCCAAAAGTTTTCCTTCTTCCTAAAGCAAAGCACTCTTGCTCTCAATTGTGAGGGCAACCCAGGCAAGGACACGCTGCTTCCTAAGGTCTCTGCACGCCCACTACATGTTAAAATCTTCTTCCTTGGAATCCCACAACTGTGTCACGATTCAGGGCTGGGGGCCAGGGCCTTGGTCCTGTCTTTGTGCCTTTCTCATTCCAAGAAAATCACGATGCCTCCCTTTCCCGGTCTACAGAACTACTTTTACTTATCCCATTTTAATGGTTCCTCCCAGTTGCCCTGTGAAGAAGATATCATTATTATTCCCACTTTATCGAGGAACAGCTAAGGCCCAAAAAGGCACCCATGATTACATACCAAGTCACAGCAAAGCTGTGGCACCAACCCATTTTTCTGAGGCCAGACCCTGGGCTCTCCACTATACCAGAACACCTCTGCACAGAGCTATTTAAAATGATACATATATTTTGTACCCTATTAGAATATGAAAAATAGTAATAATAATACACACTTGTGAAGAGACACAGAATTTCACCCTATATCTTATAATATCCTCAATTCATCACGTATATTGATGGGGGTCAGTCTTTCAAAGCTGCCTCGTGTACACTGAGGAAGACAGTCTGGAAGAATTCCCAAAGGTGGACACACTATTTAACTAGTTTAACAGACCTAGCACAACAGAGCATGGGGCTGAAGGAAAACCCTGACCCTGAGCCATCTCCTTAATTCAAGAAGTTAACTTTATTTGAGAGCATTATGACACTATATCAGTCTCTTAGGTAAGGAGGAAGAATCATTGCTTTCATTACATATTGTATGTATAGGTGTTTTTCAGAAAGACTTACACTGGCCCTGGCTGGCATAGCTCAGTGGATTGAGTGCGGGCTGCGAACCAAAGCATCGCAGGTTTGATTCCCAGTCAGGGCACATGCCTGGGTTGCAGGCCACGGCCCTCAGCAACCGCACATTGATGTCTCTCTCTCTCTCTTTCTCCCTCCCTTCCCTCTCTAAAAATAAATATAAATAAAATCTTTAAAAAGACTTTCACTGCTTCATCCACAATATTTCTTAAATGGCGGTCCATCAATAGTGACCAACTGTGCTGGTTTGCACGGGGCTAGGGATTTCTTGGGATGTGGGACTTGGGCAAACTGAGGACAGTCGGTCACCCTATCATTGACCACCTACATCAGAATCAACTGAGAATCATCTGAGGATGTCAGGTGAAGATGGCCGGTTCCAGTCTTAAGGCATTGGTCCTTAACTCTGGCTACACATCAGAACCATCCGAGGAAGCTGTAAAAAGTATCTTTGCCTGAGCTTGGCCAGATCAGCGGAATCAGAGCCTCGGGGCTGGGGCCAGGGCACTGGTGGTTTTCATTGGCAACCAAGACTGAAAACTCCTGCCCCGGAGATTTGGATCTAGAGGGTCTAGGCTAGGGTCTAGCTCAGGAATCTACTTGCTTTTTCCACAACTCCCCGGGGGATTCTACGTGCACCACAGTCTGGTAACCAGTGCTGTGTGCATTCCTGGGACAAGCATACCTTAAATGCCTCATCTATGACAGGCTCTAAAAACACAAAGAAAAATAAGCAGAAGAAAACCTCCTGTTCCCCAGGCCCTCCCTATGCAGTGGGGAATAAAGACCTATGAACTGTTCCAACACAGTACACTGCGATTTTAAATTTAAAAGTGGGTCAGCATCATCAGGGTGGTTATGGTTACTCAGTTCCCAGAAGCCTTATGTGGTAGATTAAAGATGGAGCATGTGATTTTCCATTCCTTCCACCAAGAGGTGGGGTTCGCTCCTCCTCTCCTTGAATCTGGGCCAGCCCTGTGACTGGTTTTGACCAATAATACGTGGCAGAAGTATAAGACCTGACCTCTCAAGGTCAGGTCTTAAGAGTTCACTTTTGTGATCTCTTGCAGGCCTCACTTTTGTTCCTTTTGGAAGGCTCCCTCTGCAAAGCCTGACACCATATAAAAAAGGTTGACTACCCTGCCCTGCCTGGGTGGCTCAGTTGATTGGATATCGTCCTGCAAACTGAAAGGTTGCCAGTTCGATTTCTGGCCAGGGCACATACTGGGTTGCAGGTTCAATTCCCCATTGGGGTACTTATGAGAGGCAACCAATTGATGTTTCTCTCCCTCTCTTTCTCCCTCCCTTCCCTTCTCTCTAAAAATAAATAAATAAAATCTTCTTTCTTTAAGATTATTTATTTTTAGAGATAGATGAAAGGAGGAAGAGAGGGAGAGAAACATCAATGTGCGGTTGCCTCTCACATGCCACCCCCCCACACCAGTGGGGGCTTGGCCTGCAACCCAGGCATATATCCTGACTGGGAATTGAACTGGCGACCCTTTGGTTTGCAGGTCAGCACTCAATCCTCTTAGTGACACCAGCCAGGGCTAAATAAATAAAATCTTAAAAAGAAAAAAAAAGAAAGAAAGAAAGGTTGACAACCCCGAGGCCACCGTGCTGTGCGGAAGCCCAAGTTACTCGAGTGCAGAGAGGCCATGTGGAAGAGTGCCAGTGCACCGGACCTGTGAGTGAAGCCATCCTGGACCCTCCAGCCCATCCACCCACCAAATGAATACTCATGCTCCTTGACTTCCGATAGGGTCACACCCTGATAAATCCATTATGAGTTGAAAATATCATAAGTTGAAAATGCATTTAGTAAAGCTAACTTACCAAACATCATAGATGTGCTCAGAACACTTACATTAGCCTACAGTGGGGCAAAATCATCTCACTGCCACTGCCCAGTACCACAAGAGAGGATCATACTGCATATTCTAGCCTAGGAAAAAAAATCAAAATTCAAGGTACAGATTCTACTGAATGTACATCACTTTCTCACCATTGCAAAGTCAAAACCAAAAAAAATAAGAAGTCAAACCATTGTAATTTGGGAACCATCTGTCCAGCCAAGGGATTGTCCCCCACTGACACCATATGGAGCAGAAGGACTACTCAGCTGAACTATGCCCCAATTCCAGACCCATAGAATCATGACAAAATAATCCACTAAATTTGGGGATGATTTTTTTATACAGCTACCAACACACCTCATTAGAACTAGAAGACAGAAGGACACCCCATACCATTCTGCCTTTCCATTTCCATTGTTCATTTTCATAGCCCTCCATACAACAGAGTACAGTTAGTCTCCATCTGTGTTTCCACTGCTGCTCCTCTCCAAAACAAAACAAAAACACAACCATAAATCAGAAATGTCAACTTTGCTTAAAATTCTTCAATGGTTTCTCACTGTCTGCAAGATAAATGCAGGATCCTCACCATGGCTGATTATACCCTTATGACCTAGCTCCTGCCTGCTCTGTGGAATCCTACCACCCTCCCCCAACATCTCTGTGCTGCAACCACAGGGCCTCCTTTCAGTCCCGAGAACACACCAAGCTCTCTCCTGCCTCAGGGTCTTTGCATTTGATGTTCCCTTTACCTAACCCTTTCTCCATCCCTCACACACACCCCAGCACATTCATATAAGGTTAGCTCCTTCACTTCCCTAGGAAGTCTTCCCTAATAAATCAGCAAGCAAATGAAGAATGAAGGAAGAAGGAAGTATGGAAGAATATAGCACTGAAATTACAGTAGTCAGAAAACCTTGATTCTTGCTCCAGTTCTGCCCCTGCTTACCTAACCAGGCACTCACCTCGCCTGATCAGAATCCGCGTCCCCACCACGATGCACATGGCCAGAATGTGTATATGTGCCACACACCAGAAGTCTTCACAGTTTTTGCTCAGAAGTCCCCATAAGAATTTTGAAAAATCTATGACATTCTCACACATTTTAAAATAATAACTAAAATTATTTTTCATGCCCTGGCCAGCATAGTTCAGTTGGTTGGGCATGTCCTGCAAAGCAAAAGGTTGCCAGTTTGATTCCTGGTCAGGGCACATGCCTGAGTTGCAGGTCTGGTCTCTGGTTGGGGTGTGTGCAAGAGGCAACCGATCGATGTTTGCCTCTTACATCATTGTTTTTCTCCCTTCCCTCCCCAATAAATGAATGAATGAATGGATAGGTAGATGACAGATAGATAGATAATAGATAGATAAAATCTGTTATAAAATTATTTTTCATGAGTATAAATAGGTTCCAAGGTGGAATTTTCTAGCACAGTTTTAACTAGGGACATGATTTAGATATACAGGGTCCAGCACAAATAACACCCCACTTTTATTACAAAATCATAACCATGTAATTCTGTAATATAACAATATCACACTCAAGCACACCATATGACATTGTAGGTGAAATGTTCAAATTAAAACTATAAATTATTACACTGTATATACTACCCTATCAACCACACTCACGCAGGCCTCACTTCTGCCGGACCCTGTATTTTCATCCAAACCTTGTAGCAACAGCTTTAGCTTGTTCCATTTATGGAACTTGCCTACCATACAAACCAATTGTCAAAGCCAGCTCTCACTGTCAAACCAATCAACCTAACCAGAATAATGTTCTGCCTGTAAGAAAATCCACCTTCATCTTTAAAAATTTCTATAAATGAGCTCATTTGCATCCCCATGACAACTGGCTCAGCTCCCAATTATAATTTTACAAGACATAGATAAAAAGCTAAAGTATTTATGTTTAGAGTAGAGTAGCATAATGGTTCAGAGCACACATTCTAGAGGAATGGTACAAGAGTTCAAACCCTGATTTTGCCACTTAATAGCTCTATGACCTGGGGCAACTTATGAAACCTCTGGGTGTCTTGGGAACCTCATCTGTAAAAGAATAAGTATCTACTTTATAGGTCTGGTATGCATATCAAATGAGTTTATTAATCTGTAAAACCCTTAGAACAGTGTCTGGCATATAACTAACATTAAACAAGTACTTTTTTAATTTTTAAAAGATTTTATTTATTTTTTAGAGAGAGGGAAAAGAGAGGGAAGGAGCCATTGACGTGTGAGAGAAACATTGATCAGTTGCCTCTCACACACCCCCAACAGGGGACCTAGCCAGCAACTCAGGCATGTGCCCTGACAGGGAATCGAACCAGTGACCTTTCAGTTTGTAAGACAACGCCCATCCACTGAGTCACACCAGTCAGGGCAGTTTTTTGTTTTTTTGTTTTTTAATAAATACTGTAAGAGTCTGTAGTAAGGCACCACCCCTTCAGTTCACTTTATCTAATCTCTCTCTCTGCTTAATCTCTCTGGAACAAATCATTCTCCAGTTATCCTTTTGGTTGTTGTATTCCCACATAACTCACCATGAAAAGATTCAGTAAGGATCTAGTAAAGCCAGAAGGGAAACAATGGAAGCAGAATTGAAAAGGAGAATTTAAAAGAATCAAGACAAGCAGAGTATTTTCAGGAAAGAGTACATATGGAATGTGAGGATCTTGAAACTGATTCCCTTGAAGCTATCCAGGTCCACGTCGTCATCCGTCCCCCACCCCACCACCGTCCAGGGCCACATTTGGCACAAACTCCCTGGACACATTCACAGCTCCTTGTAATGCCTGGTGTCCCATCTACAACTGCATCTATTTCTCCTTTATATAAGAAATCACAGCTTTTGGCTTTCAGCTTTGGGCTCAGAGGAGGCTTAAATGAAACTCTCTTTAGTTGGTCAGTCCAAATTCAGGTTCATCTGACAACAGTTGCCTCCAAGATAAAAGTCGTATACTTGAGGTGTACTGGTGGCGAAGTCGATGCTACATCTGCCCTGGCCCCCAGGGTCAATCCCCTGGGTCTGTCTCAAAAAAAGTTGGTGATGACATTGCCAAAACAACAGGTGACTTCAAGGGTCAAAAGATTATAGTGAAACTGACCATTCAGTACAGACAGGCCCAGACTGAGGCAGTGCCTGCTGCCTCAAAGCCCTCAAAGAACCACCAGGACACAGAAAGAAGCCAAAAAAACATTAAGCACAGTAGAAATACCAATTTTTTTGTAATGTGCGGTTGCTAGGGGCCGTGGCCTGCAACCCAGGCATGTGCCCTTACTGGGAATCGAACCTGCGACACTTTGGTTCACAGCCCGCGCTCAATCCACTGAGCTATGCCAGCCAGGGCTGAAATACCACTTTTGATGAGATTGTCAACATTGCCCTACAGATCCAGCACCAATCTTTAGCTACAGAACTCTCTGGAACCATCAAAGTTTTCCTGGAACTGCCCAGTCTGTGAGCTGCAATGTCGACAGCTGCCATGCCCATGACATCATAGATGGTATCAACAGTGGTGCCATGGAATGTTCAGCTAGTTAAGAACTAGAAAGGAAAATATTTCAGTTAAAGATCATTTGACAACCAAAAAAAAAAAAAAAAAAAAAACCAGAAAGCACAAAGGATTGCAAGTTAGCAAGCAGTATATCCTAAATTTGTTCCAGATTATACAAATGTAAAACATTCATAAATTTCAGTACTTTTATAATATATTTTTAAATTTCAGTTACCCAGTATACAGCTGTAACCCAGTGTACAGCTGAAAGCAAAGCACTCATAGATCAGGACAGACACGGAACAAGTCAGGGTGCCCTTCACGAACCTAAAGTCCTAAAAAGAAAGACTCATTTCCTCAGACAGGTAGGAACCCCATCAGGCCTAGAGACCATGGTATCATCTCCTCAACCCTCAGGCATGAGCCACACTTCTGAAATACAAGTCAGATGGTGTCCTCCCTTTGCTAAGTCCCTTCAATAAGTCACCCAGTGCTCTTGGTGTAACATCTAGGTTCCTTAACAAGACACACAAGGGCCTCATGACCTGAGCCCTGCCTATTTATTCACTCTCATTTCTTGCCATTCCTCCATACACACACCCTACACTTCAGCCACACTGAGCCCCCAGCAATTCCAGCTCTCTCCCTCTGCTAGGCCTTTTTCATGAGAATCTCCCTCTGCTAGAATACTTTTCTCCCCCAATTTGTTTTCCTGGTGAAGTCTTAACACCCCCTTCAAAGATCATCCTAAACACCTCCTCTGCAAAGCTGTATTGAGCATCTACTATGTGTGTGCCACAGTGTAGAACAAAGCAGAGATGGTAGAATTAAATGTACCCCTTAGTACCTTTAACAACCTCTGTTCCTGTCTAGGGTACTAGTGCCTTCTATATATTATCACCATCTCCTCTGCAAGGCTGTAAGTACCCTGAGAACAGGACTTCTGTTTTATTCATCTTCAACTCCTTCTTATGGAGCCCATGAAATGCATCAATGACTGTATCCTGGAGAGTTCCAGTTAAGATGGCAGCGTAAACACTGCTTCCCTCCTCTCACAACCACATCAAATTGACAACTAAACTATAAAACAACTATCATTCAGAAACAATTACAAAATTAAAGAAGAAACCATATCGAAACTGGCAGGAGGAGCACAGACACAGAATGGGTGGGTCCCACACCCATGTGTGGCGGATAAAAACTGCGAGGGATATCTCAGGAGCGAGGGGTTCTAGCCTCACAAGAGGCCCCAGAGTCTAGCTATAAAAACCAGTGGGGAGTGAGGCTGTGAAAGACATAAACTGCTGGACTCCCTAACAGTTCCTCTTAAAGGGCCCATACACAGACTCACTCGGACTCACTCCTTCTGAGCTCCAGCATGGGGGCAACAGATTGAAAGGCATCAGAGATATATACAGGGAGTAACTGAATTATCCAGCATCAGGGCAAGAGCTGGGGGGTGGCTTTCTCCCAGATAGAAGTGCTAGCAGAGGCTACTGTTCCTTTTCTGAGCCCTCGCACTGCAGAGCTAGAGTCAGCAGGCGGGCACCTGAGATTCCATCAACCTGGCTTACATTGTTTGTCCCACCCTTGTGATTCCCTGAGTCCCTGTCCCACCCAACTTTCAGGCCTACCCAAGCTGTTTCCAGTGGCTCTTGCATATGAATGGCTTGTCTTGGTCCATGCTTCAGATTTTCCTAAATTCTCTCAAACAGCATCTGGCTTCAGCAAGCCCCATACATCTAGCTAAGTTGCCCCAGGCCAGCACCAATAACAGCTAGCCTTGGTTCACAGGTTGACCTCACCTGGACACCTCTAAGCCAGCACGAATAGCAGCCATCTACAGATCACTCTGTAGCTTATGCTGTGTGACCCCAGACAGAACACAGACAGTGGCTGACCTAGGAAGTGCCAACAGCAATCAATGCTCAACTACAAAAGGGGAGTGTATGTAGCCCACACAGTGGGCACACCTTGAGTACCCAGCTTGTGTAATAGGGGAGGCTGTGCCACTGGACCTTACAGGACTCCTACTGCATTAGGGCCACTCATATCAAGCCTGGGAGACATAGCAGCTCTACCTACTACATAGAAACAAACATAGGGAGGCTGCCAAAATAAGGAGGCAAAGAAACATGGCCCAAATGAAGGAAGAAAACAAAACCCCAGAAAAAGAACTAAACAAAATGAAGACAAGCAATCTACTAGATGGAGAGTTCAAAACACTGGTTATAAGGATGCACAAGGAAATTAATGAGAACCTCAGCAGCCTAAAAATGATCCAGTCAGAAATGAGGGATACACTAATTGTAATAAAGAACAATTTACAGGGAAACAACAGTAGAGTGCATGAAGCCGAAAATCAAATCAGTGATATGGAATATAAAGAAGCAAAAAACAACCAATCAGATCAGCAAGAAGAAAAAAATTCCAGAAACATGAGGATAGTATAAGGAACCTTTGGGACAACTTCAAGCTTACCAACATTCACATATTGGGAGTGCCAGAAAGAGAAGAGAGAGAGCAAGAAATTGGAAACTCATTTGAAAAAAATAATGGCAAAAAACTTCCCTAACTTGGTGAAGGAAATAGACATACTTCCTAGACAAACTTGGAAATAGACAAACTAGGAAATAGACAAACTTGGTGAAGGAAGTCCAAGAAGCACAAAGAGTCCCAAACAAAAAGAATCTAAAGAGGCCCACACCAAGACACATCATAATTAAAATGCCGAAGCTTGAAGACAAAGAGACAATTTTTTTAAATGATGTACTTATTTATTTTTTTAGAGAGAGGAGAAAGGAGGGAGAAACATCAATGCAAAGAGATACATCGATTGATTGCCTCTCCCATATCCCCAACTGGAGACCTGGTCTACAACCCAGGTGTGTGCCCTGACTGGGAATCAAACCAGCAATCTTTTGGTTCACAGGCTGGCACTCAATCCACTGAGCCACACCAGCCAGGGCAAAGAAAGTATCTTAAAAGCAGCAAGAGAAAAGCAGTTACCTACAATGGAGTTCCCACAAAATTATCAGCTGATTTCTCAAAAGAAACTTTGCAGGCTAGAAGGGATTGGCAAGAAATATTCAAAGTCATGGAAAGCAAGGACCTACAACCAAGATTACTCTCTAGATAGCTATCATTTAGGATCAAAGAACAGGTAAGGGCTTCCCAGACCAGAAAAACCTAAAGGAGTTCATCACCACCAAACCAGTATTATAAGAAATGTTAAAGGATCAAGAAAGAAAAAGAAAGAAGAAGGAAGAAGGGAGAAGAAGAAGAAAGAAGAAGAAAGAAAAAGAAGAGGAGGAAGAAAGGAGGAAGAGGAGGAGGGGAGAGTGGAGAAGGGGAGGGGGAGGAGGAGGAGGGGAGAAGGAGGAGGAGGGGAGAAGGAGAAGGAGAAGGAGAAGGAGAAGAAGAAGAAGAAGAAGAAGAAGAAGAAGAAGAAGAAAGAAGGAGGAGGAGGAGAAAAAAGGAGGAGGAGGAGAAGGAGAAGAAAATATGAATGGCAATAGCCCTGGCTGGTATAGCTCAGTGGATTGAGCATGGGCTGTAAACCAAAGGGTCACTGGTTTGATTCCCAGTCAAGGCACACACCTGAGTTGCAGGCTAGGTCCCCAGTGGGGGCCACATGAGAGGAAACCACACATTGATGTTTCTCTCTCTCTTTCTCCTTCCCTTCCCCTCTCTCTAAAAATAAATAAATAAAATCTTTTAAAAAATAAAAGCCCTTTAAAAATGTGAACAATAAAATGGCAATAAATATGCATCTATCAACAACTGAATCTAAAATTTAAAAACAACCCACAAACAACCATGCAGAACAGAAACAGAATCAAAGACACAGACAAGGTTTTGATGGTTGCCAGATTTTGGGAGGGGGCAGGTAGTCAGGGGAATAGGTGAAAAAGGTGAAGGGATTAAGAAGTACAAGTTGGTTGGTACAGAATAGCCATGGACATGTAAACTGCAGCATAGGAAGTAGAGTAGCCAAAGAACATATATGCATGACCCATGGACATGGACAACTTTATGGGGGCTGCCTGAGGGAGTGGGGGGTGAGCTAGGTGGAAGGGGCAAGGTGGGAAAGTTGGGACAACTGTAAATAGCAGTTTTATCATCAATAAAATACAATTTTTAAAAAATGTGCCCTGGCTTGTGTACCTCAGTCGATTGAGCATGGGCCTGTGAACCAAAGGACTGCTGGTTCGATTCCCAGTCAGGGCACATGCCCAGTCAGGGCACATTCCCTTGCAGGCCAGGTTTCCAGCAGGGGATGCATGAGAGGCAACCACACATTGATGTTTCTCTCTCTCTTTAAAAAAAAATGCTTGCTAGACTCATTTACTCAAGGATTCATCAAAAATATTCAGCAATACAAGTTGCTGGTTATATAACCAAACCAACAGACACTGTCCCTGCCCTCTTGGGACCAAAAGTGCACTTGATAGAATGAATGATGTGTGAATGAATGAATGAGTTAACGATGAATCAGGGAAGGAGTGTGCTCCTCCCCACCTGGATGGGGCAGCCCATAGCAGGGGATGTGCGGGAAGGAGAAGCTGGTGGCTGGGAAGCTGGGGAAGTTGCTGTCCTTTTGTTCTTTCTGATACAGGGAAACTTACTAGCCATGGGACCTTATGCAAATCCTTTAGCCTGTTTGCACTTTCATTTTAATGATATCATAACAGGGTTATGATTACAGGGTTATGATTACACGAGATACTGCATTTAAAAGCAGAGGGGGTCTAGGAACTGGTAGTTCTCATTACTTGCTCAGTGTGAGTGCACAGTCTCAGAAACACAGCAGGAGAGCCTGCTGGGGCTAACATCCCCCTGCGGCCCAGGTGCCATGCCTGGTCCAGCGCTCTCACTTCAGACCCGCTGGAGGCACCTCCCCTATCCAGCCCAACCCCCAACCCTTCTTGGCCTCCCTCTCTTCACTGCCCAGTTCTGTGTTTACTTCCCAGTGCTTTCAGGGCCAGAGGTTGTCTTACATATCCTTACAGGCCTAGAGAGGGGGATGTGGCGGGAAAGGGCCCAAAGAACAAGGGAAGAGCGCCGAAATTTACCGAGGTTTCAGGTGTGCCTGGCGCCAGGGTCGGTGCTTCGCGTGCCTTATCTCCTGTCATCTTCGTTACAGTACCATTTTACAAACGAGGAAACTGAGGCTCGGGAAGATGACAGAAGTGGGACATGAAACCAAGTGTCTCTATGATTCCAAAATAATTTTCCTCTGTGCCACACTGCCTACCAGCTTATACATGATCATTAAATGTTTGTGAAATAAATTTCCATTTTCCTATTCCCCGGAAGAGCAGAAATTGTGTTTTTCTGCCCCAGAGAATCCAGATACATATTCAAACAATGATGAATAAACAAATAAATAATAAAAAATATGGATGACTGAAATCCCTCAAATACCCCATACCAGGAAGGAGGAAACAACCCTGAGGGCGGCGCCTTGCAGGAAGAAGCCCGAGACCGTCTCCCCTCGCTGTGGTCTGCAGTGCCCAGAGGAGGGGCAGAGGGCGGGCAACACTGGAGGGCTAGGAACTGGCTCAGTTGTTGGGAGTGGGGAGCTGGGAGGCAGGAGGGAGGGTGGGGATGTTACTGGGGGAATGTGATGTAGGGGGAGAGAAGGCGGATGATTGACCGGGGCACAGAAAGGGAATAGAATTACCTGGCACCCCGACCACGCCCCTCGGGAAGGAGCCAAGAAACAGCCTCCTGACTCCGGGTCAAACACATTGCCAACTTTGAAAAGAAAGTTGCAAAATCCCAAGGGCCACTCCGAAAGGCTACTCCGGAAGGGAGGTTGCTAAGGGAACAAGGTACGATCTGCCTCCTTCTCATTGCCCTCTCTCTCACTTCCTGCCCTCAGCCCCCCTGGCCACACGGAGGGACTCCCTCCACCGGCTCCCAGCACCCGCACGCAGCTTACCTCCTTCCCGCGGGAGGCGTCCGAGGCAGGGCAGGCTGCTTTCCGTGTTACCTCCCGGGCGGAGGGGTGCCTCTGCTGCCCTGAAGTTCTTGCCCTTTTTCTGGGTGATCCTTGGCCCCTCCTCGAACTAAATTTGTCTGGCAAGTTCCCAGCCACCCTGCCTTGGGGGAGGGAGCCTGAGGAAATCCCCTCCCAGCCTTGAGCCTGGGCCTGGGCCGCCGCCAGCCAGCTCCGCAGTCTCACTCCTGGGCTGGCCCTCGATGAATGAGTCTTCCCCCTCCGCCTGCCTGGGACTGAGCCAGGGAGCCTGTGCCAGCCTCCCCGCTCTTTCTCCGTGGCTCTGACAGGGAGCCCCATTCCTCCTCCAAGTCCTACCCTACTGCTCTATGACTGGGTCTTCTGCCTTGCAATCTCAGCTCTCTAGGAAAGCCCTTAGCAAGGTGGTCTCTACTTATCCAGTTGTGCTCTGGTAGAAACCCAGGCCTGGTACTGGGCACCAGGGTAGGTGACCTGATGACTCTCAGCAGGGGTTTAGTCACAAGCCCCAGGCTCTCTCCATTAAACTGGTTGTACATTGGGCCCTGGTGAAATATATCTGCCAGTTTCTGATTATTCATTCAATGCGTTTTGAGAATAACTCGCCTGTGCTAGGCCCTAAGGATGAAGAGGTGAATTAACATGGTCTCTGACATCATGCTGTACGAGGAAGAGAACAAAGAAGTATTTCTGTAGCTGTCCGCCCAAAATTCAGGCATCAGAAAACGGGGGATTCATCCCCTGCGGGAGGTTCTGGGAAAGCTCTTGGAGAAGATGACAGGCAAGGTGGGTTTTGAAAGATGAGTAGTTCTCCACAGCTGCAAGGGGGAAGGGAAGCGCAGGCGGACCCAACAGGCCAGGCAACTGGGCGGTCTCTGGCAGGAGCCTCTGGAAGTCGGAGGAGGCGTGAGCCGGGGTGTCAGATCAGGAAGGGCCTTGTGCACTTTGTTAGAGGACTTGGATTTATCCTACAGGCACTGAGAGTCACAGAAAGGTTTTTAACAAGGGAGACAAATTTCAGATTGCACTGGAAGCGGATGGCTGGGGCCTGCAACGTTAAGAGTGGTTTTGAAGGGACAAGATTGGAGGCAAGAAGACCAGCCAGACTACAGTAAATGCTAAGGCAACAGATGATATGGGCTTAGCCAGGACCCAGGCAGGAGCCAGAAGGGAAGGGATGGTTTCAAAGATGTTAAGGGGGTTAGCACTGATGGGGGTTAGTGAGTAAGGGAAGAATCTCCCTCTCACAAGCTAATTATCTCCCAAGGACATCTCCAAATGCCAGCACATTGGGGGTTAGGGCTTCAGCATATGAATGGAGGTTGGCGGGGTGGGGAGCGGGGGATGATACAGTTCAGTCCATAGCACCAGGCATACTGCCCACCAATGAAACTGGGCAAGAAGGGAAGACTCAGAAGCCATAAGAGAAAATGAGAACTGGAGGGGACAGAGCAAGTACGGTGAAGGGGTGGGGAGCCCTGGGAGGTGCCTGGAAGCACTAGAGAGGGGCAGCTGAGGCAGCTTGTAGGGAGCTCATGCCTACGTATGAGGGAGGTGCACCCCGCCCCTAATTTCTCACTCACATAGGTGGCAAGGTCACTTGCTAGAAGTTAGAGAGATCAAGGTTGAGCGGAAGATTGAAGCAGTTTGTCAAATGTTTGAAAAAAAGAGCTGGGAGGAGAGAGAAAAGTGACCGATGTAATGTAGAGGTCCACAGAGAGATGCCCAGAACCCCAGCAGAAAGGCAAAGGCTCATAAGGAGATGAGCGTGAGGAGCCCTCAGAAGTGAGAAACTAAGAAAAGCAGGTCCTGTCCTGAGTGGTATCACACAGTAAGGTCCATGCAAAATGGATGAAGCCCAGGGTGAATGCCACCACCCTCATTCAGCCCCTAGAACTAGAGACTGAGCTTTCCCATAAGATAGAACGTGTCTACAGAAAGAAAGTAGACTTCTCTTTGACCCCAGCTCAAAAGGTCTATGGGCAGCCATAGAAGTGCAAAGAGCACACGGGACAAACATTGGCACCGGGGAGGGTCGCAGAACTGTGGCAGGTCCACCCTGGTTCTCCCACCAAAGAACACTGGACCCACGCTGTCAGACATGCAGCTGACCATGTCCACCTTCCAACCAACCTCCCTTGTTCCCATTTCATCCTCAGCGAGCTGCTTCCTAAGCTGTATGATTTCAGAAAGGGAAGGCCCTCTGCCCACACCCAGCACACATCCGTTAGGAAGCTCTCAGAGAACAAAACCTGTATCTTATTGTCTGTGTGTCCCCAGCACCCAGCACGGGGTGTAGCATTGCGATGGGATTCAAAAAAGTTATTTGCAAAACAGATCTGAGGAGGGGTGATATGAATATTTTTTGTAAATTAATAAATTCTTATTCAGGAGCTGTACATCGGTGGCCTGCAAAGCTTATTAATGTGAATCAGTACCTATAAATCACATGAGTTCTGAGATATTAACAAGCTCATGTTTCTAAGCTGGCAAAAAAATAGAGTCTGCCCCTGGACTGGGGTGTTTTCGCCGAGATCATGCCGCTTTGGGGCCAATGAGTCAGTCTGTTTGGCAATGCTACCCCCACCTAGTAACATCCCTCCCTCCCTGTCATGAAGCTTAAAGGGTCTTTTCCAGTTTGGATGTTTCAATTAAAATTCCTACAAATGTTTGTGTGGCTTTTTTTTCCCTCCAGCAGCTCTTTGCTGCTCAGGTAAAGAACAAAGAAGCAGGGTGTAGGATTGATTCAGGCTTGGGCACTGCAGAAACACGAGGGCTAGGTGTCCTTTCAGATCACCACGTCCCCATTTCTCCGAGAACAGCTCCTATCCACCCTCCCTCGGGACTTTGACTGTCTTGTATGTATCTGTGACCAGCATTGGTCACCATGGCTGGACCAGAGAAGAAAAACATTTGACTCAGGTAGGGCCAATTCATTTCCCTTCCCTAAAAATCTCAGTGGAGACAGGAAGACCCTCCTCCATCTCTGCTTGTAGCTACAACTTAAAAAGTAAGTCTGGGAGCTAAGGGGAGTCCGTGTGTGGAGGTGCAGAATAGACTAACCTCTTTCTGGGCCCTCTGAGCTTACCACATTGTACAGGGAAACCCCAGTCTTTCCCTCTTCTGTGTCTCCTTCACTGCTCACACAGAATGCTTCACCTCGGACAATTCTGGTCACCAAATGTGAGTGGGGGCTCCCCCACCAAACAATTCTCTGACACTAGCGGGTGTCCTACCATTTAACTCAATCCTGACACTATCTACCTGAAAATAGCCCACAGATTAAGGGCCCAGTCCCACCAGACTGCCCCCCACTTCAGATGCCAATCACAAATAGTAAGCCCCCAGGTTACCCACAACTTCCGTCCGACTTGACTACAAATTGGAGCTTCTGTATTCCCCTCCTCAGGGTTTGATTAATTTGCTCCAGTTGCTCAGGAAACTCAGGGTAACACATTTACCAGTTTATTAAATGATACGATGAAAGATACAGATGAAGAGACACTGTGGGTGAAGTCTGGGAGGGTCCCAATTACAGGAGCTTCTGTCCCCGGGAGTTGGAGTGTGTCACTCTCTCAGTATGTGGGTGACTTTACCAACCTGGAAGCTCTCCGAACCCCATACTACCGGGATCTCATGGAGGCTTCTTCTCGTAGGCATCAATTACTAACTCCATTTCTAGCCCCTCTCCACTCTCCAGAGAGTGGGGATGGGGCTGAAAATTCTAAACTCTAGTCCTAGCTTGTTCTTTCTGTTCAGTGCCCGTCCGGGCGCCCACCCTGAGTTGCCTCATTAGAACAAAAGATGCTCCTACTACTCTTTCTACCTGAGAAATTACAAGAGGTTTAGGAGATCTGTGCCAGAAACTGGGGGCAGAAACCAATATATACTTTCTATTATTTCTCACACATCCTCACACCTACACAATGTATTACATTTTCTGTATGTGTCTTCTTCTTACCCTACAAAAGGGCATGCCCTAATATTGTGAGTTCTTCCAGAGCAGTAACCTTCTCTGTTTCATCTTTGTATCCATGCAGTTATTCCCAAAATCCAAAACAAAGTATGAAACAGCTTTGTCTGATGTGGCTCAGTGCACTGAGCGCCCGGCCTGTGAACTCAAAGGTCACCAGTTTGATTTCCAGTCAGGGCACATGCCTGGATTTCAGGCCAGGTCCCCAGTTGGCAACCGATTGATGTATATCTCACACATTGTTGTTTCTCTCAGTCTCTTTCTCCTTCCCTTCTCCCCTCTCTAAAAGATAAATAAATAAATAAAATCTTTTAAAAGCCTGTTCTAAATGTGTCAATTAGAAGTACTACTGTCTGGTGTGGTTAAGTGGACTGAGTGCCGCGCTGCAGACAGGAAGATTGCTGGTTCCATTCCCAGTCAGGGCACATGCCTAGGTTGCATGCAGGCCAGGTCCCCAGTTTGGGAAGTGCAAGAGGCCCGATGCTTATCTGACCTTGGCTGGCATGTAAGGAATCTGTGGGAGAAAAAAAAATAAACAATGGTGAGAAGCCTACTTGCTCTGGGGGCACATATGGATTCCTAGTGACCTAATACCTGTGTTTTCGTGAGCCACGGGGGTGAGGGACCCTGAGCCTGAAAAGAGTAGAAAGTAAAATCAGAGATCAAGCTTTAGCCTTGCCAAGCCCCAAACCACTCATATCCTCAGTTAGCAGTGAACAAACTAAAAAAAAAGAAAACAACAACAAAAAAAAACCCCACCAAACTAGGGGGACAGTGGGGATGTGGACCTATCTTATCTTAGCCTTGGATCAAAGTAAAGTAAAAAATAAACAAACAAGAAAAGGTCTCTCCTGAGAATCCAGCACTCCACACCTCCACTCATATGTATTTACTTAGAGACATAGTCAACTTACCTGTTTCAACTCCAAGATGAAAATCTGAAGTGTTTCTGGATTATTAGAACCTATAGGCACCTGGAAGAAGCGAACCCAAACTTTCTCTTGAAGCATGCCCTTCACCCCAGACCACAAGGATTTCCCACCAAATTTCACGTAACATGTCTCACAAGGTTTTCTAAAAGTCTCTAGCCACACAAGAAAACAAATCCCACAAGTAGAAGCGACCAACCTCAGAATCATACCCCTAAAGATCAGAGACATTGTTATCAGCTATCTAACATAATTTAATTATGTTTCAAGTTAAAATAAATTGAAGAGGGAATTTAAAAGTACAACCGAGGAAAAAGTTATCAGTTAAGTAGATTGCCTTCCCTACTGTGAGTAGGCCTCAAGTGCCCTGAGGGCCTGAACAGAACAAAAGGTGGAGGAAGAAGGAATTCATCCCTTTTGCTTTCTGCTTACTTGAGTTGGGACGTCTGGCCCTTGGACCCTGGTTCTCAGACTTTTGCACTCGCACTGAATTACATCACCAGGTAGATTTCCTGAGTCTCCAGCTTGTCGACAACAGATGGTGGGACTTCTCAGTCATATATTTGTATATATACACATCTGGAGAAACCTGATTAATACAAGTAGAATGCATGACAGCATCAGCGAGTCCACATACCACTTAATGCCGTACACTGTTAATGCAGAATGTTTCTTAAACTGCAACTCTTGCTGGCAAAAACCCTACCCAAGTAGGAGGATTTGTCATATAAATATAAATATGTAAATATAAATAAATATATATATCCATCAAGATTCTTAACTGCAACGAAAAACAAACCTGGGTCTTTTAAGCCGAAAAAAAATATTGAAAAGATAATAACTAGCTCATAGAATCAAGGGGAAGACTGAAGAGAAGGATTCTGAAGTTGCAGAACTGGTCTGTTGATAAGCCATGGCTGTGAAGGTCTAGACACGTGGCTTGTGCCACTGGTACCACTAGCAACGAATGCGGACTGGTCACCACCCTTGCAGTCACTGCTTTTCCCGGAATTGGTCTCCCTGAAACCAGTTTGTCTAGCTAGCTCTCAGGCAGGTTGCATGACTGGCAGAGCCCAGTCCACATGCTAGTGCTATAGCAACAAACATGAGAAGGGACATGTTTAGCACTTCCAGCTTTTGCAGAGGACGATAGGCCCTATACCTCAGATTCATAACCTGAGGGAATTCGCCAAATGCAAGCTAGGGAGTTCCAATACTGGGGACCTCAAAGAAATGTCCGGTGTCCACTCTACCCTTATCCTTCAAGACATCCCTGCCAGGGGCATCAGCTTTCGACTGATGCCAGTATACCTCACAGAGCCTTCTTCAAACAAGACACAAATTGTACTGACCTGTACTTAGAGCTGGTCATTGAATGAGGGTTGATTTAAGTCAAGCACAAACTACCATCAAGAAAACCTCTGCCATACCAGAAAACTGGGAAATTGGCAAGCTGCTGTCCAAACTATTTGCTCCAAGAACACACTACCTTAGCCAAGATCTGGGAAACAGGAAGCCACTGCCAGGGCTATTGGCTCCAGAAGCATGACTTCCTACATCCTCTTGTGCTGCCTCATTTCTCTCCCACTTAGCTCAGTTCCAGATTCAAGCCCCCCAGGGAACTGAAAACACATCTGGAGACATAGCTGCAAAGAGGTCTAGGACAGGCAGTTTTGCCTGGAAAGCTGAACCAGGGTGTATAAGGAGGCAAGATAGGAGTGGATTGGTACAGATGTTGAGCAAGCTATCTACCCTATCTGCTTCAGGTATTAGCCATTTCACCTTATTCAACCTCTGAATGCTACAATAAAAAAATTTACATGCATAAATAGAGAGTAAAGTTTTCATTCACTCTCCAAGAAAGAAAAGGGGAGGGTGTGGAGAGATATACCCGCATCGAGAGGTGGGGGCTTTGAGCTTTTATTGAATGATAATTGGATTAAACGAGGGTGGAGAAGGCTGTTGTGAGGCCCTTGTGCTGTGGAGGGTGTTGCAGGATGAAGCTGCAGTTTGTTCCAATGTTATCTTCTGCCTGGGGCTGTAGGGAGCAGATAATCATGTTCTGTACTTCCTTTCCAGTAATTTTCAGTCCGATCCCTGGCCCTGAAGGTGAGTGAGAAGGACACTGTCTGCAGAGTCCAGAGAGACGGAGAAGGATTAGAATCTTCTCTCTAAATCTCACAGGGACAGGGTTAGGGGTTCGGCCCAGGTCGAGATTCCACTGCCCACTGCTACCCTAGTCGCAAGTCTCAGGGGACCAGAAGAAAGGGAGAAATAGAGAATGTCCCCATATGGGCCATCAAAACATTAGGGTGGTTGGTGACATGGCTGTGAAAGAATTCACGAAGAGAAGAAAGTGTAAAGATTTTATTCACTCTCCAAGAAGTGAGAGGGACACAGTGTGGAGAGGTACACGAGCCTTAAAAAATATTTTGTAATAGGCAATGCATTGACATGGTAAAAAATTGCAGCCACCACCACCAGTAGACAATGTAAAGTAAATCTCTTACTCACTTCTGTCCTCCAATCCCCTAGTTTTCCTCGCAAGAATCATTAACTTTTACCAGTTTCCGGTTTATTATTCCAAAAATAATCTATGCATATGTGTATATATCCCTCCCATTTTTTACATATATGTACAGCATAAAATACACACCCTTTTTCTTTCCCAGTCTACTTTTAAGAGCAGTGAGAAAAGAATCCCAGAGAACCTAATACTAGGTAAGGACAGTCCGACAGCAATGAGAACTCTGTTTCTTTTTCACTCAGTCTTTGCTTTTTAAAAAATCTTTAGCCCTGGCTGGTGCGGCTCAGGGGACTGATGGGGCCTGTAAAGCAAAGAGTCAGGCCAGGTCCCCCAGCTGAGGGCTTGTGAGAGGCAGCCAATCAATATGTATCTCACACATAGATGTTTCTCTCCTTCCTTCTCCCTCCTTTCCCATCTTTCTAAAAATAAATAAAATCTTTATTTTATTTATTTCTTATAAAATATTGCAAATATTTAAATAATACAAAAATGAAAAGAATAAAAAAAGTAAATCTTCCTCAAGCTCATTTTCAAAAGTAATAACTATAAACAGTTTGTGTGTCCATTTATTTCTATCTATCTACCTGTGTGTATATATGAGGTCTGTCCATAAAATATCCAACCATTTAATATGAAACATAGAGATATTTATTGAAGAAGATACAAGATACAAGAAACATTGTACATCAGATAATGACACCTCAGTCCCCTTGAAAGCAGGTACCTTGGGACCTCACACAGTTCTCTCAATCACCATCAGCTACCCTGTCACATTTTCCTGAATCTCATCGACAGTCTGAAATCTCTTCCCTTTCAGAGGTGATTTTAGTTTTTGGAAAAGCCAGGAATCTCAGTGCACGAAATCTGGGCTGTAGGGGAATTGAGTTACTTGGGTGATTTGATGTTTTGCCAAAAAACTGTGCCAGACGTAATGCATGAGTAGGCATGTTGTGATGACGCTGCCAATCAGCAGTTGCCCATAGCTGCAGCCTTCTGAATCATCCAAATAGTTTCCACAGAGGAGTGTTCAAGCTTAACACAAAATGTGATGCACACTCATTGCTTTCCTCACTCCATCATTTTGAATGTGATGACCATACATGCTCACTCAAGGGCAGTTACCGCCCCCACTGACTAGAACAATGAAATCGTCATTGTTCATACATGTGCATTCCAGTCCTCTCTCCTTGGGTGCCAAGTTATGTTGATGTTGCACAAACCAACTCTCATACTAACAATGGCTGGACTTTTTCTGGACAGACCTCACTCATATATGTGTATTTTTTTTCAGAATTTTTTAAAAATTAAATTTATTGGGATAACATTGGTTAATAGCATTATATAATTATATGTGTATAGTTATTATGGCTTTGAAGTCCTTCCTTCCCTGGCTGGTGTAGCTCAATGGATTGAGCACGGGCTGCAAACGAAAGTGTCTCAGGTTCGATTCCCAGTCAGGGTACATGCCTGGGTTGCAGGCCATGACCCCCAGCAACCGCATATTGATGTTTCTCTCTCTCTATCTCTCTCTCTATCTCCCTCCCTTCCCTCTCTAAAAATAAATAAATAAAAATCTTTTAAAAATTAAAAAAAAGAATTAAGAAGATTTAAAAAAAAGAAAAAAACTAATCCTTCCTTGACATTGTGCCAAATTCTTCATTGGCTAGAGCATTGACTACAAGTTTGTCTCCTAGCCTTGTAAGGTGTTCTTAATTAATTCCTTCAATCTTGGGTCTCTACTGAGATTCCTCAAAGCAAACAAACAAGTCTGACCTCACTGTGCACTGGCTGTTCCTCAATGGTAGACCCTTGACATTCAAGCTCCTAGTTTCTCTCTTGAATTCTGCCAAAATTCTCCAGGCAACTTCTGCAACTCCGCATGTATTCCCTACCAGGAGTGTTCAACCCACAACCCATGGGCCACATGCAGCCCAAGATGACTATGAATGTGGTACAACACAAAATCATGAATTTACTTAAAACCTTTTATTTGCTCATCAGTTTTCAATAGTGTCTGTGTATTTAATGTGTGGTACAAGACAACCCTTCCTCCAGTGTGGCCCAGAGACACCCAAAGGATGGATACCCCTGCCTGCGCAGTGGAATCCTGATTTTGTCCTCCCAGACTTCTCCTGTTGGGGACCAATTTGTGTGGCATCAGAGACTGTGGCCCCACTAGAGTAAGACCTTGAAAGAGGCCTGTAAGTCTTGATCGGAACACTGGGAATGCCGGAGGCAGCCATGACCTAATGCTAGCACCGAGGGTTCCTGTGGGAAATCAGGCCTGAGGAATGCATTGTACCCTTTGAAGCTTGCTTTGCTTTGAATAGCCCTGTTGGTATAAACCAGATAAGCATAAGGAATGAACTCCTTATCTCATGAAACGCCCCTTAAAGGCCATCTGGCCTCAGAATGTCTAACAGACCCTGACCTGAGGCAGATCTCTGTGTTTCCTCAATTGTTATCTATAGATAATATCTGTTTTCTATTAACTATAGCCTCTGAGTATTGATTGATGAGCTATGCATGCATGCTATATACTGCTGCACACACCAATCCCAATAAAAGCCGTTTCAGAAAAAGACACAGGGCATTTTCCACTAGAGGGAATCGCCACCCCTTTTCCCCGCCAAAACAACAGATTATGTCCAGGATGACTCATTCTCACCCGAGGCAGCTGGGAGAGCTCTGTGGGATGGGTTATCCCTCACCACCCTCTCTTCTAATCACAGATCTGTGATTTCCCTGGGACACAGGAATGGAGCATAATCCAAAACAGGTTAATCAGCTTTTTCCCTGAGATTTTTCAGAATAGAATTGGGAGAAAGATGCTCCTTTCCTTTCTGGTTAAAAATACTGTAATGTGATTGGCCCTGACCGAGTTGCTCAGTCGGTTATAGTGTTGTCTTAATGCACCAAGGTTGTGGTTTCAATCCTTTGTCAGGGCATATATTAAGAATTAACCAATGCATGCATAAATAAATGGAACAACAAATCAATATTTCCTCTCTCTCTTCTTCCCTCCTCTCTCTCTGTACAATAAATTTTATTTTTTTTTTAATATATTGTGGTTATGTGAGTCGAACTGCTGACCACCACAGACCCACCTTCATGGTGAAGTCAGATTTTGCTTCCATGGCCATTTTACCATGTATTACAATTCTCTAACTGTTGTTGCAACTTAATTCACATAACAGAGATAAAGGCCAGTAACATTCTTTATTATACAACAGGCAATGCTCTAGATTCTCTTCAGATCAAATAAATCTTTCACCTTTTTACAACAAGGAATAATCACCATTTTGACACATTCACAGGTTCTGAAGACTAGGAAATAAATATCTCTGGGTGTTGTTATTTCGTCTACCACATAGGATAACAGTGGAACACACCTTGTATGGCTGTTGTAAGCATTAACAGAGTTAACACGTGTAAAACTTGTACATAGATAGCTCTCAATAAATGTTGACTATTACTTTTATTATTATTCATTTCTATAATGAACCTTGTAGTTTTGGGGCCATGTCATGCCTGAATACCCTTCTTATTTTGAGGGAAGGTCCTGTTTATGAGTCTCAGGTTAGAGAGAAGCCCAGCTCATTTTACTGAAGTTTAAAGAGAAACACGTATTTGCCCTATCGTCTAGACCAGTGATTTTGAAACTTTTTCATCTCATGGCACACATAAACCAATTACTAAAATTCTGTGGCACACCAAAAATGTATATTTTTACCAATCTGACAAAAAATAGGTATGTTTGATTATTTACAAGAAATAGTAATTACCTACCCTTTTTGCTCCAAAGTGACTTTTTAAAAAATCAGGTGCCTATACTTATACATAAGAATTTCTGTTACCAAGAATTAATCAAACAGACACAACCTTATTATGTGATGTGATCAGTAAGATGTAACTTGATTATATCACCTATATAGTTATGGTTCAAAGCAGGGCATTCACACCGGACGGCTGTTGTTGTGTTGGCTGTTGTTATTTTTTATTTGACAGTCAAAGGGGAAAGATGTCAGTGTCCCTGATTAAACAGTCAGGTATGGCATGTTTTAAGAATTCTTGAGGCACACCAGTTAAAATTCACTGATCTAGGCAATGGGTCAATACCCAAGGCGTGGCTAATAAAATTGCCCGGGACACTAGAGTCTTAAAAAGACTCAGTTTGAGATTATTAAGGGCTGTGGCAATGGTGTTGAGTCCAGCAGCAGCAAATTTTCAGTGGCGGTGTCATGGTTATACTTTTCTTGTTGTGAGAGATGATTAAAGTTAACAAGCTCCTTTTGGTCACATGCCTTTCTGTTCATTTTGCAAGACTGCTTCTCCTATTTTCTCTTCCTTTCTGTGAGGTACTTAATATCCTTCTGGTAAATTCCTTTTTTGCCTAAGTTAGCCACTTTTGGCTTCTATTGTTGCAACTAACAGTCCTGATTGGCATTTTATCAGAATTCTAGTGGGTCTGCTGTTTGTGGAACTTAGTTAACTGTGATTGTTTGACTTCCAGATGATGTGCCCCCTGAAGGTGAGAGAGACACTGAGTACTTGATTAGAACAATTTCACAAGCTGAAACATGTAAGAGAGAGTTAATGAATGACTTTATGCCCCTACAGCAAGAAAGGCAAAATTCTAGGTTAGTTTTCCCACTTCCAAACAAAATTTAAAATCCAGAACGATCAGGAAATGTGGCAAGAAGACTTTCTGCCTCCATCCAGCACTCTGGTCCCATTGAACACCTGGTTCAACATGTACTGATTTTCCACAGATGGTAAAGGGACACCTGGATATCCACATGCAAATGAAATTGAACTTCCACCATAATTGATGAAAGAAAAAATAGATAAGTTGTGCTACCTCAAAGTTGAAAATGTTAGGCCATAAATAAACACCACAAAAAAAGTAAAAAGGTAACCGACCAAATGAGAGAAAGTATTTGCAAAATCATATAACTGATAAAGGACATGTCCGTGGTATATAAAGAACTCTTACAACTCAATACCAAAGACATATAGCTCAACCAAAAACTAGGTAAAAGATTTGAATAACATTTCTCCAAAGAAGATATATGTGTCCAATAAGTACATGAAAAGATGTTCAATATCATTCATCACTGGTCATTAGAAAAATGCAAATCAAAACAATAGTGAGATATCATTTTACAGATATGTGATATCTGCTTGACCTCTGGGGAGGTCAAGGGGAGAAAGGACACTGAATTCAACCAATGATAAATGGCCAACCAATGGCCAATAACTCAATCAATTGTGCTGACATAATGAAACCCCAGTAAAAACTCTGGATCCTGAAGCTTGGTAAAGCTTCCTGGTTGACAAACACACTGATGTGCGGGGAGAGTGATGTGCCCTGACTACGCAGGGAGAAGGCCTGGGAGCTGTGCATTTGGGACCCCACCAAACCCTGCTTTCTTTGTCTCTTCGTTTCGCTGGATCCTGACTTGTATTCTTCATAATAAACTGTAACTGTAAATATAGCAGTTTCCTGAATTGTGTGAGTTATTCTACTTAATTATTGAGCCTAAGCGGGTTGTAAGAACCCCCCAATTTATGGCCAGTTTGCCAGAAAGGCAAGTAACCTGGGAATGACTGAAGTGAGGGCAGCTTGGCTGGGGACCATGCTCTTTAATTTATGGGTTCTGCACTAACTCTGCATGATTAGTGCCAGACTTTTATTGTGGTACACTAGCTGGCTTCAGAATATTACCTTATGCGGCAAAAGATATAATGAAGTTAAGGGTTTTGAAATGGGGAGTTACCCTGGATAATTTAGGTGAGCCCTAAATCCAATCACATATCCTTTCACTAGAGAGTTAGAGAGAAATTTGACACACAAGAGGAAAAAGCAGTGTAACCATAGAGGCAGAGACTGGACTAATACAGCCACAAGCTCAGGAATGCTGGTAGCCACAAGAGCTGGAAGAGGCAATGAACAGGTCTAACCCTAGAGTCAGATGGACAATAGCCAACACCTTGATTGTGATCCGCTGAAACTGACTGCCGACTTCAGACTTCTAGAATTGTGAGAGAATACATTCCTGTGGTTTCCAGCCACCAAGTTTGTGGTCATTTGTTACTGCAACTACAGGAAACTAATACATCCACTTACTGATGAAACCGAGTCCCAGGGAGGTGAAGAAACTTTCCCAAAGTCCTCCAACGAAGCCAGATTCATATCCAGAGTATCTGGTTCTGATTCCAGGGCCTATGCTCCTAAGGTCCGCATTATTTACAGAAAGCAGATTCTTATCGCTCACCATGTTGCTGTGGTTGCCACATTCATTTTTTCACAACTTCTGAAGGTCTGCTCCTCCCAGCCCCACTCCTGGTGCTGATTTCTACATTATAAACTCTTTGAGGCTAAAGGAAACAAAAGCGTCCCCAGCTTGCCTCAGGAAATAGAGGTTCATTGTTGCTAAGATACATAGATAAGAAATATAATAACCATCTCAGGCTGTACAACCAGACTTTGTGGAATTGAACCCTTGTTCTTTGCCATTTAAGATATAATAACAGGTCTAATGACTGAAAAATAACTCCAGTCATCACTCACCTCCCCCACCCACAGGTAGCCACCTGTTGCTTCCTGTCCAAATCACTCCTCCCGTCCTGATGCAGGTCACCTCTGTCCTTGACCCTCCTTCTCCTTACTGCATCCACTGATGACCTCTCTCTTTATTCTCTTTACAGCTTCCTCTTGATTTCTTCTTTTTCCCAGATGCTATTACCTCCTGGCTTTTGCTTAGGGCCCTTTATTTCTGTTTCTACTAGTTTCACTTATAGACAAATGCCTAAAAAAGGGATATGTCTAGGTTGGTGAAGCACTAGTTGATACAGTACCCTTATTGGTCAGAGTTATCATTCTAGACCACTGTATAGTGTTTAGATTCCACTCAATATTTTCAAAACATTTATGTAATTTTTAAATGATATTGCAATATGTTGGAAATCCTATCTTTTGCAATATTTAATATTAGAGTGAAAGAACTTTAATGTCATCTTAAACAAATGCACAGGAGTACACAGTTTTTCAAAATTGTCTTAGAGGCTATGCAAGCAAAAACAGTTGGCTCATTGCCCAAATTCTTTCTTTATCAGAGTCTAACAGCAAATAATGGGAAGAAAGTTTATAAGTTGAAAAATAAAGGAAAACCAACTGAATACAAGTGCCTGCATTGAGAAAAACTTTCTGACTCTATTCATAATAAGATCTGTATTAAGCACTCTGGCTGGTGTGGCTCAGCGGGTTGGGCATCAGCCTGCCAACCGAAAGGTTGCTGGTTCGATTTTTGGTCAGGGGCACATGCCTGGGTTGTGGGCCAGGTCCCTGGTTGGTGGTGTGTGAGAGACAACTGATCAATGTTTCTCTCACACATCCATGTCTCTCTTCCTCCCTTTCTCTCTCTCTAAAAATAAATAAAACCTTTAAAAAAGATCTGTGCTAAGCATTTGAGATACATTATCTCAGTTAATTTTGATGATTAATCTGTGATGTAGGTTCATCTTACAGGTGGGCAAACTAAGGCTCAGAGAGGTCGTGACTGACCTAGGTTTAGACAAAGTAGTCAATAACAGAGCTGGGATTTGAACACACCTCTGCCTGATACCACCTGCCGCCCCTCCGCCCCCGCCCTGCTCTGTGTTTTAACCACATCATTGTCCAACAGCAGAGAGAAGAGAGGTCTCCATTAGCTGCCGTCTCTGGGAATGGTAGCAGCTGCACCAACAACATCCAGGCGCAGTGGCAGTCAGAGCCACACCAGCAGAAAGGAGATGGAGGAGCAGCTCAGGGCAGGACAGCAAGAAGACCCAAAGCACTGTGATACCTGTGGCCCAGACTCACAGGTTCTGTAACCCAACAAAGGAAGCCAGAGTGACCTCTGGTGGCCTAAGAAGTCACCATTTTCATGCCATACTGAAAGCTAGGAAGGGAGGCTTCTGCTGTACTCTCTGAGGGCGGGGGGACAAACAGTTGTTACCAGATGTTTATTCCCCACTTCGTTCTGTGCTCCCTTGTATTTGTCATCTTCAACCCCATTTCAAAAGTAACAGTACAGTGACTAAACTGGTGGACTCTGGGCCTAGATTTTTTTTTTATTATTATTGATTTGAGAGAGAGCCATGAATTTATTGTTCCACTTATTTATGTATTTGTTGATTCTTGCATGTGCCCTGACCTGGGATTGAACCTGAAACCTTGGTGTATCTGAAAGATGCTCTAAACAATTGAGCTATACAGCCAGAGCCTTGGACCTAGAATTTTTGAATCCTTGCCCTTACTTACCGCTTACTAGTTGTGCAATCTTAGTCAATTACATAAACTTTCCATACTTTAGTTTCTTTTTAAAAATCCTACTATGTAAATTTGCATGCTTCTCATCCATTACTTTTAATAGCTACATTAAATGTACCATACTTTTTTCAATGACTGCTTGAATGAAGAATATTCTCTATCTCTTTGTTTTTTAAGATTTTATTTATTTATTTTTAGAGAGGGGAAGGGAGGGAGAAAGAGAGAGAGAGAAACATCACTGTGCGGTTACTGGGGGCCATGGCCTGCAACCCAGGCATGTGCCCTGACTGGGAATCAAACCTGTGATACTTTGGTTTGTAGGTCCATGCTCAGTCCACTGAGCCATACCAGCCAGGGCTCACATGAAACTTCTGGATGAGTTTTTACCACTTCTCTCCAAACTTCCACTCCAATTCCTAGATTTTGCTTAGATAATTTGGTACTCTTTGTTTCAGGCTATAATTGGAATTTCCTTTGCAGTATGTTTCCTCCATCTCAATAATAATTTTTTTACCCCTTACATTACACAGTTTCAGATAGTTTATTAATATCCTAATATCCAATGGATATATAGTATATATTTCCAAGTAATCTATCAGTATCAAATGAATATCCAATTGATATTGATAGACTACATATATATAGTATATGTGTATTTATGTGTGTGACTAATTTTCTTTGTTACCTTATGTATTTTATTTATTATCTGTAAAAATTTTTTTAATTTCTTTATTTTTAGAGAAAGGAGAAGGGTGGGAGAAAGAGAGAAAGAGAAACATCAATGTGAGAGAGAAATGTTGATTGGCTGCCTCTGGTATGCACCCTACTGGGGACCAAATGCACAACCTAGGCATGTGCTCTGACAGGGAGTTGAACTGGCAACCTGTCCCTTTGCAGGACGACGCCCAACCAACTGAGCCACACCAGTCAGGGCTGGGTTTTTTTATTTTTTTATTTTATACACTTTAAAACATTCAGAGAAGGGGTTTATAGCATGCACACAAAAAGACTAAGAACTCCTACCCTAGATAATCCCAGCTGCCCCTACAACGTTCATTACCATTTCTATTCCAATGACTTTCCTAATTTTGTTCTCCAATCAGACTTCTCCTGAATTCCAGGTCCACATATTTATACACGCACACACCTCCCATTTGAGAACCCCAAGTGATACTTTAAAGGAACCCCCAACTCAACATGTCCAAAACCATGCTCATAAATTCCTCCCCCGCCTGGTCTTTGTCTGATGAAAACTTTTCAGAAAGTGGCTCTGAAAAAGCCAGAAGCCAAGGAGTCACCCTTGAGTCTTTCACCTCTCTCACTCCCGTACTTAACCCTCACCAATGTCTGTTACTTCATCTTCCAAACTGCTCTCGTCAGGGCACTTCCCCCATAGCTTGGAGATCACTGGTGACTCGACCTGTTTTAGTGGAATGGGAGGGGTAGAAATCAGATGGGTGTGGTTTGGTAGGTGGCGGGCAGGAAGTAGGCAAAAGGAGATAGGAAATGTAGACAACTCCTTTGGAAACTTTAGGCAAAGAATTCTGGAAGATTTCGTAAGATGGTACCCTTCTTTCCTTTCATTCCCAGCCTCATGTTTAGCCCATTGATGGCCATGGGTCAGACAACTGCTGGCCCCAGTAAATAGACAGAACCTCAGACCTATTGCTGAGCTTTCCCAGGGTGAACTATCATAAAAACACCCACAGATGGTGATATGAAAGAATCTGTGTATGCCAGGAAGTAGGAGGTTCCTTGTAATATAAAACTAATTCTACAATTCGTGCATCTGCACAGACAATAATCTTTTTACTGATCTCCCCCATCTATCCCTGCTTTTTCAACCAGTTCTCTACGCAGCAGCCAGGAATCTTTTCAAATGTAAATCTGATCATTTTAATTAAGCTCTTTCGTTTCCACCTTAACTCCTGAAGTGGCTTCCCACTGCTCTTAACATAAAGGTAAAAAAACCTTTTGGCAGCCTACATGGTTTTAAATTATTAGGCTCCTGCCTTTCTCATCAGTTTTTTCTCCCCTGCCTCTGCATTCATGCTCTGTACCACAGCGACTTTAGACTTCTTTTGATTCTTTAAACACATTAAGGTCTCTTCTGTCTCTGGCTTTGGGTGTGCTCTCCCGTCTGCTTGGGATGTCCTCACCCTCTCTTTTCTTATTTAGTTAACTCAGATGTGACTTCTTCAGGGAAGTCTTCATTGCTAAGTCAAGACCTCTGTTTTGACTTCCTTGTTTTTCCCTTTAGACTACTTGTCACAGTTTATAACTGTATATTAGCTGTTGTGATTATTTGATAAATGTCTGTCACCTCTAACAGACTGGAAGCCCTGGCAGGGCAGGAACAACGTCTCTTTTCATATCCTAGTATCCTCAACCATGATAGTCTAGTGCCTGGCACATGAAAGGTACTTAATAACGTGTGTATGTGTACACATGTATATGACTGGCAAAGTGTCTGGACATGCAGAGGAAAGCAGACCTGGACTGTAGTGACTTCATAAGGAGACACCACAGTGAGTGGTCGTCAGAGCAGCCCATCTGCTTCCCTCAAGGGCATCTCTCTGGTTGGGCTGCTGTCAACTGCAACTTATAATAGGATTTACCACCCACTTGTTTGTTTTCTGAATCATCTGAATCCACCCTCATTCAGTAATGCGGACTATCAGCTTTCAGGGACAGAGAGAACAACCTTGAACTAATTACCATTTATTCCTGCTACCAATATTTATTCTGTGCCTACCCCTACTGCATTCAAATACTGTTCAGAGGATGGGGAACCACAAATGAATGAGGCCTGATTATTATTTTCAAGGAATTTCTAATTTAGAAGCACAGTCAGATTTGTAAACAAATTACAACTTCCTGTTTTAAAACACTAATATTATAAGGCATACTCAAACTTTTAAATGACCACAAAGAAGAGAATAACCATCAAAGCACTTAGTAACACCCTAGCGAAAAGTGTTATTAGAATGATGACCCAAGGGACATACTTTTAAAACCTTCTAACTTTGAAACAGTTTACATCACAAGAAAACAATTTCCTTAGACTGCATGAGACATGCCCCTTAAAAAAAAAAATAACCATCAATCCTAGTTCTGTAGATCAGTTGGTTAGACCATTGTCCCGATACACCAAGGTTGTTGGTTTGATCCCTGATCAGGACATATACTAGAAGCAACCAATAAATGCATGAATAAGTGGGACAACAAATTGATGTTCCTCTCTCTTTCCTCCCCCCCAAAATCAATAAATTAAAATTTTTTAAATGATTTATTAAAAATAACCATAACTAGGTTGCTATTTATATCCCTGGTTTTTATTAAACTAAAATAAATAGCTATATGAATTTTGCTTTTGCATTTCTTGTCCAAATCTTCTTGCCCTGGCTCTTGTGGCTCAGTGGATTGAGTGCTGGCCTGTGAATCAAGGGTCACTAGTTCAATTCCCAGTCAGGGCACCTGGGTTGCAGGCCAGGTTCCCAGTAGGGGGCATGTGAAAGGCAACCACACATTGATGTTTCTTTCCCTGTCTTTCTCTTTCCCGTCCCCTCTCTCTAAAAATATATATCTTTTAAAAAAATCTTCTTGATTGCTTTACTACCTCATCCACCAGTTCCTAATAAAGTTATATGAGAAACTACCTTTAGAAGTTAGTGCTACAGAAAAAAAAGGTCTGTCTCCTCTGATGAATTGATTCTTCTCAGATGACAAGATCTACTCAATATGTACTGTTTTTGTTTTTGCCCTGGCAACCAGGAAGCTCAGAACTAAATTTCAAATTCAGTCATGTTTAATTATTAGGATGATTATGATCTTTTTCTTTGGCCATAATGTTCCATTTCTAGTTTTCTAGTCGATTGTACCTCTTCTTTATTATGGAAAAAAGATAGGATAGAATAAATTTAACGTCTGGTATGCACAGTCATTTTAGAATTATTTCTTATTTGTCAAACATAAATGCCAAAAAAAAAAAAAGAATGACCTATGTTTGGACCTTTATAAAATTTGGAGAAACTGGGGAGGACCCAGAGTAAAGCAACAGAAAAGGACAAAGAATGGAATGAGGTACAATACCATGCCCATATTCTTCAACTCAAATATCGGGGCATATTGATCAGGCATATCACCTGTTACAGGAAAAGTATCTGAAATTTAGATTCTTCTGGAAACTCCCAGAGATACGTCAAAGCAGACGGATCCCAGGAGTCATTGTCAATATTTAATATATATGAGTAGTTTTAGAAAGGTTTTAACCTTTTTTTGTATCACGGATTCCTTGGACCTGTTCCCCGGTAATATACAGGCACATATCAGTTTCTAAAAGTAGAACCGTCCTGTCACCGATTAATTTTTTCAAAATATCAAAAGCACCTGAACTGTCAAGTCAGCTGGGGAGACTGGCAAATCAGCTATCAGCTGAAGTTCTTAACAGTCTCACATCATTCTTAAATCATTTAAACCAGTTAGTTGTTTTCTGTTTGTTTTTAACTTTTGTGAGGAACGGACCCCTTTGAAGAGCTGAGTATGTCTTCTCTCCTAAAATATATCCACGCCCCCCCTCCACAATTTTGCATTTCCATGGGATTGACAGACTTCCTTAAGTCCATTCTCAAATCTTACGTTATGTTTAAATTGAGACTTCCTGAAGTCAGGGAAATGCCCTTGAGGACCTTTCAGAATCACCCTCTCTTATCACGGGGACTAGAATTAGACAGAAGGAGGTTAAGGGAAGCGAAGACGGCGACTCTCAGCCTCTCAACAAGCCCCTCCGAGAACACTCTTCCAAGCTCTCCCCTCCCCCACGCCCCGGCCGCGCAGGTGCGAAAACCTAAGGGGCCACCCGCGAGCGATGGGAAGGGGTGGGGGGAATGGAACCCTGGGAGGGGCGGAGGCGGGGGCCCACCCTTGGTTGCTTGGTGACCAAATTCTCCGCCTAGGCCATTCCATTTCCTCATTAGGGGGCACCGCGGGCCGGACTGTCGCTGATAGACCGCAAAGAGCGGCCTTCTTCCGGCTTCTCCCCCTCGACGGACGGTGACCAGGTCCGTGACGTCACAGGAGGCGGGGCCAGAGCCGCTGCCGGGTGCTGGAGGCGCCATTGGAGCCGGCTTGGCTTGAGAGCTCCGCTGAGGAGCAGGAGGTTGGACGGCAGCTTCCACCGCGTCCGCTCCTGGTCCCTGGCCGGTCAGCGGCATGGCGTGTGGGGCGACATTGAAGCGGCCCATGGAGTTCGAGGCAGCGCTGCTAAGCCCGGGTTCCCCGAAGCGGCGGCGCTGCGCCCCTCTGCCCGGCCCCACTCCGGGCCTCAGGCCCCCGGACGTCGAGCCGCCGCAGTTTCAGATGCAGACCCCACCGCCGACTCTACAGCAGCCGGTACCGCCTGGCAGCGAGCGGCGCCTTCCAACTCCGGGTAACCGACGCTGCGGGCTTGGCAGGAAGCCAGGCCCTGGCATTTGGGGGTGGGGTGGGAATGGGGGGAAGGGTTATGGACGCTAGGCTCATTTGCCCGCGGACCCCTTCTTTGCCCTGCGAAAAGGGAACTGGAGCGCTGCCGGGCCTGGTCGCTTCCGGGGATGGGAAACATCCGGGAGAGGTAGTGGGGTCACAGTATCGGTTTTCGGTTTTCCTGGAGCTGGCGAACCTGGAGGGATGGGCAGCAAGAAGAAAATGGGGATATCTTTGGCTGGTCCGGGCCCTCACCGTCCCCCCAGCCCCTCCTGCCTCCGCTGCTTGGGCCTGCACTGAGCCGCCCTGTAGATCGGTGGGCCCTGGGAAATTGGATTCTACTCACGAACCCAGCCTTGAGGGTGGGGGTTGGGGACTGGTTACTGGGAAGGGGCCTGAGTGTGTGCTGTTCCGCACTGTACTGTAGCTTGTAGGGAGACCTGATTTACAGAAGCCTTGAGGGACCAGAGGTCGCCGCAGAAGTCATGGAATCCGATTTCAACCTGACTAATTCTAAGGGATTGGCCATGTTCTTTTATTATATGGCTATTGTCTTGTACCATATATGGCTTGAAATCGGTAGGCCGTTAGCTAGAATTTGAGAATCTTTAAACATACAGAGGTTCCGAAAGCCAGGACTTCAGGTATCCGTAGCAGACAGACTCGCCTTCAATAAGGACATTGGTCAAGGAAGGGGAGAGCTGGTGGGACAATAAAGTTAAAAAAAGCACACAAAACCCTAACCATTGTGTGGGAGTTGAGGGAAAAGTGCATCAGAATTAATATTTAGCAGTTTTAAAAGGTTCCCGGAAATAGGGGGAGTCTCAAAACTGGACTTTGGCAAGTCATTTCTTTGTGGTTTTTTCCTTCTTTTCAAGCATAAGCGAAACTTTGGAATTGCCTTAAAATCATTGTTTCTTTATCCCTTTTCAGTTACCAATGTCTTTAGGCTTTATTTTCTTCTTTGCAAATCCACCATACAGATTTCAGGCCCTCATCCTTTGGCACTGGTGTTGGTGTAGTTGCCAGCCAAGCTTTCCTAGACTCATATTCATCTCTCTATGCTAGCATTTAAAGGACTTACCAGCTATAACCGTATCTCACCTAGTCTTTCATACATTTTCTTACCAACCTATGCCTTTGCTCCTTTTCCTCAGGCCCACTGGCTGTGTCTGTATTCTTGCCTTCCAACATGATGCTTTCCCCTCCTATTTGCTAATCCAAATGCAGTCAGTCTCCCATCCATTACCTGACTAACCCTGCCCTTGAGGAACTCTGTTCGACTTTAAATTCCCTGACCACTTAATGTTGCTCTGAGTGAGAATGTTTGCAAAAGTTCTTTGTGAAGAGCCCTTCAAGGGCAGAGGGTGTAGGTGCCCACTTAAAGTGATTTTTTTTTTCCCCTCTGCTCCTACAGCTATGCAGGGATAGTCACATAATCTTTCTGGGTCTGTTTTCTTCAGCAAAATAGAATTAATACTTGCTCTATCTATCTTGATGGGTATTAAGTAAATGCATTGTTTCTTCCAGTAATATTCTCTAGACTAATTTTATTGTAGTTCATAATACAGCAAACGCATAATAAGTGATTGCTGAATGTATTTGGAAGCCTGAATATGGCACAGTGCCATAATGGGAGCCACTGTTGTTGTTTTTTATCTTAAAATTTATTCTTTGCATAAATCATGCAAACTAGCATCTTGGTCATTTTTGGTGAAATTATTTTGTGTAAATGTTCATTTGTAAAGATTGATGTTTGTTATGTTCCTTAATGCTTACTGGAATATGGTTCTGTCATGAAAGAAACAAAGTATGAATGATTCATTATTTAATGCTTTGGTTTATGTGAAAGATGCCTTCTGGATTAAAAAGGAAGAATGAGGGAGGAAATATTAGTTGTTACACAAGTAGAAAGAATAAGGCCAACTAATAGAAAAGTGCATATAAAAATCAGTGACTTCACTCTGTAACATCCTGGTTATCTCAAGGGTTGTAAAGCTCTCTCAGAAATGGTCAGAAAATGTGTTTTTACTTCACTTTAAAAAAAGATAATGTCAGAGCACTTTTTGTAGAAAAGGCCTATAAAATTAAGTCTTTTATTGCTTAAATGAGTGAGGTAGATGGATGCCAGGGATGAAAAGGGGTTACTGACCTCAGGGAGATGTTTGTAAACAACGAGTGAGTCTAGATGCAAAGCAATGAACTGATCATGACTTCATCAGAATGAGGTATTATTTTAGCTGGGTCTTAAATGTTGGAAAGAGAGACACAGCCCCATTTTAAGCAAAGCAAAATTGCTTGAGTGAAAGAAAACCCACACATTAAGGACAGGATTGTTTGATGCAACTGGGTTGTAGTGGGAGCTGGAACTGGAAAAATAATGGACTTGCCTGATAAAACCTAGAAGCACAACCTCAAATAATGGGAGGCAAAGATTAAAATTGTCCACCGTTAAAAAAAAATTTGCATTTTCTTTTTTAAAAATGCCTTTGTCTGTTTTATGTGGCTTTCGTGAGAAGAAAAACACATCTGCTTCCTTATTTTTCTCCTGTGTATACCATGTTTAGATTCTTGGACTTGCTAGTCCTTGTACCATCCTCAAAGTTACACCTTTCTTTCCATTTCTTCACTTTGCCATACAGGAGGCACTTAGAGGTTTATCAAAGACCTGTTCTCATGAGCAATGTTCTCATACTTGTTCTTTCTTGTTTCAAGTTTTTTCAATTGCTTACAACCTTATATTGCATCTGGCCAACTGGGTGCTTGGAGAATATATTTTAAAGATGAAACAAAGGTTTCATGAATTCAGGGATCTAAAATACGAAGTTCATAGCATTCTTAAAAGAAAACTTTGCCAAATACTACATTGTTCCAGTGTTTAGGTTGAGTGTTACAGAATTTAGCTATGTGTGGAGCTGCTTTTGAGTATATGTTAGTTCCTGGACTGTACCATCACTTGTTATGGCTTTATTTATTTTTTAAGATATTATTTATTTATTTTTAGAGAGGGAAGGGGGGGAGAGAGAGAGAGAGAAACATCAATGTGTAGTTGCTGGGGGTTATGGCCTGCAACCCAGGCATGTACACTGGCTGGGAATCGAACCTGCGACACTTTGGTTTGCAGCCCACGCTCAATCCACTGACCTACGCCAGCCAGGGCACTTGCTTTATTTACTTATTTATTTATTTACTTACTTATTTATTTAAAAAGATTTTTTTTATTTTTTAGAGAGAGAGGACGGGAGAAACATCGATCACTTGCCTATTGCACCCCCCTGACTGGGGACCTGGCCCGCAGACCAGGCATTGCCCTGATTGGGAATCGAACCAGCAACCTTTTGGTTTGCAGGCAGGCACTCAATCCATACCAGCCAGGCCTGTTACAGTATTATTTAATATCTTTGATTCTGGTTCTCACAACTTATTGGGCAGGCATTTAACATTTATATTAAAGAACTAGGCTAAAGATCCTGCATGACTTCCCAAGGTCATAGTCACGTAGCTAGGAAGAAGCAAAATGGCATTGTTAACACCACCACCCCCTATTAAAAAAATACAGTTATAGCAAAGTGTACATTGGAATGTGAGTTGGGGGGGGTGACATAATTTTCTGGGTTTTATTTTTGATAAGGAGACTTGATTATCTGGAAAGTGAATGTATATCCTACCACAGAAACAAAAAAAAAAAAAACAACGTGAAAACCACATCCTTCCATGTTGTCTCTAGGAATGTATTTCAAGGTGGTTAGTGGCTTGTGTGTCCTGGACTCCTTTTAATAGTGTCAAATTCAGTTTATTATTACCTCAACTCAGAATAGCAATCTGAACCCTACCAAATACTGCCTCTTATTGAATCAGAAAGTTCTTTTCTATGTCCTGTTTATGAATTCCAAGCAATAAATTTCATGTCTTCCCCTGGCTGTGGAAATAATGGTTTTTGCCTTCCTCTTCCCTAAAGATCTTGAGTCCCAAACAGGTGGTAAGAGACCCCTAGTACCCTAGTTTGTGAAATTACAATTTAAAGAAGATTTTTTAAAAAGTAACTATTAGGTGAAGGATTTTTTCCCCTTTGCGTTGTACTAATTAATCCTATAGCAAGCAGCAGGTCTGGTCTTTATTGTCATAGGAAAGCAAAGGGAATTTCGTCTGAGTGGCTTATGTCAAAATAGGTGTTATTCTGCATGTTGAAATGATGATAAGAGGGCACACTTTGAGAGTTATAGGAGGAATGCTTTATTCAGTATAAATATTTTTCTTGTTAATATTTATAACATGGGGGGGCAGGAAATTTGAAGAAATCAAAGTGAATGCTTAAGTGTGTTTCTTTTTTATTTAGAGCAAATTTTTCAGAACATAAAACAAGAATATAGTCGTTATCAGAGGTGGAGACATTTAGAAGTTGTTCTTAATCAAAATGAACCTTGTACTTCAGAAAATCAGCCTCACTCCTCAGCACTCACAGCACCTAGTTCTCCAGGTAAGTGTGCTTTAATTTGCACAATACATTTAAGAGTTTGTAAATGGTGCTTAAAATAAGTTTCCTAATTTAGAATCAATTTCATCTGAAGTAATAAAAGTGGTAAAGTATATGTGTTATAAATACTATTAAAACGACAGAATCATGAAATCGGTGGAGACCTTTGATTTGATTGGCTTTCATCCACCCAACAATGCAGTGGTGCCCTCTATAACTACAAAGTCTGATACCATAGCCACTAGCCACATATGGCTGTTTAATTAATTAAATTGTAATAAAATTTTAACATTTAGTTTCCCAGATGCATGTAGTAACCACATTTAATGTGCTTAGTAGCCACATAGAACAACTATAGGACATTTTTATCCTTGCAGAAAGTTGTGTGACAGCATTGCTCTGTAATATTGACAGGTGATTAGGGAGGATGTGCTCAAATAGAATCTAAGGGTTGAAGTGAATCTTCCTGATCACATAGTTCAGCCACCAGCCTTGCCTGCCATTTCCCTGCAGTCGGTAGGCCAGTGCATAAACATCTCCAGTGCTGGCAGATTCTGTCCTTCAACAGTAGTTTATTTCCTCACAAAACATTCTACTTCTTAATAGTTCTGAGAATCAAAGTTACCTTGATGAAAAATTGGCTCTTTATAGAACACAAATTGTTGTGGGCCAGGAGATGGGGTGGGAGTGAGGGCGGGGGGGGGCGGGGTGCAGGACTCTTAATGAGTAAGAGGTGTTACTTCAGAGTAGTATAAATATTTTGAGACTCAGTCGAGATACTGCTACTATAGTAAATGCCACTGGATTGTTCACTTTATGTCAGTTTCACCTCACATAATTTTTTTAACTTTTAAAGATTTGATTTCTTTTTAGAGAGGGGGGGAAAGGAGGGAGAAAGTGAGAAACAGCCTCTCTCATGCCCCCAAGTAGAGACCTGGCCTGCAGCTCAGGCATGTGCCCTGACTGGGATTCAAACCTGCAACCTTTTGATCTGTAGGCTAGTGCTTAGTCCATTGAGCTGCACCAGTCAGGGCTCAAATGATTTTTAGATTTTATTTATTTATTTTTAGAGAGGGGAGGGAGAGAGAGAAACATCAATGTGCGGTTGCTGGGGGTTATGGCCTGCAACCCAGGAATGTACCCTGGCTGGGAATCGAACCTGGGACACTTTGGTTCCCAGTCCACGCTCAGTCCACTGAGCTATGCCAGCCAGGGCTTCAAATGATTTTTTAAAAATTGTTTTTTCATAACTCAAAAGTTTTGACTCTGAAACAACACCCTTTCTAATTGATCTTGCACATGCGTAAGTGCTAAACTTTCAATGATTGTAGCTAACAAGTCTCAATTTCCTCTCGAGATTTTAGTGATATAATTTTGAATTAATGAATATGTTATGGGTAGAGAAACAATTACAAATAATAATTGACTAGATGTTTTGGTCAGGTTTCATTTATAGAGAAAAAAATTGGTTTTAAGCAAAAAATTATTTGTTTCAGGCTGTTGAATAGTTTATAGACTAAGAGGGCCAAAGAAACAGATGCCAGACTATGCTTTGAAAAACAACTGAGAACTGGACTGCCAGTGGAGCTGCTGCTTTTATCATGATCAGGAAGTCAATTTCTGTGTTGTCTGGCATTCCAGTGGATATTTTGGTTCCTAACTATTATCTTAGGAACATTTCCCTTTTCTTGACCTAGATTCTAAAGGAGTCAAGGATGAGCTGTGTAGTGGCTAGTTGTCTCCTTCATTCATATTTTAGTGATTTTGCTAACAATTTTTATATTGGGCCAGTCAGTTGCTCTCCTAACTGTCAAACTTCTTGCCAGAATTACCTATGAAACTTAAAAGAGGCTGAAGCCCTACTCCAGAATTAAATCAGAATGTATATATATATTTTGTGAATTCCACAGATAATTATGATGCACAGCCTTGGTTAAACATAGGTCTAGATGATCTTTAGGATCTGAGTGCTATGAATCTGCTTTTCCTAATCCAGACAAGAGACTTTATATCAGCTTTAAACTATTTTTGTCATTTATAAGATGAGCATTGAGTATGGGCTGTGATTGTTATGGCATCAGAACTATTTTTTGTATGCAGACCAGCTAGCATACCTGCATACATGTTGTTCCTCCTTCCCAATTTACCTGTCTTTGCTTTGTAAAACAAATGTCAGAAACTCAGAGCATTTTGTGAAAATATTGCATGTAAAGTAGTGAAAAATGCCATTTTTATATACAATTTTTATATCCTAGGACTTTGCATGAAGTTATTAATTCTGAACCTTAGAACTAGAATTTATCATGTAAATTAGATTTGTCTTTTGGCCAGGTTCCTCCTGGATGAAGAAGGACCAGCCCACCTTTACTCTCCGACAAGTTGGAATAATATGTGAACGTCTCTTAAAAGACTATGAAGATAAAATTCGGGAGGAGTATGAGCAAATCCTCAATACCAAACTAGCAGGTAGGCTGAGGTAGTGGCAAAGGATTAACCCCAGTTAAATAAATGGTAATTTAGGAGTAGGGCATCATGCAAGAAGGTTTAATGAGTTGTGAGTGTTACTTCCTTTGGTGATGGTAAACATTTATATATTATATGGAAGGACTTTTCATTTACATTTCTGGAACAAGATAAACCAAGCTTTCGTCTGAGAATTTCCCATATGAACAAAGGCATTTTGAGTAGGCTGTTTGGGACAGGCAGCCTGTAAACAGGTGGTTGAGATAGTGCTAACCATCAGCAGATGGTTGGGGGGTTTCGTACTATTGTCAGCATAGTCAGACTTCTTGGTGGGAGTCGGTGTGTGTGGGAAATCATCCTGTGACTTGGAGGTACATTAAAATTTAGAAAGCACAGCTCAGGCAAGAACAAAGGGAGTGATTAATGGTGGCAAGTTAAAGCCTTTTGTGAAAGGAAGTGATCTGAATCAGAAGTAGAAAGTGCCTGTTTAGTGAAAGAGGATGATACTGTGATCAGAGTGGTTTTAGGCCACAACTTCCAGTAACAGTACTATTTCCTAATTTGGTGACCTACACCATGTGGTGCCTCAGAATGTTAATAGTTTTGCTTTAAATTGAAAACTGTTGGGTTAGCAACAAAATTCAATGGATTTCTTTACATCTAATAATGTCGATTATAAGAAGAAAGTCTATCATTTCCCTCTCCTAATACCACCCCAAAATTGTTCAGATCAGCTATCTGTAAGTCACTTCTGTGTTCACGGACGTCAGATTATCTTCTTTCAGCTGAGTTTCCCTTTAAAAGGTACTTCTGTGGAACAGTCTACAATTAGGTAGTATGGAATTTTCTCCTAGCTTTCTAGCCATCCCACCTTTTTCACTCAGTATGTCTGTTGAAGTTTATAGCAAGGATTGAATGCAGTGAAGAGCCTCAAGCTCCGTGTGCTATAGGAGATACCCAAATATTTGCTGGCTTGTAGTAGTGACCATATCTGTCTGTTCGGGGAAGCCATTAGTAGAGGATGGAGTTATAGCTTGGGCAAGATTGCTAAGGAAAATGTTATATTACAGGTGATCAGTGATCAAATCTAGGAGCCAGGGATTTGGCTCTGGGATCTAAGAGGCAGTAAGTAATCTCAGAGTGACTGTTAGTTATAAGGAGGATCTGAGTGGGTAATTTAAACTGGAAAGTTAGGTGTGACACTTCATTCTTGAAAAACTGGGGGAGAGTTTCCAGTGATAGTATATACTGTCTTTCCCTTCACAGAACAATATGAATCTTTTGTGAAATTCACACATGATCAGATTATGCGACGATACGGGACAAGGCCCACAAGCTGTAAGTATTGCCAAGTTTTCTTTGAATTTCCCAGTTTCAAAGAGCAAAATTTTGAAACTGAGTACCTTGTCTCCTGAGAGCAAAAAGCCCTTGTGAAGTAAATTAATAGCATTTATTTAAAGTACTTACATGCCCAGCACTGTGCTAAGCCCTTTTAATTCTTTGAAGTTGATTTTATTCAAAAGAGAACCCTATGAGGGAAGAACTCTTGTTAGCCCCATTATACTAGTAAAGATAGTACTTAAAGAAGTTAATAATTTGTCCAAGCTAATGTAGGTAGTGGTTCAGCCAGTATTGGAATGTTGTAGTGTCAATTTGTTTTATTACCTAGCTTTTTACCCTGGAAAGGTAGTTTAAGTTGTTTATGAAAGTTGATTCCTTAGGCCAACTTATCAAGAGTATGGTTGGAATTTCTTAATACTAAACATCTTACAACTACCAGTTACTCAAATCATAAATTGTAATCGTATCTCTCTAAACTGAACCAAATCAGGTTTCTTAAATTCTTGAGAATTTAGGACCTTTTAAGTGGTGACTTCTGTCCTTCATGCAGTTTATCACATTTACTGTTAGTTGTTACTTTAAAAAACACAACACTATATTTTTGTATTCTTACACTCTTGTTTTTTATCCCTAATTTATAGATGTGTCCTGAAGCTTTCTTGCATATCTGGGTACCAGGTTTGACCTCAAGAGATGGCTGCTGTGCACTTTTTGCAACTGGTTTGATATCACATTTCAGCTCCAACTTCGCATCCTGAGAACACTTAAAAAGTTTCTGCAGGTCCATTTTATACAACTTGAAAGACCTTAAAACTTTCTGGTTGCCACAAGCATATATTTCTTTTCTGCTCATCCAATAAACAGCTGTGCCCTACTGTGATAGATTTTCCAAACAAAATATCTGAAGCAGCAGTTTAGCAAAATATGCCCTCAGTGGCACTCAACAAATGGAGTTTCCCCAAGCACAGTTCTGTAAGAAGTGTGTGTGAGAGTGTGTGTATATGTGTGTATGTGTATTTTAAGTTATTATTTGTATTGTGCAAATTTCTTTGATCTTGGGGATTCTGGCTGTGAATTTGATGCACGACAATTATGGTTAAAAACATTTGGTTGATCTACAGAAGATCATCAATGTTTTGTAACCATATAAGTTGTAACAGTGGGTTGTTTTATGTGTAGGTATTACTGTTAAATACAGGGACTGTTTCCAGGCACAGAATATGAATCATACATTAGGCTGGACATTAGATGTGATTATGATGACATAGCAAAGGTCTGTGGCCCTAGGTCAATAAATACATGGTGAGGAATTAGAATGAACTGGAGACAGGCCATCTGATACATGGACTCTGCCTAGCCGTGTCAGATACTTTGACTCCAAGCCTTAAAATACCCACGTGGAGTCTGTGCTCACCTCATTCACCCGAAGAGCTCCCTGGACACTGAACCTCTGGAAATAAGTCTCTCCTGGAGCAGCAGGAGCATCATCAGGGTTTGCTTGAGAGCATAGAACAGGTGAGCTCAGGGCTGGGCCAGACCCTGTTGGCACTGCTACTTGGGAGGAGCCACTTCACCTTTGTGTCAGTTACTACCGATAGATTTGAATCCTTTGGTCAGGTTCTCCCAAATTCTTTTAAGAGGTGTCCATGTTCAACTGCTTGAGCTTTGTTTTGGCAACCCCTTGCCTGAAGTTGCTTACAGACTGTTCTTCACCTTGATTCCAAGGCTGAGGAACAGAAAGTAGCCTCTGTTTTGAGGAGGTGGAAGTTAAGTATACATTTATTTTTTACTGTGACTTGTTCAGGACCACATTTTACAAAATGCCTTGTTTCATTTATTATTGTTTTTGGAAAGAAAAGTTCTATTAAAATTGTTTTAGTTTGAATATAGAGTAGTTTTTTTAATTACAGCTTATTTTGAAAAATTCTGAGTGTAATTCAAATGTATGCCAACACCTTCCAAAGTAAGGTAATATTCAGAGACAGTTCTGATCAGATGGCTTAGAGAAATTTCTGGAGTATTCACATTGGAAGTTTCCTTATTAATGAATGTCTTTGACTTAAATCTAACCAAAAACTGCGACGTTCTTCTTTGTACATTTTCATTATATAGTGTTAACAAGCTTAGTTGCAAACGAATAAAATACTTAAGCTATTTGTTTACCTTGCCTTCTTAATATTGTCATAATGTTTATTAAAATAATTTATGTGAGGCTGCTATAGCCATTTTCTCACTTCAACCTTACATTTAAGAGTTACATATTTATTTATTTATTTTTAAAGATTTTATTTATTTATTTTTAGAGAGAGTGGTAAGGGAGGGAGGAAGAGAGGGAAACCTTGATCGGTTGCTTCTCACATGTCCCTAACAGGGTACCTGGCCCGTAACCCACACAAGTGACCTACTGGGAATCAAACCAGCAACCTTTTGACACCCAACACACTGGGCCACACCAGTCAGGGCTATAGTTTTTTTTTTGTTTTTTTGTTTTTTTTAAGCCCAACAGTGATCTTTTGATAAAGAATTCTTTTACTTCATATTTGAAGGGCAATTTTTTTCATTTCTTTTTCCAGAGTAGTGACTTGTTCCTGGACGAGGAACACAGCAGTGACAGTAATGGGAGTGGCCTTATAGTGTGGGATAGTCACACCAAAACATAGGAAGGGCAACCAACTGTGGGGGCCATCAGAAATTCTGAAGGATGGACCAGGAATAGGGAATGCTGCCTCACTGAAGTCTTGTTACAGAATCCATGTGATGTGCTCATTCAGTATTGCAAGTGTCAGCCCCATCCCTACTAAATAGCTTCTGGCTGGGAAGTGGAATAAGTTTCTATAAGAAAAATGACAGACTGCTGTGTTATGATGCGGAGCCACAGGTTAAGACCACACCACCAAATCTGGGTTTGAGGATCTCCTTCAGAGGGACTAGACATGTTTGTTTAGTGTTTTATCCAGAGAAAAGACATCCTAGGACAGGAAATGGGGAGGTACCGTAAGGTAGGCCTTAGACTGGCAAAAGGAGTTTTTCCCTAGACTTTGATTTCTAGAGTGTTAACTTAGGGGCATTCCCAGATAGAGAACTATCTTTGTCCCATGAGGATAGGGGAAGGCCCAGGGAAGAGACCTATAAGAAAAAGCCGGGACCTGTGGTCTCAGAACAGCCATATTATGAGTTAAGTTTTTTTTTGGTGTGTTTTTATTTGCCATCCTCTTAAAAGTCTTAAGCTTAAGGGCAGTGAAAGGAGTTAGTGTCCCTGTTTAGGTTAGAGGGCTACAGTGAAGGTCAAAGTGCTAAAGCAGTGATAATTGTTAAGAGCTTCCCAAGGAGAAGAGTATCAGGGGATATCAGACTCTGGGCCAGCCTCCACATGTGGCGAATCTGCCCACCAGGGAGGATTGGTGGGCTAGTGTAGTTAAAGTCATGGCCTTTGAGTGTTTGTAGCCCTCGAGTTCAAGTCTGCTCTGCTACTAATTTACTATGTGAGCTTTACCAAGTTACTGGACTTTCTGAGCCATAGTTTCCTTATCTGTAAAACAAGGGTTGATTGTGTGTACATCATTGGGTTTTGTTTTCAAATGCAACATTAAATGGAAGTAGTCATATCGAGAAAGTAGTTAGCACAGCTTGGGACAGAATATGCACTGGAAATGTTATACTAGGTTTTCTTTACAGTGGTCTTCATTGGCTCTGAAGACTAAAATCTTCCTTTCTGCAGCAGTGACTCTCAACTTTCTAGTGTGAAGCGCCCCTAGTTAACATCAAAATTTCACATTCTCTTACTAGAATTTGTACTTTTAAATGTTTGAGAAAACAATAAAAGATGAATGACAAATGAATTCAGTGAATCTGTATTTTGGTATTCTCTAAATTAGGGATCAGCAAACTTTGGCCTGATTTCGTAAATAAAGTTTTATTTGAACACTGCCACAAAAGGTATTTACATCTGGCTGCTTTGACACTGCCCCTCAGAAATAGTATGAGCCACAGAGTTGAAAGTATAGTCAAACCTCGGTTCTTGAACGCTTGGTTCTTGACCAAGTTGTTAATGGAAAAAATGTCTACATTGTTTAAGAAAACTTTGGGTCTTGATTCTTTACCTGACAGCCTGTTCATGCTCATACCTATATGATCAGTCATGCGCTCTCTAGCAACAAAAGATTTGGTTTTTGAACAATTGCTTCTTGAACAGTTTTCTGGAACAAATTAAGTTCGAGAACTGAGGTTCCACTGTGTATGCTTCTCTGGCCCTTTACAGAAAAGTCTGAGCCCCTGCACTGTAGCACTGACATGTGTTTGAAAAAGCCCACAAGTCAAACCATGCATCGTGGACATGCCCTAATTTATCATTCCTAGGGGAGGCACACCTCAGGTTGAAGTGTGGTTGAAAAAAATCTCTGCTTATAAATGAAAACTGACTGATTGCCAAAGTGAGTTACAAAAAAAACCTAATGCACTTTTTTAGAGCAATGATTCTCAAGGACCTGGAGGCCAAGGAGCATACTATGGGGGTGGGGGGTAGGATGACTCTTCTATCTTCGGCATATTTAATTTTTAAATTCTAGATACAAAAATAGGTTATGAGAATTTTATGTTAATCAGAACATTGCATGGGTTTAAAGGTAGTTAAATTTTTTTTTAAGAGCAGTGATTTCTCTGCTGCTGTGGTGATTTGAAAACCGCTCAGAGAGGGCTTTCATCTATAGCTACAGTTACACTGGATGTTGAATAAGGTTGATAACCTTCAGGAGCAAAGGAACAAGTTTGCTGAGGGAAAGAGTTCCAGCCAACCACCCTGAACCACACTTTCAAATAAATAATTAGCACTTCATTGGAGGGAGGATATGGTAACTTTGTCTAAAATTTCAATTCCTGAAGTCTTCATGGGTCCCTTGTTTTTACTGACTTTTGTTCATAGTGTGCAGGTTATCTGAGCTGGGCAGTATATGAAAAGTTATTTGTAGATATAAACAGGACAAGGATGAGGGAGGCATCTACTGCAAGGAAGCATTTCTTGTTTCCTGTGTCTGGGAGCTATTCCTCAACCTCCTTAATTCAGATGGAAGGCTGAAGGTTCCCTGGATCAACCAGATGGCACTCATCCAGATATTGAGTCCATGTGACGACGGTTTGCTTTTGTTTCACCATGTCTTGAAAGTGTAGTACTTTTGAAATTCCAGCTAAAGGTGTCTGGTCAGATTTCCCACTTTTGGCTGCCCTTAGGTTTTGATTTTTGCCCCCTTCAGTCTGTGAAGCTTCTGAAAGCGCAGCGCAGATTTCTTACCAGATTGTTAAATGCCTTAAAGGAAAGAGCAGCTTTGACTTCTAGGTTCTCTGGGTTCTCAGTACATTTTAGCTCAGTAATTTCTCAATACCTACTTAGCTTTTTTATGCTTATAAGGAAATTATATTTCAACTGCTTTGTAGCATTAAGTTGATCAAAATTTCCTGATGCTCAATTTCTGGACATGGAGTTTTCTATGTCCTTCGCTTATTGGAGCTTTGGTTGGTGAAGGCTGTTAACCTAGTTACCCAACATGCCTTTGTGTTAATGGGAGGGAAGCTGGGAAAAGACATGTTAATGTAGACTTGGAGTGATTTTCAGTCATTTAGCAAGCATCACTGGTATCTTCTGAATTCTTTATTTGTGGAGGTCAAGTATCTGAGTTTTAAAAGCCTGACAGCTTTTGTAAGTAACCTTTGTCTATGTTTCATATCCTTCGTACCTGTTATGGAATCAACATAAATATTTAGTTCAGTTGGATTTTGACCCCTGAGAAGCAAGCTCAGTTTAGTAAAGTATTGGGTTAGCCAAAAAGTCCATATGTTTTTTTCCATAAAATAAAAGACACATTTTTCATTTTCACTAGTTAACTTTATTGATTTGGATATTTTGAGTATGTAGGCTCTCTCCCACGTGGTATAATGTTGATCCCAATGTCTCAATTTGATCGCTATCAACTTCAGCTGGTCTACCCAACCATGAGGTATCACCCAGTGAGAAATCCCCAGCATGATACTTCACAAACCACTTTTGATATGCTCAATCAGTCACAACACCTTCTCCACACATAACACAAATCTTTTTTTGTGTTTCAACTGTTTTACCTTTTTTGAAATAGGAAAGCATAATATGCTGAAAATGTTCCTTATTTTCTTCCATCTTCAGTATTAGAATGGCTACACAAAAATTCACCAACTTTGATAAGTTTTAAAGATTTTGTTTATTTTTAGAGAGAGGGGAAGAGAGAGAGAAACATCAATGTGTGGTTGCCTCGTGCTCCCTGCAATGGGGACCTGGCCCACAACCCAAACGTGTGCCCTGACTGGGAATTGAACCAGTGACACTTGGGTTCGCAGGCTGGCACTCAATCCACCAAGCCACACCAGCCAGGGCAAGATGAGGGTTTTTTGTTTGTTTTTAATGTATGCTGATATGACAGCTGTCAAAATACAGTCTAACCAAATCGTTTCAAATGAAGTTAAAGACAACTAAACACTATTACAGCCATCTTACAGGAAAAAAAAATGAACTTTTTGGCCAACCCAGTATATAAGCAGACAAGATAAAAGTTGCTAGATGTTGCATGAGTGGTATAGGTAGTGGACTAAGGGAAAGAGATGGTTCTAAGTAGGCTTCACTTGGGGAGGTAGAGTTCAAGGAAGGTTTCAAAGAATGAATAGGGCTCAGGCAAAAGCAGGAATTGGAATTTGAAGTGAGCAAAGGCTAGGTGATGGGAAATCATGGTGTGCAGGGACATCTTTTTGAGCCAGAGTAGAAAACTCATGTAGATCCTAGGAAGAGAGCTTAAAGTTAGGTAATAAGGGGTAGATAATGAAGGGCATTGACTACTATGAATTTGGTCCTTACTCTGTGGGACTCTGAAAAGTCTGGGGGAAACTAATTCAGGGGTAAGTACAGAACAGAAGAGCAAATAAACTGGAGACAGGTTGACCAGTTAGCCTCTTTGTCCAGTCAGATTATCAAAGCCTATACATGGCTTGGGAAGGATGATTAAATATGGCTCTGGTTTTGCCTGTCTTAAGAAGACCATGGCCCTTGAAGAATCTATTCTTACCTTTCCTCTTCCCATAGGCACACTTTCAGAGATCCTTCTTCTTTTGGCTTGTTTTGCCCCTCAATCCAGCTTAATTCTACAGCTGCTCATGCTATAGATTCTCTTAAGTCCACTTATTCTATTTTTCTTTTCTTTTTTTTAAAAGATTTTATTTCTTCAATGAGAGAGAGAGAGAGAGAGAGAGAGAGAGAGAAACATCAATTGATTGCCTCTAGTATGCACCCTGCAACCCAGGCATGTGCCCCAACCAGGAATCAAACTGATGACTCTCTGTCCCACAGGACGACAACCAACCAAGCCAAACGGGCCAAGACAAATCCACTTATTCTTAAAGGCACTGATTAGCTCCTATATGAATTATTTAAAATTTTTCCTCTCCAGCCCTGGCTGGTGTGGCTCAGTGGATTGAGTGCTGGCCTGCGAATCAAAGGGTCACAGGTTCAATACCCAGTCAGGGTACTTGCTGGCCAGGTCCCCAGTAGAGGGTATGTGAGAGGCAGCCAACCACACAATGATGTTTCTTTCCCTCTCTTTCTCCCTTCCCTGCTCTATAAAATAAATAAAATCTGTAAAAAAAATAAATAAAATTTTTCCTCTCCAACTGTCCTCAGGACTAACTCAGCCAATCATTTTTTATGGTGCTCTTATTGTTCTTGTGCCTGGAATTAAATCTTTTCACTTAACAAATGCCTACATAAGTGGTAGTTGTCTTTCTGCCCCCTAAATGTTTATTATTGTGCACCTACTATTTCCCAGATACTGTTCTAGGCTCTAGGACTATGTCACTGAGCTTGTCAGATAAGGTCCCTACTCTTGTGGCACTTATATTCTTGTGAAGCAACACAGGCATAGTGGTAAAAAAGTTAATGTGTCATATAAGTGTTTGATGAAAACCGAATGGTAATGATAGAGTGTATAGTGGTTCCTGGGTACTTGTTGGCTTCAGAACTCATCAAACCTGGTACTCGTCTTATTTTGACCAGAAAAAATGTGTCAGCACCCAGCGCTTGCTCGCCACTCGTCAGAATGAAAGAGTACCAAGGTACCACTGTAACTAGATGCCTAATTGGATTGTAAGGAAGACCTTTCTGAGGAAGTGTGCTACCTACACAATACTTTGTTTTAGCACCTCATTTTACACCTCTCCAAAGCTATCTGATGCATTTATGTGTCTTTATGATAAACTCTTCCACTATATTGAACTCTTAGTAGCACCTTGATAATAATCTCGCTCTCTGTTCTTGGTTCCTAAGTGAATTATGTGGCTGTTCCTCTTCTTTTCTAGTCATCAGTGCACTACCTGCAATTCTTTTCCTTAACTGTCAAATCAAGTAATTTTCAGCCTTCTGCAGGTTGTCCCTCTGCAGCCAGGGTAAGAAAGACACAGTTCTTACCCCAGAGAAGCTTCACGGCCCATGTCAGAAATGTGATGAAACTTGCTGTGGTAAGTGTTCCGTGCATCCGGAGAGAAAGCAGGGCATTTCCTAAAGAAGGCTATTCAGCTGTGCTGGCAGGTTCCCACCAGGTAGTTTAATTGCCCCGATTGGTATTTAGGAAAGCTCACTCACTAATAAAGCTATATTTGTCTATAAAACTAGGCTCCAGTGTGTTAATTTATCATGAGAAATATGCTAGGTGCAGTAGGCTGCCCCATTTGGTCTTAACAGTGTGTTTTCTTCATGTAATCATACTATGTGGGAAGCCTAATTAAACTCAAGAGGCAGCACCACTGATCAGAATGAGGGGACTTAATTCTAGGGATGGAGTGTTTACCAACATCTAGTTACCTCCACAGCCGTGCACCTGACACAGCCTTCCTCTTCCGCTTGCTTCAGTGATTCCTGGTCTTGCAGCATCTTCAACTTGATATTTTCTCCACCCCCAAATGGCACTTTTTTTTTTTTTGGTTTAAAAGGTCACATTGGTTTCCATTACAGCCCAGGCCTTGGGACGCATTACTTTCTCTTTCAGATTACTTTGCTTATTGGCTTTGTTAACTGTTTTACAGCTCCCTGCTTGGGGCTGAGGGTGGGGGAAGATTCCAAACACTGTCTTCCCCAGGTCTGCTGGGATCCGAAGCCAGCTACCCAGTTTATTCAAATACTTGTGGCAGTGGTATAAGACAGTCCTCGCGTTCCCAATGTGGTAAAATTTAGCAGCTAAATTGTAGATGGGCTATCTGTAGAGGAGTAGTGTTAGTGCTTTTCTCGGGTTATGACTGAGTAAGAGGTGTATAAACATGAGGAAAGCCTGCAGGTAAAGGACAGAAGTCCTGTGAGTGGAGACTTAACAGCGACTTCATGTTCGGCCTGCGTTCATGCAGCAGTTGAAGCTGGTTTTCAGAGGTGTGGGAATGGGCACCTTCCATTAAGTCACCGGGCCATCTTTTATGCCTTGAAGATAGGAACAAGGCTGTGCTCGGGAAGAACAGATTGCCGCGGTGAACGCCTAGTCCAGTTCCACCCGGTCTGCGAGCCTCGGTTTCCGAACACAAAATGGAAGAGGCAACAGCTCAGGCTTGCCTCTCTGCGCATAAAATCCTTTAATTTTGTTGAAAAATCACACTTTCACGAAGCAATGGATCCACAAATCAAGGCAATGAAAAGGTCAATGCTGGGGGCGGTGGTTATGAGTAGAAGGGAAAGACTTGGAGCCGCTGACATTGAGAGTTACATCACTTGTGATGTAAGCACAACATGCCCAATCTCAGCGGCCCGTGGTCACTGTAGCAACGGCGCAGGCTCAGTTCTGAGGTGGGATTTCTGGGCATTGTAGTTTTCCAGTATTTCTGGAGTAGAGGAAGACTGGTCCCCGCCATCTTTCACACGGTGCTGACACGGTGTATGCAAGGCCCCGGGGGAGCGGGTGGTGGTATCAACAGTTAACAATATAGTAGAAGCTTACAGGACTGCCGGGACCTCAAGAAAGGCCTAGAAAATGCCTGAGGAATCCAGGAACCCTTCAGAAAATGGTGCGATATACAATCTGAACCGATTAGGCATTCGCCTGGGAGACTGGGGAGGTGGCTGTGAGCGGTGGGATCATTAAAAGCAGAACCCGTCCCTGCAGTTTGGAAGCTTGGGAGCTCTTCTGGATGGCTGAGAACACAAGGAGGTTGAGTAGGGGCTGGTAAGCCATGGTATCTGAGGACTTAGAAATGGGAACAGACCGGACCTTGCAGGGTCTTGAATGCCAAAGTCAAGCTTTGGACCTTTTCTGGAATACACTGACGCCTCAAACATAGTCCCTGCAGTATGAATGATAACCTTCTTTGTGTTCTCTCGTTTACTTCACCCTTCTGTTTTATCACTTGCCGTAGCACTGACTGTTCATCCCCAGAGCTCAACAGGACTGTGGCATGTGGTAAAAGCTCAGAAGTGTTTTTTGAATGATCGGATATGAGTTTTAGAAAAACAACCCAAACAGTAAGCCTAAGAAGGGAGCAAGGCTAGATGTAAAGAGACTTCATAGTTCAAAGTAAACGGCTTTCCCCACCTTCAATTCTCCCTCCACCCAAGGGTTAAAATTAAGCAGCACAAAGGCCATTTCCAATGTAGGTTTCATTTGACCAGCTCTTTTAAAAAAACTAGTTGTTTCACATTTTAAAAGTGGGAGGTTTCATGTTTAAACAATAACAAAAGATGTCTGGCTTCTCTTGAAAAATAGGAGGATTTGGCAATTTGAGGCCCTGATTCTCTCAACAGTAATAGGATGGAGCTGAGTAGCCGCTGCTGCCTTTAGACAGGACAGACATAGGCCCCTCCAGTTTGTCTCACTCCCCACCACTCCTCCCATTAGTCACGTTGAGGCCAAGTACCAGCTGCCATTTATCATGGTGTGCTCCTTTTCATTTCCTTAGAGTGAACTCTGTTTGGCCTTGGAGGTATCTGAATTGGCCATCTGAATACAATGAAATTAGTATTTGAGGAAGATCAGTCAGTGAAAAAGACTGAAGAGAGGAGCTGAGAGGCAGAAAGGAAGAATTGGAAACCTGTGGAAGGAATATTTGAGAGAACTTGGGCCGTAATGAGATAGTGGGCGAAAGATAAGGAAAAGGCAAATTACAACTTCAGAGTCTCCTGCCTGAGTGGCCAGGAAGGGTATATCTCCAACACAAACCAAAAAATGGGAGAAGTGCAAAAGGGTGGTAGCTCAATACCTAGCTATCTCTAGTGTTCTGTGGGAAAGGGCCATGAGTTAACAATCCCATAAGCCCCCAGTATTCTGCTGGACATGCATTTAGGTGCTCAGGAAACTCCAGTTGATTTGAAACTCATCTGATTGGGGGAAGGGAGACTTGGAACGCTTCAGTAAAACCAGTAAATTGTGGGACCTTAGGAATTCTCTCTCCAGAGTGGGTGACCCTGGGGCTTAGGGGTATTTAACTCCTTTTGGGGAAAAGATCAATGCCAAAGTCCTGAAGTAAACCAGGAATCTGGCATGCAAAAATAGAAATGAGGTTGAAGCGGCATCATTCCTGGGGAAAGGATTAAGAAATCAGACTGGATGGATGGCAGGACTTTTCCTGGAATACACTGAAATAAGCTCTTGGTTGGAGCATCAGGCAGGGGATTTCGGACAGTGAGGCTGGGAAAGTTGGAAGGCTGGACTGTCTTAAACATTTTTGAAAGCAGGTCACTTTTTTTTTTAATTTTAATCATTGTTCAAATACAGTTTTCTCCTTTTTACTCCCAATCCAGTCCCCCCTCCCACCCTCCCCACTTCCCTCCCATTACCACCCTCCCCTTAGTCTATGACCATGTGTCTTTTAAGTTTGTTCCTGTGAACCCTTTCCACTGACCCCTTAAATTCCCTCTTCTCTCCCCTCCGGTCACCATCAGCCTGTCCTCTATTTCAGTGTCTTTGGTTATATTTTGCTTGTTTCTTTGTTTTGTTATTTAGGTTCCTGTTAAAGGTGAGATCATATGGTATTCGTCTTTCACTGCCTGGCTTGTTTCGCTTAGCATAATGTTTTCCAGCTCCATCCATGCTGTTGCAAAGGGTAGAAGCTCCTTGAAAGCAGGTCACTTAAAAGAAAAATAAAATGTCAGCCCATTCCCCAAATAAATATTTATTTACAAGTTATTTTTATGTAGCACTGCAGTGTTTACACCCTTTATAAACATGTGCACACACCCACACAAACAGAAATTTTAAAAAGATTAAACGGAAGTATTCTCGTATTTCCTTCCCACGCCCCCAATGTATCCTATCACACACACCCTGTGGCACCCATATATACACCACTTCGGAGGCTCTGCTATAGTTAAAGGGAGCCACTAGAAGTTCTCCAAGACAGAGGACAGCAGTCGTCGTCAACTTTCCCGAATCCGCAAACTTTAGAAACTGGGACAAAGAACTGCGGTTGCTTTAGGAAGCTTTTCACATTCCGGGAACAGCCTAAGAGCTTTAACACATAATTTATTTAATCCCCAAAGCAACCTTACGCTGTAGGTACTATTATTTTCTTTTAAGGTAATATTTTAATCTTAATTTGAGGAAACGGGGGTTAAGTGAGGTTAAGAAACTCTCCAGGGTCACAGCGAAATGACGGAGCCAGAATTTGAACCCATCTAGTGAGTCCACAGTTCTTTAGCTTAACCACCCTACTGGAGTGGCAGGGGGGCCACTCTATTTTTCTTTCATGTGGCCTTGGTCAAGTCCTTCACGAATCAAAGCTGTTGTGGGAGTGCTTGACAGAGTGCCGAACGCAGCAGGAACTCACTACCCGCTGCGCCGTCTCTAATGCGACTTTCTACTACGGGAAAGTCAGCTTACCCACGGTCAGTATCTCCAGAGGGCAAAGAACACAGCCGCGCATGCGCAGATCAACAGGTTTGGTTCCTGCGGTTTCCGGAGAGAGGCGGCGGAAGAAGGGTCCACTCTCGGCGTCGCGCTGCAAGCGTCGCGCTGGTTGCTGTCCTTTGCGGCAGGTCTCCGCGTCTCCTGCATATCGTCCACTACCCAGGCCAGCAAACGGACAAGGGCACCGCGGCAGGACGGTAGGTCCTGCGTGTCTGCGGTGTGTTGGGGGAGGCGGGGGCGCGCAATTTAAGCCGGAAGAACTTATTCCGAGGTTTTTAAAAACAAATTTCACCTTGGCTTGCTGGGTGTCCGCTCTCTATGTCCCGAACCCTGGGCGCGTTTTTGGCTTTCCCAAATCCTCTCACCCACACAGCCAACGTCAGCGAAGCCTGTAGACTGCGCCTTTCTCGGTTCTTACAAACTGAGATTTTTGTAGACTGTTGTTTTGCCCTTCGAATCCTTAACCTGAAACCCACGCTCCTTTTCTCGGCTTTCAAGGCCCTGTGTGATTGCGGCTCTGCTCACCACTTCGGCTCATTTTGTTCTTCCCGATATGCACTCTACGTGCCAGCTACGTCTGGGTCCTCAGTGTCCCCCAAACATTTCCATTAACTGGTGCTGTGCCCTACTGAAATACTCTGCCCACTGGCCTTCCCTTGGCAAACTCAGCCTATCCTAAAAGGCATTTTCAAGTCTTCTGAGCAGAACTGGGGCTTCCTCTCCTGAGCTCTTAAACCCTGTTGTGTTTTTTCCTTTGCGTTCCAAATTCTGTGTGTTTGTATTCTGGTACTTAGGTTGCAGCTGCTTGCCCCCCCGCACCCCCCCCACCCCCCACCCCCCCCACCCCCCCCACCCCCCCCACCCCCCACCCCCCCACCCCCCACCCCCCCACCCCCCACCCCAACCCATTCCAGTGCCTGGAACGTTATTATTCAGTAAATGACCTAAAGAATTGTTATGAAATTTTAAAATTAAATTCACCTGTGTATCTACCATTCGTACATAACCATTGCCTTGTGTGTTTGCCTTTCAGTCTTCTTTTGCAGTTTTGTTCTCATTATTGTAGTACTTTTATTTATTTGACATTAAAATGTACGTCCCATGTATATTATCCCCTCTCCCCCAGAATATCTATCATATTCTAAGTAGGTACTAGATTTAATTATCTGTTTCAGTTGTTTAAAATTAGTCTTTTTAAAAATAAATTATTACTGAATCCCTATATGGTCTCTGCCCTTGCCGCATTCATTGTTCAGTACGGGAGACAGTTGAGTAAATGGTCCATTACGGTGGTGGTGCCATGCACAGTGCTCCGGCGGGAAGTTCAGAATGATGTGCTCTCCTAAAGGAGGAATTGCCAGTGTCAGGATGGCTTCTCAGCGGAGGTGTTATCTAAGTTGATATGGATAGAAATATGTAAAGAAATCAGCCCTGGCTGGCGTAGCTCAGTGGATTGAGCGCGGGCTGGGAACCAAAGTGTCCCAGGTTCGATTCCCAGCCAGGGTACATTCCTGGGTTGCAGGCCATAACCCCCAGCAACCGCACATTGATGTTTCTCTCTCTCTCTCTCTCTCTCTCTCCCTCTCTCCCTCCCTTCCCTCTCTAAAATAAATAAATAAAAAAAAATCTAAAAAAAAAAAAAGAAATATGTAAAGAAATCTCCCTGTGCTTATGCTTTTTTGTTCTTTTCAGTTATTCAGATCTGTCTCAAAAAATTGGGATTAAGTCAAAACATAAACACTCTTTTTGACTTTTGATAAAAATGATTTTATCAGTATAGAAAGGATTTTTGTATACGTTGTTTTTTAGTTCTAGTTCTCTTTTCTGTGGGTTTTGTGAAAGCATGGCAATTGTTCATCTACTGTAAACTGGGAGAATCTAATGAAAATATTTGGTGAGAAGAAATTGGGAGAATAGTGTAAAATGGCTTTCTAGAGGGCTATTTATCATAATCTCATTTTCCTTAGAAATTTCTTACTTGATTGTACTTTTATGACATTATATATTTTTTATCTTCTGTTTCAGTCATGCCTTTCTTTGATATACAGAAAAGGTTGGGCATTGACCTAGACCGCTGGATGACAATCCAGAGTGCTGAGCAACCGCACAGGATTCCGTCTCGGTGCCATGCTTTTGAAAAAGAATGGATAGAATGTGCACATGGAATTGGCACTATCCGCGCAGAGAAAGAGTGCAAGCTAGAATATGAAGATTTTGTAGAATGTATGCTTCGGCAGAAAACGGTGAGGAGGTGATGGAGGTGGGAGCTGAGTTACTTCCTTATTTCTTTGAGGCTGTTTTTCAGTGTTTTAAATTGGTCATTGAGCAGTGACTTGCCCAATGTGAATTGGCAAGGCTTTTGTGGTGAAACACCTCTATTTAGGTACCGTGTCAAGGAAGTTAAATGCCTTCAGATCTGAGGAGGACCTCTTGTTCCTCCATGTTCTTCCTCATCTTCCTCACAGATTTCTCTTAGTCCTCTACCTTGCTATAGCCATCAGATTATAAATTACATGTGTGTCTTTTTCTTTTTTTGTAGTAGATTATAAAGCAAAGAATATCAACCCATCTTGAATGGTTGTCTGTGAAAATCTTTGGGTAAAAATCATTGGGGAAGCCCTGGCTGGTGTAGTTCAGTGGATTGAGCGTGGGCTGCGAACCAAAGTGTCACAGGTTCGATTCCCAGTCAGGGTACATGCCTGGGTTGCAGGCCATGACCCCCAGCAGCCGCACATTGATGTTTCTCTCTCTCTCTCTCTCTTTCTCCCTCCCTTCCCTCTCTAAAAATAAATAAATAAAATCTTTAAAAAAATCATTGGGGAAGATGTTAAAACCCTGCAAGTCTATTACTTTGACTCAGATAAAACAGCCTCTGATTCCTTGCTACTCTAGGGCAGATGCAGGTGTTAATGAGATTGCTTTAGGTGAGCCTAACCAGAAATGCAGGGGCTGGAAAGGGTGTTAGCACATGGTGTCTCTTTCCTGAAGAGTTGAGAGCAAGTTACCTGACATATAGGGTAATCTTTTCCTCAGAGAAGAAATCTTGGGGTGTCGGCTGTTATTTTGCCTATTTCTGTGCTCCAGATGTAATAATTTCTTGTAGTCCAGGGAGACAGTTTAGATTTTCAGTAAAATTTATTACAAAGTTATTTGTATCAAAATTTAATTTTTTTTCAAGATTTTATTTATTTTTAGAGAGAGGGGAAGGGAAGGAGAAAGGGAGAGAAACATTGGTGTGAGAGAGAAACACTGATCAGTTGCCTCTTGTAAGTGCCCCAACCTGGGATTGAACCCAAAACCCAGGCATTTGGCCTTACCAGGAATGGAACCAGTGACTTTGTGGGATGACACCCAGCCAGCTGAGCCATACCAGTCAGGGCCTGTATCAAAATTTAAAATTTCTTTTAATATCTACTGTTAGCATTTGGTTGAAGTGAAGCCAAACTTGGAAGAAATGAGAGTGTATAAAGTCATAATTTTGGATTAATCTCTGCAGGGATATCAGTCATTAAGTGAGTAATAGCATAGTGTAGTGTATATTATAGGACAGTGAGTACGCTGTGTTTGGCCACCTACCAGCTAGTTAGTTCACAACATGACTTAACATCTCTTTTTGTGGGCCCATTATTCTGTGCTCAGATTAAAACTTGGCTCTTCTAGCCCTAGCTGGTGTGACCCAGTGGATGGAGCACCAGCCTGTGAACCAAAGGGTTGCAGGTTCAATTCCCAGTCAGGGCACATGCCAGGGTTGCTGGCCAGGTCCCCAGTAGGGGGTGTGTGAGAGGCAACCACACATTGGTGTTTCTCTCTTTCTCTCTCCCTTCCCCTCTGTTTAAAAATAAATAAAGTCTTAAAAAACAACTTTTGCTCATAATAAAAAATTTACACCAAGAAGAAGCAGTGTGGTGAGGTGGAAAGAACATTGGATTGAGAGAAGAGCTGGGTTTTGATCTGATTCTGCCACCACTAATTTCGTGAGTTCAGGCAAGTCACTTCTTTGTCTTGATTTCCTTATCTGGAAATATTAAAGAGTTGGCCCAAGGTCACTTCCTCATCCCTCTAATTTATGAATAGATATGTTGCTGTTTTAGAGGTCACCCTAAGTGACTAGATACTGCCCCCGAGGCAAAGAATCTAGTGATTCAGGGAATTAGAATCAAGCACTAAGTGCCCAGTTCATACTGTATTTATTTCTCACAACAATCCTTTAAGCTGCTTTACTGTTACTTCCCCTCCGATCCAGTTAAAAACTTGAGCCAAGGAAAAATTGAGGCCATTCCCTAAGGTCATTAGCCAGTATGTGGTATAAAGGGGATTGGAATCTGGCACTGCTGGCTCCATTGCCTGTGCTTATATACACCACACTAAGTGGTGATTGCCCCTAGTTGAGAGGAAGATTTAATCTGATAGCACAGCCATGACTAGTCCTCTGTTGGGAAACTCGCAGAGCAATGTTAAGAATGCAGTCTTATAAAAACGGTTATTGTTTATGTCAGGATTTAGGATACCTAGAGTTCTACTGAAGTTATATCCTAATTCTTTAAAGTTGATGGGGTGTTTAATGGAATATACTAATTCTTTTCTTTTTATTTAAGATTTTATTTATTTATTTTTAGAGAGAGGGAAAGGGAGGGAGAATGAGAGAGAGAAACATCAATGTGCGGTTGCTGGGGGCTATGGCCTGCAACCCAGGCATGTACCCTGGCTGGGAATCGAACCTGCGACACTTTGGTTCGCAGCCCGCGCTCAATCCACTGAGCTATGCCAGCCAGGGTAAAAATTATTTATTTATTTTTTTTAATTACCTTTTAGGCCCCTTATGGTCCCCTTCCCACTTTTTGGAGGTCCCACTTTTTGTTAAATAGGGTGGTCAGAGAGGGGTTCAGCAGCAGAAGCCCTCTGAGCAGAGACTTAGAGAAAGTGAGCGAAGTAGATACGAGGGCAGAACGTGCTGCGCAGAGGAAACGACGTGTGCAGAGGTCCTGGAGCTGGGTCAGAGAGAGGGAGGGGCTGGGTGTTAAGACATAAAGTCAGAGAAGCAAGGCCTCTTATGAGGCCTCCTAAGTCATTATAAGGAAACATTCAGTTTTTTCTCTCAGAAAGATGGGAAGCCATTGAGTTTTGAGCAGACGAATAATGCAATCGTGATTAGTGAGTGTATTTTCTTGCCACAGAATCCATGTGAATTATGACACACTCACAGTCTTGTACAGCATGACATCATTTGCTGGGAATGTCCTTTCTGAGAAAAGGCAGAACTCAGGGCTCAACAGTGTCTAGTAGCTGACTGGATGTCAGGTCTTAATTTCTGTGTGGTAAAAAGAGGCCTTGCATTGGCTACTTCTGCTTGTTCGTACCCAGCCCACAGTCACCAGCAGCAGTTCTACCTTCATGCAGAGAGGTCAGGAATATGTAAACTGTGGTATAATCTCAGCTTTTACTATTTTAAAAGATTTTAGTCCTAGCTGGTGTGGCTCAGTGGGTTGAGTGCAGCCTATGAACCAAAGGTCGCTGGATCAATTCCCACTCAGGGCACATGCCTGTGTTGCGGGCCAGCTCCCCAGTTGGGGGCATGGGAGAGGCAACCGATTGATGTATCTCTTGCATATCAATGTTTCTCTCTCTCCCCTTTCCCCTCTCTCTGAAAATAAATAAGCAAATAAATAAATAAGATTTTAGTATGCATGAGTACTAAAGGTTTTGACCTGTGTGTTTTTGTTAATTGTTTTTGTAAATATCTGAATTCCTATATGTAATAGGACCATTTTAGTTACTAGTTTTCAAGGAGATATTTCTGTATATACCAGAAATTTATTTGTTAAAAGCTTGGGAAGTGCTTTCAAGTTAGTTTTTTAAAGACGGGTTTCATCTCAAAGGCCTTCTAGGATGAAAAGCTTCTGTAGTTTAAAAATGAAACCAATTTTGCTTCATTTTCTCCAGCACTCGCTTTCTGGTGCATATCTCCCCCCAGTTTAAATACTTTTTTCCTTTGACAGATGAAACGACTGAGTACCATCATGAAGCAGCGGGATAAGCTAATAAAGGAAGGGAAGTACACGCCCCCACCCCACCACTCTGGCAAGGAGGACCCGAGGCCCTGAGCAGAGCAGCTGTCGGTGCTGGAGGCTGAGTTCCATGTTTGTTCTTCTCTGCTGGGAAGTTTATATACTGACAACCTCTTTGTGACAGTGTCTAAAAATAAAAGATTGTTCCATCCTATTCTGTTTTCTCTTGGATCATACTTTTCTGTAATGAGATTGTAACCTACATTTTAAGTTTGGAAAAAATGCTTCTACCTATGCCTTAAAAACTAGCATCTAGGGAATAGTAATGAGCATTTAATGAATGCTCAATGTGTATGAGGTACTTCAAAGGTGGTGACTCATTTAAGACGTTGCAGTGTTCTTTAGTACTTCGATTCTGGTTTATTTTCCATAGAGCACAGACTTGGGCTGAGAAGGAGAGGCAGCAAAACTGGTTGTGTGTTTATCGTAAAGCCTGTGAAGTCTGTGACTTTAAGGCTAAACAGATAACAGTTTTGTATAAGCAGTACCGTTGCTTCAGCTTGCTGTCGTACATCAGTGGTGTATATATATAATACTTCTTTTTTAAAAATATTTATTTATTAGAGAGGGGAGAGAGGGAGAAAGAAAAGGAGAGAAATACTGATTGCGAGAGAAACATCGATCATCCATCAGTTGCCTCTCGCACGCCCCCAACCAGGGACCTGGCCCCAGGCATGTGCCCTGACTGGGAATCCAACTGGCGATCTCAGTTTGCAGGCCAGAGCTCAACCCACTGAGCCACGTTGGCCAGGGCTAGAAACATACTTTTAAAAGAAAAATCCGGATATATTAATAGAAGGGAAGGTATGAATGTTATAAAATTAATATGTGTTGGGAATATATAATAAATGGAATCTCAGATACCCTGTAGCATTTTTTCCCAACTTTGTTTTATGATGGTAAAATTTACATAACAAAACTTACCACCTTAGCCATATTTAAGTGTCCGGTTCCCTGGCATTAAATACATTGACGTTGTGCAGCCATACCCACCACCCATCTCCAGAACTCCCCCAGCTTGGAAAACTGAAGCAGTACCCATTAAACAGCTACTTCCCTGGCAATAACTATTCCACTTTCTGTCTCTATGATTTGGACAACTCTAAGTACCGTACCTCGTATCAGTGGATCATACAGTGTTTCTCTCTTTGTGACTGGCTTATTTCACTTAGCATAATGTCCTCAAGTTTCTGGAACACATCAAGGCTGAACAGTATCTATGTACTGCATCTTGCTTATCCATTCATCTGTTGATGGGCACTTGGGTTGCTTCCATGTTTTAGCTATTGTGAATGCTGCTGCATGAGTATGGGTGTACAGACATCTCCTCGAGACACCACTTGTACTTCTTTTGAGTATATGCCCAGAAGTGGATTTGCCTGATAAAAAGGTAATTGTAAGCCCTGGCTGGTGTAGCTCAGTGGATTGAGCGTAGGCTGCGAACCAAAGTGTCGCAGGTTCAATTCCCAGTCAGGCCACCTACCTGGGTGCAGGCCATGGCCCCCAGCAACTGCACATTGATGTTTCTCTCTCTCCCTCCCTTCCATCTCTAAAAATAAATAAATAAAATCTTTAGAAACAAAAGGTAATTGTGATTCTAACTTTTTTGAGGAACTGCTGTACTGTTTGCACTGTGGCTATACCATTATACATTCCCACCAATAGTGCAAAACTCCCAATTTCCTCACCAACTAATTGTGTGGGTTCTTTTTTAGTAGTAGCCATTTAAAGGAAGTGAGGTGTGTCATAGTTTTGACTTGCATATCTCTAATGATTAGTGATGTTGCATCTTTTCATCTGTTATTGGCCATTTGTGTAGTTTGGATAAATGTCTATTCAAGGTTTTTGCCCATTTTTTAAAAAGATGTTATTTATTTATTTATTTATTTTTTAGACAGAAGGGAAGGGAGGGAGGGAGAGGAAGAGAAACCAATCAGTTGCCTCTTGCATGCCCCCAACCAGGGGCCTGGCCTGCAGACCAGGCATGTGCCCTGACAGGGAATAGAACCGGTGACCTTTCAGTTTGTGGGAACCGCACCAGTCAGGGTTCTGTGCCCATTTTTGAATCAAGTGTAGTTGTTGAGTTTTAGGAATTCTCTATATATTTGGAATACTGATTCCTTATCAGAGTCATGTTTTGGTCAACAATGATGTATAGGACAATGGTCCCTCCCATAAGATTATAATGGAGCTGAAAATTATTGCCCAGTGACATTGTAGCTATTATAACTCATGTTACTCTTGTGTTTGTGGTTATGCTGGTGTAAATAAACTTTGTTTCCAGTCATATAAAAGTATAGCACATATAATTATGTACACTACACAGTGCTTGGTAAGGAAGGACTATGTTATTTATGTACTTAACTATACTTTTTACCATTATTTTAGAGTGTACTTTTTCTACTTCTAAAAATAGCTTGTGCCCTGGCTGGTGTGGCTCAGGTGGTTAGAGCATCGTCCCATAACTGAATGGCTGTGGGTTCAATCCCCAGTCCAGGCACAAATTTGGTTTGGGCGGGTATGGGAAGAAACCAGTCAGTGTTTCTCTCCCTTTCTCTCTGAAATTGGTGAAGAAAGTGTCCTTGGATGAGGATAAAAATAGTGTGCTGTAAAACTGTGTGCCATGTTACATTGGTGGCATCCTCATCTCGTTTGCTGTGTCTCAATCACATCATTTTCTTTTATGCTTGATTTAATTCCATGTTTTATAGATTTAGTGTAGCCTAAGTGGACAGTATTTATAAAGTCTACAATAGTGCACAGTAATGTGAATGTGAAATTCATTCACCACTCAGAGCAACTTCCAGTCCTGTAAGCTCCACTCATGGTAAGTGCCCTGATAGGTCTATCATTATTTATCTTTTATAACATATTTTTAGTGTACATGTGTTTAGATATGTGTAAATACACAAATACCATTATGTTACAGTTGCCTACAGCATTCAGTACAGTAATGTGGTGTGCAGGCGTGTAGCCTGGGAGCAACAGTCTACACCTACACAGCCAAGGTGTGTAATAGGCTGTACCACCTAGGTTTGTGTAAGTGCCCTCTGATGTTCAAACAATGACAAAATCACCCAGTGACCCATTTCTCAGAGCTTCCCCCGTTAAGTGGTGCATGATGTATATGGTGTGTAAGTATTTTCCCCAGTCTGTGGATTGCCTTTTTACTCTGTTGATAGTGTCTTTTGATGCATAAAATTTTTAAATTTTTTATGAAATCCAATTTGTTCTTTTTACATTTATTCATTTAATTTTAGAGAGGGGAAGGGAAAGAGAAAGAGAGGGAGAGAAACATCAATGTGTGGTTGACTTTCACGTGCCCCCAACTGGGAACGTGGCCCGCAACCCAGGCATGTGCCCTGACTGGGAATCAAACCAGTGACCCTTTGGTTCGCAGGCTGGTGCTCAATCCACTGAGCTACACCAGCCAGGGTAGCTCAGTTTGTCTGCTTTTTGTTGTTGCCTTTGATGTCATATTCAGGAAATCATTGTCAGATCCAATGTTGTAAAGCTTTTGCCCTGTTTTCCAAGTTTTACAGTTTTCAGTCGTGGATCCATTTTGAGACGATTTTTTAAAATATAGTATTAGGGAAGGATACAACTTCATTCTCTTGCATGTGGATTTCCAGATTTTGAAGCACCATTTGCTGAAAACCCTTTTCCTCATTAAATAGTCTTAGCATCTTTGTTAATCATTTGGTCATATATATGAAGGTTTATTTCTGTATTTTATTGTGTTGGCCCATTGTCTGTACTGTTTTGATTACTGTGGCTTTGTAGTAAGTTGCAAAATCAGGAAGTGTGAGTCCTCCATCTTTGTTCCTTTCAGGATTATATTGGCTATTTACAGTCCCTTGAGTTTGTGTATGAATGGCTTTTCTGTTTCTGCAAAATAATTGGGATTTGGATAGGGATTGAATCAAATCTGTGGATTGCTTTGGGTCATATTGGCATCTTTATAATAAATCTATTATATAGATTTATTATGAACATGGGATAGCTTTCATTTATGTTTTCAATTTCGGCAGTGTTCTATAGTTTTCATTGTACAAGTCTTTCACCTACTTGGTTGGAATAACTTTTACTCTTTTTTTGGAGGGGCAGGAGAAATGTTTTAAATGGAATTGTTTTTGTAATTTCCTTATCAGACTTTATTGTTAGTCTTACCGCATTTTGAATCATAAATGTCAACCATAGGGCTTGAATATAAGGTTCTCCTCAAAATGAAAAGTACAGAATTGGAAATAGGGGATTTGGCATTTGAGCAGGGTCCTGCTTATTTCTTATTATAGAGCAAATCTTCAGCCAAGTAGCATTTTCTTAAAGGAATCACTAATTAATCATACGGGGAAGCCAGTTGGAGTCTTAACAGCAGGATCCTGTGCTGTGGCCTTGTGTTAGGTTGTTTTTACTGTGCTCTGTGTTCACAAACACTTCTGAATATTTTAGTCCCAATGGCTTTGAGTGCATACATATTTTTGGAAAATCAGGGGCCAATCATAAAGGTCTGCAAGGAAAGCAGAATATTAATCAAGGCTTAAAATAAGTTCATGCTCTTTTATTCAAAGGTAACTTTTATTCCTGAGCTCTGGGTTGTAGCATGAAGGGAAAGCAAATCCCCCCATTAGATTGTGTTTACTTGTTGGGAACCGCCCTACCTGGTATCAGAAGCTGTAACCCCCGCCAAGGCTAAGGCTGAGGGAACAATCTTGGACCATAAGCCACCAAGGAGACAAAAGCTTATCTTCCTGGTTTAGGATTGCTGCTTCTGCTCCTTTTACTTCATCCATAACTGGCCCCCAGTGCTTGGTCGTTTAGCCAATGACGGGTAAGATTACCCAAGGGAGGAACAACTTAAGACAGGCACGATCACGTGGGAGGCCCCCAAGGAAGGATTTTGGGGGCTACAGCAGAAGGGGATGATGGACCCCCACCCCTCGGCTTTGACAAAACCTGAGTCCTCATTGTCTGTGAGAAAATCTAATCTCTTGTCTGCCTTACTTCCCTTGTTCCACCTAATCCTGAAACAATGACAGAGGGTGGTGCAGCCCTGTGCTGGAAAGGGCAGGATCCCTGGGCAATCAGGCCTAAGAAAAAATATGTAAAATCCTGTAAAACCTGCTTTGTTTAGAATGCTCTCAATGAAATGATACGGGTCCAAGCAAGAAGTAAGTTTGTTCTTCAATAAGTAGGTTTGTTCCTCAAAAGTTTTACAGCTCTTTAGCTATCTGACCCTGACTCAAAATAGGCCCTCACAGTTCTTTGTTATCTATTGTTTGATCCTTACTTCCTGGCAATGATTAATGAGCTTTACCTGAATTCCTGTATAAACGAACCCAATAAAAGCCTGCTTGGGCGGGAGAACAGGGCACTCTCCACTAGAGAGTGGCCGTTTCATCCCTATTTCTCCACAGAACTCGGTTGTCCGTGTGTATGTTTTTCTTGTGTTTCGATGAGCCATCTGCAGCATTCCGCGGTCACTGCCAGTCGGTGTCTGAGACATTTACCTAAAGGTAAAAAACTGAGTGACAGAGAGCACTTAATTGTGTTTGTTGAGACGCATTGGTTTGATGTCTTTACAGGATATCAAATCCTCCACTCACATCAGATACCCACGAACAGCTTGGGACAAAGCAGTGCTGCCTATTGTCTTTGTATATGTGGCCAACTTTGTGCCTTAAGTGTGGATTTGTGTGCGTGTGTGTGTGTTTCAAAAGTAGGACGGCAATGTTATAAGCTAGTGAAAGCAAGCAGCCAGATCCAAGACTCCTTCTGTTCTTTAAGTAGTTTGAATAAGAACAAGCAGAGTTAGGACTTTTCGACCAACTAAATGGTATAGAATAGAACTGGGGTTGGGGACAGTAGTTTCTTTATAATTGATGATTAAACACTCAGAGAGGACAAGTTACTTCTTCAAAACAGCATCACCTTTTGCGCTCGCCCCTTCCACCCCTGCACTCTGGTAAATGGGACTCATAACCCCTCTGGCTTGTGCTTGTTAACCCTGACTGCAGCGACTCAGTACACGAGGGAGAGCACTGAATGCTTTGGCAAGTACGTTTAAATTTTTCATTTAATTTTTTGCATAGGTAATTTATGTGGTTCAAAGGTACAAAGGCTATATAATGAAAAATTATTCAGCTCCCCTCCCTAGAGGCACCCAGTGTTTTGAGTATCCTAGGTATAATCTGCTTACACACACACACACACACACACACACACACACACACACACACATATTTTTTGCCCTTTTTAAAACAAATGACAGCAAATTGTGTAGATAATTCCTGTACTTTCTTCTCTTACTGTATTTTCAAGAATGTTTCAAATCAGGCACATGATCCAATTGGGGCCAATGAATGAGACTTGGTTTAGATCCTACAAGAGAGGAGGGATGTTTCCTCTGGATCTAATGCTTGGGAGGTTCATGTTTATAGATGCTAAAGACATTTTTTATTCATTCATTCATTCGCCAAGTATTTGCTAAGCACCCATTTTACTACAAGAAGAGAAATGTAAAGATAATAGACGAAGAGGAGCAGCTAACTTGAGAGAGAGAAAAACAGCTTTGCGGTACTGTGAGCTTCTCCATCAAGACCTTCAGGAGACCAGCTCTAGCCCTGGACTTCAAGTTGTATGAGCCAAAAAATTCCCTTTTTTGTCTAAGCCAGTGTTGGTTGGGTTTGCATCACTTGCAATGAAAAGAGGCCCAACTGAATAGCAGGCACATAAAAATTTCCTCATTTTACACTGTAAGGAGACCAAGGCTTAGAAGTGTGAAGTAACCAACCTGGTGTCAAACGTCTGTAAGTACTAGAATTAGGGTCTCAATCCACACCTGGACTTTCACTTCCAACTCCATAGAAGGCCTTTGGAGACCTTTGCTAACGTGATAACGTGAAATTCACAGGAGAAACCTGGACCAAAAATTTCATAATTTTCCATGGAGCTAACCAAAAGTGGTACGTGCAGGGAAGCTCTGAACTCCAGAAAGAATTTATAGGTAACAGAACAGGTTAGCTTCCAATCCAGGGGGGGTAGGCTCCTGATGTGGGCTGGGTGGAGGCATGCCTCAGTGCAGCGATAAATGGAATTCAGCTGAGTCTAAGACAGCAGTGTGGAATGGGGGGCAGTTTGGAATCTGGACAGCAAACAAAAACAAATCACCTGGTTCAACAATTCTGCCCTCATCCCCACCGTCTCCCCCAAAATTTTACTGAGAAGATAGCAGTGGAGAAGAGGCTGATAAGCACAAATAATGTAGTTATGCACACATTCTCAGGGGTGATTACATTCTTGGACCCTGTCAGAATTGACTGCAAAGGTGAGCCCAAAATATCTAGAAGGGCAACCAATTTTTCCCCAGCACAAATTCTGACAAGATAAAAAAAGAGAGCATCCAGAAGTTTGGAGGGTGTGTTAATTACAGGTGAAATCAATCAGCCCCAACCTTCCTACTCTAAGAGGAACCTGAACAATAAGTCTCTAATAGTTACAGAAAAGAGCTTCTATTGTACTTCGGGGGAAATAAGACAAGTTTTTATACTTTATTTGCTTCTGTTCTTTTACAGAGCATAAGTATCTGGAGTATAATATCAAAATATGAGAGGGGAAAAGAAAAAATGTGACCCATAATCAAGGAAAAAAAAGTCAAGAGAACTGTTGTAAATGTAACAAAATGTTGTTTCTTTATTACTAAAGAAACAAAGGAAAATTCTAGAACTGAAAAATGCAGTGTCTGAAATAAATTCACTGAATGGGCTTGCCAGTAGATCCTACACTGTAAAAGAAAGGATCAGTGGCTATGAAGACAGATCAACAAAAATGATTAAAATTGAAGTAGAGAGAAAAGATTGGAGGAAAAACCCAGAGTATGTTATTCATGAAATGATATAAAGCAGTCTATTTATAATTGGAGTCTCAAATAGAGAAGAGAGAATAAAACATATGACTTTTGAAAACTATCTGAAAATGAAATTAAGAAAATAATTTATAGTAGCATAAAAAGAATAAGACAGGAATAAATTTAACAAAATAAGTATAAAACTAATATTCTTAAAACTACAAAACACTGGTGAAAGAAATTGAAAACAACCTAAAAAACTTGAAAGACACCCGTGTTTGTATATCGAAGACAATATTGTTAGGATGGCAGTACTTCCCAAATTGATCTATAGCTTCGATCTAATCCCTGTCAGGATCCCAGTCAACTTCTTTGTGGAAATCAACAAACTGATCCTGAAATTCATAGAATTACAAGGGACTCAGACTAACCAAAACAACCCTGAAAATGAAGGACAAAGTTGGAGGACCCTCACTTCTCATTTTCAAAACTTACTCCAGGCCTTGGCCAGGTAGCTCATTGGGTTAGAGCATCATCCCAATGCACCAGGGTTGCAGGTTCAATCCCTGGTCAGGGCACAAACAAGAAACAACCAACAAATCCATAAATAAGTGGAACAACAAATCAATGTTTCTCTCTCTCTAAAATGAATTAATAAAAAAAAATTTTAAACTTGCTACAGAAGTAATCAAGACAGTGTTGGATTGGCATGAGAATGGGCATATAGGTCAATAATATAGAATTGAGAGTCCAGAAATAAATAACCTATGGTCAATCGGTTTTTGACAAGAGTGCCAAAATGGGGAAAGAATCATCTTTTTAAAAATAGTGCTGAGACCACTGGTTAATCCACATGTGAAAGAACGAAGCTGAACCCCTACTTACACCATGTACAAATTAGAGAGTCTTTTTACAGACCCACCCTACCATTAGATAAAATCAAGTTTCCATAAGTTCATGGTCAGCCAGCAATATAACTGCCTAACAGAACAAAAATCTCCAGTTCAGAAAATCATAACAGAAGCCAGAGTCTCTAAAGCTTTTATTCACAATGCTCAATATACATCAGACATGTGTGCTATAAACAGGAAGTACGGCCCATAGTGAAGGAGAAGAGCAGTCAACAGGAACAGACCCCACATGACTCAGAAGTCTAATTAGAAAACAAGGATGTAAAAACATCTGTTAAAAAAAATATGTTTGGTCCTGGCCTGGTGGCTCAGCTGGTTGACGCATCATCTTGTAAACCAAAAGGTGGTGGGTTTGACCCTTGCTCAGGGCATGTACGGGGGGCAACCCATCCATGTTCTCACATCGATGTTTCTCCCTCTTTCTCATTGCCTCTCTCCCTTCCCCCCTCTTTAAAATCAATTTTTTAAAAATACCCTCAGGTGAGGACTTAAAAAAATGATAAAATATTTTTGAGGACTTAAAGAAAATAATGGTCATAATTCATAAACAGATGGGAAATCTTAGGAGAGAAATGAAAACACGGAAAAAGAACCAAATGCAATTTTAGAGCTGAAAATTACAGCATCTAAAATTAAAAATTCAGTAGATGGGTTCTGGCTGGTGTGGTTTAGTGGACTGAGCACTAGCCTATGAACCAAAAGGTCCCTGGTTCAATTTCCAGTCAAGGCACATGCCTGGGTTGTGGCTCAGGATCCCAGTTGGGGGTGTGCAAGAGGCAACTGATCGATATTTCACTCCTTCTCTTTTTCCCTCCCTTGCCCTCTTTGTAAAAATAAGTAAAATCTTTTTAAAAATTAGCTAGATGTCTTAATAAGAAATTGAAGACAGCAAGAGAAAGATTCAATAATATCGAAGATAGAGCAAAGTGGGATAACAAGAAAAGCTAATAGATGGGATCTCAAAATTGGGTCATGAGAGAAGTCAGAGACACTTGTATTACATTATGATTGTATTTCTGAGTATATTATTACATTCACAGGAATTTCAGGAACAGACCAACTAATCTTTGGTAATAGAAAACAAAACAGTAATTGCATTGGAGACAATTGGATGGGGATTAAATAGGAAAGGACATAAGAATTCTCTAGAATGATGGAACTATTTATATCTTGTTTGTTGTGATGATTACACGATAATCAACTCTAATGAAATTGTACACTTAAAAGCTGTGTGTTTTACTGTGTGTGTTGAATTAACCTAAAAGAAATGAGAAAAATGGAACAGGACAAGAAACAGATGAAAAGGAAACAAATAGCAATGTGGTGGTGTGCTTAAACCCAACCATATTCATAATTAAGAAATGGCAGATATATCAGCAGATGCAAAAGATAGCTTCTTCTTCTCTTAACGTACCTGAAAATGAGAGAACAGTGATGAGAGAAATAGGTCCCCATCCTCTGATAGATGTGCCCCATGTAATTCCCTTTTACAGTGTGTAGGCCCGACTTAGTGACTTGCTTCTAATGAATAGAATATAGCAAAAGTGATGGGATGTCCCTTCTGAGATTAGGTTATGAAGGACTGCGACTTCCATCTCACTGGGTCTCTTGCTTCCTCACTCCCACTCACTCTTCTTAGTTGCTCACTCTGAAGAAGCAAGCTGCCATGTTGTAAGCTGTCTTGGATTTCCACCTCCCCTCACCCCACCTCCACCCAGCAGCAGCAAGGTGAACTCATCCAGCCAGGGGAGAGTTGCAGAAGAGAGGAAACCAATGAAAGATTTTCTTTAAATCTGTATATGAAGTCTTAGGCAGACTCTTGAATGACCCACATGTCAAACTGAACAGAATTAAATGGCATATATTTGAGAACTCAGTTACAGTGTGGGATACCATGCAAGTTTTCAGATTGGTCTCTGGTAGCACATGAACAAAGCAGACCAGAATAGTGCCGCAAAGCATTCTGAAAACTAAGTCGTCTTTGGAATGACAGCCCACAAAATTAAGCCAGGACCTGCACACTAAACCAAATGGGGTGACTGCCAGCTAAAATAGAAGATTTAATTGGATTTAGAATCTCATAGCATAATACCAAAATGTCCAGGTTTCAGTAGAAAATCACTCATCATGCCAAGAACAAAGAACTTGAACAAGACCCGGCTAGTGTAGCTCAGTGGGTTGAGCACTGGCCTGCAAATCAAAGGGTCGCTGGTTTGATTCCCAGTCAGGGCACATACCTGGGTTGCAGGCCAGGTCCCAGTGGGGGGCACATGAGAGGCAACCACACATTGATGTTTCTCTCTCTCTTTCCTTCCCTTCCCCTTTCTTTAAAAATAAATAAAATCTTAAAAAAAAAGAACTTGAAAACAGAAAAAACAGAACTTGAAAAAAGAAAACATAGTCAATGAGCAATTACAAACTCTGTTGAAACAAAATGAAAATCTTAGTAAGTAGAAAAATATATGAAAGAACAAACCTGAAATTATTAAATTGAAAAATAACTAAAATAAAAAACTTATGGGATTGGCCCAGTAGATGAATGAAAATAATAGAAGAATCAGTGAACTTGATAGACCAACACTCTAGTTCTAGAAGGCAATGTAAGAGGACACATTTGAAGTTGGCAAAGATACCTTAGAAAGAACACAGAAATCACTAACCATTAAGAAAAACTGATACATTGGATGTCATCAATATTAAAACTGCTCATCAAAAGATATTATTTAAAAATGAGTAAGCAAATCAAGACTGGAAGGAATCTTCAACATACATATATCTGACAGAAGTTTTATATCCTGTGTGTGTGTGTATGTGTGTCCACACACACGTATATATTACTTCTGTTTCTGCAAATCTATAATAAAAGGCTCACGACTCAGTTTTGTAAAAATGACAAAAGACTTGGATAAATACAGAATGGGGTAAAAGTAGGTTTACAGTTGTGAGTACACGAAACACAGTTTATTTTTGTATTACTATGTATTAATTACTATATTATTTTTCATATAAATAACTGTAAACCTATTTTTGCCATACCCTGTATTTCCACAAAGGAAGATATACAAATGGTCAGTGAGCTCATTAAAGGGTGTTTGATATCATTAGCAGTCAGGAAAATGAAAATTAAAACCATAATGAGACACCACTTCACAGCCACTAGAATGGTCAACATGTTTTTAAAACTGACAGCAAATGTTGGTGAGGATGTGAGTGAGTGTCTGCGCTGCTGGCGGGAGGATAAAACGGTATGGCTCCTTGGAAAATGTTTCCATTTCTTACAAAGTTAAACATATATTTGTTACATGACCAAGAAATTTCACTCATGAATGTTCATAGCAGCTTTATTCATAATAGCAAAATACCCAAACGATCATCTGTGTGATATGATAAACTGTGGTATATCCCATGAGGAATTACAACCTAGCAATACAAATGAATAAATTATAGAAACACACAAAACATGTATGAATCTTAAAATCTTTGTCCTGAGTGACAGAAGCCACAGTCTATGTTGTATGATCTCATTTATACGAAACGCTAATAAAGGAGAAGGCTGATCCGTGGTAGTGGGAGGGTCAGGGGCTGCCTAGGAATTAGCACAAGAAAAGCTTCTGCCTTTTTGGGTAATAGAAATGTTCTAGATTTTGACTGTGATGGTGGTTACATGAGTGTTAACATTTGTCAAAACTCACAGAGCTATCTTCTTTAAAATGTGTACATTTTATTTGTAAAATTTATCTCAGTTTCTAACAATCCTGGTTTATTTGACTCTAAAACTCACACTCTTGAAAGGTATTGAATTCGCATCTTATCTATCTGTATTATGATTATTCAGTGGAAATAAAAAGTAAATTCTGTCCTTTGAGGGACTTAAAATTTAACAGTAATTCAAAATGTAATAAGATAATACAACTGGAGAGAAATTTCAAAACACTCTGAGCATTTTCCTAAATTACCTTGCACTGAGCTTTCTCCCCTAAGCTACTCAAGCCTATCTGAATCACCATTTCCTAAAACAAAGGGTTTGGACTGGGTCCCTTCCTTCCTTTCTTTCTCTCTTTTTTTTTTCTTTTCTTTTCTTTCTTTCTTTCTTTCTTTCTTTCTTTCTTTCTTTCTTTCTTTCTTTCTTTCTTTCTTTCTTTCTTTCTTTCATTCTTTCTTTCTTCCTTCCTTCTTTCCTTCCTTCCTTCCTTTTCTTTCTTTCTTTCTTTCTTTCTTTCTTTCTTCTTTCTTTCCTTCTCTCTCTCTCTCTCTCTCTCTCTCTCTCTCTCTCTCTCTCTTTCTCTTTAAGATTTTATTTATTTTCAGAAAGAGGAGAAGGGAGGGAGAAAGAGAAGAAGAGAAATATGATTGGTTGCCTCTCATTTGCCCCTAAATGGGGACTCAGCCTGCAACCAGGCATGCGCCCTGACAGGGAATTAAACTGGCAACCTTTTGATTCAGAGGCTGGCACTCAATCCACTGAGCCACACCAGCCAGGGCGTAGATCATTTCTAAGTTTTCTTCCAGCACTAAAGTTCTTTGATCTATGAACTTCCAGCTAGTCTAATCCAGGTTCCATTGTGGTCTTGAAAGGTGGGGCAGGATTTCCATTGGTAAACTTGTGAGGATGGCAGTTCAGGCACAGTGTTGACGGACAGGCAAAGGTGTGGTCATTGGAAAGCAACAGCCCTACTCAGAGAAAAGCAGGAGCTCCATCTGCAGAGTGAAGATTAGGTGTATGCGGAGAGAACAGAGTGGAGAAAATCTGAAAAGGTGGGTGGGCCAAACTGGGGCTGTAACTGCTCTGCTGAGGAATCTTACCCAAAAACACAGGGTTCCAGAAGTGTCCAAGAAAGGGGGCAGCAGAAGGAAGGCAAGCAGGTAATAAATTTAGTTCTTCCCTATGAGTATATCCCTTTTCTTGATGCTTACTTGGAGAAAAAAGGTCCCAGACCTGAAAGATGTTACTCAGCATCAGTGCTGTGTTTGACCTGAAGCAGTCCCCCTGAATGTTGCCCTTGGTCATGTGAAAGAGAACAAGAGGACCAGGTTTTCAAAAGGAATTTAGAACAGCATTTTCAGGGTGTGTGCTGTAGGGCAATACTTCTTTCTATGTTATGTCAGTAGATATTCTTTGGGGAGGCTAGAAAAGGTCAAATACAGTTCAGTAATGCTGAGGAAACCAAGTTATTATTTTAACTGCAATTTCGTAGAGCCTTTACTATGCTAGTACATTTTCTGATCTCCAAGAAAAGTATAGACTGTAGAGCTATTTAGAATATAGAAATTTGGCCAATCATATTTGGTGATGGAGCCCATTTTAAAAAATATGTTTACTGATTTTTTTTCTTTTTTAGAGAGAGAGAGAGGGAGGAGGAGAGAGAGAAACATCGATAGGCTGCCTCTCATATGTGTCCTGTCCAAGGATCAAACCCACAACATAGGTATGTGCCCTAACTGAGAATCGAACCCCCAACATTTTTGTATATGGGACAATGCCCCAACCAACTGAGCCACGCTGGCCAGGGCATGGATTATTTATTTATTATTTATCTATTTTAGAGAGAGGGGAGGGGAGGGAGAAAGAGACGGAGAGAAACATGGATGTGTGAGATAAACCAATTGGTTGCCTCTCCTATGCACCCCGACCAGGAAACTGGCCCACAACCTTTCGGTCTGCAGAGCAATGCCCAACCCACTGAACCACACCAGCCAGAGCCATGGAACCCATTTTTCATGGGCCTGGTGTTCTACAGTACACAATTTGAAAAATAAGGGAATAGAGAATTCTCTTCTACAGTATGAAGACTGAGATTGGCCAACCTACTTTCATTTACCTAACATGTTTTATTCAGGACATGGCATTAGGCATGAATCCAAGTACAAATACTACATTGGGCTTTGTAGAAGAGCTAAAGCTGATGGAAGAGCATGGTCCCTATCCTCATGGCGCTTCCGGTACAGTGAGAGGTGAAGTATGGACACAAATAATCAGTTCATGGTAGAAAGCACTCACTCAGTTCCATGAAGGACACACAAGTCCCGTGAGAGCCCAGAGCAGGGCGAAGGTCTTGTTAGGTGAGAGTGGATGTGGGGCTGGGGAGCAGGGACAGGCTGGAGGCTTTGTGGCACTCATGTTGAGACGTAAAGGACCGACCAGATCTGGGCATGGGGAGATTCCAGGCATTACAGACATAGGACACTGCATGAGCGAAAGCACAGGGGTATATGAGAGCCGCTGATCAGAATCACTTGGTTCAAGTACTAGTTTTCACCTGTTCAATTTCCCAACGCTCTGATCATGTCACCCCTTTGCTCCTGAACCTACAGGAACTTCCCAGAGCCATCAGTAAACTCTCTTCCTTACATTCATGGCTCATCTGAGTTGAGTCTCTCCTTTTGCTCCCTCTTGGCTACTCTATGTTTGGGCCCCATAGTTCTTGAAGTTTTGTGTTTTGTTTTGTTTTGTTTTTTTTAGTTGCACAAGAACACTGAAGTCTAGTTGAATAGGAACTAAGTGACCTGCTAATAATCCTGTCTCCCCTTCTGTTTGAAAACAAATTCTCTTTGAAAGATGGATCAGGTGGCCTCTGAGAGCAATGGGTGGAAAAACACAAAAGGCTGGACCTGTGTTTTTCAGGAAGCACATGTTGGCCCTGCAACCTTAGACTTGTGGGAAGAAGGGAGAGTAGTATAGACCAATGCAAGGGCATAGACTCGGCCTAGAATAGTGGTAGTAAACATGCAGAGGGGATGGAAGGGAGGTATCCTTGGAGCTAAAGTCCCCACACTAAGGAAGGGCAGCTCTGAGGTCCCCACCTGGCATCAGTCGAAGTGGTGTCCTGTCTCCCATCCCCCTACCCAGCCTAGGCATCTGGAGTTCTCACTCAATTCCAGTGACCATCCTAATTCCTGAGGTTACCTTTGTCACTTACAGACCACAGAGATTTGAGCAGAAACCATCAAGCCAGGATTACTTATCTTTAATCTGCACATCACTTGGAGGTACTTATCTGCCAGCCCTGGCTGAAGACCAGAGCAACCCTGGAGTTGCTCCTGCTGCCTAGGCAATTCCCCCAGCCAAGAAAAGGATGGGAAGAACTCAATGTTACAAAATTCCACTTGGAGCTACAAGTTCAGTAGACATGTCACTTGCATCATAACATTAAGCATTTCAAATCCAATCTTGTCGAAGTCACCTTTGGCAAGTTACATACATTTTCTGAGCTGCAGTGTCTTCAATTGTATGTTAGAGATCATTCTTTTTACTTCATGGAATTTCCTTGGCAATGAAGTGAACACACACATACATACATACATGCATCAGCATTTAACCCAGAACTACTGTGCACACAGTAGGTACTAGATAAATAACAGCTACTGCTGCTTCTCTTTCTCCTCATTATTATTATTGTTATTTTATTATTATTATCACTTTTATCTATGAAGAGGGCCAGCCCTCTTCAGCAGTTTCTTCTACTGACTTAGCCCGCACTGGCTTTTGCAGCCAGAGGCTTTAGGGTTTTAGCTTCCTGGTTCTGCAACCCTGAGCTGAGGAACCTGGCGTGGGGCTGGGACTCCTTGCTACCAAGATATCCCTCCCAAATTTTTATCCACCACACGTTGATGTTCCCAGCCCATTCCACGTCTCTGCCCTTCCTACTAGTCTGGGTAGATATGGTTTCTTTAATTCCGTAATTGTCAAACTTCCATTCAATTCAATTACTGAGAGTTCTGAGTGATGGCTGTTTTATAATTTAGTTGTAACTTTGATGTGTTTGAAGTATCTTTTTGAGTTTCTTCCTAGCCTGACACCAGTGCCCTTTTGTCATTGTGTGGAGGACCAGACATGTGATGCTGTGACTAAGGAGAACTATGATTATCTCAGGCCAAGCACACCTGCAAGATGTATTGAGCTGGGGCTGTCGTTGACAAACCAAACTGGTTTTTCTTTTATCTCCAGAAACTGAGTACCAGAGGGAAATCAAATCTCCTGCAGGAAGAGGCCCACTGTCCATTGTTGGGCTTTGCCTTATCCAAATAGAGCAAGAGATTGCTCATCATTTCCCAGCTCTGGTCAGAAGCAGTGGTGGCTCTTCCTGCATGTAGAAGGCTGGAGGTGATGAGCTGGGGACATGGAGGGGTGAGGATTCAGGCAATGGAAGATCAGTGGCTTCCTCTCGACAGTTCTGGATCGAAGAAGCCAGAATGTACTGGATCAAAGAAGCCAGGCAGCTTATGAAACCTCACATCCCTGAAAAGGGTCAGTGGACTCAGAAGTTTGAAAACATCTGCCTTGAGAGTAATTTTGCCTCCCCACTGGAGGTGACAGGTTTGGACACTGAAATGGCAGAGCTGAGCAGCTTAACAGAACTCCTTGTTTGAATGCATCATGAGAAATAGATCACAATCAGGCCTCTCCTTGGATCTACTGAAACTTCCACATTTCTGAGATTACCAATCTGTCTGGAGCTATCATTCTTTACTCTTTTAAAATGCAAAGCTACCTCCTGTTGGGGCTTCACTTTGCAGCCACTGAGAATCCAGGGATTCTGCTGATTTATATGTGTGTATGGGCCAACTGGCTCCCTCTGTCCTGCTTCCCCGGGAATGGGCTGGAAGCATAACTCCAGGTCATTTCATGATTAAGGGTTTCACAAGAAGAGAAATGAGCTAGCCATTTCCTGAAATGAGAGAGGGCAATTTTACTGTAGCTACTCAGAACAGTCCGTGCTAACACAGAGTTTTGTGCTGGAAGAGTACGAACATTACTGCAATGATGTAGCAGAATCTTTTAAGAATCCTGCCAATGGCTCCTTTTCTGGTGTCACATCTAATCTTTGTTGTGGACAACGCTTCATGGAGATCAAACACAAGTTTTGATACAGAGGTAGCAAGTTCAGACCCCTTTGGTAATATAATAACTAGGGATACAAGCCTTTTGTAAGAATAAATATATTCACTGTGAGGGGCGGGACCTGTAGTAAACTCATTATCACCCATCTCCAGGAGCAGTGGATGCCCAGCTCCAGCCAATTGTTACCAAATAGAAGTGCAGGCCGGGATGACTCATCTTCCAATGTTTCATGAGGAATCACAAGTCCACGTTTTTATGGCAAATATGTGACTTTTAAATGTCTTTAACTTTTTAAAAAGTATGTGGAGCACCTTTTGATTCTAGAAAGATGGAACAGACATACTTCATTCTATTTCCCGTGTTAAGTACGGTTAAAAACATTTGGATCATTTGTATTAGACTGTGAGCTGGAGGGCAGGACTTTTGTGTGTCGTTCTAACCCTCTCTGTCCTGACACTGAACTCAGCAGCCACTCAAGTTTCCTTTGCCAGCAATTTGTGACATGAAGGGAAGTTTGAATTTAAGAACAAATTGGTAAGTGGGCAAGTTTTATGTCCTGTAGACAGTGGATAAAATACTTCAATGGAAGCCTTTCTCATCTCAGACTAACCTCTTAGCTTCAGACCAGTTTATCATTTAAAGCAGCCAAAGACCACTTTTAGAAACAAGCCCAAAGAAATATAGCACATGTATGTAAAAATGCATGTAGAAGAGCACTTGTTGTAGCATTATTTTGATTTAAAAATTGTAAATAATCAAAATTTCAAAGAGGAAATAGTAAAATAGATCATGGCATATCACAAATGTCATACTAAGTCGCCATAAAAAAAGGAGAAGCAGACCTTGAAAAATTTCTACATTTTAAAAAAATGCAAGCCATCTAAAATAACCAAAAACATAACTGACAAAAAATTTTTAAAAAGAAAGAAAATGAAAGTTTCAGATTTCAGGTATACTATATAGATAAATAGATATAGATTGAGATATACACACATATATATTTTTAATGAAATTTTAAATCATATTTTAATTTTTATTTATTGAGTTTAGAGAGAGGAAGGGGGAGAGAGGGGGAGAGAGAGTAACATTGACGTAAGAGAGAAACATTGGTCAGTTGCCTCCCATAAGCACCTCGCCCAGGGACTGAAACTGAAACCTGGTATGTGCCCTGACATGGATAGAACCTACAGTCTTTTTTGGTGTAAGGGACGATGCTCCAACCAACTGAGCCACCCAGCCAGAGCAAATGCATATACCTTTTTTTTTTTAAATCTTCACTTGAGGACATTTTTTCGTTGCTTTTAGAGAGAGAGGAAGGGAGAGGGAAACATTGATGTGAGAAACATTGATTGGTTGCCTCGAGTAGGTGCCCAGACCAGGGATCATATGTGCTCGGACCGGGGATTGAACCCACAACCCAGGTATGTGCTGGGAATCAAACCGGCAACCCTTTATGGGACAATGCTCCACCCAACTGAGCCACACTGGCCAGGGCTTCCTACATCTTTTGAGTTAAGATTTTTACTTCTAGAAAGTTATATTTCAGATATGGCATATCAGTGAGAATTGACATTTATATAAGGTTATTCAAGGCAGCATTATTTGTAATAGCAAGAAGAATTGAAATTACCTAAAAGTCCATTAATAGGGTTCTGGTGAAATTAATTATGATGCACCCATATAATGGAATCATACGCAATTCATATGAATCATAAGCAGCTGTTTGTGTGTTTTTCAAAATGATTATTATGGTCAAGAAATGCAATGTCTTGATTGATTTAGGCTTAACTTACAAGATCCCTCCCACTGGGTTGGGGAAATATTCTAGACATTTGCTTTTTTTCCTATGCCCAAGTAGTCCCGGGCCCTTGGTCCCTGCCTTGTACTTGCCTGCCTTGTACATGCCTGATTTCATCCCAGTCCCAGTCCCTTTTTTAAAACATGTTTTATTTATTTATTTTTAGAGAGAGGGGAAGGGAGTGAGAAAGAGAGGGAGAGAAACATCAATGTGGTGTTGCCTCTCACGTGCCCCCTTACTGGGGACCTGGCCCACAACCCAGTCACATGCCCTGACTGGGAATCAAACCAGCGACCCTTTGGTTCGCAGGCCAGTGCTCAATCCACTGAGCTACACCAGCCAGGGCTGTCACCCCAGTGCTTTGATCAGCACTCTTAGAGGCCAGAGTTCATTCATTCATTCCATAAATATTTATTGTGCACTGTTGTGTGCTAGATATTATTCTGGGAACTGGGGGCATGGCAAACGGGCACGATCCTTGCCTTCACAAAGCTTAAACTCTATAGTTCTCCCTTGGAACCGATCCCCATGACTGAGCCCCATTGTCTGCTGCTTGTATCCGTAGCCCAGTTGCCTACATGAGAAAAGATCTGCAAAGCATCTAGCTCCACTCCTGACACCTCATTCGGTGCCATCACAGGATGAGGTCAGTTTCTGAAGCTTACAGACTTGGGCAAGTCTTCCCCTACGGCATTTTCTATGACACCTTGTAACAGACACATCCCTTCTGAGCCCTAATTCCCTTGTCTGTAAAATGGGATGATGACAGCACATTCCTTGTAGCGTTGTAAGGACTGAACAGACCAGTATTTTCGGAGCATGTAGCACCATGCCTACACAGTGAGGGTTCAACTCATGGTAGATGTATCAGTTTTGTATGTCAGAACCCGGAGGCTTGGAAGAGAGAGCGACTCAGCATCTAGGAATTGGGACAAGAGAACAGAAGAGTGTAGAAAAGAAACAGGAGGTCAGCAGTAGTCCCAGGCGCACAGGAACGCAGAGCGGCGGGAGAAGTGGCAGGTGGTGAACAGCGGCCCCCCACAGGATCGTCTCTGGCCTGGGGGTCCTGAGAGTGACAAGCAAAGAGAAGAGAATGAATGCGGCAGGGCTGAGGCAGCACACAGGTCTCAGGAATCCAAATGGTGGAAGGACATGGGCTGCGCGGGGAAGGCTGCGACAGAGGCAGCTAATTCTGCGGGCGCCAGGACCCCAGATGTACCTGCATTTACTGCTTCACCTTCCTCTGCTCTGCAATGGTCCCTGCCGCCTCTTCAGGAATCTCCCACCATCCGTGATCCATCCTTTGCAACCTCTCCCTCTCTGCTATTATTTTCAGATCAGTATTTGAACATGCTCAAATCCTTCCCTGCTTAAAAACAAACAAGCAAACCGGCTCCGAACTCCATATCCCACAATTCTACCCTATCATTTCTTCCCTTCACTGCCAAACTTCGACACCTCCTTCCCATGCCTCAACTCACTCCAGCCTGGCTTCCACCCGCCAAGGTCCCTGATCCTGCTCATGCGCAATCACCAACAGCAACAAAAGACTGACCGTGGATCTGGTGTGGCCCTCCTTAGTCTCTGAGCCCCTAGTCTTCAAGTGTGACATTGGAGAGGTAGCTGGTTTCCTTGTGCCGCGAGAGAGGGATATAGGGCCCCACGCTGCCTCCCCTATAATTAGAAACAGTAGGATGATAAAGAACATCTGCACTGCATTTCACGTCAAAAAAAAAAAAAAAAAAAAAAAAAGGGACAGAACGTGTTCCCCGCTCAGAGCTCATTCATGTTTCCCAGTCATACTTAGAAAGATTCCCAAACTGCTTTGTACGAGGCCTTCCGGGGTCTAGCTCTTGCTCTTGACTCTAACCAGTCTCATCTACTGTTCCGAGCACTCACCCCTTACTCCTTTCTGTCCCTGCTGGCCCTGGTCAAACACACACACACCTTATTCTTGCCATTCTTGCCCCAGAACTTTTGCACTTACCGTTTCCTTTACCCGAAAGGTTCTTCCTCTACACTGTCCCCCATGGAAGCTACTGGCTACGCCTGACTGCTGAAACGTGACTCCTCTGCGCCGGGACCTGCTGACCGGCCGCAAGGGGACAGCGTGCACAGGTCTCCAGGAATCAGTTCACACACACTCACGCAAAAGAGGCGGAGAAAGAGTTTAAAAATATCTAATTAATGGTTTTGTTAAGTACTGAGTACATTTTGAAATGATAACATTTTGGATATGTTAGAAATATAGGCTTGGGATTACTGAATATGTGGATATTTGAAATATATTATTGAAATATATAATTAATTTTACTCATTGCTTTTTACTTTTAAGAATAGACTTTTTTTAAAGCAGTTTTATGTTCACAGCAAAACTGAATGGAAAACACAGAGTTCCTAACCCTGGCTGATGTAGTTCAGTGGACTGAGTGCAGGCCTGTGAACCAAAGGGTCGCTGGTTTGATTCCCGGTCAGGGCACATGCCTGGGTTGCGGGCCAGGTTCCCAGTTCGGAGCGTGCGAGGGGCAACCCCACACTGATGTTTCTCTCCCTCTCTTTCTCGCTCCCTTCCTCTCTCTAAAAATAAATAAATAAAATCTTTTTTAAAAAAAGAAAACACTGAGTTCCCGTATGCCTCCTCTTGCCTCCCATAAACTCACACCTTCCCTGCTATCAACATCCCGCCCCACCGCAGTACATTTGTTACCATCCACGAACCTGTACTAATACATCATTGTCATCCAAAGTCCATAGTTCGTATTAAGGTTCACTTTTAGTGTTGTACATTCTCTGGGTGTGACAAATGTGTAATGGGGAGACATGTATTTACCACACGGAATAATTTCAGTGCCTTAAAAATTCTCTGTGCTCTGCCTATTCACCCTTCCCTCCCCCATAACGCCTGGCAACAGTGATCTTTGCTTTCTTCCTTTTTTTAAACGTGGCTACTAGGAACTTTGAAGTCCCACACGTGGTCTGCATCCTGTATCTATTGGACGGCATTGCTGGAGATGTCCACACAGCTTTTTCCTTCCTCTGTTCATGTCTCCGCTCAGATATCACCTCCTCAGCAAAGCTGTCCTTGACCACCCGACCATATTTAAAGTAGCTGCGCCCACTGTCATGCTTCTCTTTCTGCTTTATTCTTCTTCTTGTTCCTTCTTCCATGTTAATGACTACTTTACACTACAAATTTACTTATTTGTCTGTCTCCCCTATTAGACTAAGTTTTATGAGAGGAGATACTTCTGTCTTGCTTATTGCTGTATCCTCAACTCCTCGAAGAGTACCTGGGGGGGGTCATAGTAGGATCCCAATAAGTATTTGTTTAATTAATTAATTAACTTGAATGTCACTAAATCCAAAGGTCTCTGGAGCCAAGTGACTGGAACAATAATAATAACAACAATGATGATGACAACAAAACAAAAAGAATCAGCAAAAGTGTCTCCTGGTAACTCCCTTGGGAGTAAGGAATCTTCTTTTCCAATCTTCTTCCTGTGTCTCTGGTCCCGTGTCCATGTGCCAAAACCAGTCCCCATGGCCAGAGGAAAAGCTCGTCATTGACTGCCTTGAGCAATGTCATTTTCATTCCATTCTTTAAAAAAATAAATATTGTCATTCAATTACAGTTGTCTGCATTTACCCCCACGCCCCTCCCCCACCCCAGCCATCTCCACCTCCCTCCCTTGCTTCCACTCCCCTCCTTGGTTTTGTCCGTGTGTCCTTTATAGTTGTTCCTGAAAACCCTTCATTTCCTTCTGTGTTCTACTTTTCAGCCACTTCCTTCTTGTTGCAAGTCGGTTCTCTGTTGTCCTATGACACTCTCCTATCTTCCTTCTACCTCTCTTAGTTCTTCTCTCCCACCGACCTCTTAACTGTCGATACAGCTCAGGGCTCTGTCCTCTTCTCTCCTCACTCTTTGCACTTTCTCTGGGTGAGCTCAGCTGGATCCACTTTCTATCCTTAGGCAGACAACCCCCAAATCTGTTTCCAGCCCTGGACTTTTTTTCCTGAGCTCCAGACCTAGACATCTCCACTGGATAGCCCAAGGGCACTTCGAAGGGAACATGTCTAAAAATGAACACAGCATCTTTCTCCCAAACCTGTCCCTCCTTCTGTATAACCTTAGAGAATGACACCATTAATCTGCCTGGGACAGAAATCTGGAAATCATTCTTGGCAACTCTTCTTCCTTACCCTTCACTTCTAGTTCATTCTTAAGTCCCGTTGGTGATCTTCTAAATACCTTTGATTCTGTGCACTTCTCCCCATCATCATTGCCTATCACTCTTGCCCAAGATCTTACTCAATCCTGGGAGGACAAGTTTAAATGTTTTCTAACTGGTACCTATTAGTGGCTTTCTCACACTCAATTTAGCCTCCTTATAGTTTATTCTCTCAGAACCCAGAGTGAGTTTTTCTAGAATGCATATTGGATTGAGTCCCTTCCCTGTTTAAAATGTTAGAATGGCGTCCTGGCTGGTGTGGCCCAGTGGGCTGAATGCTGGCCTGTGAACTGAAAGGTCATGGGTTTGATTCCTGGTCAGGACACATGCCTGGGTTGTAAGCCAGGTTCCCAGTAGAGGCAACTGATCAATGTTTCTCTCTCACATTGATATTTCTGCCACTTAAAATAACATAAAACAGACTGACAGATCTCGGAAGAGAGGGGTGTAGGGAGGACTGGAATAAATTAGCCAAAGAACATAGAATATATACACGTATGTACATAGTCCTTGGAACAGAAAACAATGGGGTGAAGCCCAGGGGATCGGTGAGGGCTGGGTAGAGGGAGGGATAAAGGGCAGGGGGAAATGGGGAACATCTGTAATAGTGTCAACAATTTAAAAAAAATAACATAGATGAAACTAGAGGGCATTATACTAAGTGAAATAAGCCAGACCAAAAAAACACAAATACCACATAGTATCACTTATATGTGGAATCTTAAAAAAAAAAAAAAGGAAAGTTGAACTCATAGAAACAGAGAGTAGAAAAGTGATTGCCAGGAGCTGGGCATGGAGATGACAGGAAGAGGCTCATAAAAAGGTACAAACCTGCAGCCGTAGGTGAGTTAGGTTTCAAAACCTAGGGTAGAACACTGTGACTGTAGTTGATAACACTGTTGTATCATTGAAATTTGATAAGAGAGAATAACTTAAATGTTCTCACCAGAAAAAAGGAGGGGGTTAAATATGTGAAGTGATAGATGTATTAATTATCTAGAGGGGGAGGAATCCTTTTTTTTTCTAGTCTCTTTTTTAAAAATATATTTTATTGATTATGCTATTACAGTTGTCCCATTCCCCCCTTCACTTCACTCCACCCTGTACACCTTTTCCCACCCACATCCCCCCCTTTAGTTCATGTCCATGTGTCATACTTATAAGTTCTTTAGCTTCTACATTTCCCATACTATTCTTACCCTCCCACTATCTATTTTTAACCTACAATCTATGCTACTTATTCTCTGTACCTTTTCCACCCTCTATCCTCCTCCCATTCTCCTGTTGCTAACCCTCCATGTGATCTCCATTTCTGTGGTTCTGTTCCTGTTCTAGTTGTTTGCTTAGTTTCTTTTGGTTTTGCTTTAGGTGTGGTTGTAATAATTGTGAGTTTGCTGTCCTTTTACTATACATTTTTTTAAATCTTCTTTTCTTAGATAAGTCCCTTTAACATTTCATAAAATAAGGGCTTGGTGATGATGAACTCCTTTAACTTGACCTTTTCTGAGAAGCACTTTATCTGCCCTTCCATTCTAAATGAAAGCTTTGCTGGATAGAGCAACCTGGGATATAGGTCCTTGTCTTTCATGACTTGGAATACTTCTTTCCAGCCCCTTCTTGCCTGTAAGGTCTCTTTTGAGAAATCAGCTGACAGTCTGATGAGAACTCCTTTGTAGGTGACTGTTCCCTTATCTCTTGCTGCTTCTAGGATTCTCTCCTTCATTTTTACCTTGGCTAATGTAATTATGATGTGCCTTGGTGTGTTTCTTCTTGGGTCCAACTTCTTTGGGACTCTCTGAGCTTCCTGGACTTCCTGGAAATCTATTTCCTTTGCCAGAATGGGGAAGTTCTCCTTTATTATTTGTTCAAATACGTTTTCAATCTGTTGCTCTTCCTCTTCCCCTTCTGGTACCCCTATAATTCGGATGTTGGAATGTTTAAAGATGTCCTGGAGGTTCTTAAGTTTCTCCTCATTTTTTTGAATTCTTATTTCTCTATTCTTTCCTGTTTGGTTGTTTCTTTCTTCCTTCTGGTCCACTCTATTGATTTGAGTCCCAGTTTCCTTCCCATCACTATTGGTTCCCTGTGCATTTTCCTTCATTTCTTTTATTGTAACCTGCATTTGTTCATCTAATTTGTGACCAAAATCAACCAATTCTGTGAGCATCCTGATCACCAGTGTTTTGAACTGTGCATCTGATAGGTTGGCTATCTCTCGGTCGCTTAAAAGGATGAGTTCTGGGGCACTGATTTGTTCTTCTGTTTGAGCCATCTCTCTCTCTCTCTCTTTTTTTTTGGGGGGGGGGTCTGGTTGCTCCTGTTATAGTGAGGGGCGGAGCCTTAGGTGTTCACCAGGGCTGGGCACCCCAGTCGCTAGATTGTGATGTTGTATTTGGGGGTGGGGTCAAGAGGGAACAATGGCAGTAGCTCCGTTCTCCATGGGACCTCAGTCCCTTCTCTGGGATCCTGGGTTGTGCACTCTGCCCTGCTCCACAATCGCTGCCTCACTGGGTCTGCCAGCTGCCGCTTGTGTACTCAGGGTCCACACGCTGTGATCTTGCGCATCCCAGATGCCTTATGCGCCCAACTCTCTCTGCTCTCCGAGCTGCAACTTGCACCTGGCTGCTTGTCTCCACCCCTCCTACCGGTCTGGATGAACGGGTCTATTTCAACTCCTTGGCTGTCTGATTTCCATTCAGATAAATTTTCTGTCAGTTCTGGATGTTATTCTACCTCTAAATGTTGTTGTTCCAATCTTGGTTGTGCATGGAGGTACGGTGCGTCTGCCTATGCCTCCATCTTGGCTGGAAGTCCGGGAGGAATCCTTTTACAAGGTACACATATATCAAATCACCATGATATTCACTATAAATATCTTACAATTTTATCTGTTAATTATACCTCAATAAAGCTGGGGGTGGGTTGAAAAAAACCTTCAACAGCTTCATGTGAAACTTGGGAGATAACCTGAAACCCAACATTCTCCATTATCTCTCCTGTGTTTCCAGCCCCATTGCGGTCAACCTATCTGCTAGCACTCTTCATGCCAGCTATTCTGAACTTCTTTCAACCTCCTGAGCCTCCTATACTTTCAACTTCAGGTCTTTGTTCATACTCCTCTCTATGCTGGTCTCTTCCTCTGCTGTCCTCAATTCATTGATTGATTAATTGATTTATGCATTCATTTAAGCTTTCATTCATTCATTCACCTACGCTCCACTGAAAGCCTACCATGTGCCAAAGACTGTAGGGAGATAGCAGTGAACAGCACAGATAGGGCCCTCACTCTCATGAAGCATCCTGGTGGGGGAGACAGGAAATAGACAAGTAAACACATAAGAAAGAGGATGACAAAGTGATAAACATGATGAATATAAAACAAGACTTAAAGGAGGTGGCCACTTCAGATGGGTGGTCAAAAGAGGCCTCTTTGAGAAGATGACTTTTAAGCTGAGTCTTGGATAATTAAAAAGGCACCAGTTAGGCTAAGATTTTAGGAAAGGGCATTTCAGGCAGTCAGAACAGCTTTGCAAAGCCCTAAAATGGGAATGAGATTAGTTTATTAGAAGAACAAAAAGGTCTGATTTATTGTAATCCAGTAACCAAAGGGTGTTGAGATTAGGTTTGAGCAAGGGCCAGATCATGTGAAGTATTATGGACTATTATAAAGGGTTTGTGTTTTATTCTAAGGACAAATTAGAATTGTGTGTGAGGTGATATGATTTAAAAAATTTCACTCTTGCCCTGACCAGCATGGCTCAGTTGGTTCATCATTGTCCCACAAAGCAAAAGTTCACTGGTATGATTCTCAGTCAGGGCACTTGCCTGGGTTGCAGGCCCAGTCCCCCCTGGTTGGGGCACATGCCAGAAGAAACCAAATGACATTTCTCTCATGCATCAATGTTTCTTTCCTTCTCTTTCTTTCTCACTTCCCCTCTATCAAAAAAATAAATAAATAAAATATTAAAAAATAAATAAATAAAAAGATTCACTCTTGGCTGCTTGGTGGATTGAAATGGAATGGGAGCAAGCATGGAAGCAGGGAGACCATTCAGAAGGCTATTTGCAGTTGTCCAGGTGAGTGATGAACTAAGGTAGAAATAGAAAAATGGGAAAAATGAGTGAACTCAAGATAGATTATAGAGGTGGTTTGCCTGACCTTGCTGATGGGGATGAGGGAATTGAAAGGAAAACAAATCAAGAGTAACTACTGGATCTTTGACTTGAATTAATGGGTAGGTAGTGGAGCCATTTTCGAACATGGCAAAGACTGGGAGAGGGACAGTTTTGTGGATGGTGGGAAGCAGATATCAAGAGTCCTATGTGGCATGAAAAAGGTGCTCATGTCACTAATGAGCAGAGAAATGCAAATTAAAATCACAATGAGATATCACCTCATACCTGTTGGAATGGTTATCATCAATAAATCAACAAACAGTAAGTATTAGCAAAGATGTGGAAAAAGGGAACCTTCATGCATGGTTGGTGAGAATGCAGACTGGTGCAGCCGTTATGGAAAACAGTATGGAGGTTCCTTAAAAAAATAAAACAGAACTACCTAATGATCCAGGAATTCTACTTCTGGATATAAGTCTGACCAAAACATTCATTTGAAAAGATATATGCACCCCTGTGTTCATTGCATAATTACTTACAGTAGCCAGGAAAGAGAATGAAAGCAACCCAAGCGCCCATCAATAGACAAGTGGATAAAGAAGATGTGGTACATTCAGGGTGGGGCAAAAGGAGGTTTACAGTTGTGAGTACACAAAACCTAGAGCTTATCCATGTATTATTACTTATGAATTATATCATTTTCCATATGAAAAACTGTAAACCTACTTTTGCCCCGAACTGTATCTACAATGGAATATTATTCGGCCATAAAAAAGAATGAAATCTTACCATTTGTGACAGCATGGATAAACAGAGAGGGCATTATGTTAAGTGAAATAAGTTGGACAGAGAAACATAAATGCCATGATTTCACTTATATGTGGAACCTAAAGAACAAAATAAATGAACAAGCAAAACAGAAACAGACTCGTAAATACAGGTAACAGACTGATGGTTGCCGGATGGGAGGGGGACTGGAGGGCTGGGGGATTAAGAAATGCAAACTGGTGGTGAGGAAATAGTCCCGGGAATGTGATGTACAGCACAGGAAATACAGCCAATAATATTGTAATAACTGTATACGGTGTCAGGTAGGTACTGAAATTATTGGGGAGGATCACTTCATAAATTATGTAATTGTCCAGCTACTACCTATACACCTGAGACTCATATAAAATAATATTGAATGTCAACTGTAATTGGAAAATGAAACAAGTAAAAAAAGAGTTCTGTGTGGGGCATTGTGCATGTGAGATGCCCATTAGACATCCAGGTGGGAATGGGGATGTCATGGATATGAATCTGCAGCTGGGAGGAGAGAGATGCAGATGTGGTACAAATCTGGACGTCAGCAGTGTCCTGATGGGAGTAATCAATTAGAGAAAGTTCGAAGGGAAAATGTTCTAGGCAGAGCTTAGGAATTTTGAAGGTCCCTCTCAGTTTGGGGATTCTGTGCTATTTCTTCTGCTTGAATAGCTTTACCTTCACAGGGCTGCAGCCTCTACCCATGTTCACATTCACTTTCACCTTCAACTGGACACCTCTCTGATTCCAGAGGGCACAGAGGAACAGGCTGGGATAGGGGACAGTAGTGGAAGGAAAAGCCAGTATGGAAGAGTAAAGTTTTTAAGCGAAGACCTGGAAAGACAGGATGAAAGGCCTGGTAAAGTTACCTGGTCTCAGGCTTCTTAGGGAGTGTCCTTTTTCTGTGCTCCCTCCCAGGGTACCCTGTACTTTTCCCATCTCAGAACAAATTAGCTAAAGTATAATTGCCCTTTTGCTTATCTGTCTCCCACCTAGACTGTGAGCAGCATGAGGACAGGGACCATATCTGTCTGATTCCTTTTTGAACCAGCAGCACAAAGCTCTATGCTTGGCACTGGGTTGATGCTGAATCAGTGCTTGCTGAATCAGTGAGTGTCATTCCGCTGTGGCAGAAAGCTCAGGGCCCAAGCAGCAGTCTGAGGCCAAGTTCAGGACTCCAAATAGGCATATGGGTAAGAACTTGTTTAGGCACCACTCCAAGGAGAGAATTGTGCTTAGGTGTTTGGGTTGTGAGGTGTGAGGTACCATAGTTCTAAGGTCCCTGACATCTGGAGGGAACTAGTAGAGGCCTTCAGTTGGTGAACTGGGTGATGGGGGCAGACAGTAGACGGGAATTCTTCTGAGACCCAGAGGGCATGGTACAAGGGAATGATTTTTAAGTGCCTACCCTCTTTACCATCCTGCAAATCCTCAAGGACAAAGACCCAATGAGAACCCAGAACTGTCCCCAGCACATAGTACTCTTCAATAAAAAGATTGCTGAAATGAATCACCCCAAGGTTACTGGCTGGCTGCCAGTTGCAAAAAGCTTGGCACATCTCACCAGCAGCTCGATCCCAGGGTAGTACTGCAGGAGCTACAGCCCCAGGGAGACACAGTTGAATGTCCTAAGTCTGGCAGCTTCTGGAAGCTCCACCCTCTCACAGCCCACAGCATGAATAATTCAGGACAGGATTGGAGGTCAGATTTGGGAAGGACATTAAGGTTGGGGGAGAGAGATGACTTTAGATGCTCTCTAGTCAGAGAGGCCTCCTAGGTGATTTGGTGTCCTTCCCCATGAGTTCTCCCCAGCTGGCCAGTCTGCCAAGGTCCTGCCCACTGACCCCAGCAGCTATGGCACTCAGTTTCACACCCAGGCTTCCCACACTCTTGCCCTGTTTTCAGCTTGTCTTCCGCCTTGGCATCCATGTGCTCCTCTCCCCAGGGAAGGGCTTTTGCACTCATTTCTTAGCTGAGAATGGTTCCTTCATTGCCTTTTCAGCTTGCTTTCTTCACAGGAACTTTAGGGTCAGGCTGCAGAATTGTCCTGGGCTGAAGCCTCTGCAGGCTTCTGTGGAGCCATGTCCAGCAGATTGACCACCACCACTGGCCTATGTCTGGTTTAGGTTATAATTATGGACCCCTGACCTTTCTCTGGAAGTTTCAGAGATACCCCTGGTCCAGGGGAAGGATCCTTGGCTGAGTCAAAGAACTTGGGTTCTTTGCTTTGGCTTCAGACAGTGAGAGTGACAATTATAGCATGAGGTTTGGAGACAGGCCTGGGCTCTGACCCAAGACTCAACACTAGTTTGCTTTGTGGGCTTCAATAAATCATTTAACCTCTCAGTCTCTGTTTCCTTATTTGTAAGATGAGGCTAACAACGTATTTACTTCACAGAGTTATGGGCAAGACTTAACCAGATAATATATACAAATGCCCAGGGCATTGCCTAATGCTCATTAGGAATTTGGTAAATGGTGGTTCCTTCTCCTTATTTAACGTGGAAGAATGCATGCAAACACAGAATGTTTCAGTGGGTGGAAATCATACCTTCCCACCTCCTCTGTCCCTTCCTGGGATCAGAGCTTCATTACCTTGTGGTGGGACTGTTGTAAGAGTCTCCTGGCATAACCAGCCACACCCATCTTATAGCTATCCTTGGGTTACCCTTACTTTTCTGTTTAAAAATTTTTTTTATTGATTTATTTTCAGAAAGAGGGGAAGGGAGGGAGAAAGAAAGGGAGAGAAACATCAGTGCATGGTTGCCTCTCACATGGTCCCCACTGGGGGACCTGGTCCACAGCCCAGGCGTGTGCCCTAACTGGGAATTGAACCGGCAACTCTTTGCTTTGCAGCCCACGCTCAATCCACTGAGCTACACCAGCCAGGACTTTTCTGTTTTCCTGGTTGTTCATAACCATATAATTCACTTATTTTTTAAATTTTTATTTATTGATTTTTAGAGAGAGAGGAAGGAAGGGGGGCAGAGAGAGAGAAACATCAATTTGTTCTATTTATTTATGCATTCCTTGGTTGCTTCTGGTATGTACTCTGACGGGGGATCAAACCTGCAACCTTGGCATATCATAATGATGCTCTAACAAACTGAGTACCTGGACAGGGTGCAACCATATAATTTAGACTAAATTTCTTATTTTGAAGTTTAAGGACCTGTGTAAGTTGGTCCAACCCACCTTTCCCCAAACAGTCACAGTGAAAAAAAGAACACAAGGTGTTAAGTCTGAAGACATGGATTCCAGTCCTGGATTGGCTACTTCCTTCCTAGATGACTGAGTAAATCATCTAACCTCAGTGTCTACAGTCAGAAACTGAAGCTCATAATACTGTCTCATGGAATGCATTATGATTTACATCTAACCTCTGTCTTTACTGCTAGGTCCAGTGGAGTCAATGGGTAGGGACTAAGTACATCCTGCTCATCATTGTATCCTTAGCATGGAGCAGAGTCTGGCACGTGGTAGATATTCAGTATTTGTGGAATGAATGAATGAATGGTGTTGTGAGGATGAGATACAGTATGACCCAGGCAAAGCACTGTCAGGTCCTCAGGAGGCAGGCCCAAATAGTAGCTATTGCTATGCAGGCTACTAGTGGGGTGTCTTTAGGCAAATGTCCTCCCTTCTGTGGACATATTCCCTTGTCTGTACTATGAGAGAATGGAAGGCGATTCTGGCTCTTATTTCCTGTATTACTAGGCAGAGCATGTATAAGGAGGTCAATTAATGTTTTCTCAGTGGATGAAGGCTTTTCCAATATTGGTGCTGTCTAAAGGAGAGCCTGAGTTCCTTCCTGGGGCCTGATTCCCCTCTGCCTTTTACCCCGAGGGGAAGATGGGGCCTCCTTCTGGTCTCTTCAGTTCCTGGAGCCAGGCGGGTATTTGGACAGGCAGGGCGCTCTCTGGGAGCGAGGGCAGGAGCTCCAGGAGAGGGCTCAGAATGTGGGTTTAGGGCAAGAGAGGGGTAGACAGGGGGACAGGCTGTTGCAAAATTGGGCGCAGCCCTGCAGCCTGGGAGGGCGACTCCGGGATGGGCGGCGGGGAGCTTCAAGGGGGCGGGCCAGTGAGCCAGGCCAGGGTCAGCTATCGGCCGCGGGGCCCGCGCGGAGTGGGCGCCAGAGCAGAGGGCGGGGAATGTGGGGGTGTGAGTTGGCCCGGGGACACGGGCGGCCGCAGGGGAGGAGTTGTGGGGAGAGGGACCAAGAGATAGGGCTAGGGGACTACAAGAGGACACGGGATTAGTGCTGAGGGGGTGCGGGGCAACAGTCTGGCAGGGGCGTGCAGGGAGCTCGGAAGCGGCCGCGGGTGGGGTGCAGGGCGAGGGGAGCGCGCATCGGGGGGCGGGGGGCGGCGTCGGCGCCGGGGGTGGGGGAGCGGGTTGGGCGGCTGCGCCGGCTCCGCTTCAGCCGCTGCCGCTAGGGCGCGGGGGGCGGGGGGCTCGGCGCCTGAGCTCGGCCATTGTGGGAGCCGCTCCCCTCGGCTCCGCTGCGCTCCCCTCTACTGCGCTACAGCCCCGGGCGTGCCCCACCGCCGCTGTCTCGGCCACCACCTTTGCTCTGTCGCCGGCCTGTCTTCCCCTCCTCCGGCTCCCAGGGTAAGGCGCGGGCGCGGGGCTGGATGCCGGCTCCTGCCTGATTGCACGGGGTGCGCGGCGGTGGCGGGGCGCGTGCTTGTTTGCGCGGGGCGGCCGCGCCCGAGCCCGGGTAGCGGGCGGCAGCGGAAAGGCGCGTTGACAGGAGCGGGCGTTGCTACAGTCCGGGCCTCGCACCTGCAGCTCCGGTGGCTGGCGCCGGGTAGCGCCGAGCGCATCGAGCTGGGGTTTCCCTTTGGCGGGCACTGCCGAGGGCCACAGGGAGGCGTGTTCTCCGGGAAAATGGGACACCAAGCCCTCCCTGGCCGGGAGAGAGACCTGCGGGAGTGGGCCGGGCCGGGTGGGGAAGGTCGCTTCCCGGCCCCAGGTTTCGGCCGCTGGCCCCGGCGTCCGCTGGGTCCCCAGTTGCGCGTCCGCGTGGCGCGTCCTCGCTCTTTGTCATCCGCGCGCGGCGGGAACGCGGACCCACCCGCGTCGTCTCTGGCTCGCGGCGCGCCCCTTTTCGCGTCGTGGAGAAGGAGGAGCGGGTGAGGCGGGGTGGGGGGGGAGGGCCGCAGCGGGAGAGCTCCAGGTGAGGTGCAGGTCCAGGACACGGGGTCCGGCTTTCGCAGTGGGCTGGAGGCGTGGGCGCGCGCTTCTGTGAGTCCGGGATTGATGGAGTGACTCAAGTGACCGAAGCGGTGGGGCGAGAACCCTAAGGTCAAACAGGTGTTTGTAGGGGTCGAGAGACTGATAGGGTAGAGCCAGGGAGGGGCGGTTTCTCAGGGAGGAGGCCTGGGATGAGCGGGCCTTTGTAGTCGAATGGGCATCTTGGGGAGGAATGGGCGGACATGGGATAAAGCAGGTGGTCTGAGAGGAGGGGCGTTTCCTGGCCACTGCTGAGGGTAGGGATGGAAGCCCGTCCTGCTTCCCCGCGGTGGGGGCAGTCACTTGAGCACCTGACCTGCTATGAGAGGTGGGAGGTGGCAGCAGAAGGTATTTGGGGGGAGGGGTAAATGCTAGGATAAAGGGCCAAGATGTGCCAGGACCTGGGGGCCTTTCTTTTCTGCCTTCTGTGGCTGGATTCCTTTTTGGTGTTCCATGGGAAGAGGGCCCAAATGCTGCTGGCACAGGAGGTGCCCTGGCACGGCTGTTCTGCCTGCCCGAGGCTGCCTAGAGGCCTCCTGCACTGTTTGATGTTTCTTTTGTTATCTGTTTGCATTCCGTGCCTATGGTGGGGTTCTGCCAATGACCCAGGAGGCTGTTTCTACCTCTTGCTACCGCCAGGCTGAGATTCCCGGAATGCAGGAGGACCCGTGGTGTCCAGTCATTTAGGCCACTTCCCTGACTCCATACAGCTCTGTGTGAAGCTGTTCCCCATAAGGGAAAGTCCTTGGTCTCCTGCCCTCCACGGACCCTAGAGCTACAGTGAGAGCTGGTTACTTGGGCTGAATATGGGGCCTGCAGGGAGGCTGATAGCTAAAGGCATGCACCACCTGGGCTCTGACGAGGCTGTTGGGGTGGTGGGCCATGTGTAGCAGATGGTTCTGGGAAGTGAGTTTGGTCTGGTTGAGGGAAGGCTGCCCAGTCTGGCTGGTGGAGCCCAGCTGGCCCCAGAATGATTGTTTCCTCTCAGATCACTCCACTAGCTAAACTGACCAGGAACACTGACTTCCGTGCCACCTCCCCCACTCCTCACGCTGTGCCTCTCGTTCCTACAGCCCTGGTAATAAGCAAATGGACATTTTATCTAATGCCTGTTGTGTTCCATGCATGGTGCCAGCCAGTTTTACATTTGCCAATTTCACTGTGTTTTTAAAATATCCTCTAAGGTGAACTATTACCCCATTTTGCAGATGAGGAAACTGAGTCTGAGAGAGGTGAAGTGACTTGTCCCAGATCAAACCAATTGTAAGTGGCCACATCAGAATTTGTACCTAGGTCTGTCTTGCTTCAAGTATAGAACTTTTTCTAATATATCTGCCAGAGACAGAATGGGAGGAATGAAGAATTTCTGCCTATTATAGCTCATGCCTGCTATTGAGATCTTGCTTTAGATTTTTGAAAATACTTCCCATCTGTCACCCTATTTTATACTTCTAACATTCCTGGACATGTAAGTAGAACAGAAATGTAATAACAGAAATGTAATAATAGATGCTGTTTATTGAGTACTTATTGGACACTGGGCACTGTTAAGTGCTCTACCTGTTTTGTTTTGTTTCGAATTTTATTTATTTATTTTTAGAGAGAGGGGAAGGGAGGGAGAAAGAAAGGGAGAGAAACATCAATGTGTGGTTGCCTCTTGCACGCCCCCTAATGGGGATCTGGCCTGAGACCCAGGCATGTGCCCCAACTGGGAATTGAACTGGTGACCCTTTGTATCACAGTTTGACACTCAGTCCACTGAGCCACACCAGCCAGGGCCCTGCAAGATCTCATTTATTCCTTGCAAATAACCATGTCAAGTTAGGGGCTATCATCCCCATTTTATAGCTGAGGCTCAAAGAGGTTAAATGGCTTCCCCAGGGTCACACAGCTAGTAAATGGTGAGGTTGAATTTAATCCACATCTTCCTGTCTTGGGACCTGTAAGCTTAATTTTCCAAATGTACCATGTAACAATCATAGTGGTTACTCCTAATAGGAGCTACCTTTCACACTGTGTTTTAAGATTTATAGGAATCTTCACACATATTACCTCATTTGATTTCCCCTAAACTCTGTGAATTAGTATGGCATGTATTACCATCATTGCCATTTTCCAGATGAAGAAACTGAGGTTTAGAAAGACGAAATCAGTGGCAGAACCAAAACTAGAACCTCTCTGCCTCCCAAGCCCCAGTGTTCCTTATGTGACCCCTTCAGTCTATAAAAATGCACTCCTCTCTCCTCCAGCTCACTTCTCCCGGGGCCCCCAGGCCCTCCTGCTGCAGCCCCTTACCTGGGCAATGTCTTCCTCGGATGAAGAAACGCTCAGTGAGCGGTCATGCCGAAGCGAACGGTCTTGTCGGAGCGAGCGGTCTTACAGGAGCGAGCGGTCAGGGAGCCTGTCTCCCTGTCCCCCAGGGGACACCTTACCCTGGAACCTACCACTGCATGAGCAGAAAAAGCGGAAAAGCCAGGATTCCGTGTTGGACCCTGCGGAGCGTGCTGTGGTCAGAGTCGCTGGTAAGAGACGCCCGGAGGGAGCTGGGTGCTGTGAGCGCCTGGGGAGAATGGGCCGGTGTGCCCTGGCTGGGCGGGCAGTGGAGGGATCCGACCCAGGGCTCTCTGGCAAGCCAGCTGGACTCCAATTTGTTACCATTATGATTGAAAAGATGACCAAGTAACATTAAAGAAAAATTTGAAAGAGGAAAATTTGCCACACCAGTCCTTCTGTGCAAACCTTTTTCATTTTTGCAACTTCTTCCCAGCCTTTGTCCCCATGTAGTTTATATGGTCCATCCACTGGCCTTCATGGCTTACAGACTTTTCTAGATCTGACTTTCCCCCTTACTTTTCTATCAATAAGATTTTCCATATTACAGCTTAGGCTTCATAGTTACCATTTTTAAAGGCTGTGTAATATTTCATGATTTAAAAAATCCTACTCATTTTTCACTGTTTTGCCATAATAGACAGTGCTGCAGTGAACATCTTTTTAAAAAGATTTTATTTATTTATGTTTAGAGAAAGGAGAAAGGGAGAAAGAGAGGGAGAGAACATTGGTATGCAAGAGATAACGTTGATTGGTTGCTTCTCTCATGCCCCCAACTGGGACCAGGCATGTGCCCTGACTGGGAATCGAACTGGAGACCTTTCGGTTCGCAGCTGGCACTCAATCCACTGAGCCACACCAGCCAGGGCTGCAGTGAACATCTTTATGATTAATAACGCTTGACTTCTGTTGAGTTATTTCCTTGGACTAAAGTCCTTGGAGAGAGCAATTTCATTCCCACTGCTTTCTAAAAGTGTATACACACTTACCCTTTTCACAGTGCAAGGTCTGGGGTGGCCTCCTCCTGTGGTGGGCATCTCTTTTCCCAAGCAGCAGAGCAGGGTGGTACAGTGGTTATGAGCACAGGTTTGGGAGTCACAGAAGCAAGTGCTAGATGGCAGCCCTGCCCCTGACCAGCTGAGTGACTGGGCAAGGCTCTTACCCTGGCTGAGCCTCACTTTTCCCATCTTAATGCTTCCTGTGCAGGGCTGCCTTGAGGATTAGAAGAGATAATGTATGTAAAGCTCTTAGCATGTTTTTTGGCTCAGTGAAGAACTTCATGAAGTGCTGTCTCTGCTGCTTCCAGAGCTGCTTCTGTGGGTTGCGCCCAGCATCTCAGCAGGCATTGGTGCCAGTGTGCAGACGGAAGGACAGACAAAGCAGTGCCTGCAGCTGATTCAGCGACATGACTCACTTTCAATCCATCACTAAGACCTGTCCTGCTTTTGTGTCTCTCACATAATGCCCCTGTCTCCCTCTGCTTTACCATCCCTTGCCTGGACATGCCACCCATCATCTAATGATTCTTCCAGGCTTGCCCTCCTTCCTCCACATGACTAACACAGTGTATTATTTTAAAATGCAAACCCGATCCTGTTACTCAGCTGCTTATAAACCTTCTTTGGCTTACGATTGCCTGTGAAACAAAGGCGATAGTGTAAAGACCCATTAACATCAGGCCTTGTTTGCCTCTCCAGCTTCACCTTGTTCCCCCAAGCACCCTGCCACATTGAACTGGGCCTTGACCCCCTACATGTGCATCTTGCCGGTTAGACTTCTGTGTTCTCACTTCCCTGCTAGGTGCTGGGAACGCCCCTCCTCCTTTAAGTGTCACCTCCTCTGTTCCTAATGCCCCAGTGGTATCCAGAGCTCCCTCCTCCGCTCTCGTATTCACACTTTTTTCTCCTCTGTGTTCCCTCAAACAGTACAGCAGTTATCCCACGGGGTGCCTGCCACTCCTTCCGGACTGTGTCCTGTTTTACCCCAGCTGCTTGCACAGGGCCTTGCGCATGTTGGAGATCAACCAGTACTGAATGACTGAATGAATGCAAGGAGTGTTTAGGGGAGAGTATGTGACAGATTGTGATCCAGGAGTAGGCAGTGGGCTGTAATGGCAAGTTAGACATTCCGTGGGCTCCAGTAGTCAGGGAGGGATTTTAGAGGGGGTGAGCTGCAAGGCGGGAGACCTGGAAGACAGGCTGGAGAGTTTGATGGGCAGTAGGGGGCCCTCGGAGGAAAGACTCTTCATTCCTTCTCAAGGCCTTTGAGCCTGTGGCATCAGCCAGTGAATAGCGTTTTCAGAGCTGTTGATAGGGTGCAGGAAGGCCTTTACTAGTCCCGAGCCTTAAAGGGCCATGACCATGACTGAGGGGCGTCTGGACTCACAAACCCCTCATTCTCCAGAAGGTGTCAGAGTGGAAGCCTCCTTCTCCCTTTCTTGTACCCTCTAGCCCACTCCACCACCAACATGCATACTTACAGATTCCTTTGTGATGATCTCCTCTTCCTGTCTTTTTGCCTGCTGTTTAACATTCTGAGTGTAAAACAGAAGTGGAGTGGACTCAAGGGGGTTTAATGCCCAGGCAAAGCCCCTAAGGATGCTGCCAGGTCAACTGAGCAAAGGGGCGGGAGGCGCCGTGCTGTGTTCTGACATCCGTGCTGATCTTCTTTACATCCTGACGTTTCCAGGGACTGTCTTGAGGAGGGGGCTGGGCCGGAGAGGCTGAAAATGGGAAGCTGCCATGGTTAAAAATAGCTTGTGCGATGCATCTGGGCGTGTTTCCTTAGCAGGAGAGAAGAGAGGCAGCAGAGGAGGTGGGACTGCTACTTCAGGGCCTGGCTGCAATCTTCCTATGATCTTAGAACATTGTAGGGGTTCTCGTAATTAAACAAGCAGCCTTACTCCTCAGGGAATCTCGCCTTTGAAGAGCAGGAGAGGCACGTCTGGGAGACCCTAGGCGCTCTGAGGCTCTTTGAAGCTAGAACTTTCATTCCGAGAGGGAAGGATGTCAGTCTTACACTAGGAGTCGGCTCTGGCCTGTGCAGCTTTCTCCTCTTCATGGTTCTGGGTGAGGAAGACAAGTGGGGGTGTCTGAATCAGTCTCACCAAACAGAGACCTCCCCATCCCTGACCCCACTGGTGTCCTGAACTGACCTCAGGGCTTCTCATGTGATTGAGATGCCTGATGGGGAACCCCTGCTGATCACACATGTCAGAGTGGAAAGGCATGTCAGGACTGAGAAAGCTGCTGATCTCAGTGTACATAAACACGTAGGTTTGAGGGACTCCATGCATGCTGTAAGTTGATTCTTCCCACCCTCATCTTTTCCCTCCATTCTCTTTCTCTTTCTCTTCTTCTTTTTTTAAAAGATTTTATTTATTTATTTTTATAGAGGGAAGGGAGGGAGAAAGAGAGAGAGAGAGAGAGAGAGAGAGAGAGAGAGAGAGAGAGAGAGAGAGAGAGAGAGAGAAACATCAATGTGCGGTTACTGGGGGCTGTGGCCTGCAACCCAGGCATGTACCCTGACTCGGAATTGAACCTGTGACACTTTGGTTCACAGCCCACGCTCAATCCACTGAGCTACACCAGCCAGGGCTCTTCTTCCTCTTTTTAAAAAAGATTTTACTTACTTATTTTTAGACAGAGGGGAGGGGAGGGAGAAAGAGGGGGAGAAAGAAAGGGAGAGAAACATCAGTATGTGGTTGCCTCTTGTGTGCCCTGCACTGGGGAACCTGGCCTGCAACTGAGGCATGTATCCTGACTGGGAATCGAACCAGCAACCCTTTGGTCACAGGCTGGCACTCAATCCACTGAGCCACACCAGCCAGGGCCTCTCTTTCTTCTTTGCCAGCCCTATTTTCAACTCCCTCATCCCAGCCACAGTGAAACAGAACAATAGTCATTAATGTGAGTGCCTTGTTTCAGTCAATCAGTGTTATGGTTTACATAGCAATTTCATAATAACTCTGTATTAGTTAGGACATGTGTTAGGATCTGAGGCCTAGAGGGTTTAAGGAACTGCCGGTAGTCACATAGACTGGTAGACCCAGATCTCTGAACTCCAGGTGTAGTGCTATTTTCATTTCCTTAGGCAATACCTGGCAACTAGGCCAGCCTGAATTATATGCAGGTGACAATATAACTAGTTGACTTTGGCCCTGGCTGAATAGCTCAGTCGATTAGGACATTGTCCCGATAAACCAAGGTTGCAGGTTCAGTCCTCTCACACAGAAATCAACCAATGAATGCATTAAAAAGTGGAACAACAAATTGATCTCTCTACCTTTCTCTCTCCCTAAAAATAAATAAAATTAATTAATTAATTAATTAATTGACTTGGCTTCCAGTCGTACTTGAGAGACCTTCTGTTCACTTCTGGATGAAGTCTCAAGATCCTGACTTACAGAAAAAGTCAGAGACAAGGGCCTAGGGGACTTTGGCTCTTCCCTGTCTGGCTATCTGTCAGTAGCAAACAACTCGTTCGTGGGGAGTAACAAGGAACTGGGGAACTGGGGAGCTGGGGAAGTTACTCTGGCAAGGAACTCAGTCTCACAGGGTAGAAAAGGGGAGAAAGAAGTCTATATCCCTTGGGACCTGTGAGGAGTGGGGGAAGAACAAGGTGCAGGACAGTGTCACACGGTTGTATACCACATAATTCTCGGGGGAGCCATTCGTACTTGTCATTATAGATTTGTATATTTATTATGACATGTTGCTTGCAGAGAGCAGTACAGTTTGGGGATCATGTCTGGGCTAGGGGCTAGGCTGGGTGCAGGAGGGATTCACCACCCACCTGTCAATCAGGTATTCGTTCAACCAGCATCACATATTCAGGGGCCTCCCTGTTCTTGGCACTGATATTCAAAGATGGCTGAAAGATGTGGTTCCTTCTTCATGGAACTCAGTCTAGTTGAGGGGACAGAGGGAAAAAATAATTGCATTCCTGTGTGTATTGTGAAAGAAGGGGACACAGTGACTGAGGGCTAAGGAGTGGCCTCCTAGTTAACCAGTAGAAAGCATCTGTAGGATTTATTCTTGGGCGCTTCTCAGCAGGTGCTGGAGAGATCATGATCCCCCAGCGTCAACTCCAATGTGGCCTCCCCAGGAAGCCTTCCCTGAGCTCTCCAGTCAGATGGCAATTGTATCTCTACCCAACCCTTGTTTCATTTGTTCTTATATGAAAGTTCATTGTTTCCAGGTACGCTTCCCCCATCAGATCTGGACCTCACTGTATTCAGGAGTTCCCACCTTACCCTCCCTGGTATTGCCCCAGGATCTCACTCTGTGAGCACAGGCTCTAGAGTCTGGAGGCTCAGTGAGGGCTATGAAATGCAGCTTGGGAGCTGGTATTTGCTCCTGCTTCCAGAGCCTGAGGTCAGCAGCTACAGTCACTCAACAGCCTGCCTGGGGGCAGATAACCCTGAGCACGTATGCCTGGTGGGAAGACAGAGCCTGCTCCTCCGTGCCCATGCAGGTCTCCTCCAGGCTGGAAGCTCTGAGAAGTAGCCTCACTGCTCATTCATTCATTCATTTGATTTTCTTAAAAATTGGATTTACCTGGCTGGCGTAGCTCAGTGGATTGAGCTTGGGCTGCGAACCAAAGTGTCACAGGTTCAATTCCCACACAGGGCACATGCCTGGGTTGCAGGCCACAGCCCCCAGCAACCGCACATTGATGTTTCTCTCTCTCTCTTTCTCCCTCCCTTCCCTCTCTAAAAATAAATAAATAAAATCTTTACAAAAATTGGATTTAGTTCCAGCTATGTGCCAGGTACTATGGAGACAACTGGATTTTGAGTCAGAAAACTTGGGCAAATGACTTCACTTTTTAAAGCCTCAGTTTCCTTATTTGTGAAAGGGAGATGATGACATCTACTTTGAATGGTCATTGAATGAGAATCAGAATGTACTCAGCAAGCACAGGTTAACATGCCTCTTACTGCACTTGGCAGGGTCATTCCTTGTAACTTCCCTGGGCACCCAGAAAAGGTGATGGAGACTCCAGGAAGGAAGCAGTTTCCCAGGCAAGCAAGGAAGGGGCTCCAGCCTCTCAGTTCCATCCCTTTCATTTCACTCTAGGGCTTTGTCAGAGGGAAGTGGCTTTTTTCTGGCCAAGCCATGGCGGGAAGAAGGGAATACAACGGTGGGAAATGGGGGTCTAAAAACTATTACATTGGGAACCCTTACTGCTGAGCAGACAACCTTCCTTACCCTGAAGCTATTTGCACTTAAGGCGGATCTCTCCTTCCCAGCTTCTCTGCTTCCTGGCAGTATCCTCAGAGTCCCTGGCCCCATCCTGGAGCTTGGTTTCACTAGCAGAGAGATGAGCAGGAGAAAGTTTCCTGAAAGTGGGGCAGAATGAATTGTAGCTACACACCACCAGCCCAGCTCCCGCTCAGCTCCAGCTCTTTGAAAGTAAATCTGGGTCACAGTAGCTGGAGGGATGGAAAATGACCACGTGGGCAGACTTCTTTCTGTGCAGGCAGCAAAAAAGACAGCCAAGCTGTCTTTTCTCTGAGCCTGAGTCCCTGTGGGACCCCAGCTGGTGAGGGAAGGTGGTTGCACATTGCAAAGTGCCATCTTTATGTTGTCTGTAGGTGTCCCGTCATGTTTTTCTAGTGACTTCCCAGGTGATGCCGAGAAAGGTTTGAAATGGCAGTCTGACTCATATCATTCTGTTTTGGAGCAGCCAAGGACTGAGGTTAGGAATGCGGAGGAAGGACTGGTTAATTCTGGAACTGTGGAAGGCTGTCATTTCTGTCCCATGGGATTTGAGATTAGATGCCACCAGAGGAGCTGACAATGCAACAGGATCTAGGGCTGCAGTTTTCTTTCATTTCAGCAGTCTTTTCCCTGGGGAAAGGTCTGTGAGCATATCTGAGTGTGAGTATTAATAACCCATCATCATACAAAGTGCTGGCCAGTTGCTGCATCTAGGATCTGCTGTGATTTGGCCCTGGGTCTGCCGGTTGCCACCTGTCAGGTGGAACCGGCCAGCTTCCTGGCTATCTTGGCTCTCATAAAAGGGGCAGAGCTGGTGCTCTTAGTTGGAATCTACCTCCCATCCCCCACCACTCCAGATTTAGGATGCTGATGCAGGGAAGATCTGGGAGCCCCTGTAATTTGAAGAGTGATTATGGGATTATGGACCAAAGTTTCTGTCCTCAACTGGGCCTCACCCCTACCCCAGAAGGAACCAGGCTTTTGACTTGTGGTCATGGGGAGGATTCTTTCCGGAGCGTTAGGTGGGGTGTCCCTCTGGCCATGACCTTCCTTCCTCCTTTATTCATTTCCTCGTTTGCTTATTCTTCCATTCATTCACTAAAGGGAATGGCTTAGGGAGTCATTGGGAGTCCCAGTTCCATCATTTGCCAGTTGAGTGACCCTGGGAAGTTACTAATCTTGCTGAGCTGTGCTTTCTCATAAAGTGGGGGACCAAGAGTGGATTAAATTAGATAGTGGAAGTGAGGTGCTTGGCTCACTTTCTACTATGCAGTCAGTCTTTGGTTCATGTTAGCTATTATCATTAATGTCATCCATTTACTCATACATTTGTTTACTAATTGATGAATACGGTGATTCATCCCTTTGCTCATTTATTGATTGTGTACTTGCTCATTTAACTAATATTTCTAGGACTGTTTTGTGCTAGGCTCAGCATGGGCTCTGAAACCCAGCTCTTGCCTGTGAAGGCAGCTAGAGTGCTGTTTGAGCTGAGTACACTGCCAGTGCAAAGAGAGTTATGAGGAAGCTCTATGGGGAAGAGCTTTCCCCTACTCTTACCTCCACTCCTAGCTTAGAGCAATGATAGCACTTGATTGGAACTTGGAAAACAAATAGGAATTTACCAGGACAACCTGAAGGGAGAGGGCATGTCCCTGTTGGCTTATTCGTATCCTTGCTCTCCTTTCTTTGGCCTCAGTAGAAAGGAAGGAAAGGAAAGGAAGAGAGAACAGCTGGTGGGAGTTAGGAATTAAAGGATCCAGATGGTGGCTTTAGGAGTTGAACTCTGAACTCAGTCCAGGAGCTCCTGAGAGCTGATGCCAGCTGGGATCACCTCATGAATAATAGCTGGAAAAGCTACTGTGTATGGAGTCCCAGACGTGTGCTAGGCATTTTAGATATATCATTTAATCCTCACAGTCCCTGGGAGGTAGTTGCTATTCTCCCTGTTTTACAGAAAAGTTAAGGAACTTGCCTGAGGTCATACAGCCAGTGAAGAGTGAAGCGGGAGTCAGCATTGCTGACTGTGTTGCAGGGCGCCCCCTGGAACACGACTTGTGCAAATGCCCTTTGCAGTTATTGCTGTGACTCATGTTGACCTAATTCCAAATCCTCTGCATTCTTCAGAACATTTCAAACAGATACTAAAGGGGTGAGAATAGCATCACGAACCCTCTTTACCTGGATCCAAGAATTACTAATTCATGGCCAGTTTTATTTGATTCACACACCCCACTTCTACCTCCCCAGTTACATAAGGAGAAGTTCTAGTAGTCACACACTTTCACCTCCTAAACTTTTAAACTAGTGTACCACTTTTCCCAGGTAGTAAAAAATCTATTGATTTATCTGCTTGGTGGTCATATCTGAAAACTGGAATCAGTCACACTTGACCCATTTCCCAGAGGCATCATGAGGAATTCCACTCCCAAACACTAGGGCCCCAGGAGTAGTGTGCCCTTTCAGTGTTCTGGTCCCTCAGCCTGACATTCTCATGCCCCACCCCCAGAACACAGGGTCAGAGCTAAGCTAGACCCTGGATTTGAATTGGCACCCGGCCAGAGTGATTGAGGAAAGTACCCTGGAAGTGGATTTCAGGGATTCAGTCTCAAGAGAGTGAAGTTGAGATGCAATAGGATTGAGGTCTTTAAAATCATAGATGGAAGAATTCTGTTCTTATGAGAGGGACCTGTGCCCCAGGCCTGCACTGAACTGTCCACACAACTCTGATCTCAGTTGAGAGCTGCAGCTACCACTCTCTAAAGCCTGTCTGGGATTTGTGCTCAGTTTCCAGGCTGTCTGTCACCACCCCTGTGGGGGTTTCTATCCTGAGCTAGCATTGGATAGGGAGGTGTTATTTTAAGTGGAGGGGAGCTTCCCAGGTAAGGAACCACATCTCCTAATTTGGGGAACCTCCCAGTTCTCCAAGGAGTGCAGATTGCCTGCAGCCCTGTTTGGTAGGAACCTCAGAGCCTCCACACAGGATGAGACCCTTGCCTGCTCCAGAGCAGAAAGGGAGATTGGATGGGGTCGAGTGAGTGGGATTCACTTTAGCCTGATTCTTTCCAAAGAGAAAATAGAATAGTTACATTCACAGAGAGGCTGGGAGAAGGCAGAGGGGTCCATACCTTTTCTAACTATTATTGGTATGTTCCAAATGCCAGGCTTTTTGTTGAGCATCTTACATAGTTTATTTGACTTAATCCTCAGAATAACTTTAGGACATAGATATGCTACAGTAGAGGAAACAAAAACCCAGAGAGTTCTTGCTCAAGGTCTCCCAGCCAGTAAGGGGCCAAGCTGGGAATGGCACTAGTTCTGCCTAGGGCAACCCACTGCCTACCCCATTACAAGGAACGGTAGTCCAATAATAGCTAACATCTGCTAAGGACTTCAGGGTTCATGGAGTGCCTTAACACCCATTATTTCCACTGTGCCTTGGAAGCCCCCGGCTGGTGAGGCATTCCACGTCCCTTTGAGACAGCTGTCTATCAGGAGCCTCTGCTCATTTGCCCTAGTAAAGATCAGAGGTTCTTTGGCATTGGCTCTGACCAGCCTGGGGAGAAAGCCTTGGGAGTGGCTAAGGTGGAGAGACTTGGGCAGTTGCTATGGTAACCCAGATGGCTGAGTAACCATGTTGAGGGTTGCTATGGTGACAGGGTGCTGGGCTGCTGGGTGGCAGTGATCATTTCTTCCTGGGTATCTGGCACCATCCGGACCTCTTAAATTAGTGATGTTGCACTTTCTGAACAGAAGAGGGCAGCATGATAGTGGTCAAAGGCTTCCTACCCTAGAGCAGACTTGGGAACTTGAGGCAAAGCTTAATGTTTCCAGAAGCTAGGCTGAAAGGTAGCTTTTGTTGGGATGGCCAAAGCTGGTGTCTGCAAGGCTGGTGGGGCTGGGCCTGGAGACAGAAAACTAAAGGATTTTCTTCCAAGAGCTGGCCAAAGGATAGGGCTTGGGGCAGCCCCTGCAGTATCGGGCTCCAGCTACTATTGGGAAATGCAGAAGGCACAGGAGATAGACTATGCAAGGAGGAACAAAGAGAAAACACAGACACATACACAGCCTACTAGCATAAAATTTATTTGTAAAGTATCAATTAACACATGTAAAATAATGCAGCATGCGCCAAGCTGAAGTGCTGGGAGTAAATCTTCTAGAGGTTGGAGGGGGAGCACTGAGAGAAGGAGAAAAAAATTTTGCACTTCTCTCTTTTGTCTTTGTACATGAAGTGCCCTCAGTTCTGGTGGCTATTAAATTGTATTCTCAATTGTCTTTTTTTAAAAAAAATTAGTTTAGAGAGAGAAAGAGAAATATCAGCTTGTTCCATTTCCTTATACATTTATTTGTTGACTCTTGCATGTGCCCTGACCTGGGATCAAACCCACAACCTTGCTGCATCATCAGGACAGTGCTTTAACCAACTGAGCTACCTGGCTAGGGCTGGTCTCAGTTGTCTTGAATCATAGATCTGGTACACATTTCCCAGCCCCACATGTCTTCAGTGAGGCATTCATACCTTCAGCAAATATTTATTGCACATCTGCTATGTGCAAAGCATTGTGTTAAGCTCTATGATAACGAAAGATGAAGTGGATGTTTCTCCTTCAAAGAACTGGAGAACCTGGAGTTTAAGGAGGCAACGATGTAGACACTCACAGTATATGTTGCTCTAGGAAAGGGGGAAGAAAAATGTGGTTGGAGTTTTAAGAAAAACTTCTATTTGGGTTGATTAAAAATAACTTCAAATCATGTAGGGTAAGCTTTGACGATGGGTAGGATTTCAGTAGGTGGAGTTGAGGAGTGGAGGACATTCCAGGCAAAGGCACAAGAGTTTGATTGTAGGAGAGGTTGCCCATAAGGGTATCTTGAGAGAAAAGCTTATAAAGGAAGGTAGCTGTCAAAAGTATGAAGGGCATGGAATGCCAGGCATAGATAAAGGATGCTATCAGAGATAAGCATATTCTTCTTAAATACCCTAGCCCTCTAGCTAGTTAGAAGCCATAGGCAGCTGAGTGTTTTAGGATCATCTGGTTCACTCATTCATGCATTTAATAAAAATTTGAAACATATTTAATGAGTGTCCTATATGTGCCAGGTCATTTACTAGATGCTAAGAATCCTGTGGTGAACAAGATAGACATTCCTAGCCCTCAGGGAGCTAATGTGATTTAGTAAGGATGAGAGACACTGAATGATAGCTTCAAGGGTGATGGACATCACCAAAGAGGGGTGTAGAGGGGGCAGGAGGACCTACTAATCTGGGGTGGGGGAGGAGGCTGTCAACGCAAGCTTCCCTGTGGGAATTTCAGCAGAGGGGTGAGTTGGAGTGAGCCAGGCCAAAAGAGGAGAGCAATGAAGGGCTACAGCCTAGAAGAAAAGTAGGTGGGAAGGCCCTGGGGTGGGAAAGCACAGTTGAGTTTGAGGAGCTGAGAGAAATTGACAGTGGTTGGGCCTTAGGGAGGGGGGCACTTGAAGAGGCTTATGTTGGGGAGGAAAAATAGGGCTTTATTTACTTGTATTGCCTCTTTCCTCCACTAGATGCCCTTCTGAGTACATACTGCCTTCTGCACCCCACCCCCCCTTGCAGCCTCCTCATAAATGCAACAGCAGCCTCACCATCAGGAGCAGAGGAAAATCATAGGCCAAAAGAAGAAAGCCACAGAGCTGTCCCAATTGGGTGGTCAAGCTATAAATTTAGACTGTTGCTTGGAAAAAACCAAAAACCTCCCTTTCACAGGCTTCCTTCTTCCCATTCCACCAGAAGCTGCTTTGTTCCTTTATCCTTGTAAAATTTTCTCTGTATAAAACAGGAACATCCGCCAAACATGTGGACTTCCCCCTTTCCATTCATTAGAAGAATTCATTACTTCAAAATCTCATGGGAGTATTTAAATGCAAATCTTTTCAAGAAAGCTACTTAAGTCTGAGAAGTCCCCTAGCCACAATCCAAACCAGAACTTTCTTCTTTGATTACCCTGTTTCTGAACAGGAATCTCAACCCCTTGCCTTCTCCCCACCAAACCCCTCAGGTCTTCAGCAAAGCCTGATTTCGAAAACAGACTTGCTTTCCCTTCTTTGGTGTTGTCTTTCCTCACCTTTGGGGAGCGTCAATAACAATTCTTGAAGGATCTGCTCACAGAGTGGCACATGTAGCAGCCCCAGGAGGTATGGGGGGACTTTTCTGTTTACTGTGATGAAAATGAGGTGTAGATGTCTGTTTGGGGATGAGGGCAGAGGTGCATGTATGTGTACTTGTGTTTGGGCCTTCTTAGCCTACTGATATAAAATAATATGGGAAATGCAGATGACTCAGCACTGATACAGTCAAGATTCCCTAGAGTTAGCATTTCTCTGTTTTCTGCTGTTTACGAAAAATGTGCTTATGCCATCAATCACCAATTCCTTCATCCTGCATTTTCTATTAAAAGTCTTTTATTTATTTAAAAAAATAAACCTCAAGCTTATTCACCTCCTTTTCTTAACTGAGCTCATTAGCAGCCGACACCAAACTGTGAACTAGCTTTTTTTTTTTTTTTTTAGCACAAAGGATTAAGCTGGAAGGAAATGAGCATTTGTCCAAGACCCTCCCAGTCTGCCCTCCTGTAGGCCCTTTCCTGTATAATCTCTATGGCTAGAACTCGGGCAGGTCAGCAAAACTTGATGGGAAAAGATATGATTAATGACTTGCTCACCCAACTTCTGATCATGGAGTGACGTGGAAACAACCGGTGTGTGCCTATTAGTGAAAAGCATCATTTCTTCTTCCTGTCACTAATGTGCTGAGCATTGACCAAATCCTTGGCACTAGTCGTAGCACACAAAGATGCAGGCCTTGCCCCCAAGGGTAAGAAGCTGCTCTTTAAAAATCTTGAGAATGGGAACTACAATGGAAGCCCAAGTCCCAATTTTGGCTGCTCAATGTTGCATGAATTCTTTTTTTTTCCTTGCTAATGTGCTGTTATTGTAAGATCAGCCAGCCTAACTTTTTACCCACAACCACCCCTCCACCCTCTGAAAAATCAAGTTAACAGAGACTTGATGAAGCCGGGGAGGATGACGGCTGGCTTGCGGTAGCTGGGGGCAGAGATCGCCGGCATTTACCCGAGTTCCTCGTTCACAGTTCGGGGTCGCAGCGCCGCCCCGCAGAATGCCCGGGACCACTGGGTTTGAGGGATGCACTGCTGCGTGGAGCATCAGAGGATGCTGGGAACTGCCTTCTCAACAGGCGCCCGAATAGACCCCGACCCGCGTCTACCAGTCCCCTTTCTTCACTGGCCTTTCCCCTGACAGAGAGGATCATGGGCTTTCTCTTTTCTCCCCTGACCAGTTGAGGCCCCAGAATCCTTTTCTTTGTTCCTCAACAGCCCTGGTTCAGTCTCAGGTTCCCACATTTCTCCCTTTCATCTAAGTCTGTTCGAATGTCTGTCACAGGGTAATAATCCTGCCGGTCGCTCTTCTTTGTCACCCCTTGGTGCAGTCAGAATCCCGTTTTCATTCGTCCCTCGGTGGTCGTTTCTCAGCCTCTGGCCGCCCATCCTCGGCCTGGCTTACTTCACGGGGCTCGGCCTGCCCTCTCAGGGCGAGTTCGGTTTCTTCCGTTTCTGGAAACCTCTTTGTTCCTGGGACTCTTTGTGGTCTCAGTGTCGCCTTCGGCCTCACCCGGCAGCCCGTCCGGCTCCGGCCCTCGCCCTCGCTCTGCGCGTGGCCAGCCCTGGGGCCCGAGGCCCCTAGGTCGTCTGCGCTGTCCCTTCCCTCCAGTTTCTGCAGGTCCTTCTCCAGCAGCGACACAGGCCCAGCTCGGCTGCTCTCCAGCCAGGGGGCTCCCTCCTTTGTCCCGGCTCGGGGTGGGGGTCAGCGCCGAATGGGGCCGCCCGCCCCCTCTGTGGAGAAGGCCCCGGGGTCTCCCCGCCGCGGCGGCCAGCCCAGCCTCTCGCCCTGACGCGCGTGGGGCCTCCTACCCGGCGGGACGCCGCCGCACACCCCCACCCCCTCAGCTCGGCCCGCGTCCCGGCCGCGCGCAGGTCCGCGGCCACCGGGGGGGGACCGGCGTGGGCAGCCCCGGGCGGTAGCCCCGGGGCCGAGGGCGCGCCGGCGGCGGAGGCGGCGGGGCGAGGGGCGGGGAGCGGGCCGGGCCCGGCGCTCCTGACGGGAGGAGCCGCCGCCGCTGCCGCCGCCGCGCCGGGGCGGGCTGAGGGAGGAGCGGAGCCGAGGGGTGGGGAGGCGGAAACGCGAGCCGGGACCCGCGGGGTGCGAGCGGGCTGAGGAGCGGAGCGCGACCGACTGCCGGGCCGGGCGAAGCGGGCGCAGAGCGGAGAGCGAGGGCGCCACCGCCGTCCCCCGGCCGCACAAAGGGCCGAGGCTGGGGCCGTCGCCGCGTCGGCGCGCGGGCCTGGAACCGGCGTCGGCCGGGGCCCCGGGAGAGCGCGGCGCCGGGCGGCCATGGCTGGCTACGTGCCGGGTCAGCAGCCGGCCAACCGCAGCCAGGAGAAGGAGTTCGTGCAGGCGTACGAGGATGTGCTGGAGCGCTACAAAGGTGCGGCGGGGACCGGGGCCGGGTCGGGATGGGCCCGGGGACCGGCCGGGAGCCCGAGCCCGCGGGCCGGCGCGATCTGGCCTTCCGAGTCCGCTGCAGGTGGGGCGGCCGGGCGGGGTCGCGCCCACCCTGGCGCAGGGGCCGGTCTCCGAGCTGCTGTTTCTCGGGGCCAGTTTATTTACCGAATTGGGGGTACGCCTCTGGAACCCACTCCTCCGAACGACGGCGCTTTCCACGGCACGGGTCACATTTTTTTTGCCGGTTATCTGGTCCAGCTGGAAGGAGGCGAGACCCGGAGCCGGCTTTGGAGCCCTCCCGCTGTGGGGAGTTGCGGGGCCGGAGGACAGTGGGGCGGGGGGCGGGAGCCACGGGTTCTGCGCCCCGTGCGGGTCTCCCTCGGACATCTGCCGGCCCGCCGAGGGTCCCTCGCCCCTTTGTCTCCCTCAGACTCCCATCAGTCGCGTGGCAGCCGAGGTTGTGAACCCCGTTGGCTTCTTTGGGGGCCGGTGTCCGTGAGTGTGCAGTTCTGGTGGCAGGCCTCCTCCCACCCTCCACCCCCGGGGGCTTTGAGCCCGACCGGTGCCGGGGTCTATTGCTTCCTTTTCCGAAAAATAAAGATTTATCTTGGAGCTCGGATTTCAGCCCCTGGAGGCTCTTGTGCTAAGCAGCACTGCAAGTTAATGGCTCATCTCAACCTGGGGTGTAGACAGAGAAAGTTTTGACAGGCCAGAGGGTCTGGGGACGGCATTGCTCTGACCGATGAAGCTGCCCCTTAAGTGGAAGCCAGGGATGCGTGGCCTTGGGAGGCCCCAGCTGTAATCATTAACACCCAGTTCTGGGATTTTGCTTTGTGTAGCAGTTGTGCTTCCAACAGATATGGAGATTTTCCCAGAAACTCCATAGGCAGCACTTTCTCTTCTTTGATTCAGCTGGGGCCCTTGTGACTGGGTCCTTAATTTCTTTTCATCTGAAGGGAAGGAAACTTCAGCCCTTTTGACTGAGTCCAGCTTACTTGTTTACGGCATCTACCCAGTGAAGGGAAACTAATGAAGAAGCTGTAAAATGCTCCCCCCCCGCCCTTGTGTCATTAGAGCTCTGCTTGGGAAAATGCAGAGAGACAGAGAGAGAGGGAGAGATATGAAATGAAGTGAAATGCTAAAATGGACCAGCTCAAGAGTTCTGCTTGTTCCCTTCTGCATCAGCTCCTGTAAGCCGTCCAGGTTTTCCTGCCTGCAGCAAGTTTTCTGTCAACCCCCTGTGGTCTCTCTTTTAAGAAATGTGGTTCATTTCAGAGCACAAAGAGGTTAGATTGTGCTGCTGAACTTCATTAAAAAAAAAAAAAGGCTGCTAAGTGAATGGTTCCATTAAGTTTCCTTTGCAGGCTTTTGAGCAACACAGTGTGGTCTTCAGAGGGAGGATTCTCTGGGCCTGTCTCGAGCTGCGACAGCTCTAAAAATCAGCAGAATTAAAACAAAAACAGGTGAAGAAATCTCAGTACCTCACTGGATCGAATTGCCATTGGCCTCCAGCTGAAAGGAAGTTGGATTCCTAGCAAATGAAACTAGGGAAGAAGAGAGGAAGTAGGGCTTGTTCCAGGAGAGGCCTCTTGTGTTCAGTCTTTTTAGCGGTCTCATTCAGTTTGGCTTTCCTCTGAAGGACTTTGATCAGGTGTATAGGAATTTGATCCTTCCGAGGCACGGATCTCTTTCTTGGGAGGAATGAGTCAAAAATGGTTGGCCAAAGTAAATTAACTTGAGCTGGATGAGGTGGTTGTGCATTCTGCTCTATGACAGGTGCAGAAAGCTTTCTCTCCAGTCCCTACTGCACCATTCTCACTGGGAAGTCAGGATGGATTAGCATCCCTGGCCTTTGTTACTTTGCTGTATGGAATTCCTGCATTTTCCAGACTTAGAAACTCCCTTACCACCTTAAAAGGAGAACTGTTTGCTTAAGCTGGAATCAATAGAATCACCGGGGGAGGTAGTTTGTGGGGATAAAGCCAGAAACTTATTTTGGAGAGACTTAGGAAAATATTGATGATGCTGGGGTTCTAGACTTTCATTGGTTGACTACCAGATTACTTGGATCTCTCTCTATGATGCTATTAATTTGTAGTACCTCATTCTACAAATGAAACAGGATTTTTGTATTCAGAAGGAGAGCTGAAGTTTTCAGCTGCATGAATTGCCCCCCAAACGGGTAAAGGTGAGAAGGGAAGTGATGCTTTTTTTAGTATAACGGTGTAGAGCAGTATATTATAGCTGTATTAGGAATGGTTGTCAAGCATGAATTTTTCCAGAAGTGTGCCTGGCAACCATTTCCCTGTGTGTTGGTAGTGAGCATGGTTTTGGCAGGATTAGATGATTCAGCATGGATATAAACACTCTTTCATTTCCTAAATATCTTTTAGAGCCTGACTGGCCAGCAAACAGGAAGGGGTATTAGGTAATAACTCTGGATCCTAACAGTTAAGAGTGGGCAGTAACCAACAGAGCCAGAGTATGTTCTTTATTCTTCCAATCCTCCAAAAATTATTAAATACCTACTAGAGATAACAGAGTGTTAGGCTCTGGAGATGACAGAATTATGAATGAGGTCTCTTTCCTGCCCTTGGTTATTCAAATCTAGCAGGGGAAAGATATATACAAATAAGTAGTTATGGTACTGTGTTAAATGGTAGAACAGAGGTATGTATAAAGTACTTCGGAAGTAAAGGAGAGATAACTGTCTCCCCTTGGGGTTCACTGAGAGACTTGGCAAAGGAGGTGACTATGAGTGTGCCTTTAGGGATGAATGGGATTGGGTCAGATGGAGGAGGCTGGGAAGGGGAGGAGGCAGAGAGAATAAATAGCATGTGCAAAGGCTTGAAGGTGTGAAAGTAAATGGAGGTGTTTGAGGAATGTGAGTAGTTGGGTGTGACGTAAGAGCTAGAGTTTTGATGGGAGCAGATGATACTGTAAAGGACCCAGAGTCCAGCTTAGAAAGGTTCCTTTATGGCTTTATTCCATAGGCAGTGGGGGAGTCAATCATTGAAAGTTTTTAAAAAGCAACAGTTGGGGTGCATATGAGAGGCAACCAATCAATATTTCACATCTCACATTGATATTTCTTTTTAAAAAATATTTGTTTATTTTTTAGAGAGAGGGGAAGGGAAGGAGAGAGAGGTAGAGAAACATCAGTGTGTGGTTGCCGCTCACCCACCCGCTACTGGGGACCTGGCCCGCAACCCAGGCATGTGCCCTGATTGGGAATTGAACTGGTAACTCTTTAGTTTGCAGGTCCCTGCTCAATCCACTGAGGCACATCAGCCAGGGTTCACATTGATATTTCCCTCTCCCTCACTTTCTCCCTCCCTTGCCTTCTCTCTAAAACTAAATACATGTATAAATAAATCTTTTGAAAAAGTAACAATTAGTATGCCAATTTTATTAATTCATGTTAGAGGACATACCCGTCCAGTGATTGGAATGCTTGCATCGCTGTCTGGGGCACCCTTTCCCTTGTACCCAAGTGCTTATGAAGCTAGTAATCTGATGGTTGGTTGGTAAACATGTAAAAAAAGCAAACACAGGTGCATTGTTTTGAGGACTGTTTCATTCAGATGATGATATGGACCAGTCACAAAGTTTCCCTTTCTGTAGGTTGAGATCCTTATGAACGCCAGTGGAAACTAAGAAGGAACAGTCAGAGAAACAAGACCTGACTTTTCCTAAGATAGAGACAACCTCTACTGAAGAAGCAGGCCACATATGGGCATAGATTTAGGTTTTAAAGAGGAGATTAAAAAAAAACAAAACCATTCTGGGTTTATGGTGGTTGGTTAAGCAGAAGGTGTAATACGTAAATTGGTTCAGGTGGAATTAGACTTTGTTTTCACAAAGCCCTAAAGACTGAAGAGTCTTTCCATGCCAGGCTGGATTAGGAATAAAAGAGAACATTCACATTTCAACACTGGTAACATGGACTATCTGGTACCTAAAAACTTAACAGTTTTCACCAGGTGTCATGGGTTATATGAGGGTAATTAGGACTGCTTTTTGTTCATCATACCCCTGAAAAGAAATTACAAAACTTACTGCATAGTGAATTAGGAGTGAAGAGTCGGCATGTTATTAACATACGAAAACAGCAAGGCAGCAGAAAGAGAATAGCCTTTGAATTTCTTTGGTCTTATGCTCCAGTTCCTAGTTCTGCCACTTAATTTGTGCTGTGTGACCTTGGAAATTTGCTTAACTTCTGATCTTTGGGTTTCTCGTCTATTAAAATGGGGATGGATAATACTAACTCCTTGGCATTCATGAGAGTATGAGTGAGCTGCTGGCATGTATTAGGCCATTGTGTTTAGAAAAACCTTCATTTATATAATACTGTGTATTTTATAAAGCAGTTTTCTATTCACTGTCTTATTTGATCTTTATAATAGCCAATAAGGAAGGTATTCACATGAGTCAATTTAGACAGAGAGACTTAAATTATTTGCAAGTCATTTGCAAGAGCCAGGATCCAGACTTCTAGATGAAGATTTTACATTGTATCAGAGAAGCAAGTTTTAAATTCAGAGCAGTGACTTAAGTGAGAAAATTGTGAAAATACTTGGTTAGTATCATATTAGTTTTTAGTCTCTCAACTGTAAGTTACACACCTTATGTGGCCTGCATTTCCAAATCTGTGAACTGTGGAGAATATGTTTTCCTCTATTGGAGAGGTTTCACGGTATATAAATCACTTTGAAATTCTTATACAAAAGCAATGTAGTGCAAAGTGATAAAATTTTGTTAACACACTGGTTGGAAAATATAGGCTGAGGATTTGGTATTGTTTACCTAAGTGATACTCTGATGCAATGTCTTGATTAAATGTAGACTTAGTTTTTGAGTTCCTTTCTAGAACACAACTCTTGAATTGGAGTGGATGGCTTCTAGACAGAACAATTTCTAGACAGAACAATAGAGTAATTGCTACTTCTGGACACGGACAATGTTAATTCCGAAAGTGAATCAGGTCCGTCTGCTGGGAAGTCACAAGCTTTGGCCCCGGTAATGCTGTTGAAATCATAAAATGTGTGTGTGTGCTAACAGTGCTAATGAGAGCTACTGCTTTTTCTTGGGCTTGCTTGGCAGTTGACATAATACAAGTCAAAGAATGAATCAGCTGAAGGCTTATTGTCCTGGTATTTAGTGCCAATTTCAGTTTTTAGAGCTCATGGTAGAAAGAATACTTAAGAGTATATATTTGGGAACAGAAACATCCCAAGATCAAAAATTACAAGTAAACAATTATGGGTTGCAAAATGAGTTTATTGTGTTTTCTCAATGGTCTTGAAAACACCCAGGCTTTCCTCCTTTTACTAAATAAGGTTGGCCCTTTCAGCTTCTGGTAATTATATGTTGAGCCACGTGTAAGTAGCTTGTGTGGTGTGCTAAAGCTCCTGCTTTTGCTCTTCATGGTTTTGACTGGAATTTAAGCCTGTGTTGTCTTGCTTCTACCAGCAGCGTTTAGTAATTTCCTGGCCTGGAGGAGCCCTTTCAGGCCTATTGACTTGGCTTAAAATATCTAAGAATGTTTAGTCCACCTCTTTTTGTTACTTCTAATAAAATACTATTTTTCCTTCCAGAGCTTCCCAGTTCCTGGAATAAATTATAATGAGTCTCTGATTCTGTGTCTCCAGCTTTTAGGTCATTCCATAATTTGACTTGCTTTGCATACCTAACTATGTCAATTTGTTAGTGCCTAGCCACAGCTCTCTGCTGCCTTTGGGCAGGTCTGAGTGTAATCCTTTCCCTCCAGGTCCTCATACCTGGCTCTTTGCTTTTTTATTCTCTCTTCTTGGAACCCACCCTCCCTCCCTCCCTCCCTTCCTTCCACCCTCCCTCCCTTCCTTCCACCCATCCACCCTCCCTCCCTCCCTCCCTCCCTCCCTTCCTTCCTTCCTTCTTTCCTTTTTTCTTTCTCTCTCTCTCTTCAAATCTTCTCTCTCTCTCTCTCCTCCTCTCTCATATTAAAGCTAAGCATAAGACTTGCATCCTCTATGTAGCTTTCTTCCATTGCTCTATCAGACATTGATTTCTCCCTTCTCTGATCTCTTATGTCTACTTCTCAATTAGTCTCTTAATTATATATTGCTCCATATTATTCTTGCCTCATGTTTTTAAGAATTGTTACCCTAATGAGCTTTTATGTGCTTATCATGTGGGGACTTCTTTTTTTTATTCAATTTATTGGAGTGCTGCTGGTCAACCAAATTATACAGGTTTCAGGTGCACATTTCTACAACACATCATCTGTACACTGTATTGTGTGTTCACGACCCCAAGTCAGGTCTCCGTCCATCACCATTTATCTCTGCTATGTGGGGACTGTCTGTATTTCTTTTGAATGTGGTTGATTGGTAGGGAATTTGTCTCAGGAGGAGGGGCAATCATATCAGCACTTTCAAGTTATGTTTTAAAATAACCTTTTCATATAATAAAAGTATATGTTTAATGTAGAAAATTGTAAAAAGTACAGGGAAGTATAGAGCTTTAAATAATATGCCTTCCCTAGCAGGGAGGAGGATGGAGAGTTAAGCAGACCAACATAGACTGCTCTCCCTGGAGAGAACAGAGTTCTCAGGGGTACGCCCTTTTTGGCCAGCCCGGGATCTGATACCCTGTGCTTTTTTTCTTCTGCATGACTATGTGTCAGTATCAGGGATGTGCCAGTTATCAGAGATGATTTGGGTCATCGCCTAGGATAAGTTAATTGGTCATTCAACATCTTTCTTTTGGGCAAGGGCTTTGCCAGCTGTACAGCTGAATTCCCTCCTACCATAGCAAATTTCTATCATGATTTTTATTCAGAAAGGTGGATGTTGATGAAAAGAATGAGCTTGCTTGACGTGTCTTTTGGAGTTTTCAATCCACAGGAGCATGTTGGCTTGAGATCTGTGGGGAGGGATTTTTATTTTTGGCTGTGCTTTTTATTTTCAGTCAGTCAACAACAATGAAATAAGCTCACTTTTGTACACTGTATTCCACTAGTACCTAGAAGCAGATACAGTGTAGGGGACCATGGTGGGGGGGGGGGTTGGGTGGGTCACTTAGAAGCATTGAGAGAATGCTGTTAAGAAGGAGAGAAAGTCGTGGATGTTAGCATGAGGAACCTCAGTTTTATACTATGGGCAGGATTAATGTCCTGGTTGTGTAAATGATGGATGAGAGTGGAGACCTACTCTCTAGGAGGCCACAGTTGTAATTGAGTCGTGAGGTTAGGTTAAGAGATAGCTGGTAAAGAGGTGAGAGCTATATTTGAGAGGCATTTTGGGCTTGTACAGGGACTTCAGTTTAGTTAATAACATTGCTAACTCTTTCCTAGAAGATTTTGACTTAAAAAATAACTATTGCTCATGGCTTCTCTAAAACAGAGTCTCCTTCTTATATTAAAATCTTTTAAAGATTTTACTCCATTTTGAACTTGATAGGGCTATGTATTTGAACCTATGACTGCTCATTTAAATCAGCAATGCCTAGCACCCTAGAATACCTATTCTATCTATCCTGACCACTCTGAACAGCCTTCATTGTATGCTTCTAGGAATACCTGCCAAGAATTGCATAAGAAATCCTTCTCCCTCTTACACACACACATACACACACGCGCAAGAAATCCTCTTAAATCTGCTTTAAAATATTTGGTTATATCTTGAATTGCTAATCTCCCAGGGTGTCAGGGGGCCTGTTTGGAGGATTAATTCATGTAATTAATAAACATTTATCAAATGTCTCTTCTGAAGCAGGCAGTAGGTGAAGGGCTGAGGAAACAAAGATGTTGTTTTCAGTCTCTATGATGTTACAGTTTAATGGGGGAAACATATTAGTAAACAGACAATTACCATCCATGGTAGGGAATGCTATTTTATAGGTAAATGATGGTGCTTTGTAAAGAGAAGTACCCACTATAGCCAGTGTGGGAACAGGTCAGGGGAGGCATCCAAGAAGGAATGACTGATCCGTCATCTAAAGAATTTGGGACTCTGGGCAAAAAGTTCAGGTAAAGGGCATTTGGGGCAGCATGAACAGAAGTAAGGGGATGAGAGAGCTTGAGGAGAGGGAATATGGGCTGTTAGTAAGGTTGGAGTGTCGGCTGTAAGGGAAGGAGAAAAATGAATTAGGAAAAGTGAACAGGACTAAAATGTTGATGATTTAGTGTGTCGTACTGTATAGAGTTTGGACTTTATCCTACAGGCTTTTAGGAACCATTGAAGGGTCTTAGGTGAGAAAGGCTATGATTAGATTTACGTTTTAGAAATATTTCCCCTCTGGCAGCAGTGTGAAAGAGGATTTAAGAGGATCGGGTCTAGTGACAGGAAACTGTTACAGTAATTTAGGCAGGGGGTGATTAGAGATTAAGCTAAGGTTTGTAGAAGTATTACTGTAGTAAAGTGGGCAAATCAAGAAATTTTAAGGGGTAAATTAATGTGTTTTGTTGACTAATTGATGTCTGTTGAGGGGAGAGGGAAGAACCTTGGATGACTTGCTGGTTTCTGTCTTGTATTTCTGTGTGGGTGGGTGGTATCGTTAACTAAAATAGGGAGTATAAGAGAAGGAAGGTTGTTTGCATCGACATGGTGACAGTGCTGGTGCTGGGAAAGACACAGAGTTCAGTTTTCGTTGTGTTGTGGCCCAGGTTTCTGTGGGGTGCTTGCTAGAGGTGCCCAGCAGGTCGGTGGTTGTATTGCTTGTGAAGCTCAGAGAGCTGTAGATGAGGCAGCCATCAACTCATCGAATCGAAACCACAGGAGTGGACAAGAAGATTGCTTTGGAGTGTGTGTACAGTGAGAAGAGGTTTGAATCAAAAAACTCTGGGGGACTCTAGCGTGTGAGTGGTTTTGGGAGCAGAGGAAGAGTAGCTCTTAAAGGAAATTGTCCATCAAAAATTGTTCATCAAAATTGTCCATTAAAAATTTGGCCAGAGATGTAGGAGAAACAGGAAGAAGTGAGTTCAAGAAGGACTCACTTGTGGTATGCCACACAATGTCAGATTATTTCAGAGATCCAGCAAGAGGAGGACTTCAGGCTCTAACATAAAGATCACCTTTATGGCAGCATTTTCAGTAGAGCTGTGGGAAGTGCATCCAGAGAGCAGTGGGTTGGGAGTGAATGAGAAGTGCAGAAGTGGAGTCAGGGAGTTTTGAAACCTGGACTTTGAAGGAACAGAGAAGAAGGAAGCATTATATAGAGGGAATGTAGGGTGGGGAGAATTTTGTTTGTTTATTGTAATGGAGAGACTTAAGTGTATTTAAGTGCTGTTTGGAAAGAATCAGTAGAGAAGGGGAGATATAATAAAAGTTAAAGAAGGGAGAAAATAATTGATGGGAACATGTGATCAAGAGTTTAGAAAAATGTGTCTGATGAGAAAAAAGGAGGAAGACAAGAATGCAGGTGGTAAAGTTGGTTGATTAGAGGCATAGGAACATGAGGGAATGTCCCCCCATGTTCTTTCTATGGCTGTTATTCTTTCTATGAAATTGGAAGGGAAGCTATCTGCTGAGAGTAGGGGCTGTGTCTGTGCGTGTGCACACATGTACATACATGCACATTCTTTCCCTTTAGCACCCGAAGCACTTAACCACCTGGTTGTAGATCCAGGATCAGTTTTCCAGCATACATTTCATGGAGGAATAAAGGGTCCTTGTAAAAAGTGTAACATCTGCCTGATTGTTCTCTCACTTCTCATTTCTCTGGTATCTCTGGCCTCTCCCAGCAAAACTGTAACCTCCTTCAGTGCAGGAAACATTTATATAACTTTTACATCCCCTTATAGTATTTACTGAAGTGCAGGGCAGAAATTCTTATCTATTTGTTGACTGAATATAGTTTGTGGTCAGTGTATCTTGACCTGACTTAGAAGAGGCCTTTCTCACCAGTGATTTTTAATCCTCATCTCAGTATCTGATATGGAGAATGCAGGATTCATTGCCTTGAGTGTGAACTCTAGACTTAGCTTCACTTACTCTTCCCAGGGTAGTTGAGGTTAAAAACATTTGTGCTTTTCATGAAGACTGTGGGATTGGTATTCCCTATAATATTTGGACCAGGCTTTTGAAGGTCCAGGTTCTTTGCAAGACTAGACAGAGTGGCTATTGTGGAAGACACAGCCTCCTTCATGTATATTTTGGCAGACAGGCAGTGAACGAAGTGTGTTTGTTCTCATGACTTGACCCTCCCCACCTGAACAGGTTCAATATAATCACTGCCTTTCAGATTATGATAGTGTCCTTCAGAGTTTATCTGACCTTTATATCTTAAAAAGAGTTTTAGTTACCCTTTCCTTTGTCCTCTGCTTGCTTGGTGTTTTCACCCCTGGTCTATCTAGTGTAGAGGATATTTCCTAATGTATTAGGTTGAATTCAGAACTGACTTAGGTCTTACTCCTTTTGGAACACTCTGCAGACTTTGGTTGTTAACTGACATGTTCCCTGCAGTGTGGCTTGTTTTCTGCTCCTTGTTTTGTAAATTTGGACTCTGTATCAGATAAATTTGACATGAGTCACTTCAGGGAGTGGAAGGTGTGTCTCCACTAATTTGGAGAATCTTTGATCTTGTTTCAGTCACTTGTTTGGCTTATCTGGTACAGTTTCTCTCTACGTCCTATAAGAGGGGTGTGTGTGTGTACACACACACTTATGTGTCCCTTGCCTCTGGTTTCACGTATTGCAGTGGATGGTCTACTCCAGAGGCTGACATTTTGCATGTATAGACTCCCTCCACTATCCTTGTCATCACCATCAGCAAAATGCCTGTATGGTGAGCCTCTTTGAATGTAGTACAGTATCTAACACTGAATAAATAGAGTTCATAAACCCTCTGACTGCCCTCTAGGAGTTTTCAGTATACAGTAGACATTACAAATGACAAAAGCGATAAAGAATGTGTAAGGGGGATGTAAGGGGTTGAACAAATAGTAGATGGTCACTTCTTATTTAGCTATCAATAGCTATCTTTAGCTTTTCACAGCAGAAGATATCCTGAAAAGAGACTTAGTCCAGAGAAAAGGGGGATTGACAGAGACAAGATCATGTTTGTTTCAGTGAGGATGGCAGGGGGTAGGTGCCGTCTGTGGCTCTTTGGTGTCAAGCATGTTCTCTGTAATGTCCTTTCTAGTCATATAGGATCTTATTGCTATGTTCTTTTTCCACGTGGGCAGGATAGGATCTCAATTGGCAGGGGTGGGGCTTCACTGTCCTGGGACCTGTGGCTGAAGTGGTAGGCAGGGAGACACCTGGAAGACTTGGGTCCTCTGGTACAGTGTCTTTGTCATGTGAGGAGAAACATCCCAGACCTACTGCAACATGCTTGTATTCACAAACATCACACATGAGCCATGAGGTAGTGTTGAATTGGAAAGTTGGTCTGGCCTGGTCTGGGGCACCTTGAGGGGGTAAACATGTAGGGCCCGTCCCAGGCTCTGTTGGTTAGTTCCCAAATGGAAAACATGGACCAGACTAGTTTAGTTGGGGTGCTTTGAGAGTCTCACGTCTTTCAGAGGGCAGGTTCATTTTTTAAAAAAGATTTTATTTGTTTGTTTGTTTATATTTCCAGAGAAGGGAAGGGTGGGAAAGACAGAAGGAAAGAAACATTGATGGACTGCCTCTCACACACCCCCAACATGGAACCTGGCCTGTAACCCAGGCATGTGCCCTGACCAGGAATCGAACTGGCAACCTCTTGGTTTGCAGGCCAGCACTCCACCCACTGAGCCACACCAGCCAGGGCAGGTTCATTGTTTTTATTGCTGTTATTGTTAGTATAATAACAATATTAATGTAATACTGCCTTTATTAGGACGAATGAGGATCTGCCAGGGCCTGGAATTTCCCTTGACCCTCCCTGTGGGAGAGAGAGATAGAGGGAGCGTTAGATTCCCAGCTCTCCGGCCTCCTCTCTCTGATCATCCTGTGGGTGGCTCCTACGAAGGGGTGAGGCAGTGGAGGCCCTGGCATGAATATACTTCTGAGAAGGGAAAAGAGGCAATAACTAGCACAGGTGGTGTGTTAATAAGAGATGATAGGTATGGGGTTAATATTAAGGGGCTAATAAAGGCAGAAAATACTTGTTGCTGTCATTAGCTGCTCTCCTTTGCCTTTGTCTGTGTATGTTGTATAGGAGCAGTGCTGAAAACCCCTGCATTCTTTTTCTTTCCTTCCTCTTTCTTTTCTTGATTACCTTTCATTTTCTTGTAAGGATGTGTAATACCTCAACAGATAGGCTTGTGATGATACGGAAAATTAAATAAATAAAAGTTCCATAGATTGGAAAACTATGTAGTGATTTGATTATGGTCTTTAAGTATTACAAGTGTTTTTCTTGCAATTCCTTTCCTCATAAACCAAAACTGCCTTGTAGCATTTCTCATGGTTTTTGTTACTTAAATTTTTGTGTATATCTGTCTGAACTTCCCAAACTAATTGTGATCTTGTTGAGAGTGTACGTGGTGTCACATTTAGATGAACATGATATCATTCATGAATTGAACCACTTTGCAGATGGTTGGTGGTTGTTAGATTTCTTTGTATTTTCTGTAACTTCCAGTAACCTTCACAATTGGGTTTACCATGTGATTGACCCACACACATCTCAAACTTGGCAAGTCCAACATGGGAGTCATTGTCCCCCTCCCTGCTCCCAGAATGCCTTCCTCATCCATCCAGAAATCTTTTTATTCTCCTTCTCCTCCTTTTCTTGGCTACATCTCACTTTCTGAGTTCTGAAGATGTATGCTGCTTGAAGCCTCAGTGGTCCCCATTGCCTATGCACTGAAGACCATGTGTGCAACACAGTTCATGATGGTCTAATCCTGCCCACTTCTATAACCTCATTTTTCTTGCATATTTTACTTTGTCAGGATGCAGCTATGTTCAGCTTTCTTAGCATGCCTGGCTGGGGACTATCTCTGTGTGTCCGTGTTGTTCCCTCTCTCTGCCTGGAATTCCTTTCACTTGTTAACTTCACTTGCCAGCAAATTCCAGTTTACTCTTCAGACATTGTTACTGTTGGTAAGCCTTTCCTTACCCTCCCTTCTCATGGTTAATCTTTTTCCTCCCTGCTACTGCTGTACGTTATGTATTCTTCTAATGTGCACATCTAGAGGGTTGTGGTTTGGTTGGTTATGTGGTTATCTCCTTTCCACACTTTGTTTTCTAGCCTTAGCCCAGTGCTTATCACATACAGGTGGCTGGGGAGATGTTAGATGAGTGAAGGCTGTGCACACAGATTTGTTATAAATGTTGTTCACTGCACGAAATCGATCAAAATAATAAGGAAGAGGCTGTAGCATAAAATAATAGTAAGAAATCAGTAAGCCTAAGGGTAATAACAATAGATTGTTAGGATGGTATGTCATTTTTGCTCTCGAAGAATTTCTAGAAGAAAATAGAGCACCCTCATGGATAGATTAATTCTTCATTGGCCAAAGAGAGGAAAGTGAACCAGATGTTCTTCTGAGGATCCCTTTAAGTCTCTGACTCTGATCTGAATATGTGGCTAGGATTCAGTATGAGATGCTTCTGTGCTAAGTGCTTTGTGTATACTAAATATGTAATCTATTCTTTTCAGGAGCTGAAGGCCAAAGTGTTACAATCAGAGAATTGTATGTGTAGAATATAATAAAATCCTCTTATTATGATCTTTTAATTCTCATCTTATGGAATTTTAAATCTATATAAGCCCCTAAACTCTGTTTCTACAGCTCGCTTTCCTTTTTGGAATTTTTCTTTTTTAAAGATTTTATTTATTTATTTTTAGATAGAGGGGGAAGGGTGGGAGAAAGAGGGAGAGAAACATCAATGTGTGGTTGCCTCTCACAGGTCCCCTACTAGGGACCTGGCTTGCAACCCAGGCATGTGCCCTGACTGGGAATCAAATCAGAGACCCTTTGGTTCGCAGGCTGGTGCTCAATCCACTGAGCCACACCATCCGGGGTCCTTTTGGAATGTTTTAATTTTACTTCACCTTACTTCTGGAACTCCCTGTTATCATTTCACGGTTACTTACTTTATTGTCTGATTTTCTCCCAACTAAATGGAAAACTCCTTGAGAGTGAGATGTTTATTTGTTTATTGACTTTTGTTTCCCTTGCAACCAGAAGAATGTCTGGTATATAGTAGGTGCTCAATATTTGTTGAATGAATGCACTAGAAATGATCGATTCAGTTCACTCTTATTCGTTATAATGCGGCATGGGAAAATGTAATAACTTGTTCAAGGTCATATAACTGGTTCATGTTTAAGCCAGATCCCCTCACCAGATGAGTAGTGTATTTTTAAAAAAGATTTGTGTTTATTTTTAGGGAGAGGGGAAGGGAGGGAGAAAGAGAGGAAGAGAAACATCAATGTGTGAGAGAAACAGCAATTGATTGCCCCTCATATACACCCAGATTGGTGACCTTTTGCTTTGAAGGACAGTGCCCAACCAACTTAGCCACACAGGCTAGGGAGAGTGGTGTGTGTGTGTGTGTGTGTGTGTGTGTGTTTAATGAAACCATAGTTAATAACAGTTCCTTTATGTAATTTGATACTGATGTGTGTTATGGGCTTAACTGTGCATTGCTGTGATCAGGGGTTAGAGGGGAGGAAAAGGGAATAAACTATTATGTATTGAGCCCTAACTAAATGCCAGGCACTTTATTTCATTTAATTACCACAAATGACATCCTGTGACAGTCCAGTGACATTGGTAAGTTATGAGGGAACTGAGGCTTAAGGAACTTAAATAATTTTCCTGAGGTCACACAGCTAGCACTTAACTGGGTTGTGAACTCAGGACTGATTAACTCCACTTGGTAATAGGCCCTCTTACCTTAAGTACAATATAATTTTTGAATTTGTGGTCTGATTTGCTTTAAGATTTTCAAGTCAGACTACTCTTGAAAATGGTCTGGTTTGAACTATTCAAGTAGAATTGCAGAAATTGTTTACTGACAACCCCATGGGCAGTGGGAGCTGTGGTAATAGAAGTCTTTAGGGCTTTGGAGTCCAAGGACAATCCTGTGCTGTGGGTAGTGCTCTATACCCCCACTCAGTTACATCACATATAATTCAATTTCAGACTTCCTTTTCAACCCAGACATCCAGGACACCTATAAAAAGGTGACTATGTCACAGTCTTGTGCAGTGCAACCACTTCTGAGTGTGTCAGGTGGTACTCAAGCACAGAGACAATGCCTAAAATGTAGGACAGGTAGGCAGGAGAGGACTGAACCCAATTGAAACTAGCTGTTTCTGTAGTAAGTAGGCAGACCGTAATTACCTGTGTTGCTCAGAGACCTGAGCTAAGAGTGCAGGTGGGGAGAGGTCACACCCATTATCTTCAGTAAAATGATGGGAGTAAATAACCCTTAGTTTCTAATGTACTCCAGAAATAGTTGCTTACCATTTGGAGTCACAGTGGTGATATGGACATGTAGTTTGCTCCTTGTCACCCCAAATCTTCCAAGCATAAGGATAACATTATTTTCAATAAGAAATTCCCTTAGGTACTACAGCCATTCATTTTGAATTTCTTGTTTAGCTTCCTCTCAGGTAGCTTTGTGTAGGCTACCTTAGAAAGGAGAATGGAGATTGAGCAGAGGTGGCCCCTGAGGGGAGAGGGAGGATTAGTAAAAGTGCCAGAGAAACAAAAGGCTTAATTAGGAGGCTTTTCTGTGTTGGGAATTAAGATTGTTTCCATTAGCTGATTGTCGAGATGGGGGTAGAGAACCAGGAGGAGGAGGAGTTGTAATGAGAAGCAGAATAGTTAGGCACTCAGCAGTGATGTGGTGGTCCCAGCTCCAGCAGCACCTGGGAACTTTTTAGAAATGCAGAATGTCAGGCTCCACTCCAGACCTTCTCAGTTTTCATTTTAGCAGGATTCCCAGTTGGTGATTGAGTGGTTCTGTGCAAGGAGCTTTGGAGCGTGATTGATCTGGGATTGAAACCTGGTTTGGCCAAGCTGTGTGACCTTGGATAAATTATTTAACCTCTCTGTGTCTCAGTTTCTTATCTGCAGAATAGGGGAACTCTACCTCTTAGGGCTGTTGGGGAGAGTAAATGAAATATTGGTGAGTTTTGCAATTGGTGGTATCTTAGATTTAATAAGATTTAGTAATGTCTGTAATGTACCAAATACTTAATCTGGCACTGAGTAAATAAATACTCAGTAAATTCTATTACTAATAAATAAATTAGGCAAATTTATATGAAGAGCCTTTCTATATTTCTCTTTCTGTCTCTCAGTGATTGTATTTGTTTGCAATTTTATAAATCTGTAGTCAGCATGTGTATACTTTTTGGTGTTTGTTTAGCACTATTTAATAGTAGTAGTTGTAGCAGCAGTTAACAAATATTGTACTTATTGCTGTGCTGGATACTATTTTAAGTACTTTATGTTTGTATTAATTTATTCAGTCCTTAGAGCAACCATATGAAAATTATGTCCATTTTCAGATGAGGAGACAGAACAGAGAGGTTAAGTAACTTGCCAAAGATCACAAAGCCAGTAAATGGCAGAGGCAAGATTTGAATTAAGCAGTCCGAGTCTAGTGTCTGTGCTTTCTATTTTCATGTATTGCTGTTGTTCTCACACTTACGTGTTGTAAGGAAATCAGGAGACTTGCATTGGATATCTGATTCTGCCACTAACTTATTTGGTTAAGTCACTTTACTTCTTTGAGACAGTTTTCTTACTGTAAAAATGGGAAGAGGAATTAGACAAGATTTATGAAGTCTCTTCATTGATTCATTCAATACATACTGACTGAAATAAAAAAAAGTTAGAAAATTATATCTAGGGAATTGGTTCAAAAGTACTTGTTTAAGCAGGTTGGTGTGGATTAGAAAAAGGGGTTTAAATCTTGGCTCAGCTACTTCCTGGCTCTATTATGTTGGGCAACTTAACCTTTCTAAACATCGATTTCCTCATTAGTAATGGAGAGAATAGCTCTTACCTTGCCAGGGATGTTGTGAAGTTTGATTAAGATAATGTGTATTAGCACCTAGCATATGTGAGGCATACAGTGGATGCTCAGTATACATGAGTTCTTTTTCCTTCTATCTGTTCATCCAGGAATAGTTAGGGAAGCATACCAGATTCAAAAGGAGTAAGAATCTATTTTGGTCCTAATGTCTTTTTTCCATAATGGTATTCTCTGTTTGGAGATTAGAATTTGTAGAGAAGTGTGCATATATAGTCAGATCCTGTCATTTTTAAGTAACCCACCCTTTGATTTTAAATTAAAATTTCTATTGAAAATACATAGTTTATAGTATGATGAAGATGGTGTATTCGTTTCCTGGGGCTGCCATAACAAATCACCACAAATTTGGGTGGCTCAAACAACAGAAATTGACTGTTTACAGTCCTGGAGGCTAGATGTTTGAAGTCAAGGTGCAGCAGGATTGGTTCCTTCTGACAGCTCTGAAGGAGAACCTGTTCCAGACCTCTTCACTAGCTTCTGATGGCTGCAGGCTGATAGATGGTGTTCTCTCTGTGCCTATACATCATTTGTGTGTGTTTGTGTTCAAATTTCTTCTTTTTACAAGGACACCGATTTTATATTGGGTGAGGGTATACCCTAATGACCTCATCCTCACTTGATTATTTGTAAAGGCCCTATTTCCAAATAAAGTCACATTCATGGATGTCAGAGGTTGGGACTTCACCATTTTTAGGGGACACAGTTTGACCTATAACAGATGGTTTGGTTACTTTCTAACCTGGAGAAAAGAGCAAATATGAAATTAACTTTTGCTAGTCTCTTAAGATTTCTTACTGTGATTCTCTTGGGGATATAGGAAGAATCCAAGTTCACCCCTTTGTCCTGCTAATTCTATACTTAGGTTTTGGCAGCATTTAGGAAAGAAAGCCAAGATGGGCCTGGTTTGTAACTGAATGGGAGATGTCTCCCTTTTATGGACTTAGTGGATTAATAAAAATAATAGTAATAATAATAGTACTCATTAGTTGAGGTTTTACTATGTGCCAGGGACTGTGTTAAGCGTGTTATATACGTTAGCCCATTTCATTCTCATCAGAACCCCATAAAATAGACCTTACTATTTTCATCAGTTTACAGAGGAAAAAAGTGAGGCTTAGTGGGTGAGATAAATTGTCCAAGGTCACACCTAGTAAATGTCAGAGCAGGCATTCAAATGTAGGTCTGTGAGACTACAGAGCTTCAGCTCTTACCCATGGTATTATACTTTCCTTTCTCTTCCTTGAATAGAGCTGTCTGGCCCAAGTCTTCTTCTTTTCTCTGATAACTCCTAGTTCTGGAATTATGCCGACTGAGGGGGTCAAGGAAGTGACCTTTACTTGAATTCGTGTAAGTTCTTATTGTTTTTGAGTGGGAAAGGGAGTGTGACTTCAGTTGGCACTTTTTACCCCGTGATTTAAGCCTTGCCAAGGGGCCCTAGTTAGGTATGGGACATCGTGAGTTTCTTTAAAACAAAAAAATACTGTTTCAGAACTGAAGGAGAAAAAGTGTAGGCCTATTATGATTACCTAACTTTAATATTATTTATTACTACTATTATTACAGAATCATATGCTCATTGTAATAAATTTAAGCAGTACAAGGAAAAATTTATTTTCTGTAGTCTTTCTCCATCTAGTCCCCACTGGTTAGGGTAACCAGTCAGTGTTCGAGGGTTAGCTTGTATTCTTCCAGTTTTTTTGTTGCCAAACTTACTGTACTTCGAACCTGCTCCTCCCTTGCCCTCCTTTACTCCTTCACGTTGGTTATGTCTTCTCTTGTCTCAAAGCCTGACCTCTTTTTATTTACTTGTTTTTCCTGAAGGTGACATTCACCTACATGGCTTGTGAAAAGCAGTTTTTCATTGTGAAAGGCCATCTGGGAGAGAGAGGCTGTAGATTATGTGCCAGTATAACATAAAGGCAAAATTTCTTGGTAGAATACATGGCCCTCCACATCCTGGCTCCTCACTACATTTCTTGCCTTAGAAACCGTAATTCTTTGCTGTACTTGTGCCCCTCTGCACACAGTTTACTCACACTCCAGACTGTTTCTTGTCCATGTGCCTTGCTCACATTACTGCCCCTGTCCTAAAAGTCCTCCTAAACCTACTGTATTGAAAAATTTATCCTTCCAGATGCACTCCACATGTTTTTAAAGATGACTTTTGAGCTCTTTTAAGTGAATGAATTAACCACTCTCTTCTCTCCTTTAATATCTCATGCATACATAATTTATTTTTATCATACTGTTTATTTTAATTGAAATATTTTTGTATGTTTTTGTTATGCTTATTAAGTCAGTAACCTCATGATTATTGTTTTATATAGACAGTACTCATTTAGATTTACCAAATATTTACCTTTTAAAAAATTTTATTGATTTATTTTTAGAGACAGGAAGAGAGGGAAGAAGAGAGGGAGAGAAACAGCGATCGGTTGCTTCTCACATGCCCCCAACTGGGGACCTGGCCCACAACTCAGGCATGTGCCCTAACTGGGAATCGAACCGGCGACTTTTAAGTTTGCAAGCCAGTACTCAACTTACAGAGTTACACCAGCCAGGGCTTACCTTTTAAAAAAAGTTTCTTTTCCTTTCTCCTTGCATGTTCAGTCTTTCATTTGGGATAATTTTCTTTCTGCCTGAAAAACTATTTACGATATTCTATAATATAGTCTACTGGTGACAAATTCTTCATTCTTTTTTCTTCCTATCTATCTATCCATCTATTTCCATGGAGACATTTTATTCACATGCATGTATTACATCCCTGGAAAAAGAAATCTAGGATTTTCCATCTTGAGGGTTTTTGTCTTGCTTTTTCGTGGTTCATGATGCCTGCTGAGATTGTCAGTATAATGAAATCAAACTGATGGGATGGAAGCAGGTTGTTCTGCCATTTTTTTAGATCTTTGAGTTACACATCAAATCTGGGACCGATTACTTCACACTTGTTCACTCTGCCTGTGAGGTTCACAATTTTCTCAGCTCTGTGGTCATTAGTAATTTCAAATTGGCCAATGTAACCATGCTCCATCATCACCGTTAGAAACTGGACAATGACTTTGGAGCACAGCCTAATAAGAATCTGGCATTTGTCTCTTTGCAGTATTGTTATTCTTGAGAGCATCAGCCAGGACGTTCAAGCGCACCATTATGGTGGCACAGAAAGATGGTGGAAAGAGCAGTTCTTTTTATATTTTTGTTGCCATATCTTTGGCTTTCTTTTTGGCCTTTGTTTGGTAGTTAGGATTTGTGCCTTTGCTGGGGTGATCTCCTTTCCTGTAAAATCTTTCCCACCTCTGTTAGTGAAATCCTCCTGGTCTTTGGAGCTCAGCTCAAGTTCTCCCTCCCTTTCCCATTTGTACTTTGCAAACCATTCTAACCCCGTGATAACTCATTCTGCTTCTGAACTCATAGCATTAACTTCTGCCACTCAAAGTCAGTTGCCCTGTAATGTCTATTTTATTATTTGTTGTTTAACTTCCCACATATTTGTCCAATGAGATTATACTCCTGGTGCTCATAGATGATGATTTAGTCTTTGTTCTGCTCCTCATTTTGCCTAGCACAGTGCCCTACACTTAGCAGGTATTCACCAAAAGTTGATGCGATTGATTTTCTCAGTACTTGACACACCTTTAAAGATTAGGTGCTCAGAGTTGGGAGCCAGGGAGAACATTCCACTGATGACATCACCTTGGCTGCCTGTCTGGATGGGGCGTGCACCACGGAGAGGAGTGTTGGCAGATGAAATACTTGTGTAACAGGTTATGTTTCCTCCTCTAATGAATGGGATTCAGACTCCACATTGGAGAAGGGAGATAGTATGTGTAGGAGGAGGGCTGACAAGGGGATGGAAGGGAGGATGTGACATTGTTAGACATGGCGATGTGGCTTTATTAAAAACATAAATAAAGGATGGTGTAATACAGAGAGAAGCTTCTTGGAACCAGTAGGCTGATTAGACAAACCAGCTATTCTGGTGCAAACCAGTTATTAATTGCCATTTATTTTCTTTGCAGTATATCTGTACCACCCAACTACTTGCTTTATCATTAGGGGGAGTCTGGAGAAAGGGCTTGGTTTAGAATTAGGAAATCCAAGAGAGATGTAGAATAGTCAGAGTGGGGATAGGGATATTTCTTTCTCTTGTTTTTCTTATCAGCCCTATATGTGAGGGGTTACCAGGATCTCCTTGCATTTGTTACTAGGGGTTGTTACTGGAATGGTATAAAAACCTCTTATTTCTACCCCTACTATTTCCTTTTGTCCCATCTTGCTTTCCTCCTTCACTGGTGGCATCCTACCACATACACTAGATTGGTCATCTTTCCCATCTCTGAGGCCCAGGTGTGCATTGGACCACCCCGTTGTTAGTTGCCTAGACCTTGAGTGTAATTTCTCTGTCCTCCACTCTGCCTTCTCCAAGTGGTAGGGAGATAGAGGAAAGGTAATGGAGTATGATAGTTTTCAGTCTTCTGTGTTTCACTGGGCAGAATGTTTTGATTGCTCTATTTAGGGGTCTTGGGGCTTCCCAATATAAGGTTCTACTCTTTTGTTGAGTAATGTGGACTCAGAGAGTCTTCCCCCTGCCTCTGAAGGGGGAAGATGACTTTTAGACTTGATTTTCTCCCTCTATTAATGGATATCTCATTATCAGAAGATGAGAATTAATGTTGCTTTGAACAATTATAAATATAGCAAAACTTGTAATACAGTTATAATAATCGAACTTTTGGTTTTGAAAACACCTTTTAAAAAATACATTGTTTTTGGCTAAATGCCTCCCTACTTTTTGTGGGATGATTTTGCTGCATAGTAATCTGGAGGGAATGACAATACTACATGACTTTTTGTAGTCACTGAGCATTATGATGTTACTGAGACTGTCTTGGAGGAGAGAGTTTTGGTCCATGGAAATAATGTGGGTTTTTGGGTCTACTTCTTTCTCTCTTCCCACAAGTCTTCCTACATGTCCCATTATCTGGCTTTGGGAGGGATGCACAGTGGAAAAAGTGAGTATACTCATCTCATTGTTCAGGTCGTTTCCTAGGTGTGGTTCTGCAGAGCTTCCTCCAAGAGCTGACTCAAGAGTTCTCTTCCATTATGGCGGTGTTCTTGTTTTTACATGTCACACTAGTTAAACAGCCTTGGCATTTCAAGCAGTATCATTTGGGGGTATTAAGTCGGGATTGAAGAAAGAAAAACTATTTTCAGAGATTCCTTGAGAGAAAGGTTTATTTGATTGGACAAATCAAGTCTCCCTAGTGCCATGACTTGGGAACTAGAAAATTCTAAGTATGTATTCTTCCTCTTTGATGTCACCTACTCCTCTGAATAACAGTTATTTGTTTGTCTTTCTGTCCTCAAGACTCTGAGCATCTCAAGAGCTGGGGTAGCGTCTCATTCATCTTTATATCCCTGGTATGTAACACAGTGCCCAACTCAAGGTGTTTATAAATGTATGTTGAGTTGAATAGTGTAGGGAAACTTGAAGTGCATTGACTGCAGGTAGGTGTGTGTTTAGCGTAATTAAGTTGGGAGCTACTAAGTATAAAGAGGAGATAGAGATAAGATAGATAAAGGACTTTAAAGGACTTTTTGTAGACAGGACATAGAAGTTTTTATTGCCTAAGAATTTCTTGAGAAACAGTTGTTTACAGTCTTTTTTTTTTTAACATGGAAAAGCACATGGAAATTGTGTCCCATCTGATTAGCTAATGACTTTGGACAAGGCTTCTAGTCACTGTGACCTTTTTGTAGCGGGGAATACCTGCCTAGCCCTGTCAAATGGAGGGATTCAGCAAAGGGAGGGGATGGGGAAAGCAAGTTTTCAGCCCTGTTAGCCAGGCACTGTAGAAATATAAAGCTGTTATGATTGCTGCTGACAAATAAAGTCTCAGCCTCTTCTCTGCTTTGTATTCTGCACCCAGCCACAACTTCAGACTGGCTGGGGTGCAGACTTTAAATATTGGGGTCACCTGTAGCTGTTGGCAAACGTCCCTTGAAATTTATCCGAGTATTATGCAAACATTACTTTTGGCTCTTTTCCTTTTGTCCATGTGCTTTTGGTTGGCATTAGGGCATGAGGTGCCTTTATTTTTTCCCCCTTTAACTGGTAAATATCTACAGGCCCAGGCTTGGAAATTGTTACTTAGTGAGTGACTGAAGCCTGAGGGGAACTAAGCTTTGCACAGCCCCCTGCCTTGAGAAGGGAACAGTCATTTCCCTGAGCATGGCTTGGATCCTGATCAGCTGATTTCCTGTCTCTATATGGATGTGTTTCCTCTCCTTCCTTCTGAAAGAAATGGATATTTTTTCATTTCCTGTTTGATAGTGTATTTTCTGAGTACCAGGAGACACTTGCTGACTATAAATCATTTGGGGTGTGGGGGTAGGAAGGAAGCTGCTTTTATTTTCAGCAGAATGGTGTTCATTTGAGGAATTCAAAGCATGAACCCAAGCTTCCTTGTACCTCTGGGAAAGACATAAGACCTAAAGAGATTGCTTTGAATTTCTCTCCTACCTGATCTGTGGTGGTAGAACCCCGTCTCTCACTTTAGTCAGAAAGGCTTGGTCCCTCATGGGACCTACATGCTGTGTATTCTACTCTTGCTACATCCTCTAGTCAGCCCCTTTTGGTGCCTAAATCTACTGGGGAGCAACTGTTGGTTCCTGGTGGAAGTGACACCACCCTTGGAATGAAGCCTTGGTAGGATGCCCTTGGAATGGAGCCTTGGTAGGATGCCCCCTGAGCCCTGACTGAATGACACAGGCTGGGACCGGAATCTGGCTGTCCAGATTTCCTGCCCTCTGTCCTCACCGGCAGGCCCTTCAGCTTCCTCTCCTGGGGGTGGGGGGTGGAAAGGGGGTGAGGGGTGGGAGCCAGCTGGCTGGTAAGAAGTAGCTCCACCTGTGGTCCTGTACACCAGCTTCTGTTTTTCTAACCAGGATCTGTCTTCCCATTCAGACTGGCCTGTTCCTGATCCATCAGGAGTGGGAACAGAGAGTACTAGAAAAGAGAAGAGTGGGGAGGAGATCATTGTGATGCCCTTTGCTTCTAGTGGAGCTCTGCTTAGTGTTTGGAGAGCTGGGGTTTAATTTTGCAACACTAACTCTTAGATTTTCTTTCTTGACCTTGGAGAAGTACTTAAAATTCTTAAAAAAATCGGACATTGCTTGGTAGGTTAAAAGAACTCCATTTTTGGGTTTTATGGGTAATACAAACAGCTTTTCCTAGTTTGCTGGGGTTTTACATGGCTAGGTAGGTAAGTGGTGTGTTTGAAGTTCTTAGAGACTGTCACAGCCTTATAAGTGGGATTAGTGAGTATGCACCTCACTTGTAATAGTTCCATCATGCCCTGCTTAATGATAGGAGTATGTTCTGAGAAATGTGTCATTAGGAGATTTTCTCATTGTGTGAACATCACAGTGCACTTACACACACCTAGGCTAGATGGTATATAGTCTGTTGCTCTGAAGTTTCAAGCTATACACCATGTTACTGTGTAATACAACATGATATTAAATTAACCACAAGAGAAAATGATGGAGTAAGAGAGGTGGTAAACATGCAGTGCATGAGGCTGCTGCCAGCTTAATATGGTACAGTTTTACAGGAAACTATTTTTTTATAAGTAGAAAGAGTACACTCTAAACTAATGATAAAACATATAGTATATTAAATACATAAACCTGTAACATAGTCATTTATTATCAAGTATTATGTATTGTACACAATTGGAGGTGCTATATTTTGTACATGTGAGTAATGTTGTGCTACAATGTTACGAAGGCTACAACAGGAATTTTTCAGTTCTATTATAATCTTAAAGGACCACCATTGTATACACTGTCCATTGTTGAGGGAAATCTCCTTATGCAGTATGTGATTGTAAATTCTTTTATCTCTGTTGCCCTCCATGGACCCTCCTTGCTGCATGGGTTTTGTGGTTGTAGGTATTTTACATTATCAGATAATTTTCTCCTTTAGGATGAGAAGCAGCATTTTACAGTGGAAAGGGGGTAGGTGTTGGAATCCTGGGTCTGGTACTTATTGGGTCTGTGACCTTGGACAGTCACTTAACCTCTCTGAGCTATATGTGCTTTTTTAAATTCCTTTTTTGCAAAATGTTGGTATTAATAACTACCTTGGAGGGTGTTTGTAAAGGTCAAATGAATTAATATATGTGAAACACATTGCTTGGTGCATAGTAGGTATGCAATTGTAGCTTTTTTTAATCAGTAAGGGTCATAATAACAAGATTTTTTCACTGTGGTGAAATATACATAACATAAAATTTACCACTTCAACCATTTTTAACTGTTCAGTTCAGTGTTACTAAGTACATTTGCACTGTTGTGCACCCATGACCACTGTCCATTTTCAGAACTTTATCTTCCCAAACTTAAATTCCATACCCATGAAACAGTAAGTCCCCATTCCCCTCCCCCCAGCCCCTAACAAACATAATTCTACTTTTAGTCTTCATGAATTTAAATACTTCATATAAGTGGAATCAATATTTATTCTGACTTATTTCTCTTAGCATAATATCTTCAAGGTTTATTCATGTTTCAGAATTTTCTTCATTCATTCATTCAGTCCTCATCTGAGGACACTTTTCATTGTTGCTTTTAGTGAGAGAGGAAAGGGTGGGGGGGTGGGGAGGGAGAGTGTGAGAGAGAAACATGAAAACATTGGTTGGTTGCCTTCTCATATGCACCTGATTGGGGATTACAACTGTAACCTGGGCACGTGCCCTGAATGGGAATCGAACCTTTGACCTTTCTTTCGGTTTATGGGAGGATGCTTCAACCAATTGAGCCACACCAGCCAGGGTAGAATTTACTCCTTTTTAAGGATGGGTAATGTTCCTTTGTATGTATATACTGCATTTTGTTTATTCATTCTTTGACGGACAGTTGGATTGCTAACAATATGATTATTTTTAATAGTATTATTGGATTGATTCTCTATAGTTAGAGCTCCCAAAGCTGTGAGGAAGAGGATAAAGTGAAGGAAGAAACCATTGCTTGTGTGTTGTCTTCATCTCTCTAGGTTTTGGTTGTGGCATCTATTTTGAAAGGAACCTAACATATCATGGATCCACTGGAGCCCACAGAAGATCCAGGCTTGGCGAAAATCAATGGAAAAAACATTGTTTCCTAGCCTAATTTTTTCCAAGGATAGACTGCTTTGTAGTGCCTATAGCTTATCAGCCTTTCTGTCCTCTTGGTATGAATGGGAGGGACCTTTGCCGTTGTCACATATCTAGATTGTTTGTTTTACACAGGTCAGGGATTGAGGGGGAATTGTGTTATAGCCATGGGGTGGTGAGCACAATGAATGGCCAGCTACATATATACACATATATGTACATACATGCACGCACACACTCTAAAGACAGTTGCTATGATATAGAAGATACATGTTTTCTTTTGTTTTCTCTCAACCCAGCCCACCACCAGAGTAAGTCTCCCAAGGGGATTGAAGCATAAAAAACCTTATAGGGAAGGTACCTAGACAAGCTCTTGCAGTTTTTGCCAAAAGTCTGAAACAAGCTCTCTCTAGCTGTGACTTCTCTGCCTACCACAAGGCCTGAGTTAGACCTGGAGAAGTCAAAGAGCCCAGGCTTCTGCTTCCTGGGCTAATGCTGGACTTAGGGGATAGAGGCTGAAAAGGAGAGGCAGCCCCTCCAAACCCCTGGATCCCTATAAGTGGACTTTCCTATTTGTTTTTAGGGGTAAAGGGTAGTTTTATACTGATTCGTTCCCAGTCCTCTCTTTGTGCTTAAGGGGACTGAAGTGTCATTGGGTGGTTGTTTTTTTCCCCCTGTTGTGTCACGGATACGGGGACATATCCCCTCAGTGCACTTCCCCACCCAGATTGGCCAACCTTAATATTTCCTGCTTCAGACCTCCAGTGCTCAGATACCAGTTTTCTTTCTGTTCTTAGATTTTTAAAACATGTTTATTGATTTGAGAGAGTCAGACAGATGAACATCAATGTAAGAGAGAAACATCAGTTGGTTGTCTCTCATACGCCCCTTGACTGGGGATCAAACCTGCAACCCTAATTATGTGCCCTGACCGGGAATCGAACCTTTTGGTGTACAAGATGATGCTCCAGCCAACTGAGTCTCACCAGCCAGGGCCCAGTTTTCTTTCAAAAGTTATTCAGGATGATTTTATGTTGTCAACATAATAGTGAATTACTAATTCTATATCAAATTAATAAGAATCACAGTATGAGCCAATTATGATTGTATAAGTACATATAACTAAAGAGTTATGTTTGTGGTTTGTGAATGCCACTACAGGAGAGGGTCTAAAAATAAATCTTAAAAAAAGAGACTCTATTTTGGAGAAACATAGATTAAATGTGAACGACAGTAGGGGGCACTTGTATGACAGTGAAGCAAAGAAAAGTGTGGTGTTCAGTTTGATTTTTGAACTTTAACTTGTTCCTTGGAAAGTTAATATTTTTCTCTTATGCAATTTTCTTTATGCAAAACTGCCAGTTGGGTTTTAAATATAAAACATTTGGCATAATGAAGAAGTCATATTTACTTTGTTGACTAAATATGAATTTTCTTCAAGGTTTGTTAAATTTATTTCAGGTACTCTTTGGCAAGCAAGAATTATTAGATTATTTCATTCAAGTATGTCAGCATATATAAAACTTTAAAAATTTGAAAAGTTTGTTAGGACCTTCAATTTCTGTATCAACAAATTAGTATCACTCTATGTATTACCTGTCATTCAAGAATCTTGTTGATACTTTCTCATATGAAAATTAAGAGTGAAAACAAAACAAACAAAATAAATGTACCTCATATTTATTTGAGTAGAGGTACCAAGAAACACTTGAAAAATAGCTAAGAAGGTTGAACCCTTTCCACTTCATTTTATAGCTGGTGTCAGATAAATACAGCTTTTTCTTACTTGAATAATGATGCAAAAAGGTCTTAAAGGCCAAAACAATCTTTGTGAGCTGTCTCTCTCTCTTGAATTTCTGATGAGAAATAACAGTATCATTTTCAAATCGGTACTTGCACAAAGCTACATAATTATAATTATTCCATTTTCCATACATACCATGTATCTGGCTCTTAATCAGCCCATGAAAATGGAGCAGAGCATATGCTGATACTTCAGATTCACAGATAAATCCTTAAACTAATTTTAACCATCTGTTTTATCATCTCCTGCTTGAATTAACAATGATGCTTACAGTGGAAAAAAGTAGAATTTTTTCTGTCTTGTTTGCCCTTTACCTACATTTTAAATGTTTTCTCTCATTCTTTACATTCCAGCTGCAATGAACTAATGCCCTTCCTATTCATGCCCTGTGTTTTCCTACTTCCACACCTTGCTCATGCTGTTTCCTCTACCTGGGCTTTCCTTTCATTTCTACATCTTATTTGCCCTTCCATATTAATCTTAAATGTCACATTGTGCGTGTGTGCAGCCTTTCCTGATCCTTCAGGTGCAAGTCTTTCTGAACTTGCGTAGTATTATTAAAAGAAATTGATTTAAAAGAAATAGTAATAATAACTGACAGCTAACATTCACACAGCCTCTTGCAAAAATGCTTCCACATATAGTAACTCTTTTGAGGCTCACAGATGGTTTATTTCTACTGTTTTGCAGCTGAGGAAACGATGGTTCACAGAGGTTAAGTGACAGGTCTGAGGGTAACAGCGAGAACTGATGTAAATCCTATGACCTTATATTCCATGTTCTTCCCACAAAACAGTGCTATCGTATGATTCTTACCCTTGCTACTATATGTTACAGTTACTTGTATATATGTCATATCTGGTCCACTACTTTGTGCTGTCTTTAAAGGAAAGGAAGGGTTAATGCCTTGTTCTTTGTGACCCTGATATCCCATAGCAGAGTATTATGTATAATAAGGCATTAATAAACATGTATTGAAAGGCTGATGATGAGTAGGAGAGATGTCAGTAAATGCATGTGTGTAGCACAGTGCCTGGCACATTGATGCCTAATAAATATTAGTTGAGTTTAATTGTAAAATGGACCAACCTCCATAGTTAATAAGACGTTAACTCATTTAGTCCTTTCAAGAACTAAAGAAGTAGGTACTCTTTTTATCTCCATTTTACACTCAATGAAACAGGAACAGGAAGGCTAAGTGACTTGCCCAAGGGCACACAGGTGGTAAGTTACAGAGCTGGGTTTTACTCTGACAGGCAGTCAGCTGTAGAATCGACATGCCCTCTTAACCATTATGCCATAATCAGTTGTTCAGGGTATTTTTACACTATTAAGTTCCTCCTAGACTTCTGTCTTAGGTGTGACTCACATGAAGAAAAGCAGAAGCAGCAGAGTTTGTGAAGGTGCTGTAGAGCAGTGGTTCCCAAACTTTAGCCTGCATCAGAAACACCTGGAGAGCTTATTAAAACACATTGCTGGGTCACATCTGCAAGTTCTGATTCAGTAAGTCTGGGGTGGGGCTTGAGAATTTGTATTTTTAACAAGTTCCCAGTAGATACTGCTGCTGCTGGTCTTGGATCAGTTGTGTAGAGTGTAGTAAGAGCATGGACCCTGGAGTTAAGTTATCAGGTTTTTTTTAAACTTGTTTTTTTTCTTCTTTTTAATATTTTATTTATTTTATTTTTAGAGGGGAAGGGAGGGAGAGAGAGAGGGAGAGAAACACCCGTGTGTGGTTGCCTTCTGTGTGCAACCCAGGTCCCCATTGGGGACCTGGCCCGTAACCCAGGCATGTGCCCCAACAGGGAATTGAACTGGCAACCTTGTGGTTCACAGGCCAGAGCTCAATCTACTGAGCCACACAATCCAGGGTTTAAGTTACCAGGGTTTGAATATCAGCTCTGCCATGTACTGTGAACTTTGGCAAGTTCTTAAACCCTTCTGTGCTTCAGTTCTCATCTGTAAAGTGGCTATGTTGATAGCACCTATATCATAGGATTCTTTTTTTTAAAAGATTTTATTTATTTATTTTTAGAGAGGGGGGAAAGGAAGGAGAAAGGGAGGGAAACATCACTGTGTGGTTTCCTCTCATGCGCCCCCCTACTGGGGACCTGGCCTGCAACCCAGGCATATGCCCTGACTGGGACTTGAACAGGCGACCCTTTGGTTTGCAGTCCTCACTCAACCCACTGAGCCACACCAGCCAGGGCCCATAGGATTCTTTTTTTTTTTTAACTCTATTTTTATTGTTGACACTATTACACATATGCCCATTCCCCCACTCCTTTGCCCACCTCCATCCAGCCCTCTGCCAGCTTGCCTCAGTCCACCACCACACTGTTGTCTGTGGGTCATGCACATAATGAGGTCTGTTTGGATAAGGTTCAGCTATTATTATAACAATAAGGATTTGTGCGACATCGTTGTAACCCGGTAGCCAGGGAGAGTGCACTGGAATGTGCATGTGTGAACAATGACTACTTCACTCACTGTACTGGTCAGTGGGAGCAGTAGACACTGTTGAGTGAGCATGTGTGCTGTGTGGCTGTCACATACAAAATGACTGAGCAAGTAGAACAGTGCATCTGCATCAAATTTTGTGTTAAGCTTAAACATTCCTTCATGGAAACTATTCAGATGATTCAGAAGGCCACAGCTATGGGCAGCTGGTGATTGGCAGATTCATCACAACAACATGCCTGCTCTTGCATCGTGTCTCGTGCAGAGATTTTTGGCAAAGCATCAAATCACCCAGATGACTCAGCCCCCCTGTAGCCCAGATTTGGCACATTGCAACTTTTGGCTTTTCCCAAAACTAAAATCACCTTTGGGAAGAGATTTCAGGCCATCAGTGAGATTCAGGAAAATATGATGGGGCAGCTGATGGTGACTGGGAGAACTGTGTGAGGTTCCAAGGTGTCTACTTTGAAGGGGACTGAGGTGTCATTGTCTTATGTACAATGTTTCTTGTATCTTCTATCTTCTTCAATAAATGTCTCATTTTATACTATATGGCTGGATACCTTCTGGATAGACCTTGTATGTTCTTTGGCTAATCCCTTCACCTTCTTTCGTCCAGTTCCCCTCTTCCCCGCCCCTCTGACAGCTGTCAGTCTGTTCCATGTATCCATACTTATGTGTCTGTTTTGTTCTATTTAGGGATTGAATGAAATACTACATGTAAAGTGCTTAGAATGGTGCTTAGTAAACATGCAATGTCAGCTAAAATACTACTGATAGGACATGGTTCCTTCCTTTGTAGATTTTACAGTGTACTTACAAAGACTAGATTTAAATCTGATAAATAACAATTGGTATGAAATCAGATATTGCTTCATGTGGTTCTGACTCTACAGTACCTTAGATGTGAAATGTGTTTATCTTGTGGGGCAGGAGAGGCAGTGGGGCATCAGGAAAAGGAGAGGTACATGGGAGAAGATAATGCAAAGTTACAGTCAGAATTTAGAAAGATTGGGGTTGTCAATAGGGTTTTACACCCAGAGAATAGGAGGGAGGGTGGGATAGGGAGATAGATAACATTGATAGACATTAAGAAAGAGATATTGAGAAAGAGATGCCTGTACTCTTTGTCAAAGAGATAACTAACTCCTTTTCCCATTCCCTTCTTAAAGTTGGAGCTGGTCTGGAGATGAAGTTCCCGGCAGTTTGTTCTTTCTGGGGAACAATGGCTAAGAAGTGGTTTGCCACTGGCTTCTGAAATGGGCTCTGCAGCCTTTGTCCTCCACAGCTGATTCACATACTTTTGATTCTTGCTGAGAAAGGCAGTTGTTAGGTTTGGAAGTTTTCAGATTCCAGAGTCAGCTGGGCAGCTGGCCCTCTGGTAGCTATTTCCCAAACTGTCAGCCCTGTGTCGCCTCATCTCCTGGGGCCCCTTCTTTTTGACTTTGAAGAGATATCCTGTATTTAGTGAACCAGTTAGAGGTTGGAGGCTGTTTGAGGGGGGAATCTCTCTCACCTTAGAGTTTTGGATGGATGGAGTATTTGGGCCCAGGAACAGCATGTATCCTCTTCAAAAATTTTAACCCTTTCTTCATCTGGCATGCTCAGATGAGAGCTTACAGTGCTAAGAATGTACCTCTAGCCCATGGTTAAGGAGCAGTGTTTATTTTTGGGTGTCCTGCAGAAAATATTTGGGAGAAGGAATGGGGAGAAGTTCAGAGAGCTCCATTTATGGTTGAGCAATGCTTGGTATTCCACAGAAGGGACCATATGGACAGTGGGGAAGAATTTTAGCATTCTGAGTGTTCACCTCTTGCTCCCTCCATTCAGGGATTATTAGGGACACCTCATCAGCCATCACAGTGGGACAAGTATTTCTTGGAACTCACATGAGCCTCAGACCCACATCCTAGGCGTCTTCTCTCCCAGTGTGCTGAATCACCACCTAGGAATGACAGTAGCCAGGTTGCTGCCTGGAGCACACTGAATGCTCTTGGCATGGTGCATTATTGACTGGTCTTGGTCTCCTAGACACGACTTGGGCCTCTCCTGTTGGACTGATATAGGCTGGGTCTTAGCTCTCTCCTCCAGCTTGTTCCACAAGGCACTGACCTACTTTTAAGAGACAATTAAGTGTTTGTGAGCAAAAGAAGGTGGTGACCCAAGTGAAGGTGAACCAGAGCTGCATTAAACAAACATTTTGAGTTACTTTTTTTGGTCTTACACAGTAGGGCCCATCTCAGTCCAAATGGGATGACTGACCAGGCTGATGTGGGGGCTAAATTCCAGTTGCTTATCCATATAACCAACCAATTCTTGAATTCTTATTCCTTCTATCAGCGTTCTTTACTATAAGAAATTATTGTTTATAATCTTTGTACCTTTGTCATTTGGGTGAAAGGAGGAGATTTGAAGGAAGTTGGGGCTCTTAGAGTGAATCAGCACTATAAGCCAGCAGTCCCTTTTGGTGGCAATGTTGTAGTGCATTTGTAGCCCCTCTGAGGGGAAACTAACTCTTCTTTTTGTGCAGGCTGGAATGATAGCCTGGATGGGAGCCCAGATCTCTAGGGAACGAGTGAGTAGCAAGTAGAGGTTTTCCTGTCCTTGGATTACAAGAGTTAGATCTGGTTTTTACAGTGAAAGGAAGTGAACACACTTTCCCACCCCCTGGATGTCACTCACCTTATTAGTGGACCCCCATTTCTGCTTTCCTATTGAATGTGATTATTACATTGAATTGTTGTCCTTACTGTTGTACTTCAGCACGGAGGGAAGGTCCAAGTCCTTGAGAAGGACAGTGACTCTCATCCTGCATCAGCTAGCTCCAGGACCCAGAGGGAATTGCTAAAGTAGCAATTAGGCAGTTTCTTAAAGGGTTGTTTTCAGCAACTCCGCACGCATGACAACTCTGATAATCTCCTAGTCAATAAAAGGAATAGTTACTGATATTGTGCCCAGAGATCCAGATCAAATCTTAAATTTCTGGAATGAAAAAGCGTGGGAGAACTCAGTTCTGTCCCTTTCTCATGGGAATGTTGGCCCCATTTGAAGAGCTAGTTTACTTATCAGAGTGTGACTTAGAAGTTAGCATGGCATCAATTTTGGTCTTATAGATAGCTAAGTTTCTTGGGGAAGAGTTTATGAGGTGGCCTACAATTCCTCCTCTCCTAGAAATACCAAAATCTGGGCCCAACCTCCTTTCTTCCACTTCTGTTCCTTTACGCCCACGAAACCTGGTCTCTGCTCATTTCTCAGTCATCCCCTGTATAGTGAGTGTCCTTGCCCTTCCTACCTATTGTATACGACGATACTTGTACTGGCATTCTCGTCCCTTTCTGCCACACCTTTCTTTCTTTTCCCTGAAGTTGGACCCATGTTCGTTTTCTCCACTGAGCTACTGAGTTCTACTGCATAACATTGTGCTGACTGACTCCTCAACATATTTACGAGCTCTGGCTCCAGCTTGACTTTCAACCCTGCCCTGAAATCTTTCTTTTCTCTCCTGGTTGATTCCCATTCCTTTTCCTCACAGTAGCTATTCCAAACTTTCACCACTCTCCTCAAACTTGCTATTCCACTTTATCTTGTAAATTCTCAGCATGTCATTTAGCCTTTTACTTTCCACAGCTCTATCTCTCAGTTTTATCTGTAATCTTCTCTAGTCCTCACCTCATTTGTTATATTTCAGGAGCAGGCTTCTGGGCATGTACATGGTTTGCATTCTTAGTCTCTCCCCACCTAGTGACTCTTTACAGATATGTTCAGGTTTTCTCTATCTTAAGGTGAAAAAATTTTTTGTTTGTTCTTCAGACTAACTTCTTTTTTTCCACCAAAACTATTTTTTTTTTAAATTCTCACCCAGGATATATATTTATTAATTTGAGAGGGAAAGGGAGGAGGGAGAGAGAGACAGAGAGACAGGCGGACATCGATGCAAGAGAGAAACATCTACTGGGTTGCCTCTCATATGTATCCTGACTGGGGAGAGACCCCACAACCTAGGTATGTGCCCTGACTGGGCATCAAACCTGCAACCTTTTTGGTGTACAGGACGATGTTCCAACCAGCTGAGCCACCTGGCCATGGCACCACTAAACCTATTTAATAGCCTTTGTTATATTCCTTTAGTCATCTTGACCCATTGTAGTTTGGCTTTTGTGCCCAGCATCCCAACTGGATTCCCTCTCACTTGTGGCAGCCTACTTGCAGAGTTCAGTATCTCTTTCAGTTCTCATGGTGTTTGACCTTGTCATAGCATTTGACACTATTTGGACATCTTCTCCCCATCTCTCCCCAACCCCCGCTCCAATTCTGTCTGTTCTCCCCGGACCAGTTTACCTACTCTGGTGATTTTATTTATCAAAATCTCTATGAACTTTTCTTTGAGGTTCAGACTTTTATTTTCAGATGACTACTGGCCTTTTCTGCTTTGAATTCTACAGAAATTCTAAGGTAACATATCTAAAACCAAGCTTATCATCATCCCCCCTTCTTTCTTCTGTCCAGGCCTGCTTCTCTTCCTATGTAACCTGTCTCAGATACCAATATCACTATCTACCTGTTTGCCCAAACTAGGAAGTTCATTTTTATTTGTTTGTTTTTTGTTTTCCTTCATTCTACACAACTGATTGGACATTAAGTTCTGTTCGTTCTGGCTCATAGACATCTCAGTAGCCATCCTTTCCCATGCATCCTGGCTGGACCCACTGCCCTATTTTAGATTCCCATCATCTTTGGCTTACTGCCAGCAATCATTTTGTATCTCTTCTTAAAAATTCCAGTGATCACTGCCCTCTGTTTCTTCACAGGGTAAAGTTCAGACTTCTTAGCATGGGCACGAGTCTCAGTTTCATCCCTTGTTTATGCTGTTTTCTATGCCTTAGGTGTTTTTTCTACTTTATCTGCCTCACAGATTCTTGTTCATACTGTAATTTTTTATTCCAGTTCAAAACTAATTAGCTTTATATGGTGTTCCAGCTTTTTTTCTCCTAGCCCAACCAGGAAAACTTTAATTTATCTCCTCATCTGAGTTCTCATGGTACTTTATACATTGCTTTGTAACAGTACTTGTCATATTGTTTTACAATTATCTGTTTAATTCTCTGGCTCTAGATCATGAGTTCAGTGAGGGCACAGTGTACCTCCTTCGTCCTTGTTTCTTTGGTGCTGTAACGGTTGGTCAAATTGTTGGGTTCTATATAAAGTTCTTGCTATCTCCAGAGAAAGGATGTTTAGAAACTCTAAAAGACCTATGCTGCTGTTGGATATTTATTGTGGTAGACCTCTCCTCTATTTATTTCACAAAATATCCATGTTTATTGCATGAAAATTATAAAGTATAAAGTACACAAAACTATAAAATTAAGCCTCACTACAATCCCATTATTTTTGTGTAATTACATTAAAAATTTTGCTGTATTTCAGACTTTTTTTCCCTGTAAATGTATACATGTAAATATGGTACATATTTTATAGAAGTAAACTATAGCTTGTTTTCTTCACTTACCCTATGGTGAAAATCTTTCCATGTCAAAAAATATGTATTCACATAACAGTTTATATTGCCGTCTATGGCCCCTTGTATGGGTGCATTGCACCTGGGCCAGTCCACTGTTGTTGTTGACTTTTAGATAATTTTGCTTTGGTGTTATAAATAATGGGATGAATAGACTTTGTATGTATGTGCATTTGCACACTTAATCATTTCTTTTATATAAATTTCTAAAAGTGAAATTACTGCGTTGAAAGTCATTGAAACTTTAAAAAATTTTAGATACATTTTGCTAAACTACTCTACAAAAGTTGTGTTGTGTGATTGAATTGTTACACTTTATTGAGATTTGTTTTTTGTATGGTGGGTTTTGTGTTTCTGTTGGGAGGTTTTTAACATTGGAATGATTTAATTAAGGCTGTGTTTTATGAAGGTTGATCTGACAGCACATGCAACATGAATTGGATGAGAAGGAGGGGATCTATTTTTTTTAGGCTGTTTTAGCAATCTAGGTGAGAGGCAATGAGGCTTAGACAAGGACAGCTGACTTTGAATAAAGAAGTTGATTGTGAGAGGTATTTGGAAGAACTGATAACACTTGGTAAGTAGGTTGTTTGAAGGATGGTGCCATTACTCAAAGTGGGAAATTAAAAGGAAGCATTGATTTAGTGGGGGGAGATGTGGATTCACTTGTAATAAATTGAGTTCTAGTATCGGTGGCATGCTCAAGTGGAAATGCCCCTCAGGCAGTTGGCACTGCAGAGCAGCAGAAGAGAGGCAGAGCTCAATCTTCTCAGCCTGGTATTCAAAGCTCTCCATAATAATCCTTCCAGCATCCTCGCCAACTACCTCCTCACATCCAAGCCGGATGAGACTGTCTTCCTGGAGATCCTTTACTTATTGCGTCTGCCAAATAGAATCTTACTCATTGTTCACTACTCACCTCAAAGGCCTCTAGGAAACCTTCTCTGATCATCCCTCTGGAAGTTGTTCCTGGTTTCCTAAATGTTAACGGTCATTGTTTTTCTGTATCATTATATTGTACTTTAATATATCTTATTTGTATGTGTGCATTATTTTTTTTTTTTCTATGAGATTGGAAGCTCCTGGAGGTTGAGGACCATATCATAAATTCCATTTCATTTCCCACAGTGCCAGCTTGGTATTTTGCCCATAAGTGTCCAAAATATTTGGTGATATATGGAGTTAATGGAACCAACTTTAACATAGTAGTAATAACACACTGGATTATCATCATTCAACACCTAATACCTGATAAAATGCTAACACTATTTTATGTGTACTTTTCTACTTATTTTTCTTAAAATATACTCAGATGTATTATGGGAGGGGAAGTGGAAAACAAGGGGTGTTAAATGATAATCCTCTTTCATAGCCAAGGTTTGTTTCACCCAGGAATCTTATTTTTCCATTTTAAATTATTTTTATTTCTCAATTACAGTTTACATACATTATTATATTAGTTTCAGGTATATACCTCAGTGATTAGCATTGCATAACTTACTAAATGATCATCTCGATAAATCTTGCACTCATTTGACACCATACATAGTTATTAAAATATTGCCTATATTCCTTATGCTGTATTTTATACCCTCATGGCTATCCTTTCATTTTTTTAAAGATTTTACTTATTTATTTTTAGGAAAAGAGGAAGGGAGGGAAAAAGGGAGAGAAACATCAATGTACCAGAGAAACATCCATTGTTTGCATGCCTCCAACCAGGGACCTGGCCTGCAACCAAGGCATGTACCCTGACTCAAAATCAAACTGGCAACCTTTCTGTTTGCAGGACAAGGCCCAACCCACTAAGCCACACCAGTCAGGGCTCCCCTGACTATTCTGTAACAACCAATCTGTGTTTTTCACCTTTTTCACCCTTCCCCCCAACACCCTGCTCATTTGGCAACCATCAAAATGTTCTTTGTATGAATATGCTTCTGTTCTGCTTGTTCATTTATTTTGTTTGTTTGTTTTAGATTCAGTTGTTGATAGATGTGTATTTATTGCCATTTTCTTGTTCATATTTTTTAATCTTTTTTCTTCTTCTTAAAGAAGACCTTTAACATTTTGTGTAATACTGGTTTGGTGGTAATGAATTCCTTTAGCTTTCTATTATCTGGGAAGCTCTTTATCTGTTCTTCAGTACTAAATGATAACTTTACTGGGTAGAGTAATCTTGGTTAAAGATCCTTACTTTTTATCATTTTGAACATTTCTTGCCAATCCCTTCTGGCCTGCAACGTTTCTGTTAAATCAGCTGAAAGTCTTATGGGAACTCCCTTGTAGGAACTGACTGCTTTTCTCTTGCTGCTTTTTAAGATTCTCTCTTCGTCTTTAACCTTTGGCATTTTAATTATGATGTGTCTTGGTGTGGGCCTCTTTGGGTTCATCTTATTTGGGTCTCTATGAGCTTCCTGGACTTGTATGTCTATTTACCAAGTTAGGGAAGTTTTCTGTCATTATTTTTTTCAAATAGGTTTTTCACTTTCTTGCTCTCTTTCTTCTCCTTCCATCACCCCCATTATGCAAATGTTAGTGTGCTTGAAATTGTCCCAGAGGCTCCTTACACTGTCCTCATTTTTTTGGATTATTTTTTCTTTTTGCTGTTCTGATTGGGTATTTTTTGCTTCCTTATATTCCAAATCACTGATTTGATTCTTGGCTTCATCTACTCTACTGTTGATTCCCTGTAAATTATTCATTTCAGTTAGTGTATCTTTCATTTCTGATTGGTCCTTTTTTATCCTGTTGAGGTTCTCAGTAAGTTCATTGAGCATCCTTATAACCAGTGTTTTGAACTGTGCATCTAATAGATTGCTTGTCTACATTTTGTTTAATTTTTTTTTCTGGAATTTTGTTTTGTTTTTTCATTTAGGACATGTTTCTTTGTCTCTTCATTTTGCCAGCTTCTTTGCATTTGTTTCTATGTATCAGGTAGAGCTGCTGCATCTCCCAGGCTTGGTAGAATGGCCTAACATAGTTGGTGCTCTGTAGGGTCCAATGGCACAAACTCCCTGATTACCCAAGCTGGGCACATGAGATGTACCTCCCATGTGGTCTGTTGAGCCTTGATTACTGTTGGCATGTCAAAGGAGGGATTTACCCCTAGACCAGTCAGCTGCAAGGACTTACTGTGACTACTGACCACTGACTTCATCAGGGCTCTGGTGCCTGCTGAATCTGCCCCTTGAGTGTGTCGCTTGTGGAGGTGGTTGGGTGGTGATCCTTAGATGTGGTCTGAAGCTGTCCACTGCATGTGCTCACTTTGGGTTCTCCTTGGAGGTGTAGGCCAAGGTTAGCCACCATCTGTGTTCTGCTGGGGGCCACCTGGCATGATCTACAAGTGATCTGCAGATGGCTGTTACTCGTGCTGGGCTTAAAGGTGCCTAGGAGAGGCCAAGCTGTGAACCAAGGCCGATTGCTACTAGTGCTGGGGCTGCAGCCACTTAGCCAGAGGTATAGGGCACGCTGAGGCCAGATTGTGTTTGTTTGAGAGATTTTAGGAAAATCTGAAGCATGAGCCAAGAGAAGCTATTGTATGAAAAAGCCACTAGAAACAGCTTGGGTGGACCCGAAAGTAGGGTGGGGTAAGGGCCTCAGGGAATAACCAGGGAGAGGCAAACCCTAGTGAGCCAGGTTGATGGAGTCTCAGATAAGGTGCCTGAGTTCTACTCTGTGGAGGGAGGGCTCATCAAAGGAACAGTGGCCTCAGCCAGCATTGCACTGCACTTCTGTCTGGAGAAAGCTACCGCCTAGCTTTCTGGTACCACACAATTCATTCCTCCCCATAGTCGCTGGTGCTTTTCAAGCTGCTGCCCCAGCACTGGATCTCAGAGGGAGTGAGTCCGAGTAAGTCCTTGTGTGGGGCCCTTTAAAACACACTGGCTGGGGCTCAAGCAGCCTTGTCTCTCTCAGCCTCAATTCCTTCAGGTTTTACAGTCAGAAGTTATGGGGATGTCTCTCTTCCTGGCACTGGAACCTGGGATGGAGAGCCTGGTGTGGAGCTGGGATCCCTTGCTCCTCAGGGGGTACCTCTTCAGCCAAGATATGCCTCCCAATTTTTATCCACCACACATGGGTGTCAGACTGGCCCATTCTGTGTCTCTGCTCCTCCTAACAGTCTCAATGTGGCTTCTTTAATTCTCTAATTGTTGAACTTCCATTCAGCCAGATCTGAATGATGGTTGTTTTGTAGTTTAGTTGTAATTTTGATGTGGTTGTGGGTGTTTAAGATTTATTTATTTATTTATTTATGAAGAGAGAGGGAGAGAAACATCAGTGTGTGGTTGCATTTCACATGCCCCCTACTGGGGGCCTGGTCTGCAACCCAGGCATGTGCCCTAACTGGGAATTGAACAAGCGACCCTTGGTCTGCAGGCCAGCACTCAATCTACTGAGCTATACCAGCCAGGGCTCCCTGAAGATTCTTAAGAGTGGTATATACCTGCCTTTTAGCTTCCAAGTCCCTTTACTCTCCTGAAATAGCTGTTGTCAAGGTCACTAATCAACTCATAATTGCCAAATGCAGTGTTAATTTTTTTAATCTTGTTTGACCTTTCTGTGGTACTTGCCACTACTATGAAACTCTATCCTCCTTGAAAGTTTCTCCTTTACTAACTTTTTGTGACCTTACCCTTCTCTGATTTTCTTTCTTCATTTACAGGTTTAGCTTCCTTAAATAGAGGATTTAAGGATTTTGTTTTTGGCCTCTACATAATTTTCTTGAGTGACCATATTTATACTTATGGCTTCAATTCCTGGGCCAGATCTCTCTCTTGAGCTCCAGACACTTATCTATGAGCACTGGAGGACTTCTTTTGGATGTTGTATCTTTTATACAGCATGTTCTAAACTGAACCCTTCTTCTGCACCCCAGGAAACCTGCTTTTCTCTCTCCTGTTCCTTACTTTATTTAAGGCACCAACTTCTACCCAGTCACACAAGTGCCCTGAGACTCTTCCTTCTCTTGTTCCTACCACCCCCACCCTTACTCAGATAACAGTGATTAAATATTGTATAATTCTACTTCAATTGTCCCTTCCTTTTTTTCCCATCCCAAATACAACTTTATTAGTTCAGATCTACCGTTTCTCAGCATATAACCATAACAGTGTCCTAACTGGTCCTCCTGTCTCCATCTTGCTTCCCTCCTTTTGACTACTGCTAGAATACTCTTTCTAAACTTAAAATTTGATCATAAAGAATAGTCACTTCCAAGCTTAAACCTTTCAATGGCTTTCCATTATCTTTAGGTTGAAATGTTTTCTTTAGCATGGCATGCAAAACTTTTATGTCCTGCCATCATTCTTCCAGAATTGAGAGTACCCTATACTCTATCCATATTGAACTATTTTAAGTTCCTTAAAATAGTTTCTATGTTGTTTCCTCTGTCTACAACACTGCTGTCCCCATCAATCCAATTCTCTCTAGCTCTGAAGTCCCAGTTCCAGCTTCATCCCCTTCTGGAAGCCTTTCCTAGGCTTCCATCCTTCCTTGTTTCTGCTCACCTTTGTCAGCATCAGCTGCACTATATATTGTGTGCTGGGTCACTTGCTTGTTTCCCGCACTAGATTGTAAGCTGCTTGAGAAAGAGATGCTGCGCTCCTATCAGTGTTCTACAGATTTGGCACAGGGCAGGCATATAGGGTAGGCTTGTTGAATGCATGAACAATTTGTGAGAAGGGCATGTAGTCAGTGGCAGTGCTAGGATCAGAATTCAGAACCTCAAGTTTTCGGCTTTTAAGCTTTCATTTATTTTTTTGACTAGGTAACAAACTCACGTAATTGGGTATTCAAAAGGTACAAAAAGATATACAGTGAAAAATCTGTGTTTTTACTCCATCCATCCTTTACCCTTCCCTGAAGACAATTGATATTATCAGTTTCTTGTGCTTATTTCCATAGATGATATGTGCATTTATTCATTCATATATCTTATGAATTAAAAAATTAATTCAGCAAATATTTATTGAGTACCTAGTATGTGCCAGATAGTATATGAGACTCTGGGAACAAAATAGATTTAAAAATTCCTATCTTTATGGAACCTAAATTCTGTATTTTCTTCCTCCTCTCTTTAATCATATAAATGAGCCTTGGCTGGTGTGGCTCAATGGATTGAGTGCTGGACTCTGAAGCAAACGGTTGCTGGTTTGATTCGCAGTCGGGGCTCATGCCTGGGCTGTGGGCCTGGTCCCTGGTTTGGGGTGTGCAAATGGCAACCACACGTTGATGTCTGTCGCCCTGTCTTTCTCCTTCCCTTCCCCTCTGTCTAAAAATAAATGAAATCTTTAAAAAATAATATATATATGTGTGTGTGTGTGTGTAAATGAGAGCTAACATACTCCCTGTTCTGATCTTTTTTAAATCTTAGAGATTCATCCATATCAGTCCATAAATACCTCTTTCTTTCCTTCATGCCTATTATTCTGTTATATGAATATACTGCCATTTATTTAGCCTATTGATGGGCAGTTACGGTGTTGCCAGTCTTTTGTCATTACAAAATGCTGTAATAAAAAACTTTGTTGTACACTTGCCACTTTGCATGTGTATATCTTTAGGGAAAATTCTAGGTGTGGAATTGCTGGATGAAAGGGTATCCGTACTTCTAGATTTGATGGATAGTTTCATCTATTGCTTTAAATTTTTATCATGGATATTTTAAGCATATAGATAATACTATAGCAGATATATAGGTACCCTATTACTCATTAAACAGTGTTGACACCCTCATTGAGGTTCTACTTTAACAATGTGATGTCCTTCTACAGAATGTTACCTTTGACTCAAGAGTAGTAAGTTTCTTAGAACCCATACCCTGCCATCTTGGTGTCCCCACTATGCAGTCTATCTTGAACTTTTTTTTAAAAAAGTAACCTCATTGTTGGCAAAAACAGCTTCACAAGAAAATTCCATTATGCTATTTTTAGTGTCTAGAATCTGAGTTCTCCAAAATATTTATTTTGCCTCCTTCCTCTTCTCAGAGCAACAAAGGAATGCCACCAGAAGTTGGAGGCCTGACATTTTGGACACTTGTTTTATTTTTTGATGGAGTATATATAGTCCAGGTGAATTGAACCAGCAAACACCACCCCCACCCCCAGTTTGTCAGAATAACTAAATGTGGCTATCCTTAGCAAGCACCTTCTTTTAACTGACTTGGAGGTGCAGCTGTGTCCTTTGCCTAGGCCTGGATGGAGTTAGTGAAAGAAAATGTTTTGGTGGAGTGGGGGAAGCTATTGATTTCTATTACACGTGATACCTATATCTGTTTCAGTATGCTTTTGTTGAAATAAATTTCCTTCTCTCTTACCTCTCTTTGAAAGGTCTGTAACCTTGGTCCAGTGGTAGGTGACTCTTGCCTCTGATCTTTTATTTAGGTGCTCAGCATGCCCAGCAGTGAGGCATTTACATTATCCTGTGATTTTATAAACTTAGAGGAGAACCTTAGTTTCAGGTAGGGCTAGAGCAGATTCACCCTAAGAACAGGAATTTTTGCCTTCTCTCCCAATTGCTCAGTCCTTTTACCTTGTTTGGTCTTATAGTATTACATAACCGTTGTAGGGAGGAGAGGATTCATAGGATTCACTCGTTTCTCCATGGACTACACAGCCAAAAAGAAAAGGATCAAGGAGAGAGCTGATTGGAGGAGGGTCAGTGACCTAAAGCATGAGTTCTTTTTAAGCTTGTTGTCAGGGCCTTTGGTGTAGGTCTGATCCACACAAAGTATCTCCCCAGGCCTGAGGTGAGCACAGAGTGGGCAAAACTCCTTGGACACTTGTCAAACCCACACTTAGTTTCCGGTAAAGCCTCCCTTGGTCTTGCCATTTCAGTCCTCCTCCTAAGCATATGAGGTCTGACTTCTTTTGTCTTCTGTTCCTCAGCCCTGCTGAGAGAGTTTTGGCCCTGGGGACAACCCTTTCTTCAGATGGCAAACTCATTTTCTCTCTAGCGGACCAGAGGGACAAGGTGTAATTCAACTCCACTCTCCATTAGACACTGCTGCCAGGAGGAAACAATGCAGAAAGTGATCTTTGTTGTTCCCTGAATAGGGCCACGAACCTGGCACCTGCTTTTGTTGCTGGCTTCTTAAGTCACTGGAGACATTTTTGCTGTCTTCCTGGGTCATCAGCTGCTTTGGGGTAACAGTGACAACTGGCTGTAGGGTGTCAGTTCTGCCTCAAAGAAAGTGGATGTATTTGTATGAGGAGAGTTACCTTTCATGTCTCTAAGCCTCCTGTCTTCAGGGCTGGTCTAGAGAATGAGCAGTTGGTTGTCAGCTGTGCCCTCACCACTCATGACCTTTCTCTGAATCTGAGGAGACAGATTCATTCCTTTTTCATCCTGCTCTCTGATTAGACTGCGTTCTGTGTTCGCAGCACCTAGGTCAGTGCCTCGTGCATGGTTAGAATGCAACACATGTATGTGGAATTAATTGGGAGAGGTCCTTAAATTGACTGTCCAGATTTCGTTTCACTGAGCCCTGATATGAGGGGCTGTGGACAACCTTTGTTTTTAGGAGAAAGATTGTTTCAAAGGAATTATAGAAGGTATTGATTTCTAGATGGTTTGGGGAACTGTGGGAACTCCAGGATAGGACTTACTCTCTATTATGAGTTTAGAACTTTCTCCTCAGTTATTAACTTTCTACTGGCAGACTTGCCCTCCTGCTTTAGGAGTAATATCCTGAACCTGACTCAGGCCTTTTCTTCACCTGGGATTCCTGAGCCCACACCAGGGCAGGGCAGGGCAGGGCAGGGCAGGGATTGCTTTTTAAATGTCTTTGTCATTATAGCGTCAGAGCCCTAAGGACCACACTTCATACACTGTAGTCTGGATTCCTGATCTGCCTGCATTCAGTCAAGTTCCACTCAGCTCTTAGGTGTTTCTGCCTCAGTAAAGGCTGTTGGAGACAGCAGAGCTTTTTTCCCCCTTTGTCAGCAGCTGGCTAGAGAGTGCCTATTAGACTGCCAGGTCCTAAGCCTTTCACATTTATCTGTTTCTGTCTGGAATTTAGGGCAGAATCTCTCTTACCACCGGAGGTTACATTCACTGTTCACCATTCACTGGGACCTGTTTTATTGGAGGATAAAAAATGAACAGCCCTCCCCCCCACAAAAGCATATACACATATTATACTACGGTGCTTTGGAATGCTCTGATTCTGGGGAGGGGTCCATTGTCTGCAAGAATACAACTGGAGTCCAGGCCACTGCACACCCCCCCCTTCTCAAGAGCCTCAAGTTGGAACCATCACTCACTTCATAATTCCAAACATCCTTGTTTTTGTTTAATTTTTATCAGATATGGTGAAACACAAAGGAAATGACAAGCTAACATGTGTTGTCTTTTAAATGCACTTAGTTCAAGTGGCTATTTTAAATGTCAGTTGTTCCTGCTATTAGATTCCTTCTGTCTGGGCCTATTTTCCTCCCTGGGGTGGTAGAAGTCTCTGATAGAATTTTACAGTGGCATTAAAGCAGGAGAACCCAGGTCTTTTCTGGCCAATTAATCATTCCTTTACACCTTGTTCTTTTCAGTACTTATATTTGGATTTCACTATGTTAATTGCTTTCAGAACAGGACACAAAAGGAGTCTTAGAGATTAATTCAGAGGTTCTTTATCTGTGGTTTATTGACCCCCTCTTCACTTGTAAACAAAAGTTTGTAGATTGGTGAACATGTGCTTTTTTCTTTTTACTGAGAAAAATAACTTTATTTTGCTTGGGAGAGTGGGCAGGTATCTAATCTCAGAATTTCTGGAATTGCTTCTTGGTGCCAGCAGCCTTGGTGACCTTGAGCATGTTGAAGCACACAGTCTTGCTCAGGGGCTAGTACTCATCCATTGTGACAGTGTTGCTGATACGGACATCTCTCAAGCAAGGGGACAGATGCAGTGACATATTCCTGTGGTGCTACTCAAAGCAGTTTTATTTTCAGATGAAGTAGTCTCAGCAGATGACAGTGGTCCTCTGCGTCTTCCTCTTGGTCACCACGCAGATGCACCCTCGAATGGAGACGTGACGGGTAAAGGGGCATTTCTTATCAATGTAGGTGCCCTCAATGGCCTCCTTGGGTGTCTTGAAACCCAGACTGATGTTCTTGTAGTGTCGAGGTAGCTCCTCTTTGCCAGTGTCTCCAAGCAGGACCCTCTTCTTATTCTGAAAGGTGGTGGGCTGCTTTTGGTAGGCATGCTCCACCTGCATGTCTGTCATCCTCGCAGCTGCCTGAAGAAAAGAAAGCTGCTGGTGATGTCTGGTTTTCCTTATCAACTTAACTGGTATGGGCCTTTTTATAGGGAGAGTATACTTACTTTTCATCAGCTTCTCACTGGAGTTTGTGACCTAAAAAAGTTAAGAACTAGCAGTTTATAGGGATTTTGGGCTCCTGCTCACAGAGTTAGTTAGTGGCCAAGTTGGATCTTGAGATAGATTCTGGGCTCCAGGTATCAACTCTACAACTAAAGTTCTTTCCACTCTACCGTTATTCATACTTTCTGGAGAAATAGTGAAATAATGCCAGGAAACACACATATATGATCTGAACTGCTATTTAATATTTGCCTTTCTCATCTGCAGCCTTATTTCATGCCAAGTACCTGGTCCCTTGAACTTGGTGACCTCAGAAATACTGTGCTTCTCACAGTAATATATTATAGAATGTATATATTTAAATTTTTTTTTATTTATTTTAGAGAAAGGAAGGAGGCAAGGAGGGAGGGAGGGGAAGAGGGGAGAAAGAGACATTAATCTGTTGCTTCACCCATGTATGCATTCATTTGTTGGTTCTTCCATGTGCCCTGTCCTGGGATTGAACCCACAACCTTGGCGTATCGGGATGACACTCTAACCAACTGAGCTACCTAACCAGGGGGAATGTATACATTTTTTTTTTTTAAAGATGTTAGCTTTCTTTTTTTTTAATACTTTTCCTATGTTTGTTTTGTTTTTTTAAGATTTTATTTATTTATTTTTAGAGAGGGAAGGGAGGGAGAAAGAGAGAGAGAGAGAGAGAGAGAGAAACATCAATGTGCGGTTGCTGGGGGCCGTGGCCTGCAACCCAGGCATGTGCCCTGACTGGGAATCTAACCTGCGATGCTTTGGTTCACAGCCCGCGCTGAATCCACTGCACTATGCCAGCCAGGGCGGAATGTATAAATTTTTTTAAACTGTATTCCACTACTAACTGTCTAACTACTAAACTGTCTCACTTAGGCTCTGTAAGCATTAAACTCCCTTTTGACCTTTTAATCTTATCCATTAAATTGTTCTTTGAGAAAATACAATTATGTATTATGTATCCCCTGTGACTCCTAATACTCAGATCTTCACACAGTGACTGGCTACCTTGTTGGTGCTGTTGATTGGCTAATAGCATTTTAATTTTTCCCCTCTCTGTTTCCATAGCAGTTGCTAATGTTATGCCTGATCTTTTTAAAAGCACACTCCTTTTTCTTTTTGTTCTCACAGTGCTACTTATACAGTTTCTCCACCTGCATCTAACTTGAATAATTGGGAGTTTTGTGGAATGTTATATTTTGCACCCTGAGTTCTACCCCAAGGCACTGAACAGCAGCCTACATGGCAGGTTGCTCTGAAAAACTTCAGACCTGAGGGAGGGATAACTCTCTTAAGAGGGGTTAATCAGTGGAGTCTGACTTGGTTGGTGCTCATGGTTTTCTAGGATGCCAAGGTAATATGAGCCAGAGTACCAAGCGCAGGTTTGGGAAAACATAAGTTCTTTCCATGTTTTCTCATTGGCTTGATGTGTGACTTTTGGACAGGTTGCTTAACCTCTGTTTTTCCACCTGTAAATAAAAATTTACAATTATTTTCATAAAACATTCTTTTTTTAAAAAAAGACTATTTTTAGAGAGAGGGGAAGGGAAGGAGAAAGAGAGGGAGAGAAACATCAATGTGTGGTTGCGTTTTATGCACCCCCCCTACTGGGCATCTGGCCCACAACCCAGGCATGTGCCCTGACTGGGAATCAAACTGGCAACCCTTTGGTTCGCAGGCCCATGCTCAATCCACTGAGCTACACTAGCTAGGGCCATAAAAACATTCTTAAAGGTGAATATAATAATGCAGGTAAACCACTTACACCAAAAATGCTATAGAAATTTCAGAGTTTTTTTCTCTGGATATAATCTGTGTAGCTTATCCTGAAAGCCTGTAACTCTTGGGAGGTGTCATTTTAAAAAATTACACTTTAAAAAGAAAAATACTCACCTGAAATATGTGTATTGATTTTAAAGAGAGAGCAAGGGAGGGACAGAGGGAGGGAAGGAAGGAGGGAAAGAAGGAGATAAAGATGGGGGGGGGATGTGAGAGAGAGACACCAATTGGTTGCGTCCCATATGTTCCCTGACTGGGGATCGAACCCACAGCCTAGATATGTGCCCTGGCCAAGCATTGAGCCAGCAACCTTTTGGTGTACAGGACAACACTCCAATCAACTGAGCCACTGTCTAGGGCGAGGATGGCATCTTTCTGAGAGTATAATAGAGTAGAATGAATTTTTTTCCACTTCCCTAAGTACATTTTTAATATTAAACTATGACTTTTATGATGAATATTACATTATTACATATATGCATATATTTACATTCTGGTGCCAGAGACCTTAGGTTGCGCTATAACAAACTAAGCTAAAAATAGAAAATAATTGCTATGAATTAAATAAAGTTCTGCAATTTTTCTTAAGATTTATGTCATCTCCTGTAACTTGTACTTGCACACTGGCAGTTTCAATAACAAAATTATATACATAAACTATAGTAAATTTTATTTTCAAAATAAAATGCATTCTTTGAGTCAAACATTTGGATTTAGACTATAGTTAAACTAAGTAGTATATTCTGAGAAATGCCCTAAAAATTATAAACTCAAATGTATTTTGTCAGTCTTTAAAGGAAATGTGTGTCACCGTGGAGTAGAATGAAACTTGAAGCAGCTACTGCAACCATTAAAGCACAGCAGAAACAAATCAGCTGTGTGAAATAGTACCCTGCAGTGGGGAGCAGGTGGGTGGCATGTGGGCTGTATTTTCCCCTTAGTTATCTATGGAGAAGCTCCTGCCTCCCTGAAACGTGCTTTTAGCACTTAGGGAGTGGGTTTAACAGTTTCTGCTTCTCTCCTCTCTCTGCCTTGGACTGTTGGAACGTGCAGTGTCTTCATCTGTGTGTGGCTGTATTCCTGTCTGTAAACATGACTGCTGTAAGGAGAGTGCAGACTTGGTTGTTTATTTTATAAAACCTGTCCCATTGCCATGTGATATTTGCTTAAGAGCTCCTGTTGTGATGACATTCTTGTGTTGAGTGCAGCCGTTTAAAGGTTTCATTCTCAGATGTTAAATGAGCCCCCAACTGCTCTCCTGAAAAGCATTTGTCTTTCTCCCTAGTGTTTAAACCAGAGGAGCAGTAATCCCAGTGGAACCTGGGCTGGGGTCTAGATAGAAGGTGACAGATGAGGTGGCAGATGATCCTCGGGGGCTGTTGTGGTCTATAGTCTCATTTGCGCAAGGGAGGGGCTGGCCTCTCCTGGGGAGGTATTTCCGCTCACTGTAGCAAATGAGGGCGTGCAAAGGGCTGTATTGTAATGAGCTTCTCTGGTGACGTCACTTGTAAATGTGGTCAAAGTCCAGTTCTTGGGGGCTAGGAGACGCGGTAGGAGAGATCAGTTGGTTTGCACACTCTCACTTCTCAGCTGTCATTGTGCCATGGTGCCTGCTTCCAGCCACTGAACCAACACAGCTGGGCCGGGCCATGAATGCTTACAAGTACCAGAAGTTCCTGGAGGGACTCAACAACCTTAGAGGTATTACAAGCCATCTGGCTCCCTACTTTTTGTCCTTGCTGATTGTGTGAACGCTTACTGTGGTGTGTGTTGTATGGGATCTTTACTTTCCATCAATCCCTTAGGGGCTTAGAAAGCCCTTTTATTCTGAGCTGGCCATATTTGTGTGTGTGTGTGTGTGTGTGTGTGTGTGTGTGTGCAGGTAGGAGGGAATCCTCTCATCTGCTTCAGCAACAGTCTGTTCTCTTGTTGAAGGGACAGTGAAGACATGTCTTCTGCTGTTTTGAGCTCAGGAGAGCTCAGGGCACTTCCTGGGCAATGGAGGTGGAGGGCTCTTGTCATTCGGCCCTACAGTCTCACTTAGGTGTAGCTGGGTTTCTTGGGTCAGGTTTTCTACTTGCCTGTGTCTACAATGAGTCACAGTCCCATCTGGAGAGAGCAGGGAGTCACGAGTGGTTGTGGGGGGAGGAGTAATGCAGACTGATAGGCTGGAGATGCCATTGTAAAAGGTAAGTGAGTGAAGTTAAAGGAGGAAACTTTTTAATTAAAATATTTAAAGGAAATAAATAGTCTTTGCTTTGCATGTTTGGAAAACTCTTCACTAACCTTAAATGAGAAAAATGCTTTCAGATGTGACAATGCAGGACTCTTGGCTATTAAAGAGGAAAATAAATTTTTTTTATTTCCCCTTCTCTAATTAATAGGTAGTTTTATTTTCATCTACTTAGGAAGGTACTCAAACCATCCCTCTTTGATTAGCAGTCAGGATTCTAGACCCAGAGCAGTCAGGGTGTGGAGAGAATATGAGGAGGTAGGGAAAAGAAGAGGGTGAAGTGGGCTTCTCCTGGATTGAGAAGAATGGCAAGAGGTCTGGACTCCCACCCTACCAGGGTCTGTAGATATTTTTCTTTCTTTCATCGTCTGTTAGAGAACTATTTCTAAGAGGTTATATTCTTGAAGAGCTTGTGTACTACAAAGGGACATGCAACTGTAAAGTATTGTTCTGGCGATCCCTAACTTTCCTTTTCCTTTTCTTGCCCCATCCCATAGAAACTCCTTCCTTCCTTCCTTCCTTCCTTCCCTTCCTTCCTTTCCTTTCTTTCCTTCCTTTCGTTTTTTTTTCTTTCTTTCTTTCTTTCTTCTTCTAGAACTCCTGACAGCTAGAGCCAACCCCCTTTAAGTTCAGGGCTCTGTAAGCTCATCATGCATCAGACAGGTCTTAGCAAGAGTGAGCGACATTGACTGTTGCTTCCCTGTCAAAGGAAGTTTTGAGGGGGCAGAGAGTCTTGACTTCTTTTTCTAGACTCATGGGGAAGACCTGGGAGATGGGGGACAGAAACCAGTGGTGCTTCTCAGTGATTCTTCCAGCTTTGGGGTCTTGTTGGGAGATAAAGATTGGTGCAAGAATGTATCCTTGTCCCATACGAGGGCCCCTTTTCTTGCTCTATTTTGTGTCTTATAGGGATTCTTCTATATTCCTGGGCACAATGCCCAACCAACAGTAGGAGCCCTTTACCTTCTAAGTTTAAAAAACACATGGAGAGCCCTGACTGGTGTGGTTCAGTGGGTTGAGTATTACCCTGCAAACCAAAAGGTCGCTGGTTTGATTCCTGGTCAGGGCATGTGCCTAGGTTGCAGGCTAGGTCCCCACTTGGGGGTGTACAAGAGGCAGCTGATCAATGTTTCTTTTCCTTTCTTTCTCCCTACTTTCCCCTCTCTCTAAAATAAGTAAATAAATAAATAAAATCTTTAAAAAATCCACATGGAAGGATTATCAAACTTAATTAACCTGGATACTCCCTCAGTAGAAGAAAAATCTCAGAGTAGAAATCCCAGGCCTCTGCTTGGATACTGAGCTCCTTAGTATAGTTTTACTCCCTACTACCTCTAGCATCATTCTTCTGATAGAAGGCCAGAGCTTTTTGAAGATGGACAAGTGGTGAATAGAAACTGTAGGAGATTTACTTATTCATAGGATTGGGGAATATGACTTTTCCTTTTGGTTCCCCTTTATGTCAGGGTTTAGGTGAGCAGTTAGCCACACTAGGATGGCCACAGCCTACGTGGATCAGGTTTTGCAGTGACCTATGTAGATTTCTGAGGTTCTCAGGGGACCACACCATTCATAATTATGTTCTCCTCTGCTGTGTGTGCTTCAGGAACAAAGAGCAGGTACGACTGGTGGCAGGGCCCTCTTCATATTCCTCCCATAAAACATCCATGAAGCAGGAATCCTTTTTTATTCCCTAAATAGGAGTTGTTTGGTTTGCAGTTTCCTTTAACTCTCCTGGCGTTCTTGGTGGGGCTAATGGAACAGAATAGCTCTTGATTTGATCCTCTCAGGGGTCTAGAGGTTTAAAATTGCGCCCCACAAAGGGTTATTTCTGGTTTTGGAAGAGGGTATTTAAACCAGCTTGGCAATCATTAGTTTTCTCAGCCCACCTATAAGGACTCCACCCCCCTTCTTCTTGCCCTGTCTATACCAGGAATGAATAACAGCCTAGATGTAGTATCATGAGGAGTGTTCCATATGGGGTTGAAATCATAGAAGAGAAAAGGCCACAGCAGGAGCAGTTTTCACTCCATTCTTCCCACCCCAGACACTAGGGCTCTCTGCCATGTTATTTTGGTCTTATACTTCTAAGATGAACTCAGAAGTGCTTAATTGCTATACGCTTTAAACAAGAGGATATTTACACTTAGTGTAGTGATGATATGTGGTCAGAATTCACCAAATGTTAGTTCTACCTCTTCTTTCCTTGTTCCTCTCAGAAACTTGTTTGAATCACAGCGAGACCTGTGCCTGCTTTGGTCCAAGATGAACTGGATCAGGTCACCTTCTGACTGGGGAGTAGTAGTAGCCCTAGTCACTTATCTACCTGTTTGATCCAGTTCTTACTTGATCTCACCATAGGACAGTTATGATGGTGAGACTGGAAGACACCAGCATTAGTGATATTAGTAATACTGATAAACACCCAGCAAATGTTAGTTATGGACAAGGCATTGTTCTAAGCACTTTACTTGCTTTAATCCCTGTAGCTCTTACAGTACTCCCATACCATCAGGGGTGTCAAACTTATTTTCACTGGGGGCTACATCAGCCTCGAGGTTGCCTTCAAAGGGCCAAATGTAATTTTAGAACTATATAAAAGTAACTACTCATTAACAGTTAAGTAAGAGCTCGGTGCTGCCGCCAGGTAGAAACAAGGTGCCAGGCCAGATACAACAAGGTGGAGGGCTGGATTCGGCTCACGGGCGTTGTGTTTGCCACCTGTGTATAGATAGTTTACAGTGGTATACCCAAGGCTTGGCTGGCCTAAGAACGGTTTCATCTGTCCTGCTAAGGATATGATAGTTCCTAGGAGTATAGCAGCCAAAAGGCTGTTTTGTGCTGCTCTCTGATGCTGGGGACCGTATGAATTAGGGGAAAATACCTATGGCTGACCAAGTGTATGTATTGAACACACTGGGACACCTTCCTGTCTGAAGAATAGCAGTATGATGCTTTGCACTGAGGGCAATAGATCTTTTCTCTCCACACTAGTCTTCTTGAACTGTGTCCTGTTTTTTAATCCTTCATTTGCTTATATATACTGTATAATAGTCTTTATGGCATAAAACATATACATGTACTATGTGGCAGTTTGTCATGTTCACCCAAAGAAAGCATCTGATTAACTTTCTTCTTTCTCAGAAACTAAATCTTTTCCAGGTGGGAAAGTTCCTGGAAACAGGGCATGTGGTTCTTTGGTTTAGTCCTTAAAATCATTTCTGGCATGTTGCTGTTGGTCTTAGACAAGTGTTCTGCCCTGGGCTGCCAGGCGGACAATTACATACAAACCATTGTCTTTGTCAGACTCTCCTGCTAATTTCACCTACTATGTCCCTTGATTGTGGTGAACAGCTGCTTCCCTTCATCTCACCTGTATCTTTGTGTGTTCCAGAGAGGCTGATGGGAAGAGGTAATTGGCTCCCCTCTTCATTTAGTTACTGACTCTGCTTTTCTTGACATTGTTCAGCTTTCAGCCATTCCTCTATCTAGTGAGTAATTTTTGAAGGGAGCCCAGTGGAAGAAGGGAGACATTGTAGAAGTCTTTGAAGTTCTAGTCCCCAGTTTCTTGTGACTCTTTGGTGCTTTGATGCCAGAATTACAGTGTAATATATTCTATTGCTGCTGCTTCTTCTGGAAGGCTTTAACTTTTATTTCTCAAGCCTGCCAAAAGCCATAACCATTGAGTGGTTTCTGCTTAGATGGGCCTCTCCTGTGGGTATAACAGGTTGAACTATTCGCCCAAGTCTGTTATTTGGCAGAGCCCAGGCCTCTGCTGTGACTGATAGTTGTGGAGGATTAATTAGGGAGGCAGAAAGGTAGATGAGGGAGAGTGATGAGAAAGTGGTTCTCTAGCCTTTGATAAGAAAAACTTGTGATAGATCTGTGAAATAATGGCTTGTTTTTTAAAAATAAATACACCCCAACATACCCATATACTTTCACGCTTCTCTTCCTTCGCACATGTGCTCTGCCTAGAATAATCAAATTTCTTCCTCTTTATCCTTTAGTCACAGAGGTGTCCAACCTTTTGGCATCTCTGGGCCACACTGGAAGAAGAGTTGTCTTGGGCTACACATTAAATACACAAATACTAATGAAACTTGATGAGCAAAAAAAGGTTTTAAGTAAATTTATGATTTTGTGTTGGGCAGCCTTCATAGCCATCCTGGGCCACATACGGCCTGCAGGCTGTGGGTTGGACACCCCTGCCTGGCTCAATCTCACTTGCCCTCCCATAGTTATGTTTTGTTTTGTTGCACTCCTAGGTAGAATTACTCTTTTTTACTCATCTGCATTGCCATAGCACTTTAAACATACTAATTTTTATTTATTTATTTATTTTTTTTGAGAGAGAGAAACATCAATGTGTGTTTGCCTCTCACACAGCCCCTACTTGGGACCTGGTCCACAAGCCAGGCTTGTGCCTCAACTGGGAATCGAACCAGCGATCCCCTGGTTCACAGGCCAGTGCTCAATCTACTGAGCCACACCAGACAGGGCTAAACATACTAATTTTAGAGCATATCACATTATGTTATAGTTATTAAACATTTAATTTTCTACTAGTCTTTATTTCTTGGGCCAAGTTTTCTGTCTCACTTTTCTCATATGTAAATTAGGGGTGATAGAATTTATCTCACTAGATGTTGTGAGAATTAAATGAGATAGCAAATGTAACATCTTGCAGAGAGTAAGAGTCCAGGAGTTGTTAGCTACACAGTTGTTAAAGGTGGGAGCTGTGTCTCACTTATTTTTTATTTTTCAGACCTAGCATGCTGCCTGGCAGATATTAAGCATAAGAAAAACTTTTGAAGAATTAAATTGAACTAAACTCATGTATTCAAATGTCTTTCAGTTTCACCACAGGATGTTAAAAAATACTCTGAGAATGGTGACTAGTCTATACATTTATAAAACCCCTTTATTGTAGTTTTTCTCTTCAGTGCCAGAGTGTGACTCCCATAAGAAACTCAACAGTCATTTTATCATCGTACCTAATTTTTGGTCAGAAAATGATATGATCCATAACCGGCTGTTTTGAAACATTAAATCCAATCTCAAAGAATGGAAATGTAATACTCTTGAAAATATTGGAATGATGATATTACTAGTCTGTAGGCAGTTTCAAATGAGGGGTTCCAGATATAATTGGAACGTTGTTGAATAAGTGAAAAAGGTGGCTAATGAGAAGGCACACACACGATTTTCATTCCATTAGTTCATGTTGTTTGTCAGATCATCTTTCTCATTATCTTATAACCTTACTTTGGACATCCACTTTGTCCACCAGCCAAGAAACCTGTTCTCTATTGCTATGTCTGGCCAAGCAGGGCAAGCCCTGACACCCCAATATGTACCCTTCAGAGAGTAGCCTTTTTTTTGAGGGGGGAGCCTTCTTTTCCTTCTTCATTGTGCCTAATAAAGAACCCAAGGGGTAGTAACATTTTCCCCTCTTCCATTAAATAGATACACTTGGCGGGGGGGGGGACACAGAAAAGAGGGGGAGGGGGGGAGAGAGAGAGAGAGAGAGATCAACTTTGATTTTTTTGTTCCACTCATTCATAGTCACTGATTGACTCCTGGATGTGCCCTGACCAGGGATCGAACCTGTAACCTTGGGGTATGGGGACAATATTCCAACCAACTGAGTCACCTGGCCAGAGCTCTATCTAGTTTTTTCTCTCCATATGTATAAATTGTATCTTTATATAGTTATTATAATGTAATTCTCTATTATGTTCTTTATTTTGTGATAATTTTTTATGCCTTTAACTATTTGTCTCCAACATACTTTCTTAACAGCTGTATGGAATTTCCTCAAATGGAAGTATCATTTATTTGACATTCCCCAACTGGGAGGACATGTACATTTCTAAGTTTTTACTACTATAATATGATAATGAATGATCTTGTAAATAAAAATTTCTGCTCATGTCTGATTATCTCTTAAGGATAGATTTCTAGAAATAGAATTATAGGTCTTAATACATACATTCAAATCTTTGGATGTTGGCTTTTAACTTTACTTCACTTTTAAAATTTATTGAGAGTACCTGTAACATTCTGAATACCTTTCTGGTAGCACTTGGGCCCTTGCCCTCTAGGGACAGCCCTGTCTTTAGGCTTAGTGGACAGCTGGATCATATGTTTGATTGTCCAGTTAATTTCAGTGTGGGAGAGGTGCCAAGTGTCTCTTCACTTAGTCAGCAGCTCCCACATGTCATCATCACAGCAGTGCTCTGTTTTACTCTGAAGCTTTTGCCCAGCAGCTCCAAGCATTTAAATGGCTTCAGTGATCCTTCCAGCCTAGTACCCTTTCCTCTTGTATCAGGAAAGATCTATCATGTTGATCAGGAAACTGCTGTATAAAGAATGACCTAATCAATGCTGTTTAGAAATCCTGCATTGGAACCTCAGATTGGTCTGAAGTTGAGATTCTCTTTTCCTGCTGTTACTGGGTTAGCCCTAGCTAGTAAATTGGACCAGCTTAACCTGATATAATAGGTTGACAAACTCTACTGTGTCATTACTCTTGCGTATAGGTAGGTGTCTGCTTCTGGAGGAAGTGGAGATGGTGCTGTGTGTTTGAATTAACATATTGCAGTCGGGTGCAAATCAGCTTCTGTTACTTGGGACTGACAGTTGCCTTAGGGTCAAATTATAGACTTGATGAGAGTGCAGTCTTGTTTCTGACTGGGAGTTGACATCCTGTTGCAGACAATGTGGGATTTTCTAGCTGACGATAGACTGTGGGTGTTTGGAGATTAGCTTGAGGCCTGGGAGAAGGCGGCACATGTATGGCACTTTGTGTGCAGGGGGTGGGGGTTCAATAGGAATATTTCTACAGCAGCCAGGATAGTGGAAAGTGGCTTGAGTCATTGACAGAATTGCATCTTTCACAGTGAGAACTGTCTACCCCTCCTATTCCCAGAGCCCTTAAGCAAACCTACCACAATGGAGCGATTCTCTCCACTGAATGCAGTCTACATGTTTCTGGGGTGAGACCTGTCAACACCTTTAAAATCACTAGGCACCTATAGACCCTTTGTAAATCCTTGACAGTTTGGATGCTTGACAGTTTTGTACTGTTAAAGTTGATCCTCTTCTTAATTGTGTATTTATTAGTGTTACTGGTCAAGAGAGGGACATCAGCACAAGTTCATATTGGGGTTGGCTTCTGTTGATGCTGGTTTGAAATGTATGGGGAATATGGGAGTCCATGGTGTAATGGTTAGCACTCCAGACTCTCAAGTGTGTGGAAGTAGTTCTGTGGGGGTTTTTTTTGTTGTTGTTGTTAACTGGAGGTGTTATACTATCCTTTCTTAAAGAATAAGCCCATAGGCATTACTGTTGAGAGGTTAAGGCTCTTGTCTACATATTCTGCTGAAGTTTCTTTTGGCTACTCTTCTGGAGAAACCCTAGGCTAGTAATCCTAATTGTATATGCTACACATTGCAACAATTGTGGAGATGGTTCCTCTGAATGAATAGCACTTGCTAAACAGTGTATTTTGCTCATTGTGGAGTGGCAGGAACCTCTTAGACTTTCTGGTTTAATGTATCTTGAAATCCTTTGATTTGGAAGATGACTTTTTACAGTTTGTTATCAACTAACTACTTAATGTTCCATGCTTCTTGTATCTTTCACTGGAAGTTCCCAGATCCTTCTCCTTCCCTTCTTTCATTGAGAACCTTCTGTATGACAGATCCTGTACAAGACATAGGGAATGCAAAGATTATTGACAGTTCTATCCTCAAAAACAATATATAATTTATATTGGGTTGGCCAAAAAGTCCATTTAGTTTTTTCTGTAAAATAAAAGACACAGTTTTCATTTTCACCAGTAACTTGATTGACTTGGCTATTTTGATTCTGTTGGCTATTCCTGTGTGGTATCAAGTTGATTGTTCTCAATTAATATCTGGATTTGATTGCTATCAACTGCAACTGGTCTACCTGACTGTGGAGCATCTTCCAGCGAGAAATCTCCGGTATGAAACTTTGCAAACCACTTTTGACACATTCTATCAGTCACGGCACCTTCTCCATATACAACACAAATCTTTTTTTTGCATTTCAGTTGTGTTTTTCCCTTTCTTGAAATAATAAAGCAGGATATGCCAAAAATGTTGCGTATTTTCTTCCATCTTCAATATTAAGATGGAAGAAATACACAAAAATTCAGCAATTTCGATAAGTGTTTTTTAAAAATGTACATTAATATGATAGCTGTCACAATACAGTCTAACAAAATGGTTTCTAATGAAGTTAAAGCAGCTAATGCTACTAGAGCCATCTTACGGGGGGAAAAAAAAAAGACCTTTTGGCCAACCCAGTATTTATAACAGGTGCCATCATGGAAATATGAACAAGATGCTGTGAGAACAGAGGTGGAGAGATTTCCAGAGGCAGCATGGTGGGCGATTGCGAAGACTGCACAGTGGAATTGGTATGGGAGCTGAACCTTGAAGTTAGTAGGAGTTTACCAGTTAAGAAGGGAGAACAGGTATTCTGGGGAGACAGCAGGTGTGCAAAGGAATAGAACGTCTCTGTATCCTGTGAGGAAGAACGAGAAACATTCCGAAGTAGGAACTGGGTAGTGAGAGAGAGGGCTGGAATGGAAAGTGGAGTCTTTGTTATAGCCGGCTAAGAAATAACGTAGGCATGTGAGGGCACTTGATGTTTTTAAGACAGAGGAGTGACATAAACAGTCGTGTTTGTTTGTTTTTTTGGTCGTGGAGAAGTATAACTCAGGCAGCAATATGAAAGATCACTTATAGGGAAGTGGAACTGTGGTTAAATCAATAAATGTGTACCTGATTTTGGTTTGTCTAGGATGTGAGAAGAAGTAAAGAGAGCAGGCATATGGAATCATTCTAAAAGAAGTTTGGTTTTAGAAACAGAGTTTATTTTGAACTATAGCTGGAATGGAGATCCAGTTTCCCCCAAAGCTCAAGTTAAACCTGACCTTGTGTCGTGCAGTGCTTTGTGTTTGTGTTGGTATTTCCTGGAACTGGTCAGATGATTTACTTCAGTGAGAGGCCTGTGGAGTAGCCGGTCACAGGCAGTCCCAGATGTCATTGATAAGGAGAGAAGAAGCCCATTTAGTTCTGACTAGGGCTTCTGTTTCTTTGAAATTCTCTGGGCTGTAGTACCTGGCCTAAGGCTCTATCTTTACATGACTCTTTACAGGTAGATTTGGAGTGTTGACTTCATTTGTGTTGGAATGTTGACATTTTGACATTGCGGTAACATCCCTATTTACAACATTCTGTTCCTTGCCATGGCCAGGTGGTTCAGTTAGTTAGTTGGTTGGAGCGTTGCCCGTACACCAAAAGGTTTTGGGTTTGATTCCTGGTCGGGGCACACACCTAGGGTGCCGGTTAGATCGGGAAGTGACCAGTTGATCTTTCTCTCTTTCTCTTTCTCTCTCCCCCTTGCTCCCACTCTCTCTAAAATCAATAAAAACATATCCTTGGGTGAGGATTAAAAGTAACTTCTCTTCCTTTAGCTTTAATGAGGGACTTTTTTGGTTTTCCTTGACCTATCTGATTGTTGTTTGTCTGCCTCTGCCGGGTCTTTTCCTTCTCCTGACTCTAACTCTGATAGTGTGCTGAGGGGTGAGGCAGTATGGTGAGGTGGGAATAACACAGGATTTGAATCCAGGCCGGCTTGGGTTGAAATCCCAGTGTCTGCATTACTTGGGGCAAGTTACTCACTTTCTCTGAGCTTCAGTGTTCTCATGTATAAAATGGGGATGATAATAAGGTAAAGCTTCTGACATGGTGCTGGCACATAAACTCATGGTGCAAGCATAGCTGACACTACTGTTACGCTGCTCCTGACCTTTTCTTTCTCTAGCCGCTTCTTCTGGCTTCAGCTTTTCTTTTAAACTGCAAATTCCCACATCTGTCTCACACTACTTAAAATCTCTCAGTTTTTAAGGTGTTTTTAAAATTGTGATAAAAAACACATAACGTAAAATCTACCCTGCCAATTAAATTCCTTTTTACATGTATAGTACAGTATTATCAACTATATGCATGTTTATTGTCAGCAGATCTCGAGAACGTTTTCATCTTTCATGACTGAAACTCTCTACTGGTTGAACAGCAGCTTTGCATTTCCCCTTTTCTCCAACCTCTGGCAACCACTGTTCTATTGTACTTTCTGCTTCTGTGGGTTTAATTGCTTTAAATGCCTCATATACGTGGAATCATGCAGTATTTGTCCTTCTGTTAATGGCTTATTCCACTGAGCATAATGTCCTCCAAGTTCATCATATTGTACATTGTAACAGAATTTCTTTCTTTTTAAAGGCTGAATAATATTCCATTGTAGGTAAAAAAATCTCTCAATTTCTGGTCTCTTTTATCAACTGCCTACAGGACAGCTTTACTTGGATATCACCACAGACTCAATATTTTCAAGACCCAGCTTGGACTTGGCTTTCCTTCCTTATTCCCTGTTTTTAACAGTTGTGCTCACATTCTTCCAGTCTCTGAGATCAGAAACCCTGGAGACATCTTTGACTCTTCTCTCTTCATCAACCCCATTTTCTGTCACCGAGTTCTTTTGTTTCTCTTAAATTTGCCCTTTCCTCCTCACCCCCTTCGCCATGACTCTAGGCCAGTCACTTGTCGCCTCACGCATGAATTACTGCAACTGCCTCATACTTTGTTTGCTGTGTCCTGTCTCTCCCTTCTAGTTAACACCGCCAGCTGCTTCTTAGTGTTTTCTATTACCAACAGTAAGCAGGAGCTTTTATGCTGTGACGCTTCCCCCCCTTTATCCAGGCTTATCCGACATAATTTCCTAGAATACAGCTTTAGCTCTAGACAGATTCATCTCCTCTTGGTGCTTTGAAGTGCTCCATTCAGTCTGTCCTCTGTCCTTTTCTTGGGCAGCTTACCTGGAATGCCCTTGTTCTTTGTGCTTAACTGGAATCTGTCCATTTCTTCAGCCTCACTTCAGGCCTTTCTTCTCCATGGAGACTTCTTTGATTATCATTGTCCACCTTTATGTGTCACTTTCCCACATCCTAGTTTTGTCTCCATATTAAAATTGTAAGCTTATGTGGGAACTGTTTTGCGAACGTTACATTTCTGTAACTCTCATGGTACCTAGCTCACACCTAGCCAGTTTAATTGCTCATTACTGAGCACTTACATGGTATAGTGACCAAAGTGAATCATTCTTTCATTTGGCAAATATGTATGAGCATTTACCATGTGTACTGTGCTAGGTACTAGGATCCAGCAAAAAAACCCACAGTGAGGAGACTAGTTATATTGTACTTAAGCAGAAAAATAGTGATTGGTTGACTGAATTTGAGGAAACTAGGTCAGACTCTAAGTGAGGACAAATGACAAGAAGAGGGAGACTAGAGAAAAAAAGGCATTAAGTTAAACAATTATTGTAGGGGAAAGATATTTAATGGATTCACTCAACAAATCATTTATTGAGTATCCACTGATATCAATTTATTCCAGGTATTAGGGATATTCTAGTGAACAGGACAAGTTTCTTCCATTGTAGAGCTTATATTCTAACATTTACAGGCATTTTAAAAATAAAAAGCACTTAATATTGGGGGAAGCCCATCTGTAGGAGGTCAGCAGTGAAAGAGTTAATATGCTTGTAGGGGCTCTAGGCTTTGTTGAAACAGATGGTTTCTCTACTCTGGGGAGTGTTTTAAGGGAGATTAGAGAAGGCTGGGCTGAGGAGAGCCTAAGACCTCTCTCCCTCGCTCCAGAGCACACACACCTGCTGTTCTGGCCCCCAGTGAGCTGTGTAACTTGTCCCCCACTTGTAAGCACTTACTTGCAGGCTTGTGATTGTGGCTGTATGCTTCTGGCATTTTTAGTTTCCTTTCCTGATTTTTATTTATTGTTCAAAGTCAATGAAGTCTCATTTTAATTTGACAGATGTTGGGACTGGTCTGTGTTCCTTCTGGTTCAGGTTTACTTTTATATAATTGTGACCTGGTCTATATATGTTATTTTTCCAGTCCATTTTTTTTATTGTGGTAAAATATACATAAAATTTACCATTGTAACATTTTAAAGTATACAATTAATTTGTTGTACAATCATCACGATGATCCAGTTTCAGATTTTTTTGTAACCCCAAATGGAAATCCCATACTCATTAAGCAGTCACTCTCCCTCTCCTCCCCCAGCCCCTGGCAACCACTAATCTGCTTTTTAACTTAGCCTATTGTGGAATTTCATGTAATTTAAATAATATAACATGTGGCCTTTTGTGTGTGGTTTCTTTCACTTAGCATATAAAAATATGTTTGCATGCATTTTTCATGTGGCATTATAAGATTTTTTTAAAGTGTTTCCTTATAGTCATTACAACTTAAGTTGTTATGTCGACAATGGCTTCACTTGGCCATTCTCTTGCTGTTGAATATTTGGGTTATTTTCAAGTTGTTGCTGTTATAAAAAACTGCTACAGTGGACATTTCCCTAATGTGCTCTGCCACCTTTCAGAGGATTCTGTATATTGCACACCAGCTGCAGAAGAACCATTAGGATAGTGTGGCCTGTTATCCAACTCTGTGGGAGAACAGTTGAGTAATGAATTTTATATAGAAGGGAGCATTATATTTTGCAACAGAAGGGCTTGATCACCAGGGAATGGCAGGGAAAATAAAAATTTTTCTTTCTGTCCTCTAGAAATCTTTTCTGACACTCCCTCTATACCCCCTTGGGTGTAGGATGGAACTGATTATAGCAGTTGAAGATTAAATGTTTTATTTATTTATTCATTCAGCAAATATGTGAGAGCCTACTATATGCCAGACATTTGAAACTTGCCAGCGCTGGAACCTGGCTGAACAGTGTCTTTTACTCCATTGACGGCCTTTGATACCACTTAAGAGCAAATAGGACCCACTTTCAGGGTAATCAGAGATTATTCAGAATCCTGAGCCACCTGAGGCTTTATTACCTCATGGTTTAATATCTCAAAGCTTGGTACCATTATAGATAATAATCATACATTAGTTTGGGCTGTTTACACCAAGGGATTTGAAAGCCTGGCTGAGACTCCTTATACCTGGCTGCTCTTGTTCCCCGACTGTGACAGAGACCTGGCTGCTAGGAGACGTGTCATTGGGTCTGTGTTCTCATAGTGGTTTTGTTCATAATATCCTGAGCAGGGCAGCAAGGGGAGGCTGCTGTTGACTGGGTAGTAGTACTAATGCTACTGTGTTCATACAAAGGATGGGGTATCAGATATATCTGGGATTAGTGCTGCTGGCCCCTGCTTGTCTTCTGAGAGGCTGTCCACCCACCCACCTGCCCCGCCCCTGCCCTTTGCCCTTCCTGACCTATTATATAAAATGGTCTGATTTCCCTCTACCCTGTTGGGAAAATGTCTACCACTTAACAGCCATTCAGTGCCACACTAAGCCTCTGAAACCCAGTGCTGAGTGGAGAAAGCCCCTGAAACAATTGCCAGATCTTCCAGTTTTATTAGCACGGTGCTGAAACTGAATTCTTGATTTGGGGTGAGAAGCAGAGTCTAGTGAGGAACACCCCCTTGCCTTCCTCACCTCCCCCCAGTCAGGCCTGATCTCTGCCCTCTTCTACCTACCACTTGCTGCTTTTCTTTCACTGTCAGGGTTTGATCTGTTACGTGTCTTCATCTTCAGATTTGTTTTTCCTAGTGTACTTTAAAAACTCTTGAGCACTCAGGGAGGGGATAGGGGAGAAAGGAGTTAGACCATCAGGAATAGGGACTCTGATCTCTCTCTCTCTCTCTCTTCCTAGACCCTGGAGTTAACTGAATTGGCCTAGGGTTCCTGAGGGGCCGCTGTGTTTGTGTTTCAATGGGCTGGTGTTACTGAGTAGGACACAAAAGCCTAAAGCAGAAGGCATTCCCACAAGCCTAACATTTTCATATTTCTCTGCCAAAAAAATCTTCAGTTAGGGTTAAGAATAACTACTCTGTCTGTAGAAATACCAAGGGCTTTTGTTTGCCAGAAGAAAAGGGCTTTTGATTAAATGCCTTCTTCTCATTTTTTTCCTTTTCCTTAAGCTGCTGTGGGAAGACTTCAGAGCCTCTGAAGGTGCTGTGTTTGAGGGGCTTGGGGGAAGAAAAGATAGCAAAACAGAATGAGGATAGACAGTCATGCTTTGCCAACAATTTATGCAGAGATTAAAAAAAAAACAACAAAAATCTGTCCAACTTTTGTTGACTGCTTTTGCTAGCCTTCTTTTCTTCCCATGTTTTATGACATCCATCCAAAACAGTAATTCCCAAAGGATCTGTAGGGTTGATCTGACCTTGAACCCTATTCTACCACTTAGTATGATTTCAGACAAGTTACTTAACCTTTCTCTCTAGGCCAGAGTTTCTCAGCTAGAAAATGAGGATTATAAAAGTACCATTTTCATAGAGTTGTAATGAGAATTGAATGAGTTAATAATAAGTAGAAAGTACTTAAACAGTGCCTGGAACAGAGTAAGTACTCAGTAAATACCAACTACTATTTCAGTAAATATTACTACTACTATCTATGGCAAATGTTGAGTGTAGCTTTATTTTCTTAATTACAAATTTAAAATGTGGCTTTCTAGGGCTGAGTCAGGCCTTTGTCTTTTTAGCATAAAAAGGAGGCAAACATTCCTATCAGTCATGACTGTTTATCAGAAGCAAAGGGACAGGTTTATTCTCTGTGTGGACACATCTCAGAGGCTCAGTGTCTCCTTAGTTGAATGTCAACAACAGAATGTATTTCATTAGGAGAATTTACTATTCTTTGACAAAGCAGTTCCTATTTGTAGGGTGAGCCTATGTCATGACTGCAGGAAGTCAACCACTTTTTCTGTCTTTGTCTGAGGGCACTGAGGTTTCTTGGGCCTCAGGGGAGCCTGAACCAAGCTATAGAGGAGGGAGGGGCCCCTAAGTTATAGTAGTGAGACAGACACAGGAGGCATCTGACTAAGGAAAGGGAGCATTCTTAAGTGCTAGGTTGGTCCTAATGATTTTAGTACCAGGTCCGGGAGGCTCTGAGCAAGTGCCTGGCCACTGCATTTCCCTGGGCATAAGTAAGAGACCTGTTGAATGACTTGCCCCATGCTTTTGGGCACTTTTATAAACCGCCACCTCTTTTCCCAAATTGCTGGGGGTGGCTAAGGAAGTGACACAGAAATTTGTTCTCTTTTATATTGTCTTTAGTTTTTGGGAAGGATTTCAATGTCTGAACTACCACCCCTTGCCCTGCCCTGCAAGGTGAAGTCTCATCTTCTTGCAGGAAGTTAGATTCTAAAGTCAGTACATGAAGTGAAAATCCCAAATAATCAAAATTATCCTTAAAAGATATCTTAAGTAACCCATCAATCAAGGTATATAAACATGTTTTTTTTGTATAGTTGGCCTATAATTAGAGGACATTCTCAAACATTAGAATCATATTCAGAATTCAAGGTGCTGGCAGTGTGAGACGCACATGGGAACTGAGACTTGCTGATATACCAGATTCAAGTCTTCTTATCTCATGTTCACCCTGGTACATTACTTACTTTGGTGGAGTTGTGAGTAAACCTGTCCACATGTTTAAATTATTTCTCTTTCTCTGGTCAAGTTTGTATGGTTCAGTTCAACTGTGTTGAGATTTTCCTGTATTTTTCTTTTTTGTTTCTGTTTTTCTTACTCCATTTTGTAAATAACATTTTCTTCTTCTTAACCTGTTTTATAGCTCCAAGCAATTCTTCTCTTGTCCAGAATGCTTATTTGTGTGTTTGCCTGTTGCATATCTTCATTATTTTCAGTTTTCAGGATTCTTGAAAGAGTGATTGGGAGAGAGTAGGAGGGGAAGACCTCTAATAGTCTTCATTTAAGTTCTGTAGTAACAGCTTTCGTTTTCTCCTCTCAGGTCCTCTACTAACCTTTGATTCTTATCCCTGGTATAGAAGGCCATTTCTTTCATTGTCTTCCCCTTTCAGGTCATTTTTTTCTGTAGAAAATTTCTGCTTATGCTAGGCCACTCACAAATGAATTTTTATTGTATCTACTAAGCATCACTGGTTTAGCCCTAGATGTTTAGTTGGTTCTTAGATGAACCTCAAATTCATAGTATCATAAAGAGATAGATGAGAAACAGAGCCCATCCAGAGTGGTCAAAGGACAGACAATTTCCCAAGCCACACAGCTGGTTATTGACAAGCTGAAACCATGACCCAGGTTCCTGACTTGGAAGTTGAATGTCTTTGCTCTGAATCACATTGCTTGCCTTTGAAGCCTTGAATAGGGACAGTCCTTTGTAAGACCTTTTAACTGTCACCCCCACCCCACCCCTGCTTTGGAAGAATTGTGACTTGTTTGCTTTTGTTTAATTTGACTTCATTTCCTTTCCTGAACAAAAATGCTAGACAATATAAACTTCAAGAGAGTTAAAATTAGTTCTAGTTCTGTTTCAGAGATGTATTTAAGAATTATGTGGCATCTCTTGGGGTAGTTTAGAAACTTAGAGCTATGTTATGACTTGCCGGACTGGGATTCACTGTCACTGGTCTGGAGGTTTGAGACAAGGGAGATGGGTAGACTATAGTTCTAGGGCAGGTGGTAGCTTGTGTAGGTCATTAGCTGGAATGCAGAAGGGTAGTTAAGGGCAACAAACATTTGATGAATTCCTCTCTTTGCAAGGCACAGGTCTAGGTGTTGGGAGTATAAATTGGATTCCTGCTTTCAAGGATCTTACAGTCCCCCTGGTTTAACTTGAGAAAAGAAGGTAGTATGTAGTTGGGGAGATACTAGCTCACTGAGGCTGTAATTTTTCTTATCCTGATTTGGTCACAGACCTGGAGGAGATGGAGTTGCTGTTCACTGGAATCTTGGAAAAATTCCAAAATACAAGGCACTGAATAAAGTTTGGTCATAAAATAGGGCAAGGTGGGGTTTTCTACAGGGTCTTAAGGGCTCCGTTTTACTGACTCACTGAAAAGGGCAGCTGGGAAAAACATGAGGTTCTTTATACCCTTTCCTCTCTTTTCTTCCCAGTGTTCTTCCTTCTAGGGGCTACCAGTAAGCATTAAACCAGGTAATTTCCTTCTCGCTTTCTCTGTCTGTCTGTCTCTTCTCTCCTTCATAACTATTTCTTTGAGCAGTGGGGGCTATCAGAAAAAAAATAAATAATAAGAAAAATGATTTGCAAAAAAATAGCCCTTGCTGCATTTAAATCACACACTTCAGGCCTGGGAGAAGTTGATGCAGTAAGTGTTTTCAGACATTGAGGTGGTAGGAGCTTCTGCCTGGGAGGGGCATGCAGTTGTTCTGGGACTAGCTACCCTGCCCCCAGCCTGTCCCTTAAGTATTGTCTATCTCTTTTAGCTTTTGTTGGTTTAAAACATCACATTGTAACAAAGGTCAAAGCTGTAGTCCTTGCTTTCTCAATCCTAAGGAAGAAAAATGGGTTATTATTAGTCATATATGTTTCTTCTTTGCCCTAGAGAAACCATAAAGCAAAACCCAGGAAAATGAACAACTAAAATCCTCCAATAAAACAAATACTTCAGTAACCACCATGATTTGCTTGTGGAGCCTCAGGTGTTGGACTTCCACAGTTTCTTATATAAATAAGAGTTTTCCAGATTGATGGCTAATGTACAGATATCTACATCAGGCCCTGGCTGCCATCATTTTGCTGTACAAGAAAGGAACATCAGAGGTGGGGTTGAGGAGTCATTGCATGCATCGTTCATATATTTTTATTGCTAATGGAGAGGAGGGCAGTGGTGTTGGTAGAAGTGTTTGTGTGGGTAGAGGAAGACCATACCCAGTTTCTAATTGGCATTGGTAAGAAGACCTTTCAGAGAACCAGCTCTCCGAGGTGACTTTGTGGAAACATCTCGCTTCTGCTCTACCCACTGTTTACTCTGTTCTTTCTACCAGTGGCTGTAGTGAATGGGAGAGCCACAGCCTTCTGAAGTGCCCTTAGGCTGTTCCCAGTGACCTTCAAGTCTTAAGAATTATTTGGGTGAGAAGAATGCTGAAATCCTGTAGCTATTTAGTTCGAAAGAAAAGCAGCACTGCCATGGTGATAAAGCTCCCATTTGAATAAGGAAAATGGCACTTTCCAAAAACCTAGGTGGTAGTTATTTTAATCAAGTTGAGAAATGGGATCACTGGGAAGGGGATTTCTGCAGTATCTAGGCTGTGCAGGAAGCTGTTACTCCCCACTGCCTTCCATTTACAAATTCCAGGAGGGGAGCTGAGGCCTCACGGTTGCGCCCTTGTCCACAGTAAGACAGGCATGCACAGGGGCCCTGCTGTACAGTTGCACTGTAGTTTTCCCTTTTAAAAATACTTTGTGTGCTGAACATAATCTTAGTACCTCACAGATGCTGCACATGTGTTAACATCCTTCCTGAAATCTGAAAATACGAGTAACATACAAATACACAGTAATTTATAAGCCTTTGCTCTTAAGGAAGCTGACTTGGGATTTCCCTCATCTTTTTATCCTATCAGACTCCTTGAGAGGGGTGGTTAAGAACATTTCTCTCTTTTCCCTCTTTTTGGTTCACCCCACTGGGGCAAATAGTTGCTGGATTCAACAGCATTCTTTCCCAAATGATTCCTAAGGCATGAGGGTCACTGAGATTTATTTTTAAATTCATAACCTCGGGTTGAGGGAAAGCAGTTGTCCTTACTGAATTCCCTTGTGGAGGCTTTCAGCTGCCCAGACACCCCCACGTCTTTACCAGGCACATTCCAGAAGCCTGAAAGCCCTGACCCTCAGGAGTGAAATTTCTGGTCTGGTGTCTTCACTCACGGAATCCCTTCATGAGCCATGGCCATGACATGAGTTAGGTGTCAGATTGGGAAGCTGAGGGAACAGTTGGCCTGTGAGCTTAATATAAAACTTCCGGCTTGATAAGTAGTTTTGGAGTAGTATGCTTGTTGAAAGTGCCCTTCTGCTTTCTTGTCAGCTTTAGCCATCTCTCGATGGTCTCTTTAGTTCCCTTCCAGGATTTTCTAGGAGCATGCTGGAGGCTGTCAGAATATAAGGAGTTAAAACACAGGGAACTTGTGGAGAATGATTAAACAGTGATTAAGTGATATTTTAACTTCTGTTTGTAGGGGAGAAATGGAAATCATCAAGAAAAAAGTTTGTAGTTTTAACCAAAGTCTTCTTATCTTAAAGTTGGTCAAGGCTGACTGCTTTTATTCAGGTTCATTTTCAGCTGCAAGGTGAACTCCCTCACACACTTCTTTACTGATGTCTATCTTTGTTTTTACTCATATTTCTCTTGTTCTCTTTCCCTTTCATCCTCTCCCCCCTTCTCTTTTCCCTCTCTCTCTGCCCCCACTCCCTTCTCTCCTTTTCTCCCTACCTCCACCTCTGCCTGTTTCCTCCCCACCCCATGTTGTATTAATTGGTCTGGAAAACCAGTTCCACTCAGAACAGAGTTGGAGTAGGACTTGACTGCCCTTCTGTGTGTTGTATTCCTTGGTGGTCTTGGTATGAGCGTGGATAGGAGATTTGGGATATTTGAAAAGCCATTGGACTAGTAGTAAAAGCACCAGATAAGGAATTGAAGATGCTTGGATTTAAATCACAGCTTTGCTACTTGTAAGCTATGTGCTCTCCGGCAAGTTACTTAAGCTCTATAAATCTCAGTTTCCTCTTCTGTAAATTGCAGGTGATAATTTCTACCCGAAAGAGTAGGAGTTAGATATGATTAGAGTTATGTATGTAAGGATCACTGTAGACATTTAATTATGTTTGAAAGTGGGACCGTTGCTGTGTGATAGAGGTCAGAGTTGATCACAGGCTTTAGAGAGTGCCTTTGGTTGGCTTTTGCCTGTTTACATAATGTTAATTGTTTAGTTTATACATTGTAGTATAAAGTTAACCTATTCTTTGCCTTTGTTCTAATCTTGCAAAGGTAGCAGCAACCCAAAGAAGAGCTGGAGAGCCTTTAATACCCCCAGGGTCTTCACCACAACCACTCCTAGCTACTCTAGATAGACAAATTTAAATGAAGTGTTTGCTATAGAAATACAGCATCAAGACTTACTATTATTACTTATCTTCTTCCAACCAGATTGTTACAAAGAAGTCCATTTTATAGAAAATTTCTGCATCCCTACTCTGGTACTGATGCACAGATCTATTTATCTCAGGAATGGTTTGTGACCAATTTATATAAAGGAAGATGGAAGATAATTTCTGACCACTTTTAATTTTGCTATGTTTGAGGCACTTGTGGTAAAGCAATGAATCATAGTCATTCAGTCCTTTTCTCTTTACTAAAGCGGAATAAGCCAAGGCCAGTGGGGCCTGGCTGTTTCCTTCAGCTCTAGTTATGCCTAAGTCTTTAGGTCTTAGGTTTTAGAGTGTTCAGCTCAGTTGTTTTGGAAACTTGCTAAAAAGCATAGTGTGTTGCTTTGCAATATGAAAGACACTTTGTGGTTTTATAATCAGTATCATTTAGCATATTCTTTTTGGGAGGGGTCTTCCAAAATCTAGTGTTTCTAGTGTGCTAAGTATTTGATAGAGTGTAAGGAAATTTGAGTGTTTTTGTCTCAAAGTATCAGAAAACAGTGGCTCAGATTGCGTTTTATTTTATATGTTCATGAACTGGAAAACTTCTTGTTAAATGACAATGCTCCCCAAACTGATCTACAGATTTAATGCCATCCTTATCAAATCCCTGCTGGCTTTTCTTTTTTTGGGGGGGTGGGGTAGAAATTGACAAGCTGATCCTAAAATTCATATGGAAATACAAGAGACCCATTAATAGCCTTTTTCAGGATTATTGCAAAATCTTGAAAAAGAAGAACAGAATTGGAGGACTCATGTTTCCCAACTTGAAAACTTACCACAAAGCTGTAGTAATCAAGAGAGTGTGGTAATGGCATAAGAATAAACATACAGATAAATGGAATAGATTGAGAGTCCAAAAATAACTCCCTACATATATATGGTCAATTCATTTTTGAGAAAGGTGTCGAGACAATTCCATGTGGAAAGAATTGTCTTTTCAACAAAGTATACTGGGACAATGGATATCCATATATGAAAGAATGAAGTTGGACCCTTACCTCACACCATATATAAAAATGAACTCTTGAAATTAAGAACAAGCTGACAGTAGCCAAAGGAAATGTGGGAGGTGATAATGGGGGGAAAGGGGGGAGGGATGTCAGGAACATGTATGAAGGACACATGGACAAAGTCAAAGGGGGATAGGATTGAGGGTGGGAGGTGGGGATGGCTGGGGTGCAGGGGGAGTAGAGACAACTATACTTGAACAACAATAAAGTAAATGAATGTATTATTAAACTGGAAAAAAATGAACTCAAAATGGCTTATAGACCTATGTGTAAGAGCTAAAACTATAAAACTATTAGAATAAAATTTAGGAGTAAATCTTGGTGACCTTGGATTAACCAGTGGTTTCTTGAATATGACACCAAAAGTACAATGGCAGAAGAAAAACCATAGATAATCTGGACTTGATCAGAATTAAAAACTGTTGTGTTTCAAAGGTCACTGTTAAAAAAGCGAAAAGACACGCCACAGAATGGGAGAAAGACAAAAAATTTGAATAGACATGTCTCCAAAGAAGACATATAAATAGCCAATAAATAAGCAAATAAAAAAAAGTTCAACATCATTAATCACTAGGAAAATGGGAATCAAAAGCACAATGAGATACTACTTTATACCCATTAGAATGGCTACTATCAAAAAGACACATGAGGGATGTGGAGAAATTGGAATACTCATACATTGCTGGTGGGAATGTAAAATAGTGCAGCTGCTTTGGAAAACAATTTTGTGGTTCCTCAAAAAGTTAAAGATAGAGTTGCCACATGACCCAGCAATTCCACTAAGTATATATCCAATAGAAATGAAAATGTGTATCTGTACAAAACTTATACACAAATGCTCATGGCAGCATTATTCATAATAGCTCAAAAGTGGAAACAACCCAAATATCCATCAACTGATGAATGGATAAACAAAATGTGGCATATCCATACAATGGAACATTTTTCAGTAATAAAAAGGAATGTAATTGATGCTAACATGGATCAAACCTGAAACTCATTTTAAGTGAAAGAAGCCAGACACAAAAACACCACATGTTATATAATTTCATTATAAAGAATAGGCAAATCCATTGAGACAATAAGTAGATGTGGCTGCCAGGGGCAAGGGGAGCGTGGAAAAGTAAGTGATGCAGGGTTTCTTTTGGGGATAATGGTATTGTGTATTCTCAAATTACATAGTGCTGATGGTTGCACAACTGTGATTATATGAAGATCTATTGAACTGTATACTTTAAAAGGATGAATTAATTGTATGGTATATGAATTAAATTCAGTAAAGCTGTTGTAAAAAAATTTAGGGCGATTTGTACATATGAATTACATTTTGTCAGTTTGTACTTGGCCATTTATCCCTGCCACCATGAATGTTGAAGTCAGAGCACCACCACCTTGAGCCCTGGGAAGGCTACTGTTGCCTCAAAGACAAGGTGAGAAATTTAGATTTGCAGTCAGTTCTTGCAGAATAACTGATGGCACGTTTTGTCAGGAACCACATCTTTCAAGGTAAATGCTTTGAGGCTGAAGTGTTTCCAAGTTTTAAGTGTGACCCTCTGTGTCCTATTCTTATTTATCTTCTTAACTGTGTCTCACTGGAATAGTTAATTTATGTTTTGGGTTCCAGGCCTCATTCCCAGCTCCGCCAAGAACCTCACATCTTCCATTTCTTACATTTTCCCTCCAGGCTATTGATCTTGCTCTGAAGCATTCTTTCCTGGGAGTTGTGGAGATAATGGCTGGAGTAGCTTTGCCTCCAGATTATTAACTAAAATAGTGATTTTCAATGTTTTTCATCTCATGGCACACTTAAACCAATTACTAAAATTCTGTGGTATACAAAAAAAGACATTTTCTGCTGATCTGACACCAAAAAAGGTGTAATTTTGATTCATTTACACTGGATGGCTGTTGTTGTATTGGCTGTTGTCATTTTTTTTATTTGGCAGTCTAAGGGAAAAGAGGTCAGTGCCCCTGACTATAGTCTTGTATCATATGTTTTAAAAATCATTGTGGCACACCAGTTGAAAATTGCCACACTAAAAGAGTGAATTGCCAGGAAGGGCCTTAGACCTGTGTTGGCAGGATGAGATGACTCATTTTTCATCAAAGGAATTTCAAAGAAAAAATAATGACAGGATGATGTCAGAGAAGCAGGTGGAGACAGGAACCTTGATTGAGGCACAAGAGGGAGGTGTTGAATGGTATGGTTGCCTGGGCAGTCAGGATGATTGACTAGCACAGATCATGAGAAACGTCACCTGTTTTTTAGTTCCTTTCTCAGAAGCCCTTGTGTAGGCAGTGCTGTTCTTGTGCCTTCAGAGCATGTGGTCAAGTCTGTGCCTGTCCTGAGTGTACTGTGTTTGTATCTGGGTGAGACATCCTGTGCTAGTCATGGACTTCTTTCACACGCAGTGTGGTGTGTATTGGTTCCTGCACTCTGTACATCACCTCCATGGCTAACAGGGTCTGTGTTTGGGAGTTGAGGTTTGTGTCACAGTTGCTTGTGGTGTGGCATGTCCCCTGATTTATTAAGATGTGGGAACTTGCCTAGATATCAGAAGGTCAAATCTCAGGTACAAGTACTTTATTGCCCAAGTACTCTGGTTCCCTCTAGTGTTTAAAAAAAGCTGGATCTTTGCTTTAACTTCAATTAAGTTTCCCTTTCCTTTCCTTTCCTTTCCTTTCCTTTCCTTTCCTTTCCTTTCCTTTCCTTTCCTTTCTTCCCTTTCTTTCTTTTACAGGCCCTCCGTAGTGTATATGGATGAAGCTGATAAGTGAGGGGAATTTATGGTCAGGAGGATGGATAGTTAAGTTTTGGTATCTTTGCATATTGGAGAGCACTAAGTTGATTAGATTTGCAGGCTCCCATTTATATTAAGAGAGTGCTCCTGGTCACCACCATGCCTTAGCAGTACCAGAGTCTGTGTGGTTGTGAGGCTAAAATCAGCAGTTTACAAAAAGGTAAAAGAGTGGATATTTTTTGCTATCACTCTGCCTCAGGATTCAGGCCATCTCATCTGGGGAGAGACAGCAAGATCAGTTGTTATGTTTGTGCATTATGAGTTGTTCATCTTAAAGTGTCATGGAGATAGGTAACATCAAACATCACCAAGAAGCAGAATGTATTGCCTCTATTTAAGATGTATCATAAGCAAGAAGAAAAAGAAAAAATAGACAAAAATCCTGAAATTGGCGTGGGAGGGGAGAAACTTTACTTATTACTATTATTTGGCACTGTGTTCAATTGTTGTGTCATTCTGGCTGATCATACGTTCTTTTTTGGACAATACTGCTAGGTACACTGTGGGACTAAAACTGGTCTTTGGAAGTAGGGTAAGAATGACATGAACCTGGAGGCACTGATCAGATAAACCTGTTTCTTAGAGAACGGTGCTAGACTTCCCTGGGCCTTAATTAGCAATATACCTCCTTCCTGCTAGTTGTGCTTCTGCTTGTATGTCTCCATGAAATAATAAATCATTACAAGAGAGATTTAACCTTAAGCGCCAAAGGACCCAGTGGAAAATGTTCCCTAGGGTGGGTTTGATTTGGGAGCCCCATGAGGGTAATCTGGGATGATGGGTTTCAGAAGTCACCACCTGATTCACTGAGTTAGTGAGTCTGAGCCTGAACATATTCTCTGTATTGTACCTGCCCCATAATATATACAGGACCTTTCTCCCTTTGGGTATGAACTAAAAGCCTTTAATCAGGAGGTTGAGCAGTGGTAAGGGAGAAACATTCCAACACGCCAATCAACCAGAATGTTAAGGAAATTCATGTGGAGGCTGAGATTCCAAATAACTTTGATTTTTTTTTTTTTGGTGGGGGGAGGAAAAGAACTTTTTAGGGGCCCATTGTCACCTATAGAAGATCCAAACTCATCTTGTCATTTAAGAACTGTTATAATCCAGTCTAACTTTCTGTCAAACTATTTTTATCAAAATTATGTTTATTCTTATTTTTAAAGGTCAGATATCACTGTGAGATTTGTAACAAAAATAATCTTCTGTCCTATACTTTCCTACGTCTGAGAACTGCTTCTAAATCATTTAACTGATTCCTTTAGCATTTTCTACTACATTTCTTAAATATACCCTAAGTAATTCTTGATTTTTCAATTTTAAACATTATCTGTTGACAGTTTACCATAGAAGTTTAAGGTTTAGTTCTTTCATCCCTGCTCCCTTAACAGGCACCCCCACCCCCTTTTCATCTTCATGCATCATTACCACTGTATGGTGTTCAGTGTTTAGATTATTATGATTACATGATATTGCTTAAACCTGAGCCATATATGAGTCTATAATTACATTTTCTTTCTTGACCAACTTTTAATTTTTTTTGGAATTAATAATTGCCCTTTTGTTTACTGTTTTATGTACCCGAGAGTCCTATAGGACTCTCAGATAATTCTAAGTATGTTGCAATATATCAAATAATCTTTTGGTTCAAGTTTTTCTTTGGTGATGTCTCTTAGGAGATTTCTGTTCTCCAGCTGTAGTCTTTAGTAAATCTCATTTTGGGGCTTCCTGTTACCATAATTCTGGGAAATTCCTTCACCTCCCTTCTGTGTCAGATCCCATATTTCCTGGATCTCATGTTGTTAATTTTTCTTGGTTTATTAGTCTTCGATATTTTTTCTCTTCCATTTTCTCTAATATCTTTATTAGTTGGGTATTGGACTTCTTTGATTGATCCTCTAGGTTTTCTCCCCCTCTACATTTTCTCTCTTTTTGTTCTAATTTATGGTAAAAATCCTCAGCCCTGTCTTCCAGCTCTTCTTTAGGATTATTTATTTTTGCTATTCTATTTTTCAATTTCTAAACAATGTTTTCTTATTCTCTGAATATCCTTTTTTTATGCTGCCTGTTTTTGTTTTGTGGCAGTATTGCCTGTTAGGAATCTCTGAGGACATTAAAGTCCCTTCCATGGTTTCCTCTGCATTTGTTGACAGTATTGTCTCTGCTTGTTTCAAGCTTCTTCTGTTCCTTCATTTTAGTCTCTGTCTTCATGTTAGAGACTCTTAAAATGTCTGATGCTTCTTGGTGATCTTCATGTTTAAGAGTTAGCCCCTAAGAAGCTGATTGGTGGGACTTGTTGACTGGTATGTTCTGATGAATGAGTAGGTAGGGAGGTCCATTTCCACAGAGAGGAAATGGCCAGTCTCCTGTCTGGGGCCTCTTAAGACTGTCAGCCAGAGCCCTGGGCTTTCCAAACAGGGCAGTGGGGAAGGAGGGAGGGGCTTGTTCATTATGTGAAATTTCACTTAATACTCCTATTTTCAGAAAGGCACCTCCTTCTACCCTTATGAGGGCCTGAAGACTTTCAACTATTCTTGCTTTCAGCCTCACCCGGTAGCATTCCTTCCCCTCCCTGCAAGCCTTCAGAGGTTCCTGGTGCTTCCAGTTCCTGAGCCTTCCTGGAGTCCTACAGCACAGTGTACCTTGTTTCTTATTGTTTCCCATTCCCTACCAGCACTTAGCAGAAGGAGAAAGCTGAAGTTTAAATTAGTCACCATTTATCTGTCACTCCCCAATTTATCAAACCTTTGTGGATATTTTAAATTCTTCTTTTCTGTGCCATTCTTATTCCTTTACTGTCATTTACCAAAGATTTCAGAAAGGAATGGAGATAAACATGCATGTTAAGTCTGCCACATGTAACCGAGAATTGGCAGAAGTGAATCTTCTCAATTTCTCTCTCGTAAATACCCAGACCCTGTGCTCTAGTTTCAGTTGTACCTTCTTTTTTCCATTTTCTTGCTCATGCCATCTTTCTTTCTGGACTGTCTACTCTCATTTCAGACTATTGACGTCCTACACATGCTTCCAGATCCAGCTTATATGCATCACTCATGGAAGCCTTTTTTTTTTTTTTTTTTAATTTTTGAATTTGTCTAGCTGGAACAGACCATTCCATTGACTGAGTTTCTAAAGTTTTATACACTGAATTCTTGTGGTCTTGTCACCCTCATGACATAGCATACATTTTTTTGCGTTATGATGTAATTGTATATATACTACTTCCCTAGTTAGATTTTAAGCTCTTAAAGGACAGTTCATTATAAGACTAGCTTTGTAATTTTTATTTTTGTTAACACTTAACACAGAACCCAGGCAACTAAATATTTCACAGAACCACAGAGTTTTAGAGCTGGAAAAGAATTCAGAGATCTAGAATGTCAACTCATTTTATGAATGAATGTACAGATATAGTGTGACTAAATGATTTTGCAGTCATAAGCTAGGGACAGAGCAGGAACTATAACCTCCTCAAATTCTCACACTGCTGAATGTAGTGATAAAATCTGATAAATGCTTAATTAAATATTCTGGTTAATCCAGGGTTAGCCGAAAGGCATGTTATGTTTCAATTTTCTTGTTGAAAATTTTTGTATGTATTTTTTTGGTCTTAGTAATTAGGTAATTTGAACATAGGTAATAATCATAACTCCCTCCCTCCCTTCCTCCCTCCCTTCTTTCCTCCTCCCTCCCTCTCTCCCTCCCTCCCTCCCTCCCTTCCTTCCCTCCCTCCCTCCCTCCCTCCCTCCCTGGATCTGGATTATTCTGGGATTTGTCAACAGTGAGCTAGATAATAGTTTTCTTTTAAGGCATCAGGCACCCATGGATGAGAAAAGAATGTAGGCAACTATTGAAAGTGCCCTGATTTTGAGAACATTTTTTAAAATTAGTGATATCATGTATTTGTGGTACAGACCCAATTTAATTGGGTCCCAGTTAAAGTTTTGCTATTTGATAATTCATCAAAGATTATTGCCCAAAGTATCTTTAAAGTAAGTTAAGTAAGTAAAGTAAGTTATCTGTGTCAAAGATTCTTCTCTATTTCCCTAGGTTATCTAGCTCTTGGCAGTCATTTCCAGAATGTTTGAGGTAGCTCCAATATTCATGTCTGAAGGGTTAGATGCAGCAGGAATGGTTGGTTATTAGGAGAAAGTTGAATGACATCTATTGTCTGCTTAAGATTTGTTGGACATGAAGCATACCAGACACTTTTAAAAAGCTAGATGCCATTCTTTTCCTCATCCCCTACTTAGGGCACTTGAGGATAGATCCACAGGTATTTAAGGGGTTGTCCCTTTCCTCTGAGATTTGATTGTCATTAGGATATTGTCTCACAATATGAGGCTGAGTGATGGCAGATGGTCTGATGCTGGGCTTGGCTTGCATTCTCCCTCCACTGGGCGGTGCTGTTGCTGAACAAGCAGTCTATGGTAGAATGAACCATAACCAACCTGTATGCTGGGTTGGGCTCTGCCTCATGGCCATCACTTTTGGTTTTATCCAAAACAGAAATTGTTGTCCCCAGATTTTAGAGTCAGGGCTTATTGTACTCATTCTGCCTTTGCCTGTTTTTGCATTGCCACCTGGCTGTCATTAGAGGGAATTCACTATATAGCTCTGAGTTCCTGTAGGGGGCTGAGAGGAACCATCCCTGTTACTAGGGTGGTATGTATGTTCTCTTCCCTTAAAACTGTTACCCAGATTTCCTTTTATGACTCGTTAAGTCAGAGGCAGCTGGTAGGATGTATGAGGCAAGTGTTACTCACCAGGCACATGTAGTGGCCCTGACTGCTGGCCTGGAGTCTGGGCTGAGCTGAGAATGAGTCAGCTCCGGGAATGGAAAGATTGCAGGGTAGTAGGGGGTAGGATCTGTGTGTCAGTGACTGCTCTTTTCTCTATAAGGACTTTTCCTAAAGCTGGGAATGCTGGGGATCCAGTAAGCCAACCAACTTTGTGGTGATAATGTTTCCTGTGAAAGGAATGAGCTGATTGGACTTGGCATCGTTGCCTTCTGTGTTATGGGTGTACACAGGTTTTGAGGCAAGCTTGAACTTGTATAATGAGAATTCTATGTGTAAGAGTTTCAGTCTTGTAAAAGAGACCACAGAACCTGTCTTGATTATAAAGCTGAATCTTCTCTATCTATCTTTGTCCAGTAGGGGTCACTGGGGGCTTAAATTCTAAAAGAGAAACTCATTAATCTTGTGGTAGATGAGTCAGATTCCTTGTCTTTATTGTTTATTGTGGCATATTTGTATGTTCTTGTACATTTTTTAAATATTAGATCAAAAACAAAAGATGTGAACTTGTATTAAGAACTTAACAGTCTGTCTGTCTTCAGGTGGTAAATTCTTTTCCTCTTTAAATTTACATACTGTCAGGATCTGGACAACTATCTCACAGAGATCTAAAATTAGCTGTGTGTGTGTGAAGCTTGGTTTCCACGGCTAAATGGCTTAAGTTGATTTCTCTTGTCTACCTTTTTCTTGACTTCAACTCTTCGTCTGAGCCTCAAATGTAGCTGCTACCTATTGGCATTCACAAGCCTGCCAGGTTACCTCATTGCTGAGCTCCTGATCCCTTTGTGAGTGGCATGCCCACTCCTGCCCTGTTGTATTGAAGGTGATTCAGGAAAGCTAAAGTTGATGTGTTTCTTAGCCAGATCACATTAAAAGGTGTGTTCTCATTGAGACCATTTTTTTACTTGGAAAAGCATTTAAAAATGCATGTAGGCTAGGTAGGAATAAGATGCTAACTTACTTTCATTGGGCATTCACTTGGAATGAGAGATATTTCTGGACCAAAATAACAGCCTTGGCAGAATTTAGAAGCATTTCCCATAGACAGGGCTTCTTTTCTTTGAATCTTCTGCATTTATTTCAGATAACTGACTACTAGACTTTCCTGGAAAAATTTTAATAGTTAGACCTTATTATTTTGTTAGGGGAAAATGGTCAGAATCCTAAAGAGAGGGATTATTTTAAATAGCACTGTGGATATTAAGGTTATCTAAGTATTCTTGTCCTTTCTCTTTTCAAAGCAATGCCATTGAAGTCTGATTTGATTTATTCATTGAGTTGGTGACTTAGAGCTGTTAAATAACATACACTTTATGTTGACTTACCTCCTTGCACTGGCCACTGAAGAGGACTTGATGTTTTGCTAGGGCATAAATGCTCTAGTATAGTAACAATAAAAACAATAATTAACATTAATGAGTTAACTCTGTGCCAAATAGTCCATGCATTTTCTCACTTAATCCTCACTGTGGCATGAAGTGGTAATTTTATTGTACCCCTTTTACAGATGAGGGACTGAGGATTAAAGAGATTAAGTAATTGGTTCAAAGACACAGCTGGAAATTGTGAAGCCAGAATTTGAATCTAGGTTTGACTAACAGAATATGTTAAATTTAGAGTCCTGGGCAGAGAGAGAGGCACCAGGGCTTTAAGAGTTAGTTTTTTAAAGTACTAAACCAGAGCTTTTCCCACTTTACTTTCTACCTTTACTCTTTTCCTTACCTTTAAAAAAATATTTTATTTATTTTTAGAGTGAGAGGAAGGGAAAAAGAAAGGGAGAGAAACATCAGTGTGTGGTTGCCTCTTGTGCGCCCCCTACTGGGGACCTGGCCCACAACCCAGGCATTTGTCCTGACTGGGAATCGACATTTTGGTTCTCAGGCCCACGCTCAATCCACTGAGCTACACCAGCCAGGGCTCTCCTTAACTTTTCTTTCCTTTTTCTTTCTCTTTTTCCAGGGTAAGAGCCTCAGTTGCTGAGCTAGCGAAAAAGGCCACCCAGAATTTAGATACTGGGTAGAATCTGTATTTGGAGAGATTTCTAGAAGTGGAATTTCTGTTCAATAAATTGATTTTTTCCCCAGCTCCAAGGAAAAGCAAAACATATACTTGTGTTCTTGGAGTTACTTTTTCTCTTACACTTCCAGGTTGACTTGGAAGTTCAGTGTTAAAAGTGGCTCGCTTGGCTCCTTAGTTAGTATATGTTATCTGTTGGGCCTATCTGGAGGAGCATATTGAGTTATTCCTGACCTAAGATGAATAGTTTTACAGACACTTGCTCTCTGGTATATGTTTCTGTGGTCAAAATATATACATTCCCAAGAACTGCTTATATTTTGGGAATCTAAATGGTTTATTGACCCCATTGTGCTCTTTTTAGTATGTCCCCCTCTTACACTCCTGTCTCTACCAGTGCTCTTTAGACCCTCTTGTTCATTCACTAAGTCATTAACTCATTTATCTATCTATATACTCACTCATTCCATAGTTATTTAGTGACTAGATTTTGTATAGGAGAGCAGAATTCATCTAGCTTCAAAAACTGCAGTGAGGGTATAACTAAGCACACAACTACATTATAAAATAGAAAAGGCTAAATGTCACGAGAGGGGAACTTAGAAAGTATAATGTAAGGTCGAGAGAGAGGTTTGCTTCTGACTGGGATAGAGGGAGTCTGTCCCAGGGAAAAATCAGTGGAAGTATTGCCTTTCAGCTGGTCCATAGGAATGGCATTTTGATATGGAGATGGGAAGGAAATACATTCCAGGGTAAATGAGGGGCATAGTATAAAGCCAGAGAGTTCTGAGCTTAATTTGCTGGCAGTGGGTAATTAAAAGTTTTAGAATGAAATTACAAATGGACACTTATTGAGCATTTAATATGTACCAGTTATCATGCATGCTTTAGGGGATTAATGTCATAATGGATGAGGACAGGATTGTCAGGTTGGAGACTGGGATTGGGCAATTTAGATTAGGCATATTGTCAGTTTGCTAAGGTTTTGTACAGTCTGAGCAGTATTCAGAGGTCTTTGTGGTCCGATGTGGTTTGCTGCTCCTCCAAATAATAATAGTAGCAGCCAATAGTTATTGAGCATATAGTGTGTGCCAGGTGCCATCTAAGCACCTTAAATGCATCAGCTCATTTAAGTCTCACTATAACTACATGAGACAGATGCTGTTATTATTATCATTTTGCAGATGAGGAAATTGAGGTTCTGTGAAGTTCACTAATTTGCTAAAAGTTGCTAATGTGACATATATTGTAGGATCTGGATTTGAATCCAGGTAGTCTGGCTTCAGGTTGCTCTTGTAATTACCATACCTCTATAATGCTCATGGCATCTAGGTTACTGATCAAGAAATTTGGGAGCTTTTTCTAACTTTATTGTATTCAGTAACACTTAGGTATGTAGAAAATTCTTTAATGGCATTCTAGGTCTTTGTATGTTTATTGTTGTCTCAATTTCACATTGCTAAACATTAGAGACAGGAGTCACAATATCTCCTAATTAGCTTCTGTAAAGTCCACATCCTCTGCCTATCTGTAGTTATATGCTTACTGGAGGAGACAGATCACAGGAGCACAGGTCCAGGCTTTGATGCCTGGGTCCTGCCATTCTCAGAAGCCCAAGGTTTCCCATCCTGTCCATCATACACTGCATATACTAGTCTCTCTACCAAAGTTCTAATCTCAGAGAGGTATACACACACATACATACACATACATATCAGATGTATTTATGCTAAAATTATATCCATATATAATTCTTAAAAGTTCTCCTTTATAAGTATTTTTTTCTAGATTTCAGAAACTTACTTGCCATGGGTCTTAAATTTTTAGTCTTTATCTGCCAAAGTTATGCTTCTGGATGTGCTATTTTGAGACCAAGTGTAACTCCATGGCAGTTTGAATAAAACATACAGCCTCCCTTCTCACAGGCTTGCTTTCATCTTGGTCACAGACAATAAAGTGATTCTGGGGTATTGCCTTGTTTCGAGATTTCTTGTGGGTAATGGTTGTGGGTGACTGCCCTAAATTTTTTTTGTGAGTGAAGTAATCTTAAAGAGAGGCAGGTGAGAGGCCAGTCTGAAATCTTAACAAAGTTCAGAGTCTTGCTTTTACAAAGTTTCTTTGCTGGTTTGGGGCCCTGCCCATTTGGACTGTTAAGGAGAGATATCCTAGGGGCTGCTAAATATGTCTTCAAATGGCCCATTCTTTGTATAATAAATGATCTCTAAAAAGAAACTAGTCACTCCCTTCTGCCAGCCTCTAACCACTTCCTGTAAATGACAGCACTCAGATCCATCTTAGTTTTGCTAAGTGAAAAATTTATTTTCATAAAAGCAATTCCCTCCTTTTCTTTCTTCCTTCAAACAAACACACATACATATACACAAAGGCTGGAAACAAACATTTTACTTGTCATATGTAGAAAAATGGTATATCCAAGGTATAGAATGCCATCTTATGAAGATCTTATGAAGAGTAAATTACTTTGGTTACATTTCATTGCAACCAAAATACATTCTGAATCTGTTATGGTCTAATAATAACAGATTCAGAATGTATTTTGATATTTGAGTGCTTTGGCTTTCTTTTTAAAATTTCATAGGTATTTTGAATGACAGAAGCATGCTAAATGATTTTCTAATTATGACAGTTTTGCAGTGGCTTCTAATAGCAGAACAAAGCAGAAAAATGACTTTCGTTTTGGGAAATGAGAATATTGTATAGGCGTTTATAAGATTGCAAGAGACAGTTGTACAATGGTGATGTAGACGGTACAGGCACCGTAATGTTTCATGTCGACCTTGAGATTCTTTTCTTAGAACTGGGTTGATCTATGTATGTACAGACTAAGTCTTGAAAATACGAAGTTTTCCAAACGTAACTATCTAAAATTGTTTAACTTCAAGTTAGTGTACTTATTTTGCCAGAACATTGTAGCAAAAGGAGGCAGTGTGGTAAAATTCACAAATTGACTTGAAAATAAGACAAGTAAAATTTCAGATGTCTGTTCATTGTTTTACTTACCTTGTGACTTTGGACAAAATAACCTCAATTTCCTGAGCCTCAAGTTCTTGATTTCTAAATGGGGATATTTTAAAAAGGGGATATTATCAGGATTAGATAAAGTAACAACTGTGAAAGTGCGCTGTAGGAGGTGCTCAATAAATGTACTATAGAACTAGTATGGTGTGTCACAGTGTCCTTCTAAGCATGTCCATTTTCTTTGAGCATCACAGCTCCAGAGCTTCTCCACAGAAAGGGGTATGCATTATTGTCTTGGTGTCCACTGTGTGTAGTGTAATGCTTCAAGTTTTTAAACTGAATAAATGAATGAAATGTTCTGTTTCACAAGATAGCCTGCTTTGGAGGGAGCTCCAGTTTAGAATCCCCTGGATGCACTATCAGATTTCCCTCTATAGTGCCTATTTCCTTCAGCAAACACTGTATTATTTTTCACACATCAAGAAAAATCCTCTTTTGACCCTACATCCTTCTATCTGTTCCCTGTTACAGCAAAATTTCTTGAAAAAGTTGTTTTTAATTTGTTGTCTGAATTCCTCTCTTCCCATTCTTTGTTTTACATTTAATTTTTAAAATTATTTGTAATTGCAATATGATTAACATATAACATATTAGTTTTAGGTGTGTAACATAATGATTCGATATTTAAATATTTTATTTTTTTAGAGAGGGGGAAGGGAAGGAGAAAGAGAGGGTGGAAGACATCAATATACAAAACACTGATCAGTTGCCCCTGCATGCCTCCAACTGGGGACCTGGCCCAAAATCCAGGCATGTGCCTCGACCGGGTATCAAACCAATGACCTTTCGGTTCCCAGGCCAGCACTAAACCTACTGAGCAACACCATCCAGGGCAATGATTTGATATTTCTATATAATTGCAAAATGATCACCACAGTGTCTAGTTAACATCTGTCACTTTACATAATTACCCTGAATTTTTTTCCTGTGATAAGCACTTTTAAGATCTACTCTCTTAGCAACTTTCATACATGCAATTCTGCATTAACTATAGTCACCAAGCTGTACTTTTTAAATTTTTATTAAAAATTTTTTTATCCTTACCTGAGGACATTCTTTCATTGTTCTTTTTTGTTTTGTTTTGTTTTCTTTTCTTTTTAAAGAGAGATTGGAAGGGTGAGAGAGTGAGAAACATCGATGTTAGAGAGAAACATCAATTGGTTGCCTCCTGTGTGCACCCTGACCAAGGATCAAACCCATATCCCAGGCATGTGCCCTAACTGGGCATCAAACCTGCAACCCTTTGGTGTACAGGACAGTGCTCTAACCAGCTGAGCTATACCAGCCAGGGCCAGGCTGCATTTTACATCCCCACGAATCCCATTCTCTCTTGAATCACTACAAAAATTCAAAATCTCTTGATTTTTTCTGACATGCCATCAAAATTGCTCTTCTTAAATTCACTGGTGACCTACACATTGCTAAATTCAGGGGTCAATTCTCAATTTCATCATGACACATTTACAGCTTTGACATGGTTCATTACCACTTTTTAAAACACTGCCTTCACCTGGCTTCTGATGTAGCTTATTCTTTTGGTTCTCCTAATCCACTGGCTGCTTCTTTTTTTTTTAGTCTCTTTTGGTGGTTCTCCTCTTCCCTATCTAATAATGTTGGAGGGTTTCCAGGATTTAGTCCTTGAACTTGATCTCTTCTCTCTCTTTACTCCCTAAGTGTTCTCCCTCAGTTTCCTGGCTTTAAAACTTTAATGGGTCTCTCCCTGAACCCTAGATTCATATATTCAGCTGCATATTTATAGTTCCCTAGAATGTCTACTAGGCATTTCAAACCTAATGCATCTAAACAGGGAATTCCTACCCCCCTCCCCCAAACAAACATCCACAAACACTTTGAACCCCACACTCCTAACTTCTCTGGTAGTCTTTTCTATCTTGGGAAATAGCAGTTCTTTCCTTTTCGTTTCTCAGACCAAAAACCTTGGAGGTGTCTTGACTCTATCCTTTCCCTGTTTACCCCTCATCTAGTCTATCGGCAACTCCTGATAACTCTTTTTATCCAGATTATGACCACATCTCACTGTCTCTACCACCATACCTTGGTCTCAACTATCATCATTTCTCAGCCACCAATTTTCACTTGGATTATTGTAATGGCAACCACTTATCTGATTTCTGTCCCTATAGTTTTGCTTTTCTAGGATGTCATATAAATGGAATCATACAGTATGTATGTGGCCTTTTGAGTTTGGCTTCTTTTGTGTAGCATAATGCTTTTGAGATTCATCCATGCTTTTGAATATGTCAGTAGTTTGTTCCTTTTTATTGCTGGGCTGTATTCCATTGGGTGGATGCACCACAATTTTATAAGTTCACCAATTGATGGACATTTGGATTGTTTCCAGTTTTTAGTTACTTTGAGTAAAGCTGCTATAAACATTCACATACAGGTCTTTGTGTGGACACATGCTTTCATATGGGGAGGGGGGCGGTAAATACCTACGACTGATACTATTTGGTCCTCTGGTATATGTGCGCTTAACTTTGTAAGAAACTGCCAAAGTAGAGTGGTTGAGCCAAGTTACACCCCAGCCGGCAATTTGCGAGTTCCAGCTGCTTCACACCTAGCAAGACTTGATATTGTTAGTCTTTGTAATTTTAGTCCTTTTAGTAGGTGAATGGTGGTGAAGTGTTTTCAGTTGTCTGCTATAATGTCCACACCAAGATTTTATTTGTAAGCAGGCCTCAGTTTTGTGGAAGGTGTTGTTTTCTGCTATCATTGAGTATCCTAATATCCCCTTGGACAGCTCGTAGAAATTAGGTGATGTTTGTTCTTCTTGCTCATCTTTATCACGCCTTGATGTCAGGTCTGTCTCATGGAGCTTGTTCTGTATGTGGTCTTCTCTGCACTCATGTTCAGGTCCCTTGCCTCCTCCTGGGCTGTGGGTGTGGAAGGGTTGCCCTCTGCCTGTGCCAGGGCACTTGTGGATGTTTATATATCCTTGTGTACTTCGCCTTCTCCCTGAAAGTGGTTCCCTAGGGCCTCTGTGACTTTTTTCTTTTAGCTTCGTCTTGAAGTCTGACATTCCATCCAGGCTGGGAATGGAAAGTTGAGTGTGACGTCCTCTGACACCCTCCCTTCTTGTTGAAGGGTCTGAGGTTTGTTTGTTTAAGCTGAGCAGAGGATGCCAGAGATAGAGTTTGAGTCAGCTCCACACTAGCTTAGGCTCTCCTTTTCACTCTCCTGGTTCCTCCTTCCCTTTCCCCTCCCCCTCTGCCAGTTGTTTCCTGGGCTTTGTCTGAGATACACTGTACAGCTTTAGTCCCCCGTCAACTACTGCCTGCTGAAAAAGTCAGAGGCGAGATGGAGGAGAAACCACCAGGAAGCTTCTGACAACCCCGAGCTGCCAGCTTCTGCCTCTGTGCTGATAGTACAGGACAGCAGTAACCTCAGTAGAAAGGCATTCAGAAGCCTGCACTGGGCTCGTGGCTAACTCAGTGGAGGAGAAAGGACGGGCCTGGAAATGCCTTTCTTAGATTCATCTTATTTGCCACCAACCATCTTTATTTTGACTCACGTTCTTGGAATTGCTGGTGTTCTCTACTGGAAGAGATGTGCCAGAGGCAGAGCAGGTAACTGGTACTGAGTTATTCTTTAAATCTGCTGTGGGGCTTTTGAGGGTGGGGTAAATGACGAAGGTCTTCCCATTTGCTTTCCTTAAAGGGCCAGTACATCCTCTCAACTGGAGTGCTGTCAGACCTGAGTGTGTGTGTGTATGTGCCCAATGAGAAAACTGGTCCCAGCATTGCCCTGGGACCAGTATGGGACCCAGACTCTTTCCTGTTGTTCTTTGAGCTGCCTGGTGGGAGGGTGCTGGTTTGATGAGGTGATGTCTGGGCTCAAAGCTGAGGGAAGTGGCAACTATGCCGACTTGTGTCTCCTCTGAGAATCAAGCCCCTCCTTTCCTTCCTTTTTCAATCTCAAAATAGTTTTTGGGTCTTTGTTTTTAACTAAAAACATGCAGTAACTGTCATTCTCCTTTAAGCTTAGATGTGGGAAAATTTGTAGGATTAGAGAAGTATCTGGATTTGATATATTTTCGGGTGAGAGAAGACAGGAGTGAAAGGTCAGTGAGAAAATTGGGTGAGTAGTGCCCTTGCCGCGGGGGCATCTTGGAACATGGGGCTGCTTCTGTTCTCTCTGATATGATCGAAACTGTTCCTTTCCCCTCAGGTGGCTCTACAGTTTACTCTGTGTGTATCCAAGTCACTGTTCAGTGCCACGAAGTTGACTGTTCTTTTCCCCGGAGAATTGGGCCCTGGTATTAAAAATAACTTTACAAATGGTAATAGACCCCTCTTTCATCCTATATTGTTATTCTTCACATTATATTTCTTTAACTTCTAAACACCCAGTTCCAGGATCAGCCCCACATTTAGCTGATTCTGAATCTCCACAGTTGCAGAGGGATAAAGTCTAACTTTTCCTGGAGTACATCCTTGGATCTCAGTGCCTCAGCACTGTCACTGTGATCTGCTCACTACCTTCGAGCCAAGTATTGAGATACTTGTTACTTTGTCTCTCACAAGTTAAGATGGAGATTTGATGACATTACTTGGCTTTCTATTAAAAGTTCATGAATGCTTGACAGAATTAGAATTAGATTCAGTCATTCCCCAGTGTCCTTTCCAGTAAGTCCCAGAAAAGCTTTTGACTAAATATTCAGAGCTTGTCTGTATCAGCAAAAACAGGAGGAACATTTAGAAATATGTTTGCTTGTGTGGTGGTGTGTTTACAAAGGTCCCCCAAAGAGCCTTCCTGAAATGTGAGCCTGTATTTGGGCTTAGAAAGAAAGAAGTAGGCAGGGCAGGCATGCGTTATTCAGCCCTATATAGTATTTCATACGTAATGAGAAAAGACATATTCAGGTGGAAGCTGCTGCTTCCTTTTCCTGTGCATTAATGGTAATGACATTTCTAAACCACTAATCATTAATGTTGATTAATATTTTTAAAGTTTATCATCAATAGAGAATTTTCTGTGGAATGTAAGAGTCATAGTTCTATCTTTAAGTGCTTTATTTTTTATGTGTTAGGAATATTCATAAATAGCCATAAATGCATTGAAATAAAAAGAAAAATACTTTATAAAAGCTTTTTATTTCTATGATACAGCTTTAATTCTAGTAACTAATAGTTATATTGGGAATGTACTATGTTCAGTTTATCTGTAAAATTAGAGCAGTGGTATATCAATTGGAGACAATGGATAGCAAAGCTTCCACAGAAGTACATAAGAGATTCTGCATCCATTTTACTATAATTTCAATTTTAAGGCATAGTTTATTTTGTAATGTTTTTTTTTAAATGTACATTCTAATGTACTACTTTCCTTTGGACATCACCAGAACAAAGTTTCTCCATCATTTTTGTGTATATATTTATACTGATTATACAATGTACACCTGATTAAAAAGGGGAAGATTGTCTCTTCTAATCTGTTTTTTATTTAATTGGAAGTGTATATACTCTTGCAGAACATACTGTTAAACATAGATCCTGTGCCTGAATTCTAGGCAAGGCTCAGTTGTATGGGATCAAGTCCTCTTTCTATAATAGTGAGTGGGTAACCCACATCTAAGTGATAACATTTGTAATATTGGCCTAGTGTGTACTAAAGGTTTTCGTGCTTACTGTCTCACTTTTCTACTCACATTTATATATGATAAGAAATATACACCCTGGCTGGTGTAGCTCAGTGAATTGAGCACAGGCTGCGAACCAAAGCATCGCAGGTTCAATTCCCAGTCAGGGCACATGCCTGGGTTGCAGGCCATGGCCCCCAGCAACTGCACATTGATGTTTCTCTCTCTCTCTCTTTCTCCCTTCCTTCCCTCTCTAAAAAAATAAATAAATAAAATCTTAAAAAAGAGAGAAGTATACATCGCTTTTAGATATTGAAGGTATTTAACTTTGAAGGAAATATTTCTGCTGTTCTTTCAGGCTTGTCTATCAGTTTATTTGAAATATTCTGAGATTACCAGGCAAACTGTAAAACTATTACTGTTTGTTTCTATTTGTATAAATCAGTTTAGTTTTTTAAAGATTTTATTTATTTATTTTTGGAGAGGGGAAGGGAAGGAGAAAGAGAGGGAGAGAAACATAAATGTGTGGTTGCCTCTCGAGCGCTCCCTACTGGGGACCTGGCCAGCAACCCAGGCATGTACCCTGACTGGCAGCCATTTGGTTCACAGGCTGGTGTTCAATTCACTGAGCCACACCAGCCAGGGCTGTATAAATTAGTTTAATAGGATAGTTCTCTGCAATAAAACACAACATAGAAATAAATTGGATGCTGAGGTTGATATGACTATAATTAGTCTCTAATTTCAAAAAAAATTACCTGATATTATTTGGTTTTAACATAAGTAACATATATGTTACACATATATAACACATATATTTGAACACATATATTTTGAACCTCTAAAAATGATTTATGCTATTAAATACTGTATTTCTGTGTTCTTTATATGTTGAGTTCCATTTAAGATTTGTTTGACAAAGGGTTCTCTTGTCAGAGTTGAAAACCACTATGCGGATAGCTTCTGAGGTTCCTTTCAGCACTGTAATTCTAAGATACTGTGTTCTGGTAAATTCTCATTGTTTGCATAGATTTCTTGTTTTCTTCCATCCTTAAGGGGGGTAACATCTTCTGTTTTGCTGTTAAAGGTGGAAGGGACTTAACTAGTCTAGCCTCTTACTTAGTTTTATCCTTGTCAGAAGTCATGCTTCCTTTGCTTGAAAGTCTGTGATTGTTGAACATACATTCTTTGGACTATTCATTGTGTTGGTAACTGGAGAGTTCATTTTTAAGCTGAAACTTGCCTTTTTGTTACGTCCATTATGCAAATTTGGCCTAGCAAGTATCAGTCTACTCTCCTAGGTGTTAGGCTTGCTTGTATTTGAAGGCTATCTTCTCCAGCCTAGCGACTTTCCTTTTCATTACTATGTATTGATTTCCTAATTTCTTATCTTTCTAGTATTCCCTTCAGTTAAATTTGTTTTTGCTTTGAAAATGTGGCTGCTCTGTGTGTGTGTGTAGACAGGTAAAGGGAGCGCAGCAAAAACATGGGGGGAGAAATCACTGATTTTTCCTTAGCTTTTCCCCCCTCTAGATGTTATGGGGTCCACTGGTGAGATCTGGTCATATAAGTACATGGCTTTTACAACTATGTTCCCAAGTCACCATCTCTTCTGCAAATGGAAGCAAGATACAGGATAACATAGTTTGTACTGAAGCCATGTAATACCTATAAGAAAGAGCTTAGCATCTAGTCTTTAGAATTATAGTTTTCAATACACTCTATCCACACTTGCATTCACATACATTATTCTCATTTCCCAAACTTCCTCCTGTTTTAGTTTGTCTTTATTTTTTCCCTCTAGTAGTTGAAATAATCTTTCTCCCCATTCTTTCTCACCCCATCCCCAACAACCACTCCTAATCTGTAGCCGGAGTGAGCTTTCTAAGATACAGAGCTGTCTGTGTCACTCTCCTGCTTAAAAACCCATCTGTGCCTCCCTCTGCTTTTAGAAGGAAAGTTCAAACTCTACAGCAGGACATAAAAGGGTTTTCATGATGATCTGCCCCCTGCCTGTTTTACTAGTTTCATTTCCTGTTTTGACCTTATAAACACCTAGTACTCCAGCATCTTTTAAAACACTTGTACATCTCTACCTGAAATGCCTGTGCCCTCTTTTCAACTGCACTACCTTGATATCTGTCCTTCAGGTAAGTGCTTATCACCTCTGGAAAGCCTTCCTTGACTGAAATAAGATTTCCTCTTCTGTGCTCTAGCAGCACTGTTGTACTTCTTTAAATCAGTAGTTTTCTCCTCTAGCTTGTCTCTCTCCATTAATTAGATTCTGTTAGACGGTAAGATCTTTAAGAACAGAGATTCTTCCTCATCTCAGTTTCTCAAGTGTCTGAGCCAAAACAGGTGTCAGTAAATGTTACCTGAACTAATAAATAAAGAAATTAAGATAGCATTAGACATAAGCTATAGCAATTTAACCGTGTCCTATTCATTTGTGTATTTATAGGGCATGGCTTAGCCTGATGTTGGGTGCTCATTATACGTTAATGGAAGGACACAGAGTTGCTCTGTGTTTTGCTTTATTAATGCCTCACATTGTGGTAATGTAAACAGGAGAGGAGCTGTATAGTTACTTGAGAAGAACATTTGCATTTTTGTCTTGGCAAAAGGAAAAAATTTTTCCTCTCTAGGGTCTTGTTTTCTTTATCTGTAAAACAAAAAGGTTGGACAATCCAATCTCTGAAGGGGTTTCTCTTTTTAAAGCATCTCCACCACACTATAGAGTCATATTAAACTTAAGATCAGTTATAAAATGGCCATATTCTGTACATGATTATTGTTGTCTCTCCTCCAGAGACTGTTGTGCCTTTGGATTTCTTGAACTTCAGCATAAGAATTATAGGTATTGTAGTTAAATTTTGTCCTGTGAGATTTGGTGCAGTTTTTTGAGATTTCTTTAAACTTTGATTCCACTTATCCTCTGTGCATCTTCCATTTGTATTATCTAAAAATTTGTTAGTGTATAATAGGCATTCAATAAATAGTTAAGTAGTTGATCATATTGAAATATATCTTTGCTTAAATAACTAAAGCATTAGGTGTTTTAATTAAGATGAAATCTTTCCCTATCCCCCCCCGCCCCCCCGCCCCTTGCACAGATTTGTACGGTGTGGTAGAAAGACCATTGAACTTGGAGTCAGAAGATCTGGGTTCCAAGTCCTGGCTCTTTTGCTTACTATATGATGTTAGACAGGTCACTTAGTTCCTTTGGACTTCAAATTTCCAACCTGTGAGAGAAGAAAGAAGTTCTCTAATTTTCTGTGGTTCTGACAGTGTGACCATCTAGCTCACACTTGTGTCACAGGTGGGCACAGTTAACCAGGTTCTTAGTGATCGGGACAAAGAATTGAACTGAACACCCAGAGTTTATAGCAGAGAACATGGGAGCAGGCCAACTCCAACCAGAGATTGACCTCATGGGCTGGAGGGACTTTATTCTTATAGGGCGGATCCTTCCTGGCTAGTTTTGGTGGGCTTTTACTGAGTGTGTACAAGTAGTTGTATTACTTTAAAGCTACCACTCCTTCTCCCGGGGTCTCCCTGTACTAGGTTCACCTTTCCCTTCACCAGAGAATTATAGCTCTCCATGTTAGAGATTGGTGAAAAGGAAAGGAATTATTTATTCAAGTTATACAGGCTAAAAGTAATGACTTAATGTCTTCATCAAAATCCCAAAGTCCCTTAAAACACCCACAAACACACACAGTCCTTCCTCCCTTTGCCCAATCTGGGGTACCTCAGGGTACCCCAGGGAAAGAAATAGAAGTCCATGGCTCAGGCAGCTCCCGGTTCTTCCCAGTAATCTGTGCTTGGCTGGTAGGCCTTCCTCAGTTCCCAGAACCATCAGCTGTGTTGCCAGGATCTCCAGCTAAAGCCGCGTGGTGATTCTTTGCTAAAGCTGCATGGTGATTCTTCTCATGGCTGCAGGGTGGGGGTGGGGGGGTCCTCCTGTGCCAAAAGTGTGTGGTTCTCCTTACATGGCTGTAGGTGTGTGGTTCTCTCTCCACTGCCACAGCCGCGTGGCTCCCCTCCTTATATGGCTGCAGGAGTCTCCACTCAGCCAAAACCGCATGGTTCTCCCTCCAATGGCTGCCGAGTCTGGATTTAAATATCCTTCCAGCTTTACTGGGCTGCCATCCATGAGTCTGCGCAGGGGTGGCCCCATGTTGTGGATCCAATCATCTCCAAGCTCTCACGCAGGTGCTGTAACCAGGGGGAGTTGCCCCTCTGTTACATCTTGGGTGGAAGTCACTTCCATTCCCCTGGCTCAGAGCATGGCCACAGCTATTTAACATATCTATGTTAAATGCAACCAGTTAAAGGTTATGGATATGTTAAATGGCCATGCCAGAGGTTAGCTGCAAAGGTTAGTTGCTATGCAAAACAGCTCTGAATGGCCCTGCTCCATGTGTCCCTTCCCCCAACCCACACCTGTGGTGGAGGGTGAGGACATCCTATATATCTTTCGAATATTTCCTGGACACCTTGAGTTCTGAACCCCATTACAAATCCTTCTTTTGGGGACCCCCTGGCTGCACCCTCCTACACTTGGATGAGGAATGGAATCGTGGCTGAGCAGGCTGCAAGTCTGGGGTCAAACTGCCTGTGTGTTCATTGTAGCTCTTGCCTTTACTCACAGAGTAACATTAATATGTTTGGTCCTTTGTTTTCTTATCTGTAAAATGAAGTTAAAAATAATGCATGGTTTTTTTGAGTTATTTCTTAGAACACATTCTGTACATGGTAAGGACTATTTATTGTTTACTATCATTGTTATAATTTTTTAAAACTAAAGACATCACTGAAGACAGTATTTCTCTTGTGGGCTGCTGGGAGAAAATATAAATGCTCATTTTGACAATTGGGAAATAAGAAAGGTACTAGAAACCAATGTGGGAATATATAAAAATATTAGTGATATATTATGAATCATTCATTGTGTTACATATTAGAAGGACAGATTTCTATATCAGCTTTAATATCCTTAAATAATGAGTGACTTTGGCATTTTAGGAAATAAATATATAACTTTAATTTTCTGTGCTATTGTAAGAAAGCCAGTAGCTATAAATTCTCAGATAACTTAAAAAAATTTGTTTTTAATCCTTACCCAAGGATATGTTTTTTATTGATTTTAGAGAGAGAGAGGAAGAGAAAGTGAGTGAAGGAGGAAAGGGAGAGAAAGAAAATGGGGTAGGGGGGGGAGACAGAAAAACATGGATCAGTTGCTTCCCATACGTATTTGTACCCCTGACCAGGGATCAGATCTGCAACCTAGGTATGTGCTGTGATCAAGAATCAAACCCATGACCTTTTGGTGTATGGGGCGAGCTACCCGGTCAGGGCACTTCTCAGATACATGTGGAAATACTGGTTTGCACCTCCTCCTTCCAGTCAACATTTTAAAGATCTACATGTAGCCTTTTCTAACATCCCTGGACATCTAGTGAACTATGAAATGACTAAAAGTTGGATAAAAACAGAGGGGAATGGCTTGGATAATCACTATACAGGTTGGTCTCCTCTGGGTAATTTAGAGCTTGGCTGATTGTCTTAATCAAAGTCGTCTCTCTGTTGTCAGCAACAATTTCCTCTTTGATTCTTAAGACCTCCTGGGAATCTGAAGGGAAGGCCTGTCTCCTGGCAGCTAGATTGACCTTGTTCCCAACACTGCCCCCTACTTTTCTTTCATTTGTAGTATCTTCAGGTGAAACAGTTCTGCTTGGATGCCAGGGAAGTGAGGAGAATGCAGGCTTTGGTTCATCTTCCTCAAACCTTACCCAGTAATGATTATTTTGATTTTTGGAGACTGAAATTACTATTTCTAGAATTTGCCCCACATGTTTGTTTGGAACATGCCCTAAATCTCTAGTTGGCCATAGTCAAGTATTTTTATTTCTTAACCTTCCCAGGAATATTTCACCTTCTTACATAACATAGCCTGTTTAGTTATTCTGGTTTAGGTCCCTCTCAGAAACAGCAGGGTATAACAGGAGACATAGCTTTGGAGCTGGATAGAGGATATGAAATCTTGGTCAAGTTATTCAACCTTTTTAAGTCTTAGTATTTTTATCTCTAAAATGGAAATGGTAATATTTTTGGTAGAGAATTGCAGTTGGGATTAAATGAAGTGATGTTTAAAGTTTTTAGCATGTTAAGCCCTGGCTGGTATAGCTCAGTGGATTGAGCATGGGCTGCAAACCAAAGGGTCGCTAGTTTGATTCCCAGTCAGGAAATCAAACTAGCCTGGGTTGCAGGCCAGGCCCTCAGTGCAAGCCATGTGAGAGGCAACCACACATTGATGTTTCTCTCCCTCTCTTTCTCCCTCCCTTCCCCCCCAAAAATAAATAAATAAAATCTTTTAATTTTTAGCACATTACCTGTGAACTTACAGTAGATACTCAGTTAATTTTATCTTAGGTTATTGAGTGCCTTATAAATGTGTAAGAGCCTGGGATATAAAGACAAAAGACAGTCCCTGCATGCGAGGAATTTCAGTCTGATAGAGGAAAGGGTTAACTAAATTTGGATAAGGAAATGTTTATTTCCTTCCTATTCTTTCTTCCGTATTTCTTATGCATTTGTTTTCCTAGGACAATGCAGATTCTAGGAGGACCCTTCCTCTCCATGGCTGACTAAGAAGAATCTATTAAGAGGAACAAATTGAGTAGAGTTGTCACAGGTTATCGGGGTGACTGGGAGCTTAGTCAAGGAGAAGGATAAAGTCAGCTGTGAGTCCCGTTATTAGTAAGTAGTAACAGGATTATTAGTAGTTTGTAGGTGGGAGGGATGCCCAGGAGGGAATAAGGGACGCTGTCAGGGGACAGAAGCTGGTCACAGGGCTTGTTTAAACTGAATGGCCTGCTAGGCAAGCTCCTGTTTACTTTTTTTCACCTGCCATCTTTCAGGCTAATCTCTAGAAACTGGCTTTCCTGGGTGCTGCCCCTCCCTCCCTGCCTTCAGGAACAGGATTGGAAGTAGCATTAGCCTGTAGAAGCCATTCTATTTAGGGAGCTGGAGCAGAGGGCCAATGATTAGGCCCTTATCTGTAGTGGGGCCTTTCTGAGTGGTGTGGGGCCAGGAGTGGGGAATCTGTCCTGACTTGGACAGAGGCTCGACTTTTCTGTCCCCTGGTTGGGTCAAAATTGAGAAGCAATAGATGGGCGGGGCCATCTGAATGAAAAAGGCCTCATTGTGTTTCTTCAGCATTCCAGTGTCTGGTACAATTAGCCAAGACTCAGAAAACAAGCAAGCTGCCTTCCACTGATGGATGAAGGGATTTCTGGCACAGCTGAGTTAAGTGTGCTGATTTCTAAGGCAAAGTGGGATGGTCTGGGAAGAGGAAGAGGACTTTGGGATGACATTCCTGGTTGGATGAGGGGAAGGAATGGAGCACCAAGCAAACAGTATTTTTGAAGTTGATGAAATCTGCTTTGTAATCTACTTGAGAGGCTGGCTGGGGCTGGGCAACTCTGTAAAGAAGGTGGAATCATTGGGGAGAGATGGTGACTCTTCCCTTTGGGCAGCTGTAAATGTGGGGAACTGAAGCTCCCTTGGAATGCAGGAAGCTATTGGCAACAGACAGTGTATGGGCTGGCTCCACTAGGGTCTCTCCCACTGTGGGACCTTGTCAGTTGGTTAACACTCTATATGTACTTCTGCCTGAGAAGAGGCAAGCCCAAGGAACGGTTGTTGGGCAATGGATGCACTGTTTCTGACTTGGCAGTAAGCCATTCTACTTCACCAGCTCTCCTGCAATTGTCTTAAGTTTCACCAGGTCACAAGCTGCTTCTGCTCTGCAAACCAAGGGTAAACCAAAGACTGACTTCTGCCTGCTGAGGTTTACTCACTAAATAACTTGGCTGTGCTTTTACACATGAAGCTGCCACCCCTGCTGCTGATCTGAAAACACTGAGCTGGTGCTGCTTTTGAATAGTATGCTATTTGCCTGAAGACCTGGACCCAGTTTTTGGGAAATGCCCTAGGGAGGAGCTTCCTCTCTGACCTCAAGGCGGGGAGGAGGTCAGTAGGAAGTGGAGGGTGGAGCCACTTCTCTGTACTTCTGCTGTCTCTCTATGTTCATCAAACAGCTTTTTGGCTGCTTGTCTTCTGTTCACTTTGAAGCCTGTTTTGAGGAGCTGCAGAGGGGGCACAGGCAACTAGCTGGACGTTCTTTGGGACATCCTCCTTTTAGGTGAGGTCAGCAGACACAGGGGTGCCATGTGGCCCAGTTACCAAGATGAGCACAAGTTCAACGCCCACCTGGTTTGTCGCATGTGCTGTATGGGTTAGTATGTGAAGTTTTTTTCTTTTCCTGGCCCTATTAATCCTAAATAGCCCTTGCTCTCATTGACTCATAGGATTGCATGGGCTTTGAAGCCTGGTAGGCATTACAACCTTTGGGCATGTTAAAGTGTGCCGTGGAATAGACTGAGGTGCCCTACTTCCTGGGGAACTTCTTAAGCTTGTAGTGACTGGCAGTTAAGAGCCTAAACTTTGAGTGTGGGACTTTTTTATAGTGACTGAATTCATGCTAATGCTTCTGCTGGTATCAGGAAACCACTTTTAAGTTTAAGTTGCCTAGTTCTGAAAGTGCAGGGTGTATTTTTAGCAGAAGTTGGTTGGTTACGGAGTCCACCTCTGAGCAGACATGGGTGATGGAGGGGGGGGTGATAAGGGAGGAGTCATGACGTAGGTTTCCTCTTTGGAGTCCATTACTAATTCTCTGACACTTATTCTTTTCTGCCAGCAAAGAGGAGGGGAAAGACTTGAAGGTGGTCTTGTTTGCTGTGGCTTAGATCTCTCTTGATAAAGGAGAAGAGTTCATTTAGATATGTTTTGTGATCTTGAGCAAGTGGCCTAACCTTTTTGGCCACAGGTTTTCTTGGCTTCCAGCTGTAGGATGTACATATTGGTGAAACATTAAGTCATCAATTCTGGGTAAAATAAAAAGATAAGGAAAATGCAGTGTGCTTTTCATAAGGTTTAACTTATTTAAAGAACTGTCCTTTATTTTGAAATTGTCCTTCCTACTTTTTTGATATCAAAATGAAAATGTTGTTAGATGGTGGTTTTTTGTTTTTATTTATTTTTAAAGATTTTATCTATTTTAGAGAGAGGAGAAGGAAGGGAGAAAGGGAGAGAAACATCAGTGTGTGGTTGCCTTTCACATGCCCGCTACTGATGACCTGGTCTGCAACCCAAGCATGTGCCCTGACTGGGAATTGAACTGGTGACCCTTCGGTTTGAAGGCCAGCACTCAATCCACTGAGCTACACCAGGCAGGGCTGGTAGTTTTTCAGATATCTTAATTTAGCAAAAGAAAAAGTTGAGAACTTTATGTTAGGTTTTCTAATTTATTTTGAATACTTACTGGTTTGTGAAATATAAGTTTGAGAACTCCTGGATGGATGATAATCAAATATCTTTTGATTTTATACTCTGCATCTCCAAAGCAGGAACAAATTGTGACCCAAATAGCCAGATTTTCCCTAAAATTGAAATCGCTGGAACCTCAGAAGAAGTCTCAGAAGGGGAGTAGCAGAGCGAGGGTTCTGATCCTGTCTTCTGTTAGACCAGTACTGCCAAATATTTAAGTGCTTCTTGAGGAAAAAAACAGGTACTGTAATAATGCTTGAGACACAAGAGGGAAAACTTTATTCAGTTATTGCCATGTAGCCTAGCATCTTCTGCATCTGAAAATGCTTGGAGGTAAAAGGGCCCCTTTTCTGTAATCAGCAGAGAAGTGTAAAGAAGTCTAGAATCTGTATTGAAAGTTTCAGGGTGAAAACATACCTGCAGCTTACCCTACTCATTTAATCTCCTGGTAGAATCCGATGGCTAAGAAAATGGACTTTGGCTTCAATCATCTGTGCGTTGCCCCAGCTCTACTACTTAACATATAGGAACTGGGAAAATTGCTTAATGTCTCTGTGCCTTGCTTTCCCCATTTGTTGAAAGGAGATTAAAATAGGCCCTAACTCATAAAGTCATTATAAGGGTTATAGGATATTAAAGCACTTGGCCCAGTGCGAAGCTTCCCTTGTGATTTTGATATGACTGGTTCACAAACTGGTATTTGGGAACCATTGACCTAGTCCGAACTGTTCATTTTATAGTAGAACCTTAGACTCAAGGTGGGGAGATGAGTATCCTATAAGGTAAGAACCAGAGGGAAGGAAACCCAAATTATAGACTTGATTCTGCCCCCATGACCTTGTCTGTGTTCTTATATCTCTCTTGACTTCAGTTTCTTCACCTTGAACATGATTTCTTGAGGATCATTAAATTTTTTAAAAGATTTTATTTATTTATTTTTAGAGAGAGAAGGGAGGGAAATAGAGAGAGAGAGAGAAACGTCAATGTGCGGTTGCTGGGGGTCATGGCCTGCAACCCAGGCATGTACCCTGACTGGGAATCGAACCTGCGACACTCTGGTTCACAGCCTGCACTCAATCCACTGAGCTATGCCAGCCAGGGTATTAAGACATTAAGACATAAAGACATTAAGACATAAAGACATTAAATTTCTTTATGTCTTTGTATCTGTGGAGTACTTAGTTTTCCTGAATATGGTACTCTAATAAATACTCCAGAAACTATTGAGCTTTTCTCCCTCTTTCCTTCTCTTATATGGTCCCTCCACCTCTGTGGTTCTTTTCTTTTGCCACCATGCTTACTCCTGGTATTTTTTTTAACTTATGTCCTATACTCTAATTCTTAATAGTACAAATAATTACCACTAATAAAGTTCAGGTTTTCCTAAGAAAGAACATCAGATTTTAATTTTGCATTGAAGTTTCTTGATTTATCACTCCCCCAAATTCCCAGGTCTCAATTCTCATTCAGACATTCTAAATCTGCAGCAGCCCTTGGTTATAGATGCCTTTAACAAATTCGTATTATAGTTATAGCTTGCACCTCTCCTCTTCCCTTCTTTATTTTTTAAAAGTATTTTTTAAGGATTCTATTTATTTTATTTTTTAGACAGAGAGGAAGTGGGGGAGAAAGAGAGGGAGAGAAAGATCAATGTGTGATTGCCTCTCACACACCCCCTATTGGGGACCTGGCCCTCAAGTCAGGTATGTGCCCTGACTGGGAATCAAACCCTCTACGCTACGGTTCTCAGGCCGGTGCTCAGTCCATTGAGCCACACCAGCCAGGGCTCCTCTTCCTTTCTTTATATAGGATTATATTATGTTGTCTTCCAATAATTTCATGGTGGCAGTAATATTGTAGTTGAAAGTCCATGACAGACTGAAATTTGAATCTCAATTCTGCCACTTATGTGTGACTTTGGACAAATTATTAAGAAGCCTTTCTGAGCTTCAATTTGAACTATAAAACAAAGATAAATGATGTATACTTGATAATTGTGAGGATTAAGTCAAATGCTAAATGAGATAGGCTTTGTGTAGTTCCTGACACAGAGTAAACACAATATATATCTAGGGCAGTCTTACCTCCTAAAGTTGGCTTATGTACTTCTGAGGAAGAAATCATTTATAATGATGGTGCCATTGTACATGATTGGTGAGGCAATTTGTTTGATCTCCAATTCATCCTATTTTCTCTGGGCTCACATGACTGGCAGGAAGCTCCTGGGTCCACATGTGGCAAGAACTTAGGAAAGCTGTAACTGCAGAAGGGATATCCGAGTGGAAATCCCTGCTCCCTGCTGGAAAGCAGTCTTTTAATTATTATTTGAGAATATTTATTAGTCTGGCTTTGAAAATACCCTTTGACAGTGTCCCAGTAGATATAACCTTGGCAGATAATGGGCTGTCAGTATATTTGTTAAATGAATGAGTATTCTTTGAGTGCCTACTGTTATCCTAAATGTTGGATACTTAATGAAATTTAAAACATGGTTCTTGACTCCAAAGAGCTAAAAGTTCAGAGAGATAAATGGGGTTTACGTATAGAGCTATCTAACAATAACTTTCATGTGTTGGGTGTCTAGTAACTTGAATAAACACAGGTGTCTGCAGGCATCCAGACATGCTAGCATGGCCAGAAAGGTGTTAAGGAAGAAGTGGGGCTTCAGTGGACCTGGTAAGGAGGCTCTAAATTACTGTACTTTTTGGACTGTAAGATGCACCTTCCCCCCAAATTTGGGAGGAAAATGGGGGTGTGTTTTACAGTCCGAATGTAGCTTACCTGGCTCACTGTGGGGGGGTGGCAGCAGTGGAGTGGGGTGACAGGTTATTAAATATTTTACCACATTTTTTTGCTTCAAAAATTTTTTCCCCTATTTTCCTCCTCTAAAACCTAGGTGCATCTTAAGGTCCGGTGCATCTTATACTCCTAAAAATATGGTAGATGAGCCAGGGAGGATAGATATATATTCCAGCAGAGGAAAGGGTAGACAAAAGCACGAATGTGAAAGTTAAGTTTGGAAACAATGAGATCAGAAAGATCCTAGTTGATTCATGCAGGGGAGAGTCTAAAGATAAAATTGTGAGAGTAGATAGGTTGTACATTTTTTCAGGTCTGAGGCCATGTCTTACCTTTATTTCCTCCAACCACCTAACACATAGTGAATAAAAAGTGGAATTGAATTTCATAGGGTTGTAACGGGCTATGGAAACTAAGGAGCTGGACTTGCCCCTCTGGTCTTCTAGAAGACATGAAAGGATTTTTTGAATAGAGAGGTGATAGGGGCAAAGTGGTAATTTAGGAAGACTTATTGAAATAGGCCATCTGCTCTATTTTCGACAGCCTCAGCTGTTAACTGTTAGCCTCGGATATGTACCTTCAATTCTGACTGCTCTTCTGAACTCTACCTAAGGTTTCAGCTATCTGCAAGAAGGTCCTAAAACCTCATTGTTTTTCTTCTGCTTTATCTAACCTACTCCTTATTCAATCTGTGCCTCCTATTTTCCTTATCTCCTGGTACAACTCCTCCCTCTTAGTTGTTCTAGAAATTATCCTTTTGCTGAACATACCTATCTAATTGATAGTTAAGGGCTGTTGTTTCTGCCCCTACATTGTCATGCAGATCTACCTGTCCTCTTTACATTCCTACTGCCTATGCCCTACTTCAAGGTCTTAGATTTATTTCTTGTTTGTCACAGGAGACCCCTAACTAGTTCTACTTCTTAGTATCTTTATGCTGCAATACGGCCTTTAGTCCAGTGCCAGATTAATCTTTCTAAAACACCCTTTGGTTCAGAAAATTTCAGTGGTATCTATCCTTTTATCTGCTGAATTAAATGCATACTCTTCTAGCTTTCTGGAGTGATATGACCTCAAGTAGCTTTGTTAGCTTTCTTTCTCATTACATTGCTAAGTGTACACTGTGCTTAGCTACACCATTTCCTAAAACACTTCCTGTGTACCTCTTTATCTTTAAATCCCTGCTCATGCTATTTCTTTAGTTTGGAATTGCCCAACCCCTTTTGGGACTGCCAAAATCCTATTTGTTATCCAAGGTTTAGTTTAAACACCATGCCTTTCATGAGTTCTTCTACTCCTCTGTCAGAATTAATCAGCTGTGTTTATCAACATGATTTGATGCAGCTTGTTATTTGTTTGGTGTGTTATTTGCTTGGTGTTTTTGTTAATTATTTACATGTTGGTCTCTGTCACTAGATTGTAAACTCCATGAGGTCAAGAGAGTCAGAATAGTCTGACTCTCTTTCTCTTTTCTGTCAGCTCAGGTATATAGTGTTTAGATTTCCAGGTGGTTGGTGCTTCTTGAGGTTCTTGAACCATTTGTGATTTTTCTCTGCCCTTCAGGGAAACAAGCAAAGTCTGCTTTCTCATTTGCTTTTTAAATAATACATAATGCACTGGGACAGTGTTGTAGGCTATGTTGGATCAGAACACAGAACTTTGTGTCTCAAATGTGGGCATTCATTCCAACCCTGGGTCTATTCTCTAATTACTCCTAATAGAATAGGACAGATAGACAAGCTCACCTAAACTAGTGTATGCAAAGGATGGGAAAATCTCCTAGAGTAGGTAATAGTTCAATGCTGAAGAGTAGTCAGTGAAGGGGAGGAAATTGTTCATAATCTCATTATCTTTTAAGTTTCATCTGTATCTGAAGTTACAAGATCTTTCATTTCTAAGAATGGTTTTTCTCTCTCTTTTTAAAGAATTTATTTATTTATTTATTTATTTTTAGAGAGAGGGGAAAGGAAGGAGAAAGAGAGGGAGAGAAACATCAATGTGTGGTTGCCTCTCGCACTTCCCCCACCTTGGGACCTGACCCACTACCCAGGCATGTGCCCTAACTGGGAATCAAACCAGCAGCCCTTTGGTTTGCAGCCTGGCACTCAGTCCACTGAGTCAGGGCTGTTTTAGGTCTTATGTACAGCTTTAGCTGTTAGAAGCCACGGGAGATACAAAAAAAGTAAAGTGTGGTCTCTTTCCTTAAGGAGTTTATGATCGTATTGGTGATGTAAGAGTAAACGTATTAAAAGTTCAGAGCTCTGTATAATTATATAAGTGCTGATGGAGTGATTAGCATAGTAAGTACCATAAAACTTTGGAGAACAAAGAGACTATTGAGAACTGGAGTTGTCAGGAAAGGTTACCAATTTTTCTCAAACACAAATCTGATCATGTCATTCTCCTATTGAAAATCTTTCAACGTGTCCCTTACCTCCCCCTTACCAGTTTCTTGGTGATAAAATTTGGACTCCTTGGATTGTCATGAAAAGTCATAATTTGGTCCATGGCATCCTATCTAGTTTTAAGTATCACCTCTACATAATACATCCTATCTTTCAACCATCCTTAATACTGTGCTGTTCTTTGAACATAAGCTCCTAGTGAATTTGCATGAGGTGGTAGCTTTGTCCCTTCTCTTTCTGGCTCACTTCTCATCTTTTAAGGTTTAGGGAGAGTCACTCATCTGGGAACTTCCACTAACTTCTCATGCTTTCCTCCCCTTCCCAGGTAGGCTATTACATTCTTGAGCACTCTAAACTTACTCTTTTATAGCACTTATCAAATTGTATTGAAGGTATTTCTGTTTTCTGTTAGACTGTCATCTCTTTCAAAGGTAGGGACTGACTTTGTGTAACACAGTATGTTCTAAGTAGCCTAGGTCCTTAATGAAGATTTATGCAAAGAATGAATGAATTAATTAATGAGTTGGATTTTAAAGAATAAATGGCATTTGGAGAGATGGAGAGGAAGAAAGTAGCATACCACGAGGAGAAAATAAATAGTATGAGCAGTGTGTCAGTGATTTAGATGAGACTAGTTGCAAGCTGATTCTGATTCAGGCTGTGGATGATACAGGCTTGGAAAGGATGATGATAATCTTGAATAACTGATTCAGTATCTAAAAAGATCAAGTGATCAGAATGACAGTGGTTAGATCTAATAAAAATCCTGGTTTCAAATTAGCTGTAGGACTCTATGGAGTGAAAGGTAGATTAGACTTAAAAAAAAATTCTAGCAGTTTCAAATGAGAGCCAATAGGTAGAATTTATAAAGAAGCAGCTTATGATACTATGGAATTATTAAATTACTATGTGTTCCTTTATGAGGTGACTTTTCTGTTATCTTTTTACTTTTATTTTTCTCAGACAGCTTACCTTCAACATTATTCAGTTTCAGTGTGGCTTCTTTTGTAGATCCTTAGTTGTAATACCTCTGTTTAGCCAGCCTTCAGTTAGTTATTCAGGTTGATTGATCTATAATTTAGTTGTAAATCTGGTTTGGCGCTGGGAGAACTTGAGTGTAGCTCCCACCTACTCTGTAGCCAGTTTGGATCTTCCTCTATTATCTTAAGCTTTAAGCATCAGTGATGATGTGGATGTGTGAAGGTTCGGACAGACTTTTTAACCCTGAATATACGATTCTTTTTGCGGAAGGGATTCATGCATTAACAGGGAACTTCTAAGGTCCAATCTAATTCCTAAGTTCTGTGGTCTATAATAGGAAGAGAGAATTGTTCCTTGAAAAGCAGGAAAGGATTCAAGGCTGAAGGGTGTAAAGGTGAAACTATTGAATGGCTATAAACTCAGAAAAGTAAATAGAAGTGCAGTTCAGCTGGAAGTGGAGAGAGATCCTTCGCATTGTTTGGAATGATACCTATGTAGCTGGGGAATCAGAAAGAAGGGAATACCTGGGCAGTAGAAGAGAACACCTAACTGAAGTTTGTGTGAGTTACTAGTGAGCCAGGTTTGTATAATTCTGCCACTTTCCTCTGAAATGTTCTCTGACTTGGAGAAGAAATGGAAGAGTTAAGGAATGGTGATAATTCAGGTTTGGAGACTGTCAAGGTGAGTAGACTAGTCGAAGGTTAGGCAGGTGGGAACTCCTGGGGTATTAGTGATGGCAGCTTTGGATTGCTTAACCATGTTGTCTAGCATAGACTGGGATAATCTTAGATGCTCTTAATAAAATAAAACTGGAGTGATCGAAGGCCAAGAATGATTAGGAAGTATGAAAGGTTAATGAAAAAGACTGCTGAATAGCTGTTTGGAGGAGCAAGGCCCAGGATGTGGCAGTGTGGTGGCTGGATATGAATTGGAGATGAAGGTCAGTGGAGTCAAGTAGGCTCAGATGTATTGTCAGAATATATGTTGAAGTAATTTGGGGGTCCTGCCAGAGGGTACATGTGGAGATAATAATGTGAACCAAATTGTCAGGAAAGGTTAAGGTAGATTTGCCATATGGAGGGGGGTGGGCAGCAGGGAATGGTTGATGACAGTGAGGATGATTTGAACAAGATGGTATAGGGAAAGGCATGGGCTTCAAATAAATAGAAAGGAGCAGAGCCAATGAATCAGTGTCCAGAAGTGGTTCTGGGGAGCTGGCAATTGTGGGAGAAGCTCAAGTGTGGAGCAGTCATTGTCAAGTACTGATAGTTATGTTTCTATTAAAGCAGTGGACAAAATTGAGAATGAAGCAGAGTTTGCCTGCAAATAAATGTAGCCTCTGTAAAAGACTTAGGAGAAGGGGGGCGGGGAGATGTACAGTGGGGGTAAACGGGGCAGCTTTAAGTTTGACTGCTTAGTAATAGCTGGTGAGGAAATTGGAATGAAGGAATTGGTGGGGGAGGAGACAGAGTGAGTGGAACATTGAGTAGGCAGAACCATGTATGAAGAGTGAGATTTAACCACTGCAGTATGTGTCCCAAATGCCCATGCCACTTCATTCTTTTTGTTGGTTGTATTCACAGCTTTGACTTTTTGGAGCTTGCTGTAGGGGAAGCAGGGAATCACTCTGCTCACTGGGGAATTATGATGCTAAGGAGATTTCACCATGACATGCTTTTTGAGGCACGTGATTCTGTTTAGTCTATGGGGAGACCCCCCCCCCCCAAGAGTGGAATTTATTTATAAAAAATTGTGTGTGTATTCTTACATATTTAAACTTCAGTCATGTTCAAAGTACTCTCCATTTGATGCAATACACCTGTCACATCCCTTTCCCCATTGCTCAAAACAGTTTTTGAGCTAGTTGATTTTGATGCATTTTAGTGCTTTTGCCATTTTTTTGTTTCGCTTCTTCCACATTGGCAAAATGTTTTCCTTTGAGGACTTTTTTTTATCCAAGGAAACAAAAAAAAGTCACTCTGGCTTAGATCAGGTGGACATGGGGATCATGCTATTTTTGGTCAAAAACTGCTGAACACTCAGTGTGGTGTGGGTGGGTGGGTGTGCTCTTAAATCACCCATCCATGAAGTAGGCAAATACGTTGAAAGAGTCTTCAAACAAAACTCACTGAAGCCAAATGCAGCCTCTCACAGCAATGCCAGCTGGTATGCTGATACAGATGGGTTTCTAGAACACTCACCTCGAGGAGGAAGCCTATACTACGAGGGGCCTACCCTCCAGAAGATAATTCTGTGGTTTTTTGGATCCCCCCTCATATAAAGTAACATGGCCGGGACGGAAGAGAAAGTTCAAACAGGCCAAACCTTCCCAACAACAGGACACCGTCTTGTAGTTCTGTGGAAATGTCCTGTAGAAGCTGGGGTGTGGGAATTTGTTGTCCATGGAATGCCAAATCAGTGCTTTCTATGTTTCTTTTACAGATGAACGGGACCGCGTTCAGAAGAAAACGTTCACCAAGTGGGTCAACAAGCACTTGATGAAGGTAGGAACTCCTTCACAGATGTTGCCCTAGCATCACTGGCTGCTTTTAATCTGGATCTATCAGTCCCTTCTCTCAGATAATTCAGATTGCTAGCCTTGTGCTCAAGTTGTTGGAGATACACGTGAGCTTTATTTTTTAAAATAACGAACATAGTCATAACTATGAAAATTTTCACTGGTCAGTGTTTTTGGTGAGGACAGTAGTACATGCCATTACCTCAGAAGGCTGAGGTTGAGGATACTGTGGGGTGATTCCTAGGATTCAAAGGACACTTTTCAAATTATTTTATAAGCCCCTTTCAAAATTCTCTGTTTAAGTCTGATTACTATGTTAAGGATGGGCAGAGGGGATACTGTGTTCTCTCTCTCTGTATGCACAATTCTTAAATGTTCAGTTTAAGAATTTTTCATACAGATATGAATGAAACCACTGTGCAGTTTAAAATACAGAACACTTCTAGAATGGCTAGGGTTGGGGACAGATTTTATTATTTTTAAGCAGAGAAGAAACCAAGGCTGAGACATGTTAAGGACCCACCTAAGGAGAAACAGTATGACGAACATGGCAGTCAGGATTTGCAAAAAAACGTTTTTGCATTATAATCATTATTGCTCTGAGAAAGATCACCAGTGACCTCATAATTGCTATATCTAGTAGTCTCTTTTTACCTTTCTCTTATTTGATTTCTCTGTAGCATTTGATATTGTTGACTAACTTGCTGCTCCTTAAAGCCTTCTCTCACATTGGCTTCTAGGACACTGCTTTTACTTGAATTACTTCTTCCCATTATGAATACCTTTTTCCTGCCTCTTTCACTGGCTTTTCTCCCTGTCTGACTCCTCCGTGTCAGTGTTCCCCAGGGTCCTAACTTTGGCCATTTCCTTGTTTTGTCCTCTGTATTCTGCTTTGGTCTGGTTGCATGGAATGCAAGGAAGTACAAGTAGAAAAGGGTACAGGGGGATCTCACAGGATCTGATGTACAGATGCAGCTGGGCTTTATGAAAATTTATTGAGCAGCTAGCTACTCTTTTTTCATGAGACCTTGTAATCCCTCATTTAAATTTTTTTCTGTATTCCTCTTACATTCATTTCTTCACATTTCTCCCATTGCTTGTGTGTGAGCTGTCCTTCAAATGGTGATGCAAACCACTGCAACTACGTGATTCTAAAGACACATACAGAAACTTCCTGATTGGCCAGGGTTTTCTGTTCCTCCATGAGTCAGATGTCTATTTGTAGATGGACTATGGGAGATGGTTACATAAATCAGACGTGGCTCCTTAGGGCCACTTGTTTAATGGGCACTGCAGGTGACAGTGATTTTCTTTCTTTCTTTTTTTTTAAGATTTTATTTATTTATTTTTAGAGAGGGAAAGGAGGGAGAAAGAGAGAGAGAAACATCAATGTGTGGTTGCTGGGGGTCATGGCCTGCAACCTAGGCATGTACCCTGACTGGGAATCGAACCTGCAACACTTTGGTTCGCAGCCCGCGCTCAATCCACTGAGCTATGCCAGCCAGGGCCGTGATTTTCAAACTATAAGATGTAGGTAAAGAGGTGATGATAGAGCCTTTTCCTGAATTCTTTCCTAAGCCAAGGACCTGCATATCTCATAGTGTGCTAGACACATTCACCTGGGTGTTACCCAGATATATCCTATATTCAACATATCCCAGATGGCTAAATATTTTTACTCATGTACCTAGCTGTCCAAGTTTGGAACCTAGAATCATACAGTAATCACTTCCAACTCAGAAAGTGTTGCATCTGACTTCTCTCCCTCATCTCTCTTAACCTCTGCTCTAGTCCAGGGCCTCTTCATCTCTCACCTTGACCACTATTATAGTTTCCTACTGAAGTTTTCTATAATACATAATGCTGGTGATAATAGTAGTAGTGGTTTATTGAGTGTTAGCTGCAAATCAGACATTCTGTACTAAGTCCTTCACATTAATCCTTCAGTGACCTTTAAAATTTTTTTTCAATTACAGTTGACATTCAATATTATTTTATATTAGTTTCAATTCTTTAGTGACCCTGTGCTATAGATTCTTTTAATATTCTCATTTTATCAGTGAAGACAGTGAGGTTTAGAGAGGTCAGGCCCCCTGTTTAAGGTCATACCATTAGAAAGAGGCAGAATTGAAATTTTAGAACTTGGCCTTTGTAGCACTGGCACTGGCTTCTGCCTACTTTTCCAGGTTCATAGCATCATATATCTCTCATAACTTAAGCTCTTGCCAAACTACATGCCATGCTATTTTATGACTCTGTATCTTTCCCATGATGCTTCCTTTTTGTGGAACCCCTTCCCCACCTCTGTTCTGCCTGGATAAAGCCAACTTGACATCTCCTTAATAAATGTTTTCTTGCCTCCACCATGTGGAATTGACTACCCTTTCTGCCCTTCCCTGTACTCCTTATGTATGTCTCTTATAGGATCTGTAGCATTTATTTTTCTGCTAGATTATAACTTGGAGGCAGATACTGTGTTTTATTTTTTCAATGTGAGCACAAAGAAGGAAGGGGAAGAAAAAAAAAAACAATGTTCTCCTCTAATTCTTTCAGTGTGTGTACAGTTGCCTCTTGACTGATAACATGTAACTCTGTCATGATGCAGAGCCCTTCATAACCTGGTTCCAATGTGTCCAGCATCATTTCTAGGTACTCTTCGCCTGTGTAGCCTGTGCTGTAGCCACACGAAGCAATGTACTGCTCCCTAAACACTGTACTTTCACACCTCTTTACTTATTTATTTCCCCTTGGAATGCACTTCCCAGCCTCCTCTGCTGTCACCCACTTACCCTTTAAAGCTCAGGTTCATTATCACCTACCTGAGACTCTGGCCTCTATCTCTTGGACTAAATTAACTGCATCTTCATCTCTGTTCCATACCACTTTGAAGAGATGTATGTTCAAACATTGGTTTCTTCATTGAACGCTAGAGTGTATTATGCTACTTTTCTCTACCAAGCACTGCAGCAGGGACACAAGAAGCATCCAATAAATATTTATTGCCTTGAGTAAATAATATTTTGATAATGCTTTATAGTTTACAAAGCACATTCTTATCTTGCTTGATCCTTATAATAACCCTGAAGGAGGTAAAAGTATTTTCTTCTTTTAATTTTCACAACTAGGGAAAATGAGAATTGTTAAATAGAAGATTGAATGACCTCCCAAAATCATGCCGCTAGTGACAACAGGAGCTGAAGATCAATCATGAGTTTTCCTTTCAAAATTATTTATTCTTTCTACTGAATATGCTCTCAACTTGCCCTGCATTTACTCCTCATCTTTAACAATGGGAAGAACTGAATTTATTCTGCCTCAAGCTTGTCCTCCTAAACTTTGTAGTTGAATACGAATGCTCTGGTTGCCTGTCATTCATTTGTAGCTGATGTTGCCTGTTGGAACTCTCCTCTCCCTCAGTGCCGTGTGATGACAGGAGGCCCAGGGAGAGAAACTAGACGAACACATCATTGCATTGTTAGAAATTGGAGACCAGCCAGAGCTTTACTTAAATCCCTGGCTATCTGTCATCTCTTCTCAGACTTTCACTCTTACAGTTCCAGTGGCGTTTTCTCATGTTAGGATATTTCAGAGGGAGATTCACTGCTAATCGGAGTCATTGCATTCATGCTGGAATTCCTTGAAATTTGAGCTGAGCTTTAGGGATCGAGATTTGTTTTTTGTAATTCAAGCCTTCTTTGCTTTGCCCCCCCAGTATAACCCAGGTTAATGTTGCCATTGACAAGTAGGCTGCTATAAAAGACCGAAACAACCAAGTCTCAAGTTCTCAAGTTCTAGATGTAGTTGCCCTAAGATCTTTTGGATTCCCAGATATCCTTTTGTTCTGGAATAAGCACATTAATTTCCTCTTTATATTTGAGAACACTGTCGGTCCAGTCTTAAAAGAAATTTGTTAAGGATGTAAACATCTGAAATATAGAAATAACCCAACTTAGAATATGAGCTTTTAAACCTAAGAGTTCTGCTTATATGCCAGAACCATCAAAGAGAAAAACCTAGAGTTTAGGTGTTATTTAAATTATCCTTGCCATATATCTAGGTTCTGGTAGCTGATAAAAGTCTATCCTCTCAAAGAGAACTTCAAGGAAGGATGAGAGGATGAGAAAGAAACAAGAGCATGAATTCCTAAGAAGGAGGAGAAATGCTTTCTGTGGTCAGTTCCTATTGACTTCAGGAAAGGCCAATATTTAATCTAGCAGATGGAATAGTTTGTTTGGTTTTTATTCATGTATGTAATCTGGAAGCCACTGGCCTTCCTGGAGTTTTAGTTAAGAACTCCAGATAAGCCAGCAAAAGTTTTAAACTCTAAATTTTTACTCTTGTTCTCAGTTTGTCTCTGTTTGAGGCTAAGCGAACACAGGATAGTAGACGGCTCTGTGATTCCAAGCACTCTGCTCTGCAGTCTCTGCTGTGGACACATGAGGAAACTTCACTGCTCCCTGCACACTGCATGCACTTTCACACCTCTTGGCTTATTTGTGTCTGTGGGAAAGGTGAGAGGAAACTAGCAGTGGAGTTTAATTTAAGAGATTGACCAACTAGTATTGGTTAGACACCAGGAGAAGAATGTTGCTTTCGTTGCTCAAGTGTGACATGTGGTGGTGGTTTGTGGCTACCTCTGCCTGAACCTGACTTTTCAGATCGTGATTTCACTCTAAATGCATCTCGGCCCTCACTAAAAGTTTCAGACCTACGTCTGGGCTTGTGGATTCTCTACTCCCTATGCCTACTCAGGAAAGCTACCTCTTGTGGATTTTTAGAGTTATCCTCAGAGGATCTTTGTTAATTAGACTTGGCTGGTACCACAGTTAGATTTCTCATAATTTAAGGGACTCTTAACACACACACACAGAGGAAAGAATTCTTATGTGCAAAGAGCTTTATACTTTGTTTCTCTCTCTTACTGCACTTACTCCAGCAGGGATTCCAGCATTCCCCCTCATTTCCTGCATTTGAGTACAGTTCTTTCCTGAGTGAAAAGCATAGGCCAACTACGTATAATTGTGTGTGTTTTTTTTCTCTCTCTTTCTTTCCCCTCCCTCCCTCCCTCCCTCCCTCCCTCCCTCCCTCCCTTCCTCCCTTCCTTCCTTCCCTCTTTTTTTTTTGCATTAGGCTTTTCCTGGAGGATAAATTTGGCCACTGAATCAATATGGAATTTCCCTCTTACAGTTTAGAAATCTATAAATTTAGAAATCTATTTGAAGTTACCAGGTTCACTTTTACTTTTCCCATATCTTTTCATGAGTATACATGAGAGTAAATAACATACTGTTTAAAACTTCCACCTATGACCTATTTTATTGTTTTATTTTGTTTTATCTTATTTTATATTCATTTAATTTAATTTTTTTGCTCTTCAACATAGTTTGGATCAAGAAAATTGAGCTGCTTGTATTTTCTTTTAACAGTGTTGAGGAAAGCTTTTCTAGATCAGGTTTTCTGCAGATATCAAAAAATACTATGTGATAATCTTTGGTTCCTTTGGGGGGAATCCTTTTATAATTTAAATGTTGCTAATATGTCATTTCTACCCTTCAAACATTGTGGAAGCCTTGTGAAGGGAAAGAGCACTGAACTCGGAGTCAGGCGACAGTGATCTGACACTTCCCAGCTAAATTGTGTTACTCAAGTTATTATTTAACTTCTCTAGACAGCACTTTCCCATCTGTGAACTGCGAGTGTTAGAGTTAAGTAATCTTTAAAGTCCCTTTGGGCTCAGATTCTGACTCCAAGCACTTAAGTGCAATTTATTTCCTTTGCTAAAAAGGCCACTCAAAAGTTAGGGGAAGCTGTTATCTTACATAACTTCAAGCCAATCTTTTAAAAATTGGAGAGCAGAGCTCTCCTAGGCTTGTTAATGCCTGGGGGGTTGGGGAGGATTGACCTGGGTTAGGGTAGGCTGGGTCTCTCAAAATTTAGTCCTTCATTAATTTTTCAAAATAGCTTTTTTGAGATTTAATTCACATACCATACAATTTACCCATTTAAAGTGTGTAATTCAGTAGCTTTTAGTATATTATCAGAGTTGTATAACCATCATAACACTCAATTTTGGAACATCTTCATCACTGCAAAAATAAATCCTGTATCCTTTGTACCCTTCAGTCATCACCACTAACCCCCATGGCCGCCTCCAGTCCCAGACAACCACTAATCTGCTCTCTGTTGCTATAGATTTGCCTATTCTAGATATCTCATATAAATGGAATTATACAATATGTGGTCTGTTCCTTTGTTTCACTGCTTCTTTTACTTAGTGTAATGTTTTCAAAGTTCATTCATGTTATAGCATGTATAAGTATTTATTGCTGAAGAATATTCCATTGTATGGATGTACCACACTTTGGTTAACCATCAATCGATTAATAGATATTTTGGTTATTTTTACTTTTTCGGCCATATACATGAACATTCATTCATGTACAGGACTTTTTTCTGGACATCTTTTCAGCTCTCTTGGCTATATACCTGGGAGTGAAATTACTGAATCATGTGGTAACTTGTGTTTAGCTTTGAGGAACTGTTAGACTATTTTCCAAAACAGCTGCACCATTTTACATTCCCGCCAGCAGTGTATGAGGCTTCCAGGTTCTCTACATCTCCATCAAACATTTATCTTTTTTAAAAAATTGTAGCCATCCCAGTGGCTGTCAAGAGGTATTTTACTGTAGTTTTGATTTACATTTTCCTTATGGCTAATAATATTGATCATCTTTTCATGAGAGTTTAATGATATTGAGCATTTTTTCAAGCGTTTGTTAGTTGTTTGCTTATGTTCTTTAGAGGCATTCACTGATTTTGATGGCAATTTTCACAGGGAGTACAGTCAAGGACCTGGATAGCTGAATTTTCCACTCATTTTATTTGTTGACAGACTAGCATGATTATTTGTTGGGAACACACATATTGATGCTTTCTGAGCACTCATGGCTTCACATGGCTACCTCTGAAACTTCCAGTGCTTACTTAGTTCACTGGACTTTTTCTTAAGCCATTTGTGGAGTCCTGACCGGTGTGGCTTAGTGTGTTGGGTGTTGTTCTGCAGGGAGGTCGTCAGTTTGATTCCCAGTCAGAGCACATGCCTGGGTTGCAGACCAGGTCCCTGGTAGGGGGCATGTGGGAGGCAAATGATCGATGTTTTCTCTTGCACATCGATGTTTCTTTCCCCTTTTTTCTCCCTCCCTTCCCCTCTGTCTAAAAATAAATAAATAAAATCTTAAAAGAAAGTAGACATTTGAGGAAAACTTCAGAGTCAACCTAGTATTTGCAGAAGCGGTAGAAACTTTAGAATGGGGCCGACTTAGATTTGATTAGCCCGGCCACTTACTAGTGGTGTGATCTTGGGATGTTAATCTTGGGATGTTAATCGAGCCCTCCAAATCCTATCTTTGCATTTGAAAAATTCAGACATAGAAGCACTAGTAAATATTCGCTATTTCTTTATCCTTCTCTAGGCAGAGCTGTGACCAATATGCTTAGAAACAGACTATTGTTCTTTGTTCTTATTCTTCAGGAAAGAAAAAACTTACTATATTCTCTTTTCTTATTACCTCTATCTATATCTCTTTCTGTTGGTTTTCATAATTACTTTGTTATTATTATCAGGGGAAGACTGAGAGATATAATAAGCTAGTTTTTTTTTCTAAGTTTGTTAGAAGGGGGTTGGATTTTGCTGTGCACAGATGTAAAACCTAACTGGAATTTGGGGGCCTTGATGTGAAATTAACTTTACATTTCAAAGTGCCTCCTTTTTCTTTTCAGTAATCTGTGATATATATAGTTGATTTGAGAGAGAAAGAGGCATTGATTTGTCCTACTTATTTATGCACTCATTGGCTGATTCTTGTATGTGTCCTGACCAGGAATGGAACTTGCAACCTTTGTATATGGGGATGACGCTCTAACCAGCTGAGCCACCTGGCCAGGGTAAATACTCTCTGGTCTTTAGTATCCTATTGATAACATGATCTCACTTGGTCCTCAGTCCTACTATAATTAACTTAAATAATTATTCAACGCCCATTTCTTATTTTTATACCCTATGTTCAGGTGTTACGTATCAAAAATAAATTCCTCATTGTTGTCTCTTCTTAAATACCAATATGTAATATTTTCCGATTTATTTTTAACCTACCATTCATTTATAATCTGATTTCCATTTCACCACTTTTAAGAATTTTTTTTTAACCACAAAACACTCTTATTTGTAGGAGAATTTAAAAAGAAAAAAAAAAAAACCTTTTAGCTCTCATTCTTCTTGTCCCATAGCATTAGGTACTGGTTATCACCCCTTCCTTGATTATACTTTCTTGTTTTTTTTTTTTGTCTACCTCCATCACTGGTTCTCTCCCCCTTCTCTCCACTCCGACCCCCCTTATTGATTGTTTTTCCATCTCTGCCTTCTAATTTAGGCTATTCCCCCAGGCTCAGTCCTTAGCACTGTGCTCTTCTTTCTTGCCCCCTAACCCAGAAAGCTCAGAATTTCCCATGTCTCTAGCTAGCACCTCTATGCATATGACTTCTAACTTAAGTTCTCAGCTGATGACCCAAATTGAATTCTGTTATTTCCAGCTGCTTCAAGAACATTCCATTTGTAGCTCCTTTGTTGCCATTTTAAATTCAGCATATTTAAAATTGAATAGTCAGATCCATTTGCTTTCCAACCCTCCTGACTGCTTATTTCTGTTAGTGGTGCACTGTGGTTCTTCCAGCTGCGAAGTTGGAGACCTTGGACCCATTTCAAGAGGGTCTCAAAACCTTGGAGCCACTGGTGTGCTGGAGCCAGCTTACATGGGCTCATAAGAGCCAAATATTAAATTTTTGGTAATTTTGTGAGCTCATTGCTAAGCATAACCATTATTAAAAATTAAATATATAAACTTACAGTTAAATCTATTTAAAATAAAGATAGTACATACTCAAAACTCATCACTTCATGATTATTTTACTAAATGTTATTATTGTCTGTGCTCCTGAGGTTAATTATGTCTTATATCTCTATGATGAAAACACTGCATAATGGTGTACTACTTGTACTTTTCTTCCCAACATTGCATTTGGCAATGTTATATTAGGAGCCGAAATGGGTCATGGTGGGCATATTTACACCCTGAAAATCAACAAATGCTTCAGGTCTAAGCTGGGTGCATTGTTCATTGTCTAGACTTCAAGTGATAGAAAAGAATGTGAATGTTGCAGATTAAACTAAAAAGTGTGTCATATCTATAGTGAGTATATTGTAAATAGCACAAAAGTTGAAGAAATGTTCTTTCAGTATTTGAAAGCTATTATGTCATTCATCATGAGCCATTTTCTTCAACTGGGTAATCTACCTGTTACTGTATTCTATAACACACACACACAAACATGCACACCTTGTGTATTTCCACCTCTATACCTTGTCTTACATGATTTTCCCGTCTTCTTCTGTTAAAACATTTCGTAGTTTTTCAACTCCTCTCTTTCAGGAAGTCTTTCCAAATATTCTAGTCTTTATCTTTTCTGATTCCCTTTCTATTTTGAATGATTGATATTTTACAATTGGAAAGGACTATATAGTTCAGTTTTCCACACAAATGTAGAAATCTCAATAACCCACTCTCTACTTGAAAAATTCCAGTGACTAGAAATTGACTGCTTCTGAAACTAGCCCTTTTTATTATTATCTAGAAAATAATAAATTATTATTATTATTATTATTACTATTATTTTAGTAGCTTTAAACAATACAAAGGTATTATCTTAAATTCTGGAGAGCAGATGTTCAAAATAGGTCTTAATCATATATGGAATCTAATGAACAAACTGAACTACCAAGCAAAACAGAGACAGACTCATAGATGGAGAGCATATGACAGCTAGTGGGGGTGTTGGGGATGGGGGGACTGATCAAAAAGGAAAAAGGACTCATGGACATGAACAACAACAGGGTGGTGATTGCTGGGGGGTGGGGGTATAAGAGGACTAAATGGTAATGGAAAAAATACAATAGAGATTAAATTTAAAAAATAGGTCTTAATGGTTAAAATCAAGGTGTGAGGAGAGCTGTATTCTTTCTGGATGCTCTAGGAGAGAATCTGTTTTTTTCTTGCCTTTCCCAGCTCCTAGAGGCTGCCTGCACTCCTTGGCTCATGGCCTCCTTTACGCTTCACAGTCAGCAACAGCATCAGTCTGACCTGTGCTTCCATTATCGTATCTCCTTGTATAGACTAGAAAATTATTTATGTTGCAAATGAATCTTCTTTTAATTTCTACTAATCTTCTGATTCTGTGTTGTGAGCATCACTCAATGAAGTTATTGTTAGACTTGGAATGAGTCAGACCAGCTGCCACTTACAAAGCTGTATGACCTTAAGATTTCAGAGCCTCAGTTTCTCTTATAGAATATGGGTCGTAAATAAACCTCACAGGACAGTCATTTGGATTTAGTAAATAAAAGGAGATTATGATTGATTATAAAGTATAGTAGTTAATGACAAAGACTAAAATTTAAAAAGGCCAAACCGAGGCCAGCTTTTTCACTTGTAACATCAGGCAAGTTATTAACCTCTGTACCACATTGTCTCATGTATAAAATAGTAATAATAAAACCCACCCTATAGATGTGAGGGATAGATGGATAGATGAGATAACATATAAAGCATTTTGCACAGTTTTTGACTTTAACCATATATTTTTCCAAAGTGATATTTGTTTTCTCATGGTTTCTGTTAGAAAGTTGGAACTGATTTTCCCAAAAGGAAAGTAATTCTGGAATTCACTATTAGAAGTATTTGGTGAGAGAGGGGTTAAATTGGATATACACCCTATGAAACACTGGATACCTAGCATTTTAGTTTCTTTGTAGCACTCTCTGGAAGGCTTTTCTCCCTCTGGCTGGACTCATCTGTCCATCATTGGCCATCGTATCACATTTTGGTCCATAATAATTCCTGAGGTGTTTCAGGATGATTAAGACACCTCCCCCATCCCCCATATCTCATTGTCCAAACTTTCTAGAATATTATTGTTCAGGGTTGGCTAGAGTGTGTTATAAATCTGGCTTCAATTAAACACACACACACACACGCACGCACGCGCGCGCGTGCCTCTGTTAAGTGTTCATGTGTTGTACTCCAACCTGAAAATTCCTGAATTTTATTACTGTTTCGAGTTTCAAATTTTTAAGTTTGTGTTTACAGAGATTCTTGGTAGATAATAAAGTAATTCAAGATTAACTAAAAACCAGTCTGATTTATTCCCGCGCACAGGTCCGCAAGCACATCAATGATCTTTATGAAGATCTGCGGGATGGCCATAACCTGATATCTCTGCTGGAGGTCCTCTCGGGCATCAAACTGGTGAGCTTCTCACTTCTCCTAATGAGTGACTTCACAGGTGTGGCCCATGTATGACGTACTGGTCCATCTTGCTGAATGGTGGAGCAGTGGCCATCACTGCGCTCTGTTACTTGGGAGGAAGAAGTAGAAGAGATTATTATTGATGGAAGATTATTATTGATAATTATTATATGGATTATTTATTTCTAACTCAGACTTACACTTTACATATGATGTGATTTTATCCTAATTCAGATTGATGTGTCTTAAATACTCATTTCTTGATAGATTTGGTATCAGTTACATTCCTTTCATAACTGCATGCATTCTCCTTACTTACTTTTTATCCATTTATAGATACAAGTAGTATTTTAGGATTAGTAGATTCACATTTAAAGTTTTGAATAAGGTGTATTTTTCTTTCTGGAGTTTTATTTCTAGTCTATATAGACTTTTTCGTATTTTCCTGTTTACTGTGAATTATTTAATTTTCTTTGTTCGGTTCAGGTCCTGAAATTTACATGTAAAAACCCAGGTGTTTAAAGTTATTTTTTTCTAATCTACCTCACTTCTTCCCTTCTATGATTTATGGAGACCCATAGATTTAGAGAAATGCCAAAGTTGATGTCTGAACACTGCCCATTTGAGCCCCTTGGACAAGTAACTATGCCCGCCTCCTCTCAAACTGTACTGCACAGTGCTTGTGGGAAACACCTACATATCGGAGCAAATATTGTGTGAGCTTCTTGGCTTGTCAGATAATAGTTTTTATATTTGCTTTGTTTGCAGAATCAAAACAACATCACTTGGCAGGCCCATTGTTTCGTATATTTGAGCCAAATGGAAGCAGATGATCTTGTGCAGCTTCAATTCTATCTCTAGCATCATAGACAACATAATTTTCATTTAGAAAAGTCTAGGGTTGAATTCTGGAAACATCTGCAAGGAAAGAGAACTGAAGAGAGGTGCACAGCTTGAGTAGCCTGAGAAGCTCAGCCTACTTACTGCCATTGGTGGTTTTTCTTGTTTCTTGTGTTTCAAGAGCAGAATTTGGCACATTAGATTTTATTCCCTAAGTAATAATACTCAGCTTCTTCTAGGATTGGGTTTGGCTTCCCTTAGTCCCTTTGTTCTGGTTTCACATCTTTTTTTGCCTTGCAGTAGAATTAATTTTATAATTTTTAATGGCCTAAAATTGACAGATGCTATTATTAGCACAGCCAGCACAGGGTGAATTCTAGTTTTTTCTCTGGCCCTCATTTATAAATCTCATATGTATTCAGAATTTCACCTTCACTGTGCTGGACTTTTTGTGCTCACCAAGTTACATTTTGTGCAACTTGCCTGGTGTATTTGATGAACTTGTGATTTTATGTTGGAAGTGACATTTTTGGTGACATTGCTTACAAAACAGGTTAATACCACTCCAGTCTAATTTCTTTTCCTAGTCTTTGAAAACCTACAGGTGTTTATGGAGCTATTCATAAGATATTTTCACTGAGAACAATCCAAAAATATCTCTTTCACTGTTATTCACATTATCTCTTTCTCCTTTGATTGATTCACAAAAGCAGAGAGGGTGGGTGGCCATGGAGAATCGAAGATGTGTTTCAACATAAGATGTGTTCCATAAAACCATCTGTTCTGGTCTTTGCATCTTTTTGGATGTGGGAGGGTATTTTAATCTTTTTTTGTTTAATGTTGCATTTATTTCCTTTTCATTTTTGTGTTGTGCATTTCCGGTTACTCTGTTGTGTCTTTGCCTTGGTTGGTGGCCAAAGGAGCCAGCAGGGCTGAAGACCCTCCGTCTGGTGAGCATGCCCTCCTGGCGCCATGCAAACAGCGAGGAGCAGGAGGAGGAAGATGATGATGATGTAGTAGGTCTTCTTGGCAATGCCAGCTTCCCAGCTGGCAGGCACTGCAGGACCACTAGAGAGTCTGAGGTTTTCCAGGTCTCCAGGAGTTCAGTACCAATTGCTTTCTTCCCTATCCACCTGGGACTTTGGGTCCCAAAGAAAGTAGTTAAAACTAATTGCACCCCTGGCCACTGTTAGATGATCCTAAAGTGGGAATTACTTTGCTTGAGAATGGTTGGCACAGAAAGAATAACAGTGTTTGGAGGTGTCAAGTCCTTTTGAGACCTGGAGACCCATAACTTTCTTGTGGCCTTGCTGTGTTGCCTGAGTCCAGACTGCAGAATTGTGGAAAGTTTAATTGATAGCATGACAGTTAATTGCTCATGCAGACTAACTGGTAGGTATTCTCTCTCCACCTCTCTAGCCTCTAGGTTCTCACCACACGCCACGCTGTTTGTTTTCAAAATAGCCTGTTGTTTGCAAACCACTCACTGCATGGAGAGCCTCTGCTTTGGTCAGTGGTATCTCTAGTTGCTGTAGAGGACAGAGATTTAACTTGCATGCTCTTAAGATTATTTATTTTTGCTGGGGAGTACATACATGTAAATTTTAGGGTGTGTGGAAGGGGTATTTCCTGCTTGCAGGCCCTAAATTATAGCCCATGATCTTTCTCCGGAAATAGAGATTAGGCAATATTCCCATTCGCTGTCCTCTTAAAGTCACTTTTTACTTCATTGATCTCCCTTCCCATTGCCTTAGAATATTCAGTTTCACAGCCTTATCATTCTTTAAGCCATATTTATAATTTAGCTGAAATGACTGAGAAGAAATTCTTGCTAAAAAGGTTTTTTCCTAAACCTTTGACTTAAGAAATTGCCCGGAGAGGCCTCAACATCCTTGTAGATACCCTAGTTTGGAAGTGTTGCTTAGAAGTGTTGGGGGTCACTCAGAGAAATGCCTCTACCTTATCTTTCCACCTGTTGGGTTACTTTTTGCTCATTTCAACTTGAGGGAAGGTTTCCTTTGCAGGTGCCTGTAACAGGGCTACTTGTATTTTATCAGCTTTTAATTAGTACCAATTTGACATTTACAAATGAACTGGGTATATCTAGTGAGAATAATGTTTTAGTCCCAATTTTAGGAAAATAAAAGCAACATTGGAAAGTGAGTAGGAGAAACTATTCCTGGAGTAAATAGCCATTCCTGCATGTACTCACTGGGCAAACAGACTTAGTGTACTTTTGGATGGATAGTCATTGAGCTGTGGATAGGGCACCAGAGGCACCAGGTGGAGATGGGCTCCTTTTCTGTGGCTTGTGTGACATCCAGGATTAAGTGACTGGCAGAAAATGCCTTTTGGGGGGTTATCATGTTGAATACTCCTACATCATCAAGGTTTTGTTATCTTTGGCTATTTCATATGGGGGTAAAGGGTAGCTTTCCTTCATGGATACCTATCTTCCTGGAAGATAGGTTTCTTCCTGATTTTTGAGTCACATTTTGGATTTTTTAAATCTTGTTTATTGAGCATATATAACTCCTCATTCCATAGTTTAAAATTAGCTACCTCTGGCTTCTTTTGCCAGGTTTGCAATAAGGTTGGCTCTGTCTACTACTGTGCAATATGCAATTAGGACTTTCCACCCTTCCTTTACAATAGCATTTAACTTTGATTTTAGGAGCCATTGAGCCAAAGTCCTCATCCCCATTAATCTCACATCTATGATCAGGTTCTACCATGTAGGGCTACCGAAGAACTGGTAGAGAAGCTGTGGCACTGGTTCAGCATTTGCAGTCAAAAGGTGCTGTGTGTTCATGGGAATTATAGTGGTAATCTAGGCCTTTTTAGGTTACCTAAGAGAGCATGGTGACAGAGACAGGTTGTGCCACTGAAGGGTGCTTTACGAATGCTCCTATGCCTGGCTTCAGCCATGAGGAATTCTTTGTGGTCTTTTAGTCTTTAGTGTTTAGAAAGTGGAAAGTGGTCTGCATGGGTAAATTGGTGTAGCTAAACCTAACAACCCCCTCTTTTTGTTTGCAGCCCCGGGAGAAGGGCAGGATGCGATTTCATAGGCTGCAGAATGTTCAGATTGCCCTGGACTTCCTAAAGCGGCGAAAGGTAAGAGTATCCCATGGGTTCCCCATTCAGCCAGGCAGTGTTGCCATTGGTTTCTACTTAGGGAAGTTCTCAGTGCCCCTAGTAAGCCCTCAGTAATTGCTACATCTGACTGACCCCGTTCTGAGTCTTACTTGCTAGTGAACCATTGTATTATGGTTGGACAGATCATTTGGTAGGTCTTAGCTTGTGGCCTTCCTGAGGGGGAGAGGGTTGACAGAGAAGAGTTAGATGCTAAAGATTCAATTGTGTGGAACCCCCCTTAGATGGAGGTCAGAACAAAGGTGAAAGGTAAACCAGCAAAGAAGGTGGAAGAGGTAGCACCCAGGGCAAGGGAAAACCAGAGTGCCACATTGTTATGAAAATCAGATGAGAGGGTGATGTCATTCCAGGTGTGAGGAAAAGGTCTTAGCCATTAAGCATTGTTGACTTAAGAGAGCAGTTTTAATAGAGCAGAAAAGTGTTTAGAGTATATCGGACCTGGATATAGGAAGGGAATAATAAGTTTATTACTCTCTATACAAGGAAGGAAGATAGCAACACATTGTTGGATGTAGGAGGAGAAGCCAGTGAAGAGAAAAAGACTGAGAATGAGAATGAGGAGAAGAGCCTTAGAATGTTGGACCTAGAGATACCTTAGAGATCCAGTAGCCCAGTTCCTTCGTTTGTGGCTAAGGACACTGAGATGTAGATAGGTGAGACCACCTGCTCCAAGTCACAGAACAAGTCAGAGCAAGGCTGGGGCTCTAACCCAGGTCTTCTGACATGTAGTTTAATGCTCAGTCTTTTATTTGTGCTATTTCCTATGTGTCATCTTTCTTCCTAATTGATAGAACCAAGTCAAGGGATTGAAGGATGAGATCCAGAGCACAGCCTGGGTGGGTTTTTTTGAGAAAGAAAAGAAAAATGCCTCTCTTCTGAGATACAGGAAAGGAAGGACGGATAAAGATACAGAGATGGTTTGTGGTGGAGAGGAAGATGGATGAGGTGTCAGAGTTCATCTGCTCAGAGAGCTGTATGGAAAAGATTTGGGATAGTTGCAGTTGCTAGGCACAACAGCAGGGGTCAAGGGAACATTAAATGGTATGCTTATTTTGGGAGTTAGTTCATTTTTCTCACTCTTAGCAGCAGTTCTCATTAATTTGGGAAATTTTCTTTCTGTCTGCTCTCATAGCAGTTCACTTCTAATACAATACTTATTACATTACTGTTTCTCTGTTTATCCTAATGTACTGTAGGCTCTGTGAGGACAGGGAACATGATCTCACTTAACATTCTTATCTTCATCACTTGTCATAAAAATGGTCCACAATTGGCACTTCATAAACATTCGTTGAACTCAAGATACTGAACTATTTTTGCTAATAGAATAACAATATAAATTTTTAGAGAATTTGAATCTTTTAAGATTAAAAATAAATTTCTGTTCATATTAGAACCAAAACATAGAACCATGTGAAGATAACAGAATCAAAGCTGAAACAATAAATACTGCAATTCTGTGGGAGTCAATAAATATGATGTGCTATACTTGTTATTACATTTATTGAGGTAACACAGGTTAGTAAAAATTAAGTTAAATAAAAATAAACATTTGTTGAAATAAATTGATAAGTGAAAAGTAATAGGAGAATTGGAGGCTGACATGTGAGGGGTGCTGGAGAAAGCAGCAGTGAAACGTCTGTGTGGAGTTAGCAGAAACCAGAGGAGGCTTTAATGAGCAAGGAAAATTGAGAGGAATGGATTGGCTAGAAGTCTTAAATAAGGACCAAGAGTAGATTTGGTTACTACAGCAGAATGAAAACGTGGGCAGGCAAGAACAATGGACTCAGAGAAGGGCAGAGAGAACTCTAGAACAGTTCTCTGTAATGGTGGAGTCCAAATCATAGCTGTGCAGGTGTCCAGAGCAGAGTAAAAACAAAGGTCACCGTAGTTGAGAAGGCAGATGAATTGTGCAGATAGGGTGATATTTGGGTCATTGAAATGAGTGCTGAAATTGCCAAGAAAGATGGTAGATAGTAGATAGAAAGGCAGCTCCTCCCACCCCCACAGGGTGACTGAGATACAGAAAAGGGAAAGAATTTGCCCAGGTGTCCTAGTCATTCAGACTGCTTTAACAAAAGTATCATAGAGTGGGTGACTTATAAACAACAGAAATTTATTTCTCACAGTTCTGGCTGCTGGAAAGTCTGAGATCAAGGCAGATTCAGTGTCTGGTGAGGTCCTGGTTCAGAGATAGCTATCTTTTTTTTTTTTTTTTAAATTTTTAGAGAGAAACGAAGAGAGGGAGAAAAAGAGGGAAAGAAACATCAATGTGTGGTTGCCTCTTGAATGCCCCCTACTGGGGACCTGGCCTGCAATCCAGGGATGTGTCCTGACTGGGAATGGAACCCACGACTGTTTGGTTTGCAGGCCAGCAATCAGTCCACTGAGCCACACCAGCCAGGGCAGAGATGGCTGTCCTTTAGCTGTTTCCTAACATGAATGAAGGGGCAAGGGAGCTCTCTTGGGGTCTCTTATATAAGGGCACTAATCTCATTCCTGAGAGCCTTACCCTTATAGCCTAATCACCCCCAAACGCCCCACCTCCAATACCATCAGATTGGGTATTAGGATTTAACATATGCATTTCGGAGGGACACAAGCATTCAGTCAATAGTTCTGGTCACTGTTAGTGCAAGGAAAAGTGAGGCTTCTGTTTGAGGCGCCTGGGGTTCCTTAGAGACACACAAATTTCAGTTCAATTGAAGAGATAAAGGGAAGGCAGCTCAGTACGGTTTGTCACAATTGAACAGGAGCTCCGGGAGGGTTTGAGATGAGGCTCACAAGGGTTGAGGTGGAAGTAGGCCGATTTTCCTGGGCCACTGTTGGTTTCAGCACTGGAAGTCCTGTCCCAGGAAATCCTTCAGTTTCCAGCTCACTGGGACAGTTGGTCACCCTAACAGGGGACAGCCTATGTGTCCAACAACATTATGTTGTTGCAGTGAGATTTTAGGAGTGAAGCAGATGCTGAGGGAATCATGAGCAGGTAGGGGTGGGATATCTGTGACAAAGTGGATGGACATGGAGGGGAAATGGAGGCTGGAGTAGGCCAAAGACTAATGAGAGAGGAGAGGCAATCCGCCCAGCCTTAAGAAGAGAGAAAAGACTGGGGTGTGATAACAAAGCAACTCACAATACTGTGTGCTTGCAAGGTTGTTTTGCTGCTAGGAATGTAAAATGGTATAGTCACGCTGGAAGATTGTTTGGCAGTTTCTTACAAAGCTAAACATATACCATATGACCCAGCAATCTCACTCCTAGGAATTTACCCTAGAGAAATGAAAACATACGCTCACACACACAGAAAAGCCTGTACGTGAATATAGGAGCTTTATGCATAATTGCTCCCAGAAACAACCCCAGTGTTCTTCCATAGATGAATGGTTAAACATAATGTAGTGTGTTGGTACAGTGAAAGATTGCTCAGCAGTGGAAGGAGCAAACTATTGTTACATGCAGTGACTTGGATGTAGATATTGAGGGCATTGTGTTGAGTGAAAAAAAAAAAGCCAGTGTCAAAAGATTACATACTGTGTGCCATTTATATGACATTCTGAAAAAAGCAAAACTGGGACCAGGTCAGTGGTTGCTGGGAGTTAGGGGTGGGGACAAGGTTTGACTATAAAGGGGCCATATGAGGTCACCTTTCTTCGTAAGATGGAACTGTTCTGTTACTCTGATTGTGGTGGTAGTTATACAAATCTATACATGTGTTAAAACTCATAGAAAATAACTGTATAATTCTATATGTAAATGAAGAAAATAAAAATGAAATCAAAACAAAAGTCACAGAACTCTGAGACCAGCTTTTGTTTCTTTTTCAGGTGAAACTAGTGAATATTCGCAATGATGACATTACAGATGGCAACCCCAAGCTGACCCTGGGCCTGATCTGGACCATTATTTTGCACTTCCAGGTAGGGCCTGTGAAGTTTAGGGTCCCAATTGCTTGGTTTGAACGTGGCCTAGGAAGAACTAGAAGTTGCACTGCCTTCCACAGGCACACTGAACCTTCCTTGTCTGAATGTGGCAGTGAAGAAGGGTGAGAGTGGGAGTTGGAAGTGAAGATAAGGACTGGCCTGGGGATAAAGCTGTTGCAGCCTAAATCCAGAACTTCCTAGTCATTTTCATGATGAAATGGGTGGGATTTTTCATTTCCTTTGCTTGGCCCTGTCATTGGCAGCCTGATTATTAGAAGTCTGCTCATCTGAGTCAAAACTGTCTCTTTAGGTACTCAGAGTGTGAAGGGTGGGTAAAGATGTTGGTTGTGATGCCTTAAAAGGGTGGAGTGAAGGCCTGCTTTGATGTAGACTTGTCTCTAATCTTAAAACAAGCCTGGTTAATTGTAGCACTGTCTTAGTCATCTGGGCTGCTGTAATGAAGTGCCATCATAGATTGGGTGGCATAAACAACAGATATTTATTTTTCATAGTTCTGGAAGTCAGAAATGTGAGATCAGGGTGCCGTATGGTTGGGTTCTTGGTGAGAGCCCTCTTCCTGGTTATGTCCTCACATGACCTTTCCCTTGGTGCGTGCATGCAGAAGAAGAGATCTTACGTGTCTTCATCTTTTTGTAATGGCATTCATTCCATTATGAAGTTTCTACTCTCGTGACCTCATCTCGTGCCAAATGCCCCATCTCCAAATACAATCACGTTGCGGGTTAGGACTTCATATGAATTTTGAGGGGACACAAACATTCATTCTACTGCAAGCACCTTGTAGTGGTAGTCACACCCAAGAGCAGTGGCACCCTGGTAGTATTCACAGAGTCACATGGCCTTCATAAGAAGGCTAATCCTTTTCCACTAAATACAGCCACATCTTATTAAAAGGACTGTCTTGAATCACTTTAGCACAACTAAGCAAAGCTATTTCTCAGACTACTCTTCCATACCCAGTCACTGTACAGGGAGGAGGGTGATAGATTAGAGGGAGCAGGTAGGAAAAGAAGGTTAATAGTAATAGGTATCTCCAGACACTGACTGACTTCCAGGGGCTGAGACCACTATTGTGTCTTACTTGGGGAGTTAGTGCCACCTGCTGGGTAGATATAGAAGAGCAAGTATATCAAAATTCCTAAGAACCTGAAACAGTTCTCTGAGTTTAGAGATTATTTCTTAGGGGTCTAATTTGGAGCTGGTGCTGACAGTTGACAGCATGGATAGGCTTAGGAAAGTGTGAAGGTAATACATATTTTTGTGGAACCACAAAATGGCCTCATGAATGCTTTGGATATAGGGATAACCAGGAACATAAACTTGGCAAGGTATTCCTTTGCAGGGTGGGGAGTGGAACTTTGTTGAGCTTTTCTCGAGGACTAGAGTTATCCTTTTAGAACCCTTTTGAACAGTGGAATTATTTTTGAAGAGAAACTGTATTTTTACCACAAATCTGCCCTCACTGTTAGTGTCCAATGTTAGTTTCATAGGTATGAGGTAAAAGGAATCTGTCCACTGTGTCTCTACTTACCCTGCCTACAACTAAATCTGTTTAAAAAAGGAAACTCAGGAGCCAGGGAATCAAAAGTGAATTGGTTAATTAAAACATTACTGGGACAGAGGAGATGGGGTGATGGAGCTGTTCTTATTCTGAAGAGTGCTGTGAGCAATGGTTTTTTCTTTAAAAATTTGTTATGAGCCCTGGCTGGCATAGCTCAGTGGATTGAGCGCAGGCTGCAAACCAGGCATCGCAGGTTCGATTCCCAGTCAGGGCACATGCCTAGGTTGCAGGCCATGGCCCCCAGCAACCACACATTGATATTTCTCTCTCTCTCTCTCTTCTCTCTCTTCTCTCTCTTCTCTCTCCCCTCCCTCTCTAAAAATAAATAAATAAAATCTTAAAAAATGTTGTAGGTAACTTACTACTATTATTTAAAAAACTAAAAACTAAAAACTAAATAAAAACTTGTTATGAGCCCCAGCTGGTGTGGCTCAGTGGATTGAGAGCCAGCCTGCGAACCAAAGGGTCAGTGGTTCAATCCCCAGTCAGGGCATGTGCCTGGATTGTGGGCCAGGTCCCCAGTAGGGGGTGTGTGAGAGGCAACCACACAAGGACGTCTTTCTCTCTCCTTTCCCCTCTGTCTAAAAATAAATAAATAAAATCTTTAAAAAATTTTGTTATGAAAAACTTCAAACATTTGTAAAACTTTAAACATTTATAAACGTAGAGAAAATGGTGAACTGCCGTAGCTCAACAATGATTAACTCATGGCCAATATTATTTCTTCTCTATCCTGATTCACTCCTCAAACCCCAGTAGGTTAATTGAAAAGAAATCCCATACTTCATATAATTTCGTCTGGAAGTATTTCAGTGTGTATCTGTGGAAGATATATTTTTTTTAAGCAAACCACAATATTATAATGCCATAACAATTAATAATTTTTTAAAATAATCAAAGATCTGGTCATTGTTCAGACTTCCCCAATGATCTCATTTTTAAAAATGGTTTGTTTGAATCAGAATCCAAACAAAGTCCACATATTGCATTAAATTTCTCTATCTCTTTGCGATTTGTTGAAGAAATCACATCTTTTTGTCCTGTAAGGTTTATAAAGATACTGATGGTATCTCTGGCATGTCTTCTAACAATGTCCTCTATTCCTCCATTGTATTGTCTGCAAAATGGGGGTTTCGAACTAGACCTGAGGCTCAGTCACATTCAGGTTCATTTTGGGGGTGGGGCAAGGATGGTAGTGTCTGCTGTATACTTTTATTGCTGTGCATCAGGAGGCACATAATGTCTGTTTCTCTTTTCATGATGGTGAGATTGATTAGTGGGGTCAGGTGTTTTCAGCCTGATCAATCCATTCTGCAGTCCCTGTTAGCTCTTCACCTAATGGTTTTAGCAGCTACTGATCATCATTGCTAGTTCCATTATTTCATTAGCAGTTGCAAAATAGTGATACTCAAATTCTATAATTTCTTTATTATTTGGCTGGAATTCTTCTATAAAGAAGAACTTCACTTTGTCAGTTACACTGAAAGGTAGCTCCTCTGAGAGAGGTAAGATAAAAAGGTTAATACCCCCAACTTTCCCTCTGTTTACAAGTTTTCAGAATAATTCATTAGTTCCCTGAGATTCTCCAGAGGTGACCAAAGGAAGTTTTTTTGTTGATTTTTTTCCTCCTAAGTATTACTGTGACTCATGTTTTTTTTTTAAACAGGCTTAAATGCATTTCAATCACATACAGCTATTGTTCTTTCTAACATTCAAATAGCTTCATCATCGGTCAGTAAGAGCTTTTTCAAGTTGAGTCTCTTGAGTCTTGGCATGACCCCCAAAGTCTTTGATCTTTTCCTTTTTTTCTTGTGAGATGACATCCTGTCCCAGACCTGAAATTAGCAATTTCTCCAAGGAGCTCTTTTTCTTTATTGCCAGTCTGAGTGCTCCTGGTGGGTCATTTCTGGACTTTTTCTCTAAACAGAGATGCCAGTATTATATTTTTCTCTTTAAAAAAAGCATAAATTTATACTGATATTTCTAATTCAAATTTGGAATTACCAACTTTTATTTAGTTTCTTTGACCTTATACAGGGGTGGCAATGTTAGGTTTACAGTACACGAAACACAGATTAATAAAGCTATTATAATAATGGTAACATACATGTCTTTTCTCACGCGAACAACCGTAAATCTATTTTTGCCCACCCCTGTATTTGTATCCTTTTTTTTCTTAGTCTGAAAATCTGGATCCTAACCACAGTAACACATCACATATTTCCTTTTTCTTACACATAGGTACACATATATCTGTAAAATCATATATTTTATGTAATATATTTGCATCAAAATAACATTATCAATATTACTAACAATATGATTGTTAAGAAGTTTATTATTTCTTTGCAGGTCTTTTTGTCCTTAGTGTAAATTTCCTAAGGATGTCCAAATAATTATATTTTAAAGTCATTTGAAATAATTTCTGTCTGTGTTACTAAGCCATCAATTCAATAACATAATTAGGTTCATTTGTTTTTATTTGCTTTCAGTTCTTAGGGATTGTTTTTTCCCCTTTCAATTTTATTTCTTATCATATAGATAAATACTAGAGATATATATTTACATTGTTTCAAAGGGAAGTTTTAAAAAGTGAATACAAGATGTATTCAGAGAATTCGTGTCCATCTTTGCTTCCTCCATCCTGTTTCTTCCCTTTCCCTATGGTTAACTTTTAAAAAATATATATTTTATTTATTTATTTTTATACAGAGGGGAAGGGAGGATAAAGAGGGAGAGAAACATCAATGTGTGGTTGCCTCACGCACCCTCTACTGGGGACCTGACCTGCAACCCAGGCATGTGCCCTGACTGGGAATCAACCAGTGACCCTTTGGTTTGCAGGCCAGCATTCAGTTCACTGAGCCACACCAGCCAGGGCAGTTAGCTAACTTTTTTTTTTTTTTTTTTAAAGATTTTATTCATCCATTTTTAGGGAGGAAAGGAGGAGAGAGAGAGAGAGGAGAGAGAGAGAGAGAGAGAGAGAGAGAGAGAGAGAGAGAGAGAGGGAGAGAGAGGGAGAGAGAGGGAGAGAGAGGGAGAGAGGGAGAGAAACATCAATGTGCGGTTGCTGGGGGTTATGGCCTGCAACCCAGGAATGTACCCTGGCTGGGAATCAAACCTGGGACATTTTAGTTCCCAGACCGCGCTCAATCCACTGAGCTACGCCAGCCAGGGTCCGCAGTTAGCTAACTTTTTAAAAACACCTTTTTGGTTATCATTCTATTGTTTTATTTTAGGAAAATACATATTTTAAAAAAACTTTATTGAAGTGTATTTTATATACTATAAAATCGACCCATTTTCATTGTTTATTTCAATGACTTTTACAAGTTGTGCAACGGTCACCGTAACCCAGTTTTAGAGCAGTACCATCCCCATGTCATCCCTCTTGCTCATTTACAGTTCTCTTTTCCCATCCGCAGACTCAAGCAACCACTAATTTATTTTTTGTTGCTTTAGATTTGTCTATTCTGGACATTTCACCTAAATGGAATCATATATGATATTTTGTGTCTGGCTTCTTTCACTTACCATAATATCTTTGAGGTTTCATCCATGTTGTAGCATATATCAGAACTTTATACCTTTTTATTTCTGAGAAGTATTTTATGGATATACCATGTATTTTGTCCATTCAGCAGTTGATGGACATTTGTATTGCTATTTTCTGCTATTACAGATAATGTTGATATGAATATTTGAGTACTAGTCTTTGTGTGGATGTGTTTTCATTTCTCTTGGATGTGTGCCTAGGAGTGGAATTGCTGGTTTATATGGTAGTTTTACGTATAACTTTTAAAGAAACTGCCAATCAGTTTTCCAAAGTGGCTGTATCATTTTACATTCCCACCATTTTTTAAAAGATTGTATTTATTTTTATAGAGAGTAGGCAGGAGGGAGAAAGAGAGATAGAAACACTGATGTGACAGAGAAACATTGGTTGCTTCTCATGTGCGCCCCAACCAGGAACTGGGCCTGAAACCCAGGCGTGTGCCCTGACCGGGAATTGAACCAGCAATATTTTGCTTTGCAGAATGACACCCAACTGAGCCATGCTGGTCAGGGCTTCCACCATTAATGTATGAGGGTTCCTGGTTTCCTACATCTTCACCAACAGTTGTTGTCTGTCCTTTAGATTACAGCCATCACAGTGAGTGTGAAACGATAGCTCCTTGTGGTTACAGTTTGCAGGAAAATGTATTCTTTAACTGAATTCCACAAACATTTACTGAGGGTCAGCTATGAGCAAGCTCTTAGGTACAATCAGTGGGAGATAAAACACTGAACTAGACACAGAGTCAATCCAGTTCAACTACATAAATCAAAGGAATGACAAGAGACATACTCTAAACCTCAGGGAGGTTTCGGAGAGGGAATTGGAACATAACACACACTCAGTAATTAATGGATTCTATAACTTCCAGAGCCTTTGACCTAGCCCACTGTTCTTTGCCCTGTTACCAATTTCACTGGGAGATGTAAACAGCTGTGGCTTTGTCTTCTGCATGTATATTAGCTACCTGCTTTTCTCTTTTGCTGTTGTTTCAGCATAGCAGAATACTTATTTTGTCTTCTTGTAGAGGGAAGCTCTGCTTCCAGAGTATTTTCCCAGACACAACTAATTACTAATTCCTTCCTTGGCTGTTTTTGACGTCTCGGTGTTTGCCTCTAGTATTAACTAAGTGTTTGGAAGTGTGGGAAAAGTTTCCCTGTCTGCAAAGCTTTTGGTTGTCTAATAAAGGATTCTATAGAGCCTCCAACCTCTTTGTCTTGCTTCAGATAGAGTGTCATATGTATCTTGCTAATTCTGTATCGTGTGGTTTTCAAGTCTTTTTTTATGGAGCGTCTGTTAGTTGTTTTCACCAAGAACGTGTTATATAAAACAAAAGGGAAATGCACAGTAGAACTACCACACGTTAGGGGGTCAGTAAAATAGTCATTGTAGTTGAACTCTGTTATAGGTGCTAATGAAGTAGAACAGTGATGCAGATGCAGGTTGAGGTTGTCATAGCAAGGGAGTATTCAATTGTAGGAGAGGCTGTAGCAGATTAAAAATTTGCTACTACTGATGAGACTGGCAGTACTGATAACTTCATAAAAAGGTTTATGGTTTCCAAAATGTTTTTTTAACATATTAAAAAGATATGTGCTAAATGGTAGGGATCCTTTTTTAAGTTTTTAGGTATGAAAATTTCAAGTACTCAGAAAAGTATAGAACACATCTTTGTGTGCATAGTCACCTTTAAAATTTAACAGATACTAATATTTTTGTTTGCTTCAGATTTTTCCTCTTTCTCTGTAAAGAAATAAAGCATTTCAGATGCACTCAATTTTCTTACTCTCTCTGACCCCACGTCAGTACTGTCTTGAAGAAGTTGATGTATATCATTCCCATATATGCTTTTGTACTTCATGACAGAAGAGGTATTCATAAACAATATGTATTATTGTTTCGATGTTTGGGTTTGACACAAAGAGTATCTTCTACATATCCTACTTTTTAATCTAAATTTTGTTTTTGAGGTTTATTCATGTTGAAAAGGAGGACCTGACTTGTTCATCTTCAGTAATTTGCATGGACTGTGACGTGAGCCCCTGCAGGTGTGCAGCACCTATTACTTGCCATCACACATGTAATTGAATGAAGAAGGCATTCATTCCTTCAGTTAACATCTGTGTACAAGTGCCCTGATGCAGATAGGCAAGAGGGTGTTCCGCATAGACACCTGGACTGTCGTTGCTGGATCGTACACGTCCCTTTATTTTGCCGAATTGCTCTCAGAAGCACTGTATGACTGACAGCGTTGTGCTGGGTAACACCTACTGTTGTTCATCATGCTTGTGTGTGTGTGGATCCCTGCCCTGTGATGCAGGCTTAATAACAGAAGAGATTTTGTCTCTTGTTGTTTTCTTTGACTGGCGAGGAATAGGCACTCAAATATTTGTTCAGTGAATGGACATTTTATGAATTTGATCTCAAGGCAGTGTGACAGGGTAGATCAGAGAAACAGACTATGGTGTCTGTTTTCCTGTGTTCATTTGTTGATGAGCAAACAAGCACAGAGACCGACTGACTTTTGGGGGTTATACATCCAGATACTAATCCTAGAATTTCTTGTCTCTTGGTTTTATCCAAACCAGTTTGAAAGTACATGTTAGGATTTATGGTTTTTCTAAAAGATAAGTTCTTAAAAGTCGGAATTTGACAAAATTAATTTCCATCTCTCAGTTGTTTATTAAATACTAGGATATATCTAGCACTCTGAAATTTAAACACTTCAGGGAGTTCAGGCCAAGTGCGATCTTTTAAAAAGAATTTTTTTAATTGTATTTTTTTATATTACCATTTAGTCCCCTCACTGCCCCCATCCCAGCCCCAGCATGATCTTAGCTGGGTAGACTTGAGGTTTACATTTTTGTGTAGTTTATGGTGCCTTAGTGCTTGGCATATCCATGAGGCATCATTCACATTTGTGGAATGGAAGAGCAAGCTCCTTCACTGTGGAGTCTCACTATGACTGTCTTTGTGGGAGACCTACGGAGAGTAAACAGTTAATGAGAAAAAGCCAAAGGAGAAGACAGGAAGAAACCGGTAGGCCCTAGAAGGCAGTAGTCCACTTGTTAGGAGCTCAGGCTAAATGAGAAAAGACCCAAGGGAAAGCGCTGGTGATCAGAGTTAACTTAGTTAAATAATGGGGGCAGAGCTCCTGCAAAGAAAAACAGGCACCCAAACTTCAGACCTTGGAACATATCTTTTTCCATAGAGCCTAGTCAAGAAAAAGAGTATATTAGGACCCTGGTGGTGGCTGAGTGTCTCATACCTTTTAGCTCCAGTAATAAATGGGCAAAAAGGGATTTACTATAGACCAGGCACTGAGCTGAGCACTTTATAGACATTATCTCTTTCACCCTTTCCACAGCCCTAGTAAGTAGGTGGCAGAATTTATATTTTTTCAGGTAAGGAAACTGAATCACCTACAAGTTAACAGAACTAGGAATTTGAACTTAGGTCTACCTTACTAACATTTCTCTGCTCCTGTCCTAGACCAGTTTTTCTTTGGAGCAAAAGGAAACAAAGGCCTGATCTGCCTGACATATGCAAAAGTTTAAGAAAGAAAATGCTCCCAGAAGTAAATATGCTCAGTTCTGTCAGGTTCTCAGAAAAACCCTACAGAGGAGCAGTCGTCTTAAATGCTGTCTTCCCTGGTCCTGAGTTGATCATTTTCAAGAATTTGATTTGCTTGCATTTCATGAATAAAATTCAAGCTTAGGCCTTAGGGAGGGTATGCATCTTAAAAGGTCCAGTTCTCTTCATTGAAGGAATGAAGGCTTGGTGCCTGCCAGAGAATTACATTGGAATGTCATATTTTTTGCTGATTATATGATTTCTGGCAGCCTGATAAAGTTTCAGTCTGGTGCCGATCTCCTTGTCTTATTTCTTGCCGTGGTTCGTGATGGTCATGAGATGGTGCTGCAGTTTTGTTGGTGCTAAGCCAGGGAAAGGCTTAGGGGAGAGACACCTAGTGAAGTTGTGAAGCAGTCGGGGGGGCTTCGGTAGGGTCTCAGAAGTGGTTGTGGAGGGCCTGTTGATTTAGGGCTTCTTACTGCTCTCCTTTTGTGCAGGGCACTTTTCAAGTTTCCGGGAAAGATGGGTAGAGCTGTACTGATACAAGTCTTTAGGGCTCACATAGCTAGAGCCAGGCAGGCTGTTTCTCTCTGCTGTGTGGGTTGGGATCCTTTTGGTATAGACTAAAGAGCTATAAGCAAGAAGAAGCTCATAAAACCTCTTTCCTTCCACTCCCTTCAGAGTCCTTTGGGTTGTGGTGGTATCTCATCTGTCAGACACCATACTAAAAATTGGGGTGGGCAATCCCATTGACAAAACAGCGTAACTTTTAAATGAACTTCTTAGACCTGTTCTTCAGACTTCCTGCCCTATTGCAATTTAAGTAAAAATCACCAAGGCCTCATTTTAGGAATTTCCTTCCTTACTTCCAAATAGCAAGTGTTATCTCTTTGTCTGAGTCCTTGGTCCAAATGAGTCAAGTTGCCAATTTAGAACAGTAGGGCATCTTTCTGTTTTGCTTAGCTGAGTATAGACTTCCATCCCTGCCACGGTTAAAAGCTAGTGTGGCATGGGGTCAAAAATGAAAAGTCTTACAACAGCAGTTCATGTTCTGGGTTTGCCACTTACTAGCTGTGTAGCCTTGAGCAAACTAATCAACTTTCTTAATCTTCTATTTCTTTACCTGTCAAATGTAAAATAATAATAGTTTTGACCTTTTATGGCTCTGTGAGAATTAAATAATCCATAGCTTAGCACAGGGTTTAGCACATAAAATAATGTTAGCTATTAGCAGCAGCTGCAGCAGCAACTACTGTTGTCACATGTCTCAGCAGAGATGCCGCTTCTGTTGTGTGGGGAAGTGGTGTCCATACCCTATGCCCAGAACTGGTTTCTGGGTTTTCCCAGTGAATCATTGGCCAGCAGATTTAACAGGTATTTCTCTTTCTCTCTATCTCTCTCAAAGAAGGGGAATAAATGCTGCAAGAGGAAGGCCTGTGTTTCTTTTCTTAACTCTGAGAATCAGGCTCTAGTCTCTCTTAGGTTATAATTTGATTAAAATAATTTTATTTCTGACCTGAAAAAAATAGAGAATATGTTTACCTTGCTTGATATTTTCTTATGGATGTGGTGGTACAATAATTGAAATCTATTTTCTTTCAGAGTCTGGGGGCCATAATTGCAGCATCCCCAGTCCTGGTTCCTCTTGGCCCTTCCCTTTCTGGTTCCTTCCAGCAGTTCCAGCAGCGCTGGTTTGCTTTTCCCTCTTTCTCCTCCTTCTCCTCCTCCCCCCTCCAGGTTACCTTCTCCCTTGGCCTCTCCTCTTCCCCCTCCCTCTTTTACTCTCACAATCTCCCCCTCCTCTTCACCCTCCCTAATTTCTCCCCTCCCCTGGTTTCCAGCTCCTTTTTGCTTTCTGTTTGTGTTTCTGAGGGCAGTGCTCCAATTACCTCATATTTGGAGAGAGGAAGCTACAGCCAATCCGGTTTCTGTCTGCTTTTAGGTCAAGTGATTTCTGAACTGCAGTGAGATGCTTTGAATTTGTCTTGTTGCAGCTCTGAGCCTGTAAGATGGCTGTCTGAATCAGCAGCGGCTAGAAGAGACAGAGAGAGGCGGGGAGGGAGGGAGAGAGAACTGGAGGGATTGCTGGCATAGTGCATGTTTTAAAATGTGCATCTAATCCGATGAAGCCAAGGTTGGGATTTCTCTGGGATCCCAGGACCGGCTTAGCTGCGTTTTTGCTAAGATTAGGAGAGGAAAGCGATGGGAAATTCACTGGGCTGTGTTAAAGAGCCGAAAGATTCAGTAGCTATTCCTGAGAAGGCTCCTATATCTCCTAAGAAAAGGGTTCGGTTCAAAAGGAAGTGGAGGGGGAAGAAAACCCCTACTCCAGAGGTATCTCCTAAGGAAGAACCCTTGGAAGGAACTGGAGACATTGAAGAGACAGAAACCCTAACCAAGTTAATAGTGAGTGTCCAAAAGGAGGAAGGAGTGGGAGGGGTAGAACATCCCCTGACAAATATTTTACTGCCTGGAGACTCGGCCCCCAACTCAGGGGTGGGAGATCAAGGGATGATTGTGCAGGTGAAGGAGAGATTCCAGGGGGAGATCCAGACTGCCCACCTTTTGCTAGAGAATGAGTCATCAGTTGCCGGAGGGGTCTGGGATTCCCTGGAAGAGGGGATGACTGTTATCGCTCACCTGCTTGATAACCCAGCGGAGAGGGATTGTGAGAAGTCAGTGAGCCAACTGGTGGAATTTCCGAGGACAGCATCCTGCAGCAGCAGGGCTGTGCTGCTGCCTTTGCAAGGAGAGACTGCAGTGGAGAAAGCAGATATTCAACCTGGATATCAGAGCAGCACTTTCCCCAGGATGGATTACCCCACCAGCACAGGAGATGAAGACCACCTTTCAGAGGGCTGGAGTGTGGAGGGAGGAGCCAAGGATATTTTAAGTGCCCCCAAGACAGGTTCCTGGATTGCAGAGCGTTCTGTCCCTTCATCACTGTTGGAGCAGTTGAGAGGCCATAGATGCACAGAGCCTGCGCACGTGGGTCGAGTGTCCCTCCAGGCTCCTAGACTGCCTACTTCTCAGAGTGATTTGTCCATCAGTGGCATGACTGTGAGCATTTTGCCCTCCTCCTCTGGCTATGGCAGCAATGGGCCACGTTTACGTGGGATCCAGCCTAAAGATACGGAACCTGAAAAGAGCTCCATGTCATTCTCAGAAGAGGATGGCACTCTTTCTTTGGAGGCAAGCCACACCCCATCATGGGGTCTGGAGGAGGTAGGTATGCATGTCCAAGGGATACACAAACAGCTGTTTGGATTCCTGGCCATCAAACTTATTAAAGTGGAGTGTGGTGAGCAGTGAGGATCTTGGGGCTTCTTCTCAAACTTACCACTATGTCAGGGACTGGGAGTTAGTGACTGCTGGGCTTAGCAAACAGAATCTATTTCAGGTCTGCCCCTGGATGCTTGGAACCAAGTCTTGTTGTCTCTGAGGAGTCCCTGATTCTGGGTAACCATGCAGCATAATTGCTTGAGCTGACTGGTGGGGTTCTCTCTCAAGGAGCAGTGCTAGTTAGCACTTACTCTCAGGCAGATCTGTTTATTAGCTCCCCTGCCAAAGGAAGTTTGTGAGATAGCAGAGAGGATGAGGGAGGCCTAGGTAAGTCTCTGAAATGAGTGGAGAAGGGGTGAGGAATGCTGAAGGGGTGAGGCAGCTGTCTTAGACGTAATTGCTCTTCTCCCCAGGAGAATGATGCTCTTACTAGAGCTGATGCAATCCTACTCCTGCAGGGCCGGGGCACATCTAGTGACAACACTCATTCAATATTTGTCGAGGTGGACAGGGCCAATCCTCCTTTGGTTACTAATTCTGGCATTAGAGGAGTGGGACATAGAGTTGGAGATTAATACAGTGAGGGGTTAGGAAGTTTGAAGGTTTGAGGCTCGGAAAAGTTGTTTTTTCTGATTAGACTTGTTTACGGCTCCCACAAGTTTTTGTCTATGAGTTATATATTGAGGCATGGGTGCTGGGAATGTTTTTAGGGTCAAGGAGCAAGTGAGAATTCAAGAGATCTGGACACTGAGAGGGTAGGAGGACTCAGCAAGACCCTAGGTGGCACAGTGACTGAAGTTATAATTCACCAATGACTGAGGAGCTTTTGTTGGCATGCCACCCTCTTCAGCAGAAGAAATACACACTTCAGGGTCCCACAGCGGCAAGAGGTGAACGATGAAGTAGGACATTTTCCTTGCTGAGACGTAGGGCAGCTGCCTTGATGTCTGCAAAACAGGGACGTGGCCTACCTGCTGGTGCCCTGCTTATCGCCAACCGCATGAGGCTGAGGAGAGTCCCATATTTTAAGCTGATGTGTTTGCAGTGTCTTCTTTGGGGATGGATTTCCCCGTAGATAGACCCGTCTCAGTGTCCTTTGTTATTACAGAGTTTGGAGACTCCCAACAGTTGGCAGGGGAAAGTGGTCATTGAAAACTATTCACTATATGGTTAGGCAAGAGCCTTCCTTGGGCTTTTCCATATAAACGTGTGTGTGTGTGTGTGTGTGTGTGTGTGTGTGTGTGTGTGTGTGTGTGTGAGAGAGAGAGAGAGACAGACAGACAGACAGACAGACAGACAGAAGGTGGAAAGGAAGGCAACAAGGTTTCTGGGGTGACGTGTATAAATATTGGAGTTCATGTCAAAGTCAGCTTTTATCTTTGTGTGGAATGGGTGTAGAGTAGTTGGGGATACAACCATCTGCTGAACTGGTTGCCCTTTTGGTACCACTAGCATTAAGTTGAAGTTGTGGAGGCATCATAATATTTTAAGACTCATGCTCATAAGTGAGTGTGAGATTTTTTACAAAGTTTGGGGTGGAAAATTTTAAAGGACTCTTAGGGGAAATCTAGATAATGGACCATAGGTGGCCATGGTACAGGATTTCCTCACTGGGAAGGGAAGGCTCCGAACCACTCCATGAGGAGTATTAAGGAAAAGTTTGGTGGCAGAAACCTTTTGAACCGTAATCTGTAGTTTGACAGTATTGATAACAGGATGATTCTTCTGCTGTTCAGTATGTGAATCAAATTGATACATGGCATTTTCTGGGCAGCCAAGCTCTGCATCCCATCCCTTCTACCCTTTTAGATCAGACAAGCCAGATTACTTAGCTGTAAAACTCAGCCCAGGCTGAGAAACTAAGTGACTGTCAGCTGAGATGGCTAAACCGTTTCTGAGGCTCTATGTCTATCCTGTGATGTGGAGACCACAGACTGACCTTCTTGTACGACACATGAGAAGTTCTTTCTCAAGATAAATGTAAAGCCCCTACAGAATGCAAGTCCTTAAGGCAAAAGGGCCTGAGAACTCCTTGGTCTTTGAAGGAACTATCTTTAGGGAGTGGCTCCCTCACCAGCAGGCTATTCACGGGGCCTGAGGACAGCCACGGTAGGAGAGACAGAGGAAGCGTGTTCTGACTCTGCAGGCCTGTACAATGTGAACTGACTCCAGGCAAGAATCTTGATGAGCCTGAATTTCCTCTGCTGAGGGCAAGAGCACTGGGAGGACACAGGGGTCAGGGGAGCAGCTGCAGCTAGTCACACACCAAGTCCTTCCTCAAGAAGAGACAGCTGGCAGCTTCAGACTGGATTTGGGGGTGGGGGGAGTTATGTGTGTGTGTGCTTGTTTTGGTTTTAATATGTTATAGTAGTAACCCTCCTCAGAAAGTAATTCCTGTTCCAGAGTGGCACCTGTCCTTGGTATAATTCAGTCCATGTAGCCTCTCTTACTGATCAGTCCAGAGCATATCAATGGGAATGGGACCAGGCTTTTGGCTGGACATAAACTTTGCAATGGGTTTTGTTTCTTTTCAGGACAGAAAGTAATAGAAACTTGTAATTCTTATGAGTGCGGGTTTAGACAATAGAAGTTAAATGGTCTACTTCCTGTTCACCTGGTATAGTTGATTCTCCCCTTGTCAAGAAACAGTTAATGCAGAGCAGGGTGGCAGAGACCAGCCGACAAAAATGGTTTTCAGCATGACAAGTAGATGAGGATTTGGAGCTGGATGGCAGCGGGTTAACGGCATTGTACTTTGATGTCAGACCGAGGCCTTCTGGCCCATTCTTTCTCTCTCAGGAGGACTCCCTACTCCCAGCTGCCATCAGTATCCACAATACCTGGCTTTTTGGAACAAGGAAAATTGTTAAAAATTCCTTTTTCCTCCCTATCTTGGCTCCCACTGCCAATTTCTTGCCCACACTGTTAGTGGATTCTATTGCATGAAGAATTTGGCTCTATTCCAATGTCCTTGTCATAAACCCTTACAGTCCCTGCAATCTCGGGTGATAGATCTAATATTGGGGGGCTAGTGATGCTGTGAAAGAAATCAGTTGGTATATGATTTTTCTGGGCTCAGCCTTTTCAGTATACAAATACCCCTTTTCCATTTCTCCTCTTTAATTATAGGGAGAGTTGCTTTACTAATACTAGCTTTGTATTGCAAGAAAAAAAAGCACAGAATTAACTAGATGACACTATTGTAGGAATATAGTAGTTAAAATTGCAGTTAGAGTCTTGCTTAAGAAAAGATTTTTCTTTTTCAAAAATATTTGACTTAATTAAAAATATTACTAAGTAATCATCATTATTATTTACATATAACAGTGGTGGTATGATTATGTTAAAAAGAGTCCTTATCTTTTAGAGATACACACTGAAGTGTTTCTGGAAGAAATGATGCTCTGTGGAATTTGCTTCATAGTAATAGGGAAGGACTGAAGTGGGTGGAGTATACATGAAACAAGATAAGTTATGAGTTGATAATGGTTGAAACTGGGTGATGGGTACATAGGAATTCAATATACCATTCTGTCTCTTTTTGTATCTATTTGAAAATGTCCATTTCAAAAAGAAGGTTAAGAAAAATAATGGTTAAGTTATTATATGATGCGTATACTGAAAAAGAATGAATATCCAGAATATAGACAGTGTGATACTAGGGGTAATAGTGAAGAGTGTCGAACCAGATTGGCTGAGTTTGACTTTCTGCCCTACTGCTCCCTAGCACTGTATACCTCGGGGCAAGTTATTAACTTCTCTGTGACATAACTTTCTTGTTTATAAATTGAGTATAAGAATAGTATGTACTTTATAGCAGGGGTGTCTAACTCATTTTCACCGGGGGCCACATCAGCCTCATGGTTGCCTTCAAAGGACCAAAAGTAATTTTATCTCCTTAACAGTTAAGGAGTAGTTACATTTATACAGTCCTAAAATTATTTTGGCCCTTTGAAGGCAACCGTGAGGCTGATGTGGCCCCCGGTGAAAATGAGTTAGACACCCCTGCTTTATAGGGTTGCTTTCAAAGTTACATGAATCAATACAAGTAAAACACAATAAATGTTATTAATAGTAAAGGTAAATGCCCTAGTTAGAAAATTAGGGAAAGCCCAGGAATAAACAATGCACAAAAAAAGGAAACCTAAATGCCTCATACACTTGCTTTTCTCACTAGTAATCAAAGATATAGCAATCAAAATGAGATACATTTTACACTCATCATATTGGACAAAAATAATCTGAAAATATACCAAGTGTAAGTGAGAATGTAGAGTGATGGAAAACCTCTTCATATCTTTTGGGAGAGAGTATAAAATGGTATTGTTACTTGGAGAGTAGTTTGACACTATTTGGTAGAATTGGGAAATATCCATATTCTGTGATGTAGGATTTCCATTCTAGTTATATTTCCTAGAGAGACCGCCAAGATTCTTCATGGAATACTGACCCCTAACCTTTATCTAAGTCTGATATTGGTAAAACACAGTTGTCATTAGATCCCTCTACCGAGGCATTCGTAACAAATAACTGCATGGTACCCTCATCTGCTTCTTGACTGAAAGTTTTCAAAGTCCCATGCCTTCTCTGCTGTGGGATGAGGTCAGCTAGAAAATTCAGGACCTGAGAATCAAATACCTATTTGTTCATTTCATCTAGTCTTATTCCCTGGGACTTACGTAGATTTCTACAATGTCCTAACTCCTCAGCCTGGAATTCCAATCCTCCCCACCCCACATCATCTATCTAATGTTACCTATGTCAGTGCCCAGTTTGAACCTTCCTATTTTAACAATTTTAACAGGTCAAACCCATAATCATCTACTATTTCTGTTCCAACTTAGTTCAACTTCCAATCTTTCCATCCACTTTCTACCTGGAATTTCTTTCCCCTTTCTCTTTGTCTATTCTATAATATCTTTCAAGTATGAGTTTAAATCATACTTTTTTAAGAAATATTTTTTATCACTGCAGCCCATACTAGTTTTCATTCTGCTGAGATCTTTTTTTGGATATCATTATATACTATATTGCTGTTGATCTTTTGAGACCTTAAATTATGTGTAATTCTTTCATGTGATCTACCACATATGACTAAATATAAGGTGAGATTCCCCCACCCTGTGCCTTTAGAAAAAAGGATTCTCTTTGCATTTGACTTCATAAAGTCTTTTTTTTAATATATTTTATTGATTATGCTATTACAGTTGTCCCATTTCCCCCCTTCTCTCACCTCCACCCTGTACCCCCTCTCCCACCCACGTTTCCCCCCTTTAGTTCATGTCCATGTGTCATACTTATGAGTTCTTTAGCTTCTACATTTCCCATACTATTCTTGCTTTCCCCCTATCTATTTTCAACCTACATTCTATGCTACTTATTCTCTATACCTTTTCCCCCCTCTCCTCCTCCCACCTCCCTGCTGCTAACCTTCCATGTGCCCTCCATTTCTGTGGTTCTGTACCTGTTCTAATTGTTTACTTAGTTTCTTTTGGTTTTGCTTTAGGTGTGGTTGTTAATAATTGTGAGTTTGCTGTCCTTTTACTATACATGTCTTTTCTTTATCTTCTTTTCTTAGATAAGTCCCTTTAGCATTTCATAAAATAAGGGCTTGGTGATGATGAACTCCTTTAACTTGATCTTATCTGAGAAGCACTTTATCTTCCCTTCCATTCTAAATGAGAGCTTTGCTGGATAGAGCAATCTGGGATGTAGGTCCTTGTCTTTCATGACTTGGAATATTTCTTTCCAGCCCCTTCTTGCCTGTAAGGTCTCTTTGGAGAAATCAGCTGACAGTCTGATGGGAACTCCTTTGTAGGTTACTGTCCCCTTATCTCTTGCTGCTTCTAGGATTCTCTCCTTCGTTTTTACCTTGGCTAATGTAATTATGATATGCCTTGGTGTGTTTCTTCTTAGGTCCAACTTCTTTGGGGCTCTCTGAGCTTCTTGGATTTCTTAGAAGACTGTTCCCTTTGCCAGATTGGGGAAGTTCTCCTTTATTATTTGTTCAAATACGTGCTCAATCTGTTGCTTTTCCCCTTCCCATTCTGGTACCCCTATAATTCGGATGTTGGAACGTTTAAAGGTGTCCTGGATGCTCTTAAGCTTTTCCTCGATTTTTTGAATTCTTATTTCATCATGCTTTCCTGCTTGGTTGATTCTATCTTCCTTCTGGTCCACTGTATTGTTTTGAGACTCAGATTCCTTCCTTTCTCTATTGGTTCTCCTCCGCGTATCTTCCTGCATCTCTTTTATGGTAACCTGCATCCTTTCATTTAAATTGCGCCCAAAATCAACCAATTCCGTGAGCTTTTTGATTACCAGTCTTTTGAACTGTGCATCTGATAGATTGGCTATTTCTTGGTCCCTCAAAAGGATGAGTCCTGGGGGACTGATCTGCTCTGTTGGAAACATGTCTTTCCCTGTTTCTCCTTTTTTTTTTTCCCGGTCTGGTCGCTCTTGTTATGGTGGGGGGTGGAGCCTTAGGTGTTTGCCGGGGCTGGGCACCCCAGTTGCTAGATTGTGACGTTATATGTGGGGGCGGGAGCGGGGACGGGAGGGAACAATGGCGGCAGTTCCGTTCTCCTGGGCCCAGACCCTTCTCTGGGATTCTGGGCTGCGAGTTCTGCCCTGGTCCACACTCGCTGCCCCACCGGGTCTGCCAGCCGCAGCTTGCATACTCAGGGATCACTGCTGCGTTCTTGTGCCCCGGATGGCTGTCGCGCCGATTTTGTGCCAGACTTTCCCCGGCCTCCGCGCACCGCCAACCCGCAGCAGCCCCACGCCTGCCCGGCTCGTCTTCTCCTACCAGTCTGGATGTACGGGTCTACTTCAACTTCTTGGCTGTCTGACTTTCATTCAGATAAATCCTCTGTCGGTTCTGGGTGTTATTCTGTCTGTAAACTATTGTTGTAAATTATTGTTGTTCTAATCTTGGTTGTGCGAGGAGGTACGGTGCGTCCACTTATTCCTCCATCTTGCCGGAAGTCCCCCTCATTTGACTTCATAAAGTCTTTATTGTTACTGAGCTCTCAGTGAAATTATAATCATTTCATGAGAAAGGATAAATAAATTTGGGTCACCATCTGCTACTCAATTTATATAAATTTTTGTAGAGATCAACTGACATAATTAGTTAAACAAAAAAGACCAAAAATCTAAGAAAGTTTTAGTTATTGTTTTTGAGAATTTAACCTCCTATTTTGATGTGTTGAATATAATTGTATATAAGTAGTAATCACACTACGAACTTTTTAAAATCACATCACTTATAAAACACACAGATAGCAAGTGGTCACATTATGGAAATCATAAATAAACATCAAGAGGATGAATGAATTTAAAAAACTAATCCAATGCTATGCAACTGTATTCTTGTGGCTGGGGATGAAATTTTCAGTGACTCCATGGATTCAGAAAGTGCTGTTGTATCTCAGAAATCTTAAAATAAAATGGAGAGGATGTTTTCTAGAATATTCACTCAACCAGTAGCTTTTTAAAAAATTAGCTTTATTGATGAAAAAGGCATTGTTGTCAAAGATGCAAAGAATTTAAATAACATGGTTTTATGAAATATAAAAGTAGTGAAAGCATTAAGTTAGTACATTAGACATACTGCTTAATTTTAAAAGTGTATGTGTAAATAAATTTCCAGAAGTTTATATGTTCAAGAGGACCACAAAGCTTCCCTTCCTTAATTCCTCTATTCCATCCATCTGTTATCATTTGGCAAAATTTGGGGAATGACTCATTTTAGCTAAATATGACATGTCTTAACCATGGCAGGGCAAGCATGTCTGTTTTTTGTTTCCCTCTCTTTACCTGGGTAACTTCTATTCATCTTAAAACTCAGCATAGATGTTGTTGTCTCAGAGAAGTTCGTTGGCATTGCTAGTTTAGGTTACCTGCTTCTCTCTATCACAGCGTTGATCTCTGTGTAATATATTGTCTCCTCTTCTGGACTGCTTGAACTTGAAACTCAACGTTGCGCTTTTATCTTGAGATACCAAGAACTTAAGCATAGCTCCTTGAACATAGTGGTTGTTCAAGAAGTAACAACAAAATGAATAAATGGTGTTAGAATATTTTTTTGTTCCTTTCCATTGTGTCTGGAATTATATTAAGCACAGATGAGATGTTGTTAGTAAATATTTGTTGAATTGTTAAGAACAAATTAAATTTTAAGATAGTTTCAGAGAAGGAATTAACCAAGACTTTGTAAGTGTGGGTGGAGAGAGAATTCAGGTAGATGTGCTATGGTCTCTGGAATGGTATTGAGGCTATCCCTCCTTTCCAAAAGGCTTCCTTTCGAGAATACAGATGAGGGAGAAGGCTCCCTGACACTGAAGCTGAGTTTTTGCATTTGGAAGATTAAAGTAAAAGCTTCCGCATATTCCAAAGGACAGCACTGTGCATATCACATATGAGTATTAAATGAAGGGGTGGACAAAAGCCAAATTTAATTACTGTGATAGTTACAATAATCCCATTCTTCTCATTCAGTGCACAGTCTAGGAAGGGCCTTAATCCAAACAGATCCCAGCCCCCATCCTACCCTGCCCCAAGGGACCAAAACACTTCTCTGTGTCATTACCGCTTTGTGAAAAATCTGAAGTAAAACTGTTCATTGAACTATTTTCAATGAAATACAAAGAGACTGTGATTGGCAGATAGGTGATGCCATCCGAGAGATTGACTGTGCCATCAGAGAGGACATGCAATGTCAATTAATAAACTGGAATTTCTTTTTTGAGTAAAAAAACACAAACACATTTCACTTTGTTTATTCAAGTTCTATCCCTTCTGATTTCAACAGATCTAGTTTCTAGTTCCAACAGTGTGTTTGTTGCCTTAATATGTATGTGAGGTGGATTCAGTGAAAGTACTGGGATAGGTTAGGTCACTGTTGAATGGTATCTAGTCATTGAAACAATCCGCTGGAAATGTCAAGGAGAACTGGAATAGAGTTGGCACCAGGGAGGGGCTTTCTGTATTGGACTTGCAGAGTGATAGCTGGGGTGCGGTTATCTACTGTTGTTCGGTCCTCAGCTCTGCAACTCTAGCTCTTTTTTATTCCCAGTATACTTGGAGTTGATTCAGTTTTAGGGGATTGGCTTACAATGTGATGATACTTGTTAGAGATTGATTGATGTAAATTAATTAATTTACAATAAAAACTATAACTGCCCAGTGATACAGCATTTGAATCTGGCCACTCTGCATTTTGTTGCTTTAGGATATCATATGGGAAGCAGATAATAATCTGAAGGTTGTCAGGTGAATGCAAAGATAGCAGGGTAAGAAATTTCTGCTTTCTCTGAGCAGAGATAGGTGGTGGGTGGAGGATGGATTTGCTGATCTAACTAATTGGTATCATCAAAGTGTGGCAGCCTGATTTCTCCTATAGAAGAAATGTGCCTGTCAAGTGGATGAGAATCCTGGAATTACTGCTTAGGCCATCATTTTACCATCACAGTCTTAGAGGCAACACTTACTTACTTCTCTTTTCTAGACTCCTTGCAAGCTACCCATACCTTTTTGTTCTCATAGTCTTTCTTCAGACATCTTACTAAGATTTATTAGCCTACAGCTTTCTTTCATACTAAGTAAAGTATTAGTAAAAGTTCCTGGTCCTGTTTTTGTTTTGGGTTTTTTTTTTTTTTAATGATTTTAAAGTGTCTTCTGCTGGTGTTTAATCTAACCTATTATGAGTTGAGTTTGTAAAGTTAGGATTCAGAGACTTGGAAGTGCCTGTTGTTGATTGTCCCTTGAACTGACCAGCAGGGAGGCTATTACTCCCACAGTGCTGCACCTAATGGAGACACCTGAGAGACAGTGCTCTGTTGGCATGCCATGCCCTCCCTGGCCAAATCGTCTTCTAAGAGCCATGCTGTATGAAGATTACTTTGTGTCCTATCTTTTGGCAGATCTCTGACATCTATATTAGTGGAGAGTCAGGGGACATGTCAGCCAAGGAGAAGCTGCTCCTGTGGACCCAGAAGGTGACAGCTGGTTACACAGGAATCAAATGCACCAACTTTTCCTCTTGCTGGAGTGATGGGAAGATGTTCAATGCACTTATTCACCGATACAGGTAAATGCAGTGAAATTTCAGTGTGTCTGGAGGGAATTCTCATCTTGTTTGTAATTAGTTATACTGTCACTTCCCCCTCAACCAAGAATCAAGAATCTGATTCATTTTATTCATTTGAAAAAGGAATATGTATTGAACTCCTGGTGTTCTAGGCACTGGGCACAAATAGCAGTGAACAAAACAGCAACAGTTCTTGCTTTCATGGAGATTATTTGTTTATTAGATAATACACAAATAAATATGTGCTGCCACACAGTGATAAGTGCAGTGGGGGGATGGAAGGTGGTAGGGGTTGTGGTATTTTGGACAGAGGGTTGGTGATGGCCTCTATGATGAGGATGTTGGAGCAGAGCTGTGAGAGCATGAGCCCTGTGGGCCTCAGGGGTCAGAGTGTTTCAGCTGGAGGAAATGGTGAGTACAGAGGGCCTGGCATGAGGGCTTACTTGGAATGCTGAGGAATAGCAGGGGGCTGGAGTGAGAGGAGTGAGGAAGATAGGAATTTTGAATAATAAAAATCAAAATTATTGCACTCTTAGTGGTCATAAACATGCTCCAATTTTCACTATGTACTAGCTTGTGATACTTTTCCCATGAAATCCAACCAGGCTGCTGTTGGTGTAAGTTTTGAATTAGGGAACACTGGGCTCTTGGTATGGATTAATATTTAAAAATGGAATTAGAACCTTTCTAAACCTATTGTTTTCTCTCTGAGTCAATCCATTTTTTAGCTCTAGGTATTTTAAAGAGGTTTTCTTTGTGTGAATTCATGTGTGGCATGTAGATGGTGGCCTTTCATGTGCCTTGGTGAACTTTTACAGACCTGATCTGATAGACATGGAGAGGGTACAAATCCAAAGTAACCGAGAGAATCTGGAACAGGCTTTTGAAGTGGCAGAAAGACTGGGGGTCACCCGGCTATTGGATGCAGAAGGTGAGAGCTGACCAAAGTTAAGTATGTTTGGCAACATTCACTATTCCTTCTCCTGGCAGGTTCCTTTGTTCTACTAAGAAATTTCTTACCCTTTCTCTCAGATGTGGATGTGCCATCTCCTGATGAAAAGTCTGTAATCACTTATGTGTCTTCGATTTATGATGCCTTTCCTAAAGTCCCTGAGGGTGGAGAAGGGATCAGTGCTACGGTAAAAGAACACTTTCTAAAAATACCTTCTACTTTGCTTTGTTTGGGTGGAATATATTGATTAGACCATAGTTATTAAGTGCTCACTGTATACAGAGCACTTTTATACAGAGAAAACTGAATCTACATCATATTTATATATGGTCATTGTCCTTGGTCCCTGGGAATGAGTCTGTCACTAATTTTGTAGCATCCAACCTAGACTATTCTGGGTGTCAGAAAATTAAATCCCATTTGAGATCCCTTGAGAAGCTTTGAAACTGGGACTCTGAGTGTTAAACTAAACAGCTGGGTAGGCAGTTCGAGGAAAAGGATTTTATGTAGTTTGGGGTGGTCTGAGTTACTTTCTGCTGTGCTTGTTTTGTGTATTGCTAATGAAAAGGTATATGATATTTACCTTTTGACATTAGGAAGTAGATTCCAGGTGGCAAGAATACCAAAGCCGAGTGGACTCCCTCATTCCCTGGATCAAACAGCATACAATACTGATGTCAGATAAATCTTTTCCCCAGAACCCTGTCGAACTAAAGGTAAAATCATTGCTTTTTTATAAATTCATTCTAAGAAATAAGTCTCAAAGCTTGTTGTTGCTGGTTTCTAGGTGAGGTAGTATGAAAAATTGGGCCAGGCTGCTTGCATTTACTCATTCATTTACCAAATATTAATTTTGTAGGCACTTTATAACCAGTATATACACTTCAAAGAAACAGAAATTCTGGCCAAGGAGAGAGAAAAAGGAAGAATTGAGGAATTGTATAAATTATTGGAGGTAAGGAAGCTTATCCTTTGCTGGGACTTAGGGTTTGCTGGTTTGCCTTGTGGTCACTACTGTGTTACATCCAAAACATCCTTCTCCCAACCTGCATTACCAGCAATATGCTAAGGTGAAAAATCTAGCATCATTCTCAGACTGGTCTTGAAAATTTGTGGAAAGGGGCAGTAGCAACCATCTGTATTTTTTAAAGGGCCTATTGAAAAGTGACATACATTTATTCAGAAATCTTGAGTTTTGTGGATGAGTTTTCCAGTTTCTTAGAGGGAAGCTAAGTGTTTCCTTGGGATGGAAAGAAAAGAGACTTCCATTCACATTTTGATTCCCAGAGAATTTGAACCTGTGGAGATGGTCATTGGACCTTTCCAGAATGAGGGTTATGAGGAGATAGGAGGAGTTATGTAAATGCAGAAAGAATGGAAGGAGTTAGAGCAGATAGTCCTCCCTGTATTTTAGAGGTGTTTATTTTGCTCTCACCTCAGGGTGAGGTACTGCTAAATATTCCATTGTTTTCTCTTATTAGACAGTTGGAAAAACTGCTGAATGGCTGGGTAAAGAAGCAAGAAGTGAAGTGCAAAGAGTAAATTAAAACTGGGGGTCTGAGGTCATGGCTGTATTTTGGACTAAAAGAGTGTATGTGGGTTTTTCAGGTGTGGATTGAATTTGGCCGAATTAAACTGCCTCAGGGTTATCACCCTAATGATGTAGAAGAAGAGTGGGGAAAGCTCATCATTGAGATGCTGGAGCGAGAAAAATCACTTCGACCAGCTGTAGAGAGGTGGGTCCAGAGCCTGCAGGGGATCTAAAATTACATACTGGGTTACTTTGGGCCCTGCACTTGACTATGGTTTTGATCTTATTTTAGGCTGGAATTGCTGCTACAGATTGCAAACAAAATCCAGAATGGTGCTTTGAACTGTGAAGAAAAACTGACACTAGCTAAGAATACACTGCAGGCTGTAAGTATCTGACTGTTTTGTCTCACTTATTATGTCACATGTTTTCCACTTCTCACCCTGTACTCTAATGGTTGAAGTTAACATTTGAGGAATCCAGCTGTGATACTTGCTTACTCATGGAATTGCAGTGGGCCCCTTGGCTCCCTCATCTTAGGGAACAATGGGAGTTCTCCCACTCTTACTCTCTCTTTTTCTCTCAGGATGCTGCTCACCTGGAATCAGGACAACCAGTACAGTGCGAGTCAGATGTCATCATGTACATTCAGGAATGTGAAGGTCTTATCAGGCAGCTGCAGGTGGATCTCCAGATCCTACGTGATGAGAATTATTACCAGCTAGAAGAGCTGGCTTTTAGGTGAGGAGTATGGGACTCACACAGAGGGTTTGCTTACTGCTGAGGCTCATGGCTCAAGAGTCAGGTACTGAATCTTACAACTTGAACCTTAGGGGTCAGTGTTTCAATAGGGATACTACACATATTTTGGTAGGAATATTCTTCTGGTGAAGGACAATTTCCCCTTATTGCAGTCCCTGACACTAAGTATCTATAGGGTTTCCTAATCATTGTGTCATCTTATAACACCCCACGTATTTCAGAGTGACCTGCAGGGAGGGGTGTGCTACCAGATAGGGTTTAGATATGGAGATCCAGTGCGTCATTTTATAGAGGAGGAAACCAAGACCCATAGAGGGGATGGGAATCATCCAAGTCACATAGTTTGTACAGAGTCAAGACGAAGACATCTTTGGACCCCTTGATCTATTACTTATTCTTTTTTTTTTTTAAAAGATTTTATTTATTTATTTTTAGAGGGAAGGGAGGGAGAAAGAGAGAGAGAAACATCAATGTGCAGTTGCTGGGGGCCATGGCCTGCAACCCAGGCATGTGCCCTCATTGGGAATCAAACCTGCAACACTTTGGTTTGCAGCCTGCGCTCAATCCACTGAGCTATGCCAGCCAGGGCTATTACTTATTCTATGATGCCATCTAGGACTTATGTAAATGGGTATTAGTTGGCTGTCTTCCAGTTAACACTGTAATTTGGTGTTTGCCTAAAAGGCAAGTCTGTACGATGAGGATGTTAATAATACCACTTTGCATTCATTTAACACTTCTGCTTTCTCGAAAACACTTTCCTGATAGGATCTTATTTTTATTTTTACCTCATCCTTTTAAATTGATAGGGAAGATTTTATTTTAAAAAGTATGTTACAAACTTAAGTCTCTTCCTTCTTTATCTTCTTCCATTTCAGGGTTATGCGTCTGCAGGATGAGCTAGTCACCTTGCGCCTGGAGTGCACAAACTTGTATCGGAAGGGCCATTTCACTTCACTTGAACTGGTTCCACCCTCTAATTTAACCACTTCTCATCTGAAAGCAGAACCCCTGACCAAGGGAACCCATTCTTCTTCTACCTCCTGGTTCCGAAAGCCTATGACTCGGGCTGAACTTGTGTCTATATCTTCCTCAGAAGATGAAGGCAATCTCCGATTTGTGTATGAACTACTGTCTTGGGTAGAAGAAATGCAGGTGAGTATATGTTCCAAATGCTTAAACAGTGCACTAAGGTTTACTGGATCCAGCAGCTTATCTAAGAAGACTACGTTGCTCTATTCCCGACTGTGTAAATTCCCTTAATTATTTATTGATGCTGCCTAGGACCCAGACCCCCTTCTCCTTAAATTTTAAGTGGATAGAATCAGCTTACATTCTCAAAATTCCACTCAGCACAGGCTTTTCTAATTTGAAGCCATTAGGAAATTTGTTCTCTTCAGCTGTCCATACTCTGGGAGCTTGTGGGAGAAGTTGCAGTCTATCCATAAATCTCAATTGTCTTTTCTGAAATTTCCTCATTGGCAGGGAAGCTTATTCCTCACCTTTTGTGTGTGGCCTCAACTCTTACATTTAAGCAAGGCTTCTTTGTTCACAATTCTAAGGGGCACTTTTTTTAAAATAAAATTTTCAATTACAGTTGACATAACAATATCATATTAGTTTCAGGTACACAGCTGATTAGATATTTATGTATAACTTATGAATGGATCACCCTGTAAGTCTAGTAGCCATCTGACACCATACATACTTAGTATAAATATTATTGACTATATTCTCTATGCTGTACTTTACATCCCTAGGAGGCACTATTCACATGTATTCCAGGATAATAGTTCAAGTTCAATATTGTCATTTTTATCCTTCTAACCTTTTTGTTTAGATGAGATTCTTCCCATTTCCTGATGATGGATCCCCTGTTTACCAATAATTACAAATATTCAAAGACAAGCTAATGTTTTAAAATTTGTTGGCCGATAGTTGAGTCCATGAATGAAGTTTAATATTTTCAGATATTTCTTCTTATAGCCATTCTGATTGTGAAATGAAGAGACTCCATAAAGGGAAATGTCTAAAATATAAAGTTAAGCACCTTCAGCCTCTGGGAATACCTTCCTGGTAAATTTAGGAATGTATTCCCATAACTCAGCAGGAAAAAGCTGCCTCTACTGCTATAGCTGGCGGGGTTTAGTCTCCAGCTCCTTGGGACTGTTTATGGCATATTTTCCTGTAAGAGGCCATGATGGAGATGGTTTAGATGTCCTTTTGTCTAGTCCTCTACCCCCAGTCCCTTTGTCTGAATGTTGATTGTGACAATTTTCTTTTTCTGCCAACTTAACAATAAGCTGTTATATATGTATCTTTTCTTTTTCAGATGAAACTAGAGCGAGCAGAGTGGGGCAATGACCTGCCTAGTGTGGAGTTGCAGCTGGAAACACAGCAGCACATTCATGCCAGTGTGGAAGAGCTAGGCTCAAGTGTCAAAGAGGCCAGGTTATACGAGGTGTGTGGCAGTCAGAATCCATCACAGAGGGTGGGGCGGGGGCAGTGCACAGTGCAACTGTCTCTAAGGAAAAGCATGATAACCACCAGCAGCACTTCACACAAACTCACTTTTCATATGAAGTGTCCTTCTGCTCTTTGAAATAGCCTTGTTACAAAGATACTTTATTTATTAACTCTTTTTTATTATACTAGAAAGAAAAATGATACCGAAAGCTAAGGTCAAAATTAATAAGTAGTGGCTGCAGTTTTCAAACTCAGGCCTCTGCTTCATAAGTTCATGTTCTTTCCATTTCACCTTCTGTCTGCAGGAGGGAGCTGGTTCCCAGAAATTATTCAGTCTCCCTTCTCCCTCACTCATCCTGTCTTCCCAGTTTTGTTTTGGTTTTATTTCAACTCTCCGCTTCATAAAAGCAGTTGAGTAATTTGGGAACCATCAACATGGGTTATTCTTTGAAACCTCTCCGAATTACTGGAAGCACAAGACAGTGAGGTCTGTCCGTTGTATTCACCCTGCCGAACTGTCCTTCATTTAGTGCTGCTCCAGGCTATAAAATCTGACCCAGAGATTTCTTGTCCTAGTTTCTGTTTTCACAGAGTAAGTAATCTTTACCTATGTGTAGGCATAATATTTACACAATTGAAACCATGTCATAAATATAGTTTACTTACTCTTTCTCTAACTTACTTTATTTCATTCCTTTCTTACCAGGGGAAAATGTCCCAAAATTTTTATACTAGTTATGTTGAAACTCTTGGAAAACTCGAGACACAGTATTGTAAATTGAAGGTAAGTTTTGACTAACTCTCCTGTGTTCTGTTCATGGAGAATCTGGTTCCCTTCAAACAACTCTTTTTCCTAATTCAGAAAGCTTTAGTTTTGATTTTCTGTTTATTAGATTAAACCATTTACTATGCGATTGTTCATATGTATTATAGTATTTTCTTAATGGATCAGAGCCAGTGCCCCAGGAAGTTTTAAGTAGAGTCTATCCAAGCTACCATGCTTTACCAAAGCAGTCACTATATGGTGCTTTGAGACACCAAGACTAAAAGTTTGAGATCAATAGATTGGACACTTCTCTTCTGTATGTGTTCTTTGCTCCTGTCATTCAAGATTGCCCAGAGTAGGACAGGCTCAGGATCATTCTTTATCCAGGGAGCCCCACAAAGGCCTGGTAAGTTCCAACTTTTAGCTAAAATTGACGAGGGCTCTGGGAGTCCTATACCAAACTTGTGCTAAATTTGAGTCAATGGAGGGGCACCCAGAGATTAAAAAGTAAGACAAAATTTATTTCCTGAGTTGTTCTTTGCTTTGGTGTAAAATATGCTATCTTCTGTAGATGAAAGGCTTGTGGTTTAACCCTCTGGTCCTCACTTTGTCTAGGAAACTTCCAGCTTCCGGATGAGGCACCTCCAGAGCCTGCACAAATTTGTTTCCAGAGCTACAACTGAATTGATTTGGTTGAATGAGAAGGAGGAGGAAGAACTAGCATATGACTGGAGTGACAATAATCCCAATATCTCAGCCAAGAAAAATTACTTCTCTGTGAGTCTAGCACAACATGCCTGTCATATTTATGTAATAGCAGCAGAAGGAGACAGGGTCTAGTTCTGCTGAGAGCTTGGGTTTCTGGATTTGCATTCTGCTAGATAGAAATAGGGACTCTGCTTAATGTGTCTGTGCATGTGAAATGTATATGGAGAGAGGGAAATTGAGGCCTAGGAAGAATTTATTTAGAACGAATTTAGAAAGGCATTGTCTTGGGTTGATAGAGCAGCGAGCAGCCTGCAGGTTGAGTCATTTCAGAGACAATATAGCTTCATGGGCTTCAGAGTGAACTAGACCAAACTTAATTTTTTATTCTTCTGCTTACTAGCTCTGTAACCTTGGGCAAGTCATTTAATCTTTGGACCTCTGTAAAATGGATAATAATACCACTTAACAGCATTGTGTAAAATACTTAATAAGATTTAATAAGTTAATAATCTTGGTATTGTTTAATTGTGGTACTCTTGGCTTTTCAGAAATGTTAAATTCTTTAATAATTTTTTGGTCTCACTCTCTTCATTTGTAAAATAGGAAGGAAAATTCAGCATTAGTCTATTGGACAGTTTTTTGTATTCTTTTTAGTGAAAGATGTATATAAGTAAGTAGTTTTGGTTTTTGCTACTTGTAGTATGTTCACATCTCAGAGGATTTTTAAACATTTTGTAAAACCTATGTAAATAGGAAGGTTTTTTACTAATGCTTACTTTAGATACTTAAATTCCATTAATTTAGAGTATTTTTTAAAATATAAGCTTTTCCTGAATAGAAAGTGGTACAGGATTCTTCTGAAGTAAAGAAGAAAAAATAGATATGATAGTACAGTAAACAGTCTGTTTAAGAATGGAAATTAGTCCATGAAAGAAATATGAAAAAGGTGTTTGAAAAGCATCAAGGAGAAGGGGTCAGATCCGATAGTAAGGCTCAGTATGTAGCCCCATAGAAGAGCTGTCATCTAAAGTGGGTTCTGTAATGTTAATAGACTTACTGAGTTTAGAGAGAGAAAGGAAGGGGAAGAGAGAAACACCAATTGATTGCCTCCCCTATGCACCACTGGGAACTGAACCTGCAACCGAGTTGTGTGCCCTGACCAGGAATTGAACCTGAAGCCTTCTGCTGTACAGGATGATGCTCCAGCTATCTGAGCCACCCAGCCAGGGCTGTAATAGTAACAGACTTTAGAGCCAGAGGAAGACACTGCAGGCTTAGGGAATAATGTTAGGGCATCTAGCCAGCCAGTGATATAGATCCACTGGTGTGTCAGGTATTGTGGTAGGTGGGTGTTAGCATGAGCAAGCCACTCTAGCCAAGTTGTTTTCTTTCTTTACTTCCAATGCTCATTCTGTGTTCCCACTTTCTCAGGTCTGGCTTGGGTCCCATATTCTTTGTGAATCATTCGCCAGTAAATCCAGCATTTTTGCTCTTCTCTGAAGTCCTTTGGCATGTACTGCTCATACAGCTCATGTTGGCTCTCACCCAGTGCTGTAGGCTTTTTCAAAGTAGGGCAGGGAACAGAGCCTTCTCTCTATTGCTCCTCTTCCCTTAATAGCACTTATTGCATAAAACTGAATTCAATTTTCAGGAGTTGACAATGGAACTGGAGGAAAAACAGGATGTGTTTCGGTCTCTACAAGATACAGCAGAACTGCTATCACTTGAGAACCACCCAGCCAAGCAGACTGTGGAGGTGTGTGACTTGGGAATGTGTGAGGGCCAAGTGCACAGAGGTGGTTGTTATTAAAAGTACTCAAATCAGGGGCTTTGTTCTGTTGAAACACCCAGAAGAAGTGTCTGGGACCATTTGTGTTGGATTCTCCCTTTTTGTCCCAGTCCCCAAAAGACTGAAAATTGTTTGATGCTATAAGGAGAATACTACAATAAACAAGAAGAGATATTAACCCCTAACTTCATGACTTGAAGCCATATTTTTGAAAATGACTTGGACCATATTTTTTCAAATAACTATTCAGACATATCCTGTCTGTTGTTGATATGGTGCCTTTGCTCAGAGAAGAGAGACAGTGAAGGAATCCAGGAAGAGTTTGTTTATGCCCATGTTTTCCTGGCCAGATCATTTAGTTGGCATTTGAGTGTGGAAGGGTCCTTTGCTGTGTAACCCCTTCTAACAAAACCATGTTGAATAAAAGACAAGCCTCTTGCTTAAGGGAAGCACTGAGCAGCTGCCAGTCAAGTATCTCCGTGTACCTTCTGTAGTCCTCTCTACCATTAGCAGTGTACTTGGAAGAAAGCATTGCACATCCTATTGGGTCTATTAATCTCATGTCCTCCTCTCTGTGCTTGGTTGTTGCAGGCTTACAATGCCGCTGTCCAGTCCCAGTTGCAGTGGATGAAGCAGCTGTGCCTGTGTGTCGAGCAGCATATAAAAGAAAATACTGCTTACTTTCAGGTATGCAGGCTTTGTGTTTGCCCGAGTGCATGTTTATGTGTGTGTGTATCAGAGAGGATGAGAATAATTGTTTTCATTCTGGCAAGACATTGTGTGTGCGTGCACGTGTATGCATATACATGGGAAAGGTGAGGTTAAATACTCATCTGTGTCAGCTAGCTTCTATTGTATAAACCACCACCCTAAAATTTAGTTGCTTAAAACAACAATCATTTAGTTGACTCATGCTTCTAGTGATTGACAGTTTGGGCTGTGCTCGGCTGAGTGGTTTTCTTATCTTGCCTGGCTTAATCATGGCTGCAGGCAACTGGCAAACAGGCTGGGAGCTAGATGGTCCATGTCTGATGTTGTCTGGGATGATGAGGTACAAGTCTCTATACAAGTCTCTAGCATCCAATAGGCTGTCTTAGGCTTCTTCACAAAGTGCCTGTATTCCTCCACAGCAAGAGGGAGTAAGCCCCAGTGCACCTGTTTCTACTGTTACATTTATTAACATGCCAGTGGCCAAAGGAAGTCTCATGGCCATGCCCAGCTTCAAGGGAGGAGAAATAGACTCCATCTCTTGATGGGAAGACCTGTAAAAAAACGTCAGGACCATTGTTTCCCTGCAGTCTGTCACAGCATTAAGAATATACTACTTGTTTTCAAATGAGGGTGGGTGGAGGACATAAACTATTATCCGTTTGGTTTTTCTGTAAGCTAAGCAATCTTCCTGATCATTTTATAATTATATTAATGAATTAAAACACTTGATAACCCAACTTCTAGGCTTTATGAGATTTACCTCATAGCCAAGTGCTGTCACTAGTCAGAAGTCAAGAGGAATGAGCAGTGATTTCTGAGGACATGATGCAGACTGACTTTTCCATAGGGTTCAATAGGCTTTGTGCAAGTCGTCACTAATATTTCCTGGCCATGGCATTATAAAACCTCCAGTTTATACTTTTGTGGTCTTTGTAGTGAATTGTCACCCACCCAGGAAAGTATAATCAGCTTTTCTTAGCTCTGCACAGGAGAATTGTTCTTTCTCAGTTAAGATCTTGGTGTTGCAATATAGTGAGCACTAGGAACCCCTGACTTTATCCCCACAGTTCTTCAGCGATGCACGAGACCTGGAATCATTTTTGAGGAACCTCCAAGACTCCATCAAACGAAAATATTCCTGTGACCACAACACCAGCTTATCCCGCCTTGAGGACCTGCTCCAGGACTCCATGGTGGGTGTTGCATCAGTGGGATGATTACAGAAACCTTCTCTGAGAAACAGAGTAAACCCTTGTCAGCTTCTGGTAATATCCTTGAAAGCTCCAGGGCAGTGGGTCATTGTTACAGTGTTTGGCTCACATTTAAATAGTTTAATCAATTTGTTCTTTTTCCTTTTTTCCTTTCTTTCCTTTAAAGAAGTTATTAATAAGATTCCTTTGGGTATGTTATTGAAGTAAAGGCCCAGTCATCTCCCCTGAGCCACTTAGTGCTCATCATATTTTCTTTGCATTGTTCCTACCTATTTCACTGCAGTAGTTGGAGCCAAAGGTGAGATGTAGAACATGGAAAATAGGGTTGATGGGGATTAACTCACATTAAATTCTTTTTCACTCTCCCATGTAAAGAGAATTTTCAAAACAAAATAAAACAGACAAAGAACAGTGAGCTACACCTGAGCCAAATTTTTCCTCCTTGGCAGTTTTTCTTTGGTAGTGATGAGGTATTAGAAAATTGAATTTAATTAAGGACATTAAAATCTTATTTAGATGTAATACAATATCATCTAGTTCACTTATATAGCAGTATTTAATTTTTTAAAAGTAGTATTGCGTCCAGTATTTAGTCCAAATCAAGTTTACATTTATTTCCTCCAATGAACTATTCCTTTAGGAGTGCTGGTAATAAAATCAGCAGCAGGACTACTTACATTTACTGGATGTATATTACACAGAGTTGACAAGGCAAGGCTCAAGGTACATCTCACAGTAAGACAGAAATATGCCTGTAATAGAGAAATTATTTTTTCTATATGAGAAGCCAGGGGACTCTCACATTTCAACAGAAAATTATGACTAGGGGAACCAGAATAACCAAAAACAGTGTCATTTTTGAAGGGGAACCAGAATAACCAAAAACAGTGTCATTTTTTGAGGGTGAGACCTGCATATTTGTGAACATTAGTTGACTTTTTGTATACTTACAGGCATTATAAACTTATGAATGAGTTTACATTCAGTGTTTCACCAGGGCGAATAATCTGTTAGTGTAATTAATTTGGAATGAAGGGTGAAAACCTGACTTTTCCGATGTTGTCTCTAGAAGCTCTCTCTTAGAGGTACTTCAAGTATGAAGGAGGAATATAATAAACCTTGGCTATTATCTCCTCCCTCCCACAGAGTTCCTTCCTGTCTGTAGGGTAACTTCTCTGCAATTGTCATATCTTCTCTTCTCGAGGGTTGCTGCTTTGTTCCCTCCTCTCCAGGTCAGGGGCATCGGGTTGGCGGCATCATCGGGGCATGGAGTCAACTGGGTCTGCTCCTCAACTTGTCCTCAGCTTTCCGTCAGGTTCGGGAGCATCTGTCCTGGCTTCTGGTTCTTTTCAGAACTTTTACCACGCTGAGCACTTGGTTTCTGGAGTTTAAGATGTTTGGCTTGGGTTAGACAGAAATTGACGTCTTTATTGCAAGGAAAATGCCATGGGTAGACCAGCTCTCAAGTACGGAACAGTGTGGCTGTCACCCTGATATGTTCCATTCCTCTTTCTTAACTAATAAGTTAAAGTTGTATTTCTTCCAATCATGCTCCCCGGGACAGGCACAGGTAGTTTATTTAAGCATTTCTTCTTCTTTTTTTTTTTTTTTACTTGCATATTCTTAATTCTTTAATGGCATTTCTTAACATTATTAACTCTTTACTCTCATTACATCTACTTCCATCCTAAGAAAGCCCTCTTCTGGGGAGTTTTTATACCTCAAAATGGGCTTGAAACATCCTGGTTAATCTTTTACTTTAATGGAATTGGCAGTAGATTGCTACCAATTTTGTTGGCAAGAGGTTCATTAGTTTTTAAGATAATTGGGTTTGCAGAGACTTGAGAGTTTTAATTTTGCATGGTACTGCTTTCAACCCAATCAAATTTACATGACTTTCACACAGCAAGACACTAAAAGGTAAACCCTTTGTCGTAATGCCTTCACCAACAGTATTGATTTGTAGATTGTTGGTTGAAGAGCTAAGAGCTTTCTGGAGAAAGTTGGACTCAATTTAAGAAAGTAAAACATTTGTGGTAGACATAATTATTTACAAATTTTTTAAAGAGCTTAACTCAAGCTTCTTGTAAGCAAAAGGCAAGACCTGGCTTCTACCAGTGAGAAATTGAGTAACAACAACAATAACAACATAGTTGTTATTATTGTTTTTAACTTCCATGTTCTCTGAACCTTATTTGGGGAAATCTTCTGCTGGCTTTATAGCTGTATTTGGCAGCTAGAAGTTCTTTTTTGTTTTATGGGGGGTTTTTTTGTTTTGTTTTGTTTTGCATGTGGCTTTATGGTTCTTTGAAAGGGAATAGGGGAAAAGCTGCAATATTTGAATACAAAAACACTTGGTAGAAGATAAAAACAGTCTCTCCTTTTTTCTTTATCCTTGTGTTTCTAAGATGGCTCCACCAAGGATTATTTAACTGAGAAATGACATTCTCTCAGAGAGTGGAGCACTCAATTTTCTGTTTATCACCCTGAGTAGCCACATTAGTATCTTTTTGATTTTCTTCTCATTTTGCAGGATGAAAAGGAGCAGCTTATACAGTCCAAGAGTTCTGTTGCCAGTCTTGTTGGGAGATCAAAAACAGTTGTCCAGCTAAAGCCACGCAGTCCTGACCATGTGCTAAAAAGCACCATTTCTGTGAAGGCCATCTGTGACTATCGGCAGATCGAGGTAAGGAGATGGAAAGGATACTTCTGGCTCCAGAGGAAAGGAAGCGGTGGGGAAGGGAAGCCTTCAGTTAGGGTTGTGAAAATAAAGAAAGATCAAATTACATGCCTAGATCTCTTATATTATTTAAAAAATAGATGAAAAAGCTTCACCCTGGCCAGGTGGCTCAGTTGATTGGTGCCGTTGTCCCCTGCACCAGAAGGTTGTGGGTTCTATCCCTGGTCAAGGCACATACCTAGGTTGCAGTTTTGATCCCCAGTCAGGGCTTGAATGGGGAGGCAACTAGTCGTCGTTTCTCTCTTACTGCTGTTTCCCTTTTCTTCTGTCTTTCCTTGTCCCTCTCCTTCTCTTTCTCCCCTTCCTCTCTCTAAAAACCAATGAAAAAATATTCTTGGATGAGGATTTAAAAAAAAACAAACAAAAAGCTTCAACTCTACAATAATAATCTGCTCCCTGACTTTGTGATTGGCTTCATCTACTCAGTTGCCTAAATGGTGACAAATGGTACTTTGTAGCAACTGGGAGATATTCTTGACTCCTCCCCTTTCATCCATCCCCCACAGCTAGTAGGACTACCAAATCAATACTAACTTCTAAATAAAATCCCTTATATGTACTTCTTTCTGTCCCTGCTGCTAGTACCGTAAGCTAGATCACAAGTTTCTTTCATTTGGATCATTTCATCAGCTTCCTCAATGCACTTTTTAAAGAATTGGGGGAGGGAGAGAAACATCAATGTGTGAGAGAAACATTGATTGGTGGCCTCTTGCATGACCTGGCCTGCAACCCAGGCATGTGCCAATGCCTTCTTTATCCCACAACCAGCCATGAGTGTTTACAAAAAGTGTCACTCTCTTGGTTAAGTCCTACAGCAATTCCCTTTTCTATGTACAAAGTCTAAATTCCTTAATGCGGCTTCAGAGTCCTGAATAATTTTTCTTTACCTCTGTAGCCAAGACTTGGTCATGTCCCTTCCCTAACCCTAACCCTAACCCTAACCCTAGTAAATTGCATTTGTCACACAGTAGTGTAACTGTATTCCTCACTAGAATATATAGAATATATTAATAGGCCATGTTTGTCAGCTTAACATTTCACCATTTCTATCTCTAGTGACCTAGTATACTGCCAGGTGCATAGTAGGCTCAGTAAATATTTGTTACACAAAAGGGTGAATTAACTTTTTGTGCACCTTTCTGTCTCAATATTTCTGTCTACTCTAGGGAGAACCCCCCAAAACCCAGAATTTATTTATAAAAAAATTGTGTATTTATTCTTATATGTTTAAACTTCAGTCACCTTCTAAGTACTCTCCATTTGATTCAATACACCTATGGAGACATTTTTTCCACTGCTCAAAACAGTTTTTGAACTTATCAATTTTTATGCCTTTTAGTGCTTCTGCCATTTTTTGCTTCACCTTTTCCACATCAGCAAAATGTTTCCCTTTGATGATTTTTTTCATCTGGAGAAACAAAAAAAATTGCTTTGGGCAAGATCGGGGTGAATAGGGAGAGTGGCACATGGGGGTCATGCTGGTTTTGGTTAAAAATAGCTGAACACTCAGCATAGTGTGGACAGGTGTGCTTATAAATCACCTATCATGAAATGGACAAACGTGTTGAGTCTTAAAAAAAAATACACTGAAGCCAAACACAGCCTCTCACAACACCACCAGCTAGTACACTGATACAAGTGACATCTAAAATATTCACCTAGAGGGGCAAGCCTGTATACTACGAGGGGCCCACCCTGCAGAAGATAATTCTGGGGTTTCTTGGGTCTCCCTGCTTCCCGTAAAATAGGGATGGTTATTGTTGGTTACTTGTCTCGCAAGAGAAGGAGCTGATGATTCTAAATACTTAAATGTTTTCAGGACTTTGGGTAGGATGACAGGAAGGAAGGGGGACCAAATATCACAAAAGCAAGGTTGTGAGTATTTGTGTCTTTAATTTTTGCTCTAATGGTTGTATATGTGAGAGACTGTTCTTGGAGGTCTTACAGTCTCCTTCTACCCTTCATTTACTGAGCTATTTGACATGTAACAGGCATTTCAGAAATACTTGCTTCCTGGATGTATTTGATGTCCGCAACTTGTGTTTTTACACGTTATCTTTTTGTCAGAATCAGGAACTCTTACATGATGGCAGATCTCAAAAATAGTTTTTTTCTTGAGGATTTCATAGCCTTGGGATCAGGCTCCAGGTAATAATGGGTTGTTGATTTATCCATTAGTAATGACTTGTAAATTTGTCTCTTCAGATCACTATTTGCAAGAACGACGAATGTGTGTTGGAAGATAATTCACAGAGGACCAAGTGGAAAGTGATCAGCCCCACAGGGAATGAGGCAATGGTGCCATCTGTCTGCTTCCTCATCCCTCCACCCAACAAGGATGCCACTGAGATGGCCAGCAGGTACCTTTGCTCTACCGCCACTTGCACTGCCACCTCGGCTGTTTGACCTTGGAGAAGTTATGGAGGGATGAATTTGCATTTTTGATCTCCTTGCACAGAGTGCCTGAATTTTAAAGTTTCTTTTGGGAAAGATCCTCTATTAGGATATCAAGTCTTACACTGCCAGCCACATAGTAGATTTTCAGTAAATGTTTATGTTCAATTAAGATATATTTAGTGATAATTCTTTTTTAAAAGAATTCTTGATTATAAACAGTTTGTTCTCAGAACATTAATTTTTGTAGTGACAGCTAATTTTCTTCTTTAATGTATATTTTTAGAGTAATATGTACATATTTTTAAAAGTTGAATTATACCAAAAAATTTAATGAAAATTACCAGCCACCATCCCTACTCCAGAATTCTGCTTCCCAGAGTCAACTATTTTCAATCTTTGAGAAAATTTTTTGGCTTTAATTCCAAATTTCTAAATAATGTGATTTTTCTCTGCTATTGTCTGAGTTTTTCAACTTTAGAAATTATTGATTTCTTACTCTAGAAACTAACACTTAGTTTGCTACACATAACACCTGCATACACTTCTCCTTTTCCCACCTTCCAAATGTAGATATGTCACAATTTTGTTCAAATTGATATTTTTACGTTATTATCGGGTTGGGTTATTATCATTTACTTTTTTCTATAAAATAAAAGATTCATTTTTCATTTTCACCAACAACTTTATTGATTTGTATATTTCAAGTATGTTGGCCATCTGCTGCTATTGGCTTCTGATGGGTAGAGGCCAGGGTTGCTGCTAAACATCTTCCAATGCATAAGACAGCCCCACAACAAAGACTTATTTGGCCAAAATGTCAGTAGTACTATGACACTTTTCAAAGCACTTTTGACACGTTTAGTTGGTCATAGCACCATCTCCATATACTGCACAAATCTTTGTGCTTCATTTCTGTTTTTTACTTTTCTTGAAATAATAAAGCATAATATGCTGAAAATGTTGCTTATGTTCTTCCGTTTGCAGTATTAAAATGGGTGTACAAAAATTCATCAATTTTGATGTATTTTTTAAATGTATGCCAATATGACAGTTGTCAACAGTACAGTCTAACAAAATTGTTTTGAATGAAGTTAAAGATCACTAAAAACTACTAGAGCCACAAAAGCCACAGACTTTTTGGCCAACCCAGTACATTAAATGGTTGATAATGGAGCCACACAGTACTGTAGTACTGTGTTTGAAGCTTATCCCCATGGTGCCTTTCCTCTCTAAACTCTTCCTCTGCCACACTCCTTGCTTATGCTTAGATCCAGTAACTCACCTTTTTCCTGTTTCTCAAACACCACAAGCATATTCTTGCCTTGGGCCTTTCTTTTACTTCCTTTCCTTGCTTCAGATATTTATGGGATTCACTCCCTTGTTTCATTCAGTACATCTTACCATCCCATGCACCCCCACCGCCACTTACCGCCTATCACTTTCTATCTCCTTAATTCATCTTTATTTTTCTTCACAACACTTAATATAGCCTAAGAGATTGTGTATTTGTTTATTGCCTCTCCCTGCCCATTAAAAGTTCCAAAAGAACAGAAGGGATTTTTCTGTTTACTTCTGTAGCCTGACCACCTGGAATCATTGCTGGCACATAGAAAATGTTAGGAGGTGATTGTAGAGGGAAAGAATAAATGAGTGAGTGATTGAATGTGTGTTTGAGTAAATTATTTCATTTACTTTCTTTTGTAACTTTTTGTTTCCTTGGAATTGATCATTGTTTCATTATTAAATTTGCTTAGTTGCCTATTTGCATATTATGAATTTATTCCCAGACTCTTCTACATTACTGTAAAAGGCTTCTCAGTATGGCCAAACAACATACTGAGAATTCAGTGTGGTAATTTTCATTTTTGTTTTCTCGAGAAAACATCTCTTCTGGGTCATTCTGTCTTCTGTTTCCATTCTGAATTTGCTGTGCAGGCCTGCTTCAGTACTGTCTCCCTGGTGTTTCACTTTGCCTTCATCCTGAAGGTCTTCTTCACTTCTCTTCTGTGCTGGACCCTCTGACTCCTGGAAAACAAGTCTTATTTGTTGGTTTATTCCCTGCTTTGGGAGAGTATACTCCAGGAGCCTACTGAGAAAAAGTCCAGGAAAAGTACACTTTTTGAAACCTCTTATATCTGAAAATGTCTTTCATCTCCCTTCATAATGAATTAGTTATGAATTTTCATAATAGAATTCTTTTGAAAATTATTTTTATTCTGAACCTTGAAAGTACTGTTTCACTGTTTTATAGCTTCCAGTATTTGCTATCGAAAAATACAGTACCATTGTCATTCTTTATTTTTCTTTCTTTTCTTTCTTTCACAACTGTCGCATTTTCCCTTTGTAGTGAGCAGTACTATGGTTCTGACAAATGCATAGAATTGTATATCCTCCACTGTAGTCACGATAGGAATCAATTTGATACTTTAACCTTTTGAATGAGATCTTTATCTCTCTGAAAGTTTTGAAATCCTTCTGTTTGTCTTTAATCTTTGGAGGGGATGCTCCGTCTTTAGGTGAGTCTCTATGCCAACCCTGAACCCAAAATGGAAACTCGTATCTTTGATATCTGGAGAAATTTTTCTTGGATTATTTCTTTAATTATGTCCTTCTCTATGTTCTGTTTTTGCTTTTAAGACTTCTCATTTGTCACATGTTGCATCTCTTGAACTAATTCTCTAATTTTCTTCTGTTTTATATTTGTGTTTTTGTTTTTTGAGATTTCCTGAACTTTTATTTCAACTTTGCTGACATTTTAGTGGGATTTTTGAAAAAAGCAAAGAGAAACTGATGAGTTTAATGTCTTTTATTTAACTTACAATGCTGGCTTCTAGTTTTTTATTCTATTTTAATAGCTCACATTTCTCAACTTGCAAAAATTCAAGGTAATCTCTTATATTTTTGCATGTGTCTGTGTATGTGTGAGTTTAAGTCTTCCAGAAGTTGAGGTCACCTTAGGCATGGGATGCTTAAGAAAAAATTTCTCATGCAGTTTCCTTCTATAGGGCAGATGAACTTCTTAAATTGCTGTTAACTGTTAAACATTTTAGCAGTTTTGTAAATATGTAGAACATAGCAAATCACTTTTTAAGTGTTGAGTTGTCATTTTTAATAATTCCAAATGAGATTATTTTTTCTCTAATTTTCTGTGCCATTGTTTTCCCTGGGTAGTTCCTCTCTCTAACGTCTCTTAATTGTACTACATTCAGGCAGCATTTATAAAATTGCTAAGGTATGCTGACATAATATACATAATAGTATAGCAAATCCAAATTGTGTGAGGATCTCAATTAATTTAATTCTAAAGATTCCTGTGTTTTTAGTATTGGAGTTGTTGCCTTTCTCTGCTCAGCATATCAACTCAGTTCTGCTGAGTGAATGCACTTTTTCCTTAGAGGGTCTCTAATGTGAAGCTCAAGCCTCATAAAAGCTATAACCTGGCTCTCTGTTTTTCCTAGAGTGGAGCAGTCTTACCAGAAGGTGATGGCCCTTTGGCATCAACTACATGTAAACACCAAAAGCCTTATCTCCTGGAACTATCTGAGGAAAGACCTTGACCTTATAAAGACCTGGAACCTGGAAAAGGTAACTGTGAAAGCATTACCCCAGGTACACATCCTGCTGGCAAGCTCTTTTCAGAAGGAACTTTTTTTCTTACTGTGAGACTCCTACCCACCCAATCAGAATAAAATGGAGCCAGGGAGACTGGTTCAAGGTGAGGCACCTTAGGCTCTTAGGAACTAGAAACAGCAGCCTGAATGGTTAAGGAAATTCCTGATGAAAATAAATAACATACTTGGTCTTAGCAGAGGGAGGAGGTCATAGGCTTCTTCTCACTGCAGGATAAGTATCTCTTTTGCAAAAGTATATGTAGTAGGGGAATGTGGTGAATTAATTGTTATTAAGGGTTATGTCCAAGGGGGCACAAGGGTGCTTCTGGGGTTCTAGTGATATCCTGTTTCTTAATCTAAATGCTGATTACATAGACAAGTTCAATTTGTGAAAAAGCAGCAGGTTTACAGTTAACAGTTTGCGTATTATTTTGTATCTGTGTTGAATGTCAATAAAAAGGAGAAAGAGAAATCACTATGTTCCCATTTTATTGAAATTTCTCTGGCTTTTCCTGTCTAGCTTCGGTCATCAACACCAGGGGAGTGTCACCAAGTTATGAAGACCCTTCAGGCCCACTATGAAGACTTTCTGCAGGATAGCCGTGACTCGGTGCTTTTTTCAGTGGCGGATCATCTGCGTTTGGAAGAGGAAGTGGAGGCTTGTAAAACCCACTTCCAGCACCTGATAAAATCCATGGAGAATGGTGTGTGTCTTGGGAAGAGGAGAGTACTGGTAGAATGAGAGCCCTGAAGGGTGCTGCAGGACCCTTCATATAAACTAGAGAGTACTGTCACCACTGAAACAAAAACCTTGAGAGAGAAACACATTTGGAGATGAATTCAGATCATGGAAGAAGAGGCCGTATTTTAGTCTTTATTGCTAATCTACGTATTACATATTCTTGTGGAAATAGCATGTTTGGGTCCTAAACATCATTATGTAATGCAGGGAATTTAGGTTTCCCACATAAGGCCTTGCTTTCATTGGTAGAATATCGATCACATCTGCTGGAACCACTGGTACCCTCCCCTTGAGGGTACATCTGTTGTTCCCAGGTTTGCTGATCTCTGGTGTGGTGCTTAATGGTCTTCTGTGCTTGTGCATTCACAGAGGACAAGGAGGAAACTGTGGCCAAGATGTACATTTCAGAGCTGAAGAATATCCGACTACGCCTGGAGGAGTGTGAACAGAGGCTAGTCAAACAAATTCAGACCCCGGCCAGCTCTAGAAGTGACAAAGATGCCCGGCAGGACAGTGCATTAAGGATTGCAGAGCAAGAGGTAAGTCCTAAGAGCAAGGTAGGTGTTGGTTGCACAGTAAACGCTTTCAGAATGAATTGGGTGGCAAGAGAGTATGGATCCTAAGAAATAAGGAAATAGATTTATGGCAATCCTACTTCTCTATAGCCTGAAAGTGCCTTTTATCCGTTGAATATTGATTAGTTTCCTACACTATTGGGAAAGCAAACAGACTGGAAAATTGCTCTAAATGCTGCATTTCAGCTATATATTTGAAGACTGCTTAGTAGAGATTCCATTCTTTGCTTTATCCCTTATAAGTAATTACTTTCTATTACATGATTATTGTCAGTCATGTGACTCAAAAATATTAAGGAAAGAATCAGATTCTACTCTGGGTTCTAATGCACTTTCTCTGTAACTGAGCAAATTAACTTTTACCTTTAGTTTCCTTTCTTATAAAAGGGAGATAATATGTGAGTCACAGAACTGTTTTAAAAATTAAGTGATATAGTACATATAATGAGCTTTCTGGAAAAGTAAAATGTTATAAAAATGTAGGGTTGTATTCTTGAAGTAAAAGCAGCAAGTACTTGCTTTATTATGTTGCTTTATTTGGTTGGAGTGTTACTAGAACATTTCTACTTGGGATGGTATGAGAGAGCTCTGTGAGGACTATTATATTTGGTGCTTGTTTTAGCAATCCATATACTAAAATTGGAATAATACAGACACTAGCATGGCCCCTATGCAAAGATGACACACGAATTTGTGAAGCATTCCATATTTTTATTGGCCTGTTTGCTCCACGATCTTACTGTCACAGAACGTTTACCATTTAATAAAAATTTACCATCAAAGAAGAATAATAGATTTGATCTGGGAGCTTAAAGGGAATGGAAATAAATGGCCAATGAGAGGAAGAAGTGTTTTTTCCTTCTTACCATCCTTAATTATCCTTAAGCTTGAGGAGGAGATTGAGAGGACAGTGTAATTTTCACAGACCAAGAGGGATCTAATATGCTTGTATGAATCATATCATATTAACCTGTAATTCTCATGTTGAAGCATTTTATTTTTCTGTAGCCATCAAAAAGGATAATATTCAGCTCTTCTGAGAAAACCTTCCTTTTTTTTTCACTTTTTATTTTGAAATAATTTCAGATATACAGAAGTTTTTATTCTTTACCTAGATTTATCCTTCACCTAGATTCCCCAAATGTTAACTTTTTTATATTTACATTATCATTTTCTTCTACATATGTATATATACATAATAATAATCTTTTTTTCTTGAGAGTAACTTCCAGAAATAATGTTCCTTTACCCCTGAATACTTCAGCATGCACTTCCAAAAACAAGGATAGTCTTTTTACATATCCACAGGACACTGATTAAAACTAAGAAATGAATATTGATATGACTTTATTAAAGTTTTATCAGTTAATCCTAATAATTCTTTTTCAGGATAACACCCCAACTCACTCTGTCCCCCTTGCAAAAAAAAAAAAAAGTAATTTTGGTATAGGATTCAATCCAGTATCACACATTGCGATTAGGTACTGTGTATTTTGAGATTTCTTTAACCTGAAACAGTTTTTTGATTTTTCATCATCTTTCATGAGCTTAACATTATTGAAGAGTATAGGACATTTATTTTGTAGGATGTCCCTCTATTTGTGTTTATCTGAGGCTTCCTCATGATTAGAAATAGCTTACACATTTTTGGCAGGAATACCACAGAAGTGATATTGTGTCCTTGGTGAATAATATCAGGAGGCATGTGATGCTGATTTGTCCCATTACTGGTGATAACTTTTATCACTTGTTGCTATTTTCCCCTTGTAATTACTAATTATTTTGTGGGAAGATACTTTGAGGCTATGTAAATATCCTGTTTTACCAACTAGTTTTAGCATCTGTTGTTGACTCTTGAATGAGTAATTATGACTGTTGCCAGAAGGGGATTTTCTAATTCTGTTATTTCTTTTACATTTTTTAATTTCTGTTTTATCAAATGGAAAGAGCTTGCCTCCCTCTTCTCCTTTCTTCTTCTTTATGTCACTATAAACTGATGAATTCTTATTTTATTCAATGGTTTGTAATTTGCTACTCTATTTTGGATGTTCAAAATATTCCAGATTTAGCCACTGGAAACCCCTTCAAGCTGGCTCCTATGTCATTTCAACATGTTATCATTATTCTTTGAGTGCTTTACTATTTCTCAACAAATATTCTAGGTTCATCTTGCCCTAGCCAGCCTCAGCCCTGGAGTTGGTCATTTCTCCAAGGAGTCCTACTTCCTTTAGGTGGAGATTGTTATTCAGAAACCACAAAAGATCTGGGTGCTGAGTATGCTCATTGTCTAGGACTACTCAGCAAATTGAGCTAGAAAAAGACATACTTACAAACACATATGCCATTTATTTATAAATATTTTTGTTGTTAGCCTGAAGGTATGTCAATAGTCCAGATACTTTGTTCAGAAATTACTTGTATGTATTCTTCCCTTATTATCATCCCTTTAGTGCTGTTTCAGAGTTTATTCAATCACTCTTTTATACATGGCTTTAGGTTGCTTCCAATAATTTGCTATAATTCTATCTCCATCTTTATTATATGTCTTGTTCCTGACAGCGTACCCAGGATGATTTACAGCACCTGAGGTCGGACTTGGAAGCTGTTTCTATGAAATGCAAGAGCTTTCTCCATCAGTCCCCATCTGGTTCAAGTGTTTCAACTCTGCACTCAGAACTCAATCTGCTGGTGGAGAAAATGGACCATGTATATGGTCTCTCCGCTGTCTATCTGAATAAGTGAGTGAGCTGAGAATTTGGGTCTAAATGGAAGTATTTTCCATTGGGATGAGGAGGAGAAGTACCTGGAGTGTTTCATAAACAATCCAGAGAAACTAGATCTTGAAGACCATGTATCCATAACAAGAGACCATGGCTTTAGTTTCAAGTATGGATTGGGTTCTCATTTGGGTTCCACTGAACAAATGCCAGTGGTGGGGTTGATTTGCAGTGTTAGGACTCTTTTATATCTCATTTCTGTTTGATTAGATACCTCTAAAAAAAAAGAAAGAGAAAGGGATACTGAAGAGTAAAAAGAAAAAATTTAAGTAAACTAAATACAGGTTTTTGAAGTTATTCCCTCTAACTACTCATCTTGTTAGCCTGAAGGTACAGGCTAACATGACCTTGAGGAGAAACATCTTAGGTGATTCATAGTGTTGAGTGGGTTTCTGGCTTTCCACCTTTTCTCCCAAAAGTCTAGTACATGTGTGCATGTCTAGTGCCACCTATAACTTTACTTTGCATTGGTTTAAGTTGGCACCACATGTACCATGCTTCCTTATTTTTATGAAACTCTGTCATCTTAGGAATGATGAAATTGATTTTGGCAGTTGTGTTTTATGAACCTCTTCTTGGCTCCAGGTCTGTACCCCAACTCTTAAAATGCATACGCTAATTAAAGTGATTTTATCCTCACAGGCTCAAGACAATCGATGTTATAGTGCGTAGTATTCAGGATGCTGAACTCTTGGTCAAAGGTTATGAGATCAAGCTGAGCCAAGAAGAAGCAGTACCAGCAGATCTCTCAGCTCTGGAGTCCCATCGCTCTACATTACGGGTTGGTTGCTCTAGGCTTCTTAGGAAGTTGTCTTACTACAGGGGTGAGCCAAAGTAGGTTTATGGTATGAGTACATGAAACACAGAGTTTGTTCTTATATTACTTATTAATTATTATATCATTTTACTTGTATTACAATTGTAAGTCTACTTTTTTCCCCTTCCCCGCCACATCTCCCATCCCCAGTGTATCAAATGTTTTGAGTTAGTGGAGAAATACTGTTTTGGATGGTGTGACATTGGTTTTAAGTTTGTATTTGAACTAAGCAGATGATCATATTTAATATATTTTAATATGAACTCAAAGAAGAAGGGACTAAGAAAAATGTCTAGCTAGAAGGGAGATAAAGGACTATGCTTTTCTATTTATCTTCTCCCTTTTCTCCCCAGTAAAATCATAGTTTAATTGGATACCATCAGCGGTTTTGCTGTATGTTTGTAAATCACTTAGCTGTTATTTCATTTGGTTTTCCCAAGGAACTCTGTGATGTGGATAGGGAAGGGATTTTAATCTCCATTTACAGATGAGAAAACTGAGTCAGATTGGCTAAATGACTTAACTTGATTTCATAGTTTATAAGTGATAGAGCCTGGTTTCAAACACAAGTTCTTTACACATTTCTTTTTATTGTACTGCCAGCCCATGGTGCATGACTGAGGAGGCATTTCTGGCACAACGTTATAGGGTCTAGCCTCTGAATCACAGATATAATGTGGAGCCAGCTGTAAACCACGCCTTGTTGTCTATCTTAGTCTGAGTCTTTTTTAATTCTTAGCATGGAATATTTTTAATCTTGTGTTGCTGTGCTTGTGTTTTATAGCACTGGCTTAGTGATGTGAAGGAAAAGAATTCAGTATTTTCAGTCCTGGATGAGGAAATTGCCAAGGCCAAGGTAGCAGCAGAGCAGCTGAGTCGTCTGACCCCAGAACGAAACCTGGATTTGGAGCGCTGTCAGGAAAAAGGCTCCCAGCTACAGGAGCGTTGGAATCGGGTCATTGCCCAGCTTGAGACACGGTGAGTGGTAGCCCTACCTTTTTTTGACCATGAGGGTTCAGGGACTAGGTTTTAAACAAAAATAGAGTTATATCTGTGTATTCTTATTTAAAGGCAGGAATTGATAGGGAGAGTTAGAAATTGAATGACATTATGAATCCTGGACAAGATAAGTGACAGGAAGTTGGGAACAACAACCCCAAAGCAGACTCGAGTCTTGCTTTTGAGACAACAGTGATGATTCTGTTAAGTAGTACCTCTCCCTGTGTCCCAGGCCTTACCTGGTTAAGTCATGGTGACAATGGGGTCTTGGAATATAGACTGGAAGGGTGACCTGGTGATCTGTCAAGGACAGAACCTGGTTTTCAGGTCTGGTTTTACTAGCTTTGAATCTGAATATGAACCATTTTCATAGTGGGCCTTTGCAGGATTTCTTGCTTCCTTTCGTTTGTTTAACTCAGTGATTTTTATCTGTGTAACTTGAGATCCTACTTCTGATGACTGCTTTGAATAGGAAAGATAGAACACTCCCTATCTGAAGCCAGGCTGGCTAGGCAAAGATGCGGGGAGGGGAGTTACATAACAATTCATGTAAATTTGGATTGATTCTCTATAATTGATTTACCATCCCAAGACTGGCTAGGCTAACAAAAGTGATATAAGAAACTATTACTGAAATTAACAGTAAATATCACCCACTGTACCCCCACTGAAATTACAGTGATTCATAAATCATAGCTAGGGTAATCTGACAGATACTCTGTCATCAGGGGACAGAAGTGTACAGCCAGTACTACCTTATTGGCAACCCTAGTAATCCTTGGCAATCTTAAGTAAAAAATTTGATAAGGATTATCATGGGATGCCAGGCCCTAGGCAGTTTCCAGGGCAGCAGGGCACAAACTAGTTTCAAATGACCTTTTACGCTATAGAGCATGGGGTACATACATAGCTCTCAACGTGTTGCTGTTCCTTCCAAACGATGTATCCTCTGCGATCAAGCTCAATTGAAGACATAGGCTAAGGAGGGAATTGTCTCATTTACTTTATTTTATTGACACCAAGATATTTGATAGCAATTTTTCTCTGTTCCTCCAGCCAATCTGAACTAGAAAGTATCCAGGAAGTTTTGGGAGATTACCGAGCCTGCCATGGAACTCTCATCAAATGGATTGAGGAAACTACTGCCCAGCAGGAAATGATGAAGCCAGGCCAGGCAGAGGATAGCAGAGTGCTATCCGAGCAGCTCAGCCAGCAGACGGTGAGTGGTGGTGGTGGGAGGGGGACAGTATCGTGGTGGAAGTTGTCAGGGGTGGGATGGGTTAGCTCATCATGAAAGAAGATGATGTACTATCAATTAAGCTTCCCCTAGCAGGATGGTCTCCAGGTACTGGTGTTGCATTTAGGCCAGACAACCTATAAAGTCCCTTTTAATCCTGAGTTTCAGTAAGTATATATGGAAATCACTTGATGGACAGATTAAAATTATTTTGGTTTGTTTTGTTTCTTGATATTAAATTCTGTTATACTAGGATTAGAATATGGGAGAATGAAAACCCAGGGAAAGCTATGACTGGAAGAAAATTATTTCATTCAAAACAGTTTTTATTTGTTGGTGTCTTGGGGTCTTTTGCTTTGTTTAGTATTATAGTTAGGTTGTCTGGATTCCAGCCCTGGTTTGCTCACTAACTATGATACCTGGAGCAAATTACTTAACTCTCATTATTCTATTTTCTTATCAATAAATTGGATATAGTCTATTATTTGTTCAGCTGACCTCATAAAGTTATCATTGTTAGAAATAAATGAAGTTATATAATATATGTAAAATAGTTAGAACAGTGCTTTTCGACGTGTGGATCCCAGACTAGCAGCATCATCTGGGAACATGTTAGAAATGCAAGTTCTCAAACCCAAACTCACTGAATCAGAACCTCTGGAGGAAGGGCCCAGTAATCTGTGTTTTATGCTATTTCCTGGGTGATTCTGATGCAGTTAAGGCTTAAAAACCACTGCCTTAGAACCTAATAAATGCTCAACTGTTTCAGTGATGGCAATGACAATGATAATGTGTTATTTTGGTTCCTAGGATCTGTTTGCAGAAATTGAGAGAAATCAGACAAAACTGGACCAGTGTCAAAAGTTTTCCCAGCAGTACTCCACTATTGTAAAGGTAACTCTCCCATGTCTCAAGAAGAACATAGGTGATCTTCAGCTTAGGAAGACCTGCATTGTCACACTAGGTTTTTTTTTCCCCCCTGGAAAAATAAGCAGAGCTCTTCTGTTACAGGCTGGCTCCATTTTTCAGTTAGTGCAGAGGTGTATTTCTCATGGCTCCACATTTAAGTATGCTCAGAGAGGTACCAGACATCAGGAGTCTCCATTTGGATGACCCACGGGCCTTTTAAACTTAACATATCAAAACCAGAATATTTGGGCTTTTCTCACTGTCTTGCTTATCTCAGGATATAGTATCACTACTTCCCTATTTGCTGAGGCAGAAAACCCAGGAGTCATCCTTAGGATTCCTCTTTGCCTTAACCTTCATGTCAGTCTTTGAACAAGTTGACTCCATCTTTCAATTATGTCTTGGATATGACTGCCTCTCGTTACCTACACCCTCACCATTTCTCTGCTTTACATCCAAGTGAGGAATCTTCCTTTGACTACTCTACTACCTCAGACCTGATCTCTTGCTTCTGCTCCTGTTCTACAGGAAATTTTCCCACACAGTAGCATACTCACCTTTATAGAGCATAATACATGTCAGAATTTCAGACACCAGCTCTTAATATGCACTACCAAAAAAGAAGAAACTCTGCCAATTATGCAAATGCCATTGATTGTAAGACATATTCTAATTTTAGAGCTACTAAAATGTGGGGAAAATTTGTACCTTAAAATAGATGAAAAACAGTAAATTGGATCAAGTCATTCTCAAAACTGTCCAGCAGCTTCATATCATACTCATAATAAAATTAAATTCTTATGTGGTTTATGAAGCCATGCCTGATCTGTCCCACCCCACCCCCATTTCTCTGATAACATCTTTAAATAAAAATGACCTGAGATTATTATATATTTATTTGCTTATTATGTGCCTTCTTACTAGAATGTAAGATCCAGGGGAGGGGCAAGATGTTTTCTGACTTGTTCTCTACTGCGTATGTAGCACACAGAACAATGATAGGTACACAGTAGATGCTTCACACGTAGTTTCTGGGTACAGACATTACTTTAGTTAATAAGACTTGGTGTCACAGAGACTTGAGTCAGGCTTTAGACTTTGAGCAAGTTCTTAGGCTCTCTGATTATCTGTTGTGATATATATCTACAAAATGGAAATAGCAGCAACCTGAGATAATGTATGTATAAGACAATGCCACAAACCTAAAATACATTCAGTAAATGGTAACTTGTGCTTTTATTATTATTACTACTACTACTACTACTGTTTTTGTATAGGTTGCTTAAGGGGGAACTCATTACATGTTTTCCTTCTGCAACAGTTTTCTAAGTAGACAACAGAAAGCAGGACATTCTATATGAAAGGAACTGCATAATCAAAGGCACAGAAGAATGAATATATAATGAGGGAATAGGAAATATTTTTATTTATCTAGGAGTATGGTATAACAGTAGCAGTGACCAGAAAATGAGAAGGGGGCTGGGGCCAACCTATGAAAGATCTTGTTCAGTTCTTTTGGCTTTGCTTTGTATTCTTGCTGCTCAAATGTGATCTTTGAACCAGAAACATCACCTGGGAGCTTGTTAGAAATGTGGAATCTTAAACCTACCAAATCAGAATTTGCATTTTTAACAATATTCCCAGATGATTTGTATGCATGTTGATATTTGAGAAATTTTTACTCTGGGTCATTGAAAGCTTTTAAGCAGATGTATGAAGTAGTCATCTTTTAGGAAAGTTATGCTGGTGGCAGCAAAGCACATGAATTGGAGGTGAGATCATAAGCAAGAGAGTAACTAAGAAGCTCTTGTACCCATCTTGTGGGAGAAGAGTGCCTGGACTAGGGCAGCACTCTCAGGATTGCAGAGGACATGACAGAATAGCATGGCAACGTGGCGAGAACATTGGTTTAGTGATTAGAAAACTGGAATTCTAATCCTGACTTTGTCGCTCATCCACTGAGTTAATTAGGAAAGTTCACTTCCTTCCTGTCTCTGGGCTTCAGTTGCCCATGCATGAGATGAAAACGATGGTCAGCAAACAGATTGCAAACTGTGGCCCATAAGAAGTGACTAAAAACTTCGAATACAAATAATACTTGTAACTCACAAAAATTATAGGAACTTCATTCAACTTTCAGTGTCCATAAGTAAAAGTTTATTATAATACAACCATGCTGTTTCACTTACTTATTGTCTGTGGCTGCTTTCACTTACAATGGCAGAGTTGAGTGGTTGTGACAGAGATAGCATGACCCAATAGCTTCATTCAGGCCCTTCACAGAAAAAGTTTCTAACCTTCTGTTTAAAAGATCACCAGATGCCTTCCAGCAATGAAATGCTATGATTTCTGATACATGATGTGTGTGAGCTATGAAACCCTATGTAAACATGGTAAAATTTCTTCCTTCTCAGGACTATGAATTACAGCTGATGACATACAAGGCCTTTGTGGAATCACAGCAGAAATCCCCTGGCAAGCGCCGTCGCATGCTTTCCTCTTCAGATGCCATCACGCAAGAGGTGAAAGTGTGGGGAAATGACATAGGCCACTGTCATCCCTTAAGGAGAGTCCTTTAGGCCTTACAATTTGATTCACAGCTCACCTTTCTGTTGAGCATATGATTTCACAAAAATTTCCTTTTATTTTCAACTATTTAAATTTATTTTTTTGGTAGGTAATTTATCCAAAAAAAAATTTTTTTTTTGAACCATAGTTCATGGACTTAAGGACTCGCTACACTGCATTGGTGACCCTGACAACTCAGCATGTAAAATACATCAGTGATGCGCTCAAGCGGCTGGAAGAGGAGGAGGTGAGGACAGTTGGATCCTAAATCATTTTAAAAATGGAATTAAAAAACCTTGTGCCATATCTGTCACAATTTAAAGTTCACACGCAGCCGATTTTCTTTATTCATAGTAGTTCTATGAGGTTGCTGGAAACACTAAGTTAGTGAATGTTGAACTTTTGCACCCAGAAGAAATACAGGGTTAGGTTCCTATAAGCCACTGGTCACAACATTTTTGTCAGATAATGCGTAAACTTGTTTTATGTGTGTTTTTGTTTAAAAACTCCTTATTGTATTTTGTGGATTCACTGACATTGAACTCTTGGCCAAGAGCTAACTCAGTCCCCAACAAAGGTTATTAAACACACATTATCTCCATAAGGCACATCACATCACAGCCTCCCTGTGCTTAGGAACATAAGAGAGTACCTCAGCTCTGTACTTGGGTCCATTTTTAACAGTGAAATCACCAACAAAAACACAAAAATATGAAAACCATGGCACTCAACAGGCTGCAGAAAGGGTACTTGTTTACAATATAAGAAATGTAACAAGAAGGCAGCTTGTCACTTACTCTACCCCAGTTGGGAACATTGGGTGACCACCACTATTTTGCCATCACTCTGTATGTGTGAGAATGACTGAAAATGCACAAATATTCATTTGGGGGTTACAAATAAACTTAAGTGAGTAAATAAATTCACAAATATGGAATATGTAAATAATTACTAGGATTGATTATATTATGTCCAACACTTCCACTTCCAATTATCTTTATTATGGAAATAATTACAAGTATGAAGGAAGAATGTGAGCAAAGATCCTTAATAAAGCATGATTTGTTAAAGGGAAAAAATAGAAACATCCAAATTCTATACAATGAAATTGTTAAAAATAATGAAATAGATTTAGGTGAACTGACACAGGAAGATATATATATAATATATTATTTGGGGGAAGAGCAAGTTAGAATACTATATATAATTATGGTTTCAGTAAAAACAATATTGTGTGTACCTCACAAAGACACAATATGTGCATACAAACAACTTTAGAAGTACATATGCCAGATTTCTGGGGAAATGATATTAAGGTGTATATATTATATATTTCAGATTATTTGAATTTTTTATAAGTATGTAATCTTTTATAATTATAAAAATCATCTGTGTCTTTGCAACATAAGTTCCCACACATTCAACTACTACAAAATGCTTTTGGAAACATTTATTCATACCAGCTTTTGCCTGTGTAACTTAGTAAAAGACTTCCTTTATGTCGATACCTACATCACTTAATCTTTGTAGGCCTTAATCTCTTTACCTGTAAATATAAGAATTATGAAAATTGTGAATTAAACTGCTATATGTGAAGAGCTTTTTTAAAATCAGTAAATAATTGTTGACTACCTATCATATGTAAAACAGTGTGCTTTTTTTCGAAAGGTAGGTATGATGAACTTAGCTATTAGTATCCCATAGGTAGGCATCTGTGAGCAGTGCTGTAGGCTGGGTAAATTATATTTAATTTGGGTTAGCTGCCTACTGACTTAGGTAACTTTCATTTCTCTCTTTTAGGAAATCTGAAGTCAGACCATTCTAATAAAACTGACCATCATATTGATTTTTCTATTTCCTGTTCTAGAAAGTAGTAGAAGAGGAAAAACAAGAACACGTGGAGAAGGTTAAAGAACTTTTGGGCTGGGTGTCTACCCTAGCAAGGAATACACAATGCAAAGCTACCTCATCCCAGACCAAAGAATTGACAGACATTGAAAAAGCTATTTTAGAACAGCAGGTAAGGAGAAGGTCCATCTGACTCTTCTTGGATATAATGCAAATCACATATAGGCCACCAAGGGATGATTGTCATCTTAGTAAATGTTAATTTTCAGGACTTAAAGAAACTTAGGAAGTCATCTTATTCATATTTCTACCTTTTTAATGAACTGTATGTAGCTCATTTGGGAATAATAATCTTATCTAAGCTAAGATTTTGCCTTGGTTTTTAAAAAAGTTATTTCAGCCCTGACTGCTATAGCTCAGTGGATTGAGCATGGGCTGCAAACCGAAGGGTCGCTGGTTTGATTCCCAGTCAGGGTGCTTGCCTGGGTTGCGGGGCCAGGTCCCCAGTGGGGGCCATGTGAGAGGCAACCACACATTGATGTTTTTCTTCCTCTCTTCCCCTCTCTCTAAAAATAAATAAAATCTTTTTTTAAAAAGGTTATTTTGATTCTTCAATTTTTTAGGTTCTGAAGTTTTTCTCTTTATATCTACTAAATAGGTTCTGGCAGAGGAGCTGACAACCAAGAAGGAGCAAGTCTCCGAGGCCATTAAAACATCACAGATTTTCTTGGCCAAGCATGGTCATAAGTAAGTATTAAGTGAGAGCTTGTGCTATATCTGGGAGGCTAGATCTACCTGGGTAAAACTTAGGGTCATGTCAAGAATTCAGGGCAGCAAGAACCAGATGGTGAAGAGCCTTGTAGTTCATGCTGAGGAATTTGCATTTAACTTTGTCGCCTATGAGGAGGAATCATAAATATGATTGGATTTTGATGATAAAGGTTTCTGTTTGATAGAGAATGGATTGACATGGGGCAAGACTAAGGGCCTGAGTGACCAAAGAGGTTGTTCTTATAGGCAAGAAATAATGAGGGATGGAGAGAGGTCAAAGATTTCAAAGATATTAAGGATGATAAACTTATAGGATTTGGTGGCAAATAAAAGTTATCAGGTATAACTCCCTGGTTTCTGGCTTAGGCCATGGGTGTATGGTGATGCCACTGACCAAGAGAGGTATTACAGGAGAAGAAGGTATGGAGTGAGGGGAAAGAGGGCAGCTTTAGTTTTAGACATGATGAATATGAAGACCCCATAGAACATCAGAATAGAAATACCTAACACATTAATTTATGCCTTACATAATTCCACTAAAGTTATCCAGTGGACAGCTGCATATGTAAATTTAGAATTAATGAGAGAAGTTTAATGTGATGGAGATTTAAGCCATTAGCATAATAGAAACCATAAGAGTGGAGTAGCTTACAATGGTGTAGGGGCTTCTCAGTGTTTCTTGTAAAAGGAAAATTATGAGTACTATCTCAGAATCCAAGAGAGAACAGAATTCCAAGAAGAAAGGAGTGGTCAGAGGTCAAGAAAGGTTAAGACTGAGAAATGTCTATTAAATTTGTCAAGTTGAAAGTTTTTTGTGACTCTGGTGAAAAGTTAGAGGATAATGTCAGATTTGGTGTGATGGGGAGACCATGAAGTGAGGAAGGTAGTGATAGTGAAATTAGACACTCTTTCAAGAAACTTGGCCATGGGAAAGGAAAGAAATAATAAAGTAGAAATAATCAGAGTAGAATATATAATCAAGAAAGATTTGTTGTCTTAAAAGATCAGAGGAATTTATCTGTGTTTATGGACTGTGTCTCAAGGACCTAAAGGGAAAAAGATTGAAGTAATAGGAGAGGGGGTCCAGAGGATCTCAGAGAGGATAAAATTCACCAGTGAGTAGAAAGTACACCTTAAATAAATGTCAAGACTGGTTTTTGTCTGAGGTCTGAGAAAAAGGAGATTAAGAAAGGTGTAGATAGAAGTTAATATGCCAGGAATAAAGCCAGAAAGTGAGAGAATTAGTGCCCAGTGGTATTTTCTGTTTGAAATAGGTAAAGAGGTTGTTTGCTGAAAGTTATAGTGGTGTTGAGAGTAAAGAAGGAAGAGTTAACTTAGAGTCTTCAAGAGGAGTGTCAGAATGCATCGAAGTCTAGACAAGGTTAGAACCCAGCAGAATCTCTTCTCCATGGTTGTAAAATTTCACCCACACTAGTTACACTTAGCAGCCTGCATGTAGGATCAGATGAGTCCAGTGGTATGATTGATCTGGGGCTAAAGTTTTATCAGATTAGTGAGAATATAAGGATAATAGTAAGAAACTGGTTGAGATGATGGATTGTAGGTTCTGGACTCTAAAGAGAAGAAAATGAATATAATGGAGAGCACTGATAGATTAAGAGAAAATGGAGGAGTCAACGAAGACTTAGTAAGTAGGTGAATAATTGTAATATAAATCACAGGATTCATTGTCAAAAGCATAATGTAGCATGAGAAAAGGGACTTGAAAAATAATCCTAATTCAAGATAGTGATTGCCTCGGGGGAAAATGGGAAAGTAATGGGGTGACATACACATTAGACTTTATATCTGTAATGTCTTATTTCTAAGAAAAGGATCTAAAGCAAATCTGGTAAATTTGGTAAAGCTGTATAGTTAGGCAATTGGTAAATGAAAATTCGTTATACTCTATTTTTTGCTTAAAATATTTTATTTTTTTATATTTTTTAAAGAGTTTATTTTTAGAGAGAGGGGAAGGGAAGGAGAGAGAGGAAGAGAAACATTAATGTGTGGTTGCCTCTTGCATGCCCCCTACTGGGGACCTGGTCTGCAACCCAGGCATGTTCAATGACTGGGAACTGAACCACAACCCTTTGGTTCGCACGCCCACACTCAATCCACTGAGCTACACCAGCCAGAGCAAAATATTTTATTTTTAAGAGGTATAAGAGTAAAGAAAGAAAACTGGAAAGGTAGGGTTATAATTAGGAGTTATAGTCAGGTAGTAGACTCTTAAAGTTTAAAATTTCAGAAATGGAATAATTTTAGATGATGTCAGGATCAAAATTTGCCATGGGTGGGTGGGTCTGAAGTGGGGCGGAGGCCATTTGGCTTGAGAAGATGGCAGGATTACAAGCTTAGGGTGTTACAGACAGTTGGTCACAGGGGCACAGGCATCATCAGGGACCAAGACTTGAGTTGAGATAAGCAGGAAACTGTGAGTTAGAAGCCAAAGTGTTCAATGAGTATGGTGCTCTGACCAGATGATCCACATTTACCAATGACAAGAATACCATCCAAGATGGAGAAGTCATGATTGTGAAGCAACAGAGAAGAATTTGGAGAAAGGTTTTTCTCTAAAAGACCTTTAATGCTTCATCTTTCAGGCTCTCAGAAAGAGAGAAGGAACAAATATCTGAACAACTGAATGCCCTGAATAAGACTTACCATGACTTATGTGACAGTTCAGCAAATCAGCTTCACCAACTTCAGAGCCAGTTGGCCCAGCAGACAGAACAAAAGGTACTTTTAGTTTTACTCTCCCAGAGGGTAACTTTTGAATGGTATGAAAGCAGCTTTGCTGATTGAAAGTCATGATCATTAGCTTTCCATGACCATTGTGACTTAATTTTTTAACCTCACCATAGCAGCCATTTGTCTTGTGTTTCTTTACTGGGGTTCCATGATGTGTTGGTCAGTCAGAACACTAGAAGGCGTTTGTGGCTAGCCCTTTAGACCTGTTTCACCATTTTTGTTGTCTGCCATTTGTGGCACAACGCAGTGAAGGAGAACATAAATTTTATATCTAACTACAGAGCAGTAAGATTACTCCTTTGTGGCATTGTCACTCAGAAGTTAATAGCCAAGGGTTCAGAATATTGGGAAGAAAAAACCATGAACCTCTTCCCCTCATACTTTTTTTCAAATCTACTAAAGAAATGAGAAATTTTTATTTGCAAAGCAAAATGGTAGATTAGCTGCACTGACTGAGACGCTGGTTCCCCTTACCCATGGTCATCTCATCGTGTGACACCTTTACCAGTTCCCACTGATGTTCATTTTCTGGACCATATGAAAGTTGTTAAGGTCCTGCTGATTGTCCTGAGTTCTTCCTGGATACTTGTGTATATGTAAACTTACCTTATTATATACATGTGTCTCTGGGATATATATGTGTGTTTGCCTGCTTATTTCCTATGTTGTGAAGCAATAGCCAACTTATGTGGGGCAGGCCAAAATGAAAGCTCATGCGGTAACCAAATTTGGTCTAGATGATGCTCAAAATGATATTCAGACAAATGTGCTTTGACTCTGGTCCTTGGATATGAAATTTGTGCAGAAGGAGCTAGTTATAAAGATCACAAGACAGAACCAGCTGTGATTTATTTGAGAGTAGATTTTCAAAAAGAATGTGCTGTTTTAGCATTCCCTAAGGTAGCCCACTTTTAATGGCTTGTTGCTTCACCATATAAGAGTGTACGTGAAAAGTTTTAACAATTGCTTGCTGGGAACATCCAGTTCTCATTTTGAAATATTTTAAAAGGGGAGGAAAAAAAGAGACAAGCTGCTGAGCACCACTACATTGAGCATGATGTGTCCCTGTTACTGTTTGTGTGTTTCATGTGAAGTATTGTTCTGATTAACTGACATCCTTGCTTACAAGTTTCACTAACCCTTTGGAGTTTAAGCACAAATGCACAAAGGGAAAAGAGGACGACCTGTTTGGGGTTCTTTTTTTGCAAACAAACAAACAAACAAAAAAAAACAGTCGCATGCTGGACGCTAACACCAAGCTTACACTGTGTGTGCGATACGGCTGAGCTGCTCCATAAGGCTCTATCTCTTATCTGCCCAAGGCGTGCCCTGCAACTTTGGTAAGTAGAAGCCTTTTATGTTTTCTTCTCTCCTCTCCCTGTGTCTTTTTCTGCTTGTTTAGATCAGAATGCCTATGTTTGGTGTACTGAAATGTATTTCTCTGCATTATTTCTCAGCTCAGTGCTTCCTGCTTATCCTCTAGTTATGAGGGTGTTGGAAGGAATGGTGTGTAGTCTTTTCTCTTTGGCTAGATTCCAGGCCTTTCTTCAATATCAGTATTCTGAGACTCGGTGAATCTCACAGAAGAAATTAGAAGTTCACAAAAGAATCTTTTTCTTTGTCATATTGTCTGCCTCTGAGTAATCCTTACATGGATTTTGTCAAAGGAGCTTTTCATTTATCTTAATAGAGTCATTTGGCCATGTGATTTTTCCTTCAATCTCTATAGAACAGATACCTAATAGATTCACATAACACTCATTTACCTTATGCAAGTTAAACTTTATAGTCTGGGTCCGAAAACAAAGAGGGATGGGGAATAACATAATATTTCAAATAGTGTGGAAAATTTGTCAGTTGTTGGCATTATTTGAGCAAATACAGTGAGATGAAGTGAACCAAATCTGTCCCCTCGTTTGCTATCCGTTCTGCATCTCTTACAGTGTGCCATTAATCAAGCTTGAAATCCTCAGTGAGTGTTTTATAGGTTAATGATTCAAAGGATTTTTTTTAGTATTTGTCAATTATTTATTCATAAAATATTTGTTGAACTGCTGGTACTGTTCCTAGACCCCGAATGGACAAAATATTGTACCTGTTCCTGTGGTGCTTACTTCTCACTTAGGCAAAAATGAAATGCATTAGTTAGGAGTCAGGGAAGTGCTTGGCAGTTGCTTAAACAAGATCCTCCGTGAGTAAGTTAAAGAGTTAAATAAGGATAAGAAATTATTGGGTTGGCCAAAAAGTTCGTGTGTTTTTTTATGTAAAATAAAGACACATTTTTCATTTTCACCAATAACTATTGATTTGGATATTTTGAGTATGTCTGCTATCTCTCACGTTGTATAACACTGATCGTTCTCAGTTAATATCTCGTTTTGATGACTATCAACTTCACCTGGTCTACCTGAGTATAGAGCATCTTCCAGCGAGAAATTTCCAGCGTGAAACTTCACAAACCACTTCTGACACATTTGATCAGTCACAGCACCTCTCCCATACACTGCACAAATCTTTTTTTTTTTTTTTGCATTTCACTTGCATTTTACCTTTCTTGAAATAATAAAGCATAATATGCCAAAAATGTTGCTTATTTTTTTCATCTTCAGTACTAAAACAGGTACACAAAAATTCACCAACTTTAATAATTTTTTTAAGTGCATGTTGTTATGACAGTTGTAACAATACAGTCTAACAAAATTGTTTCGAATGAAGTTAAAGACAACTAAGTGCTACTAGAACCATCATATGAAAAAGAAACCAAACATTTTGGCTAACCCAATAATACTGACTGAAAAAGGACAAGATAAAACCACCTAGAGAAGATGTGAACAAGAAGAACTAGAAAGTTGGAGAGTGATGAAGTGTTGTAAGTGGTAAAACACTTGAATGATTTAATTTCTGAATACCATCATTTTGTAATAAAAGGCAAGGAGCTGCTTTTAGGCTTTTTTTGCAAGGATAAATTAGACAATATAAGGTTTGCCATATTCACTCACTTCAGAGCCCAACTCCTATGTAAAATGCTAACTCTACTGTACTTATCCTTTATGCTCTTCTAGATCTGAGTGTGAAGGCAGTATAACAGCCCAAGATTTAGTCAGATTTTTATTTAATCCTGGAACTCACCAGTTTGGTGATCTTGAACAAGTTACTTAACCTCTCTCCATGTCTCATTTTCTTACCTGCAAACTAAAGGTTAAACCAATTCTCTTTTTAGGATTGTTGTGAGGCTTAAATGTTAGTGCTCAATAAATATGTTAAGTGCCCAACAAGTAGTAGTTGTAATCATGGTGGTTACTACTCATTCTAGCCTGGACTAGAAAAAAGGTTACTAGTAGTTCCAGAGGCAAGGTCTCCAGTCTTGTCTTTGTTTGACTTGCTACTTCCAATTCCTAGAGCTAATTTAACTCAGAGCCTTGGCAAGTGCTAGCATTAGCCACCAAGAGTATGACTGCCCCAATTACTAAATAGCTGCTTGAGTAATATACACAGGGCCCTTCACTGAGATACACAGCTCTTGTTTGGCTAAATCTCTCTTCTAATCCTGTGGGCTGATCCTGCTGAACTGATCAGCAGGGAGGTGCTACTTTAAGAGTCTTCTACATGGGTTTCAACACTGAGAAGTGGTTATATGGGGTTGAATTCTCATTTTAGGGGAATGGTATGGGTTTTAAGAACCTTTGTAGTGCATTTGTCTTAGAAATAGCTGTTTTCCCACTCTCACTGCTTGCAGCTTTGTAGAGCTTGTCATTCAGATATGCTTAATGCTGTCATTCTTCAAGTAATCTGTAAACTTCTGGCCACATTAAATGTTCTGCAGTTTAGAAAAAACATTTTTTAGCATTAACACTACCAGGCTTCAGACTATTTCTTACTATTGGTGGGGCTATTCCTAGGCTGGGTTTTTCTTGTGGTCAGAATTTGACATACAGGTTGGGACAAAAGTAGGTTTACAGTTGTGCATATGGAAAATAATACAATAATTAGTGATACAAAAATAAACTCTGTGTTTCATGTACTCACAACTATAAACTTACTTTTGGCCTGCCCTGTAGTATAGTTCTTTGAATGACTCCTTTCAACACTTGTGCTTCTCTGATTGAGTTTTCTTTTTCATTTTTTTCTTTCAGGGTTGCAGAGCAGTTGCTGGGGTGATTGACCTAGGCACAGTGGAGATATTTCCCATCTTCAGAGCCATGCAAAAGGGCCTCATTGACCATGACACAGGCCTTGTGCTCCTGGAATCCCAGGTTATCATGTCGGGCCTCATTGCCCCTGAGACCAGTGAAAAGCTCTCTTTGGAGGAGGGCCTAGCCAGAAATCTTATTAGTCACCAGCTATACCAGCAGCTCCAGCAGCTACAGGATGCTCTGTCCTTAGTAAGCAGGCTTACTGAGAGCAAAGGCCCTCTTTCTGTAGTGGAAGCAATTGAGAAGAACATTATCAGTGAGAGAGTTGGACTGAAAATCTTAGAAGCTCACCTGGCAACTGGAGGTTTCAGTGTCTTCCTTAATGAGAACTGTATTAACTTAGAGGAGGCTTTTCACCAGGGCCTCATTTCTGAATGGCTTCACTCAGAGTTAGAGTCTCACCTGAGATTATCCAAGAATTTGATAGACCCCAACACAGCTGAGAAAATCGGTTTGCTGGATCTGATGCAGAGATGTATTGTCCACCAAGAATCAGGACTGAAATTGTTGCCTGTCAAGCAATTGGCAGGGGGAATGGTGAGCTTGAAATCAGGCCGGAAAGTTAGCATTTTCCGTGCAGTTCAGGAAGGCCTAATAGATAGGGAGGTCACTGTCAGGCTGCTGGAAGCTCAACTCTTTGCTGGTGGCATAGTAGATCCAAGAACAGGACACAGACTTACAGTAGAAGAAGCTGTAAGACATAATTTGATTGACCAAGATATGGCCTGTGCTATTCTCATAAGGCAGCTTCAGACAGGTGGCATCATAGATACTGTCACTGGCCATAGGCTGACAATAGATGAAGCAGTGAGCAATGATCTAGTAGCTGCTAAGATTGCCCTTGTGATTCTGGAGTCCCTTTGGTCGTTCATGGGGTTCCTATGGCCTGAATCTGGAGAGATCCTCCCAATTACAGATGCCTTGGAGCAAGGCATTGTGTCTACTGAGCTAGCTCATAAAATCCTTCATGGACGACAACACATTGAAGCTCTGTTTCTACCAGCAACCACAGAGATTTGGTCCTGGAAAAAAGCAGTAGAAAATGGTATGTTGGACAAAGATCTTGCCAATAACTTACAATCAATTTGCATACCCGATGTGATGCCCCACATGCTATTAGCAGATTCGTCAGAACAGAGCAAAGTGAACATTAATCCTGGAGCATCAGGTCTGTTGTGCAAGAAGGGCCAAACTGAGGGCATGGCAAGCCATAGCGAGAAGCTATTGTTTCAACTGATGACTCACAGCTATATTAATGTGCGGAATGGACAGAGGCTGCTCCTGCTGGACAATGAGCTGATAGAAAAACTAACAGCAAAAGGTGAATACCATCCAAGTACTCTAGAAGTATTTGGAATTGGACATCAGAGACTAGAAACTCCCAAAGAATTACAAGAATGGTCAAATGTGAAAATCACAGAAACTTTCTGTGATAGGCCAGCTGTGAGGCCACATGAGTTCCACTCTTCTCCATGCAAGGAATACCCTGATCAGGCAAATCACACTGAAGCAGAAGGCGAAAAGACTATTGTAGCAACAGAAGGTTCCTCTGTAGAAAACCCTGAAAAAGACCTGTTTGTAGTGGAACAAAACATGAGAAATCCAAATGTTGATACTTTGAAGGTCATAGGTCAAGTTAAATCAGAGTTTAAAAGGCAGTTAATAAATACCAAAAAGGAAGACCTAACAGAAGTGTCTACCAGAGAAAACATCAACAGAGGATTTCTCCTTACAGTACCCCATGAGGAAGCAGAAGATGCGACCTCAGTGGTGGACAAAGATCCTTTTTCTGTTGAAACACCAAAGGAAGAATGGCAGACTCTTGGAAAGACTTCCATTATATGTCATAAAAAACAAGCAAACACACTTGAAATTGAACATATTCCAGGTGAAACTGGAAGGCCTCTCATAAAACCCCAAAGCAAAAAGTCACAATTTGAAGTAAAGAAAACTCTAGATTTAGATTTGGAACTCAAGTCTGAAGATGACATGAATATTCATTCTCTGGACAAAAAGAAAGTCTTAAGTGAAACATTTTTGGGTAAAGATGTCCATAAACAAAGTCCAGAAGAACAAAACATTGTGGGTGGTAGTACGATGATGTTAGAAGAGACAGATGAGGTGGATCATGGTAGTGAAACTTCCTTGTCATGCAGTCAGTCTTCAGACTTGCTTGAAGAAGCTACCTTAAATATATTATCTGCACAATTACTAGATGGTGGTATCTTTCATGAGCAAACAGGTCAACAGCTCTTACTGAATGAAGCAATAGCCCGAGGCATTGTGCCCAGTCACACTGCTGTGAAACTTATGGGAAAACTGAACATGTTTCGGGGTTTCTTTGACTCTCAGACTTGTGAATCTTTGACAACTGAAGAAGTCATCAATGAAGGTCTGATGGATGAGAAATTATTACATAATGTCCTCATGGCAGACAAAGCTATTAGTGGTGTATTAGACCCCCGTACCCACACACTCTGCTCTGTGAAGGAAGCAGTTGCACTTGGACTTCTTGACACACAGACAGCCACCAGAATTTTAGAGGGGCAGGTGGTGACTGGTGGAATCATTGACCTGAAACGAGGCAAAAAGGTTTCAGTGACTTTGGCCTTAAATCTTGGCTTGGTGGACAGTGCTGACCAGACAGAGCTTATAAATCTGGAGAAAGCTTCCAAAGGCAGAGATGCTGAAAAAGCAGTTAGGGAGAGATTAATTAGCTTACAAATGGAAACAACTGGAATTATGGACCCTGATAGCAAGGCCCCTCTAACAGTTATGCAGTCCATCGACAGAGGACTTTTAGAGAGAGAGGAGGCCATTCAGTTGTTGACTAGGCAGGTGATAGATGGAGGTATCATTCACCATATATCTGGGATGAGACTTTCTGTTGATAATGCCTTTAAAAATGGCATCATTGATGAAGACTTAGCCAAACAACTCAAAAAAGTTGAGAACTTAAGCCTCCATCAGTTTTTTCACCCTGAAACCGAAGAAACTATTTCCCTCTCTGAAGCTATAAAATTAGATCTCGTTACCCCAGACTTGAAAAAAGAAATTCAAGAAATTCAGGCCTTGACTGGAAACTTTGTGGATCTCATTTCTGGCCAGAGATTGACCTTAGCAGAAGCTAAAAAAGAAGGGCTATTAATTAATAAAGCTATGTTTTCTTCAGGAATGATGCATGGGATCGTAGATCCTGAGAATTACAGAGTTGTTCCCTATTCAGAATTAATAAAGAAATGTAAGATTGATATTGAATCTGGACAGAGATATCTAGAAGTAATTCCCTTCTCAGACATTAAAGACGGAGTGAGTGACAAAGTACTTACATTGTCTCAAGCAACCCAGTTGGGAAAAGTAGACTTTGCATCTACACTGAAAGTTCTGGAAGCTCAGGCAAATACTGGGGGAATCATAGATACTGCCACAGGACAAAGACTGACATTAGCATCAGCTTTGGAACAGAAATTGGTAGATGAAAACATGGTCAGAATTATTGCATCTCATCAGGTACTAAGTGGAGGAATCGTTGATATATTTAATGATCAAAGAGTGACTTTAAAGGAAGCTATTGAGAAAAGATTTATCAGCCCTGAACTGGCAACTTTGATAGAAATAGATGCTTTAGAGTCCAGTGCTCATAGGGCTCAGATTGAAAAGCCAGATGGAATTGAAGTATGTGAATTAAAGAAGGAATTTCTAAGAAAGGAGATGTTAATTACTTCTAATCAGACTGCTGAAATGAGTTGTGGTAATGAAGAAAGTGAGAAATTATTTCAAATTGGAACTCAGTCTGCACAAGAAAAGGTTAAAAGAGTTTCTGATGGGGAGCAGGCGAAAAAGAGCAGGGGAATTTCATTAAAAGAGTTGGAGTGGAAGGGTCAAGATAAGAGGAGAGCTTCTCTAGATGCTAATGAGTCTGTCAGTATCTTAATTCCTAGCAAATGTAAAGGCAAATCATTGGACCAAGGTTCAGTGACACACCCCCACTCAGAAGTTCGTGATTTTAAACTCAAAGAGGTGGCTAGGAACAACATGGAAAAAAATATGAACGAAGAGCAGGAAAAAGTGTCACAAATAGGAATTATTTCTCAAATGAAACGGTCTGTGTTGGGGTTAGATCATGAAGAAATAAGGGAAAACCAAAGAGAAATTATTTCAGAAGCACAAGAATCAAATTGTGAAACTTCAGGCAAATTGCTGAGTGAGCAGATTATGCAGAAACCAATTAATACCAGGGAAAAAAGGAAGAGAGAGGAGAAGGAGATAATTATAGAAGATAGTGTCAAAACATGCAAATCAACAGTTCTTTCAGAAGAAAATTTGAACCAAGAAACTGCCACTAGATCTGACCATGACTCCAGTATAAAGAGTCAATCAGTGGAAATTACCATAAATGAAAAAGGGAAAACAGGTGATAGAGAACTGGAATCTTCTATTCTATGTAAAGCTGAAGACTCTTCTTCCCCAACAGTACCCAAAGGAATTTCTATAAGAAATCAAGATGCTTTAACATTTTTCAACTCTAACCAGGTCAATGAAGAAGTCAAAAATCTAAGCGTCTGCTTGACTTTAAAACCAGAAGAAAATTTATTTCAAGAAATTACAAGTAGGGCCCAGAGTGAACCATTCTCTTCTATGACCCCAAGACCTAAAGGATTGCACTACCAAGAATCAGTTGGAAAATCCCAAGTTGCAGACACATCCCGAATTTCCAAAACAGACCAGTCTTTCCAAGGAATTACCAGACAGGAGACCAACTATTATAAAGATTCCTGTGCTACTTCTAAGACTAAGGAAACCAAAGATTTGATTTGCTCATCTAATGAATATAAAGAAAAATTGTACCAAGAAGTACCTTTTGACTCAATAAAAGCTCTTAAATTTGAAGAAATTATAGTTTCTAGAGTAGACCCAAAAGAAGTCAGAAGGGACCTTCATCATCAGGACGGCAGAAGTGATAGTGAACTTTGTGGAATTCTTGAATCTGAAATTGTAATGACTCAGAAGGTAACTGGACAGAAATTTCTAGAAATGTCAAATCCTATAGTTACAGGTGCAGATGCAGGGTCCTTTGAAGGTGAAGTGACTCAGAGAGTTCCCAGTGTCTTAATGCCCCTTCTTCCAGAGAAATTGTTTAAAGATGTTTCTCAGAAAGACAGTACAGGGCAGCAGGGTGACACCATAAGTCCCACTATTCCAGACACAAGTGGGGAAAAGACAGTGCCCCTCATAAGTCCTGCAATGAAGATGGACGAGAAGACACTAGAAGAAAAGCTCAGAGAAAGCCCTGGCAGTGAACAGACTCCCTTCCTAACTACACCCAAGGGAGAGGAAAATGAGGCTGTAAATACGGAGCCCTCCAGAGCCACTAAAGTAAGTTACCCAGTGGTGTGTTATGTTTGTATATTTTTTTTAAGATATAACTGGTTTAATGCTAACTCTTCACTGGATACTGAGTTTACATATATATGTAATTATATACCTACATACATTTAAGGGTATGGCTAAACTTAGTTTACCATTATCTGTTTTTAATACAGTTGTTGGAAAATTGGGCAAAGACTCTGACCCTCTTTCTGAAATTTGAAAAGATTTTAATATAAAAACTAATAATGGAGCTAATTTGAGATACTGTGGTGGTGCTAGGTTTGGGAAATTTTGCTAAAAGGGTGCTGACAGATTGATAATTATGAGTCTCTTCCCTCAGGAAGTTAATAAAATCACTTTTTGTCTATGGATTTGAGAGGACATAAGTAAAATAACGTGTGTTATTTCATCCCACCCTAAGTGTAGTAAAAATTTCAATTTATCAGTAAGCTACAGCCTGTTTTAAAAAACAGACTTAAAGGAGTATGTTAGGTCTGAGTGAATTGTCTTTTTGGCTCCACAGAATATATTTAACCGACGACTCTGTCTAGAGCATGATGAGAAGCTGGTATCCTATCTGTCTCTCTTACGAGACATTGAAATGAGGACCAAACAGATTCAACCTGTGGAGTGTAACCTGAAAGAGCTACAGGATCTACTATGTCAGGCCAAGGTGGGTTTCCAGAGTCTTCCTTCCTCCAGGCCCTCCAGCTTGGAGGAAATAGAGACTAGAATGGAAGAAAAACATGTCCAAAACACCACCATATAAAACACCACCATAGAAAGAACAAAAAATAGATTGGAAAGACATAGCTGGAGATCTCTGAAGAACACCACGAAATACTGGTCTCACAAAAACCACAGCAGAACAGGCTCAAGGAAGGAGTAGTCTGCAGTGTTAATTATAATGGGGAGACCGAGTACAATGAGGACTAAAAGGAGGGCTAGCACTTGAAAGTCACTAGTGACTTTGATAAAAACATTTTCAGTGTAATGGTTTGGTGGACTAGGTTGCCATGAGAATAAACGGGAGGTTAGGAGGTGGGGACAGTTAATGTAGATCATTCTTTCTAGAAGCTTGGTAGCGCAGGCAAGGAAGGAGGTAGGGCAGTAGTTAAAGGGGGTGGACTGAAAGAGAATCAATGTATTGAGTAGATTTGGGGTCTGAGGAGAAAAGAAGAGGTAGAAAAGGAGAACTTGAAGTTAGAGGAGACGTAGAATTAGACACCCTTGAGAGGGAGGAAGAGGAGCTTTCACTGAAACCTGAGGTTAAGAGTGATCACAAGATTGGAGTCACAGTAAGGGCAGGGATTGCAGAGGTTTACCAGTTCTCTCATATCCAGAGTGTGACCTTGGGTAGGGTGGCTGAAGGAAAAGTAAGGTTGATGCTCAGAAGAACTACCTAGCTCTCCGTGGCTTATTTCTGGCTTCTCTATTGAAGATCAGAATATTGTAGACTAGTTGAGTGGGAAGCCTGGCTTGGGATATTTTTATGTTCTTTGGTTCTGACTCCATGGAATTTGGAGTGGGAGTTGTCCTTTTGATTGACTTACTTTGCATAATGACATTCTTAGGCAGTAAATTGTAGTGGAAGGAACACTGCTGAGAGTCAGAAAACCTGAATCCAGGTCCCGGTTTGTTGCTTACTGTCTGGGTAACCTCAGACCAAAACATTTTACATTTAAGTGCTGAGGCATCTTTTCTATAAATCCAGAATTATAATATCTACTCAGCCTACCTCAAGAATTAGTGATTGTGAGAATCAAATAAACTAATGAATATATATAAAAACATTTCAGAAACCCTGAAACTTGTATAGGCATGAGGTGAGAGAAAAATGTGTTCACAGCAGATTCTTGTATAACAAGATTTCTAGTGACTTGATTTTGGAAGTAACTCTACTTTATCCTCTCAGGTATTAGACAAGGAGCTAAAGGATCTGTCCACCTTGGTGAGCCAGGAATTGGAGTGTGTGCATCAGATTATCATCAGCCAGCCTCAAGAAGTCCCTGCTCAGCTGTTGAAGGCTCTAGAGAAAGATGCCAAGAACCTTCAAAAGTCCCTCAACTCCGTGAGGGACACCTGGAGTTCCAGACTGCTCCACCTCCAGGATACCGTGGAAGTGAAAAAGGTAATTTCCTGTTTTTATTCACAAGGCTTGCAAACTCTGGGTTGGCTTGGTGATTTTTTAATATAATTTGCCATTTATTATTTTTTTTAGACTAGAGTGTTAGATCAACATGAACAGCTAGAAAGCAAACTTCAAGATCTGAGAGCCTGGGTTGACAATACCAATCTTACTCTGAATAGCAAGGAATACAACAGTGAAACGGATGCCAACAGCCTGAGTCGGTGTCTACAACAGTATGAGGTAAACTCTTCACTCCTTCTCAAGCATGTTTCATTTGTTTTTTGAGTTGTATCAAGTTTATTTTCCTGCTACAGAAACCGGTATCTGTACTCATCTTTCCTAGAAAGTCTGATTTTCCATTTCAGAGGTAATAAAGTCTGCTATGTTTAGTTTTTTAGGTTATCAGACCTCTGGAGCTTTACAGATTATGATTATTTTTCCTTTCAGCTATTCTTGAGAGAGTCTACAGAATGGCCTATTGTTATTATCAAATGGCCTCTTTATTACTGAGTGTCTAATACCTGTGCCTTTCTATTTTGCTCAATATCTAATCCTGTGTACACATATCAATTTCAGGAGAATTTTTGGACTGTGGTCTAGATCATGGCTTGGAAAACTTTTGCTGTAAAGGACCAGATAGTAAATATTTTAGGTCTTATAGGTCATATACAAATGGCCCATTTCTGTGGCAGCCACTCAGCTCTGCTTTTGAAACATGAAAGCAGCCATTAGGTGGTATATAAATGATTTGGATATGTTACAATAAAACTTGATTTACAAAATGTGACAGGCAGATTTTGCCAGGGACTGTAGATTATCAACCTCTGATCTAGAGAGATGCTTTTCTTCTTGTTAGCCCCAAGTTAATTGATACTTCTTAAATCAGTGAGAGAAAAATACAGACTCTGAGATACGTATGAGCCAGAGGGTTCCCCCCAACATTGTCCCTTTTGGGGGTGTTATACTTAAGATACTATTAGGTATTACACAGGTTTGTATGCTGTGTGCTATAGATACCCCTCTCCTTAAACTCTTTAAAAAAGCGCAGAACCAAAGATTTCTTCTCCTTTTGTTCCATCCTCTCCCTTTTCCCTAGTCTTAAGCAGACACAAAGGTCTGTCCATGGTCAGGCTCCTTGTATACAACTTCATTCCTCTTTATCTTGCAAGAATTGACCTGCCTTCTTCTTTCATACCCTTTCATCCAAGATATGACTGGGGGAATGAGTAGCAGAATGTTCACTGACAGGGTATGATAAAGAAGCAAGGGTGAACAAATTGGTTGTTACCAAATAGTTATGGGAATGTGAAGTACGGCATAGGAAACATAGTCAGTAATATTCTAAGAACTATGTGTGGTGTCAGATGGCTACTGGATTTATCAATATGATCACTTAGTAAATTATATAATGTCTCAGCACTGGGGTGTATGATTGAAATTAATATATTATTGTATGTCAACTATAATTGAAAAATTTAAAAATGATTTAAATATGGAACGGGGGAGGGGGAGTGAGAAAAATCCCTGTGATATAGTATGAGATATAAAAACACATAACATTTCCTGCATTGGTTTCTCCCCTGTTATAAGTTATATGAATTATTTTATGGGAAGAGAGCCACAATCAAAGCCTTGTTTCCTAGTGATAGTTTCCCAGATTGCTGTGTTCACAGTTGAAGGAAGCATGATCTAATGATAAATCCCCACAACCCCCGCCCCCCAGCCTGCTTTGTGGCGTTACTGACTGCTCTCAATTTCATAATAATAAAGATGTAGATTTATTAATTGTTTTTACAGCTCCAGTATTACAGCTGATGGTCACTAAATTTTTGTGGAAAAATTACATGCTTTTAATTATCTGAAAATAGATCATTGTAGTGTTCAGGCACTTTTTACTGGTTTATGGGAGCAATGTAACTATATATAAGAAAGTCTGGCTGTAATCCTTTACAGTTATAAAATGTATAAGCAACACTGTTTACTGTAAAAATCAAATTTAAATTGAATAAACAAATGAATTGAATATTTTCCCACCTCTCACCTATTACTAACTCACTGTTGGACAAACACAAATACATTTTAACCTAAGAAAATACAATTAGGCAGATATATCTCAGACCAGAAATTCATGTTATATACTTTCCAAACCTTAAAAAATTGTTTTTATAGATATCTAACATTAGCTCTAGTATAGTCCTGTTAACATAAATAAATAAAAGCTTGCTGCATTTGGAAATCAATATACAGTAAAGGAAACCTAATTATAATTTATGAGTGTGGAGAGACCAGACGTGAGAGAGACTTCTAGTGGTGATTTGACTCTAGAAATTATCAGTGTCAATTGTAAAAATATAGGAAATTAACCTCTCAATAATTATGTTGATTAAAACCAACAGCCTCTGCTTCAATAGAGAATTAAAAGTTTCATTTCTTTCTTTTTCTCTCTCTTTTTTTCTTTTCCCTACTTTAATTTAGGATTTGCAACAGCGCACGGCTGAAAGGAAATCTCAGCTGGATGCTCTTGCTTTTGATACTCAGTTCTTTGTCTCCGAGCACGCTCAGGACTTGTCCCCTCAGCAGAACCGACAGATGCTGAGGCTTCTCAGTGAACTGCAGAGGTCTTTCCAGGACCTTGTGGAACAGACTGCAGCTCAGATGAATGCCTTGCAGGGTCATCTTCAACAAACGGAGCAGGCAGCCCTGGTCAAGGTCAGACTGAACCAGCATCTGGGCTCAATATGTCTTTTGGAATGTCGTGCGTTTGGGTTTTCTGGCTAAGATATATCTACCATGATTCCAGGAACCTGTGTTTACCAATTTTGAAATTTCATTCAAGCCAGCTTGGTTCTGGTCCAGGAGGCAGCTGTTCTGTTTTTCTTGCCATGTTTTTGGTTTTGTGTGTGTGTGTGTGTGTGTGTGAGAGAGAGAATATATGTTGTTTACATGTGTATACATGTACAGATATTTTCTTTTAAATAAGACTCTCCCTTCACTGTGTCTCATTGTCTCTGCCTTTCAAATGAAAGTCATATTCACAGCCCTTTTTTGTCCCTTAGCATTCTTCTTAAGGCTCTTAAGAATATTTAGATACTCTGATCTCTTGAGAAGAATTGTTTTGAAATCAGTTTTATTCTGGGGCTTTTCAGATGACTAATACTGAAATTCCTTGACAACTTTCCAACAGCTGACAAGGAAATTTTTATCAGAATCATATTGATTTTTAGCACCTCTTAAATCACTATTATTATCTAGCACCTTTCTTTACACTGTAGTGCCCACTGCATATGCAATCAGGGAAAACCATGTGTTGAAACAGGAATAATACATTTTGGGGGGAAAAGTACTAACCATCCTACTACCTTCCGTTGCAGCCCTCTTCTTGCAAAACTCAACATAATTGCATTAATGGTAACATAACCTTAGAATACCAAGAATGATGCTTGGGCCATTTCTGCTCTTTTAATAATAAATGGGAATTCAATAAGAAGATATTAGAAGTGTCATTATCACCAGCAACTTCATCTCAGGGTCTGCTTCATTAAATATTGTGCAAAGTAGAATTGAGCTTTTGAGTCAGGTTTTAAGGAAATTAGGTTAGTCAGTTCCATATGTCTTTTATTACTGCTTAGTTGTTTCAGCTCCATTGAAAATGAAATAAAATACTAGTGGAATACTTTAAGTTACTTTCCAAATCTGAAAATTTGCAATGTCCTCACTTAGGAATTTATATAGCATGGTGTAGCTGTGGCCTATGGACAGTTAATGAAATAGCATTGGTCTGTGCCACCTTAAGACACAGCCCAGATCCAGGGTAGGCCCCTGAACTGCAGCAGGTGATACAACTGCATGTGAACATTCTCTCTGAGCACATAATTAATTTCACAATGTTTATTAACATTGTTATTGTCAAAAATGTTCTGCTTCTCTATATATTTTCCCTGAATGCATGTATATGTCTGTGTGTTAACTTGTTTGCTTTGCTTTTTTCAGATTCAGTCTGCACCCATCCTAACCCATGAAGATCCCGTTTTACAGCTGAAGAACTCTTAGGAGTTCTCTTCCAGAGCCCTTCTATTTGTGCTAAAGAGGGGGAGAGAGGGCCAGTTTGGGCACCTGTTTGTAAGTGCAGGTGACTAAAACGCCATCAGAAGGTAGAACCTGATGGAAAATGGTTTTAGAAGGGTGGTCAGGAGAACACATCATGCTCAATTGCTCAATCAGGTGCTTCAGTGTCAGGCAACTGAGATGAGATCTGGAGCAAGGATCAGGCACAGAAACATATTTCCTCCCTCCCCTTGGGCTTGGCTTTTCTCTTTGATATCTATACAGACACCTGAAGATCTGAGCCAGTTGCTAATCTTGGGCAGTTTCCTTCTTAAAATAGACAAGCCTCTCATGCCTGGCAAATACAATCACTCCATTTTAGCAGGTGTCTGCTGCATTTGCAAGACCTTTGATTTACAAAGTCAACTAAATTATATAAGAAGCTCAATTAGTTTATGAATTGTCCAGTTTCTTGACTTTTTCCCTCCTAGTCCAATCCTTCTAATTTTCCGTATTTTGGCTAATCTATTGCACCTCCTCTGGTTCTGGTAGAGGAAATGATCAGAACCAATAATTGGTTATCATCACCATTATCATCTATGGATTTCAAGCATCTGGCTCTCTGTTCCCCATTTCTAAGGATGATAACAGCAGTCTGGTAAAAGAGCTCCCAAACCAAAACCTGGGAGCATTCTCATTTGAAATTAACCCTGTTTGTAATCCAGACCATACACCCAGATCGACAGATTGTCCAGATAAGGGGAGCCTTCTAAATATGATTTCTGTGCTTTTTCCTGTTCTAGTCTCCCACCAACTTTTCCATCCTTGAGTTATAACCTTGTTTTATATTTTAGGGAGTTATCTTTTCTTGGTAAAATGAGAATTATTAATAGTCTTTTGGCCCTTTTACATTTTAATTAGACCCTGCAGAAACAGCAACATACTTGTCACCAGAAACTGGAGGATCTTTGCAGCTGGGTAGGTCAGGCGGAAAGAGCATTGGTGAGCCACCAAAGTAGAGCCACCCAGCAGGATCTTTCTGCTTTGCAGAAGTGCCAAAATGACTTGAAGGTCAGTATGAGTTCATTTATTTTTTTTGCATTCCTTCAACGAATATTTATAAAGGCTTGCTTGTGCCAGGTGCAGCAACCTAATGGTAAATATCCCTGCTCACATGATGCTTACAGTCTAGTGAAAGAGAATATTATAATCACAAAAATATACAAATAATTATTAACTATTATATCTATAAAGGATAAATGAGAACATACAACAGAGAGACCCAACCTGGTCTAGGATGTCAGAAAAGATTACTTTGAGGAAGTGTCACTTAAACTGAGAAATGAAAGATGTATAGTGGTTAAAGCATGAAGGGGCAAAAGTAGGAAGAGAATATGCAGGCAGAGGCCTATGTATCTGTCTTAAGGTGGGAATGGGATCCAGCTCCACATATTCTGGAATTGAAAGAAAGCTGGTTCAGCTGGACTGAACAGAACAAAAAAGGAAGATTAGTGTTGATGAGGCTGGACACTAGGCAGTACCATATCATGCTGGCTCTTAATAGCCTACAGTAAGGATAAGGAGAGTAGAAAGGCCTTGACTCAGCTAGAATCCTGTTGTCAACTCTTTTTTATAGAAGAATGATCTCTTTGAGGATAACTCATTACAAAATAAAAATCTCTGCTATTCACCATGTTTATGGGGCCTCCTTTTTTTTTGTCTTCACTAAGTATTTGCTCAGAAACTTCAATTTAAATTTTGCTTAGAAAATTAAATATTAGACAATTTCTTAATTAAAAATATTTTTAAATATATTATGTGCATTGGTTTAGATCTAAACCTTAAGCAAATTATAGTCAGGGACATACATCTGTTGCAGGTATGTCATACCAGCCATTCTACCTTCATACTATTGGAGGTCTTAGGCATGCTGAAGTTAAAGGCTCTGCCATCCCTGTTTTCATGTGTTAAGGATTTACAGGACGACATTCAGAATCATGCCACCTCATTTGCCAGTGTTGTCAAAGATGTTGAAGGGTTCCTAGAAGAGAACCAAACAAAGCTGAGCACCGATGAGTTGGCAGCTCTTCGGGAAAAACTTCATCAGGCTAAGGAGCAATATGAGGCTCTCCAGGAACGGACACGGGTGGCCCAGAAGGAGCTGGAGGAAGTAGTGACCTCAGCCTTACAGCAGGAGACTGAAAAGGTAACCAGACTGCTATGGTACTTGGTGTTTCTCAAAAAAGGAAATTTTGGTACCTACACAAATGAAAGGTCATGAGGTAAAACTGCCTTACACAAAGCATAGAATCCTGAAAAGGGGCTGCTATTTCAGGAGCGGGTTGGTGAGCCAGTGTTTTCTTTTTACAAGAAACATCCTTCAGAACTTTAAGTCAGGAACAGTTAGTAGGGAGTTCATATTGCAAAAAAAAATCCGGCTGTCTGTGTACTCAGTATTCTGACTAACTGAAAATGTCCAAAAGAATTTAGTGAGGAAGGGTTGTACCCTGGGGAGGAAAATGCAAATGGCATATTTCTTACATGAATCTAGACTGGTAATCCAAGAGGGCTGGGGGAAATAACCATCCCCAAGCTGTCACTGTAGTTTCAGCGGGAATCGTGACACACTGGGACAAGCCTATGAGAATGTCTTCTGCACCCCACTCTGCACTGGCAGATTGAATCAGAATACTTTGTCTGGCTGTGGACTCTAATGCTAACAGGGAGATAGAGAAAAGAGAAATAAGTTACCTGAAGATGAATTCTGAACTACATGTATGTGTCACTCGGCATAACCTTTTTAGTTAATTAAAATTCTTGACGAGTCAGAAAATAGTTTCAGAACTCAATGCTCTGTTTGACAGGGAAAGGGATAGGAGAAATCTGTATTTCCCTTAGGAGGAGCAGCCAGGTAATTGCGTGTGACTGTGTTACTGTGTTATCTCTTACCCTAGCAAGCAGTGTGTCACTTTTGCATACCTAGAAACAATGCCATGGGACTATGGCATCTGGCTCTTAATAAAATAAAGCCCTTTAAATCCTAGGATTTGCTCCCTCTCCCCACTTTAAAGCAGTAAGATGTAGACAAAATGTAGAGATTATTTTAAATAATTATTTTTTCTACATATTTAGATGCTCATTTTGTGTGTGTGTGTTCAAACACTGATTATACCCAGTCTTAGAGCTTTTCTTTTTCTTTAGCATGAAAATTTCCTTCTTGATTTAACCTGTAACTGCTGATCATCTAAGACCTTCTCACTGAATGTCTCCTGGCTTTCAGAGTAAAGCAGCAAAGGAACTGGCAGAGAACAGGAATAAGATCGATGCTCTCTTGGACTGGGTGGCTTCAGTGGGATCACCTCGTGGACAGATGGAGCAGCTGTCAGGAGCTAGCCTGGAGGAAGGAGCTTTGGATACCCCTGATGGTCACATGGGAGTGAACCAAGCCTCAGAGAAACTGGACAAGCAATGTGAGAAGATGAAGGTGAGGATGTTAGCTTGTCCTCACCATGCTGTGGACTCTCTTCTGCCCTGGGCAAGTCACCATAACCTCCTTGCTCCTAAATCCAGTGAGCACTTCTCAGTTCCTCCTCTTTGATGTCTCAGCAGCTTTGACAGTGTTTCACACTCCCCTTGAAATACTCCCTCCCTCACTTTACATAGCACTGCTCTGCCCATGATAATCTGTATTCTGTTCCCCAAGACACCTTTTCAAATACTGGTCTGCTTTTAGGTGGTATCCTAGGCCTCCTCTCTCATCTTTCAGAATATACTTTTCTTGGGTAGTCTCATCCACTCATAACACTTTAGTTATCATTTGTACCAAACAATTATATACATATTATGTATATATATTTGTCTCCGGCCCAAATATCTACCCTGAGCTTCAAGCCATTATATAAATCTATCTTTCTTTTGGCAACTTGGAATCAAGCACCTCAAACTGCAAAATACAATCCCTGTTTACTGTAATACCCTTCCCCTAATTAAACATGTTCTCTTTCCTATGTTCCCGCTTAATTGTCTGAATTAGACGTCATCCTAGATTCCTTTCCCTGCCTCATTTTTTGATATAGAATCAGTCATCAAATCCCATTCACAGTCGGCCAGTCACTTCTTCATCTCTACTGAGATGTTATTGCAGTTCAGACGACTATCAGGCTTTACTTGTATTATTATAGTAGCTTCTACTGGTCTCCTTGCCATTTGGCTTTTATCCTCTCATCCACCCCAACACTAAGTGATCTTTCTAAAATGCTATATCCTTTTAATGGTTCCCTCTTGCACTCATAAAACCATTTCTTAACTATTTATCTCTACTCATTTTATTCATTCATTTAGCAAATATTGAGCACCTGCTATATGATAGGCATTGAAGATAAACCAGTGAACCATCCAAATAAACTGTCCCCTGGGACATTAACTGGCATGGTCAGGCACATTATATTGCATGTTTAGATGATTATATATTCAGGGCACTTAAAAAATATAAGGATCATATATTTTAGTAGTGATACCTTTCTAGCAAAGAAAATTTGGTTTAGCTGGAGTGCTTCTGTTGAACAGCTTGTGTGAGTCATTGCCTTATTGTGTATTAACAGGGTTTCTGCCTCTGGCATGCCCATTATGCGCTTGGAAGATTCACTGTAGTGTGTCCCCCAGAGCCCTGGCACTCTTGTAACAGCACAGAGCAGAGATGGTACTGCTGTCACAGGAACCTTCCTGACACCTCTTCCTGGCAACAGTCAACCTGAAGGAAACTGCCTAGGAAGGAAACTTATGGGTGGGTGGGTTGGAGGATGAGAAGGGAACATCCGAGTGGTATACAGACAGGCTGTGGTACCAGATGCTCCCTGCTATCTATTTGAGCAGTATGTATTTGTGACTCCAGCTTCGCCGAGAGAACATTGGAATCTGAGGCTATTAGATTACTATTGATACAGGTTGAAACTGGATGATATTCTGAAGAAAAGCAGGCTATAGTCCTTCTCTGCATTGTTGCATAAAAATATAGATAGTTGGGAATACTGACGAAAACCCTACTTGCTTTTGTTAGAGTAAGGAAGAACATCATTAAAACAACCACTACTACCCTTCCTTCTTTCACTTATATTCCATCACAGTAGAAAAACGGTCCACATAGAGACAGCACATACAAATTACCTATATTGTCCAGAAACACAGTTTACTCTTGCTAATATATAAATTGTTTACTTAATGAATTAATTTCTTAGTTCTTTTCTGTTAGGGACAGTGTTCATAGATAATCGACTGACATATCTAACAGCTAAGAATTTGTAGTTTTTATATTGTCCCATGTATGGTTCATGCAGATTATTCTTTCCTTGCATTAATGTGGGTAATTATTAGTTGGCTATGTGTACCTTCTCTTAGACTTAGGGTGGTTTATTGAAGAGAGTCATGTCAACAGTTTATCCCTTAACTGTCTGCATGACCTTAGTCTTTTTGGTAATATGTCTTTTTGGTAATCACTTAACCACATCTTTAATATGGATATCATATTGTCTTCCTATGTTACAGATTGTGCCACAAATCAGACAAGCTAATACATGTAAAATATCTTTGAAAACTATAAGATTCTATATGTGTCAGTTCAGCTGGAATTAGCATGTGGCATAATTCTTAAGAGAGAGAGATTGATGATTCCTGAGCAGTTGTAAATAGCCTACAGAGGTATCTCTCTACCTCTAGCTGTAGACATAAGCAAAACATTGTAGTGTCCCTACTGATTTGTGTGTTTGTTTGTTTGTTTGTTTTTGCCAGGCTCGTCACCAAGAATTGCTATCTCAGCAACAAAATTTCATCCTGGCCACCCAGTCAGCTCAGGCCTTCCTGGACCAGCATGGCCACAATCTCACACCTGAGGAGCAACAGATGCTGCAGGAGAAGCTAGGAGAGCTAAAGGAACAGTATGCTTCTTCTCTGGCCGAGTCAGAGGCAGAGCTGAAGCAGGTGCAGACACTACGGGATGAGCTGCAGAAGTTTCTGCAGGATCATAGAGAGTTTGAAAACTGGCTGGAACGGTCTGAGAGAGAGCTGGAGCACATGCATAAGGGAGGCAGCAGCCCCGAAGCCCTTCCGTCCCTTCTTAAGCGGCAGGGGAGCTTCTCGGAGGATGTAATTTCCCACAAAGGAGACTTGAGATTTGTGACTATCTCAGGACAGAAAGTGTTGGACACTGAAAACAGCTTTGAGGAAGGCAGAGAACCATCAGCAACTGGAACTTTAGTGAAGGACAAGCTAAAGGATGCAACAGAGAGATACACTGCTCTCCATTCAAAGGTACGTATGGAAGAGGCTCCTGGCAGCCCTCTTACAACTATAGTTGGTTTCTGAGGCTTAGAAACCTCAGGACACAATGAGTGAGCTAATTTGTATATGTATCGACCATAGACAGTATGTCTCTGTGACCTATGCAAAACTGTAAAAGGTGGAGGCCCACGGCTAATGCCTGACCCTTGCAATATCAGGGGCATATCTCACTCCAGAGGTGAAGGTGGAGGAACTTGCCTTTTGTATCCTGACCAGGCTCATGAGAGACATAGCACAGGGGAAACTTAAACCAAGTACACAGTCTATATTCCTGGACAGAACATCCAGGGTAAATACTCACCTTTCTTCCTGTCAAAGAACTCCATTTAGCTCCTAAGGTATAGAATCTAGTCAGTTCTTCTCAACTGTCTTTTGGTTTGTGACAGTACCTCTAACCCCCAAAGAGGAACACCCTTGTACCGCTCAATCCCATTTCTGCCTGCAACCTATTGTATATTTCTGTGGTGGCTTGTCATACAACTCACAAAATCTTTCCTAGTATGTAATAAAGTTAAGGTGAATAGTATGGGTCAAACAATGAGGAACCCACTCATAAAATGTAGTCGCTACCCATCCTTCAGTGGAGGTCCCGGCACTACCCCTAACTGTAGTTATAGTGAGTTCCCTAACAAAGCTGGGTGTCTCTTTGCACTATGCCTAGGAAGCTGCTGCCTTTGACCTGGCCTTGCTTAAGCTTGCTTTCTGTCCTTTCTTTGGCACAGTGTACACGATTGGGCTCTCACCTGAACATGCTACTAGGCCATTATCAACAGTTCCAGAGCGGCGCTGACAGCCTACAGGCCTGGATGAAGGCCTGCAAGACCAATGTGGAGAAGCTCCTCTCAGATACTGTTGCCTCTGACCCTGGGGTCCTGCAACAGCAGCTTGCAAGAACAAAGGTAAGCCAGGACCCAGGCTGTTGTACCGCATGGCTCCAGCGCCCAAACTAAAGCAAATATTGGCATTTAGGTTAAAGGTAGTGTTTGGGATGCCTTGGACAAGATCTAATTCCTAACAATTTATTCTCATATCTGTGGCTATAGATAAGCTGAGAATTATTCTATAAAACAGCATAGTAGTTCCAGATTCCCAGAACCAGCTTTGAGCACTCATTCGAATGTTTTTCTTTTTGTCCTTTTTCATGGACAAGCAGCAGTTGCAGGAGGAACTGGCTGAGCACCAAGTACCTGTAGAAAAGCTCCAAAAAGTAGCTTGTGAACTCATGGAAATTGAAGGGGAGCCAGCCCCAGACCACAAGCAAATTCAAGAAACTACAGGTATGAAGCAGCTCTAGGAATAGTGCTGTCTTAATTCCTAGTATGTACCTCTGTTCTGTAATAGATCCCATTGTGTTGTATGAGCATCTGGTGCCAGCTGAGATAGAAACATGACTAGCTTATCCTCTCGTGAACTTTATTCTTGTATCATTGAAGGACCTTTGCAGTCTGGCTCCAACCCCTTTTCCCCTGGCATTCTGCCTTCTAGCCACACCCTACTTCTTTCCTTTCCCAAGTAAACGAGTCATTTCTTCATTGCTTTACCACTAAAGTTTTTCCTGTTGCTTAGACAATAACATTAATTGAGTGCTTACCATGCATGGTGAAATTTTGTTCCTGCTTCATGATGTAGCCAAGAGGTTACTTCCTTTATAAAGTCCTGACCACCACCACCACCACCCCCCAAAAGAAATGAAAGATAAAAAATAATCCTTCTTTCAGGCTCCTCTAGGACTCTATACCAATATAGCAATTAGGATTTTATTTTCTGGTTAGATGTCATGTGCCTTCCTCTGCCTATGCTCTCTTTTAGAATCTTTGGTTTGTAGAAGACAGGGACTTTATCGTGATTATCTTTAGTCCTCAGTATCTAGCGTAATTTCTGGCACTTAGCAGGTGCTAAATAAATAATGCTTATGGAATTTGGCTCAAATACTAATGCCCTTTAAGGTTATTCCTTCTTTTGTCTTAATGTCTGTTGTTGTTATTATAATAAACATGCAATTTAAATATATATTTTTTTTTTTAAAGAACACACAAAAATAGTCTCTACTTTCTCTTTTTATGGCCTTGATTTTCCAGATTCCATACTTAGCCATTTCCAAAGCCTCTCCTGTAGCCTGGCTGAGCGCTCTGCTCTGCTGCAGAAGGCAATTGCCCAGTCTCAGAGTGTGCAGGAAAGCCTGGACAGCTTGTTGCAGTCCATCAGGGAAGTTGAAAAAAACCTGGAAGAGGAGCAAGTGGCATCCCTATCATCAGAAGTTATCCAAGAAGCCCTGGCCACTAACATGGTGAGACCTCTACCCCAAGAGTTTGCAGAGAGGGTGTATTTGCCATCTTTCAGAATAATATCCCTTTGAAAAAGTATCAGGAGAAGAATTCATTTTCATGACTCTTCTGATGATGAGTCTTAGACATGGTGACCAATCCACGTGAAGATACTGCTACTCAATTTCTAAATGATAAACTTGAAAAACAGTGGCAATAGCAAAGTCATTTGGTGGAATGGCTTAGAGAACTAGGGGGATGAGACATAGGGGATTCTGAAGGCTCAGTTACAACCCTCCACTCCTCTTTGAGGAGGTGAACATGTAGTTATTAGGAGTTTATTAGTTTGTGGCTCAGGTATCTTAGAATAAGTGAGCCTGGAGCTAACAGACATGCTCTTGATGACAGAAATTGAAGCAGGACATTGCTCGGCAAAAGAGCAGCTTGGAGGCCACCCGTGAAATGGTGACGCGATTCATGGAGACAGCAGACAGCACCACAGCAGCAGTGCTGCAGGGCAAACTGGCAGAGGTGAGCCAGCGCTTCCAAAAGCTCTGTCTACAGCAACAAGAGAAGGAGAGCTCCTTGAAAAAACTCCTACCCCAGACAGAGATGTTTGAACATCTTTCTGATAAGCTGCAGCAGTTCATGGAAAACAAAAATCGGATGCTGGCCTCTGGAAACCAGCCAGATCAAGATATTGCACATTTCTTCCAGCAGATCCAGGTGAGGATATACCTCCAGATTGACAGAATAAAGGTAAAAGAAGGGCAAGGAGGGGACCCACATTTACTGAGTACAGAAGGTGCTAGTCAGTGTACTGGAAAGTTTACTGGCATTATTATCACAACTATCCTGCAAGCTAGATATTGTTTGTCCCTTTTTTAAAAACGTAGCCTAGATATATTTTTCACTCATCCTACATGTTCGCCCCAGATCAGCAGGATACTTAGATCATTATGGTAACTCAGGGATTCAAGTTGATGGAAACCTCATCCTGATATAAATCTTCATGATTATTGCTTCAGTGGGAAGAAACAATATCCTATACATTTACCTTTTGTTAGTCAAAGCAAGTTTTACTTGACCACACCTGACTGTGGTGATATATAATTCTACTATGTAACTAGAAAGCAAAGAGCTGGAAATGTTTGGTGAAGAGTATTACCTACCAAGGATATGTGTGTGTGTGTGTGTGTGTGTGTGTCCAGGAGTGGAATTGCTGGGGCATAGAATATGCATATACTTAATTTGACCAAGGAGTAGCAGCACCATTCTATTTCACTGGTCTGTCTATTCATATACCATAGCAGACTGTTATGTTGCTTAGATATCTTTTATCTTTTAGCATGTATTTACTTATAAGGATCAGAGGATTTAATACATTTTCTGTTTGCTTGGCAGGAACTCAGTTTGGAAATGGAAGACCAACAAGAGAACCTTGATACTCTTGAGCATCTGGTCACTGAACTGAGTTCCTGTGGCTTTGCTCTAGACCTGTCTCAGCACCAGGACAGGATACAGAACCTCAAAAAGGACTTCACAGAGCTACAGAAGATAGTTAAGGAAAGGTGAGTTCTTATATGTGTTGATCAGTGTCAGGGAGCTAATTTTTTCAACACATTGAGTGAAATGATTATCTCACCATTCATCACTAGAATCTAAAGGTGGCATCAAGACAACCTGGCAGGTATGGCTCAGTGGATTGAGTGTAGGTCTGTGAACCAAACGGTCAGGGGTTCGATTCCCAGTCTGAGCACATGCCTGGGCTGCAGGCCAGGCCACCAGGAGGGGGCATAGGAGAGGCAACCACTATTGATGTTCTCTTCCTCTCTTCTTCCCTTCCTCTCCCTCTAAAAATAAATAAATAAAAATCTTTAAGAAAATTTTTTTTTTAAAAGAAAGTCTGTGGGTTTGTTCAATCCCTGGTCCAGGCACATGCGATCCATGGTCTGGCCACGTACAGAGGCAACCAGTTGATGCTTCTCTTACATCATATTTCTCTCTCTATCCTTTTCTCCCTCCTTTCCTCTCTCTCTAAAAGCAATGAAAAAAATCTTCTCAGGTGAGGATTTAAAAAATAAATAAATAAAAATAAAGGTGGCATCAAGAATTTTGTCTGCTATGGAGTCACAGGAGATTTGAAAAGTGCCTCTTTCAACCAAAGTACCCAATCAACTTGATGCTTAGTGGTTTTTCTATTTCTAAATAATGGATTTTTTCTCAGTAATGGGGCTCAGTTCTCTCTCTGTACCATCAAAAGCCCAGGTCACCTGGACCAAACAAAACAAATTTGGGTCAGCAAGTAAGGTTGTGACAGGATTTGAAATAAAGAGAAAAATTGAAGTCTTACTAGACATAATTAAGGATTCTATTGGCACTCACCCTGCTTGTTTTGACCACAATTAAGTTGCTGGGGTTGTGTGTTTGTTTAAAGCAAACATGGATTATATGACAAAGGTGGCTGGTTTCAGGTTATCAGCTCACTGTTGAAAAGCCATGATTCCTCCATTAGAAAGCCTCACGTGGATTTAAGAGCTTGTTAAGATTTCTTCTCTTGGGTTAGCCATAAATATAATCTTGATTTAGCAGATGACAGCCTTAATGACTAGAGGAAAGTAGTTGCTCAAACCTGTGCACGTAATTTAGGGGAGGGGAGAAAAGGGAGACAAAGACCAAGAAGGCTTTGTTTGTCTTCTCCTATAATAAGACCTTTTAGCTCAGGCTTGAAGTTGGAATAGATGTGGCTGGCCATTTCTAAAAGTGAACTCCAAATTGATTCCGCCCTTCTTGATTTATTTTATTCGTGAGTGTACTTATCCTAACTCCTAAGAGCCTCTGTTTAGCATCTTACTAAAGAATTAGGCCTTGAAAGAATTAGATACCTGAAAAGTAGCAGAGCTGCACTTAAGATCAAAAGCCTGCATTCTTTCCATTGTATCATAACTACCTAAATAGCAGGCTTCCTTTAGTTTTTCTCACTTTCACTTTAGTTTAGAATAAGATTGAAGACTCTTTCTCAGAAATGTCCAAACAAGGGCAAGGGATTCCTCAGTTTGATGCTCTCCTACATTATATGTGGTTGTTTAGCCAAAGATGTTGTGGAAAAGATGATGCGAAGCAAAGACCCTGTTAGGAAACTGATGTCTGCCTGGAGTCCCAGAATGAATTTAGTTTTAATTCAAGTTGACTTCTTTACACTGCATAGTCTGGCAAGTAACAAAATCTCTTTGCCGACAGAGAGGAAGATGCATCATCTTGCCAGGAACAGTTGGATGAATTCCGGAAGCTGGTTAGGACCTTCCAGAAATGGCTGAAGGAAACTGAAGGGAGTATTCCACCTACAGAGACTTTCATGAGTACTAAAGAGCTGGAAAAGCAGATTGAACACCTTAAGGTAGGTGAACAAGGTCTCCAAGAATTGGGCTAGACAGCACTTTATGACTGTTTATGGAGTCATTTCCAACTGTGATGGAAAAGTGGTGTGAGAAATCCAAGTTGTCCATCTACATCAGAATAGAAATTCCCACCTACCCCGACCCCCTACCCAAGCACTAAGGCACCAAAAATCTCCTATTTGAAAACCAAAAAAATAATCCGGGAATAATAGCTATGAAGCTTCAGCTATTTCTCGGATGCTTCTCATTCTGTGGTGGGTCATAGAAAAGATATTTGTAAAAGTCCAGACCTTGAGAAACTTAAATTCTCACTGTATGTTTGACAATTAGACAGTTATCTGTGAGCAAGTGACAAAATATATGATCTAGAAATTGAGGAGATAAGAACTAGTACTACAACTAATAAAGGAAAAGTTATAATCAGATGATTGGAAGTTAGCTTCAAGGGTAGGTATAGCCTTTTCCCATCCTCTGCAAAATTCCTCTGTACCATTTTTGTTTTGCAGTCATCAGACCTCTGCTTGTACCTCTGACACTTCTGTACTTTTGGTTGAAACCAGCCTCCAACTAACTCTCCTGCATCTGCCTCATCCTCTTAGTAAACAGGATTTATCTTGAACAGATAAAAGGAGGAGAGTTTGATTGGTTTCTCAGAGAGTTACTGGAGCATTTGCTGTAGGGATTTCCCTAGAGCAGAGGTACCCCAGTTTCTTAGTTCACAATACCTTTAATGTTTCAAGAAATTTTTCATGGCAACACAAGACAAAAAAACATAAATAAAAAACCTCACCTGCTAAGTGGTCAGATCCAAAACAACTTAAGAGTAGTTATTCACAGGGTGTCCAACAGATGTCACTGTATTTCCCTCAAAAATTTAAAATATCCTGTCAGTACATAGTTTGGAAACTGTGACCCTTCAGAGTCAAGAGTGATTAATAAAAGAGTTGACAAGCTGTGACTTGATAAGGTTCAGTCTGAACTAGACAGCATGAGCTTGTTAGATGTTCATGGTTCTTTGTCTTTCTCTGTTGTTGCTCTGCAGCTTCAGATCAAAAGCAAACTAAGTAGATTATCAGGGGAATTTAGTGTGAAGGAAGGGATTATAGGCCAGGATAGTGTCCCAGTTTTGAAAGGAGTGAAATCTTAGTGCTGAGGCAGGCAATCCACATCTTAGAGACATGACCTGGTAATTTGGTCATAGAACAGATGCCATTGTTTCCTGATGGCTTCCTACTGAAGTGAGAGCTCCGACTTCAAACCTGATACAAAGTTCCCTTGAAAGTACAAAGTGTAGCCTATGATTCCATGTGTTTCTCTACCTTTCAACATCTAGCTCCACATTTTATTCTCCAGTGACCATTTCCTTTTCATTCTTTATATACATGTTGTTCCCTTTGTCCACCTGACAAACTCTTACCGTAACTCAAAGCTTTCCTCCCTCCAGTCAAAGTTAAATGTCTCCTTGTTCTCTCAGAGTCTACTGAGTGTACATATTTCTGTAATAGCTTTTATCACATTATAATGCAGTTGATAATCTGAGCTCTTAGTTTTAAGAACTGTGTCATTATCTTACTGTGTATCCACAGTGTCTAGCATGTTGCATGGCCTATAGTAAATGCTCAATAAATATTGGGTGGCTGGATGAATGGTTGGATGGACGGGTGGATGAATGGGAAGGTCCTGAATATTCCATAATGTTTTTCCACACCTTGGCTGGCTAAACCAAAATCTTGAAATGGCTGATTATGTGAGGATGGTCTCTTAATTCTTAAAAACTTTAGGGTATATATACCTATTCATAGGTATAGGTATATATATAGGTATATGTATACCTATATATATACCTATTCTTATATATATATATTATATATATATATATAAGAATAGGTATTCCTACTTATGGGGAGAAAGCTCCCAGATGTTATGTTTAACTGTTTTGTTCTTTACACAGGGTCTCCTAGATGACTGGGCAAGTAAGGAGACTTTGGTAGAAGAAATCAATTGCAAAGGCACTTCTTTAGAAAATCTCATCATGGATATCACAGCACCTGATTCCCAAGCCAAAACGGGTGAGTTCAGGCTCTTAAAAATGTAGTGAATAAACCTCATTCTTTGCCTTGGTCTTTGTTAATGATCCCTTCTTTAATAAAAGTCAGAAACAAGATTGGATATGAGAACAAGGGGGAACGTGTATGAAGTTGTCTTCCCCCTCAATCTGATCTGTTTTCCATTTGCTATATAACATTGCTCCATTTTGCAGAATTCCTTCCCATGATGGGAAAAAGTAAAGGGACTGGTTGGCCCACTTAGAACTGTCTAACACACCTAGAAGGATTAAAATGGGACTTCCTAATTTGAAGATTTTTTGTTTTATACATGGGAATGGGATGGCTGTGCACTTGTTTAAATCAGAGTCAGCCCTGGGTGGTATAAACTGGTGTCTTGGGAGAGTCTAGATATTTAGGAGTCAGTACACCAGGGACTGTTCCATTTCTTGGAAGTAGATACAAAAATTGTGTCCAGATACATGAATAATCTCTGGCTGCAAATTAAGTCTTTTAAACAAATCCACTATGATCTCAGTGACTTGCTGGTTGTGGATTGGTACCTCATAGGTTTTATTACCAGGCTATGTTAATGTGTCCCTATAGTCACTTAAATGGTGTGGGAAAAATTTACTTTTTTTCCTCCTGAGAATGGCTACTTTTCTGTTGTATCCTAAAGTTTAAAGATCTCTTGGCACTTACCTAGAATTTCAAACTGAATTGAGTTCAATATTGAATTATTAAAAATACTGACAATGTCTCAGGGAATTGGTGATTTTAATATTCTAACACATAAACCTCTCTAAGTTTAGTGACTTGTTAGTGTGTGACTGTATCAGGAATTGGCAAACATTTTCTATAAAGAGCCAAATATTTTAGACTTGTGGGCCATATGGTTTCTGTCACAACTATATGCTTCTGCCATTATAGCACAAAAGCGAGCACAGACAGTATAGAAATGTATGGTTGTGCTGTATTACAAAACTTTATGTACAGAAACAGGCAACAGGTCAAATTTGGCTGGTAGGCTCTAGTTTTCTAACTCTTGGACTAGATCAGTGGTTTTTCAAACTTGTTAAAGCACTAGATTTTTTTTTAAGTTTAAATCTCATACAGGACTCTACTACATAAAACAAAAATAATATTTTGTTAGCATAAGTTTCCTTTATAACTTACTTTATAGTATTCATTTGCTATGAAATCCATTAATGAAAGTATTGAGAATATCTTTGTGAATATTAAAATTTACAAAAGGATTATCAGATAACAGCTTTATCATCTGATTTCTAAGTTTTGTTTAATTACATTGTATCCAGAAAATATGGTTCACATAGATAAGCAGTTATAAATGATGACAGCCCTGGCTGGTGTGGCTAAGTGGATTGAGTGCTGGCCTGTGAACTAAGGGGTCGTTAGTTCTATTCCCAGTCAGGCCACATGCCTGGGTTGCAGGCCAGGTCCCCAGTATGGGGCATGTGAGAGGCAACCACACGTTGATGTTTCTCTCCCTCTCTTTCTCCCTCCCTTACCCTCTCCCTAAAAATATGTAAATAAAATCTTTTTAAAAATAAATTGTGACAAATGTTTTTAAACATTCACTTTATAACAGAGTACTCTTCAGTTAAACTGAACTAGAAGTTTGAAAGGGATGTAGTAAGAAATTCTCTTTCAAAGTTAAGTCACCAGGAATATTCAATGAGGGCTCTTATTTTTTTTTCTTAAACATAGAAAACACCTAAAACTGGTAATGAGGACAAAAACGGTCTATAATGTGACATCATCATGACCTGAAATGTTAAAAATTCTGTTATTACACAGTTTTATCCTAATGTGTGTCTTCTCTGAGAAGATGCACCTCAACCTTTTTGACATTTTATTTAATGTAGATGTTTTTCTTTGGACACGAGTGGCCATGTGTAAGTTTGAATGTTGTAAAGTGCACATGAAGAACCACAACCTTTCGATCAGTAACACTCAAAAAGAATCTTAAATGTGTGCATAGAGGTGCAGGACCTTCTTTATCCTCCCCACAAAAAGCAGCATACAGTTGACCCTTAGTATTCATGGTTTCCTTTTCTACAATTGCACCAATTGCAGATCAATAATATTTTTTAAAATATTACATTGTTGCTGACATGTGCTGTATGTTTAGGCCAATGGTGGTTGCATCTGTACTGAATATATGCAAACCTTTTTTGTTGTCATCATTTTCTTTTTTAATTTTTTTTAATTTTTTTTTTAAATATCCAGTCCTCTGAGGCTGGAACAGGCATTTTTTTTTAAGATTTTATTTATTTATTTTTAGAGAGGGAAGGGAAGGAGATAGAGAGAGAGAAACATCAATGTGCGGTTGCTGGGGGTCATGGCCTGCAATCCAGGCATGTACCCTGACTGGGAATTGAACCTGCGACACTTGGTTCGCAGCCCGAGCTCAATCCACTGAGCTACACCAGCCAGGGCTTGTTGTCATCATTTTCTAAACAAATAGTATAGCAACTATATCTACATTGTATTAGGTGTTATAAGTAATCTGGAGACAATTTAAAGTATACAGGAAGGTACAGATTATATGCAAATACTCTGCCATTTTATATAAGGAAGTTGAGCATCCTTGGGTTGTGGTGTGCCTGGGGGGTCCTAGAACCAATCCCCTGTAGATACGGAGGGGCGTCTGTAAATTGGTTCTATGTAGTAGTAAGATGTGGTTGAACATAATTGAACATGCATATTTTGTTGCCATTTCTAAGTTTTAGAAATACATTAAATGGAAACCAAACATTTTCAGAGTCCCTAAAGAGCACCTCCTTAGGTGCTTTGAAAATCATTAGCCTGAATATTCTACTTCCTTGCATTTGTGTAGCTCTTGTTTCATAAAGTGCTTTCACATACATTACCTCACTTCCTCTCTCTAGTAACCCCATGAGAGTTGATGGGTAAGTAGTATGAGCTTCATATCCGGGGGAAGAATCTGAGGTCTGCCCATAGATTAAAGCTCACGTACCAAGTTAGTGACAGTCTTGGCTAGAACCATCTCTTCCTAATTGTGAGTCCAGTTTCTTTTTGGCTATCATCATGCTGCAATGAAATATGATCTTTGTGTTTGATTCATGTTTAATTGAAAATACACTAAAAGTTTTATAATCACTTTTTAATATAACATTGCACATAATTTTTTCCACAGTGAAATCAGTGCACAGGAGAGGTTTATTCTGTCCTTGTAATGTAACATTATATCATGAATATTCTTCACATTTCTGAAGAATCTTTATAATTACATGGTCTGGTTTTTACTTAACTTGTGAAACTCCTCTGAAATACAAAGGATAAACTTGGGGAGAATATATGTAGGGGAAATTGTGGTAACTAGAAACAACCAAAGTCCCACTGCAGAATTCATGGGAATGCTAATGAGCCAAACTTATTGGCACCTAGAATTTCTGTTTTCTGGTGATGGAAGGGGAGCAGGAAGTCATGAAAAAAAAGATAGGGAAATCTTCCTTTTGAAACAATATAAGAAGGGCTCATTTTAATGCCTTTATTAAAAGAATGCTGCTTTTTATGTCCTTGATTGTACTTAACTGTTCATTTTTATTATGTTGAAGGACATTGATGTTAAAGTTCAACCCTTTTGGCTTTATTATATATCTTCATTTCAAAGTTTGTCAAATTCCATTCTAAAGAATTTAGCCCCAGCTGGTGTGGCTCAGTGGATTGAGTGCTGGCCTGTGAACCAAGGGGTCACCAGTTTGATTCCCAGTCAGGGCACATGCCTGGGTTGTAGGCCAGGTCCCCAGTGGGGGGTGCACATGAGAGGCAACCACACATTGAAGTTTCTTTCCCTCTCTTTCTCCTTCCCTCCCCCTCTCTAAAAACTAATAAATAAATAAAATCTTTAAAAAAAAGAATTTAATCATTTTACCAATACTTGCTTCACAAAATTAGGGCAGGGTCCAAAGAATCCAAATTGGAGATTGAAGAAGGGAATTTGGATTTCCTCTGGAAAGGATTAGGAATCATTACTGCTAAAGAGCTGAAACACCCTGAGTGACACTTTGTTGCCTGGCAGCTAAAATGATTTGTCTCTTTCCATTAGTATGTTGTCTTGTGCTGTGTTAACTTCCTGATAACCCAAGCTTAAAGTGAGTGCCAAAGAACAAATTCAGTGCCTCTATGTATTCCTAACACGTTTGTCTCGCCCTGTTTGTCTCTCTGTCCTTCTGCTCAGGTTCCATACTGCCCTCTGTAGGAAGTTCTGTAGGCAGTGTAAACGGATACCACACCTGCAAAGGTGAGAATGCCATTTCAACAGTGCCTCTATGTTGGGTGTTTTAGGACAGTGTTCATGTTTGCATCTGTGTATGTTTCCATATGTGTGGAAGAACTGCTGCCAGGATGGGTGTGAGGGCAGCAATCTGGGGAGAGGCAACGATGCCTCTTCATTTGCTAGCTATAGGCCAAACAATTTGGCAGCCAGTAAAATAAAGGAACATACTAAGGAAATAAACTGGACCACTAGATAAGACCATATGGAAAGACCTTGAAGATAATATATGCAACTCTTTGAATAATAAAGAAGCTATACAGGACAGGTAGTATAGTCTAGCCCTCAACCTCCCAGTTAGGTGAGTTCTCTCTATTGTAGAGAAAAGGGAGCAAGAGATGCCCCAAAACTTAACTTTCATCACTCTTGTTGTTCCCATGTTCGTTAATCATTTTATTTATACATCTGAGTGTATAATGCCAAAATCAGAAAGCAGGTTAATGAGAGTTCTTCTGCTTTGTGGATATGGACAGGAAGTTTCATGTGATTTAGCAGGAAGATAATCTCTAGTTCACTAGAAGGAGTAGGAGAGGTGCTTAATCTTGATAAGTAATTAAGTAGTTAGGAACCAGTGGGGTTGCTCGGAGACCTGATTTCTGTTTCTGTCATATTAGATCTGACAGAGATTCAGTGTGACATGTCAGATGTAAATTTGAAATACGAGAAGCTTGGGGGAGTACTTCGAGAACACCAAGAAAACCTTCAGGCTGTCCTCAGCAGAATGCAGGAAGTTCAGAAGGAGGCAAGCTCAGTCCTGGAGTGGCTGGAATCAAAAGAGGAAATCCTAAAAGGCATGGATGCCTCTTCATCCCCAACCAAGACAGAGACAGTGAGAGCCCAAGCTGAATCTAACAAGGTACTGTGTTTATGTTGGCTGCATCCCAAACACTAAAGGGAAGGGGCTGTTGTTCCAGCATTCCTGACTGAGCCCAGAGACCTGAGGTGAGACATGCCTAACCGTCCCAGTCATGATAGGCAGCACGGCTGACTTTCAAATGCTTAATATGCCTAAACTCTCCCAGAGAATTCTTACCTGTGAAATTAGAAATTGTTACAAGTCAGATTCAGAAACCAAACCAGGTGTGTTTGCAAAGAGAATAGCCCTCCTCAGATATAGGAGCTCATTGAAAATGGAATCTCATTTTCTATATGCTGCAAACCAAGCCATTCTCACCTATGCACCTTTCCAACTCTTGGAGGCCTCAAAATAGCTGTGATTGCAGTTCATTCTTAAGATTGACATGTTGGACTAAGAAAAATATCAGAGGAAAGTCATTATAGAAAATCCTGTGAAAATTTTTTACCAAAATTTTTATATTCCGATTGATCATATCTTATCATCTCCAACTATATAAACATCATCATCATCATGATTGTATCTTGACACTTTTAGTTTTGGAGGAGTAATGATTTCTTTTTATTGGGTTCTACTAATGTTGAACATAAAAGAAATTCAGATTCTGCCATTAGATTTTCATGTTAAACTAAAAATTGAAGCAGAAAGTTTGAGTATCTTAAAATCATTAAACAAGTCATGAATAGAATCAGAAGTACAGCCTAAAATTGTCACCCTGTCTTCCAGTCATTTTCTCCTTACTCATATCTTTGTTCTTGTCCAGAAATCTCATGGCATACACGATGTTCTTTCTCCTAGGCCTTCCTGACTGAATTGGAACAGAATTCTCCAAAAATCCAAAAAATAAGGGAAGCCCTGGCTGGATTACTGATAACATATCCCAACTCACAAGAAGCAGAAAACTGGAAGAAAATGCAGGAAGAACTTAGTAAGTTATCACAGGGATGTTACAGATTCACCTTGTCTAAATTGCTTATCTTCCAAAAAAAATACAGAATTTCAACACAAAATATAGAGCAGGAATTATTTTTAGTTAATTTTCATAAGCAAATAAGAGGCCTAGATAGGGTCAGAGTGTGAACTTAATTAGGGAAAAATTTTAGAGATACCATTCCAAGTGTCAGAAGTTTGGCTTTCTTGGGTGACAATCTTTCTTGGGTGTCACTTTCATTCAAAGTGACAATATGCTGTGGTCAAGAACTAAAGAGGGTATTGATGATAAAAATGAAAAATGGGAAATAATTAAAAGGCCAATGAAAGGATTGAGTAAATGATGCTGTGTTCATAATATTGAACTATAAATGATATAGATGAATAGTTATTGGTATGAAAAAACTTACTGGCATCAAAGATGTTTATAATATAGAAAGTTTTAAAAACAGGCTATAAAATAATATCTATATAAGTTATTTTCTGTGTTTGTATGTAGTCCTGTGCAATTATATTGCATATCTAGTTTCATATAATCACCACCACAATCAAGAGACAAAACTGTTTGTTATTTCAGTTAAAATTAAATGAAAGTTATTTTTAACTTTAAAAAATATTTAAATAATGCTCCAGGGGTCATTTCCTGTAGTTTATTAGGAACATTATTCAGGGACTAGGCCTGTGGCTGATGAGAATAAAGGAATACATATTCTCATTTCCTCTCTACAGATTCCCGATGGGAAAGGGCCACAGAGGTGACAATGGCTCGGCAAAAGCAGCTAGAGAAATCTGCAAGTCATCTGGCCTGCTTCCAGGCTGCAGAATCCCAGCTCCGGCCCTGGCTAATGGAGAAGGAACTGATGATGGGAGTGCTGGGGCCCTTGTCTATTGACCCCAACATGCTGAATGCACAAAAGCAGCAGGTCCAGGTGAGCATATAGCTAAATGCTTTAGAGCAAAGAAGCTGGGGTCACATCAACCTGGGTTTGAATGCTGCTCTCAGCAAGTAGATTTCACAAGGCCCTGGTCAAGTCATTTAACCTCTTAAGAGTCTCATTTCCTCAGTTTAAGTGTGATATTTCTAATGTCTTTATCATGGTGCCTGTTGAATAGTAAATAGTCAACAACTGTATTATTAATATCATCAACAGACAGTAAGATGAATGGATGTGAGAATGGGAACTTATAACTAAATTCTAGGATCATATTTTACTTATCATCCCTAGTAGTCATCCACATTACTTAATGCAATATCTTATATCATCTAGTTTTACTTAAAGACTTTCTGCTAATCAAACCTCACAAAAATTGAGTCAAGTACCAAACATCATAGAACCTTAGATGGGTCAAATTACGGCATTTCCAATGAAATTCTGCTTAGAACCTCTCTGTTTTACCTTCCCCTCATTTCATTTCTTCTCTCCATCCACCATTACTCAGGTCACTTAAGTTAAGACCCGAGTAGTTTTTGAAGGAATCCTTTCTTTTAGCCCCTGCATCCAATTAATAATCAAGTCCTATTTAGTGTACTTAAAAATATTTTTCTAATCTAGTGGTTTTCAAACTTTTAAGACTCAAAACCCTTTTACACTCTTACAACTTATTGAAGACTCCAAAGAGCTTCTGTTCATCCATAGCTGTTTATTGATAATCTGTTGATATTTATTGTATTAAAACACTGAGAAATTTTAAAAATGTATTTATTATTTAATTTTAAATTGATAAACCATAAAATTAACATAAGTAATGTATTATAAAAAATACAGTTTTGAAAATGTATAGCAAAAAATATAGTAAGAGTGGTGTCATTTTACATTTTTGCAATTCTCTGTAATATCTGGCGTAATAGAATATTTTTATAGATGTTCTTTTCTGCTTCTGTACTCAATCTGTTGTGATCTCAGATGTCATGTAGACTCTGAAAACCGCACTGAACATTTGTGAGAGAATAAGAATTTTAAAAGGCAAATAACATCTTAGTATTTTGAAAATAGTTTTGACCTTGTGGATTCCTGGTAGGACTCCTCGAGGCCCTTGGATCATAATTTGAGAACCACTGCTCTGATCCTTCTCTCCACTCTTTGTGCCTCAGGCAGGCTTCATTCAGGCCTGGGTCCTTGTAGCAGCAGTCTGATCAGCAGTCAAAGATATGGAGCTTCTCTGTCTAGCCTCTCCTCTATCCAGTTATCAAATTGTGTTCTTAAATCATATATCTGAATGTATTAAAATACGTTAGTGGCTCTTTACTGCCTTTTGAACAAAGTCCAAATATCTGCTCAATGTGGTATATACTAAGTATATAAGGCTTTTCACAGTCTGGTCTTAGTTTGTCTTGCCAGCCTCATTTTCAGCTCTTACCCCAGACACCCGCATTTCTACCCACACCAGATAATGTGTTCTTTCCTGAACACACTGCACTCATACAGCCCTGTGCCTTTGCTAATCCTAGGGCCTCCCCCTGAACCAGCCTCACTCTCTGTTCACTTGGAGAACTTCTACATATTCTTTATTGTGTCATCTCTGAGGCCTTGCCAGATTTCCTTCTATTTTTTTTTTCATTCCCCACCTTAGAATTAATCACCTTAACTCCTTGCTTTCACAGTTCCATGTTCATATCTGTTTAAATCATTTTTGTTTTTGTCATATTCTACTATTACTCATTGTTTATATATCTGTTACTCCTTGAGGTGGTGTCTTAATTATTTTTGTATAATGTATGTGCTAAGTACCCTCTTAATCCTTACAACGGCCAACTAAGTACTTGATTGTCCCATTTTACAGCTGAGATTTAGAGAACTTTTATTTATTTATTTATTTAAAGTCACATTTATTTTTTAAGAGTTAACAAGTGCATATAATAGGAAACCGAAAAACACAAGAAGCAAAGAACAGTCATCCATAACCACAAGCAGTTTACAGTTTGACATATCCTTAGTCCTCTGTGTATCTACACAACTAAGCTTCCATTTTTGTGTAATTAAGATCATAAAGCTATGAATCATGCTTTTTCACACATCATGAATATTTACCTTCAAAGTCTCAAAAGTATGTGAGTATTCTGATAACCAAGAATACACTACACCAACTCAGTATGGAAGAAAAAAAATTGTAATCTTGCCTTTCTTGGCAACAAAAATTTTATAAAGGACAAAAATAGCAGCAGACCTCTAGATAAAGATATTGGCAAAGTTACAATTAAAATACTGCATTCCCTTAATTTTCTATTAAAAATGAGATACAAAGCAACAGAGTACACAAAACACAATGCTTCTAAGAGAATTCATTATGATCTGTACTTTTAAAATATTAGCAAGGAGTCAAGTTTCGACCAAAATACTTTACAGTGTACTCCTACAATTCGAGAACTTCTAAAAAGTCTCCTAGCCCTGGCCAACGTGGCTCAGTGGGTTGGAGCATCATCCCATAAAACTTGGAAGGTCATGGGTTGATCCCTTGTCAGTGCACATGCCTAGGTTGCTGGTTCCAACCCTGGTCAGGGTATACACGGGAGGCAGTCGATTAATGTTTCTCTCTCCCTTCCTCTCTCTCTCAATAAAGGGTAGCTTGGTTAAGCAATGGAAAAATGTCCTCAGGTAAGGATTAAAAAGATAAAACATAAAAAGTTGCTTAAGTTTATACAGCTAGTGACTGTTGGAGTCAGGATTTGGACCCAGGCAGTCTAACTCCAGAATCTGTAACCCTAATAACTTCCTTGATGAGTGAAGCAGTGAACAGAAAAGAATAAAAAGACATGATACTTGTTTTAAAGTAGCTCATTTTTTTTTAAAGATTATTTATTTATTTATTTATTTATTTATTTATTTATTTATTTTTAGAGAGGGAAAGGAAGGAGGAAGAGAGAGAGAGAAACATCAATGTGTGGTTGCTGGAGGCTGTGGCCTGCAACCCAGGCATGTACCCTGACTAGGAATCGAACCTGCGATGCTTTGGTTCGCAGCCCGCGCTCAAGCTGAGCTACCCCAGTCAGGGTGCATAGCTCATTATTTAATTGTGCTGTATTATAACATGTGGGTTGTATGTGCTGTTGGAATTCTGAGAAATAAACTAAGAAAAACAGAGGTATTGAGATTTGAAATGGCAAGCCCCGTCTGTCATATAGCTGGCTCTGGGATCCAGGGTTCCCAGTTCAGAGGCCTGGGTTTTGCCTGGCAAAGCTGATGAGAGTGCCAATCCAGAAAACAAACTGGTTTCCCAGCCAAGGTCAACCTTAGTAACTAATGTTGAAACAGTAGGACAGAGAAGTAAAAGAAATTAAATAGACAATGATCCTTTTAAAACAGTTTTTATTAAGCATTTGTTACAGATAATACTTATTTGCCTAATAACCTGGTGCTTGGAGTTTTCTGGTTTATTTTCATAAGTTAGCACTATTTGGCAAAATCCAAAATCAGTTTTTATTTTGACATTGTATTTGGATTTGTCTTTTCTCTCTAAACATCCTGGTGTCATTTCTATTACAGTTTATGCTAAAGGAATTTGAAGCACGCAGGCAACAGCATGAGCAGCTGAATGAAGCAGCTCAGGGCATCCTGACAGGCCCTGGAGATGTCTCTCCATCCACCAACCAAGTACAGAAAGAACTCCAGAGCGTCAATCAGAAGTGGATTGAGCTGACTGACAAACTCAATTCCCGTTCCAGTCAAATTGACCAAGCTATTGTCAAAAGCACCCAGTACCAGGAACTGCTCCAGGACTTATCAGAGAAGGTGAAGGTGGTTGGACAGCGACTGAGTGGCCAGTCAGCCATCAGCACCCAACCTGAGGCTGTGAAGCAGCAACTGGAGGAGACCAGTGAGATTCGATCTGACCTGGAGCAATTAGACCATGAGATTAAGGAGGCACAGACACTCTGCGATGAACTCTCAGTGCTCATTGGTGAGCAGTACCTCAAGGATGAACTGAAGAAGCGTTTGGAGACAGTCGCCCTGCCTCTTCACGGTTTAGAAGACCTTGCAGGTGAGTTGGGTTGAGGAACACACTGCTGCCGTTATTAGTGGCAAGCCAAAAGAACAAGTGGATTAGTGGTAGTCCTAAAATCTAGGATGATGTTGAAGTAGCTTTTGGACTCAAAATAGTGTTATTAACCTATCCCTTTGTCCAGCCACAGTGAGAACTGCTATGATCATTATATGCTGATTGGGCACTAACAATATGTGAAGTGCTACATAGCATAATTTTAGAGGTTCATGTTTATAGATATACTTACAGGTGGAGTTACACACCTTCTTTCACTGATGCTCACTTATTTCCTTACACCATGCACCTATACATACATATAAACATCTAAAATTTAGAACATGTTCTGGACTTCTTCTTATCATGACTTTGTACAAGAAAAATTTTGTCATTAATTCATTGTCTCTTTTTCTGGAAATATTTATGTGTTTTTACCAATTTAGTACCTAATGTTTATTCTGTTACTTAGATCATCTTACAAGATTGAAGTAAGGATTAAATAAGATATGATATGTGAGGTTTAGACCATATATTCTCAGCAAACATTTTAAGTGCCATGTTCAGACTTGATTGATTTAAAGTTGATTTTTCTCACTTCAGCTGATCGCATGAACAGACTCCAGGCAGCTCTTGCCAGCACCCAGCAGTTCCAGCAAATGTTTGATGAGCTTAGAACCTGGTTGGATGACAAACAAAGCCAGCAAGCAAAAAACTGCCCAATTTCTGCAAAATTGGAGCGGCTCCAGTCTCAACTACAAGAGAATGAAGAGTTTCAGAAGAGCCTTAACCAACACAGTGGTTCCTATGAGGTGATTGTGGCTGAAGGAGAATCTCTGCTTCTTTCTATACCTCCTGGAGAAGAGAAAAAAACTTTACAAAATCAGTTGGTTGAGCTCAAAAGCCAATGGGAAGAGCTTAGTAAAAAAACTGCAGACAGACAGTCCAGACTCAAGGACTGTATGCAGAAAGCTCAGAAATACCAGTGGCATGTGGAAGACCTTGTGCCATGGATAGAAGATTGTAAGGCCAAGATGTCTGATTTGCAGGTCACTCTGGATCCAGTGCAACTGGAATCCAGTCTCCTGAGATCAAAGGCTATGCTGAGTGAAGTGGAAAAACGCCGCTCCCTCCTGGAAATATTGAACAATGCTGCTGACGTTCTGATCAATTCTTCAGAAACAGATGAGGATGATATCCGGGATGAGAAGGCTGGGATCAACCAGAACATGGATTCTGTTACAGAAGAGCTACAGGCCAAAACAGGGGTGCTTGAAGAAATGACTCAGAGACTGAAGGAGTTCCAGGAAAGCTTTAAGAACATTGAAAAGAAGGTCGAAGGGGCCAAACACCAGCTTGAGATCTTTGATGCTCTAGGCAGTCAAGCCTGTAGCAACAAGAACCTTGAGAAGCTAAGAGCCCAACAGGAAGTACTGCAGGCCTTGGAGACTCAAGTGGACTATCTGCGGAACTTGACTCAGGGCCTGGTAGAAGATGCCCCAGATGGATCTGATGCTTCCCAACTTCTACTTCAAGCTGAGGCCACTCAGCAAGGGTTCCTAGAGGTGAAGAAAAGAGTGAACAGTGTTTGCATGACGATGGAAAACAAGCTAGAAGGGATCAGCCAGTTTCACTGCCGAGTCCGAGAGATGTTTTCTCAGTTGGCAGACCTGGATGATGAGCTAGATGGCATGGGTGCTATCGGCAGGGACACTGACAGCCTCCAGTCCCAAATTGAGGATGTACAGCTATTTCTCAATAAAATCCAAGCCCTGAAGTTAGACATAGAGGCATCTGAAGCAGAGTGCCGACAAATGCTGGAGGAAGAGGGAACTCTGGACTTGTTAGGTCTTAAGAGGGAGCTAGAAGCCCTGAACAAACAGTGTGGCAAACTGACAGAAAGGAGTAAAGCTCGTCAGGAGCAGCTAGAGCTGACACTGAGCCGTGTAGAGGACTTCTATAGAACATTGAAAATACTCAATGACATGACCACCGCGGCAGAGGAGGGAGAGGCCCTCCAGTGGGTAGTGGGGACAGAAGTGGATATCATCAACCAACAGTTAGCAGACTTTAAAGTAAGTCTTGCCCTTGTTTTTTATTCTTTTTCTGTCTAATATGTGTATTTCTTTTCTTATAACTTAGAAACCAATTGAGTATACATCTTAACTTCTGTCCCCAGTTTTATTATTCTCACTTCCATCACCATGAAAGTGTACTTTTTGGAGACTAAATAGTCTCTTGGACTTCTGAGCAACTGGTTTGAACATTTGTAATTTATTTCAGTACAAATACATTGATTAAGGGTATAGAAAGAAATATCCACATCTTATCTCTTACTCTTAGAATCTCCTCTTACGAAATTCTGAAAATTTCAAATTAACCATTTTAAAAATGCAGTGAGCCCTGGCCGATGTGGCTTAGTTGGTTGGAATGTGATCCCATAGACTGAAAGTCACGGGTTCAATTCCCAGGCAGGGTGCGACCAAGAAAACAATCAATTAATGTTTCTCTCTCACATCAGTGCTTCTCTCTCCCCCTCTCTTTCTTTTCTCTCTTCCCCTTCTAAAGACATGAGACAATGTCCTTGGTCAGGATTAAAAAAGGAAAATAGCACTGAATGTTTGTTTTTTCAGGTTTCTCTTTTTCAAATTGAGGTATAAGAAGCCATAAGATAAACATGGGCTCATCTTCCTGAGGTGCTGATTTTTTCACAGATTTTAAGGGGAAATTATTGGTGTATTATTAGTGTGTTCTAGAATGAAATTCAAAATTCTCATAAATTATTAAGATAAAACATGACACTCCAAAGAAATTTTTCACTCATAGCAAGTAGCTTAAGACTGCACCCCAGACTCCTCAAGAGTACAAGTTCTCTGCCTATAGGGGAGTTTGAGAAGCACTACCTTAATTGGGGAAAAAGTCTCAATTCTTCTCCTGAGTCAGAAGTACTAATCCTGACCTTTTGTGGGTCTTAGTTTAAAATGACAGGGAAAGATGAAAAGAGTTGACTCAAAGTATGAGTTTGCTGAGTCTGGGTCTCAGAGCACTTAGAACTGACTTGGTCTTGGCTCTCACTGCTTCAGCCTTTTACCCCAAGAGCTGACCTTGTTAGTACCTAAAAGTGTCTCACTCCGCTGCTGGAGGCCTCTCTGCTGCTCTTTCCTTCTTCCTGGAGTAGATTTGCAAAGGATGCTTCCAGCACTTTATTTCCATCACTAGTGTTAATTATTCCCACTTACACAATTAACACTCCTGCCATCAATGTTAGGTTGTTCTCTCAAGTCCCTTCCTGTCAGGATTCTTCCTGTTAAAAACAGGGGTGGAGAGTTGATGTGTCACCAGATCAGAGCCACGTGGTCCTGAGAAATATCACAAATTTGTGGAAAGATCCAAGTTCAGAAAGGTGGCTGTTTCAGAAGGGTGCTCTAGGAGTTTACGGTATGTTTGGCACTAAAGGGAGACATTGGCTAAAGGCCCTTTACCGTGTTTCGAAATAGGGCAGTTTGGAGCAACTACCCAAGTCATCATATTTGGGTTTCTTGAAGCACCCAAGTGAGGAAAGGGTAGGCAGAGAAAATTCAAACCCATGAGCCCATTTGTGTTCCTCTTAGAAGATCCTACACCTCTGTTCCAGTGGCAGAGTGGTATTCCCTGTTTCACCACGTGTGATGATTTCCTTTCCTCTTCCATTGTGAGCTCCTCAAAAGCCAAGATTCTCTTCTACAGGCATGCTTCACTGATCCAATTTACTTGAATTTGGGTTGCTTAGAACTCTCTAACCAACTAAATGGATTTCTTAGAAAACTAAAGCTTATCCCTTTAGGTTTGAAAATAGTTTCATCAATTAGATTTTGGTTTATATGAGAATTATTTTCCATTCTATTTGCCTAATTTTCTAAACACTATATTGTATATAATTCTTTATGAGTGCAGGTTAACATTACTAAAAAGTTGATATCGTTCTCCACTGTGGTGATATCCTCAAGAATATTAGAGACATTTGGGGCTGCTTTGTATTAAATGTTCCTGAATTACTGTGCAGTTAGAGTTCTGTACTGAAGTTTTTGTTTAAGGCCTCTACATCATTGTACTGGTGGGCATATGTATGTGTGGGGGCAATGTGTAGTTTTTGGATTTTCCCTATTACTATGATATCAGGTATTCTTACTGCTGTTACTACTGTCACTGAGCCTGCCTTTAGCAATCTTCCCCTTCTCATCTTCAGTGAGATAGAAAATGAAGTAAACAAGCCTATTAAAATTGTTTTAAATACAAGAATTTTAAAAAGAATCCACAGGTAGGTGTATAGAGCATTTGGATTCGAGAACAAGTAATCATTTCCTTTTCATTTAATCCTTGGTTTCTAGAGATCTGAATTTTGATGATGCTGGAAGATTTTAAGAAATTGCCGGACATTACCATATTTTATTTGTATGTTGCCTAGCGGTGCTCAGATTTTAGTAGCGACTTAGTTGCTTGTTGTAGTAGTCTTGTTTCACTAACTTCCAAGAATAAGCCTCCCACCACCAATACTATGGAAGTGAAGGCTGGGACCAGGCACTGATCAGCTGGTCACCTGCAGAGTGTGTGTTTCTGCAGGTGACTAGTGTTGACAGGGCAAAACTGGAAGAAGAGTAAGAGGAGAGTGGTAAAGTTCTGTGCCCTGTGTCTGTCCTCAAGTCAGGGGTGGAAATCAGAAACCTGGTTCCACCTTATCAAGTCAAAGGCTTGGGGAAAGTTTTCTATTTCCTCCCAGCAAAGGTCTGTGGTTCTGAGGGGAGGCGCTAGCTCCTGGCTTAGTTCTTGTTGAGCTCATCGGAAGTGAAAACAATGAGAGGGGAAAAGCTCTAGGTTAGTTCCTCAGTTCCCTAGAGGATGAGTAAAGGGAAGGTGTTCTTGGACCCATTCTGAGGACTGAGTCATTTTCATGATTTGAGTGTTAAGTTCCTGGGTTAAGAAGGTGCAGCAGTAGATAAACTTCCCTCATCGGCAACACACTACATTCATTTATAAAGTATAACTCTTTCAGATTCAACTTTTTTTAAAAAGGAAAAAAATAGAAATGAAGATAAATATTTAAAAACAGCATTAGTTTTAAGTTTTCAGCTCTTTCTTGTTATAATGCGCTCGTCCTCTGCTGAAGAGAAGAGGATGTAAATCTGACATGGGCTCTGCTTTGACCTAGCTGACTCCACTGGGGATGGATGGAGTAGACAGATGAGTCGAGTCTGTGGAGAACCTCGGGCTTACTTGGGACTGTGCAAAAGTGATGATAAATGCGTGGAGAAGCAGTTAGCCTGTGGGAAAATTTATTTTCTCCTTAAATGAACATGAAAAACTGAAAGTTATTATTCCTAGGAAAGACTTTCTTTACCTTGATTGCTCCTAAATAATTGAGAGAATGTGGCCAGCCACTAAGGATCTATCAGATGGGAATGGAAGAGAGTCCTTTTCCAATCTAAACAGGCAAAGACCTCAAGGCACTTTACTGGATTCAGCTCTCTGGTGGAAGTAGAAAGGAAGAAACCATTCTAGAACTCACAAATGAGAATTTTGAGCATGCTTTCAGAAAACTGGAAGGAAAAGACTTTGGCTAATCTCTTCAGGAAATTGTTTTCCTGGACAAGAGAGTCTCTGATTATCAAGGAAGAGGAATTGTATGTACATAACACGAGGCTAACAAAAAAAAAAAAAAGAAGAAGGACCTTTATTTCACCGAAACTTAAGCCAAAGAATTCTCCCTAGGTGAACTTTCTGGGAAGGGTAGAAAAAGACTTGAAATTTGGAGATGAGATGTATTAACTCTGGAAATAATGAACAGCTTTCCTCATTTTGAAACCCTCCCTATTGTACATTGTGTAGTCAAAAACTGAGATAATTTTGAGTCTTAAATCTCCCCTGCATCTTTCCTGCCTCTCCATGAACCAGCCTAGCCTTTCGGTCTGGAAATGTGTGGTGGTGTTGGCATTCTACTGGTGAGCAGTAGCAAGAAACCTGGAAGTACTATCACGTACTCTATATTTCATATATATTTATACTTACTATGTATTCAAGTCAGGTTTCAGACTTGAGACTCTACCACTCATCCATAAGAAAAAACAAGTGGGAAAAATGGAAACTTTTTTAGGATCTGTAGGTTTCTCAAAAGGTTCATGTCACCTGATGGTGCATTTGAAGTATCCAAGCCAGTCAGTTTTTTCCCTTGCTTGTCTTTTAGGCTGGGATGGTGAGATACAGATGAGGCAGCAGGCTTCCCTAGGACTGTTCTCAGTCCTGATTCAGGTTGGGCCAAGCCCAGGGTCAGTGACTGCATACACTTGCAACTTCTGTCTGGAGACCTCAGCATCCTACTACAAAGCCAGAAAAGAAAGCCCTGTAAACCTCTTTATTTGATTTTTTTTTTTTTTTTTACTCTCATGGAAAGCAAGCTTAGGCTTCCCTATTGAGCATATGTGAAAACTCTTGGATGGCAGGGCCTGACATGGAGCTGAAAGACTGCCAGTATGCACAAAGATACTTACTCCTTCCTTTCAAATAATTTTAAAGACAGTAGCAATCCATCTATTTTGCCAGTTAAATTCACTAGAGAATAAAGCAAGTGAAGTCAGCATTATCTACCTGCCCTTGGAGAAAAAGGAAATCACACTTGGCATGACCTTTCTGTCACCTGGAGGTTTAAGTATTTCCAGCTTTACAGCAGTCAAGATAAGTTGAATAAGTACCCCCACCCCCACCTTGTGCGGACCCTTGGCTTGGCTTGTTGTGGTTTTTCTCCCCCTTCCTTAAACAAGGCTATTTCAATAGTACCTACCAGGGTTCAAGGAAGTAAAGAGAATGCCCTAGAACAGGGTCTCTCCACATTGGCACTCAACTGTTAACATTTTTGGCTGGATAATCCTTTGCTGTGGGCAGCTATCCTGTACACTGTAGGAAGTTGAGTAGCACCTCTGATCTCTACCCACTAGATGCCAGTAGCCACCTTTCCTCAGTGTGACAACCAAAAATGTCTGTAGACATTGTCAAATCTCCCTAAAGGCACAATCTCCCTCAGTTGAGAACCATTGCCCTAGAAGAACATTGCCATCTCTATGTAGAAAACTTAGAATTCATTTGGAAAAAGTGCTCATTGATTAAGTTAAATATTTATGTAGGTGGCAGCCTTTTGATAATCTGATTGTGGCTGTGTAGTAGCAACAACTGCCTCTGTGAGCCTGCCTTTCTTTAGGCCGGGCCCTGGCTGGATTCTTTATTTTTGCTGGTCCGAACCTGTATCTGATTTAAAACCTCCTAGTCACTTTCCCTGGCATCTGCAGTTTATTTTGTGTTGAGTTGTTGATGCAGGTGTTGTTGATGATGCATTTCTAAAGAGAAGAGGAACTTCCTTTGTGGAAATATGACTTCAGGGAGCCTCTTGTTCTGTGCCTTTAAGGGGAGACTACAGTTTGTCTGTTGTTCTCCTCAGCTTGGCCGCTGGTATTTATAACCATATGTGACTTTCCTCATTACCCCTCCCCCCAAAATTCCAATGCTCTGTAATAATCTTCTCCATCCCCACCATAGGAACTGGGTGGGGAGAAGGTGTGGAAACCTTTAAGGCCTTGAAGTTTGCTTCATGTTGAACTTCTTCCAGCCCCATTTTAAAGTATCATTAGTATTCCAAATATCAGCACCACAAGCAAAATCCCAAGATTGCAGACTTTACATCATCTTAAAGGATCCTCCTTCATGCCTCAGTGAAGGGAGGAAAATCTATGGGAAGGTTGTCAAGAAAGCGTTGATGGATTTCACAAAAATCTGTCTGGAAATTTTTATAGCAAGGTAGGATTTTAAAGCAACTAAAGGAATATATCCTCAACCAAAAGGAAGGGCTGAACAGTTTGATTTACATTTACTGAAATTCTTCACATCTAGTGTCAGCATGGAGCATTTGAAACTAGGGTTCATCATACAATTTTCTACAAGAAGGAAGAAAACTGTTTCCAGAAAAGACTAGACTTTACCCCATGCAAAACTTACACTTACTGTTGACTATTCAATGAATAAACACACCTGAGATTAGCACAGACTTGCAGAACAGGACAGTTTCTCACTATGTCTAGAAATGCATGGTAAGTGGCATGGTAAATGCATGGTCTCAGCCTTAGCTAATCCTGGAGCTTTAGAAAAGTATCCTGGGCACTTTCAAGCTAACTAGCTGGCACAGGAGCTGTAAGCAGTGAGCCTCTAGGAAGTTTGATGAGTTGCACTTCATTGAGTTAGTTGGTTCACCAGGAATAAAATGATTCCTACAGGGAGTCGTGTCAGGTCACTTCACCAAAGGGCTGTCTCCTGCCAAGCAGATTCTTCCCAAGTCTCAGCTGTCCCTGTTGGAAAAACCTAGCTATGGGGAGAATGTGCTCCCTCCCCACCTTCCTTAATACTATGCCACTGCCACCACCAAGTGTTTTTCAAATACCAGTCTCTGGTATTGGCTATGGAAGATTAATGGAGTACACTTACTCCCTAGGCCTTCACAAGCTATTTTCTTACTGTGATTTGAAATGTGGACCTTTCAGGACTTTGGCCACCGAGGGATAAAAATGTGTGCTACATGCTGATGGTCCTTGGATCTCTTAGTGGGATTAGGAGAAAGGGGATTCGTATTCCTTCCTGTCTGTCCATACCAAATACTTGTTCCAGTATTTGTGATCGGTGCTGGGGTCTCAGAGAGTCTCTAGTTACCAGGAGACAGACATAAAGAATTGCAGTGGTTGTGATGCAGTGGTAAATGCAGTGAGTGAGAAAGACCTATGTCCAAATGGTCTCTAACCCTAACCCCACCCCACCCCACTGCCTGTAAATCAGACATTTGAAATCCCAGTTGCAGATAAGAAAACAGACTTTAAAAAAATGTTAAATAACTTATTCAAGCTCATAGCACCCAAAGCTCATTACTTAACCAGTGGTTTTCAACTGGGGGGCATTTTTGCCCCTTAGGGTACATTTGACAATGTCCAGAGACATTTTTTAATTATCATGACTGGGGAGGCTGCTACTAGCATCTAGTGGATGCTGTTAAAACATCTTATAAGACACAGGGTAGCCCCTTACGGCAAAGAATTATTTATTCCTCCTACTTCTGGAAAGATAAGGGGTTTGATATTTTGCCCTTTTCTGATTCCATGACACGTAAGAGTTAACTGATGAAATATTAATAGTTGTACTGTCTAGGGAAGCTTCGTGGTTCTCCCCCCTTTTTTTTAATTAGTTAAGAAATAATGTTGGTTCTGAGAGTGACTTATACAGACTTGTTGGATAAAGTCGGGAACTTGGTGAACTAATTTGAGTCAGTGGCTAAAGAATTCTCTCCATGCTTGACCAGTCCCCACCCCACCCTGCCACAAGGCTCCTGCTGTGGAAGTCAGTCAGCTGTGTATCTCGAGCTGCTTCCTGCAGGGTGTGTTATGGAATGGCATCAGCCCCTGCACCAGCTGGGAGTACTGATCTCAGTGTGATTTTATAAGACTCTGTCTCTTTTGAGTCTTGCTGTTGGGAACAAAGGATCCTCTGTTCAGAATGCAGTGAGCTGGTATGATTGGACAGCCAGCATGCACGCACATGGTTCCCACGGAATAAACACACATAAATTATGCTGTAGCTTTCTAAAACTTGGGCCTCCAAGGTGGCTTTCCCTTGGCTCCTGTCTGTATTCACCCTTCTTTCTGTGAGTGCTTATCCTTCCCCCTTAAATGCAGGAGACGTGATCAGATGAACTAAAATAGTGGCATCCTTCAGAACTGGTGTACATCTAACCTTCAGTGTTTTCCTTCTCCGGTCTCTTGGAAACTACATTTTTGATCCCCATTATCTCTCCAGTCTTATATCCTATATAGACCATCCACTCCATCTGGTTATTCCAAAAAGTCCTTATACATTTTACCTGTTTGATTTCTACCCATACCTGAGGGCTTAACTCAAGTCCCATATCTCCACAAAGCCACCTTGGTCTCTCCAGCTCACTACTTCTGATCTCCTAAATTGCTTAATATGTCTTTATCATATTTTGGCATTTTTAAAATTATATGCACTTGTCCCATCTCTCATCTCAATAAGTCAATTTTTGTGTCCCTCAAAGTAGTTAGCATATTGTTATACATATAGTTGGAGGTTAGTAAATATTTGACCGATTGGATGAATGTTCTCTATTTCTCATAAGCCATGTGGGGATTCAAAATGCTGTCTACTCTGCAAGACTTGAGGTATATCCTTGTGTGTCCTGAGGAATTCCGATCCTAGCCTAGATTCCTCACCTCTCCATCTTGCCTCTGGGCTCCCTTCCTACTAGTTAGCATATGTTAAAGGAACACAGTTTCATTTCAATATTAACCTGAACAAAGCAAAACTGAGAAAGGAATTTGCTACTGAAGATATACTTGAAGAAAGCCAGATTCTGAAATACTGCTTTGTAGTATTTGAGTTATTGTCATTTATTCAACTAGTTGGCAGTTAAGAAGAGTCTTTATACGTCCATCAGTTTGGCATGCTGGAAAAAAATTAATATGAGTTTGAATCAAATATGCAGCTTTGAAAACTGGTTCTATCATTTACTATTGGAGTTGCCTTGAGGGAAATTACTTACCCTCTCTGTATAGTTAATTCAACTATAAAATGTGAACAATGGTAAATCATGACTTTTGAGTTTTTATAAGAATTGAATGAAGTGATATAGATGAAAGCATTAGGCATATATTAAGTGCTCAGTAAATGATAACATCCTTTTATTTAAAAAAAAGTTTATCCAGACCTACAAATTAGAATACTTTGAAATAACTTTATATTGAAAAATAAGGCAAGTTATGCCCTTTGTGCCTAGGGATAATCATTCTCCAGAAGACTTAATCTAAGGCCCAGCTGAAGATTAGTTTCATTTTTTTCTTCTTGGAAAACAGGAAATACAATAAAGTAAAATTATTAAATAGTTTGATGATAACAATGAAACAGCTTCCCTGAACACTTTTTGTGGGGAGCAAATATGCAGGTTTAAGTCATAACTCTTTAATGTAGATTTAAATATACTATATGTACACATACATACATATACATGTTTACTCATTTATTCATTAATTTGTTCATTTATTCATATCAGAATCCCACAGCTAGCAAGTTTTTCTTAGGCATTTTGACCTTGGCTAATCTGCTCTACAAATCAGTGTTATTTTCATATCATTAACCAGCATTTACCAGAAACCAGTACTTGCTCAGTGACTTCCCTAGTCACAGTTAACCATCAGATCAATTTTAATGTTCTCAGGGTCCTTGGCCTAATTGGCCTTTAACATTGACCATGTTCTCTTCCTCTGTTGCCATACAATGTCAACTACCAAGTCAGCATCTTTGGGAGAGACACCTCTTACTATTAGTCATTAATTAAAACATTGAGATGTGAAGGGAAAAATGTCAGCCTGATATCAGAGGAAAGCAGCTTAAAAACAGATAAAATTCATTTCTCTGCCAAACACATATACCACATCAAGGTGTTTTACAGAATAACTTTAATTCTTCACATTTTCAGCAAATATGTGTTTCTAATATTTGGGTATGTGTATAAGTCAGTGGAAGAAGATGATGTGAATTTAAAGAAATTGAACTTCTCTTAGATCATCTCTAACTTGAATTTATTGCATCCATTCAATGAACCATTTAATATCTCATCTTGAAATTCACTTCCAAAGGAAGAGCTCTGATTTTGGTCTAATTTTTAAAATTTAAACCTAAATTATTTGTGATCAATGGTAAGAATTGCTTTAGTATCAAAATGAAAGAGAGAGTTTTCAGAAATCTCTTTCTTCTGTACTATTTATTCTACCCCCTGTATTGAGATTCCTTAGAGATTCAACCCAGGGACCTATTTCATAGAAATAGCCAAGCAAATCTGTGAAGTTATTAATTTGTGAAAGTTGTGAAGTCATACAACCCTGTTCTTAGAAAGACTGCTCTCAGCCCCAGTGAAAGCTCACATGGTCACTTTTTATGGAGAGCCTCCCCTGAACCCTCAGACCACATCATACCCCTTAACCCATTCCCGCTTAGCACTGTTTGCTTTGTTTCAGAGTACCTTTCACAATTGAATTAAAATGAATGTCTGCCTCCCCTACTAGAATATAGGCTCCTGACCCCTTCTTGTTCATCACACCCCTAAAGTGCCTGGCATAGTAGACCCCAATAAATATTTGTTGAATTAATGAAAAGAAAAGAATCAAGAATATACCTTGTGAAATTATTTGCCTTAAAAGGGCAGAAAGAGGAGCCCAAAGAGACAAAGAAAGACTGGTTGAGAAGGTGGCATCAGGATATTACGGTGTCATGGAAGCCAAAAGAACAGACCCTCAAGAAGAAGTGTGGGGAGTGGAGGATCTCTGCTTACTTTCTTACCACTGCTTATCCGTAACCCCTATAATCTAATCCAGTCCCCGTCACTGCCCTGAAACTGTTCTCTTGGAAGTATTCACTGATTTCCTTGTTGCCAAGTCTAGTGGCCTTGCCTAACTCATTGAACTCCTCATCTGTTACACAGTTTTTCTTAAAAGCCTCCTGTCCATTTACTTTCCTGACACTGTACTCTTGCCATTCTCTTCTCTGGCTATTCTTCTGCTTTCTTTTTTGGTTTGTCTTCCTATGTCCCAAACACATGCTTCTTGAAATTCTGTCACTTGCCTTATCTTCTCTGTCCACATTGCAACCCCTAGGATGTCTGACCCCTTCACTGTTCCATTGGAGGTTTCCAAATCTGTATCTCTACCCCGAACTTCAGCTTTTTGTATAAGGGGTCTTTCTGGACACCTCCACATGAGTAGCCCTGAGTACTTCACACTCACTGTGCTCTAAAATGTGTTATCTTCTTCAAATATTTTCTTCCTCCTCCTTGTGTTTTATAGTATTGCTGTGTAGTAATCCAAGACTATTACTACAGCATTATTTTAAATTTATTTTCCCCCTAAACCCTTTATCTGGTCAGTTGTAAAATCCAAATATTCTGCCTCTGCAATTTCTTTCATGGCCCCCACATCCCATTTTCCCAGGTTCAGGCTTTTGTTACCACTTGCCTAAACTGTAATTCTCCTTCAGCTTCAGCTGCAATCTTCCCACCTACAATTTATTCTGTATGCAGTGACAGCAGTTGTGTATCTAGCTGTGTATCTGTAGACCTAGGCTCAAACCTTAAGAGTCCAGGAATTTAATAGCTGTGTTACTCTGGACAAGTAAGTTTACCACCCTACGTTTCATTTATAAATTTAAGGATTTGGATTTTTTAAAAATAACTTAATATATATTAAAATGATAGTTGAATGAGCACCCAGTCCCAAACTCTTAGCAAACTTTCCATACACCACTCAATAATTCTCATGAGCCTGGTAAGTTTTTTTTTAAAAAATTTATTTATTTTCAGGCAGAGGGGAAGGGAGGGAGAAAGAGAGGGAGAGAAATATCAATGTGTGGTTGCTTCTCATATGCCCCCCATGGGGGACCTGGCCCGCAACCCAAGCATGTACCCTGACTGGGAATTGAACCAGCAACCCTTTTGTTCACAGGCCGGCACTCAGTACACTGAGCCACACCAGCCAGGGCTCTCTGGTAAATTTAAATAAGTAAATCTTGATATACTAATGGTTTTCTGAGTAAAGCATGAAGTCTTTGGCATGGTGTTCAAGGGCCCTTGTGCATTGGCCTTGAGTTGTTTACCATTCTGACCTCTCATTTTTCCTTTTCATACACCCTGTATTTAAGCCATGCTGACTTCAAATTTGCTTCTTTGGGGTCCATGCATTTTTAGGTTTCCTGCCTTTAGCCCTTCACTTAGAAATCCTTGTCTTCACTATCTCTGTATACATTGTGGGGCAAAAGTAGGTTTACAATTATAAGTACACAAAACACTTAAGAGTTCATTCTTGTATTATCATTTATTAATTATCATATTATTTTCCATGCAAACAACTATAAACCTACTTTTACCTCACCCTCTGTACAAGTCCTAATGAATGAACTCGATTTCCTCCATAAAACCTTCCCTGCTTCCCTTTGTCTCCTTTCCTCCCACTCCTTTGTCAGGTCTTTTCTAACTTTCAAAGCCCCATGCTTTTGTCATTACCACTGTCTTGGTGAGTGACTGAAAGAGGAGTTAATACACTGTCTTTTGAAAAGTCTACAAACAGGAAAGGGCTTATGGGGTCATGAGAGTTCCTGCAGAGTGTGTGGAAAGTCTTCTCATGGGTTTAGGAATACACGAGCGTTCAAATATCCATAGCATGCCTTTTTAATTTATCTGTTTGTTTATTTATTTATTTATTTTTAGAGAGTGGAAGAGGGAGGGAGAGAGAGGGAAAGAAACATCAATGTGCAAAAGATACGTCAGTTGGTTGCCTCTCCTTGATTAGTTGCGTCTCGCACACTCCTCAGCCAGGGACCTGGCCCACAGCCCAGGTGTGTGCCTTGACTGGGAATCAAACCCACAACCTTTATGTTCGAAGGCTGACGCTCAGTTCACTGAGCCACACCAGCCAGGGCCTGTAGTATGCCATTTAAAACAAGCTTCACATCTTGCTGTATTGCTTAATGAGCCACTCAGTAGCATATATATATATAATATATATTATATATTATATATATATATATAATAAAACACCAAAGGACTGATGCCCAACAGGTATAGACTTATACTGTGGAGTTTCCACTTGCCACTAAATAAATGCTTGTAAAGTCTAGAGATCCTAAAATGAAAGGCATTTTATAGATTTAGAATGGGCAAGATTCAACCAGTCTCCTGTATCTTCCTCTAGTCAGCACTAATCCTCTTGGGTGGGCAGGGGAGGTGTTATAGAATCTGAGGTAATGTGGACCAGCGGTCTCCAGATGGTCCTAAGGGTCTACTCTTTTAAGTCTGAAGGCAGACAAAGGCACAATGCCAAGTCCAAAACTTGGAAAGGGAGCTGCTTTAGGGTGTGAAGAGACTCTACCTGGCTGTCTTTAATTAGGAAGACAGCAGGAAGGGCCCAGATTTTTCTTTCTTCTAAGTTCAGTAAAGGAAAATAGGACACCAAATTCTGTTCATAGGAGTTTCTAAATGAGTAGAGAATTGTTTGAACTCTGTAATCAACTAACTGGAAACTAATTTGAAATTTGGCTTCAGCACATATATTTGTGGTTGCAGGAGTGGACGAAGCATCCAGAGTGGTTCTCTGGAGCTCCCTGTACTTCTCCCTTAAAAAATTTACACACAGCATGTGAAATGAACAGATGCTTGTTGTTGTTGTTGTTGTTAGAGCTGTCGGGGTAACAAGAGGCTGAAAGCTATATCAGGTATTTATTTCAGTCACTGTGATGGCTATTGGCAGCCATCACATACCAAAACTAAGGAGGAATGCATGAACAGATAAAAAATAAGACACAGAGGAAAGAAACATTGTGCTTCCTCCCTTGATTTTTTTCCCTAAGCACATACTGATGATAAAGAAGGAGCAAAGCAATCTTTGGCTTCTTTTGTGGGGGGGGTGTATAGGGTATTGAGTGACTGACTTTCTGTAATCCTTTTAAGATTGTGCTTGCACTTTGGGGAGGTTTTTCTGTGATACTGCCCTAACACTTTAGTCAGAGAAAGTGTGACTTCAGTTGAAAAGTAATTTGAATCCAAACTTCATAGTTGTTAAAATGTTCCACTTATTTACTTATATTATAATCCAGAGCATTGGTGAGAGTGGTGAGAATAGGGTACAGGTGTGGAGAGGGAAAAGACCAGAAGAGACTGAATTGATTGGCACCTGATATGGTGGGGAAACAGGAAAGGAATTTCTGCCTGGGAAGTTTGTAATTCCACATCAGGATCATTCTTTATAATAGACTATCCACCCACCCCTTTGTCCAGAGCCAGAATTCCACAGATTCTTCAACCAGAGGGGCCCTGGCACACTAACAGTGTTATGATATCTGAATACTTAAGTGAGTGTATTTGGCCAGAGATATTTGCTAGAGAAATTGATCTTGCCTTCCCTGGGTTTTTCCAGTTGTAGTGAATAATTAAAAAAATTAAAACCTGGATTTCCTGAAATGTTAAGTGTCAGATCTGTAAATTGATCAAGCCTTAGGAACACAGTGCATCGGAGTTGGAAGGGACCTTAAAATTTATTCTAAACGAACTTCTAGAGGACTTGTAAATCCGTTTCCCCAAATCTCTGCGAAGTGATGGCTTGAATTTTTTTGATTGCTTGAATTTCTGCTCAAACACTTTCCAAAGTCAGGAATGGCATCACTTTAAGGGACACCCTATTCTTTAAATAGCTGTGAGAAAGCTCTTTGTTATTTGAAATCTGCCCTTGGGTCTTCATGTGTCAGCTTACGGAGACATCCAGAACAAGCTTCCTTCCTCCCACATCCCAGTCCTTCAGATATTTCTTGTTGATCACACTACCTAGAACAAGCAGGTCAAGCAGTTTTGGTTCTTTCTGCTGTTTGTTCCTTAGAGGACAAGGTTTCTAATGTCTTGCAGTATAGGACCAGGAGGACTCGGGATTCTAGGGCAGCTTCTTTAAATGTTTTATAAATAAAGAATATTAAAGTTAGAAAGGCAGTCAAAACAATCCAGTCTGCACCCCCCTCTTTCAGTTTACATATGGGGAGAAAGTCTTTCGGATTTGAGTGGGCTGAATTGATCAGCAGCCTCTTTCGAAGTGAGAAATAAAGTGTAAAAGTTTGCTGTTGAAAGTTAGTTGTTTAATTCTGAGCACAGGCTTCAGCCTACACACCTCATTGTTGCCAAGGACTTCTCTGGCTCCTTAAGTAAGCTTAAGGCTCAGCTCAGGGTTTCACTGCCAGATCATCATACACTGACTATTGGCTTCACTTAATGTTTGCATAAAGAATAGAAATAATCTTCCTATAAGTTTGACTCTGTTGACCACATGATCCAACAAAGATTCAGAAATTTTATTATTTTTCCCCTTCAGAAAATGACCATCACAAAGGGAGCTGCATTACCCCCTCAAAAATGTAGCTGCCTCTAATAGAGGTTTCATGGGTCTCCCTTTGTACTTTCTTTGTTTAACAGTCACCGGGTGACTTAGCTTTTCTGAAAGCCAAAAAGCTGTGGACGGGCTGGTGGGCTGCCTTTCTGTATAGCATTTTCCATCTTCAAACTTGAAATGCAGACCCATGCATTTCAGCTGGCCCCAAGGAGGCTCGGGTTTCCTTGGGTGTGTGCAGCAATAAAGGAGCCCAGGTGTTTGGGCGTGGGGCACTGCTGCTGGTATCTCCGCTGTCCCGTTGCCTCAATCCCCATTCCTCAGTCATTGACACCACTAGGTCTGTGGGCAGTGAAATCCTGGTGAGAAAACGGCGCAAGACCTGATATAAATGAGAAGGGGGAGAGGGAAGGTGCCTTGAATTTATCCAATAACTTGGTCTCTGACCGTGACCGAATTCCTTCGAACACCTGGAAGGTGCGGGGTTTAAGGCTGGAGTGTTCTTGGGCCCGGCAGGGGCGCGCCAAAGGTGACATTGGCGAGACTCTGACAGCCTTTGGCGGCAGAGCTGAAGCCGATATCGAGGCGGGCGGCCCGCAGCAGCCGACGCAACCCTGCAGGCAGATGGAGCCCCGAGTGGCCCTAGCCAAGCCCTCCAGGCTGGGGGAGGCGGGGGCGCCCCTTCTGCATTAGCTCGCCCTTGGGCTGGGCTCGGAGCTCTGTGCGTTGGGACGCGGCGGGGGCGTTAGGGGGCCGGGCTGGGGGAAGAGGGCGGGGCTTTCCTTTGTCAGGGGATTTGCGCGGTACGGCGTTGACTCGTGCGCTTCGGCTCTCCTCCCCTCGCCCTCGAGGGGGCGGGGCTCTCCCTCCCGCCGAGGGGCACGGGGGGCGTGGGCTTGCTGAGCCGAGCGGCTGGCGCCCCAGCTCCCTCGCTCCGAGCGGCTCAGAAGCCCCCTCCTTCGCTGCCTCGGCCTCCAATCCTCTCTGCCGCCGTCCCCTCCCTTTTAGATTCGGGTCTCTCTTTTTCCCTGCCCCCGCCCCGGCTCCGCCTCCGCCCTCCTCCCCTAGGCGCTCCGCGTCTCTCTCCCTAGCTTCCAGGGGGGCTGCCCGGACGGGGCGGGGCGGCGCGGCAGCGAGGGAAGGGGGAGGAGAGCCGCCCGCCAGCCCAGCACTTCCAGCAGCGGCGAGCGAACGGCGCGGGGGAGGAGGGCTCGCCCCCGCCCGGCCCGAGCGAAGCCTTTTGTTCCCAGCCAGAAGTTTGCATGCCGGGACCGTGACAGCTGCGGGCACGGAGGACTGTGGGGCCGCGGGTGGCGGCGGTGGTGAATAGAGGCGGCTGCTTGACATGCAGCCCACCGCGCGGCGGCTCGGGCCGGGGACCGGCAGCAGCGGGGAAGGCGGCACCCACAGCACGCGGGACTCAGCTACCCGAGGGACAAACTAACTTCCTGAGCGCAGGACCTGAGGCCGGTGCGGCCCGGAGCCACCTGCCAGCCTGCGGTGAGACAACCCTGGCCCTCAGGGCGCGCGGCATGGCGCGGGGGAGTGGGCAGCGCTGAGCGAGCCCTTCCGACAGACCCTCGGCGTCTGCTGCAGCCTGCCGGCCTCTCAAAGGCCCGGCGCCGGGCTCCACTCGCCTTGTTTTGTGGCCACAGCGGAGGGTGTTCTGGGAGCCACAACAATGCCATGATGTTTTGGAGACAGGAAGCCCCAAACTGGCCCCGAATGAAGGACTTCCTGTGTTTAAAGTTGCTGGAATATCCGCCGACCAGCCCAGTTCAAATGCAAACACCCGAACTAGGGAGGACGAATGGCTAATTCAGACCAGCTGGACTCTCCAGGGGTGGAACTGAGGATAAAACGAGAGGAATCCTTAGGAGCTTGGGCTTTACATGAAGACTAGAGAGGCTGTGCCATTGTTAAAGGACACAATTGGTATAAATCCTCTGCTTCCAACCCTGCTTGGATGAGAAGTGAGTGGAACTAGGTATTGAGTAAGACTTGTCAATATCAGATTTTTTTAATTGACTAAAATAGAGCAGTGCTCTTTTTTTTTTTTAAAGCCATACAGGGAATTATTTTGTATGTTGATTAAATTATACCACTTATCTGCAACTATGAGGCTGCTGGTCTGTGAGGAAAAAGCTGTTCCTCTTGGAGCTTCTCTTAGCATGGTTTCAAAGTGGGACTTACAGGCCTTTCTGGAGGGCAAATCCGGTTGGTGGTTTGGGATTATGAATATGTAAAGGGACTTTTAACTTACACAGAATGCAGTTTTGGAGAACTCATGGAAAACTTTTAAAAGGTTAATGGTTCATTTTGATTGAAAAAGTATGGGTAAGCCACTCAGCAGGCCAGACTGTTTAAGACAGAACCCCACCTGCCTGGGGAAAGGAGAGGAAGAGGATGGCTACATAGAGGATTGTTATGTTCCACAGCGGTCTATATATGATACAATGAGGATAAATGAGCAAATTGACCAGGGATCAAAGCTTAATCAGACTTCTAAAAGCACCATGGAAAAGATGGAAGGAAGTACTATATCCAGTAATGGGACTTTGGGAGCAGCATCTAATGTTTTTGAGTCTAGAGCACCAGAAGGCAAAAAGCTAGATGAGAGGATAATATTTGATGCACTGAAGCTAAGCAGTGATGTGCAAAAGTCGGCACCTGTGCCACCCAGAAGGCGACCAAATGCAGAACGCAAAGACAATGTTAATAGGAGGTCATGGAAATCCTTCATGCCACCCAACTTCCCAGAATTTGCAGAAAGGATGGAAGCTTCTCTCAGTGAGGTTTCAGAAGCTGGTGCTTCAAATCCTTCCTTGCAAGAGAAGAAGGAATCTAGTTCTGCATTCACAGAAAGTTCTGGTCATTTGGACCACAGGGAGCCTCAGTCCGAGTCAGTAACTCTGGAACATGTGTCCAAATCCATAGGTATTCCAGAAGTGCAGGATGTGAAAAACTTAGGTGGAAACTGCCAAGACTTCAGATTTCAGCAGCACAGTGAGAGCTCTCCCCATGAATTCCAGCCTCTAGAATCAGAAGCTGCAACAGCAAGTGGTAACACAGATGTAATGCAGGAACACAGATTTTCAAGTGCCACCTGGCCCAGAGCCATGAAAAGTTTGGCTAAGGGAGGCTTCAGTGAGAAGCACCATCCCCTTGGGGACACAGCCTGCACTGTGGAAATGCCACCTCTCTCCCCTTGCCTGAGTGAAGAGTTGTTGGATCCAGAATTGCATGTTCTCATAACCCCCAGCCTAAGAGAGAAAACAGAGTCTGAACTAAAGTTTGAGGAGGATGAGCGATGGATTATGATGGAGGCTGAGGAGGATTGGGAGGAAGAAAAACTGTCAGAGAGAGAAAAGACTTTTCTAATGGCAGATGAGAAAAAGAATAGCCTAGCAGGTATTTTTAAAGAAAGAGACCAAGCAAACACTGTAGCAGTGGTAGAGGATGGATCCGATTGCTCAGCTTTCTTGGAGACTTTTGACCACCTTGCTCTTGGTCGAATTTGTTGCTCTGATGACCTACAGCCAGCTGAAAACCATTTGGCTTCTGTTTTCAAGGATACACCTCTTAATTACAGCTGCAGTCTCACAGGTGAGAGTGCTATAGGTGAGCTGAAAAACAGAACCGCCCAGGAACTAGAGGGTCTTGTATCCAATTTAGAATTCACTGTTGGTCCTGTCAGTTCAGAGCAGCAGCTCTCTGACACAGATTCAGTGCAGATGTTTCTGGAACTTGAAAAAGAATGTTTGTATGAAGGAGTATCTCTAGTTGAGCTGGAGAACCAAGCTTCTTCTGAAGAGTTGGCCCTATCCCAGGATACAGAAAATTCACTTGTAATTAGTCATTTTCCAGGGGCTGCCTTAGAAAAGGAACATGTAGGCATTTTAAATGTACAAGTGAAAGACAGTGGTGCTGAATTGGATTGTGAATATTTTAATGCCCTGGATTCTTCTCAGGTGCCTAATGCTATGGAACTTATTGCCCACTCTGATACCACGAGGGACACTTCCACTATTAGTGAGAAGGAGTGTGAAAAAGTGCCTTTTAGCCCCAAGATTGTAGGGGAATTTAAGTTTAGATGCCCCCCTCATCTGGAGTCACTGGGAAAGCTAGACCTAGGAGGACTGCCCAACTCTGATTGCAAGGCTTCTCCTGAAGAAAACTTACCAGCATTTGAAGCTGAGCTGGCCAAAGAAAGTGGCAGTTTGTCCCAGGTGGACTGCAGTCAGATTGGGGGGAATGATGAGTGTGTTAAAAGGGTTCCCCTCAATTCTTTTAACTATGAACTAACAGATATTACCTCAGGATCTGAAGCAGAGGTGTTATTGTATGGTTCACATTTACTAACAGATGAAATTCATTTGGAAGGGGAGAAAGGAACTATTAATCAAGAAAGTAGTCTGACTTCCTTGGGAAATGTGGATCCTTGTGAATTGTCTATGGAGAAAGTTTATGGTGAGACACAAGAACTGGGTTATGAAGCCCAGCTTTTGGAGGACCAAGGCCCAGCACATTTCCATAGAGACTTCCCAGAGTCAGAGATTCTGAGTCTGCACCTGCTGGATGGAGAACTGAGACATAGCAGTGATGGAGAGGGACCTGTGAATAACATAAAGCTCAAGCTGAGTGTGGCATCACTGAGTGGAGGAGAGACAGAAATGAGAGACTCGGAGTCATTGTTAAGTGTCTTTCCGGGGGAACAAGTTACCAAGGTTAGTAATACTGAACCAGTTTTGGAGGAATGGATACCCATCCCAGAGAAACCTGCCCCACCTGCTGCAGTGCCCACTATAGAAGATGCCCTAGATGCTGCAGTGCCCACCCCAGAGGAAACTGCTGTAGCTGCTGTCACAGTGCCCTTTCCAGAGGAGGATGTGCCAGTTGCTTCAGTGGCCGCCATAGAAGCACATGTCCCAGCTCTTACAGTGCCTGCATCTGAGGGGACTACTCTAGCTGCTACAGTGCCCACCATAGGGGAGGACATCCCTGAGGGCTCTGTCACCCCAGCTATTGCAATGCCTACCCCAGAGGAGCCTGCAGCCCCAACTGCTGCAATACCCACCTCAGAGGAACCTGCCACCCCAGCTGCTGCAATGCCCACCTCAGAAGAATCTGCATCCCCACCTGATAGAGTGCCCACCCCAGAGGAGCCTGCAGCCCCAGCTGCTGCAATGCTCACCTCAGAGGAGCCTGTTGCCCCAGCTGCTGCAATGCCCACCTCAGAGGAACCTGTATCCCCACCTGATAGAGTGCCCTCCCCAGCTGCTGCAGTGCTCACCTCAGAAGAGCCTGCTGCCCCAGCTGCTGCAATGCCCACCCCAGAGGGACCTGCATCCCCAGCTACTGCAGTGCCCACCCAAGAGGAGCCTGCAGCCCCAGCTGATAAAGTGCCCACCCCAGAGGAGCCCCTCACTCCAGCTGCTGCAGTGCCTGCTGTGGAGGAAGTGTTCCCTGTTGGTGTGCCCTTCCTTGGAGATACTGTCCACACTGATTCAGTGCCTATCTCAGAAGAAGGAACTCCTGTGCTAGAGGAGTCTTCCTCCACTGTAGTGTGGATCAAGGAGGACCTTGATTCTCCAGCATTTGAAGTAAAAGAGGTGACTAGTGCAGTGTTGCATGGGAAAGTGCCTCTGGCTACAACTGATGGATTAAATTCAAATGAGGTAATTGTTGCTCATTTTGTTGAGGAAGAATCTGGAGAGTAAAGTGAGGTTTGTGAGTTCTCTGACTTGGTTGTGATTAGCAAGGGCACAGACAGTCCCTTTTTTTGGTTCCCTTTAGGGCCCCTGGGCTTTTCTGGTCTTTTTATTGAGCTAATGGGGGGGAAATATGTCTTTTTTTTATCTGGCAAACTTGATCATTCTTACTCCTTTTTTTATTTCAGAGATAACAAAAACCTAAAGACAGGCATGTGTACAGTTGTTGGTTTACATTTTGAAAAAGTATAAGCAGGAATGGGTGATTCTGCTTTTGAAATTAGAGTAAGCACGTTCTTTGCTAAATCAGTGGACTGCTAATTGATCAGTGATGTCAGCAGTCACATACAGCGTGGAGTGTAGGCTTTGGAGTGAGACCTGAGATACTTCTTAACCACTCAGGGAAAATTAGGTAGATGTCCTGAGTCTAATTTCATCATTTGTTAAGGCAGAACCTGGGAGGTTAGTAAGGATAAAAATGAAATAACCCTTTTAAAGCATCAAATGTATAAGATTTCAATCACTGTCAATATCCTCCCTCCCCCTTTCAAATAGATACATTAGTTAGTAGAAAGAATTCAGAGCATGTTGGGTTAAAGCAATATACAGATACGTGAATGATAGTTTTTTAATATAAAAAGCTGTTTATTAAAGCCATAATAAGGTAATAATGTTTTTGAAGAAGAGAGGTATTTCAGTCATCCTGTCAAACTCGGCGTCCTGAAGCAAGTCACTTTTCCTTTCCTATACCACTTGTTTCTTAATCTATAAAATAAGGAAATTGGGTTAAATGTTCTCCTGGGTATCCCTTAATTCCAAGATTCTGAAATTCCTAATGTTGGAGAACAAACTATGTTAGGAAGCTTTTGGGGACAATGTTCATGTCCTTGAGCACTCCTAGTCAAAGGAATTTGAGATGGGCAAATTTTATAGGTCACTGCCCGGGTGTCATTCATTTATTTATTTATTTATTTATTTACTTATAAAGATTTTATTTATTTTCAGAGAGGGAAGGGAGGGGAGAGAGAGAGAGAGAGAGAGAGAGGGAGGGGGGGGGAGAGAGAGAGAGAGAGAGAGAGAGAGAAAGAAACATCAATGTGCAGTTGCTGGGGGTTATGGCCTGCAACCCAGGAATGTACCCTGGCTGGGAATCGAACCTGGGACACTTTGGTTCCCAGTCCGCGCTCAATCCACTGAGCTACACCAGCCAGGGCCCGGGTGTCATTTATTCAGGGGTAAGCAGTGGAGTGAAGGAATTAGAAATTTAACCTAATCTAATAAAGTCAGGGATTACTGAGAGAGGAGGTGGTTTCGGTTTTACACCATCTTCAGGACCCAAAACAGTACTTTCCTTGTAGTAGGCATTCACTGTTGACTGACTGTGGATGAGTAGCAATGCCCTGAATATGCATGGATGCTTCAAGAAAAATGGGTCCTGCCCTGGCCAGGTAGCTCAGTTGGTTAGAGCATCATCTTGATACACCAAGGTTGCAGGTTTGGTGAGTGGTCAGGGTACATACAAGAATCAGCCACTCTCTCCCTCCCTTCCTTCTCTAAAATCAATTTTAAAGAGAAAAAAAAAAAAAGAAAGATGTGTTCTCTCATTCACCCTATTGCAGAGCTTTTCAGGGCAGCCTAGCTGGCTAGAGTACCATTTAAACATGAAGCTACCAGCAACAAAAGTAATTTTGATGGTGGGTCTTAAGCTGTCAATTTTGCCACGGGTCCTCCTGACTGGTGGTGGTGTCGCCTTGGGCTTCATCAGTTATTTTTTCACGTATCATTCCATCAAATTAGAATGCATCACCCTTCAGATGGATTTGATACAGTTTTCTGATTTTTAGTGACTTTGGGATTAATACCAGGGTCCCAGTAACCTGTGCAAAGTCACTGGCATTATTAGATAGAATATTTTTAGTATAAAGCTTACAGCAACAAATAGTGGAGTACAAAAATCAAATTTATAAGGAGCCAATCAAATCTGCATAAAGGAAAAAATTCAGGGAAACCCTTAGTATCAGTCTTGGGATCTCTGTTTCCTCATCTACAGAGTGAGTAGCTGCAGCTAGGTAATTTCTAAGGATCCTTCCAGTTACAGTAGGTAGTCATGACACACTGCCTGTTATAAATGACAGGAGAAGGAAATAGTAGCCCAGCGTGGTTACTTTAAGGAATATCTCCAAGCAAGATGCCTACAACTATGTACAAAAGGAGAATTCTAATGCGTAGCCATAGCCAAGATTATTAATCAATAAGGATGTAGAGAGGCTATTTTGAAAATGTTTATTAAAACAGCCCTGGCTGGTGTAGCTCAGTGGATTGAGCGAGGGCTGCGAACCAAAGTATCGCAGGTTTTATTCCCAGTCAGGGCACATGCCTGGGTTGCAGGCCATGACCCCCAGCAACCGCACACTGATGTTTCTCGCTCTCTCTCTCTCCCTCCCTTTCCTTTCTAAAAATAAATAAAATCTTTAAAAAATTTTTTTAAAAAGAAAATGTTTATTAAAACAAAACACATATCAGTGTTGCAGGTTTGATTCCCAGTCAGGGCACATGCCTGGGTTGCAGGCCATGGCCCCCAGCAACCCCACATCGATGTTTCTCTCTCTCTTTCTCCCTCCCTTCCCTCTCTAAAAATAAATAAAATCTTAAAAGAACAAACACACACATCATTATGGAGGTAATAGTATAGAAATTTTGCTAAATTATTGAAAAAAAAATTTCCAAGATGAAAAATAGATGGATTTCATATCTTCCTAAAGGGTTTCTAGAAGCAATTAAACCTTCCATTTTTATACATAAACACTTAGAACTCAACAAGTGGTCATATCCAGAATGATTTAGAGTGAATTCTTTTAGAGCATCTGTGTGTGTATATATACACAAATGTACACGTGTATACATGTTTTAAATAGATACAAGCTTTCTGATAACAATGAGTTTCACAGAAGTAAAATGTGAGAATTTATTTGCTATCTCTACAGTGGAATCTAGGCCCACTGAGAGCAATCTGTGGTTATTTAAATGCTTTTCTTATTTGTAGCCTTCCTTATTCTTTTCCAATCACTAAGGAAGAGAAAAACCATTTGTATAAAATAAGGGTTCTATAAAATTAAAATTTGCCCCCAGAAGTTTTCAGGCAAAAACTGGAGAGCCTCATAATCTCAGTTCAGTGTTTCAATGCTTAGCTGATTAGCAAAACCTTCATGGATTTGTTTGCTTTTCCTAACCCCATTTCTATACAGTGATTCATTTATTCAGTGGATATTTATTGCATACCTGCTCTGTTCCAGGTAGCACTGGGGATCCTACAGTGAATAGAGCTGACATGGTCCCTGCCTTTGTGGAACTTATACTACAGTGGGGGGGGGGGGCAGACATTAAGCAAAAATTACGCAACTACATAGCTACAAGTTGTGGCAGATGCTTTAAATAAAAAATAAAGACTATGATAAGAAATAAGGGTATTTAATTTCAATTGTGGTGTCACAGAAGGGGTTTTAAAACTAAATCTGAAGGACAAATAGTAGTTACTTGGGCAAGGAGAGGGCAGAGCATCCCAGACAGAGGAAATGGAAGCTGGGAAAAACCTGTCATGTTAGAATTAAAAGGCCAAGTGGCTAGACCACAGTGGACATAGATTCCAGAAGAGTGCCTTGAAGTGAATCTAGAGAGGGCCGGGGCAACATGAGGCAGGGACTGCAAAGACAGCGCCAAAAACATCTGTACCTTAAAAACCATGAGAGGTTATTGGGAGATTTTAAATGGGTGAGTGAAATGATTTCACTTATTTTTTTTTCCTACCACCATTTATTACTCCAGCGGCACTAACACAGCTGGAAGTGCCCATGGTGACATAGTACAATATTTCCTGCCTTCTAGCTTCTGTCCAAACAAATGTCTACCTGCTTGTTCCTTCCCCCTTTCTAGGGAAATTCACTGCAGACTGTTTACTCAAATAAACCTCTTAATGCATTTAAGGGGGTGGGGCAGGACATTTGCATTTCCCTCAAATGGGAAGAAGAAAAAAAGTATTGATGCCCCATCCCACATCCCCCACCAGCCAAATAAGTCCCTGCAGCCAGGGTATTTCTGTTGACTCTGAAATCTTCAAATAAATATAGAAATAGCCTCAAGTGTTCATGATGAATGATGGCACAGAGTGGCCCCAGAACCTGCCAGGCAAGCAGCCTTGTGTCTGGACAGTCTTGCGGTGTTGGAGAACGAGTGCTTGTTGTGGTTGATCGTGAGCCAGTGGGTGGCAGGCTGCAGGGAGAACACCCTACAATTTGTCCAGGAAGTTGTCCAGGGCTGGGATGCCTTCCTTTAGGTCTTTGCATGTCATGTCTTGGCCACCACCTGGCTGGGGGACTAGTGTTGTGGAAGGGGTCTCTAGGCAGGATCTGCCAGTGGTCAAACTGCACTGAGGGAAAGTCTGGTCACCCATGGCGGACTTCAGGTCAGTGGTGAAGCCAAAGAACCCACTAATGGGCAAGTAAGCCTTTACCACAAACATAGGGGTACCCGCCACCTGGAACTCCTCAAGGTATGGCCCTGCTTTCTGTTTAGGACACCATAGAGTCCACCAACCACTTGCTCTCCAGAAAGTAGATGGGTTCCATGAGTTCATTTACATTTTTAAAGATCACTCTCTGTTTGTCATGACCAGTGTGGATCAGTAGGTTGAGCATCATTGCTCAAAGTGAAAGGCTGCTGGTTTGATTCCTGGTCAGGGCAGCATGCCTGGATTGCAGGTTTTGTCCTCAGTCGGGCCATGTGTGAGAGGCAACCACTTAATGTTTCTCTCTCACATTGATGTTTTCTCTCCCTCCCTTCCCCTCTCTCTAAAAATAAGTAAATAAAATCTTTCATAAAATAAAAGATTACTCTCAGTTTAAAGATGGAGCAAACTGCTCTACACTAAGAGTAAACATTCTCAATGTTATTTGGGGTTTATAAATCTCAGATTTCTTGTTTTATATTTTATTAGTTTGTAGTATAGATTATTGGCATAAATACAGAAAACACTGAATGGTTTGCAATTTAAAAAAAAAATCATGCTGGCTACAATGTGTAGAACAGATTTAAGATCAAGGACAGAATAGAGAGACCTGCTAGGCTACTGCAGTTATACAGGTTGCTTGGACTAGAGAGAGGTAACTAGATTTGAAGACAGTTGGGTGGATTTAAGATATATTTTGGAGGTAGAATCAACAAGACTTGAGGAGATACCAAGGATGTTTCTCCTTTCTAGCTTACACAACTGACTAGATGGGGACAGTAGTAAATTGGTGATTAAGGGAAGAACGGATTTGGTCAGGAGAGGAAAGTAGGAAGTGCTATTCAGTTTTAGATTGGTTAGGTTCAAAATGCCTGTGGTTCATTTGTATGACAATATCAAGGAGTCGTTGGATATACAGTTTTAAAGTCATAAGCATTTATCATGGTGAATATTTAAAGCCACAGGAATGAATAGAATTGCCTAGAAGAATATAGAATAAGAGGCCCAGGGCACTTAACATTTGGAGGTCTGGAAGAGCACAAAGGACATCAGAAAGGATCAGTCAGGATGGAAACTAAGAGAATATGGTATTACCAAAGATAAAAGTGGTTTAAGATGTTCTTTGGGAAATTTTCTGTTTTATGTCCTTATTGTATGTTACATCCTTGCAGTAATTTTTACTAATGTTTGCTCTGGGAAATGTCTACCAGCCTGGTTAGTTAATAACATGGCACAGTCCCGTTGAAATACTAAGGAGTAAGAATTTTAATGTCTTAAAGCACCGGGTTGGCAAAACAGCTTTATTTGGGAGTTGAGAGAAGGGAGCAAGTGTTTTCAAATTTACTTTCTTTAACATCCTGTTCACTTGTGTTCAAAATAAATATTTAGATAGCATTTACTTAGAGGTGCTTTCATATTTTTAACCTTATGAAAAAAGATGAGAAAAATACCCATACCACATCAACACAATCCATAGAGAGGAGGTGGGAAACGAAGGAAGAAAGCTGATGCTTCTATAGAAAATGTTCATGAAGTTCAAATTTAAAAAAAAAGAATTAGCTCTCTTATATGGAAGGGATTAAGATATTTAAATATGTACTTTTCTGTGACATTTACATTGCTATCCAATAGAGCAGGGGTGTCAAACTTATTTCTACCAGGGACCACATCAGCCTCAAGGTTGCCTTCAAAGAGCTAAAATAATTTTAGGACTGTATAAATGTAACTACTCCTTAACTGTTAAGGAGTTGAAATTACATTCAGCCCTTTGAAGGCAACTGCAATGTGGGCTGATGTGGCCCCCGGTGGAAATGAGTCTGACACCCCTGTAATAGAGTTTCTTGCCCAGGTAGTTATATCCTCTATCTGTGCTTAGTACAATAGACAGTGGCCACATGTGGCTGTTGCTCACATGAAATGTAGTTAGTGTGGCTGAGGAACTGAATTTTAGTTAAATGAAATAGCCACATGGAATTGCTGGCTACCATGTTAGCACAGAAAGAATGTCACTGTCACTCATAGTGTGAGACAGGATTTGATTGTGGGTAAAAGGGGGAGCTCTTGCACTTGACATCTTCCTCTGTACTTTTGTCTTTTTGCTTTCTTTGCTTTTCCAACCCCCACCACCATTTTATTGCACCCAGGCAACTTAAAACATGGAATTTGTGTTTTGTTCTTTTTTTCTCCCTTTGCTCTGATTTTTCTTCAATGAAAACAACTTTAATACAAAATGGAATCATAGCACTTGCTTTTTCTGGGAACCATGTTGTTGTGGGGAACTTGTCATTTTTAGCTGAACTGCCTTGTTGTGTTGCCTAACAAAATATGGTGTAATCAAATTACAGTATAAAATGAAGCCCACTGGTAATTACCTTTGTAACCTTCCCTTTTTAGTGTTCCTTGGGGCTTTTCCTCCCTGTTGACTCACTTATCCAACTTTCTTTCTTTTCTTTTCTTTTTTTTTAATTTTATTTTAATCATTGTTCAAGTACAGTTTTCTGTCCTCCACTCCCATTCCAGCCCACCCACCCATCAACTTTCTTTCTACAATCAGTTTCCTAATCCTGGTGTGATCTGTGGTTTCATATAGGCCAAAATTAATCTTAACCAATCTTTAAAAGAAAAATTTACATTTATTTTTGTCTTCTATTTTTCTGTCATCCTTCTATCTTAATTGACTCACCTGTCTCACAGAAACTGAAGGAACTTTTTATGGAAGAAATAAGAATGAAAAAATATCCAGATCAGTGTAATGATTGAAAGGAATCTGATATTAGCGACAATATTTATTTCACTCTTTTCCTTAGAGTAGCAAAATTAGTGGCTCTCCTTGTTTCCTTTAGAAATGTCTACTTCACAATGGAGCTTAACTGCGGTAGAAACACACATTGCTTGTTACACTTGTTCACATTGTTTTAAAGTTCTGTTTTGTGGTGAACATGGATATATAGTTTCATTTTCTTAAGTACTTTATGTATATCTGCATCTTACTCAGAGTTACATGTCTGAAGTTGTTAAGGACATTTCCCAGTATTATTGGCCCATTTCCCTTTGTAATCAGAGAAGACTGTTTCAGGATTATTGTGTGTGGTCTGTGGCCCTGGAATAGAATGGAGTTAAATAGCCACAGGGGGATTAAGCTATGAGGTTGGCATTTTTCATACTGTTAATGTGTTTTGGCTAATTGAGTTTATTAGTCCTAGTCAGAGAAGAGCATTGCATATATCGGTGGTCACTTAAAAGCTATTCCCCAAGGTATTTTTAATCTTAACTAGTAGTCATTTGGTATCATCTTCCCTTTTTGGATTGATATACATATATCACATTTACTTCTATGATATCTCAAGGTTGATGCTTCTCTCTGTAGATTTTTGCATTAAAAATTAAGCAAACATGCTTTTTAAAAACAGTAAGTCATTGATTGGGTTAAAGACCTAAGTAGTGCCATATTCTCTGTAATTAGTTGTCAATAGGAGGCTGTTGAAATATGAAACCACATTTCCTTGATAGTTCCCTGTAAAAATGGCTTGTTTTCACTTTTTATTCCTGCCCTCTTTGTTAAAATAACCTGTCACTGTGTGGTATAGAAGGTCTGATTCCTCTAGATTAAATCTTCTTTGGCTTACAATTATCTAGATGTTTCAGAAAGAACAGGTGGATCCTCTTCAGATGAAATTACAGCAGGTGAATGGACTTGGCCAGGGGTTGATTCAGAGTGCTGGAAAAAACTGTGATGTGCAGGGTTTGGAACATGACATGGAAGAGATCAATGCTCGATGGAACACACTGAATAAAAAGGTAAGTGGTGGGGGTGGGGGAGCTGCAGGGGATAACAGGCGTACTGGGAATGAAAGGCAAAGAAAAGAGACGTCTAAATCTAAGGTTTTCCTGAATGTAAATGAAAATTTAGCAGTTGCAATCTGTAGTTACTAAAAGGGGTCAGTAGTAATTTAAAAAGCTCTTTGCTTATAATGAACCTCTGTGTCTGTGATACAGGTTGCACAAAGAATTGCACAACTACAGGAGGCTTTGTTGCATTGTGGGAAGTTTCAAGATGCCTTGGAGCCATTGCTCAGCTGGTTGGCAGACACTGAGGAGCTCATAGCCAATCAGAAACCTCCATCTGCCGAGTATAAGGTGGTGAAAGCACAAATCCAGGAACAGAAGGTAAATGAGAATGTTGGGACAGTGAACTATTAACAGCCGCAGGGAATGGCAGGCAACACATTTGCTTATAGTTTAAGGAGCATGTTCAGGAGGTTTAGTAGAATCCTCACATACTTTGTGTGATCCTGAAAAGACAGATAGAAATTTATTTTTACCATCTTACTTTAATGTACTGGCTTGCTGTGGCATGTATTAGACTGAACAATTTTACTTGTTCATGTATCCTGTTTCAATGTTTCAGTCACAGCTTTACTTAAAAGGTTTTTGGTGTTTTCAGGATCAGCAGTATCCTAAATGTATATATTATGTATAAGGTGCTATCTAAATACAGGTTTTTTATTTTTCATTTCAGTGCATTTTTCTCCTGGTTCAAAATAAATGTACTGTTAGCCATCAATCAATTGTAATGGCAATCAATTCTCTGTTTAAAAACAAGTGTATGTCCCTGCCTGGTGTGGCTCGGTTGATTGGGCATTGTTCTGCAAAGTGAAAGGTGGCCACTTTCATTCCTTGTCAGGGTACATGCTTGAGTTGTGGGTTCAGTCCCCAGTTGGGGTGCATACAACAAGCCACAAAAAGGCAACCATTCGATGTTTCTCTCCTTTTTTTTTTTTTTTGCCTCCCTTCCCCCTCTCTAAAAACAAATAAAATCTTAAAAAAAAAACAAGCATATGAAACATTTATGTGGATGATAGGAACTATGCTATATATCTTATATTTTTGCCTCAAAGTGGAAAAAAAAACTTCTGTTACTCAGTTAAGCTTAGGATTTGGTAGGGTAGAGATTGGGTGTTTTTTTTTGTTTTGTTTTTTTTTTAATTTTGTTGGGGTTTTTTTACCCTTATTTCAAATTTTGAAGTGACCCCCTGTTATCACTTTTCATTCTCTTTGAACATGTGAACAATAGTTGCTCCAGCGACTCCTAGATGATCGAAAGGCCACGGTAGACATGCTTCAAGCAGAAGGAGGCAGAATAGCCCAGTCAGCTGAGCTGGCTGATAGAGAGAAAATCACTGGACAGTTGGAGAGTCTGGAAAGTAGATGGACTGGACTACTCAGCAAGGCAGCAGCCAGGTAAGGACAAAAGGGTTTTGAGGATGGGTCAGAAAAGATTTGTTGTGTCCTGCTTTGATTTGCTATGCCTGAGGTGCCCTAAAAGCTCCTATATGCTCCGTACAGTGCTTTGGAAGGTGTTCAATGGCTTTTATCTTGAAGAGGGATACATTCTTAGAAATGATCCTCATAACCAGAATAACTCCCAGGAAATGAGCCTCAGCTCCTCCATAAATGCCTGAGAACTGGAAGACTGATTGCTCTGTGTTATTCTGCCGCAAAATAATCATGGTTCCAAACAAGACACAGACTCCTGCAATCCAGCCAGTTATTTCTGAGTGTTTGAAACAGATTTTTTTCCCTTCATATTTATAAATGTTTTTGATAACTTGGGGCTGAAATTTATATTTCATTTCTGTCCACTTATTCTAATACTAGATACTTTTTCATCAAGGAGCTAGTCTGTAGTTCTGCTAAATATTTGTGCATTCAAAAAATACACAAACTTTACTTTCTTCAATAAATGGCCAAAAGAAGGCAGTATACTTCTGTCCTCCAAGGCAGTGCTTGCTTTTTCCATAGCTATAAGTTACCCCAATGTCACTTGAGCTTAATAAGTCACATGGATATCTTTACTTTTAGCCTGTATAGTCCCCAGTTTTAATAAATGCCACTCAGAAATCAGTATGGGAGTAGTAGAGTTGATCACTTATTATTATAGTCCTTCAGTTGTCTAGGTAGCCAATGGCAGTCTTCAAATAACTTCCTCTTCAGTCTCTTTCCTCTCACTTGCTCATGGCTTACTTATTTCTTATCTGAGTTGCAAAGTTCAACTTAGTTTTCACTGCTTTTCTTCTTTCCCTGTCCATTTCCAATAATATTGCCATTAACCTTCTAGTTACCTAGGCTTAAAACCTCAATGCCATTGTTGCCCTTCCCTCCCGCCCCAACTTTGTGTCTCACATCTATCTACCAGTATGCTAAATTCTGTACACTGTACTTCTGCAGTGTCTCCCCACTCACGTACCTCAGTTCATGACTTACAGGTTCTCACTTGGGCTAGTTCACGTGAGGTAGTGCATCTGAGGTAGCTTTCTAAGTAATCACTCATCACTCAATTGCCACTTGCCCTCAGGCCTTTGCTGCATTGCATGCTCGAAGACCATTTTAATGACTCCCTGTTGCCTATAAATAAAATCTAAACTGACAACATTCAAAGATTTCTACTATTTGGCCTTAACCTACCTTTCTTAGTTTCCACTATTGTTCTCAGTTTATATATTAAAAAAGAAAATCATATTTTGTTCTTCAAAATCTTCTGTCAGTTTACTAATTCTGTCTTTGCTTGATGGCATTGCATCTTCCATGAAATATTCTTGGCCATTTTCTCTTCTTCTATGAAGCTTGTCTTTATTCCCCAAGTATAGAATAACCTCACCTTCCTCCTAACTGCCATAACTTTTTAGCAATACCTTGTGTTATGGTCATTATTTTATGTAGTACTTACCTCCCCGGTCCATAAGCCTGTTAAAGTCATGATTTGTTTCTAATGTATCTTTTTATGACTTACATTCTTTTACCCTACCCTGTTCATCCTCCTAGCCTAACACAGTTTCTAGGCCATTACATTAAAGAAAAATGCCAAGAGCAGCTTCATTTGTTACAGATATTCTAAAGACTTTCATTTAAATTTTTAATACTAGATTTTGCTGCCTCTAAATTATTTTAGCTATCGTATTTTGCCATGTATAATGCACACCCACATTTTTGTCCCGAACTCTCAGGAAAAAAATCTTTTGTTTTGATTTTTTTGATTCAAAATTTTTATTTATTTATTTATATTTAGATACTTGTTTTTTGTATCATAAAAAAGAATCTTAGCATTTATTTTTTAACATATTATGGTACAAGAAGTTTTATGTAACAAATAATCACAAAACACAACAAATACAAGGTGTTTCAGGTGCTAACCATACATAGGGCACATCCTTTTTTCTCAAAAATATGGGTAAAATAGTGCACATTTTGCATTATACACAGCAAAATACAGTATTCCCTTTGTCTACCCTAAGATCTCTACACATTGAGTCCTTCAAACTTTCAGATTCCAAAATTAGAGATAAGTCAGAAAGGCATAGAAATTAGGGGTAATATTTTAATGAAATTCTGTTTTAATATTAATCTTTAAAATAATATGTTTAGGTGTATTAATTAAAGATATATTTTGAAGGCTTGCATAACAAAATTAAGAAAGGGAAATTCTGTACTTCACATTGACGCTTAAAAATGGCATCTAAAAATATTTTCCTTTATATTCAAACATAATTGGATTTCCAGATAATTAAAATGGCAAATCTTTATATTTAGATCATTTCTTAATAAAAATAAGTCTGTCCAGGCCCTGGCTGGGTAGCTTAGTTGGTTAGAACATCGCCCTGATACACCAAGGTTATAGGTTTGATCTCTGGTCAGGGCACAGACAAGAAGAAACCAATGAACGCATCAATGAGTGGAACAACAAATCTCTCTCTCCCCCTCCTACTCCCCTACTCTTCATTCCCTCCCTCCCTCCCTCCTGCCCTCCTTCCCTCTGTCCCTCCCTGTCTCCCTCTCCCTTTCTTTTTCTCTCTCTCTAAGAACCATTTTTTTTTTTTAGTTTGTCCATAGGGCCTGGCGCAAAGTAGCTGTTCAGTAATGGTTTGCTGAAGTAAAGTGCATCCTATACCCCTGGGCCTTTTTAAGTGACCTAGGGTATAGTCTATTCTTAATGATTCAAAGTAATCATCAAGACCTTTATTATTCTGTGTACTAATAGTGTTCTATGGTTGTTTTTCTTTTTCTTAAATATATTTTATTGATTATGCTATTACAGTTGTCCCATCTCCTCCCTTCACGCCCCTCCACCCTGCACACCCTCTCCCACCCACATTCCTCCCCTTTAGTTCATGTCCATGTGTTGTAAGTTCTTTACCTTCTACATTTCCCATACTATTCTTACCCTCCCCGTCTGTTTTCTACCTCTTGTCCATGCTACTTACTCTGTGTATCTTTTCCCCCTCTCTCCTCCTCCTGCTCCCTTGTTCCTAACCCTCCATGTGATCTCCATTTCTGTGGTTCTGTTCCTGTTCTAGTTGATTGCTTAGTTTGTTTTTGTTTTTGTTTTAGGCGTGGTTCATAATTGTGAGTTTGCTGTCATTTTACTATACATGTTTTTTATCTTCTTTTCTTAGATAAGTCCCATTAACATTTCATAAAATAAGGGCTTGGTGATGATGAACTCCTTTAACTTGACCTTATCTGAGAAGCACTTTATCTGCCCTTCCATTCTAAATGAAAGCTTTGCTGGATAGAGTAATCTGGGATATAGGTCCTTGTCTTTCATGACTTGGAATACTTCTTTCCAGCCCCTTCTTTCCTGCAAGGTCTCTTTTGAGAAATCAGCTGACAGTCTGATGGGAACTCCTTTGTAGGTTACTGTCCTCTTATCTCTTGCTGCTTCTAGGATTCTCTCCTTTATTTTCACCTTGGCTAATATAATTATGATGTGCCTTGGTGTGTGCTTCCTTGAGTGCAGCTTCTTTGGGACTCTCTGAGCCTCCTGGACTTCCTGGAAGTCTATTTCCTTTGCCAGGTTGGGGAATTTCTGCTTTATTATTGTTCAAATAAGTTTTCCACTTGTTGCTCTTCCTCTTCCCCTTCTGGTACCCCTATAATTCGGATGTTGGAATATTTAAAGATGTCCTGGAGGTTTCTAAGCCTCTCCTCATTTTTTTGAATTCTTGTTTCTCCATTCTTTTCTGTTTTGTTGTTTCTTCCTTCCTTCTGGTCCACTCTATTGATTTGAGTCCCAGTTTCCTTCCCATCACTATTGGTTTCCTGTGCATTTTCCTTCATTTCATTTATCGTAGCCTTCATTTTTTCATCTAATTTGTGACCAAATTCAACCAATTCTGGGAGCATCCTGATCACCAGTTCTTTGAACTGTGCATCTGATAGGCAGGCTGGTTATCTCTTCATCGCTTAGTTGTATTTACTGTGGAGCTTTGATCTGATCTTCCATTTGGGCCTTTTTCCGGGGGAGTTGATCTGGTCGAGCCTGTTAGGTATGAGGGGCAGAGCCTTAGGTTTTCACCAGGACGGGGCAGCCCAGTCGCTGGGTTGTGACGTTGTATGTGGGGGTGGGGCCCAAGAGGGAACAATGGCTCTTGCTTCTCTCTGCCTCAGATTTCCGTCCCTTCCGCCACTTCCCCCAAGCTAACTGGGCCTTTCTGGTGATAATTCCCATGTGGGTGGGTTTGTGCACGTTCTAGGACCCCGTGGGTTTCTCCAATGCACTTTCCTGTGAGGCTGGGAGTCTCTCCCTGCGCCTTAACCCCCACAAGTGCTTCCAATCAGTGTCCCGAGGTTCTGTTTCTGGGCGCTGGGACCCTGGGTTGTGTGATCAGTCTCACTGCCCAATTTTGCCTGGTTTATCTACGTGAGAATGTGGGACTGCCCGGACAGCCAGGCACCTTGCACACAGCGCCTTGCTTCACAGTCGCTACCTTGCTGGGTATGCCAGTCACCTGTGCACCCAGGGTCCTCCCGCTGCAGTCTTGCACCCAGGATGCCTTACACACCCGGTGCCACCACTTTTTGTGCCACGACCCCTCTCCATTGGGCTGCCGGACTCCACCCTTCCTACCGGTCTGGATGAATGTGTATATTTTAACTCCTTGGTTGTCCAACTTCCATACAGTTCAATTGTCTGTCAGATCTGATTGTTATCTTGTTTCTTAATTGTTGCTGACCTTCTTTTGGTTGTGTGAGGAGGCACAGCGTGTCTGCCTATGCCTCCATCTTGGCCAGAAGTCTGTGGTTGTTTTTCTTATTAGACTCTCCAACATTCAGGCTTCCTCTCCCCTTTGTAATCTGCTGTATTTAATCTATAGAGAACTTGAAATCTAGGCTTAGTATGGATGTTACATTAAGCTATAAAGTCCATAGTTCTGCTGTTTGTGTTGGCAAATTTAGCTCTAGTCTGAGGTCATTTTTTTTGCCCTAAATCTGGATTCAAATTTATGTCCTGGGGCTTGAAATTACTAGAAGCCTTACTGGATTTAGAGAGATGGAAAGGGTATTCTAGTTTATAGTCTGCCTATTCTTTTCAAATGCTCTCTTCTCTTCATTCACAAGTGAAGATGACAGAGAGAAAAAAAAATGAGGACCGATGATTTTTCTACTCCTTCAAACTTTATTTTGGTCTCATGTTCAGGTGATGCATAAGCTACATTCCATAGGAGAAAGAGCATTAGAAGGTCCAATTCTCATCCTCATTGTACTATTTCTGCTCACCAGGCCCCTTGGACAAACCTGTCTTTTGGCCTTTAGGGTCAGTTATCTTTTGTAGTCGTGGGATGATTATTCTGCCTACACTGCAAAGTTATAACAAAATCAAAATAATATAATGCTCATGAAAACCTCTAAAACAGCAAAGTGCTATATATGTATGTTCTGTTTACTGTTGATACTTAAAATGTACCTGGTCGATAGTGATCTTTCACTGAATATAGTAGTATTGTCTGTGGGGTTTGGTTTTGTTTTTTTAAGATTTTATTTATTTTTTGGGAGGGGAAGGGAAGGAGAAACACCAATGTGTGGTTGCCTCTCCCACACCCCCTGGTGGGGACCTGGCCTGCAACCCAGGCATGGCCCTAGGCTGGGAATCGAACCAGCAACTCTTTGGTTCACAGACTGGCACTCACTTCACTGAGCCACACCATCCAGGGCTGTTATCGGTCTTAATGTGACTTTTCGCCTTAACAGCTTTTTTTGTATATTTGTGTAGGCAAAAACAGCTGGAAGATATCCTGGTTCTGGCCAAACAATTCCATGAGACAGCTGAGCCTATTTCTGACTTCTTATCTGTCACAGAGAAAAAGCTTGCTAACTCAGAACCTGTTGGCACTCAGACTGCTAAAATACAGCAGCAGATCATTCGGCACAAGGTAGGAAGTAGTTGTGATAAATGAAAGCAAAGAACTGGGATCCGAAATCCTGGAAATTAGAAAGCTGCCTGCAACATGCTAGAAGATGTGTTTGGGGGGGTGGGGGGTTAAAGTTTAAAGCATGCTCAAATTATTAACTAGAGTAGTCTCATCTTTGATAAATATCGACTAATAGACTACCATCAGAAAAATACTTGTGTTCTTTTTGCCCTTTATAGGTAAACTTTTTGCATTATTATTTAATTTATTACATCACTTGTTATTCATTGTTTCATGTTTACTTTTCATTTATTTTGTTTCTGTTATTCATTTTTTTCCATCTGGATTTCCAGGCCCTGGAGGAGGAAATAGAAAGCCATGCAGCAGATGTGCACCAGGCAGTCAAAATTGGGCAGTCCCTCTCCTCCCTGACATGCTCTGCAGAACAGGGTGTGCTCTCAGAAAAGCTAGACTCATTGCAGGCCCGATACAGTGAGATTCAAGACCGGTGCTGTCGGAAAGCAGCCCTGCTTGAACAAGCACTGTTTAATGCTAGACTGTTCGGGGAGGATGAGGTGGAGGTGCTCAACTGGCTGGCTGAGGTTGAGGACAAGCTCAGTTCAGTGTTCGTAAAGGATTACAGACAGGATGTCCTGCAGAAACAGCATGCTGACCACCTGGTATTCATGTTTTCCATTCTTACTGGTTATATTTTATAATTTTGTTCACATTTCTCTCTTCATTTCTTTTTTATTCCTAACATTTCAACTTTATACATAAGTGCGTACTTACAGACTTATTGCTGAGAACTAATTGATTTTCTGATGAGTCCTTGGAAATGCTTGTACTTAACACACTGAATCAAAGATGATCCAGAGTGTAGTGAGGGGCCATCTCAATTCCAATCAGGTTTTACATTACTAAGTAATATATCACTCAGTTTCCATCTGAACAGAAGCTTTCATAAAACCAGGTTGCCTAAATAGTTCCCAGGGTTTGATCATATACCTATAACTTTTTACATATTTCTAGAACGTATATGCTCACATTCCAGGGGTTCTACATCATCTTAGATTAATTTGCATTTTCATTTCATCAAATGAAATTCATTAAATTTTATTTTATGAGATTTCTTTTGGGATGGTAAAAACAGGCAAAGCAGGGTAGTTTTTGTTGTCATTTTTGGTAATCTGACTTTCTTCTACTTCATTGATTTCAGGTATTGAGAGTTTTTAACCAGGATTTAAATCTGCTTGTTTCTTGCTGATTTTCTTCTTTTTGAAATTTCTGTCTTCTTTGTTTTGGACATAATAGATATTTTTGCTGAATTCTACTCTGCCTTTCTGGGGTTCAGGTTTAGTACCAGTAAATTGGCAAAATGTATTTAATCCTAAAACTTCTCATCCAGTACAAAGGGAAGTTTGTCTGTGAGTATCTGATTTAATTATTTTGAGTAATTAAAGATGTAACCAAAGAGATAATGAAGGAATCAAATATCTGATGTTTAAACTGAACTGCTATTCATCTCCTTACTTTAAATTTCATCACTTAAAGCTCTCATTTCTTTCCCCTTGTCTTGCCAGTTTTAGGATTAATAGTATTCTTTTCTTTCAGGCTTTAAATGAAGAAATTGTTAATAGAAAGAAGAACGTAGATCAAGCTATTAAAAACGGTCAGGCTCTTCTAAAACAAACTACAGGTACTTTGAAAAGTGCATCTCTTAGCACCTCTATACATGCATAGACAATCACATATCCAAGGAAGTAAGCACCCTGCATTAGCCACTTCTCTTTGGTTACAGAAGCCTAGTATTCACTGATTATGTTACCATACCTCCCTGGCACCCACTCCCCCACCAACAGCCTAGGTCCTATTTCCTGTTAAACCTTTTGAAACTAAGACTGTGTTGTCTCACATCTGGCTATCGATGATGACTCCCCCTACCCTCCAATATGTTGAAAGCCAGCATTCACTGAAAGGTTCTGGGAACATGTAGAACACCTGTCGTTGAACTCAGATCTTAATAATTTGAGAAGTAACTTCTTTTATTGATTAAAAGGTTTATTTCCCTCCTCCCTCAGCATGGGATGCTAGGTAAAATTACTATCCTAGGGTGAGAGCATCTATAAAATGTAAGCTCTGATTTGAAGAAAGGGGGATTAAGGAACTAATTTGTTCCCAAAAGGGGACTCCCCCATGTTCTCTTAAATGTGAATAATTGTGAGCGGTCTCCCATAGGTGAAGAGGTTTTGCTTATCCAAGAGAAACTGGATGGAATAAAGACTCGCTATGCAGATATCACAGTCACTAGCTCCAAGGCTCTCCGAACTTTAGAGCAAGCCCGGCAGCTGGCCACCAAGTTCCAGTCTACTTACGAGGAACTGACCGGGTGGCTGAGGGAGGTGGAGGAGGAGCTGGCAGCCAGTGGAGGACAGTCTCCCGCAGGGGAACAAATACCCCAGTTTCAGCAAAGACAGAAGGTAAGCTGTCATTTCATACTGTAGAAGGAAAAAAGTTTTCCTCTTAGAATTCTGAAGTTTAAATTCTTAAGTTTCATCACTAACTCTCTCTCTACCTTAAATTGAAACCAAAAATTTCTGCCTGCCCCCTTTCTTGTTTACCATGGACAGTAAGATTTGACATAAAGACAGACCAATATAAAACCACTTGTTATGGTCTGAAAAAGAAAAAAGATTGAGTCTCAAATCCCTAGGAACTTTGTATAACATTTTAGAATTTGCTTTTGTGATTCATTCTCTAAAGAGTACTTCATGTTAATAGTACTTGACTCTCCTGCAGGATCTAGTACAGTTCTGGATGCATAGAAGTAGGTACTCATTGAGTTAAATGCCTAAGGATAAAACACTGTTTATCATTTCTGTTGAAATAAGGAGAAAAAAGAAGCACTATTTATTTTACACAGAGACAGTCTCTGGCTCAAGAAGTCTCACAGCCCTAACTGGTGTGGCTCAGTGGGTTGGGCGTTGTCCTACAAACCAAAAGGTCATCCATTCGATTTTCGGTCAGGGCACATGCCTGGGTTGCCAGCCAGGTCCCCCATTTGGAGGCATACAAGAGGCAGCTGATCAGTGTTTCTCTTGTACATTGATGTTTTGTTCCTTTTCTTTCTCCCTCCCTTCCCCTCTCTCTAAAAATAAATAAAATCTTTCAAAAATGTTTGCAGACAGTTCTAAACAGTAGCTAAGCTAAAGTCAAGCTTGGAATGATTTTTTTTTTTTTTAAATCTAAGGCAAGAAAAAAATAAGTACAGGAAGGAGGTCAAAGCCCTGCTGGGATGTGTGGCAGAAATACTACTTCCCAGCCACTGTAGCTGCTGATGTGCTTAATTTAGCAGGGTCTGGCCTGAAAACTTTTTTTTCTTCCTTAGGAATTAAAGAAGGAGGTCATGGAGCACAGGCTGGTGTTGGACACAGTGAATGAGGTGAGCCGTGCTCTCTTAGAGCTGGTGCCCTGGAGAGCCAGAGAAGGGCTGGATAAACTCGTGTCTGATGCCAATGAGCAGTACAAGCTTGTCAGCGACACTGTTGGACAAAGAGTGGATGAAATTGATGCTGCTATTCAGAGGTCACAACAGGTAATGTTTATGAACACCTCTGCATTAATATTTTTGGCAGTGGAGATGTGTATGCGAGAGAAAAAACTATGATCCACATAAATAATAGGCTCAGGAATAGGAAAAACAAGATCAAGGTAAATCCAATGCAACAAATTATTTCAATGACAAGAAGTGATTGGGTAAAGGTATGTGAGGATGGCTTTGGTTTGACCCTAAGTACTTGACCCCTTTGAGCAGAGAACCTGGGGAAGTGTCAGTGAGCCCTCTCTTTAACTAATGCCCTGCTAAGAGGCAGGTGGTGATGAGAGTAGATAATATCTAGACCCAAAAGGTCCAAATGCTTATCACAATCTTAGTTTGACATAGTCAACCGTTTTAGCATTAGGTGGAAGAGGGGAAGGGACCAAGAACTATAATTACTACCAAATATGCCAACCAAAATAGCAGAGCCATCCAAAATAGAACCCTCCCAGTAAACACAGGTGTCATATTTCCCTCCATGTTTTTTCCTTCCTGCTTTCTTGAGAAAAGGTTTTTGCTTTTCTTTGCAGCGGGATATGCACCTATTAATGTGCCATGGTATAAAAAAATAATATAACATGACTCCTTGAGTTCATAGTGATAAGTGCTTTATGAACCACACAGAAGTTTGCTCTGACTCCAAGTGCATTCCAGTATGTCTTTATTGATATCTCTAATCTTGGTCGGATAATTGAGTATAAAGTTTATCGCGCTTAGGAGTTTTCTTTTCTCTGTAAATACTAGTTTAGGTTTATATAGTTGAAGAGGAAAGATAAAAGATTGAAGGACCCTGATCAAACAACAGTCATGTAGAACTTGTTCTTAGTTTTTCTGTTACTTTATAACTGTTAAATCTTCTTTGGTCTTATGCTTCTTCAGCTGAGTGAGTACTTCAAAGTTAACTTGACTTAGCTGTCTGCTGCCGTGTTTATATTTAAACATGACTAAAACTATTGTTCAGTGTATGGGTAGAAAGAAGGACTGGCAGAAAAAGCACAGCCTTATTAAAACAGATTAGAAGTATATTTCTTTAAGAGTGTCAATTTCCATTGTTGTTTGTATGTGTAGGACCACTAACTGGATTCTATAACTTCTTTTTAAAGAAGATGAAATAGGATCAACTCATATTTGTTGATGTATAAGCAATTCTAAATTGTCTGCATTTTTATATGAATTCTAAGAAGGAAGACCCGGCTATATATAATGTGTTCACTTTTTTTCAATGTCTGTTAGTATGAGCAAGCCGCTGATGCAGAACTGGCTTGGGTTGCTGAAACAAAACGGAAACTGATGGCCCTGGGTCCAATTCGCCTGGAACAGGACCAGACCACAGCTCAGCTGCAAGTACAGAAGGTAAGTGTAACACTGGTGTGTCCACTGTGTCCTGAGCTAGTATAATCACCTCAGCTTAGAGTGACTAGGAGAGAGTTTCTGACTGCTACTCCAAGTCAAACGGAATGATGTTAGGTCATGGTGGTGGATAGAGACTCATTTTATAGTTGGTTAGGATGAGGAAGAGCTTTCTTACTTTGTGAAAAGGGAAGAAATAGGCTCATTAGTCCAAGAAAGGGTAATAATTTTCTGATGATTTTCATGAGGGAAGATATTTTTTGTAAGCTATTTAAAGATAAATGTTGCAGATGTGTGAATAGGCAAAGTGTCAAACTTGATAACAAGTTTTGATGTGGCTTTATTAAAGCAAAGAATTTTTTATAGGCTTGTTTGACTTTTCACTGACACAGGCTTGGGATCCTTTCATTTCTTGACTTAACTGTAGTTTACTTTCCTCAAAGGCTTTCTCCATTGATATCATTCGACACAAAGATTCAATGGATGAACTCTTCAGTCATCGGGGTGAAATCTTTGGCACATGTGGAGAGGAGCAAAAGGCTGTATTACAGGTGAATTGCATTTATTCACCATATTATTCTTGTCTTGATTACGGTGAATTAGAAGTACAGCTGTGAGGTTACAGTTTAAGGAGTTGAAGTTAATAGTTTTCTTTCCTCCATTACTAATAATGGTATTAAAGACTGCTGGATGTTCTGGGGAATTCAGACTTCTAACCCTGTGTTCACAAGTGTCTAAACAGCCACACTGTATATATAATGTGAAGTGTATTGCAAACCCATCTTCTTTAAACAGAGAAATTTCCACTTATCTTCAGTCCAGAATGAGTGACTTTGCTTTATCTTTCAAGCTATATAGATTTTTTCAGAATCATGCAGATACTCATTTTTTCTTCAGGTCCTTCTAAAAGATTATATCCATTTCTAAAAGCTTGGCCAAGAGTCAGTGTATACACTAGTTTTGTTTTTCAGGTAAAGTGTACAGGTAACCATTATTTTCTTAGAAATATTTCTAAGTTGACTTGCACTACTCATCCTAAACATATAGAGCATAAATGCCAGGTTAACAGAGACTTTTTTTCCCATTACTTTTTACATTCAATATTATTTTGTTTTAGCTTCAGGTGTACAGTATAGTGGTTAGATAATCATATGCTTTCCCCTCAGTATTTTCAGAACCCACCTGGCACCATACATAGTTATTACAGTATTATGTATTTTCTATGCTGTATTTTATATTCCCATAACTATTTTGTAACAAACAATCTGTGCTTCTCAGTCCTTTCACCTTTTTCATCTAGTCCCCCAAACGCCCTCCCCTCTGACAGCCATCAGTCTATTTTCTGAATCTGAGTCTGTTTCTATATTGTTTGCTTATTTATATTGTTCTCTTGATTGCACATATAAGTGAAACCATTTGGTGTTTGTCTTTCTCTGACTTATTTCGCTTAGCATAATACCCTCTAGGTCCATCCATGCTGTTGCAAATGGTAAGATTTCGTTCCTTTTTATGACTGAGTAATATTCCATTGTATATATGTTTGACAGCTTTTTTTATCCACTTATTGATTGGTGGGCACTTGGGCTGGTTCCATGTCTTGGCTATTGTACATAATGTTACAGTGAACATAGGGGTACATATATACTTTCAAATTAGTGTTTTGGGCTTCTTCAGATAAATCCACAGGAGTGTCATTGCTGGGTCATAAGACAGTTCCATCTTTTAATTTTTTGAGGACCCTCCATACTGTTCATGGAGACTTTTTTATCAGAGGAAAAAAAGACAAGTGAAACTTGATGGGGAAACGCCATCATAGCCCCTGAGGTGTTCGGTCTTAAACAGTCTTATAACTGATTGTTATAATAATGTTATATCCAAAGTTGTAAAAGGTTATTCACTGAAAGTTTGATTTTGCTGTGTTGTGCTTACAATGTTTTACTGTATTTGAAACAACTTTCATGTTTAAAAAATTATACAAATAATACATACATGTGTGATAGGAAAATTTTTAAATTCCAGTAAGGATAAAGAAAATAAAAATCACTTGCAGTCTTAATAGGTTAGTTCATATTTTTTAAACATTTTAGTATTTATTCCTTTAGACTTTTTAACATATATAGATCTACTCTTTTTATTGTTCATAGGAAAAGACGGAGTCTCTAATACAGCAATACGAAGCCATTAGTCTGCTCAATTCGGAGCGTTATGCCCGCCTAGAGCGGGCACAGGTTTTGGTGAACCAGTTTTGGGAGACTTACGAAGAGCTCAGCCCCTGGATTGAGGAAACTCGGGCACTGATAGCACAGTTACCTCCTCCAGCCATTGATCATGAGCAGCTCAGGCAACAGCAAGAGGAAATGAGGGTAAGGAGCATGCCAGGTTTTATTTAATTACAGAACTAAACATGGGCTCCACAATTTATTCAGGTTCTATATTATGAAATTCTTAATCAGTTAGAATTTCTTTGCACAATAAAAATAGATATCTGAATTATTTTGTTTGTCCTTTAGTATGACTCAAGTAAAGAGTGTGTTTATGGAGATACCAAGAGCTTGGGTATTTCAGAAGTAAACAAAGAGCTAAGTAACTATGAAGGGAATTGAACATCCTCCCAGTGACAGTGGGGTGTTGTCAGACATGGGTGTGGTTGGGTGGCTCTTTTCATTTGGTTAGACCCCTCCTGGAGTGAGACCCAGGAAGGAACGGCAGAGAGCATTTGTTGCATTGTAGGTAAGATGAAAGGGAAATTTGTTAGACGTGTCAACAAGTGCTATGACTATGACCACTTTAAAAAGATACTTTTTTAATGTTTATTTTATTTGGTTTATGGCTTTTACTTATTCCTATCTCTGTATTCCTGTAAGTAGAAGGATGGAAACCTGAAGTAGCCAGCAATAAAGTGAGGGACTGGTTGGGTTACTAGAAGAAAGGTTGCTATTTGTAGCTTGTTCTGCTTAGTGTCTCTCAGTCTCGTAGGAAAACAGATATTGAACCATGAAGATTACAATTGGTACATTGAAGCATTTATGAGTATAGGAGATGGTGGGATAAATATGAATTGGAGGGTAAGATAGAGGATGTGGCCTGGGCTTCCTGGATGAGGGGATATTTGAACTGGCTTTTAATACTGAAGAGAATCAGGTAGTGTTAGAGTCCAAGAGTTAGGTGTTTTTATTTCCTCTCCATAAATGATGAAATTCTGGGACTTACTGGTATTTAGTAATTCAGTTCATTTGTTTCAGAGTTGGTATGACCTTTGATCAAAGTATTTAATCAAGTAAACTGATAAAAAATACTTATTTTAATCCATATTTTTTTATATAGCAACTAAGGGAATCCATTGCTGAACACAAACCTCATATTGATAAACTGCTAAAGATAGGCCCTCAACTAAAGGAGTTAAACCCTGAAGAGGGTGAAATGGTGGAAGAAAAATACCAGAAAGCAGAAAACATGTATGCCCAAATTAAAGAGGAGGTGCGCCAGCGGGCCCTGGCTCTGGACGAGGCTGTTTCCCAGTCTGCTCAGGTACGTGGGTGTCTTAAACTCCTACAGCCTTCAACTGTCCCTTAGTCTAAGCAAGGAGTTTCTGTAGCCGATACACCTCCATGCTCAGGACTGTCTAGACCAGCGTGCTGATGATTCATTATCAGAGACTAGGAACCTTTGCTGATTTGCATTTTTATTGCCAGGATCATGGGTATGCTGGCACCATAAGGAGGGTGCAATGTGTCTTAGTTGGTACATACTGTCTGTCGATAGTTCCCTTGAAAACTAGATTGCGATGATCCTTTAGAAGGGATAGTTCTGGATAAATTTGCCTTGAAGCAAGAAATACCTAAAGAAAAGTCAGATTCCTACTGGACCTGTTACTTTTGAGACTTAGAAGACAACACACTAGACCTCTTACTCAGGACGCCACCAGCTAGCTCCTAGTTCAAAGAAAGATGCTTGGAGAGAGAGAAGTTAAGAGCCAAAGAGAAATAATCCACCAGCAGTGGAGTTTAAAGCATGTATCTACATACTTATGAACTAATATATTACTGTTAGTGTACTTTTGTCATGTCTGGGTATTTTATTCCTATGTTTAGTCAATATTCTTGGTTAATACTTGTACTTACTCAAGTTTTCCTCCCACCTTCCGTCCCATCTCTCACTCACATTGTGGAATGTGTTACTTTGTGTTGTTGCCGCCTGCTCCTGTCTTCCCCACATCGTCACATTTCATTGTTGTGTTGACCGCGCCCACCATTACAGATTGCAGAGGTAAGGTTCCCACCCCCACTGGGAATAGGGTATTCTTATGAAGCTGAGAATTGAGGATTACCTGTCAGAAAATTTCCCTTTACTTCAGTGAAAGGAATTTTATCAGTGCAGTTTATTATGCCAGTTTCTTTTGGGGTGGAACCTAGAAGTGAGGGAGTGATGGGAAGTGATTTTATTAAGGAAATCCCACCATGTGTTTCTTGTAGGACACTTAAAATTCTTATTAATCCAGAGTTGCTTTTAGATAGCTGTTTTTAGAAGGGGCAAGCTTACTTGTTTGGCTCCTGGTTCTCCTCTCTCTGCTTCAGATTGTTAGTGAAATTTTACAATTATAGTCATGTTACTTCAAGTACCAGAAAAGTGGACAGGTAATTGCTCTTTCAGAATAAGGTTAGATTTGGCCTTCCTTAATTACCTTTCATCATGCCAGCATTTTCCTCTCTGTTACATACAGTGGTTATTAAATTTGCATGCTACAATAATTTTGAACTCCAAGTCATTTAGCATACTGAGTTCCCCATCCATTTACATAGTTGGTGGAGGGCATCTAACTTGTTGGTCTGATCTGTTGCATGCAACTGTCATCTGAGATGTTGACACAGTGACTCTGTTACCAGTTTCATAGTGTTGTCCCTTTCTCGTCACATTTCTGGTATATTAATATTTTCTTGGTTCTTAAAATAAGTATTTATTTTCTTTTTCTGATGGGCCAGTTCTGGTGTGCTACACCCAAAACAGTTCCTTAGCCTAACCCAACAGACATCAGGATAGGCTATGTGCAGATTATCCTAAAGAGTAGTGGATTTATACCTTAGTCTTATTCTCCAACATTTCCCCCAGAAGTGTGATGCAGTATTGCTGTGATAGCTAATGGTCTGACATTTATTTAGTTCCATGATAAAATTGAACCCATGTTGGAGACTCTGGAGAATCTCTCCTCTCGTCTGCGTATGCCACCACTGATTCCTGCTGAAGTCGACAAGATCAGAGAGTGCATTAGTGACAATAAGAGTGCCACCATGGAGCTAGAAAAACTTCAGCCTTCCTTTGAGGCCCTAAAGCGCCGTGGAGAGGAGCTCATTGGGAGATCTCAGGGAGCTGACAAAGACCTGGCTGCAAAAGGTGCTTGATGAATCTAATTGTTTTTGAAGAGAACCAATAGAAAAAATTCTAGTCTGTGGTTACTTCCAGCATCTCACCAGATGTACTGCATTGAATGTGAAGACAGTCCCCAAGTAATGAGTATTCCAGAAAGTCATTTGGAAGTCATTTAGAATTCAGGACACATCTCCCTATTGAAACAAGGTTACAATTGGTAGTTAGATTCCCAGGCCAGGAAACAAATGCTCCTTTAACCCCTAATATGAGTGAACTGCAGTATCAATAGTGTGTGGAACATAACTACCTTTTATAACACTTTCCATGGGAAGCAGCAAGTTCAACACAGAACACTGGAAATAGAGCTTTCATCTCAGTCCCTTTATAAGTTAGGGGTTTTGTATCTGAGCAGCACCTTTATATTAGATGGTAACTCATTCCCAGATTACCTCTGTGATCTCTTTATGTGGGAAATGTAAATGTAGAAATAACAATAGCGCTAAGATGTATGTATCTTCGGGAGGGAGGAGAGGAGGGCTGGGGTGGGTGTGCTGGGATGGGGGTAAAGGACAGAAAACTACTTGCACAACAATTAAAAAAATAAAAATAAAGATATATGTGTCTTAGCTTTTTTTTTTTTTTTTGAAAAGTTCAGTTTATTATGTCAAATAGATGCACAACTATTGCACTTATTTTGCTGACAGAAGGCTAAAATTTAAGAGGATATTTTTCTCCAATAAAGCTAAGTTTTCATGATCTTTAATATATTAAAATTACACAGGCAAAGAAATACCTATATATATTCTTAGAACTTTTTAAAATACAATTTCAGTGAAAATGTGAGAATTAGATGGTATTTCTGATGATGCTGATTTCAAGTACTTAGAGAAGTCCTATTCATATCTCTTTACCCCTTCAGAAATCCAGGACAAATTGGATCAAATGGTATTCTTCTGGGAGGACATCAAAGCTCGGGCTGAAGAGCGAGAAATTAAGTTCCTTGATGTCCTTGAACTAGCAGAGAAGTTTTGGTATGATATGGCAGCTCTCCTTACCACCATCAAAGACACCCAGGACATTGTCCATGACTTAGAAAGCCCAGGCATTGACCCGTCCATCATCAAACAACAGGTTGAAGCTGCTGAGGTAAGAGAAAAAAAAATTCCTTCTCGTGTTTTTGCTATCTCAAAAACTACTTTTACTAGTGTGTTGTGCTAACTGCTTAGCCAGGCCAAGTTTCTTAAAAGTTGTTTGTGTTTGTTTTTAACTCTAAGAGGGTATTTTGCACTTGAAAAAAAAATCTCACTATAGCAGATTTCTTTCTTAGTTATAAATGGAAGTTTTACCACTTACAGATTTATACAACTTCTACCAACTGTGATACAGAAACAGTTCCATCACACAAAACTACTTTTCTCATCAGTTTTAAACTTAACAATTCAAATTAATAGAATATGTTTAGCAAATTCAGTTTTGCTTTCATTTCTGAATGTAGCCCTCGCTATAGTACACATAATTTTGTTTCTGGAGTACATCTCTTTAATGCAGAAAAATAGAAAGTAGGAAAAAATCTAGATTCGTCATCCAAAGATAATTATTATATTGACTTAACTTTTTCTAGCCTTTTGGGGGAGCCTAGTTTTTATTTTTACTAAATAAATTTTCCCCTCATTTTGTCCACTTAGTGTAAGCCAAGCTTGTTTGACATTCTATTTCTTATGTATTTCTTTTATTTCCACCATTCTCTTTCTCTACCCACCCTTGTCCTTTTTAGGAGCTAGCAGAGAACTGACTTTATTCAAGATTATATAGCCTAGCATTCCTATTATGCTGGGCTCTCAGCTCTTAAATTTGTGACTTGTGCTGTATTATTGTCTCCTTGTTGATATACTTCTCTGTGATAGACTTCTGGCTACAGGTTATAATCTTGGAGGCTGAAGGGATGAACCTTTGGTAAATTATTGAAACTCATTTGGCCTTTCACAGACTGTTTTATACATATTTTTCTATGTAGTTTATATATATGCATGTATAATTATACATAAATATATTTGATATATATATTTTTTGTACACATACATATGAACAATAACCAGAGTCTGAAGTTTCACTATTTAGATAAGTTAAATACTAATAACACTGAAAGGTTTTTGTGAAATTGACACTCTGTACAGCATCTGCTATTGATGGGGATATAATTGCATTTGCAAAGTTTGGAAAGTTCTGTTCTGCTTCTGTTTTGGCTTATATTCTGTTCATTTACATGTAGACTATTAAGGAAGAGACAGATGGTCTGCATGAGGAACTGGAGTTTATTCGAATCCTTGGAGCAGATTTGATTTTTGCCTGCGGAGAAACTGAGAAGCCCGAAGTGAAGAAGAGCATTGATGAGGTGTGGAGAAATGGATGAGTTAGACAAAATATTAGTGGACCTGGACTGAACAGTGGTATTAATTAAAGAATCTGATTGACTCTTTTCTTCTAGATGAATAATGCCTGGGAGAACTTAAACAAAACATGGAAAGAGAGGCTGGAAAAGCTAGAAGAAGCCATGCAGGCTGCTGTGCAGTATCAAGACACTCTTCAGGTAAGCCATGCCATGACCACCGTGGCCATACAGGGTCTGCATTGTCATTCGTATTCAGAATCCAGTATGAGTGATCACCTTTATGGGACTGTAGCATTATCAAATCTGAGGCAGTAACCTCTTTCTGTATTTCTAGCCAAAGTTTCTCACTTCTAATGTGAAAACTGACACCTGAATTTTTATTCTTCTTGATGTTTTTCATCATCATGTGTTCATCTTTATTCTCTTGGTGACTATACAGTGAAGCTGGCCTCACTAAGGCCATTACTTGCTAGCAGTTCCACACCCTGGTTAACCTAAAACACATCTTGGCCCAGGAGCTTTAGCACATCATGAGCTTGCTAGTCAGCCATGAAAAAATAGTAACTCTTATTCATATTTAGGTTTTCTAGATCACAGTTCATTTTGGACACTATCCCAATAATATGTTTGCTTTGTTCTTAAATCCTCATATCGTTGGAATAAAGATCATTATTCCTTACTTCTGCCCCCTTCCCCCCCACCTAAAAACACAGACAGTACTTGGCATTTTGATTTGTCTCTCCCAAGTCTTTGTTTTTGACTGCTTATTTGTGTTTGTGTTTTAGGCTATGTTTGACTGGCTAGATAACACTGTAATTAAACTTTGCACCATGCCCCCTGTCGGCACTGACCTCAACACTGTTAAAGATCAGTTAAATGAAATGAAGGTTTGTATCTGGGAATGGCTTTTAAAGAAGGATTGCTTCTTTTTAGTTTTTAAAGACTTGATTTAATGCTAACATTAAGTATGTCTCTGATAGGAGTTCAAAGTGGAAGTTTACCAACAGCAAATTGAGATGGAGAAGCTTAACCACCAGGGCGAACTGATGTTAAAGAAAGCTACTGATGAAACAGACAGAGACATTATACGAGAACCATTGACAGAACTCAAACACCTCTGGGAGAACCTGGGTGAAAAAATTGCCCACAGACAGGTAAGGCAAAAATGGTGGAGTACGTAAATGGACTACTATCTACTGTTTTCTTTTTCCCTAACAATCTTTCCCTTTATATGTTTTTATGAGTAGCATAAGCTAGAAGGTGCTCTCTTGGCCCTTGGCCAGTTCCAACATGCCTTAGAAGAACTAATGAGTTGGCTGATTCACACTGAAGAGTTGCTAAATGCTCAGAGACCAATAAGTGGAGATCCAAAAGTCATTGAAGTTGAGCTCGCAAAGCACCATGTAAGTATTTTTGGTTTTCATCTCTAAATCTGTTGATTTCAGACTAAACAATGCCACCAGAAGCCTTTCAATGTTACATGAACCTTAGAGAACCAGGTTTGATGTTATCTGTGACACAAAGTGTTATTAACATTTTTTAGGTTCTCAAAAATGATGTTTTGGCTCATCAAGCCACAGTGGAAACAGTCAACAAAGCTGGCAATGAACTTCTTGAATCTAGTGCTGGAGACGATGCTAGCAGCTTAAGGAGTCGTTTGGAAACTATGAACCAATGCTGGGAGTCAGTGTTACAGAAAACAGAGGAGAGGGAGCAGCAGCTTCAGTCAACACTGCAGCAGGTATGTACATCATCCAAGTTAGGCGGGTAGAGCTGCGCACATACTCAGAAGGAGGCCTGTCTGAGTCAAGAAAAGCAATTTAGGGTAGAGCCCCTTGTGTCTCGTGAGGAAGGTCATTTCTGTGCTGGAACTTGTCTGGAAAAAAACATCTGCTTTCTACCCGCCCCAACCCCCCCCCAAGATTTTATTTATTTAACTTTGAAAGAGAGGGAGAGAAACATCAATATGTGGTTGCTTCTCGTGCACCCCCTGCTGGGGACCTGGCCTGCAACCCGGGCCTGCACCCTAACTGGGAATTGAACCGGCAACCCTTTGATTCGCAGGCCAGCACTCAATCCACTGAGCTACACCAGCCAAGACAAGAACAACTTTTGATTTGTGGCGGGGACGGGACTAGTTTGTAACCCAGTCTCTTTTTTTACTATTCAAAGTTAGTAAATGTTTACTGTAACAAACCTCTTCACAGATTCAGTTACTTCCTAGATCAGATCACATTCCTCCATATTCATATTCAACAGTACCTCAGTCAGTTAATTCATTAGTTATATGAGACATTTATAATACTGGGGTGGGCAAAAGTAGGTTTATAGTGGCTTGTATGGAAATACAATGATTAATAAGTAATATTACAAGAATAAACTGTTTCATGTGCTCACAACTGTATGTTACAGTGAGGTCTAAAGGATTCTGCTAGATTCTAAAAATAAGGAAATATGTCGGCCCCATGCCAATCCAGCAACAGAACAGATCTGCCTGAGAGCAGCCCAAAATTCCTCCCTCAAGATAGATTCCTCACGTGGTTATTTAGAAAGTTTACTTTTGAAGCTAGAATTGACTACTAACCTTATTAATGTGTCTTTTTCTCAAAAGGCACAAGGTTTCCACAGTGAAATTGAAGATTTCCTCTTGGAACTGACCAAAATGGAGACCCAACTTTCTGCCTCTAAGCCCACAGGAGGACTTCCTGAGACTGCTAGGGAACAGCTTGACGCACATATGGTAATAGAGATTTCCTGAAATTGAGCATGCGCATCCTATGTTCAGTAGCTCCTTTCTGAATTCACAGAGAGAGATGTATCTGGGAGTCTCCAAAGTAGTGCCTTTTTATTGACAACACAGTGCAGCCTTGAGGATTGCTGATACTACACACACACACACACACACAAATGTGTATATATATGTAAATATCATATATATAATGCTTTTAATACCCTACCACAGGCAGCAGTAGTGATGGGGGAATCTGCTAGAGATGCATTGGTGAACTGGCTAATTTTGAGTTAATCAACTCAGTGGACACAAGAATATTAACTTGGTGAGAGTATCAGCAAGACAAATACATAACACAGATATAGTTGTATTTAAGAAAAAGACTACTTCGGTGGGATTTAGAGAAACCCAGTAGATACTAATAGTGTTTCAAGAAAGTGGCTGAGAACTAAAGGCATAATTTCCAGGTACATTGTTCAAGAAAAGGAAATAAAGTGTTGGGGTCTATTTTAGGTTGCTTTCAGGGCTGTTCTTGCCACAGTAGTTGGCTGTGTCCCAGACAAATGGGGTGCTGGTCTGTTCCCACAAGTCTCTGATCCTTAAATAATTCAATTGGTGACAAAATAATTTTAATACTAAGCAAGAATGGTGGGCTTCAGTCCCATAGTTGTTACTCAGTAGTTGAACTGAATCCGAAAGGGTTTTTTTTAATCAAGGTAAGACTTTCCTGGACTTTTTCAAACTGTGCTTGTAAATCTGTGTGTGGGTATCTTTCACAAAATTGGGATTATTAATATTTTTCCTGCCTTTTCTTGCAGGAGCTCTATTCCCAACTCAAAGCCAAGGAAGAGACTTATAATCAGCTACTTGACAAGGGCAGGCTCATGCTTCTGAGCCGTGATGATTCAGGGTCTGGCTCAAAGACGGAACAGAGCGTGGCACTCCTGGAACAGAAGTGGCGTGTGGTCAGCAGTAAGATGGAGGAAAGAAAGGTACCTCCACAAAGAGAAGGGTGTGATTATGTACATGGTGTGTTTCTGGGATCTGAGGAGTGTGTGTAGTCACGGTGTATAATTACCATCTGTTTCTGTGAAGAAGTTGCAGAACTGATATCCTCAGAATTGCCTTCATACTCATCTTTTCTTCCATTAAATTTGTTTTCCATCCATGTCAAGTTGCAGCGATACTGCTAGTTTCTACCAATTCATGCTTTTATTATTCATTCCTTTTCTGCATCTACCAGTTAAGATATTACTGCCTGATACTGCTCAGTGGTGGACCCTATATGCTTTGTGAATCATATTCATGTTCTACTTAAAAACAAGTTTATGTTGGAGTTGGTGACTTGGGATTGGGAGGGTGGGGGCAGAGCATAAGAGAGTGTGACAACTAATGCCACACAAGGATTCTAGTGTAAGTACAGTATCCAAAAAGTTGTACTAAAAATCAGGAGAGAAATAAATTATATGGCCCTCAAAAATCAAATTCTCTTCAAAAGAAAAGTGACTAGAGATCAAGGCCCCAAAACACTGGTTTTTATGAGCACTGAGTTTCAGAGTATCTCTCTGCACAGAGTTTCTGTGCTGGGCAGATCAAATAAAATGTGTATTTAAACCTGTGGGCCACATGCATTCAACAGAGAGTTGTTAAGCATGTATGTGCCAGGCACTGTGCTAGGTATATAGTGGAAATTATAAAAGCATGATCCTATCAAATTTATTGGGCAGAGGACAAAAATAAATATTTATACATAACTGAACATTTTGAAGAATCATTAACTTATTAGAATTCTTCTAATGTGGGCTCTGATAATTTTGTTACACAAAGAATGTCCAGAGGACCTGAGTGCATTGGCTGTGTTCTAATTCTTGGGACAGTCCGTTACCTATGATTCCTGCAGAATGCAGAACTAAGTCTAATTAAAGTAACTGAGACAGATTGTGGCTCATAATCAAGAAGTTTCTAGAGGGTTTTCTCAACAGTGGAGCTCAAATATTTAACCTGTCATCAGTTGGAACTGGTCAAGCAAAGGGTAGTTGTCAGGGATAGTTATTTCTGATTTTATGAGAATATTACATTTCAGGATCACTAACATCATTTATTTAGTGAATGTGGTACTTTATTAAATAATATATCAAAACAATGTGGGATATTTCTGCCATCTAGGAACTTGGCAATATATTAATTTCTTTTTTTTTTTTAAGAGAACCATTTATTTTGTAATTTTTTTTAAAGACTTTATTTTTAGAGAGTGGGGAGGGGAGGGGAGGGGGAGAACGGAGAAAGTCGGGGGAGGGGGAGAAACATCAGTGTGTGGCTGTCTCTTGTGCACTCCCTACTGGGGACCTGGTCCACAACCTGGGCATGTGCTCTGGAAATTGAACCTGCCGTGCTTCAATTCACAGGCCAGCAGTATATTAATCTCTAAACATTTCTTATATATTTTGTGTAGACTTTATTTTTCTACTTTATCTACATTTGGCCTGTACATTTTTGTAACATTCATTATGGTGGGTTTTTAGATTACAAAAGTAACCTAAATTTCTGTGAATATTTTGAATGTATTCATTTTTAACAGTCTTCCCTTATTCTACTTTGCCTGCCTGGTAGGTGGGCTGGGGCAGAGGCCATTACCTAGGTGTTGGGGGTAGAAGTCTCTGCGGGTGGACTTCGTGGACTGTGCAGTTGGAGTGTATGTACTCATGGGCAGTTGCACATGTCCTGACTGGACCGTTGTTTTCGTCACCTGATTTAGATAAAAAGCATCTAAAACATTTACATCTAGGATTGTCAGGTTTTTGCATAGAATATAGGGCTGTAATTATCTTTTCTGCTTGTAGCATAAGTTTCAGGCTCAGATATTTTTAGATGCCATGTTTTCTGAAAACATGTAAACAGAGGCACTGCAATGAGCATCAACTTTATAGTGAAGTGCTTTTCATTGTTTGTTTTGGTGTCACAAAAAGAACATGAAAGGAAAATGAGACTTTGCCCAAAGCAGTTGAAGATCTGAAGCTTGTCACCACTGAACTGTGCACTTACATTGTGACTGGTTTTACTCCTGTTCTTCCACGTCCCAGGAAGGGGGAAATAGCAGAGAAGGCAGCTCAGCTGCTAATTGTGCTCTTTCCTTTTTCATATACAGTTGTTTCAGACACTGCCATTAAAATGTCCCCTTCTTTGCAAACAAGGCATGTTTGGAGGTTGGTTAAATGAGGGTTCCTTTCTAGAGATCATTTCATTGGGTGTACAATTCATGCCTTTGTCCTTGAAGCTATAATTCTTTAATTTGGCACTTTTTCTTTGTGTGTGTGTGTTTTCATTAAAATTCAGTCAAAGCTGGAAGAGGCCCTCAGCCTGGCAACAGAATTCCAAAATTCCCTGCAAGAATTTATCAACTGGTTGACGCTGGCAGAACAGAATTTAAACATCGCTTCTCCTCCCAGCCTGATTCTAAACACTGTCCTTTCCCAGATAGAGGAGCACAAGGTAACTCTGACACTATGATGTTGCCTTCCTTTTGAAAGAACTAGTTGAAAGAGATGCTGTGTTGTCTTATCATCAGTTTAAACACAACAACATTTTCCCCCCAGGTTTTTGCTAATGAAGTAAATGCTCATCGAGACCAGATCATTGAGCTGGATCAAACTGGGAATCAGTTAAAGTTCCTTAGCCAAAAACAGGACGTTGTTCTGATCAAGAATTTGTTGGTTAGTGTCCAGTCTCGATGGGAGAAGGTTGTCCAGCGATCTGTTGAAAGAGGGCGATCACTGGATGATGCCAGGAAGAGGGCAAAACAAGTAAGTTACAAAAGGAAGATACTAATGTACTGAACAACCTTGGGTGACAAGTTGAGTCTCTGGGTTGGTTCATGTAAAAGTGTTGTATAGTTTGCCTATATAACTTATTTCTTATTTCTTGCCTGTTATAACTTATTTCTTATATAATTGTAGTTCCATGAAGCCTGGAAAAAACTGATCGACTGGCTAGAAGATGCAGAGAGTCACCTGGACTCAGAGCTGGAGATATCCAATGACCCAGACAAAATTAAACTTCAGCTCTCTAAGCATAAGGTAAAACAGTTTGTTGCTTTAGGCCCTGAGCTTGGTATTTACTAAAGATTGTATCTGGGTAAAAGACTCAAGATGATGAAGCCAGTGTTTCATTTTGTCTAGACAGTGTCTAACCGTGACAATTGCTCATTTAAATAACAGTTTAAACAAAGTGATTGTGGGAGTAAACCAGTTAAAGCTGTTGGAAATTCTAGACTTTAGAAATAGGCACTTCTGTATAAGACAAACGAAAACTTACAACTTTCTTAAGGATCTTAAGGATAAGTTCTTACTCCTTTTAGTTCAAAAAATCATCACAGTCAAACTATGTTACATCTAATTACCAACTTGGAAACAACAAAATTTTTCCTTTGTTCCAAACCAAGGTGTCATCTCACAGCATTGGAGTATTTGGGGTGTTTTTTTTTCTTTTCTTTTGGGAACAGGAGTTTCAGAAAACCCTTGGTGGCAAACAGCCTGTGTATGATACCACAATTAGAACTGGCAGAGCCCTGAAAGAAAAGACTTTGCTTTCTGATGACACTCAGAAACTTGACAACTTACTGGGAGAAGTCAGAGACAAATGGGATACTGTGTGTGGCAAGTCTGTGGAGAGGTAAGTATGAATGTCCCCTTAATGGGTCTGTATGTTATCCCAAAACTACTAAGAGACTAATACTGGATTCCATAAAATGGTAATAAAACTTACGCATCAGTAAGAGGTTTTATAGCATTTCAGTATCTCCAGTTAGTTCATTGAGTTATGAAAATTTTGAGTAAAATGTAGTCAAGTTCTCTCATTTCAACATGAACTGTACTATCTTAGAAAGAGAGAAGCCCACAGTAATAGATCAGTCACTATGAATACAGTGGTACTTCAGTACTCATTCATTCATTCCGGAACTTGCAATGGATGCTGAAACTGACCAGTACCAAATGATGAGGCATTGTTTCTTGTGGGATGGCATTGTGACTCAACACAAGTTCTAGCAAGTGCCAAGTGCTGGAACAATTTTTTTTGTCCCATCAAAATGCAACGATTTCAGGGTTTGATGATTTTTGAAGTCAATGAATATCAACGTATGACCCTATTTAGAAATTACCAACTTGTAATACCACTAGCTGTCTCATTAAGGGTTCTTCCTATGTGTTGAACACTGCAAAACCTCTACATGTATCACCTCATTTAACCATCATGACATCTGACCTGTACTGAGCAACAACCACTGAGTATGTGCAAAACAATGCCTACTAGTCACAAAATCCTCATAATGACCACGGAGGTGGGTACAGCTATTCCCATCTTACAGGTGAGGAAACCATTGAGGCTTCTTAACTTCACTGTGGTCACCTGACTACTAAGCTGCAGAGCTGAGATTTAAAACTATTTTGTTTGGTTCTAAAAGCTGTACTTTTATTTACTTGTACCCACTATGCCATACTGAGTATTACAATATCCCTTATATAATTTACTCTCCCAAATTTTTGGTGAGATGACTGAGGCTCAAAGAGGTGAAGAAGAGCCCAGGATCTCACAACTGGTTTAAGCTCAGCATTGAACCCTGACTCCAGGTCATTATCAAGACAATCATCCTGTGCTAGAGTGGTGTAGAGTGAGCAGACAGATTTGATTTTTAGGGTGTGTCCATGTGTATAACCACTTGGCTCTAAGGTGCCGGAAAGGCCTCTACCTGTCTGCTATACTACGATTAAGTCATTTTAAAGAGTGGTTTGATTTAAAATGTCTAGGCATCTCTCCTAGTCACTTTTCACTGAACTTCTACCATTCCAACTTGGAGGTCCCTCTCTATATAGCGTTGAAGCAGTATTTCCTTTTCAGTGGTCAGAATTGTGGACCATTTGTAAAAATATCTAAAAACAGTGAGGTTTGTGTACTTTTCTCAGGCAGCACAAGTTGGAGGAGGCCCTGCTGTTTTCAGGCCAATTCATGGACGCTTTGCAGGCTTTGGTCGACTGGTTGTACAAGGTGGAGCCACAGCTGGCCGAGGACCAGCCCGTGCACGGGGACCTCGACCTTGTCATGAACCTCATGGATGCCCATAAGGTAAGGCGTGAGCTCTGGACTGCATGTAGGGCCGAGCCACTGAGGCCTCCACCTCTGTGTGCCTTCTGCTCCTGCTAACTTCTAGGGGAGAAAGGAAGTCTGAAATAGTCTGAATCTCTGCTTGTTAGTGAGGCGGCTCCTTGCTCTGCAAGTTTAAACAAACTGTGGCTGGGATTCTGCATCAGTCACAAAGAATTTACCAAAATTGGTTAGATTCAGATCTGGCAATGTGTAAACTTCACTTTGAAGTTCCCCTGCCCTCTTCCTGTTTGTATCTCTAAGTTGGGTCACAAAATGAATTTAAATTCAGGAACCCCTCAGACATATATTTCCACTGACTCTGCAAAAATGAGTGGTGTTTTTACTGCTGCTGAACCTAATAAGCCCAGTATCACATGCACCAATATTTAGTATAACCTATACCTGTTATGTTGAGCTGCACAGTGTCTTCGGACTTCAACACAAAGTATTCAGCTTACCCTGAAATTACATTATGTGCATGACATATATGTTCTTAATTAACTCCCACAATTCTGGAAATGTTTGTATAACAGTACTCCCATTTTACAGATCAGGAAACTAAGACTTCAGCTAAGCAACTTACCCGGAGTCACACTGCTCTTATTTTCCAGCCACCTTTTCTGGTTGTTTTCTTATGCATCATCCTGCCACCCTCTATGCATAAAAGACACATGACTGGAACCTACCAGGGAAGATTGAACTAAATGATGACTTTCTCTGTGGTTTTGTTTTCTTGTATTAAAAACATTTGTCAAACTAATTTTTTCTGTTTTCTAGGTTTTCCAGAAGGAACTGGGAAAGCGAACAGGAACCGTTCAGGTTCTGAAGCGGTCAGGCCGAGAGCTCATTGAGAATAGTCGCGATGACACTACGTGGGTTAAAGGGCAGCTCCAGGAACTGAGTACTCGCTGGGACACTGTGTGTAAACTCTCCGTCTCCAAACAAAGCCGACTTGAGCAGGCCTTAAAACAGGTCAGAGACGTTTGCTGGGACAACCCCAGGGGGTGTGTCCGAGCAGATTTATTCTAGCTACTTTATCAGCATGAGTTCCAGCCCATCTCAAAATGAATATAATGTCCAACACTGATATTCTGAATATTCTACAGTATTTAAATACTGATTCGTATTAGAGAGATAATGAGTTCAGTTCACTTTCAAAGACTACAAATGAGAGATAACCTTTGTGGGACTGTGATAGGGCATCAAATTCCTGTGGTGCACTAAGAAGTTTAGGCCTAGACCCTTTCCCAAGTACTCCCCAGTGTCCAGGACCTTAGCTGCAGAGAGACATTCAATCTTCTGTGCCTGATTATTTCAGGCAGAAGAGTTTCGGGACACAGTCCACATGCTGTTGGAGTGGCTTTCTGAAGCAGAGCAAACACTTCGCTTTCGTGGAGCACTTCCTGACGACACAGAGTCCCTGCAGTCTCTCATTGACACCCATAAGGTAATCCAGCCCCAGGGTACAGTGACCCATGTCACCCACCACAGTAAGGGCTGCCCCGCCACCAAAGGAGAGCAGCCTTGGCTTGTGAACTTCAGACCTTGTATGCAAAGGAGCAGAACCAGAAGGAGCCCAGCTTATAATTTAGCGGGAATAACCAAAATGACTGGCAATGTTTGCGGCACCTTAAAGATTGTTCATTCATTTGTTTTTGCAAACATAATACGTGTCGGTGCTAAATAAGTCAGACATCATGGTATTTTATGAAGAAAAACATGGAGTATTCCAGCTTCTTTACTCCTGACTCGCACACAGCTTTGTCTCACTTTCCTCGTTGTCACCTGCTTCAGGCCCAGATCAGCTTGCCCAGAACATCATAACCCGGCTACCCGACATGCAGCACCTGGGGCCTCAGCGTGTCTGCCCTAGTGAGATGGGAAATGTTTCCTGCTTTCATTTTTGAGTTACCCACTGGGAGATTGTAATCTTGGTTTTGTTATACTGTTGTAGGTATTTTTTTAAATAGTAATATTTTATCACTGTTATTTGCCCAAGATTGTTTACACACATGGAAGTGAATAAAAAACAGGACTTTTTAAAAAGAGAAACTAGTTCAGAATAGGAAAATAGGTATGCCCCGTTTGGGGAAAGGGGCATACCTCTGTGTCCCTAGTCCTTGTCATCTATAGCAGAGAAAAGTCATTCTGGTGTAGACTCCTCACCTTCTTACGGCTTTTAGAACTGGAAAGAAAACGCCAGCAACTCCTGCCAGACCAGTGGAGGCGTTTAGAGGGCTGTGCCAATAAATACATGTAGGAAAAAAAAATACCTTGAAATTTCCCCCATCACAGTGTAAACTAACAGTGCTGTTAGTGCAGGTTTTTGTTTTTATTTTTTTAAGGTTTTGTTTTCCAATTTTTGTTTGTGTAGGAATTCATGAAGAAAGTGGAAGAAAAGCGAGTGGACGTGAATGCAGCAGTGACAATGGGAGAAGTCATCTTGGCTGTCTGCCACCCCGACTGCATCACTACCATCAAACACTGGATCACCATCATCCGAGCTCGCTTTGAGGAGGTAGGCTTTAGAGGAGAATATACGTTCCGGATAAAATGACTCCACAACGATAAAATACAACAGAGCACCCCTCCCTCCCGCCCCATAAGAAGTTTTTCACTCACTGGAAATATCCCGACAAGATTAAGTTAGCGTTTTAGTAATAACTCCTCTTGGCAACATGCTGGAATCTGGAAGACTGGTGCTAGTGCAGTGTGACGTGTTGGCCGATGGCTCCCAGCGGCACACTGTGTATTTATTCCTCAGAAGTACTCCTCCTTCCTCAGAAGTCCTGTGTTTAATAGGACGCACTAGATTTGCTTTCAGAAGAAGTGATTTCTCATGCCAGCTCTTAACCCAGCTCTGTCCCTGAAGTAAGAGCTAAGTCTCATAACTGTTTGGGTGGTCTTTGCCCTAAAGAGTCATTGTTAGGATCACATAAAAGGGGACTTTGAAAACAAAGGGATTTGCTTGACTGAAAGAGGCCATGATTTCTCTCCCCAAGGTCCTGACGTGGGCTAAGCAGCACCAGCAGCGTCTTGAAACAGCTCTGTCAGAATTGGTGGCTAACGCTGAGCTCTTGGAAGAACTTTTGGCATGGATCCAATGGGCTGAGACCACCCTCATTCAGCGGGATCAGGAGCCAATCCCTCAGAACATTGACCGAGTTAAAGCCCTCATCGCTGAGCATCAGGTATTTTAATTGCATCATGTGGTCACGTATTTCCTGAGTTGCTCATGGAACCCATTTCCTTTGCCCTATTATCCTATTTAAACCGCTGCTTAACGTATTTCTACAGACTTAGCAGCTTAAAACAGCACACATGTATCTCACAGTTTCTGTGGGGCCAGGAGTCTGGGCATGACTTTGCTGGGTCCTCTTCATAGGGCCTTACTGGGCTGAAATTCAGTTAGCCAGCCAGTGCAGCAGTTCTCATTGAAGTGTATTCAGGTAGTGGGCAGAATTAATTTCCTGTGGTTGTAGGACTGAGGTCACTGTTTTCATTTTCTTTCTCTTTTTTTTTAATTGAATTTACTGTGGTGACATTGGTTAATAAAACTCTGTAGGTTCAGTTGTAGGTTTCTGTACCATGTCATCCGTATATTGTATTTTTTGCCACCCAAAATCAAGTTTCCTTCTATCACCATTTATTCCCACCCCCTTTCCCTCTGGTAATCACCATACTGTTGTCTGTGTCTATGAGTTTTTGTTTCTATTTTTGTTTTATTTTTCCTGAATCCCTTTACCTGTTTCACCCAGCTCCCTTTCATTTCTTTTTATCCTCACCTGAGGATGTTTTGATTTGAAAGAGAGAGGAAGGAAGAGAGAGAGAGAAAGAAAAACATCTATGTGAGAAAGAAACATCAATTAGTTGCCTCTCATACACACTCCACCTGGGGATCGAACCTGCAACCTTTTGGTGTATAGGACAGTGCTCCAACCAACTGAGTGACCTAGCCAAGGCCCCCCTTTCATTTCCTTGCTGTCAACCAGGAGTTGCTCTTAGCTCCTAGAGGCTTCACTCAGGTCTTAGCTACGCATGTTACAGAACAGACAATTCATCTAACTGCTGCTAGGTGCTGTCCTAGGTCCTCCTTTGGCACTAAGGATGGCACTCATTTCTCTAGCTTTCCAGTTTTCCTCACCTGTGAGTCCCTGAAGTGAAAACCCGTGTCTTATTCTTCCAGGCCTCTAGCACCTGGTAAAGTACCTTGCTCAGTTGTGTTTCTTGAAATGAGTGACACAGCGTACAAAGGCATTTACCTATCGATTGGTCTGTCGTGGATTTGGCCTTTGTTAATAAGAAGTCTCCTGGTTTCATCTTAGTCCAGGAAAACTCTCAACTCCTTTTTTTTTTTTTTCCTGTTGTTTGTGTTTAACAGATATTTATGGAAGAAATGACTCGAAAACAGCCTGACATGGACCGGGTCACGAAGACCTACAAAAGGAAGACTGTGGAGCCCGCCCATGGGCCCTTTGCGGATAAGGCCCGCAGCGGCAGCAGTATGTGTCCCGCCGCTCTGTCAGGGTGCTTCGCTCCCGCTGGCTGAAGACAAGCACTTTCCAAATACCTACCAAAAATGTCCTTTGCATTTTTAAAAACCATTGGATTTGAGCTAAATTCTTGTTGAAACTCACTTGTTTATTAACACTGACATGCACCAACTAAACCCCATTTTTTTGGATTGGCATGAAATATTAAAACAATAAAGCAAATTTTTTTGCTGTGGCCTTTCCATTGTTTTGGTCATTGGTGCTAGCTGTTTACATTTGGTTTACACTAATAATAAATTAAATGAGCTTCTCTAGAACCATCACTGTTTTAGTTGATTTGACATTTCCTCAGTTCACTAAGGTAGGACAGAATTGATTGAAAATATGAGACAAGTACCTGTAGGCTCAGAGGAGAATCAGCGGTTTTGAAATTAATAATTTTTTGTACTGCGTATTGCCAAATTCCATGTTTCTTTGCTGTTGCTGATTGGGTATCATTATAAAGATCTTCTAAGTCATACATGTGACAGTGTTTCTATTTGTGAACTGACAGACCAGCTTTTCTAATCTTGTGCTTATTTTTCCTTTTAGGGAAGTCCCTAAGTCAGCCCACACCTCCTCCCATGCCAATCCTTTCACAGACGGAAGCAAAAAACCCACGGATCAACCAGCTCTCCGCCCGCTGGCAGCAGGTGTGGCTCTTAGCGCTGGAGCGCCAGCGGAAGCTGAATGATGCCTTGGATAGACTGGAGGAGGTAAGGCCTTGCCAGGCAGCCATTCCTGGAGGGAGATGACTTTTATTAAAGACAGCCCTTCTGAGGCCCTCTAAATATGACCTAGGTGCCTTGATCTACTTCTTCAGACAATAGAAACAGACCAGTTTGGGCCAGTACTCTGTCCTTCAGGCCCCCTAGGAGAAAAGACACATGTGCTCTCTGGCTGGTTTTGGTTCAGTGGATTGAGTGCCGGCCTGTGAACCAAAAGGTTGGTGGTTTGATTCCCAGTCAGTGCACATGCTTGAGTTGTGAGCTAGGTCCCTAGTTGAGGACATGCAAGAGGCAACCAATCAATATATCTCTAGCACATTAATATTTCTCTTCCTCCCTTCTCCTCTCTCTAAAATTAATAAGTAAAATCTAAGAAAAAAGTATGAGAGATTGGGGCGGCGGGGAAAGACACACATGTGAGTAAACCACTCAACAGAGCAGGCCAGAAAGCAAGCAACCAGCCAGTCCCTGAGAGCCTGTGACCTGGCCCTCAGCACTTGGCTGCAATCAAGAGTCAGGAGTATAACTTTGCAAAATTACCTCCAGGGGTGTAACTTATCACAAAAATGACTGTTGTTGAACCCTTTAAGTAAAGATATAAGCCTACTCAATTATGAAATGAGTAATTTTTTTAAAGACTTCATTTATTTATTTTTAGAGGGAGGGAGAAAGAGGGAGCAGAACATTGATTTGTTGCCTCTTGTATGCACCGCAACCAGGGGATCAAACCTGCAACCCAGGCATGTATCCTGACTGGGAATCGAACCGGTGACCTTTCTTTCACTTTGCAGTACAATGCCCAACCAAGCCACAGTGGTCAGGACAAGAGTAATTTTTTTATGATCTTTGTTTGCTACTCTGTTATTCTTCACTAGATTATGAAAAGCAAGTCTGTTTTGAAGTATCAACACCAGTCTAAAAAATATAGTACCACCCTTTCTAAAATAAACCTCTAATATTGCCTATATTTTTTCATTTGTGCACATCAAAGCAGCTATACCCAGAAGTGAGTGTTCTGTGTTTTTTGTTGTTATTTTTGTAGTAGGTGAGTTGAGCTTTAAGCATATTTGGTTTTGGCTTTTTCTTTTTGTCCCCATTCCTTCCAACTTTGCAGTTTGAAAGACCAGGGGGAAACTGCTGTACTGTTTAAGACATTCTGCGTCAATATCACTAACATGGTCCAAGTAGCTAAACATCACCTTGCCCACGTCATGGGCCTGCTCTTGTCTGTCAGAGCCAAATGTTTAACATGGAAGTCAGACGGGCAGTTCACCCCCTGTGGTGACATGAAGAATCCATGCTTCTGTGCAAGGTTGGATTCTTAATGCTTCCAGCCAGAACTCCAATTATCTCATCTCAGAAAATGGTGGGAAACATGAGCCTTCTGATGTGGGCCCCTGTGTGATCATAGTTTCTTTCAAAACCCACTAAAGTGAGGAGTGCTTAAAAAGCACTTCTCTTCCAAGGTAGAATTTGTCCTTTTACATGTAAGAGGATGATCCTTTGAAAAAGGGCAAAGGGAAAACAAGACTGGCCCTCCCCATTCTTGTTCTCCTTGCACTGCATTTCCCATGGTGGTGGTTCAGTCACTTTCTTTTGCTGCTCCATTACGCCACAGCTCATGTAAGTAATCATGGCTTTACGTGAAGGAGCCAGATGGTGCCTTCACAAAAGAGGCAACACAAATATCATTGTCGATGCTCCTCCAGAAGGCCTGCATGGCTTTACTGAGTGTCTGAAAGTTTTGGTGTGCTCTGGGCAGACTTAAAGGCCAAAATATAGGTCTTGCTAACACTTCTGATTTCTATATAGTTGAAGGAATTTGCCAACTTTGACTTTGATGTCTGGAGGAAAAAGTACATGCGTTGGATGAATCACAAAAAGTCACGGGTTATGGATTTCTTCCGGCGAATTGACAAGGACCAGGACGGGAAGATAACACGTCAGGAATTTATCGACGGCATTCTAGCATCCAGTGAGTCCAGTCATAGTTCCAGACATGGTCACACTTGGATTCCTTACTGTGTCGAAGCAGATGATAATATGGCTGAACAGTCCTTCTGAAGTTAAAGCTATAGTCTTAGAGAAGAAATGTAACTAACTGCTTACTAAAATTGGTCTGTCATTTTCATGGAGAAAAGAACCTCATTTTGCTGGGAATAAAAAAGCAGGTTTGACACATTGTGGAAGTAAACATGTTTGAGGTGTGGATAAGGAGCTAACTTTTGTGAGTGATATGCTTCTAAGCAGAATGTTTGAAAAAATAAGTTTTTCATTATATCAGTTTCTGACATCTATATACCAGCTTACAAAATGTACGATCTTGTTTATTTTTAGGAAAATAAATAATTGAGGCATAAGTAGTTAAGTGATTTGCTAGGATCACAAAGCACATCCCACAGCTGAACTACTTTACAAGGGTAGCCAGGCAGGGCCTGTCTGTGGAGGTGATATTTGAGCTGAGACCTAGAGGATGAGAAGGATCCAGCCAATGCAGGATTTGAGGGAAGAGAAAGGCAGAGGGGCAGCAGGTACAGAGTGCTGAGATGGGAGAGAACATGGCGTGTTCTGGGCATGGAAAGGTTGACGCGGCCGGAGATAGTCGGAAGGGTAGGCACCGGCCAGTTAGTGCAGGGCCTCATGGGCCACGGTGAAGAGGTGAGACTTTATTCTGGAAACAGTGGGACAGTGGACAGCCACCAGAGACAGTGCAGTCTGGCTGATGTTTTAATAAATCACTCTGCTACTGTAAATAGTCACCTCCTTTGGAAAGCAACTTTTCAGGAATTTAAGGCAATCGTATAAACAGAAGAAATTTTATCTTCTCACTTCCAAATTGTCACTATTCTGAAATAATTTAAATATCTAATAATAGTTGAGTGAATAAATAAATTCTTAAGTTGGTGGTCTGTCCCTGGGTGGTTATAATACTCTGTTTATGCCTTTCGTATATCTGAAATACCACTTTTTTGATTGCATAGGAGGCCAGGGTAGTTTAAGCAAACACTTAACAGTAAGTAGCCTTCTTCTAGGGTTTCTAAAGTTGAGCATCTGTTGCTTTGCGGGAAGAAAATCAAGACATAATTTTTTTTAATAGTATTTATATACTCTCCACCCAGGTAAGCCCTCTTAGTTATTGTTCCAAATGTGATTAACTTTCTCCAGAGTTCCCTACTACCAAGTTAGAGATGACAGCTGTCGCTGACATTTTTGACCGAGATGGGGATGGCTACATTGATTACTATGAGTTCGTGGCCGCTCTTCATCCCAATAAGGATGCTTACCGACCAACAACTGATGCAGATAAAATTGAAGATGAGGTATGGGAACTAAATTGTATCTTGAGTACATGTCTGACCATAGTTTTCTACTCTCTTGAGTTTGAGTGGGTACAGTTGCCATTTAGAGCTGGGACTTGTCTTTTGGGAGGTGATTATTGATGGAGTTCTTTTTAGGGATCCCGTTTGGGTGACATCACCCTAGAAACTCTTTGGCTATTGCACTGTAGCTCAGTCTAGATCAGGGGTGTCAAACTCATTTTCACCAGGGGCCACATCAGCCCCATGGTTGCCTTCAAAGGGCCGAATATAATTTTAGGACTGTATGAGTATAACTAGTTAACTAGGGGCGAGGGGCTCTACATTTGACCCTTTGAGGGCAACCACAAGGCTGATGTGGCCCCTGGTGAAAATGAGTTTGACACCCCTGGTCTAGATGACTTCTTACCAAGGAAGTCACATCTGTGTGGTGCTCTAAAAGTTTACAGAAAACCTTACTTGGTTCACAGATACTGTGTTGTTTAGAACATCTTTAGATGTAGCATTTAAGAGTGAAATGTAGTGTCTAAGATTGTGTATACCCACCAAGCTTTCTGTCTATCTAGTTAAGAACTGTATCAAACTGAAATGGCAAATAGATTACTAGCACATGGACATCCCAGGATATTCTGATCCTGGGAAGGTAGAGGCAATGTGGCCTGTCTTGGAAGTGGCCTGGAACTCCCCAGGACCAACTTCTGAGGAATCTCGGGCTTCTAGGTTGAAATTCAGATCAGTTCAAATTTTTCTTTATTAGTTGATATTGATGCATGCATATTAGCACATTTCTCTGAAGGAATTTTGGAACAGGATGGAAGAATGCTTTTTATAGTTACTTGGGAATTTCTTATACTTTTCTCTCTGAATGTCTAAAGTATCCCATATGTAAGAACAATGTGTTTTAATTTGGAATAGAAGACAAATGTATCTTTCAAATCCTGAAATGCCTTAAAAGTGCATAATGAATAGCTTCTCTGTTCACATGTAGAAATCTTTTTGTTTCTTTGAAGAGGAAGTGTTGCTGTTTTAGCTAACTTCACACTTTTCTTTTTTTGCTGCTGTTCACAACCAATAGGTCACAAGACAAGTGGCTCAGTGCAAATGTGCAAAAAGGTTTCAGGTGGAGCAGATTGGAGAGAATAAATACCGGGTAAGGAAGAGAAAAGCAGTCCTTTTGTGGTGGTGATTTGTCCTACATGGCCCTTACAGGTGAATGCAACCTGACACACAGCAGACTCGATGATCTCCCCACCCCACTGCCAGTGCTTGGAGGACCTGAGCCAGTGGGACCTGAGAGATGTCTCCACAGATTCCAGGTGTCAGGTGTCCTGATGGGCTAAGTGCAGTGCCCTGTATAGTGCCATCTGAAAAACAGTGCCATATCTAGTTTACAGCACCTTGTACTTCAATGTAGGAGACATTTCAGAGCCCTCTCTACTATTCACCAAGGGCTTCAGGGAGATGAAGACACCTCTACTATAGAATAAGGAAGCAATTATCTAATGGCTGGCCATTCACCAAGAGCTGGTCATCGTGAGCCTCAGTGGCTCCTGGGCTCAGAGACAGCTGGAGGAACTCTGACAAGGCCCCAAGGGGGATACTCTCCCTGCCCTGAGCTGGGCTACGAACAGGGCCTGGGTGCCCTGGGTGATGCCAGGGTCAATAGTCTTCCCTGGAAAGCCATGCTGAGTGTGGCCATACTGACAGAGGACTGTGCTGTGTTTTAGCTTCTTTCAGGACCAGAGTCTGAAACAGGGCTCCTGAAATATAATCAGCAGCTTGTCAGGAATTCTCTAACATCCTAGGTGAAATCTAGATTGGCAAAGAGGATTTAAGGTGGTTTTGTCAAATTACAGTTACATGCACTGAATTAAAAACAGTTAAAAAAAAGTCTAGGTTCTATTAATAGTATATCAAAAATGTCTCCTAAGTACACCAAAAGCACAGTGTGCTGCTCTCAGCCAGGGGTTTGGTGACTCTGCTTTGGACCAACCCAGGGCACTTAGTTAAAAAAACTGCAAGCACTCTTATGCTTGCTTTTGGGGTTTTGTTTTCTTGTTTTCTTTTAAATTACCTATGAGAGAAATGAGTTACAAGAACACCATAGTGTGAAAAGTTAGATCTTCTTAATTTGTAAAACCACATACTTGGTAAGAATGTTTAACATGTGTTACTATGTTTGAAGATTGGTAACATGATTACATGATTTTTATTTCTTAGTGTTAATTTGATAAAATGTTTTTTTTTTTCTTCCACTTCCTTCATCCTTTACACTTACTCTCTGTAGTTCTTCCTCGGCAATCAGGTACAGTGTGCCTTGCAACGTTCTCCTTCTCAGTGGAAATGGTCTGTGTAGTTAATGCTGCCTGTTCTTTGCTGTGGGGAGAGCACATGATCTGAAGCATGCCTGGGTCACATCTGGTTGTCTTACCAAGTGGAGAGACTGCTAACAGGCCTAGTATTGTAGAGCTGTCTTAGCAGCAAGATGTTACTAAGTCTATATTTTGTAAAAAGGAGTGAAATTTTCCATTCAAAATTTGGTTGGCTAAAGATGATGATGTAATGCTGGGCTGAGTTAACAGTAGTATGGTTCAGGGAAGATTGAACCTTTGGTATCAGTGCATTTGTCTAAAAGCCTGGCGGTGTAATTCTGTGTCAGAAGTCAGAATACCAGACAACACCATTCTGACTTGCACCAAAGTCTTTTGACAGTGAACACAATTTTATAATGTACACCAAGTCAAAAAGTCTTGGGGTATTTAAATATTCTGTTTAAATACCGTATGAATATTTATAGTTACTTGCACTTAGATTTTACCATTATAAGGTACCTGAGAGTATGGTGTAGAAATAATAATTAATTGGCTGTAGCCTGAAGTTTGCACATTATGGCCAACCAGCCCAAATCTATTGGGATCAAATCATACTGGCCAGAAAGATCGAATGCTTTTGACCCCACTTGGTAACTCTAACCTTTTATATCTATTTGAGGGCTCGTGGGTCCTGTGTCTTCAAATGGAAGGAAGTTGCATGGGTAAAATCTCTTGTGATATGAAATCAGAAATAGTTAATTTGAGATCCTCGATCAATGTTAAATTCCAGGCACTGCAATAATCACAAACTATAGTAACCTTTTGGGCTGGTGGGAAGAACAGATGAAAGAAAGAAAAAGACAAGAACAGTCAAACTTGTTTAAATAAATCGTTCCGTAAGAGTGCCAAGTAGTACCTAAGGGAAGTGACTGTTAGCCGATGACTGCACGCAGGCACCAGGGGCCCCTTTGAAGTTCAGCGTCCTCCTCTCTGCTCCATTGACCAGCAGAGGGCTGGATGAGTTCATTTGCATGATGGTATCAGAATTATGAAGTTCATTTTATTCATGAAGCACCTGAGGCCTAAAGGATCACATGCTGACAGTCACACAGCTAAGTCATAGCCATTGCAAGAACCCCCGTCACTGTGAGGGATTTTCCATTTAAGAATAGGAAACAAGTTACTGTTGCCTCTAAGCACTGTTCGGGGGTCTTTGCCTCACTGATACCCAGCTCTGTCAGGATCAGAACCCTCCCCCCCTTTTTTAATCTTTACCTGAGGATATGTTTAGTGATTTTAAAGAGAGGGAAGGGGGAGAGAAAGGGAGAAACAGCAGTGTGAGAAACATTGATTGGTTGACTTTATACGGGCCCCGACCAGGGATTGAACCTGCAACCTATTGGTGTATGGGATGTCTCTCCATCCAACTGAGCCACCTTGCCATCGGACATCCCCAAATTTAGAGCTGCCATAACTCCATCCACCACTCGTCACTCCACCTTCAACTTCCCCAGACACTGGCTATTGGCTGGGTTCAAACCCCCTTTCCCCATAGCTCAGCAGAAACAAGTTAGAGTCTTTCAGAGGGAGCTTTAGTAAGAAATTAAAGAGAAAAGGAATAGTATGAAGAGTAAAGGTTGATAAATAAATTACAGGACACAGTCATGTAAGAATAAAGTACATCTTGGGATTCCTTCCTGAGTTACTCTGGAAGATACACAGGCCCTTGTTTCCTTCCTCTCCTCACCTTCCTGGAGAGAACCCCCAATTGTGACTCAAGCTGTCACTGCTGTTGAAGCTGGTGAAATCCTCAGTTTCTTTCTAAGGGCTTCCCCGTTTTACCCCATTGGGCAAGCATCTAAGGGGAGGCTCTGGCAGAGGCCGAAGGGGCAGCTTCCTTCCCGGGACAGGACATTTGTTCCCTCACATCTCTGGGTCCCCACTTCAGTGCTCCTCACACACCCTCCACCATGCTGTTGCTGTGGTCACTCTGTGTAAGAACTTTAAAAATGTATGGAATGAAGGATATAGGACTGTTTCTTATTTTCAAAGTAAAGGGCTGGCTAGTGGGATGATACATTTTTTTTTAGTCACCTTGCCTGCATAAACAGTGCACTTGAGTCAATGCTAAGTAACGCAGTACAGATAATTACAAATATATTAATTTTGAGGGTGATTGGTGATGTGTCCTTCACAAACATTCTTTCTGGCATTTTCAGCTGTTGTGCCTAGTTTCAACGTTACAGTTCTCCTTTATAACTTTGAAAATCCTAATTGATTAGATAGTCCCTTCTCCCGTCTTCCCACCGTTTCCTTGATTTAAATAATTTTAGGAATGCTTTTTCTCCAGCCCATTAGTTTTTGTTTTGGGATCTCAGCATGATTCTCTTCTGTTGTCTCTTAGTTTATTTTGGGAAGAGGGTAATTTATGCAATGGGAAACTTCAGAATGTTAACAGCACTGAGAAGTAGAAATGTTAGGTAAGAAATAAAATACCAGAAAGTCAAACATCCCAAAACAATTGTTGAGTATAATCGACATGGTAAATCAAAAATTTGATTTCTTCAACTAAATTTTCATATAAATACTATCTAATCATGTTCAGCTGAAGAAACTTTTCTGCTGGTAACATTACAATTAGAGAATACTTTGGGTTTATTTCTGAAAACCTGGTGTGGGAAATCATTTTTTCTAAGCTTGTAATAATAATGGTGCTTTGCAAGGGTTTCCTTGAGGCTTGAACTATTTGCCGTTCTCCATTTGACCTGAGCAAACTGTATTCAGAAGTTGACATCCACCTCACCTTTTATGAAAACAAACTGGCATAATAAAGCATTTCATTATTGGGTTTAAATTTGGGCAGAATGTTTAAAAGGATCCATTTAAGTTAACGATTTATCTATCCTCCTTCTTCCACCTTTGGCCAGAGGTGTGACCATCAGAAGTTAATTTTATTCCAATACACCAGTCTTAGCTTTATATTTCAGCTTTTCTGTGTTATAAATTCTTTTGTGAAAAATACAGAATAGTGAGAGTTAAAATTCTCCCCAAACTGTCAAGTTGCCATTGCATCTGAATACAGTCTGCTTTGGAAAGGCCTGCTCTGAGGCGCATCCCCTCATCAGTTTCCCTTTGGTCCTGCAGTTTGGGGACTCCCAGCAGCTGCGGCTGGTCCGCATCCTGCGCAGCACGGTGATGGTTCGAGTTGGTGGAGGATGGATGGCCCTGGATGAATTTTTAGTGAAGAACGACCCCTGCCGAGGTAAGGAACCATCCTAAGCGTGAATTACATGTTAACACAGCCTTACCACTGATCTTCATGCTTATGCAAAGTGTTGGGGGTCTGTTAATGTATTTTGTTGTTCAGCTGCCCAGATGTTCTTACTAGCACGGATCAGAACTTCGAGGAGACAGAGTAGACCAAGGAGAGAAAGCAGAACAGGTTGATGCTGTCAGGGAAGACAGTAATGAGAATTGAGCATTTATTGGTGTCAGTGAATATTTCAGTTTGAGGTGTTAAATAAACATTAGCCCAGAAAGAATCGTGAAAGAAGCCTTTTGGCTTCCCCTCTAGTGCTCCAAATCGCTTTGCCTGAAACTCCAGGAGCATATTGGGCCCCTCCCATGCAGGGAAGGACTGGGGTGCTCCCTTGACCAGGAGGCAGGATAAAGAACAGCTAGCAGTGAGCCTCGTCACTTCTAAGACAGATGATCACCCAGACAAGATCATGGGATATCTGTCTGCTAAACGTGAAAAGGCTGGTGTTGCCAGCCCAAAGGTGGAAGGAAAGGGTCGATGTAATAATGAGTGGTGGCACCTGCAGCTAGGTGCAGGTGAGGGCAGCAACAAGGGGGAAGTGATCAAATTCCAGTTGCTAAATCCTCTCCAGCTGCATCCTTTCTTTTTTCCTATTAGCCAAGCTGCACGGGGTATACAGGAGGTTCCCCCACTGTCTGCCAGTTTGTCTTTCTTGACCAGTTTCTGCATTTCCTGCTTTGTCTGTTTCTTTGTGTTTATATTTTTTTTTATTCTAGTTCACCATCCTGGGAGTAAAATAAAGCGCTCTGATTCCAGCTCTTCGATTTCCAGTCAGTCTCCCATAGGTTGGCTTTTAAGCTTTGTCCCTCTTCCCCATATCCCAGCCTGTTGAGAATGGCTTTGCTTCTTAAACTGTAGCACCTCTTGTCTCTGTGGTAACTGCTGCCTTTATGAATGCTTTCAAGTAGCCAAACCATAGCTTTTCCATTATAAGCTGACAGCATAAAAACTGTTGAGACAGAACCCATAGAATTTTGAGTTTCTACTTATTTAACAAATACTCATGTAACTTTACACGCCACACACTACTATAAGCACTTGACAAATAATAACATTTATACCTTTGTGAGATGTAGATACTATTATTATCTCCATTTTACAGAGTAGGACATGGAAGCATAGAAAAGTTAAATAACTTGCCTGAGGACAGAAAACTCATAAATGGCAAAAACGGGATTCCAATCCAAGATAGTCTGGCTCTAGCGTATGTACTGCTGACCACCATATGGTGTGTGTCCAAGGCTGACATACCCACCACCCCTTTTTGTGCGCATATGACTGGCTCAGCCTGTGTAATTACATGTTTAAGGCTCATTTGTAAACCTAGCAGGAATGTTTACAGTACAGTCATGTAACTTTTTTTCGGAAGTGAGCCATAGTCATATTCTGAAACATTTAGAGTTAAAGGGTACATTTCTCACATAGTTCCTCTTACTTTAACTCGTTTTGCATTTACTCAAATAAATGAGACTAATAATTTTCATCGGGAGGTTCCTTTTTAAGAAATTAGTTAATTTTGAAAGTATCTATTGTCAAAATGGGAAAAGGTATAATCAGTTTTAAAATTTAATTATATTAAATTTCTTTGGTATAAAAATCCTTTCATTGTTTTAAATGAGGAGTAGAATAATATATTTTATTTTAACTTTAACTCAGTAAACAGCATTATTCCTTTCTAAATTTATTAATAAAGGTTTTATTTTTTGTGTCATGTATGATTGGACTAAACAAACAAAAGAGAAACTGCATGTGGCATTCTGGGATCTTTGGTTGCCTGTTTGCTGCCTGCTCTACTTGCTCTATTTATGATAACATGCTGCTGGCCAAGAAGAACACTGCCTGCTTTGTCCTTCTCTTATTAGCTGAAAGTTGTAATCCCAAGGAAATTTGGGAGGGCCATCTAATAGCTATTTTCTATGGAACATAGTAGCCTTTTTCAGCATCCTTGAAGCACACAAGGTAAGGCTTTCCTCTGTGTCTCTCCAGGAGTCCTCCTAGAGCTGGGTAATCATCCCGACTGCACTGGCTGCAGAGTCAAGAACTCCCCGGCAGTCTTAGATATCATGACTCCACCCGTGATGATCATGATGAGCTACAGCTAGTCAAATAAAAGTTGTGCGAGGAGTGAACAGTTGAGGGCTGGGGTGGATATAATAAATGACTTGAAAAGGCATAAACATCACAAAAAGAAAAGTTCCTTGGAACTGTCTGAGATCCTGTGAGGATTACTGTGGCTTCTAGAAGCCACTGGAGGTAGATTTTGTATTTGTTTCTGTTGCATATCCTTGGCTCTCTGGGCCATAGAGACACTCATACTGAGGGACAGTATAAAATGAATAAGTTTTGTAATACCACTGTGCATGATCATTTGTTATCTCCTTTTACACATCTGTTTAAAGGGATGAACAACATCTTAGCACATTGCTTTAGCGAAATGTAGAAGGTAAAAATACTCAACAAGGTAGGTTACTGGTATTGCCAGAATGGCAGAGTTCAGTTTCTGAACCCAAGTGTGACAAAGGTCATCATGATGTTCTGGGTGGAGATTAAAAACAGTGCCCCCTGCCTAACAGATTGGTAGATGTTACTGATTTTTGAGCATTAGACAGATTACCCCAAATTTTATTGAAAATCCAGAACTTCATGAAGATTTAAATGGTATAATTTGGCTTAGAACTGTTTTGGTTTTAATTATGGTAAAATACACACATAAAATTTACTGTCTTAACCATTTTGAACTGAATTTAGTGGCATTATGTACACTCACACTCTTTGGGACCATTATCCATCCCTGAAGTTCTTTTCATCTGGTCAAACTAAAACTCTACCCATATTAAACCAATAGCTTAGAATGAATTTTAACTAGTAGGCCTGCTCCAGCCAACATCAGGTGGCCAGCTTAAGTCCGTCAGAAAATGATGGACTCTTTTGGTTGTTGAAAAACTGAACTTGAAATGGCTGTATTCATGGTCTGGTCCCAAAGATGTGATCTTCAAAAAAAATTTTAAATCATGGTCAAACGCATATTTCTTCACTGCAGGACTCCCCAGAGTTTACAAAATGATGACTGCATTAGGGTTCTCCAGGAGTCGGGGATTGTGGGGGAGGTAGCACAGAGAGTTTAGTAAATTCCTTTTTGTAGGAAACTTCTCAAAAACCTCAGTTTGGGCCGGGACTGGTGTGCTTCAGTGGATTAGGCATAGTCCTGCAAACGGAAAGGTCACCCGTTCAGTTACCAGTCAGGACACATGCCTGGGTTGCAGGCCAGGTCCCCAGTTGGGGGCATGTAAGAGGCAACCAATGAATTTCTCTCACACATCAGTGTTTATCTTCCTCTCTCCCTCCCTTGCCCTCTAAAAATCTGTTTTAAAAAATCAGTTTGGGAAATTCTATTAAGTGGTAAAAGACCATGGGAGGATTTTGAGCTATTTACAGGTAGGAAATGTCTATGAGAAATACAGTCTGGAATCCTATTACAGCCTTCCTGGGTGGAGAAGATGCTCTGTGAACCTTGCAGTATAGGAGGATGTGGAAAGGCTCAGGAATTTACGAAGCATTACAAAGTGGAGTGGTACACCAAACTGCCATCACCAGGGAGGGATCTGGCTTTGATTGTGTCTAATCCGTGATTGGACATAACTTCTGACCTTCAGGAGTAGAGTCAGTGCTGGGATGTATTTGGGAGTCAGGCATGAGTTATGGCACTGAAGTCTCAGGTGGATGAGGGAATTACTAGGTTGAAAGTCTTAAGAGGGAGAACAGAACTGCAGGTAGAACCTGGGGGGCTGAGTTGTAAAGAAGTGGGCAGGAAGGAAGAAAAGCAGAGATCCAAGAGAGGGGGCATGTTTCAAGAAGGGAACAGTTAGTAAACCCCCCTACCCCCACCAACATGCACTTCACAGCAGCAGAGAGCTGTTCTTACCTATTGTGTTTGCAGATTTTTATTTGCACACGTACGGGTGTGCTTGTTCTCTCCCTCCCTATCCTGCCTCATACAGAGAGCACTGGCCAGAGTGAGGTAAATTGAATATACTCGTACATTACTTGAGAATGTCTACTTGGGTATTAAATTTTTGAGATCAGTGGAGTGGGCACAATTACCTGTAGTCTTCTAAACTTGCAGTTTCTAGCCAAAATAAAAAAATCTAACATAAAAAAACACAAATAATTCGTTTATAATAGTTCCCTTTCCCCTGGCTTCACCTGCAGTCCCATTTGTTTAGATCTGTCCAGTACATTCTGCAAAGTAAATGAGGAGGTAGAAGGTTTTTGCAGGATAATACCTTCTGTTGAGAAAAAAATCTAAGAACATACTCCAGAGGAGTTACTTACTTTAAACTAGTAGTATTTTTCACACTTAACATTCGTGTTGACCGTACTTGATATCTTCTGACTGAATCCAAAACCCATGGGACAGCACTTGCAGTGCTTTTTCCAGACTTTCCCACCTTGACATTCCTCTCCCATTCACAGACATCCTTCAATTTCTTACCATTCTAAGTTTTTGACCTACCAATAAATACCTCACTGGCAAGTTTTGTGCATTGTTTGAGCTTTCTCTCCTCCCATGTTTACTTCGTAATGATTCTATCTTCATCTTTTTTACTGGACCCAAGTTCCTGGACCCTTTTAGGATTGCTATTGACTGAATTCAAACAGAAGAGTCTGGACCATGTCGGTTTCAACCATCTGTTTTTCTCCACTATTTCATTAACAAGTATCTTTCAAAAGCTTAGCAAAAGTACACATCCTGTGAGAGAGAAAGAGGGGTTTGATCCCATCTCAGAGGTCTGAACTGCTGCATCTGCTCTCTCTGACCAGCCACAGCGTGCTTGCCCCTGCAAACAGTGGCCTGGCATGCTCTTGACAGCAGAATACAATGGCACTTTGTGTACAGAGATTGTTTTATTATAGCATATCAAAGGGTTCATTAGTTCATGTGTCTGCTTTGGGTAAGAATCATGGCAAAGCTGCTAGCTCGTGAATTTACCTCTATTTTAGAAGAATCCGAATGTTGTACTAAGTCTATCATTTATATAACTTTTCATGGGGTCAAGCGGGTATATGACCATCAAGACATATTTCTTAAGATTAACTATTGTGTGTGTGTGTGTGTGTGTTTATTCCCTTTTTAGCACGAGGTAGAACTAACATTGAACTTAGAGAGAAATTCATCCTACCTGAGGGAGCATCCCAGGGGATGACCCCTTTCCGATCACGGGGTCGAAGGTCCAAACCGTCTTCCAGAGCAGCTTCCCCTACCCGCTCCAGCTCCAGCGCGAGTCAGAGTAACCACAGCTGCACGTCCATGCCGTCTTCTCCAGCCACCCCAGCCAGCGGTACCAAGGTATGTACCGACCACCGTTGTGGCCTCCCTCCCCGTCTTTGCAGATATTCGTTGTTCAGTGTAGCCTCTGGAAGGCTCCAGTGAGAAGAGGACTATGAAGATAAATGGACCAAGCTCTAGACCAGGCTGACCAGACCCTAACAGTGCAGCTACAGGGACTTTAAGATGACAAAGGATGTTTATTAAAATAGGTACTCAGGCCCTGGCCCATGTGACTCAGTTGGTAGGAACATTGTCCTGTAACCAAAAAGGTTGCCAGTTCAATTCCTGGTCAGGGCACACACCTAGGTTGCAGGTTTGATCTCTGGTTTGGGTGTGTACTAGAGGCAACCAATTGATGTTTCCCTATCGCATCGATGTTTTTTCTCTCTCCCTTACTCCAAAAAGCATTGAAAAAATGTCCTCAGGTGAGGATAAAAGTAAATAAATAATACATGTACTCAGGTCTTTAAGTCAGACGTGCTTTCTCCCAGTATCCCCAGTTAGAAATTGAGGGCAGAGACGATCCAAGCACTCTGTGCAGGCGGAGGTAACAGGTTCTGTGTTAAGACAGGTTGTGTATGAAGAACGCTGTTGCCTTTCTACCTGGCCCCTCTCATCTCGTCAGACTGATATGCATTTTATTTTGTTTTCTGTTTCTTTAAAATTTAGTGTCTTTTGTTTATGTTTCCAATTTGCTCCCTTCCTGTTCATTTTCAATTGTTCCCGTCCTTCCCTTTGGATTTCCGTTCCGCAGACGCCACTTCAGTTTTCTCGCTGTTATGACAAACCCTGGTTGGTAAACAGTAAAGCTGGCACCCCAGTCAGGGACAGCCATTATCCTGACCTCCAGCTGCCCAACCCCGAGGTAGAGTATGGCTTTGCTGACTACGGACACAGTCAAGACAAGGCCCTCGCTGATGCCAAGAACTTGACCAGTTACTCTGACACGAGTTTGTGCTCTCTCCCATCTCTTGGTGCTTGCTCTCACAGCTGATTCATCTAGTGAAGTGTTTTTCAGGTGTTTCTGACTCAGAATCACCACAATTGGAGATAAGTAAGAGATGCCTAAAACCGGGTTAACAACTTTTTGTCTTTAGAATGATACTTGTTCAGGGTGATAAACATTGGTCATTCCTGGTGATTTGTTTATTAATATTATTTATAATCAGGCCTCTTGGAGTCTCCAATTATCAGATACACCAATGAGTTATGAACACTTGAAATTCACCTATGGTGCATGTTCAACAGTTTCCTGTCTTTGCTGAGAACAAAAGAGTGGCTGGTGCCCCTGCCCAGAGCCCCATCTCCAGGGTGGTTGGTGTCGCCAGTGCTTGTTCGAGGCATGGGTGCTGCTCACTTCAGCCTAGCCCAGTATCAGTAAATGATGCTCTGGGGCTCAGGGCTTAGCTTCTGGGTTTTCTGGCCTAGGCACTTGGGTTTCTGTAGCCTTGATGTGAAAACACATGAACAATTAAGCATGTTCATGTGTAGTCATTAAAATGCCCAAGCACTTTTGGAAGAGCAGTGTTTCAGAAACAACACGGGCCAGTGGCTTGTCTGATAGCAGGACAATTTGTATTCTAGCTTCTCCAGGAAAATACTGGGTTCTTGTGCCCCAAAAGACAGCACTGCCTTCAGTCATGTAGCGCTTCAGCCAGAGAAACCGGGAGGTCCAAGAAGCCAACAGCTGTGAATGGACTGCTGTTTTGGGATTCATCCCGCTCCGAGTTAAAACTCCAGTTCAGAAATAGATCTAGTTTAGGACATGATTGGGGGGGATCTACTGCCACTAAAACCCCAAGGGGTCAGCCTGCTGGTCTTCTCTTCTTCCTTAATGGCTCAGCTTTATAGGAGTTTAAAAGTTCTAAAATTATAAATGTTTTAATTATGCAGTACAAATTCTCATAGGATTCTGATAGAACAGCCTTTTTGTTTGTCTTAAGGTTTCACCTTCTGTTTCATTTTGAGGTTTCATCTGTCCTTACCTATTGGTGTTCTGCAGCCAGGCCGTACCCTGATGCGACTCCCAGCCCAGGGTCTCTGGGGCGTGTCTTCCCAGCAGCAGTGTTCACCAGCAGTAGCTTCTGAAACTGGTGCTCTTCCTCCTGTGTGGGCCGGGAGGGCCGGTACTGGGACGTTCATCACTTTCTGTCGCTTCTCCTGCTTCTTTACAAATTAAAGAAATACAAGAATCACAATGAAATGGGTTGCTTTACTCTTCTGTTGGTATAAACATCTTAAAGGTCCTGGAAAACAATTTCCCCAACTGATTTCAAAGAAAAATTAGAACAGTGTGCTCTGGCATGAAATGATGCTGGAGGGGGAAAAAAACACAAATAGGAAAAGTAGCTCCTGCCAGTAGCAGTAATAATAATGTACCTGTACCCAGCTGTTTTCCAGCTTAGGAAGTGCTTCTGCACATGATTTATTCATTCGGCAGGGTTTTGTTGAGCCCTTCTTCTGTGCCAGACACTGTTTTAGGTTCTGAGGGTATGGTAGTGAACAAAACAAAGCCCCTGCTTTTATGGAGTTCACACTTCAGTGCAGCAAAGACTGATAACAAACAGGAAAGCACCCCCCTCCACCTGGGCCCTTGGAGGAACAGCAGAGACGTCAGTGTGGCTGGGACGGATCGAACGAGATGGGGTGCAGCAGAAGTGAAGTCAGAGAGGCAGGACCAGCCTTGATTTCCTGAGAGAGACGTGAAGCCAGAGAGCCCAGACCCAAGTCCGGGTCTTCAGGTTCCTCGGTCAGAGCCTTGTTCTAATATCACAGCCCCACCTTGTATACTTCTAATCATTTATTTGATCCACAAGTCAAGTAATTTTATCTGCATTTTTACCAGTGAGGTAAAAACTGAAAGATCTTAACTTGACTGAAGTTGCTGCACCTACCTAGTGATAGAGATTGGAGTAGCAGTATTCAGCTCTCCATGTTAAATATTTGAAGCTAGAACTCATATTTCTCCTTTCTAAACACCAAACTTTGATACTTGGGATTACTTGGGGTTTTTTCCTTTTTTTTTTTTTTTTACTTATTCACCATATTTCTGTTCCTTATAAGTATTATACTTTCCCTATTTGTGGATTTTCCCCCATTTTTAGTGGAAATTTATCAGTAAGATAAAATGTATTGGAAGCATGTTGAAATTTTAAATTGGAACATAAAACCTTTATTTTGGGAATCATCAAAATACATGACATAGGACATTTTCAAAATAAATCTTTGTTTTCCTGGACTTTTAACTTGCTTTTCAATCAGTTAGACATAAGGAAGGCTTTTAAGTTTTAAAATTCAATTTCTAGCAAAGATTTCACCAAGTAAATATAACCATTTTATTTTTTTTAAGGTTATTCCATCATCTGCCAGCAAGTTGAAACGGCCAACACCAACTTTCCATTCTAGTCGAACATCCCTTGCTGGTGATACTAGCAATAGTTCTTCCCCAGCCTCCACAGGTGCCAAAACTAATCGGGCAGGTATGTACCTGTGCATTGGGATGGGGGGTGGGGGTGGCCATGCTAGCAATTGGGAAACAGCAGCTCATCGGCAATGTTTCGCTGCTCCCCAAGGAGCCAGTCATGAGAACAGTAGCACTTAGGTGTGATGCCCAGAAGGGTGGACAGACCTTCAGGCTTTCCTCTGGCCTTTACTTTTCTCCTGTCACTACAGCTGTCTCAGACTTGCTTTCTGAGAGCAGATGCTTCCAAAGCCAAAACCATATATAAGAGAATTTGTAAAATGAAGAATGGGCCTCCTGAAGCAGGGCCTTCTCAAAAACCCATACAGTGTTGGGATGAGCACTTTGCTAGTAATTTTTCCCAGCACCCGTATTTATTATTGCTGCTGGTGTGCTGAGAAAGGGAAAGATTACATATATTTGCCATCACTTTGCCCCCATTCTCAATCTCCTCCCCCTAGCCATCCTGCGCAGCGCCACCTTGGGGATGTATTAGGTAACAGTGCTGCTGATAGAAGCTGGTTTCTGATCCTCAGGAGGCAAGCTGCTTAAGTAGAATCACAGAGCCCAGAAATGGTTTTAGTAACTTCTGTGTACATGAGGAGAACGAGGTCCAGAAAGGGTCTGATTTGCCCAGGGTCACACAAGGGTACATAGGTCCAGACATCTCTGCTAAGGCTGCTGCTTTATTCTTGAATTCCAGACCCTAAAAAGTCAGCCAGTCGCCCTGGGAGCCGGGCCGGGAGTCGAGCCGGAAGTCGAGCCAGCAGCCGGAGAGGAAGTGATGCCTCTGACTTTGACCTGTTAGAGACGCAGTCTGCTTGTTCAGATACTTCAGAGAGCAGTGCCGCAGGGGGCCAGGGCAACTCCAGGAGAGGGCTAAGCAAGCCTTCCAAAATCCCAACCATGTCTAAGAAGACCACCACTGCCTCCCCGAGGACTCCGGGTCCCAAGCGATAACACTGTATAAGCACCCCCAGGCCTCTGTCCACTTTGAATCCTGCTCCATGTATTGGGTGTATATTTATTCTGAACGGGAGAAGTTATATTGTTAAAAGTGTAAAAGAATAATTGTGTTATGAAGCTGCCTTATTTTTTTTCTTTTTGTAAGTTACTATTTTCATGTGAATATTTATGTAGATAAAATTTGCCTCCTGGTAACCCTGTAATGGATGGGGCCCAGAAATATTTGAAAAAAAAAATGAAAAGGTCAAGATGCGAATATGTATTTAAAAAGAAAGAAAAAAGCCTCTAAATAGGGTTTCTGTGTGGCGCAGGGTTATACACCTGCTTTATCTTTTAGGATTATTCCTAAATGCATCTTCTTTATAAACTTGACTTGCTGTCTCAGCAAGATAAATTATATTAAAAAATAAGAATCCTGCAGTGTTTAAGGAACTCTTTTTTTGTAAATCACTGACACCTCAATTAGCAAGAACTGGGGGGGGTACTTCTAATTGCTTTTTCCATTGTTTTTAATGTTGTGTGATTTTAGCTAAAGAGAGGGAACCTCACGTAGGTAACATTTGCACATGATACAGCAAAAGGACTTCATTGCAATACTGTCTGTGAGTACTGTCTCAGTACTGGGTGTTCAAAGGACAAATAGCTGCTAGAATTCAGGGGTGAATGTAACTAACTGTTCAGAAAACGTCAGAACATTGGGGTTTTTAAGAGTCCTGGTTTGTAACTTCCTAATCAGCCCAGCCACCAATAACTCCTGTGCTCACCAGGAAGCAGGCCCTTGGCAAAGGGAGATTCCTAAGTGGCACTGCAAATTATAGATTTGTTTATCTGTATTTTTTGCTATTTAAAAGGTCAACTTCCCACAAACTGAGGAATGAATTCCACGAGCCTATTCTGAAAATGTGGACGTAAGACAAACATTGCTCGTCCTTGAAAGGAGTTCACCAGCACACTTGTTAACAAGTCCCGTTTGCTTCCGTCTTTTTTTGTGCGTAATAAAGTCAACTGACCAAGTGACCATGAAGAGGGGCTTCCGGGGCTCCTGTTTGTAGCTGCTGTTCCTCTTCAGCTCCGACCACGTTGCTGTGTGATTATCTCAATTGGTTTTAATTGAGGCAGAAACTGAAGCTCTACCAATGAACTGTTTAAAAACGACACTTTTGTATTAAAATTGCTTGCAGTAACAAACATTTTGTATTTCCTGATTTTCTCAACCATTCCCTTATATATAACATGTTACTCTGGGATATGATTGTGTTTTAGGTACTTGAATGCGTTATTGAAATCAAAATGTCTTGATGGATAAATTACGGAGCTTCTTAATAGATTTTTTTCTTGTTTATTTTATCCTCGTTAACTATTTAACAAGGCAACAAAGAGACAGGCTATTAACATGCATCTGTAGGGAATCTGCCCTACTTAAGTTTTTAAACAAATACCAATATGTAATATAAGAAGACTTCTATATTGGAAATCACAGAGATCCTGGGAATTGAGAAAATGGGGCCAATTTCACATAGTACACTGAAATTTCTGGTTAAATGTAGAATTTCAGAGGTGGCAGCAAAATTGGTCATCAAATCTGGCTCCTTCTACAGAGAGAGAAACGTGAATGAGCAGGTGGTTTGCTTGAGATCACAGGATGAGTACGTACGTGGCAAGCATGGCTGTGAATCTGACCTTTGACTATTCAAGTTTGGCAGCTCTGTTTCCCCCAGCCCCTCGTTGGCTTTATAATTAGAACGGCCAAATGCTAATTCTTAACACCAGAAATGAGCCTAGGAAATAAGAGGACTTGAGGGCTTCAAACCCAGATGCCTATATTTACTCACTAGGCTGTACTCCTCTTGTGTTGGGAGGATTGGGAAGGTGGGCCTTGTTTGCCAAAGCTGTTTGAGGCCAAAAACTCGGATTAAAACAAACCTGCAGCCTGAAGCCTTCTGAGGGGAAGTGCTTACTCTACGGAACTGAGTAACTAAAATGCCAGAACCTTGTGTAGGATAGCGTTTTCATCCAAATAGGTGCCGCCCTCCCGGGGCTCCTGGCTGCAGAAGCATGCTGAAAACAGCTTGACCTCCATCTTAGAGTCTGGACCGTGGTCACTTGTTTTTCTTACCAAGTCATTCAGGTTTACCCTCAATTGAGACAAAGCTCAGCTACTGATGGAATCTTCAGAAAGTATATTTCCGTTCAGCAAACACCTGTATGCAAGGCCACGAGGGTAATTAAAGGATGCCAAAAAGGCGGTTAAAATAAAATTACAGTTCTGGGACAAGGGCTGAACCAGCCATGTAAGTTTGGTCTTCGGGTAGAGGATGAAGGGGGGTCACTGGGGCCTTGAATGACAATAGCTAACATTTATTGCGTGCATAGTGCGTGCCAGTCAGTTTCAAGTGCTCTATGTACATTTTCATTTAATCCCCATCACAATCTTACAGTTGGGAGCCCCATTTACAGATGAGAACATGAGCTTGAGAGAGGTTAAGCAATGGCCAAGATCAGAGTTGCCAGGGAGAAGCTCTTGTTTGATACTGCTTTCTCCATGAAGTGTTTCCCACCTAGTTCCCTTCCGATTCAGGATTCCACTTGTAGCCCCACCTTCCTCTTCCCTCTTCCCTTCCAGGTGCTTGCCTGCCCCTCTGTCAGAGGACACCCTTCATCTGCCTTCAGGAAAGACGATTCTCACTTGTCACCTTTCTTAGAGTTGGGACTGCTGGGGGCAGGGAGCTGGTCAGCTTCATCTCTGATTCAGGGCACAGCCCAGAGCAGCCCATTTACAGGAATGGGAGGCCGTTGTTTAAAGAACACAGCTATCTCTATTCAAACTAAATTGAGATGAATGGCTTCTGCTACTACAAGAATCAGCCCAGCCCTGGCCAGGTAGTTCAGTTGGTTAGAGCATCGCCGGGATAGGGTAAGGTTGCAGGTTTGATCCCCGGAGGGGGCACATACAGGAGTTAACCAATGAATGTATAAATAAGTGGAACAATGAATCTATCTCTCTCTTGCTCTCAAAACAATTTTTTTTAATTGACCTTTGTAAAGTCAAGGAAACTACAGTACTAGCTAGAATGTGACTACATGCCATGACCAGGTTTCAGTTAGGAGTTTTTATGTCCAGAGCATCTGTTGGTTACTTTCAGTCCCTGAGATTGTAAGGCTTGCCATGCGGGCCTCCCCTGACCTTTGAAATCAGATTCAGTATGTGGCTCCTTTTTTGTCTGTGCTAGACAACCCAGGAGTTTCCAACTTGAGCCTCTTCTTGCAAGCTGCTGAGTGCCTTGACAATTAAAATTCGCAAGACGGTTCCCAGGTTCTGAGGAAGGGTCCCAGAGCTCCTTGGCAGTCTGGGATCTGGGTGCACGACTCCGGCGCAAGTCTGCATTGTCACCAGTGTCAATAGTGGGCCAGCGAGAGCTGGAGGTTGTTGTCGCGGCAGTTGGCGCCCGGAAGATTCGGACCCATAAGTAGGTGGTGGGAGGGTTGGGCGAGAGGTCGCTGGCCTGGAGCACGCAGTAGCCAGGAGGGTGGGCGCCTCTGCAGCAGCGACAGAACAGGTGTCTGGGAAGGAGAATGCCTACGCAGTGCACCCAGAAGGACGCCGGGAAGGCCGGCGAAGTGCTAGGGCCCGGATGCTGGTGGCAGAGGAAGGAGCCCACTCTCTGGGCCTAGCTGGCACCCGCGGGGCCCTTCCAGACCTTGTTTCGGGTCCTGGGAGACACAGCGCACCAAGGCGGAGCGGCCGGCCCCCTCGCTGGCCAGACCAAGACTTGAAATTCCCGCCCGGCGAGAGCGCTCAAGGACACGCCCCGCGGAAGCGCCAGTTCTTGCTTTCTCCTCACCTGGCCGCTACCCTGAAGTCTCCGAACCCGCCCGCCGCCTTGGCCAGCGACTGCGAGGGCAGCCCAGGACGACCCTAACGACCCTGCCCGCTGGTCTGTGGACCCCTCGTCGGACCCGCCCACCACGCACTAGCAAGTCGAATCTCCCGGGCGCCACCACCCATGACATCAATTACAACTCAGAGCTCTCCCAGGGTGGACGGGTTCAGCGGCATTGGCCCCGCCCCGCCCCCCCATTGGCCAGGGCCGGAGGGGGCGGGACCCGGAGGCCGGGCCCCGGACCCCAGACGGCCAAGGATGGAGCGCGGGGCAGAGACCGCTCTGGTCGCGCTGAGCAGGAGCTCGTGGGTCCCCACCTTCCTGAGCGCCTGGACTGCGCGGGCCTCTGCAGCAGCCGGACCGGAGGGCACAGCGGCGGCAGAGAAATTGGCCGACGTTGTGCGGTCCCTGAAGTAGCCTCTGCCCCAGGTGTTGGCGGCCACAGCCACCCAACCCAGAGCCGCGACAGGTGCCGCGCGCTTGGCTGTCCAGTGACGGCACTGCGGCCGCGGCCAACTCCCGCACCGTCCTGTGATCCCCAGCCCGGCTGGCTGCTCGCTGTCGGGCGTCCTTCGGCCCCGGGCCGGCAGCAAGGCGGATGCACGCCGAGTGAGCGCCGGCCGGTCCCGCCCGCCATGGCCGCGCGCCCCGGGCCCCTGTGGCTCCTTGGCCTGGCGCTTTGCGCGCTCAGCGGTGGCGACCCCAGCTCGCACCCCCCAGCCGGCTGCCCACAGCGCCGCCTCGGTCCGCGCGAGCGCCGCGACCTGCAGCGCGAGATCCTGGCCGTGCTTGGGCTGCCCGGGCGACCCCGGCCCCGCGCGCCGCCTGCCGCCACCCAGCTCCCCACGTCCGCGCCGCTCTTCATGTTGGACCTCTACCACGCCATGGCCGGCGACGACGACCAGGACGGAGGCCCCAGAGAGCGGGGTCTGGGCCGCGCCGACCTGGTCATGAGCTTCGTGAACATGGGTGAGTGCGGGCTCTGGGGATGGGAGTCAATGACTCAATGACAGTGCGCCCTCCGGGAGAATGCGCGTGAGAATGCGCGTGAGGGGACGGTGAGCGAGTGTCCGGACGCCCCCACGGTGGCTCTTTGGGGAGGCCATGCAGTGAGTGTCCAGGTCTGTGGAGAGAACCATCTATGTGAGAGAAAAACATTGATAGGTTGCTTTTTGCACCTACTCCCACCCGGGACTGAACCCACAACCTAGGCATTTCCCCTAACAGAGAATAAACCCTGCAAAATTTCGGTCTGTGGGGAGACTCCCAACCAACTGAGCCACACCAGCCCGGGCTACAGCACCACTCTTGTTCCCCAACAACCCAGTTAACAGTCAAGATGTTCATCTGCACTCTCAGACGAGGACAGTGAGGCTGGGGGAGGCAGTGTCACACCCAGGATGGCTGGGCCTCTGTGTGGCAGAGCCAGCACAGCCCAGGTTGTGTGGCCTTGCATCTAGTTCCCGGAGACATTTCTGCTGATGGGAGGGCAGGCTTTCAGGGTGCAGGGAGCCTTCAGAGGGCTTTAGGCAGAGGAGCCCAGGTGCTGGAGCAGCAGCAGGTAGTGTGGGGTCTCAGCCATTTGCTCCCTACAGGAGGGCGGGAAGAGGGCGCAGCCAAACAGGCCTCTGCCCCTCTCAGCCCAGAGCTGGTGGTGGGCTGAGGTGGGGGAGTGGGCAGCAGGAGGCAGCTGCTACCCTCTGCTGAGAGCCCAACACCAGGCACAGGACTTGGGTCACCGGGTCCTGGATGCTGCCTCCCCGGTTAGAGGGCAGGGTGGGGACTAGGGACAGAGAGTATGTGGGGCTGAGACTGGAGTTCTGTCCTTGGGACAAGCTGACCCAGGGCTCAGGACCAAGAAGAGCTGTGGATGGAGTCACCCGGAAAATGCCCCCAAGGGGGCCATCTGTTAGAGTGAGTCACCGCCCAGCCCACGTCCTGCTTCCCCCAGCATCCCCTGGGTCAAGGCGTGCACAGCCCTAGTGGGAGCGGCGGCTGTGAACCAAGCAGTGCCCTGAGCTCAGGAAGACCTGGTTCCCCTCCTGGCTCTGCTGTGTGATCTTAGGCAAGTCCCTCCCCAATCTGAACTTCAGGTCCCTCCGTGTGAGATGGGGCTCCTAGTGAGCAGTGCGTCCTCCGAGTTGTCGTGTGATTGGTTGATGCGTGTTAGGAGCAGAAAGTCACCCCCCTCCCTAAGGAAGAACCTGGGCCTCATCACTGCAGACTCTGGTTCCTGCCAGCTGGTGCCCAGCCCTGGGATGGATGTGACAGGAATGTCCCCATGTGTCTTATACACATGTGCAAACCAGAAAAAATTTAAAAAGCCAACCAAAGGTGTCTCCACCCACTTTTAGAATAAAAACTAGCACTTGAATTTCCATAGCTTTGTAAGTCCTCATTTCATCCAGCCTCATTTCATGGGCTCAGAGAGGTTGAATGGCCAGCCCAGGGCCACACAGCAAGTACAAGACATCATCCAGGCAGTGGTTTCCAGCCCCGGCTTCTTCCCCCACCATCTCTGTGTGTTTCATTGAGATCTGAGGCCCGTGGGATCAACAAGCCTGTCCTTGTTCGGCGGAAGCCCAATTGTGGGCGGGCCCAGCCGACTGTCAGAGGGCCTTCTTTATTCTGACGTACTAATTGCACTGGTAGAAGTCTCAGGGAGAATGGTTTTATCTGGTGTGAGGGATGAGACACCTAGCAGGACTCCTCCCTTGTTTGGAGGCCCAGAACCCCAGGCCCTGGATGTCCATGGAGTCTAATAGCAGAGTCGCTGTTCTATCAGCACCATGCCGGCTGCCTCTTGCTCTGCCTTTCTTATCGGCCTCATCTGGCTCCTGAGAAGCCAGGCCTGGTGCCGGCCAGGTCCCGGACCCTCAGGGGTAACCTGTGGGACCCAGAGGCCATGGACCTCTCCCAGGCCACCAGTGCATGGGTCGGGCCTTGTGTCTGAGCGGATGCTTCAGGGGCCTGTGCCATGATGGACAGTGCCCATGTTAGGAGGTCAGGGCTGTGGTCAGGGCTGGTGGCCCTGCCTGGCCTGTCTGTCAATCAGCCTTGTAGAATCTTGGCTTCCCGTGGCCAGAACACAGTGACGGGGCCGATCGATGCAGACATGGAGCAGACAGAGCCTCTCCCCGGTGCTGCCTGTGCTCAGGGAGAGGACAGGAGACAGCACCGGGGACTTGTCCTGTCGGAGCTTCATTGATTCCTTCATGTCCTGCGTCATGTCCTTTCCCTGCTCTCGGCCTCTGGTTTTCCATCCAGTCTATAGTGATGGTGTCGGAAAAACGAGGAGCCCCCCAGCTCTGACCCTGTGGCTCTGTCGGGGGTACATTCTTATAACACCCTCCCTGCCCCTGGGCGCCTGAGGCCAGCCCAGCCCCTCCTCAGGGAGGAAACAGGCAAAAAGGAGCAACTCTGCTTATTTCCCCAGAATCCCCCACCTCATGTCAGCACAGTGGCAGGTGCTCAAAATCCAGATTAAGAAACAGGCATGAACAGCAGTGCAGGCAGAGATGCAGCCAGGAATGAATGAACCATCTTCACTCTTGTCCTGACCCTTCCCTGCACCGGGCTGGTTTGTTCTGGGGTCTGGGGCGACTGAGGACAGGGGCTGTTGGATCGGGCAAGGCGGGGTCAGTGGGAATGAGGGCTGTGGCCCAGGTCCTGCTCAGCGTTGTGACCTTGAAGGGCCAACTCTTTACTTCCATGAGCCTCAGGGTCACTTTCTTTGGTTCTTCACTGGGGAATTCTTTCATTTGCTTCACCAGTTCACTCAGTAAATAGTCACATGGTACAGTACCCACCCTGTGGGGCTGCTCAGGGATCATGCGAGATAACACTGAGGGGCCACCCCATGCCCAGACCCCCACATCTGTTTCTTCATTTCCATCTCATACTTAACTATCACATCTTGGTTTTAAAGAGAAGAATGAGGCTCTGAGAGGTCAGGTAGTTTTCCCAAGGCCACACAGCAGGTGGTCTCCCCACATCCTCTGCTCTTTTCCTACGTAGGAGTTGCCTCTCCACCACCCCAAGGCCTGGCCATCCTAGATCCAGTAAGTGCTGCTGAATCGGACTGTCCGATTCAGCAGCACTGGATGTATGTTATAAACTGAATCCTGTTTGTTTTAAGATTTTATTTATTTATTTTTAGACAGAGAGGAAGGGTGAGAGAAAGAGAGGGATCATCAGTGTGTGGTTGCCTCTCACACGCCCTCTACTGGGGACCTGGCCCACAACCAGGCATGTGCGCTACACGGGGATTGAACCAGTGACCCTTTGGTTCGCAGGCCACTGAGCCACGCTAGCCAGGGCTGAGAATTCCGTTTTCAAAGTATCCATTGTTTGGGGGTTTACAGAACTACCACATACTCATTATACAAAATCCAGACCTCATAGGAACATATAACATGAGTGTCCCTCGGAGTCCTAGTAGCCAGTCACTGCAGGCAGCCCCTGTCTCGTTTCTGTCACCACACGGCCATTTGGCCTGTGCTTTGGATTTCATGTGAGGGAAATCATACAGTGCATACTCTTGCGTCTGGTTTTTCACTCCACATGGATATTTTTTAGACTAATCTGCAATGTTGTATCTGTAGTTCTTTTTTATGAATGAGTTGCATTGGGTTGCATGACTGCACCACATTTATTCCTTCTCATGAGTGGACACGTGGCTTGTTTCCGGTTTGGGGTTGTGAATAAAGCTGCTCTGAGCATCTTCGTCCTCTTCCCTCTGTGGTTGTACCAAACCTGGATGTCCGTCCCGACTCTGCCAGTTGGGAGCTGTGAGACAGTGCACAGGTTCCCTTTAAAGCCTCTGACTCTCATTTCCTCACTTTTAAGGTACCTTTAAGGTGCGTGAGGCCTACCTTCCAGGGCAGCGTAGGACTAAGCGAAACATGCACTGAGGCCAGCTGGCTGTGCACGGCGCAGCAGGAACTTTGTAAATGGGAGCCGATTGATACAGTACTTCCCACTTCAGTGCCTTTGCTCATGTTACACCCTCTGCCTACACTCTCCTCGCCTCCGCTTCCGTCTTTAAAAGAGATTGGCAGGGGTTTCCATAAACCTGAGTCCTCCCACCCCCTACTCCTTCCAAAGAGATGGGCTCCTTCCATTGTTCCAGCCCCTGCACCTCATGGTGCGTGTTAGACACTTTCTGTCTATAGATTCAGACGTATGTCACCTCTCTGTCCTCCTCCCCAGGAAACCACGAACCACCTGAGAACAGGGGCCAAATGTGATTCTTCATGCTCCCCCCCGCCCCAGCCCCGTGCCATGCACCCCAGTCTCTGTGAGTCAGGCGCTCGGGGCCTGTGGGCAGAGTTGAAGGAGAGAGGAATTCATTGGGAGGCAGGGCCAGGACCAGGTGAGGGAGTCTGGCCTGGCCGACGGGGCCAGCCCTCTCTGTCATCTTGGAAGGTGACAATGGGTGTGGCGTGCCCCTGGGTCCTCCCCTGGGACCCTGAGTCCCTGCAGGGTCCTGCCTGGAGGAAGGTGGCTTCAGCAGGCGCTCTCAGGGCACCTGCGGACAGACGGACCTTGAAGACAGGGGACCCCCGATCCCTTGACCCCAGTACTGCCGCCCAGAGGAACTCGAGGGCCCCTCGTTTTACGTCGGCTCCAAGTCTGAAAGTGCACGTGCAGGACCCCTAACCTGCCACGCGACCCCTGGCAAGTCCCTGCCCCTTCTTGGCCTCAGTTTCCCCTTCCAGGCAGGGTCACCTCGAAGGCCTGTCCAGCTCTGACCACGGAACATGCCCACCCCCTGCCTCTTGGTGGGGGCTCTTCAGGCGGGGCACAGAGTGGAGGCCCAGCCCGCACGGCCCACCGCCTCACGGGGCACACTGCCCCCGGGGAGAGGGGGATGTGTCAGCCAGGCCACAGCTTTCTGGAAAACGCCCACAGTTCAGTTCTCTCCCGGGTTTTTACGGGAGGAATCGCATCCTCTTGCTCACATCTCCTTGGGTCTATTTCGGGCCTTGGCGGGCTTGATGTGGTGGAGTGTGCGGGTGTTCCCTTTTAATTTGGGGGTCTGAAGCCGTCTGAGGCCAGGACTGGTAATTATGAGAGCAGAGCCACTTATGGAGAGAGCTCTGAAAACAGTCGGTAATGAGGACTGACTAAAAAATACCTCAGCGACGAACCCCCGGGCTGCTCTCGGGCAGTGCTGAGATTTCTGGAGGGAGGAAGCCATTCAGGGTGCGGAACCCACAGGTGATGGGTTCTGCGGCTCCCCGTGGGCCTGCGCAGGCCGTGGGGGCCCGGGCCTTGCTTCGGGTCTGAAGTGGGCCCCTCGGCCTCTGTCACCAGCAGGACCAGCATGACGGGCCCAGCCCGTCCGTCTGTGGGGCCCTGGGGGAGCCTGCCCTCCACCCCAGGGCTGGCAAGTCCCACAGGAAAGTGAGAAACACGAGTGGCCTCGGATGGAGGCACACACAGTGACATGGAAGCCACTCCCAGACCCGCAGCGAGGGCTGGTGGTGCTGGACGCCGAGCCACTGTCCTGGGGACCAGCAGCCCTTGGGAAGGAGGGGACGGAGCCTCCCACTTCCACTGCACACTGTTGGGCCCCCTGCCCTCACACTGCTCTCCACCCATGGGGGGCAGATGGAGCAGGGTCAGGGGCCCTGGGGACGGGGAAAGGGGGGGCACCGGCAGGCTGATCTGTGTGGGGGTCTGAGCAGGGACGAGGGGGTTTCACACTGGACTGAGAGGAAAGCGGCCTTCAGACGTGGGACGGGGGCCACGCAGGGGATAGCGGCTGTGAGGAGGGATCGGAGGAGGGTGTTGGCAGCCCGAAGGCCCCAGAGGACGAGTGGAGGGGCTGGGCCAGCCCAGGGGGGTCCTGGAACACAGAGCCCAACTTAGGCCCCTCCTGGGGCCCCGCAGGGCTGGGGAATGGTTCGAGGGCAGGAAGGACAGATGGATAGGTCAGAAGGTTCTATTGTCTTAACAGCTGCTCTGGGCTGGAGGAAGACAGGTTCTTTTGCAGTCTTACTTTTTGGACAGAAACAAGATAGACTCAGGTCATCTGGGTGACTCTAAATTTTGTCCAGGGCACGAAAATAGCCAAAGGCTTTGCTGGTGTCGGGCTGGTGGACACGGGGTGTGGCCTCTGGAGGTTTGGCCCATGAGTGGCGGGTGCAGGGTCTCAGAGGCCACGTCCTGCCCGCAGGCCCCTTCCCAAAAACGTGGAGCCCGGAGGCTGTTTAATCGGGCTGGAGGAGAAGGTCCTATGATTCTTTATTTCCTGGAGCCAAGGAAGAGGGTTAAGAAAGTAAACCCTTTGAGTGTTTCCCCAAGTAGAATTTGTAGAAAATAAGGTACCTGTGGAAACAGCGGAGGCATTAACTGTCCCCAACCCTGGGTCCATGTCCCACCTGCCCTGGAGCAGACATGGGACAAGGGACACGGTCCATGGAGCCAACTGAAAGTCTCTCTTGGCCACAGGAAACTCCAAGGGGCTTCCAGCCCAACCCACCTCACAGGGTCCGGGGCCATCACAGCATCCGCGGTGGGTGAGCTTTATCACATCTCTCCTGTGTCATCGAGATCTCTGGACTCGCTCTGCTGAGCTCTTAGGAGCTGAGAAACAGAACTGTGAACTGGCTTGCTTGTCACTACAGCCTCATCTTGGACACCTCGTCCCTGGGCCCCTAGATTCCAGCCCCACTGGCCTCCTGGGTGTTTCGGGAACAAGCAAGGCCTTTGCATTTACTGTTCCTTCTGCCTGGCTCCTCCAGAGGAACTGATTCCCAGCAGGAACCCAAGACAGTGGTTCTCGGTCTCCCAGGAGACAGTGGCACTATCTGGGGACAGCTCTGGGAGTAAAGGTGAGGAGGTGAAGGCAAGGCTGCTTTTGTGTGTGTGTGTGTTTTTAAAAGATTTTATTTATGGATTTTTAGAGAGAGAGGAAAGGAGGAAGAGAGGGAGAGAAACATCCATGTGTGACGGATACATTGATCAGTTGCCTGTCTCACGCCCCCAACTGGGGACCTGGCCCGAACCCCAGGCACTGAAGCAGCCTGGTTCAGTGGGAATTGAACCAGAGACAACTGAACCAGCAGCCTTTGGGTTCGCAGGCCAGTAATTAATCCAGGCGAGGGGACCCCTGGCAGGACATGTCTCAGATGTCCAGGATCCAGAACACACGCCAGGAAGGGAGCGCCCACCCCACCCCACTCAGCCTGTCTGAGTCTGCCAGAGGGCCCAGGAATAAACTACCCAACCCCACAACCGGGAGCAAAATTTTACTGGGAAAACCCAAGAAATCACATTGCACACTCCTTGGCTTTTCCCATAAATGCCCTCTGAGGATCATCAAACAACAGCAGCAGGATGGGGAGTGGCGATGGGCCAAGTCCAACTTGGATTTCACACCATTATTTCAGCATCACATGGTGGGGGGAGGGCCACTGCCGTGGAAGGGGCCCATGCAGGGTGCGAAGTCCCAGGTTCCGTCTGCAGGTGCTCGGAAACTCTCGAGGAGAGCATACGTGGTGATCTCTGTCCTTAGAGCTCGATGTTTTGGAATCTTCGGCACTTTCACAAAGAAAGGGTCAGTGTCTGCTTTGAGCCTGAGCCAGAACTCGGGCGATGGCCCCCGTGGCGTTGCTGCAGGGCTGCCAGTCCGAGCCCAGGCATCTTTGGGAGATTCCAGACCGTGGTTATAGGGAAGGGGGAGGCTGGGCATGAAGCGGTACTGCAAAGGAAATGCTCTGAAAAATGTGTCAGAAGCACTTGCTGGACCATAACCAAGTACCGGCCACAATAGCAAACGTGGCGTTTCACAATTTCCTTTGACCCGGTGTCACGGGGCTGTTCTGCAGATGCGCACGCTGAGACCCAGAGGACCAGGAGCCTTGACCAAGGAGGCACCTTGACGCCATCCAAACGCCTTTCAGCTGCATCGATACATTTGATGTTCTACTGTCTTTTATTTTATACTCTTATTCAGAAAAAGAAATCAGCTAACTCTGTTTTCCCCCCATGGCTCTTCAGTTTCACACATGAATCTCTTAATGGTGCTGGCAGGAGGTCATCACTGCAATACATTGATTAGGGTCAGAAGTTAGAGGTCAGCAGTCATCCTGACTCCTAAGGAGTAGCTATCACTATTATGAGATAAGGAGTAGCCTATCTCATAATCTCTGCCCTATTCAAAGCCCTTTCAGCCCTGTATGGAAAGGCTCCTTGTATCCCCACTTGACAGATGAGGAGACTGAGCCCACACAGGGGAAGTACTGGTCAGGGCTGGGACCCGGAGCTCAGGCTGCAGGCTGGAGCAGCTGCCCTTCTCAGGGCTGTTGTAGTGGCTTATCTCAGGGCACCTGCCAGCAACTCCACAGGGGAAACTCCAGGTCCTTACAAATGCTGTTGCTCACTCAGCTTTTGAGAAGAAATATCTTTCCTAAGCCAAAGGAACAACCTCTGAAAAGTTATACATCCACAGAGTTCCAGCAAAGAGAGGGAGAACTCCCTTTGGGCACTTACTGAAAGTTTTATCAGTTTCTGATTAAAAGCATTATTTTCTGAAAAATGTCCCATCTTCCAGAGCTTGCCTGGAGCAGCCAGGGTGGGCCGTTTCCTGTGCTGGAGCTACTGGGTGGTTTATCAGAGCACGCAGAACGGAAGTTTGGAACTAGAGGCAGTTCAGGTGAACGAGGCGGCCTTGACCCAGCAAAGGAGGGAGGCCGCACGGTTCCTGTGTGGCACTGGCAGGTCTGTGGGTTGTTCCCCAGTCCCCGGATCCAACAGGAAAATCAGCGTCAGGCCTGCAGAGGTTCCCGGTGACCCACCCTTCAGACCCCGCTGCGCCCGGGGACAGACCACAGAGCGCTGCTGTGACAGGGTCTGGGGAAGGGTGTGAAGGAAAGGCGTCCTCCGTGCCACAGCCTGTGACGGCCAACAGCCTGGACCTATTTCGTCCTGCAGATGTGGTCTGTGTGCTCTTGAATTCACAGGAATTGTCACCAAAGTCGTGTGTGTGTGCGCGTGCCTCTGTCCAGGACCCTGTCCTCTGCGCTCGCTGCCAGTGTGGAGGACCCGAGGCCACCCTGTGTGTCTGAGGCAGCCCGGCTCCCGAGGGCATTTGCTGCGTGTCCAGCTCCCTGATGATGGACATTTTATTTCCTCCTGTCCCGAGACTGGGGATGGAACCGTCTTCTCCTCCTGCCCAAACACAGTGCCCGCTGGCCCCACGCAGGACAGCTGTTTGCCCCGCCCATCACCGGACAGGCTCCCACCGCGAGGACAGGAAGTGCTCCCCACATCCACCTCCGCCCCCCGCCTGGTGACTTGTGGTCACTGAGCCCAGGAGCCAGAGAGAGAATTTTTAAAAAGACTCACAGACATATAATTAAAATCTCAGTGTTGGGTTTTGGGGAAGGTGCTGGGCGGCTCCCGCCCCTGCTTTCTGGAAACACAGATTGTCAGTGTTTGAAAGTGACAGAGGCTCGCTCTGGCTGCTGTGGCTCTGTGGATTGAGAGTCAGCCTGTGAACCAAAAGGTCGCCTGTTCAATTCTTAGTCAGGACACGTGCCTGCGTAGTGGGCCAAGTCCCCACTTGGGGGTGTGCAAGGGGCAACTGATCAGTGTTTCTCTTACACAGTGATGTTTCTTTCCTTCTCTTTCCCTCTCCCTCCCCCTCTCTAAAAATAAGTAAGTTTTTTTTAAGAAAGTAAACTAGAAAACTAGAGTGAAACAGCCCTACATATACTGTCCTGGACATTCCGGGCAGCTGGGGATTTATTCTGCACCCACCTCGGGTCCCCCTCCAGCCTGTGCCTCACCCCCGCCTCCATGCACAGCTTCCACTCCACGCCAGTCACCTGCTGCCCTGCTGCCGGAACCCTGGCCCCCACAGGCCAGAGGCACAGACCATGCTCCTAGGCCAGAACTCCAGCCCTCCGCAGTCAGGCCACAGCCAGACTCACTCCATGTACCCAACCCTGCTGATGTGTGAGTGGCTGTGGCCCATTCAACCTGTGCATTCCATGTCCCCTCTGCCTAGAATGCCTTTCCTGCCACCTCTGCACCTGCCAAGACTCCATCCATCTTCCAAGTCCAGTTCAGATGTCGTCTCTTCCAGGAAGCCTGCTCTGATCGCACCACACCATGGGACTTCCCCAGCACTTGACAGGACCTCTGCAGGAGCTGTCACTCCTGCCTTGTTTCTCCTTGTTTCTTTCCATCTCCCTCTGGCCTTCCTTCATCCTTCTCCAAAAGTTCCCGCCATCCTTTGGCCCTTTGCTGTGTTTTATGGTTGTTGTTTTCCTGCCTGTGCCATCAGTCCCTCAGCTCTAGGCCATTGCTCACGCAGGTCCCTTCTTCTATAGCAGCATCCTTTTCCTGTGACCTCCTGGCAAGTTCACCGTCACCCCTCAAGGCCCAGTGTCAGCTGTGATCACTCACCGTCCCCCACTGTTGGGAACCGCCCTGACTGGTATCAGAAGCTAAAACCCCCGCCTAGGCTAAAGCTAAGGGAACGCCCTTGGAACCGTAAGCCAGCAAGGAGACAAAAGCTTATCTTCCTGGCAGGAATGCTGCTTCTGCTGCTTTATTCATGACTGAACCCCAAAAAGCTTGGTCGGTTAGCCAAAGATGGGTAAGATTCCCCACGGGGGAACGACCTAAGACAGGCACGATCACTTTGGGAGGCCCCCCAAAAGAAGGACTTGGGGGCCTGCAGCAAAAGGGGGTGATGGATCCTCGCTCCTCGGCTTTGACATAGCCTGAGTTCTCAGCGTCTGGGAAAAAACCTCCTTATCTCTTGGTTGCCTTAGTTCCCTTGCTCCACCTAAGCCTGAAACAATGACAGGGTGGTGCAGCTCTGTACTGAGAAGTGCAGATTCCCCGGAGTGATCAGGCCTAAGAAAGAACATGTAAATTACTGTGAAACCTTCTTTGTTTAGAATGCTCTCAGTTGAATGAGAAGGGTCTTAGGAGGAAGTTATTTTGTTCCTCAGTCTTACAGCTCTTTGACCCCCAACTCAATAGACCTGCAGAGTTCTTTGTTTTCTATGGTTCCTTACTTCCCCCTAATGAGTACTGTACTTTACCTGAATTATTATGCAGAATGAGCCTAATAAAAGCAGGTATGGACAGTAAATCAGCATGCTCCCCACTGGGGGGGTGGCCATTCCGTCCCTACTTCCCCACAGAAACTAGTTTGTCTCTGTGCATGTGTTGTTTTTTCTCGCGTGTTTTTCATCGAGCCATCCACAGCGTTCCGTGGTCACTGCTGGCCGGTGACCCACGCGCAACACCCCACGTCCCACCCACACACATCGGTAGCCTCTGAAATGCACTCGGTCGAGTCCGTGCCCACCACGTGGCCTATTCTGCCTTGGGGCTGAAGTCCAGCTCTCCATGTTACAGGGTGCAGCCAAGAGGGGGGACCCCAAATGGGCATTTGAAATGGGGTCCAGAACTTAAGGTGTCCAGGAGATTTTAAGATGTCTCCACTCCCCCACCCCCGTGTGGGTTGGGGGAAGGGACAAATGGAGCAGGGCCATTGAGAGCTGTTTTGCATAGCAACAACCTTGCAGCTACCCTCTGGAGTGGTCATTTAACATATCTATAGCCTTTGGCTGGTCGCTTAGATATGTTAAATAGCTGTGATCATCTCTGAGCCAGGGGAATGGAAGTAACTTCCCCACCAAGAGGGGACTGGGGGCAGATCCCCCAAGCTACAGCGCCTGCGTTGGAGCTCGGAGAAGATTGGCTCCAGGAAATGGGGCTACGCCTGCCCAGATTCAAGATGGCAGCCCAGTAAAGCTGGAAGGATATGAATTCTGGCAAGTGAAGCCGAGTGTGGGAGGAGTCGGAAATGAGGCTACAGAGGAAGATTGGCCGTGGGGATTTAAAACCCAGACTTGGCGGCCATTAGGAGGGAGAACCATGTGCAGCCCTGAGAGGAGAACCATGCACAGCCCTGAGGAAGAGAACCGTGCTGCTTTAAGGAGGAAGAGCCATGCACATCCCTGAGAAGGAGAACCGTGCTGCTTTAGGAGAGAACCATGCGGCCTGGACAGAGTGGGGACCCCCACAGCTTTAGAAGGGGAACCACCACTTGGTTTTAGCAGAGAGCCGGGCGACTCAGCGGAGGGTGCCGGGAACCCAGGGAGGTCTCCCAGTCGAGATGGAGTATTAACTGGGAAGAACCAGAGGACTGCCTGAGCCATGGACTTCTATTTCCTTTCCTAAGATACGGTACTCTGGACTGGGCAAAGGGGGAAGGAAGGAAGGACTGTGTCTGTTTGTGGGTGTTTTAAGGGACTTTGGGATTTTGATAAAGACATTAGGTCACTACTTTAAGTTTGAATAGCATTAAATAAACATTTCCTTTCCTTTTCACGAATCTCTGGCATTGAGAGACGTCTTTCCTAGGGCGGCGGACATAACGGACCCAGGGCCTTCTTTCAATAATAGTATATTGTCTCAGGCCCCCCTTGTTGTGTTCTGTAACATCCAGAGGAGGGACCTGTCCTCTCTGCCTCATCTGCGGGTCCCAGAGCGGGAGCCAGCAGGGGCTGAGCAGGGCCCCGCTGGGTTGGAGGCTTGGGGGCCAGAAAGAGAAGCTGCCCTTGTTGGCCCCGACTGTGTGGCACGCGCTGTGCTGGGCACCTCGCTGCGGGGCTCACAGGTCAGCATGATGGAGTCAAGCCCGTTCCCCAAGGAGGAAATGCCTCCCCCCAGGCAGCCCGGGCCCCTGGCTCCCACCAGGCCCTGCCACCCTGGAGCCCGAGCCCAAAACCGGGAGTGAACACCAGCCTGCTGTGTCTTGCAGTGGAGTTCGACCGCGCCCTGGGCCACCAGGAACCCCACTGGAAGGAGTTCCGCTTTGACCTGACCCAGATCCCGGCAGGGGAGACGGTCACAGCCGCTGAGTTCCGGATTTACAAGCTGCCCAGCACCCACCCGCTCAACAGGACCCTGCACGTCAGCATGTTCGAGGTGGTCAGGGAGCAAGCCAACAGGTGCCTGTCCCCCCGAGCCTGCCGGTCAGGCCTCTGTCGGTGTGTCTGGCCCAGCCTGTGGGGAACATTTCCCAGGGACAGGTGGGGAGCTTCCTGGGAGCACACCCTTCTGATGAAGGATGCTAGTTCCAAGGCCTGGCACGCTGGCTTCAAGGCACCCCCCTGCCGTCCTGGCTGTGGGACCTTGGACGGGTCACTGAGCTCCCAAGCCTCAGTTTCCCCACTGTCTACAGGGGCAGCGGCACTTTTGCACATCGATGCAGTGAGATAAGGCAGTAGGCGCCCAGCTCAGAGCCAGGAGGGTGGATCCCCAGGAGGGTCCCCCCAGGTGGGCATTGGAAACACGGAGGCAGCTGTGCCGGCTTCAGTTAATTGTTCTTTCGTATCCACAGGGAGTCTGACTTGTTCTTTTTGGATCTTCAGACGCTCCGAGCTGAGGACGAAGGCTGGCTGGTGTTGGACGTGACAGCAGCCAGTGACCGCTGGTTGTTGAACCGTAACAAGGACCTGGGACTCCGCCTCTTTGTGGAAACAGAGGACGGTAAGACTCCGGGGTCCGGCAGTGAACCTTCCCCTGGGGCTCCGATCAGAGAGGCCTGGGCTGAATCCCAGCTCTGCAGCTTTCCAGCCGTCGCCTTGGCAGGTTGCCTTCCCTTCCAAGCCTGGTTCCCTCACCTGCAGGAGGATTCACACATTCATTCATCCACCAGGTGTTTGGGGGCAGAGCCTCCTCTGCCCTGGGCAGTGGGGGCAGAGAGCCGGAAGGCGGGCCCCAGATTGGTGTGTGTGTGAGCACAGCAGGGGACCGCCATGGCTGGAGCAGAGCGGGTCAGGGAGAGGTTGGGAGGAGAGGAGATTGAGAGAGGCAGGCAGGGGGCGTTCCGAGTTAGGGTAAACCAGGGTGCGGGGCTGGAGTTTTCAGGGAGCTTTTTGAATTTACTAGCTGTGGAGGGTGCAGGATCTGATTCAGCTTTTCATAGAAGATCCCTCTAGGAGGTGTGACTTCACTCCCACCCCTTCAGTGTGGGCTGCCCTTAGTGACCCGCTTCCCAGAGGACAGAGTGTGGGGGAGGGGAGGGCACTTGACAGTGGACAAGCTGGCCAGCACCACTGCAGCCAGGTGACCCAGGCTCCTGAGAGTAAGTCACATGGCTCCTGTGCACCCTGGGTATGAGTGGGTGAGACCCCCAACCCGTAACCCCAGTGTAACAACCATGAGAAGAACGTCGGACAGACCTGAATTGAAGGACAGCCTGCAGAATGCTGGACAAGTACTTCTCAGAACTGTCAAGGTCACCAGTCACAAGGAAAGCCTGAGAAATTGTCACAGCCCGGAGGTGCCTGAGGATGGGGACCTGGGAGAGAAAAAGGACACTGGGGGAAGCTAACAGAATCGGAATAAACAGTGCTGTTTGGAAAATAAGGAGACACTGACACTGGTCCGTTAGTTGTGACAAATGTACCACGGTAACTGAAATGTCAGCATTTCCCAGGGAGCACTGCGTCTGGGTGTCTGGGACGTCTCTATACCGACCTTGCCATTTTTCTGTAGATCTCAGCCAGTGTAAAGTAAGAACTTTATGTGTCATGTGCATAAAATAAACACCCCCCGACTCCAGTGGGCCACACAGACTGCTGAGTGACGGAGTCCTGCTCCAGCAGGTCCAGGGATTCCCAGTGGAGGGACGGCATTGGCGGAGGAATGACATGAGAGGTGCAATTTCAAGCTCAACAGCCTGGCATCTCTGCTGGGCTCTTGAGTTCTTTATTTTTATACAGTTGGGTGTGTATATGTGGCATATGTGAAATCAATCAAAATGTGGTTCTTAGGGCATATCTGTTTTGTCATTGTTCTGCAGAAAATATGACACAGACATAATAGGAAGTAGCTGTCCATTGCATATTATTGTGCAAGTTTTTAGCTCCTAATCTCTGCAATTAATCAGTAACGTGTTTTACCACATTATATAACACCTTAATTTCCTAAAACTTAACCGAATCTTAATCTATATATTCTAAAGCCACAAGCTGGGCACGTAGAAGGGCACAGGATTGTTTTAGCTCACTGGCAAAGGTCATGCAGAAGGCTTCCATGGTCAATGTGGTTAGTACCTGTCTCTCACATTTCACTTCAGCGCCAGAACCCTGTCTTTCTATGCAAGTAATGATCTTTGTGTTGCTCAGTCCATTCAGGTGCCTCCCATTCACCTCGGTGTTGATGCATTTCTATTATTTCTTTCCATCTTTTATGTCTGACCTTTTTTGGCAACAAACACCATGGGGGCCCTGATCATTTAAGTGCCTCATAGAAGGGGAGAGTATAAAAATCTTTCCAATATCCATTTATATTTACCCATCATGTCCCTTTATGATAGATTCCGGTGTAGGGTAAAGGGGGTCAGTGGGCCTAGGAGTTAGAGGGGGAACAGACCATGGATACTGGTACAATGCTGACCAAATGTGCTTTTTGAGTCTCTTTCTTATCTCTGGAGCCCTGGTTCTAAGGAATTGTGTAATAGGGGTGAGTATAGGGGCTTTTGTAGGGAGTAATCCTAGGAGTTTTTTCCATTCCCATTCTTTGAACTCTCTAACCCACTTAGGAGGACACTCGGTGGGGAGTCACTTTCCAATGAGCTGTCATTTTCTTGCTTACTTCCGAAGAACTGTATTTCTTCTGTGGGATTGCCATTTGTCCCGGTTCTATGGTAAACCACATAGACCCTAAGCACGGACAGTAATACAGCGGTTAAGCAGAGGAATGCCAGGTACTTTCCCCCGCCGTGTCTGCTGTGCGGACGCACGGCTCCCTCTGTGACTGTGTCAGACAGCAGGGCTGGCCTGGCTCCTGGCAGCTAGGGACAAGAGTGACGTGAAGCCAGAGTGGCCCCGGGAGCCATAGTGTCCAGGTGAGGGCTGTGGGGGACTGGGAGGAGCAGAAACGGAGAAAAGAGGGCAGAGGAATCATGGGTAACATGGACGGAGCCAGTGGATTTGTTTTTAATTACAGTTTAGTCAGTAGATTTCGTATTAGTTTCAGGTGTGCAGCGTAGCGCTTAGACAAGCAGGTACTTTACACAGGGTTCCCCAGGCATTTCCGGCACCATCTGCAGGCATGACAGTGTGCAGACATTCCTACGCGGCACTTGATGCCCCGTGACGGTCTGTCACCACCAGTTTGTGCTCCTCCGTCCCTTCACCTTTCCCACCCACTGCCCAAGCCCACAACCTCTGCCAGCTGGCAGTCTGTTCTCTGCGTGCCAGTGGATTTAAATATATATATATATATATATAAAATATATATATATATAAATATAAATATATATAAGTGTATATATATAAAATATATATATATACACTTATGTATTTACATGTGAATATATAAATGTATTTATATATAACTATATATGTAGATTTTTCCCCTTGCCTGTTGGGGAAGAGTAGAGGCGGCGCGGGTTTGAGGCAGGGGGTGGAGACCTCTCTCTGGCCCCACAGCACTGACAGCCCTGGCAGAGCTCCACGAACGTGTCATTCCCGGACAGGTGCGTGCTGGAAACAGGTGTGGGAACCACTGAACTAGAAGTGGGTTTAGAGTCTTGAAATTGGAGCAGGCCACCTGGGGAAGGAGCTCAGCGATGGAGCCCGAAGGGGCCTGCGACTGAGTTTTCCTCTGAGTGATGCCGCTGGGGAAGACCAACCAGGGCTGGCTTCGTGGGTACGCCCCCTGCCTGCCCCCGCCGTCAGAGTGGACAGTCCCGGGCCAGGTCTCCTCCCCCACCTCGCTGTCTGCTGTTCCAGGGCGGGGAGGCTGAGCGCCTCGCTTGCCCCTTGAGTGGGAGGCGTGGCTGGGCGGCGCATCACCGCCTGGGTGCTTTTCCTGCTGTTACGTGCGACCTGGGGTGCCTGGAGCATCTGCAGAAGATGGCCTCTCTGCTGCTCCTGGCGACATCTCTCCCTCAGTGTGTCCTCGCCTGCCGCTCCGGCTGAAGGGCGGTGTCAGCCGCTTTGACACCAGCGCTCGGGCCTGCGCCAAGTTCTACACAGACCCCGTGGAGGCTGTGAAGGACATCTCCGATGGAGCGAAGATCATGGTCGGCGGCTTTGGGGTCTGTGGGATTCCCGAGAACCTGATAGGGGCGCTGCTCAAGACCCGCGTGAGGGACTTGACCGTCGTCAGCAGCAACGTGGGCATGGACAACTTCGGGCTGGGCCTTTTAATGGGGTCCAAGCAGATCACCCGCATCATCTGCTCCTACGTGGGCGAGAACGTGCTGTGTGAGCAGCAGTTCTTGGCGGGAGAGCTGGAGCTGGAGATGACGCCGCAGGGCACCCTGGCGGAGCGCATCCGCGCGGGCGGGGCGGGGGTGCCGGCCTTCTACACGCCCACGGCCTCACGGGACCCTGGTCCAGGAAGGAGGCGCCCCCATCCGGTACGACCATGACGGCCACATCGCCATCATGAGTCAGCCCAGAGAGGTGAGGGAGTTTCACGGGGAACACTATCTCCTGGAGCACGCCATCACGGCGGATTTTGCTCTGGTGAAAGGGTGGAAGGCCGACCGTGCGGGAAACGTCATCTTCAGGAAGAGCGCCAGGAATTTCAACGTCCCCATGTGCAAAGCTGCGGACATCTCCGTGGTGGAGGTTGAAGAAATTGTGGACATGGGGTCGTTTGCCCCAGAAGACATTCATGTTCCTCACATTTACGTCGATCGCGTGATACAGGGGAAGAAGTACAAGAAAGTAATTGAGCACTTAGCAGTCCGGAAAGAGGAAGATAAAAAAGCCATGTCTTCAGATGACATAAGAACACGAATCATCAAACGGGCCGCTCTTGAATTTGAGGACGGCATGTACGCCAACTTGGGCATAGGAATCCCCCTTCTGGCCAGCAACTACATCAGCCCCAACTTAACTGCTCACCTTCACAGTGAAAACGGAATCCTGGGCCTGGGTCCGTTCCCGCTGAAAGAGGAGGAGGCGGATGCAGATCTCATCAATGCGGGCAAGCAAACCGTCACCATTATTCCCGGGGGTTGCTTTTTCTCCAGCGACGACTCGTTCGCCATGATCCGAGGGGGCCCACCTGCACCTGACCATGCTGGGGGGCCATGCAGGTTTCCAGGTACGGCGACCTGGCCAACTGGATGATCCCCGGGAAGAAGGTGAAGGGGATGGGGGGTGCAATGGATTTGGTGTCCAGTGTCAAGACCAGAGTGGTGGTCACCATGGAGCACTGCAACAAGGCCGACCAGCCCAAGATCCTGGAGAAATGCACGATGCCCCTGACCGGGAAGCGGTGCGTGGACCGTATCATCACGGAAAAGGCCGTGTTTGACGTGCACAAGAAGAAAGGCCTGACGCTGGTGGAGCTCTGGGAGGGCCTGACCGTGGAGGACATCAAAAAGAGCACAGGGAGCACCTTCGCCGTCTCGCCTGACATCAGGCCCATGCAGCAGGTGACGCCCTGACCGGGAAGGAGGCCTTGCGCTCGGAGGCGGTGGTTTTCCGTTTAAGCTCAGGACGTCATCTGAAGGAAGTCGGGAATCACCGTTCTCCGTTTCGTAAGCAGTCTCACCACTTTTCTCCTGGCATCTCGGGCTAGAAAGACTCTATTCGCTTGAGGGAAATGACTTTAATAAAACAAAAGGAGAACAGAGACGTTTATCTTGTGTGTTCTGTGAGGACTCAGAAAGCTCTGCTACAGGCGCTGAGGACATACATAATGGGCTGCCCTCTCCCCTGCGATGTCTATGTCAAACCTGTTGTTCCCCCATAGGAAGGATTTCTTCCCCCGGGAATGAATGACGAGTGTGGGCAAATGGGGAGGGAGCAGCCCACCCAGAGAGCAGCTGACGCACCGTTTCACTAGCTCCGTGAAAAACACACGAACATGAAAGTCCGTCTGTGCTCTGAAGACATGCTGTCTGAATGAAAGATTCTTTCCTTTGGCCATCTTCCTTTTACCTCTAGTTTCTCTCAAGTTTATTTTTTAATGGTTTATTTATTTATTTTTAGAGATAGGAGGGAGGAAGAAAGAGAGGGAGATGACCGAGAATCAGACCGACTTTCTGGTTCTCTGGCCGGCGCTCAGTTCACCGAGCTCCAACGGCCAGGGCCACTTCTGCCATTTCTGGGTTTTCTTTCGTGGCCTTTCATTCTGAGGCTAAAGTCTGTTTCCCCGCAGCCTCACCTTCTCCAGCCCCACATGTCTCCTCCTCCTTGCTAAATAGGTGTCTCTGGAAGGAAAGCGGGACCTGCTGAGGGGGACAGTGACCGGGCAATGGGAGGTACTGAAGGGGAAGGGACTATCAGTCTGATGAGCCACCAGGAAGTCTCCTCCATGAATCATCCACCTGCGTGTTGCCAAAGGCTGTGGCGTGTGATGGGAGGAGTTCCAGAAACCTAACCAATGGACTGAGATGGGTTTGCTCATCTTAACTTGGTGTTCCCTCATCGTCCTGAGCAGACACATAGATCCTTCTTCTCTGTTGTGGAGCTCAATCCAGGTGCTCATTAACACTCTTCTGTAATCCAAGAGCCGGCTGTGAGGTATTTTATCCTGAATCCTTAGTGTCAAAGACAAGAAAGAAAAAAGTGAGTTTATATGGGTGTGTTTGGGGGGTGGAGGGCTCTTAAAACCTGACATGGAACTTGCACTTCCTAAGCATAGCTCTGGGGGGCGCATGACCAACATGAGCCCCTTAGATAAGAGCGGGAAATTCTAGCTGGACAAGGAAGGCTTTTCAGGGAGGCCTCACAGGGGCCTCTTCCCCGGGGAAGTGACGGATCCTGGAATGGAGAGGTGGGAGCCAGTGCTCACTGAGGGAACAGTTTGGGATTGTGGGGGGAGTGGCCGGGGACCATGACCAGATAGGGGTAGGTGGCATGGAATGTCACCGAGTGAACTGGGGCACCTGTGGGGGCTTCTGGGCAGATGTGTCCCGGGTGTCAGGGGAACTTTCCATCAGCAGCAAGGAGCAGGCAGAGATTCCAGGGCAGACCAGTTACAGGGCTGCTAAGCAGCAGAAAGAAGGAAAAGGACTGAGTTTCCCATCCTCGGGCAATGAAGTCACACCTGCAGGACAAAAACAGACCGGGTTCACAGCTGGGATTCCTGTCAGGTGTCAACCATGCACCCTGAGTGCCCTTCAACGTGGCAGCAGGGTCACATCCATGACCGGGGCAGGGGGCTGCAGGGAAGGGTCCAGGGCCACCCAGAGCCTAGGGGAGAGATGGCAGCCATCTGGTCCTGGCATATTTGGGAAGGAGCATGAGTTAGGGCTCGACTCCTGCCCTGGGACAGGAGAGGGCTAGTGAGCTGCCAAGACATCAGGGCCCCGATAGGGCAGACTCCGACATGGGTGAACTTGGAAATTTCATGGGGCCCACCTGGCTCAGAGGAACAGCCTGTCCGTCTGGACCTCAGGGGGAAGCCCTGTGTGGCCCGCACCTCCAGGCACGGCCCCACACACACCCAATGCCTGCCAGCACCCTCACACGGTCAGGTCTAGAGGCAGGGACCCAGGACCCCAGAGTCTCCTAAGCTCCCCCCACTGCCTTTCTGGAAAGGGACCTGCCAGAGCTGGTGTGTTCATGTACAGAGGGCCCTCCCACACACCCACATCACAGTCAGGAAGTGGGGAGCCCTGCTCAAGATGGGGTGGGCAGAGAGCAGAGCCCTTTGGGAGGGGAGCTCTGGGCTCTGGGAGGAGGGCCTGGGCGTCCTTTCCCAGGCCTCCCAGAGTGGGTCTTCTGAAAGACCAGGGGTCAGTCCCCTGCCGCCGCCCCCCCCAGCCAGGCCTCTGCAGGTCATGCTGGCGAAGGGCAGGGTTGTCCTGGCTGGGCTGCACTGGAGCCCCACTCCAGTGCTGTGTTGATGACCTGGCCGCTCCTGTCTGCTCTGTTGCCTCCTCCTCGTGGCCTCACTGGCCTTTCCCAGGCCTTTCATGCGTCTGGCGGCTTGTGTCCTCATGGTTCCGCTGCTTCCTCATGACTGCAACTTGCCATGACCCAAACTCTCCCAAGTGGTTCCTGTCCGGGTCCTCCAGCAACAGCCCCTGCAGCTGCAGCCCCTGTCTTAGCATGTCCGGCCCTGAGTGGGGCCTCTGATGGGCCCGGTGCATGGCTTTGTGGCAGGTGAAGGCATAGGCCAAAGGCTGCTCTCAGGACTAATTAGCTGTTCAGTTCACTGAGGCCCATGGATGCAGTCTAAAGCTCAGCTATTTGAGAGCCGACCTTTGAGCAGGATTGTGGGTGGGGCAGGCAGTGTCCTTGACCTGTAGTGTGTGATGCAGAATCACGTCAGACCTGCTGATGGAACAGATATATATATACCTACATATGTGTATGTATGCACACTGTATGCAAATGCGTGCGTGTGTTGTGTGCAGACACATGTGCGTGCGTGTGTATCAGGCATGCAGCACTGAGGAAATGCACACGGAAGTGGAACAGTTGCCCTGTGGTTTAGGAAACAGAAAAATGAGTTGGTCATCACGCTCCGGTTGTTAAAATCCCACAGGAAAAGAAAATGAAGAGGTTCTATCTCATTCTCTTCTTTATAATGAAAGCCGGGAAGTAACCTAAATGCACAACGATAAACTCATCTCCAAGAAAATGATGGTGTATGAGTTTTTCTCAAAAGCCTTTTTATAGTCGTTACTATATTGCGTTGACAATTAAAACACCAAGAGCTCATTTGGGAAGACAAAGAGGCCCAGGAAGATGGTTTCCTTGGCGGAGCCGACACTTGCAGGCTAGTGAGTGCTCTTCACCGCGGCCTCAGCCTTGAAGCGGCTGTGGGTGAAATCCCGTTTTTATAGACCTCACTCTTCCTGGGGCTGAGGCGCCAATCACGTCCCTGACGGCAGCCCTCTCTTTCTTTCTTTTTTAAACCACTGACGGGGTCTTGTGGATTAGAACTCGGGCTCTGGAATTAGACTGATGTCGGTTAAACCCCAGCTCCGGGACTTGGGTCCAGTGCCTCTGCCCCTCTGAGCCCGGAGCCGGTCTGTGGCGTCGGGGAAGAGAGAGCGCCCCCTCTTGGGCACTGCCCTGAAGGGCAGACACGGGGCCCAGCCCTGGCAGCGGCTCCAGTCAGCGGGGTGTCATCATCCCACCTTAACGCCCCCAGAAATGGGGGGCCAGGAGTCCTCAGACGGAGGTGGTCCCTGGCCGTGGGGCTCTGGGAGACCACGGCGTGACTGTGGGGGTTCCCAGTGACACGTGGGGTCCGGGACTACTGTAAAGACGGGCGAGACCCTCCGGCGAAATGACACTGAAAGCTGTGAAATGCCTCAGGCTCCGCCGTGTACTCGACTGTCACCCTTGCTGACCCTGCGGTTGACCAGGCCCTCCTCCCACCCTCGCCCTCAGACCTGCCTGCCAGGGGCCGCGGCTGGCCTGGGCGCGCCAGTCCTCAGCCGAGGAAGCCGAGGAAGCCGGGGTCCTCAGCTTTCGTGCTCCGCGCCCACCGGGCCGGCAGAGGCCCCGGCTGCGTGCCCGCGCGGAGCCACCGCCCCCAAGTGACCGCTCTCTCTCCTCTCTCTGTCCCAGGGCGCAGCGTGGATCCTGGCCTGGCCGGTCTGCTGGGGCGACGGGCGCCGCGCTCCAAACAGCCTTTCATGGTCACTTTTTTCAGGGAGAGCCCCCAACCCCACCCGAGTCCCTCGGGCAGTGAGGTCCCTGAGGCGGAGGCTGCCGAAGAAAAGCAACGAGCTGCCGCAGCCGAACAAGCTCCCGGGGATCTTCGGTGAGGCCCGGGCGGCCGGGGTCTGCGGCCGCAGGCCTTTGGCCGAGGGCCAGTGGTGGCGACAGAGTCTCCTGGCGCTCAGAAGGGTTCAAGCCGATGGTCACGCCCCCAGCCGCCTTTCCTGCCACCCCCCTTTGCCCCAGGCCCCCTGTGGACCGGCCACTGCACTGTCTCTCAGGCCTCCCCGCCACCGGGCAGCCCCTTCTCTGCCCCGGCCTCCCCAGACGCCTCCGCCAGCTTCGGGGGTCCTCCCTCCGGGCGGCGCCGCCCCGCCCCGCGGCCCTCGGCCCTTTCCCAGGCAGCCTGTTGGACGCGCAGCTGCTGACGCAAAGGTCCCCCCACCAGGCGAAGACCCTCGGGATCCGGACGGGCCTGCCCTGCCCGTGTGCCCTCCTTTCCTTCACGGAGCCGGCCCTTTGGCCGGCTCACACGGAGCCCCTTGGCCGCGGGACGGGTGCGGCAGGACAGGGGGCGAGGGCGGCCGTGTCTCAGGAGGAAGCAGGAGGCGCCCCCAGCCTGATGGCAGAAAGGCGCCTGGGGCTGTTTCTGGAGCATCCGGGGGCCCACGGGCAGAAGTCCGGGAGGCGGGGCTGAGCGTGGGGCGACTCCGGAGCCATCTGGAGCCGTCGGAGGCCCTTGAGTTGGGTCAGGGCACCAGCAGCGCTGCGGGGAGGGGCCTGATGAGACCCAACGGTTTAGCTTCCCGTCATTCATTCATCCCACAAGTGTGCCCTCCAGGGCATCCCCGCCCTGGGAGCCCCCGTGGTAGCCGCACAGAGCGGGACCCCAGAAAAGACCTTGCGCCGTCTGTCCCCTGCAGATGACGCCCACGGCTCCCACGGCCGGCAGGTCTGCCGTCGGCACGAGCTCTATGTCAGCTTCCAGGACCTCGGCTGGCTGGTAATCGCTACTTCTCCCTCACTTTCGTTTTTTTAAATATATTTTATTGATTATACTGTTACATACCAATTTTTCTCTCTTTGCCCCCCTCCACCCAGTATGCCCCATTCCCTCCACCATTCCCTCCCTTAGTTCATGTCCATGGCACATACATACAAGTTGTTTGGCTTTTCCATTTCCTACACTATTCCTAACACTCCCCTGCTCATTCTGTAACTACCTATTTGTACTTCTTTATCCCTGCACCTTCCCCCTATCCTCCCCCTTCCCCTCCCTGCTGATAACCCTCCGTGTAATCTCGGGTTCTGTGATTCTGTTCCTGTTCTAGTTTTTTGCTTTGTTTTTTTAGATTCAGTTATTGATAGTTGCAAATTTGTTGCCATTTTAATGTTCATACTTTTGATCTTTTTCTTAGATCAGTCCCTTTAACATTTCATATAATAAGGGCTGGGTGATGATGAACTCCTTTAGCTTTACCTTGTCTGGAAAGCACTTTATCTACCCTTCCATTCTAAATGATAGCTTTGCTGGATAGAGCAATCTAGGTTGTAGGTCCTTGCTTTTCATCACTTTGATCTTGCTGGTCCCTTCTAGCCTGCCAAGTTTCTTTTGAGAAATCAACTGACAGCCTTATGGGAACTCCTTTGTAGGTAACTTTCTGCTTTTCTCTTGCTGCTTTTAATCTTCTCTCTTTAGCTCTGGCTGGTGTGGCTCAGTGTACTGAGCACAGGCCTGTGAACAAAGGGTCACCAGCTTGATTCCCAGTTAGAGCCCATGCCTGGGTTGTGGGCCAGGTCCCCGGTGGGGGGCTCTTGAGAGGCAACCACACATTGATGTTTCTCTCCCTCTCTTTCTCCTTCCCTTCCCCTCACTCTAAAAATAAATATTTTTTTAGAAAAGATTCTCTCCTTAACTGTTGACGTTTTAATTATGATGTCTCTTGGTGTGGTCCTCTTTGCGTCCATCTTGTTTGGGACTCTCTGTGCTTCCTGCACTTGTATGTCTATTTCCTTCACCAAATTAGGGAAATTTTCTTTTATTATTTTTCCAATAAGCTTCCAATTTTTGCTCTTCCTCTTCTCCTTCTGGCACCCCTATGGTTCAAATGTTAGTGTATTTGAAGATGTCCCAGGGTCTCCTTAGCCTATTCTCCTTTTTTGGATTTTTTGTTGTTGTTGCTGTTCTGATTGGTTGTTTTTTGCTTCCTTATGTTCCAAATTGATTTGATCCTCAACTTCATCTGTTCCACTGTTGGTTCCCTGAAAATTTTTCTTTATTTCCTTAGTGTAACCTTCATTTCTGCCTGGGGTTTTTTTATGCTGCTGAAGTGCACAATGAGTTCCTTGAGCATCCTAATAACCAGTGTTTTGAACTCTGCATCTGATAGATTGCGTATCCCCATTTTGTTTAGTTCTTTTTTCTGGAGTTTTGTTCTGTTCTTTCATTTGGGTCATGTTTCATTGTCTCCTTGTTTTACAGCCCCCCTGTGTTGTTTCTATGTATTAGGTAGAGCTGCTTTGATTCCCTGTCTTAGGAGCATGGCCTATTGTAGAAAAGCACATTGGTAAGTTGGCTGGAGTGGAGCCTTAAGTGCTTAGAAGCCAGGTGGGGTGCACCTGGGCGGGACAGCCCTTGTGAACCAGGTTAATGGAGTCTCAGCTATGGTGTTGCCCTTCTTTAGCTCTGTGCAGGGGAGGGCTCAGAAAGGGTAAAATGGCCACTGCCTGGCCTCTAGATTTTGTCTGGAATGAAGCTGTCCCCCAGGCACTTGCCCTGATGGCAGACAATTCAGTGTCTCTCCGTATGCCACTGGTCCCCTTCCAGCTGCTGTCCTGGTACTGGAGCCCAAAGGGAGTGCATCTGAGTAAGTCCCAAGCCCATTGCGGACCTCGTAAGAGGAGATAACTGAGAATCCAACAGTTTCTTCCTCCACCTCAACCCCAACTGCTTTGTACAGCCAGAAGTTGTGGGGACTTATCTTCCTGGCACTGGAACCCTGCACTGGGTGGTCTGCTGTGGGGCTGGGATCCCTCGCTCCCAAGGTATCCCTCCCGATTTTTATCCACCACACGTGGGTGCGGGACCACCTGTTTCACGTCTCCATGTCTCTGCGCCTCTGCCTCTCCTACCCATTAGATGAATGCAACTTCTTTAATTCCTTGGTTGTTGGACTTCCATACAGCTCAGTTTTCTGATGATTCTGGGTGATAGTTGTTTTGTATTTTAGCTGTAATTTTTGCTGTGGTTGGGTGAGGAGGCTAGCCAGGTTTCCCTCTGCCTCCATCTCGACCAGAAGTCTCCCCCTCACTTTCTTAAATGACAGTCCCCACCTGAAGATTAGAAGTGGCTCCAGAAGGTGGTAGAATTATGGGGAATTTTATTTTCTCATGTGTTCTTTTCTTCTGTGTTTTCCAAGTTTTCTACAGGGAGAATATATTACTTTTGTAGAGAGAAAGTGCTTTTTGTTAAAACCCATGAAAATGGAGATAAACTCGAGCCTCCCCACAAGGAAGCTGCTTGTTTGCACCAGCACAGCCCGAGTGCCCAGTCCTGCTCTGGGTCCCTTACTAGGGGCGGGGGCGGGGGAGCTACGAGCCCTGGAGGTGCAGGTGCAGTCATCACCCCACACTCCTCGCAGGGACTGGAGACACACACGCTTGAAGGGTGGGGAGCAAGGGCGGCAGTGCCTTTGCTGCGATGGCAGCTGCAGGACACGTGGGCCGAGGGGGACAGGCTGGGAGGATGATGCTGAGCGCTGAGGGCGGGTGACAGGGACAGAGCTCGTTTCCAGGCCTGTCTGCCGAGGGTCTTGGGTGGATGTCAGGCTTCGGGGGGCCTGCCCCAGGAGGGGCTTGAGGGTGGGTCGACAGGTCCCTGAGGCTGAGTGAGGAAGGGCGAGGGGCAGCCCTGACTCTTCCTGTGACAGGTGCCGGGTAGAGGGGTTGGGAGGGGCCACATGGTGGGACTCACCTTCTTCCTTCTGCCCACCCAGGACTGGGTCATCGCCCCCCAAGGCTACTCGGCCTATTACTGTGAAGGGGAGTGCTCCTTCCCGCTGGACTCCTGCATGAACGCCACCAACCACGCCATCGTGCAGTCCCTGGTCAGTACCAGCCTGTCCTGCCTGGGCCCCGGGGGAGGGTGCCCTGCGGAGAGGGGTTCAGACAGCAGGGGGGGAATGCGCACCTGCTGGGGGTCTCAGGGAGGCTTCTCTGCATGGCACCTTGGCCGCGTGCAGGTGCAGTTGAGTTCCCACACCTGTGCAGGCGCTGGTCCCTGTGTGGCCACGCTGTGTGTGTGTGTGTAGACTCACTGCTGGTGTGCACACCTGTGCACACACATGCAGGTAGGTGTGGTGGGACCCAGACTCCTAAGGGCAGCCTGCTGGTGGTCCCACGCACACACCCCCCAGACAGACAGGCATCCCACCTGGGCACCCGTGTGCTCTGAACACATGTGCTCCACACACCGGCTTATTTGACCTCCTGTGACATGTGCACACACGGGGCAGGCGGGTGTGTGTGTCCACGCACCCTCTTCACGGGGAGTGAAGAGGGTCAGCCCTTGTGCACAGGGCTCTCCTGGGCTCGGGCTGCCCTTCCAGTCACTCCCCTCGGCCCTTTCTCCTGGTCCTCCCGCTCCTGTTCCCATGGATGGTGCAGCCTTGGGTGTGCTGGTGCCCGGGGTGACCGCACTGCTGAGCAATAATTTCTATAGGACAGTCACTGCCGCTTCTTGCTCAGTGTTTTACACGGCGTGTGTGTGTGTGCGCGTGCACACACGTGTGTTGAGACTTCTTTCTAGAATGTTCACCTAGACTCCTAGTTCCTGGTACGCCCAGGCCTTACGTTTACATAGTAAGAGGCTGGCAAGGCGATGCTTAGGGGGAGAGCAAGTGGATGTGAGGAAAGCTGCTTTGCCTTTTTTCTCAACGTCAGATGGGATTTGCTGGGCCCCGGGGCTGCCTTCCCTGGTGAAACTCAGGGGTGACAGGCTGTGTGTGACGGCCACCCAGGCCTCCCGTCCCGCATGCCTGTGTGTCTCCGGGCCCTGTGAGGGGTGTGGGGTGAGGACTGCACCTGCACCTCCAGGCTGCCCCCCCCCCCCACGCCTCTGTCCAGGCTCCGGGTCCCCACTGTGGGTCGGCAGGAGTGAGTGCTCAGTGTGTCATGGGTGCAGACAGGACAGCAGCTGCCTTCTGGGGGGGCTGTCATTGACACATGAGCTGGGTCCCATGAGAAGGGGAGCCCGGGCCTCTGCACGAGGACGAAGAATGCTCTGGGCAGAGACCCCCAGGTCCCAGGACAGGGGCAGCTGGGTGGGCTCCGGCCTGCGCGGAGGCGGGGCTGGAGAGGACTGCAGGTGGGCTCAGGGAGGTGACGCTGGGCGGGCCGGGGCCCCTAACACAGGCCGTGAGGTCCCTGGTAAGGTGGCAGGTGGGTGGATTTCATCCCAAATAAACTGAGGTGCTATTGCAGGGTTTTAGGGAGCAGCGTCACAATCTGACTGACTCTCTAGAGCACAGGTGGCAAACACAAGGCCCGCGGGCTGAATCTGGCCCTCCGCCTTGTTTTATCCAGCCGGCACCTTGTTTCTACCTGGTGGCAGCACCGAGCTCCTTGCCCCTAGTTAAGGAGTAGTTAGATTTATACAGTCCTCATTACATTCAGCCCTTTGAAGACCACTGTGAGGCTGATGTGGCCCCCGGTGACAATGAGTTTGACACCCCTGCTCTAGAAGACACCCCTGCTCTAGAAGACACCTCTGCATCTCTCTGGCTGTGGTGAAAGGACTGGACCGTGGGTGGAGGGTGCAGGAGGCCAGGAGACAGTGAGGATGTGGTCACCACGGTCACCTGACAAGAAAGCCAGGGGGACTGGAGGGCAGTGAGAGGTAGCAAAGCCCTGTAGGTGGGGGAGGCAGGGTGGCTCTCAGGGTCGAGTGGGAGCGACAAGGGGAGGGAGCAGGGCCTCTAGGGGAAGGCTGAGCCACGGAGTGGGTGAGGCCCGTGGGGCGGAGTTGTTGTGGGGTGGAAGGAGAATCTGGGGGATTGCTCATCTACTTCTGCCACTGCACGCACGTGAGGCCTGATGAGACCCCATGTGGCCAAGTCGGGTGGGTGGCTGGGGTGTCCTGGGGACCTAGAGAAGGAAAGTGTCCCTCCAGGCTCACTCTTAGGGCATTATCCATGCAGCCACTGGGCGGTGGTGGGGGTGGGGGTCCCACTAAAACACAAATCTGACCTCATTCTTGGCTGAGAAACTTCCCTTCACTTCCCATGGTCTTCAGGGGGAAGTCTGAGTCCTCAGCCAGGGACTGGGGCCCCTCATTAGCCTCTCTGCCAACCTGGAGGACACCCCAGCGCACACCCCAGTGCCCTCATCTCCCTGCACATGCTCCCTGCCAGTACGTGCCGCAGGTGTCCACCTCCCTGCCTTCCTGGCTTTGCACTTGCCGTTCCACCCGGAGGGCCTGCTCCTCTGCCCCAAGTCCAGCCGACTCCTGACCGCCCCACGAGCCTCAGCCGTGGTCCTTCCCTGCCAGCGGTGGTCGCCGGCACGGAAGCCCCCGCAGTGCTGGGGCCTGCTGGGATTGTGGTGCCCTCCTGTTTCCACAACAGAATTGTGGATCCTGTTGTCTGTTGGAGTGTTCCCCGTGTCGCCTCCCCTCTCCGCCAAGGATGAGAGCAGGGACCATGTCTGGGACATTTCTGTGCTCCCTGTCCTGGCACGGCAGCTACAAGCTTGTGTGTGAGATACATTTGTGTTGGAAATGGAAAAAGTACCACTATACCCATTTCACAGAGTAGAAAACTGAGGCCCACAGATGTGTGATTTATACCCGTAGTAACAGAACTTCTGAATTGGTCTCCTCGTGGCTCAAAAACAAATTGAATAGAATGGAACATTAGACTGCAAATCAATGTTTGGTGTCACACAGAACCCTAAAGGGCAGTTTCTCTTTCTGTCTCTGACCCAATGAAGCTCTGGTCCTGGGTGGAGTCATGGAAAGGCAGCATCCTTGCCTTTCTCGGGACTCTCCAGTGTCCTGGGTCCACAAAGGCCTTCCCGTTTTCAGCCACTGAGCACCCATGACCGGCACACCCGGGCGTGTTGCCTGGCTCCTTTCACTTGAGCCTGGGAATGCCAAGGCCAGACATCACATGTGGAGGCTGGGAAGTTGGGGAGCAGTGGCCCCTGTGTCCCAGTCTGACTGGACATCCCCTCAGAGGCCTGGGCTCCCCCAGTGGGCCGTAGAGAGACTCTGGGCCCAGGCCAGCCCAGCGCCCAGCTGACAGTCCTCCTGGCCGGTGGGCTCAGAGCTGGGGCTTCAGGGACAAGGCTGGGCACTGGGGAACAGCGGCCAGGATGCCAGACCGGTCCCTCCATCAGACAGCTTTGTCTGGGTCCAGCTCTGCGGCCTCCGTGAGGGCTGGGTGGTCCTGGGCCCTCGGATCGCCACCCCACCACCACCCCCCGCCCCGCCCATGGAGGGAAGCGGGTTTCCTTACTCTCCTGCCCCAGATAGCTCGGGGCGGCCTTCTGGGCCATCAGCTCGGGGCCCTGTGTAAACTCAGCTCAAGCTGCCAAGTCTCAGGATAAATATTTGTATGGAGGCCGAAATAGCTCCTCAGGCAGGCTCTTTGTGGTGGGTGAAGCCGTTTTGGAGGGGGTAGCAGGGTCACTGCACCTGGGCCCAAGTCCTCCTGGGCGACAGCGCACGTGGCCTGTGTGCCCTCAGGTTGGTCATCTGCCGGAGTGACACCTGCCTCAGAAGCTGTCAGAGGGTGAAGTGAAAGAGCTCCCAGAAATAACGGTGTCGGGCACCTGGGGCGGACCTAGAGGCCTAGGCTTTATCCCGCTGGCCCATGAACACTCGCTGGGTCACAGGAGGGGGAGACAGACGGTAAACAGCGAAGGTGGCCTAGACATGATCAGGGACATTCCGAGACAGAGGACGGAGGGGTGGAGGGGACCCCGGAGGGACAGTGCTCCAGGGGCCTCAGGCAGAGGGACCCGCCACCAGGTGCATTGTGTGCTGGGGACCAGCAGGGTCCTCGGGTCTGAGGGGAGTGGGTGTGGCAGGGAGCAGGCAGGTGCCTAGGCTGTGCCCTGAGGGCCTCGGGGCAGGGCAGGGCAGGGCAGGGAAGGGGTCGAGTAGGGTCACGTAGGGCTGTGGTCAGTGGAACAGGGGAGGGGTGGGCAGCTGGAGACCTGGGGCAGGTGGGAGCTGGGGGCAGGGGCCGGACGGGCCTGGGAGAAGCCCCTGGTGCTCACGCCTCTGCCCGCCACCCCCTCCCTGGCCAGGTGCACCTGATGAAGCCAGACGCAGTCCCCAAGGCGTGCTGCGCGCCCACCAAGCTGAGCGCCACCTCCGTGCTCTACTACGACAGCAGCAACAACGTCATCCTGCGCAAACACCGCAACATGGTGGTCAAGGCCTGTGGCTGCCACTGAGGCCCCGCCCCGGCCACTGCAGCGCCTCTCAGCCGGACCAGCCCCTCTCCAGAGGCCGAGACCCTCAAATGCCACTGTAGCTCTGGTGGGGTGGAAGGTAGGGCTCCGGTGTCTCTGCTCACATACCGACAGCATCTGATTGGTCCTCTCCAGGCACCCCGCCCCTTCCCCGGTGTCTGTGGTTTGTCCCACCCCATCCGTAGGGTGTGCTGGCTGTGCTGGCAGCACTCAGCACAGAAGGTCTAGCTTAGGACCTGTCCTTGGCCATCCTGGCCCGTCCTGTGGGCAGCCCATGCCGGTCTGAAGAGAACCTGGATGCCTAGGCTGGTTGGTTGGCTTTGCATCACTCACCACAGGGTTCAGGTGCGGGAGCGGAGTCTGCCCCTCCCTGGGGCAACACTGGGCATTTCCCGAGCTTAGTCAGACACACACATGCCTTCAGGACGGCGTCTTACTGGGCTCCTGACTTGGCCCGCCAGAAGCTAGCACATTAGGAAAAGAACCGGCTGGATGGCTTCATGCCCGGGGCCCGCCCTCCCCCTGCCTGGGAAGAGGTGGAACCACTGGGGCTCGGCACTGAGACAGAGGCGACTCTTGGCAGAAGCAAGGGCAGAAGGTGTGGAGGGTGGTCCTGCAGACCCGCAGCACAGGGTCACCACCGCCCAGCCTCTTGCCCCCGGCCATCGGTAACCACTTGGGTGCTTTTCCCGGTAAACCCGACAGGGTCGTGAGACCTTCAACACAAAACTTTCGCAGGCACCAGCTGTTCAGGTTGAAATTAACTGGTTTCCTGCCCCTCCCACACTAAGGGGCAATCCGTCCCACCAGAGCAGAGTGCTGGGCCACCTCTGGCCAGGCACGGGCAAGGGTGGCCACTGTCAATGTCCCCTAGAGTCTAGAAAGTAAGAATAGATGGGCCACCCTATGTGCCCAAGTCCTGTCCTGTTTCTTAGAGCCTCTCAGCCTAAAGAAAAGGCCCCTGTCCCAGGGGAGTGACAGGCAGTAATTAGGATGAGCTGGGTGGGGAGGTTCCCGGAAACCACTGTTCTTCTCGGAGCAGCAGAGGTGGTTGGGGTGTTTGATTTCTGACTTGCTAAACCTGTGATTTACCTGCTGGACCAGACAGAGTCCAGCTGCCCGAACCCTGAAATACTGTGTCTTTAATAGCAGACCCTGGGCCCGCCCTAACCCACAGGCATGGCCCACAGAGGCAGAATGACCTGTGTGTGCAAGGACACACATCCCTGGGGTTCACTCTGCACCCTGAGGACAGGCTCCGGGAGAGCAGGCCTGGAGCAGGGGGAGCCGGAGGCTGGGGCCATGCTGCAGGACAGCGGCCTCCACACCTGGACCTGGGAGGGGTGCTGGGAGTGCAGAGAAGACAGCCTCCGTGTGTGCACAGAGGACGGGCCCAGAATGCCTAGGAGATGGGGAATCCCGTTAGCCTGGGGCTTTGAGCTCAGGCTGGCAGGGATTGGACCGGGCACCGGCGGGAATGTTAGGAACACGCACTCTGGTTTCAGCTCAGCCACTGACCTGCTTGCTGTCTAGCCGAGGCTGCTTGCTGGCCCAGCCTTCAGTTTCCATCTGTGACGCGCACACACAGGACTCCCTCATCTCCAGAGGCCGTATGAGCCAGAGGCTGTGCCGCCCGATGCTTCCCTCAGAGCCCAGTGCCCAGCCGCTGCAGGGCGTGAAACCTGCCATTTCAGGACCTCACTCAACAGCCCTCTTCCGCCAGCATCAGGAAACTCCCAATAGCCGTCAGTGTTTCTCTCTCCCACGCCCGGCAGGTAAACGGCATGGTTTGGGGGTACCAGGAAAGGGTGTGAAATGAGTGTTTTAAGGATGCAGACTGCCCCGCCCACTGGTGGGCGGTAAAGCTGAAAGTACAGCAGTGTTGGCCTTCCGGAGACTTCCAGCACCTCCAGCCACCCTGGCGGCCACAGTACGAAACCCAGCAGGAAAGGCCCGGAGAAAGGAGAGCCTCACGGTCACAAAGCCCACGAAGCGGCGGTGTGCAGTCCCCAAGGCCGCCTCATTTATCCGGTTGCCCCGGCAGCCCAGGTTACATTCAAGGCTGCGCAGCAGAAGTATGAATAAGGGCGGTCGACCCAGGGCCACCGACAGCCAAGTAAACGCCGACATGAAGGGAGGGCGCAAAGCCGTTCAGCGGGCAGCCAACTGCTCTGTCCTCAGCAGCCTCACCACACTTCACGGGCAGACATGGCCCTGGCCCTGATGCCGGCTCATCGGTTCATCGGGCAAAGCCCTATGCTGCTGTCTCTGCAGGAAGGGAAGTGGGTAATACGCTCCAAGAAATTCCCTACGAATTCACAGGGGAGGAGGCTGTGACCAGGAGCGAGCGAGCGGGCTTTACAGCCGGCAGACCTGGCACTGAGTCCTGGCTCTGCCTCTTGTTGATTTGACTGTGTGACATAACCTGACTTAGAAGGCCCTGCCCATGTAGAAAGGGGTATTGCTTCCGCCCTTGCAAGGCCAAGATGGGGATCAAGTCTGTCCACAGAGCACTTGGCGCTGTGTCTGAACTTGTGTGGAATGAGTAGCAGCTATCAGTGACTGCACTTTGAAACAGTTTGCAAATGCGGCCGCCTCCTGTGCGGTGGCTGGTGTGACCGGCAGGGGGCGCCACTCATGGGAAGCTGAAGGGAGAAACTCTGGAGCTTCTCTTCTTCCTGGGAGCCTTGAGCAACCATTTGACTCTGTTTTTTCCTCACTTAAGAAAATTACATGTATGGTGCAGGAATGTTTGAAAATAAAAAACCAAACAGACACGCATAACCCCACCAGAGACAGAACCACTGTTAATGATTCCTTCGGGCTCTTTTCTCGGCGAACGAGTCTTTATACACAACACGTGGGGATCTGACAGAGTTAGGGCCACACTCTGCACTGCTTGGTGATCTTATTCCATTTATTCTGAAAATCTGTTATTAAACAATCTTTGAAAACAACTTGTAGCAGCATTCCATGCCTGGACTTCTGTCTCAGTGTCTCACTTACAAACCAGGTCCCCCATTCCTTTCCCGAGGGTGCTGCAGTACCCCAAGACCCTACCATCTGAGCCCCACCCAACACCTGTGCCAACACCAGAGGCCACTAGCCTGGACTGCCTGGGCCTGGCACCTCCCCCCCGAGTCTCAGGTCACCACCGGTACAAGGGTCATGGGTGGACGCAGGGGCAAGGTCAGGGGAAGCCCTTGCCCAGCACAGTGAGTGATCGTCACCCTGTGCCCCCTACCCAGCGGCCTCCTGGCCAGTCTGCTGGCCCTACGCTCCCAGGGCGACCAGAGAAGGACAGTGACAAGGTCCCCCCACAACCTCTCCCCTTGTTTCACAGCGTTGTGAGACCAGCACCCCCCCTCCCCCCGGGGCCTCCGGCCAGCCTGCTTGTCCCTGCGTGTTGCATACAGACCGGCCACGCTCGGTGCTTTGCACACATCCTCTTCTCCCTTGGACCTCACACTGGCCCCAAATGGCTGCCTTTTCCCTGGCCTCCCTGCTGCCCGTCCTGATAGCCCTGACTGATCCCCGTGAGAGGGACACGTAGGTTAAAAAGCGAGGGTCTCTGCTGGGGAGAAGCCCCACCTGAAGCCCACCCCTGATGCTGGCACCGGCCCCTCTGCAGGAGCTGGCCAGGATCACTGGGCCCCAGGCCAGCAGGCTCCTCCCCTCCACTCCCCTCCGGGCTCAACCTGACCTCACCCCCACTCGAGAACCAGCCATGCCCAGCCCAGCGGTTTCTAAACGTGGAGGTTTGATTCCGAGCTACCGGTGGGGAGCGGGCGGCCATGCTGGAGGTGGTTTCTGGGGACCGATGGTTTCGGGTGCTCAGCCTCAGCACGCGAGAAACGCTGTGAGGTGACTCGGAGCCAGCAGGGTGAGGGCAGAAACAGAGTCTGGTTAACCCAATTCACGCATCTGGTACCGGGAACGAGAGAGGACAGAGGTGCTTCTGTATCTGCTCTGACCTCCTCGGCTCCACAGTGGCCCGCGTGGTGTGCTCTCAGGACGGCCAGGGAAGGGCAAGCAGCAGGGGAGGACCTCCGGCCTTTCCCAGCGGGCAGCAGTGCAGGATCCGGGGTTTTCTTTATCAGAGGAAACGTCCAGCAGCCACACCGGTGGGCCGAGGAGAGGCCCTGGCGGCAAAGGCCTACGAAGGCCACGCCCAGCCACCCGCGGCGGGGATGGGGGCCCCTGTGCCGGCTCCCGGGCCACCGCTACGCTTGGGAAAGAGCCAGGGGAAGCCCAGGCCGGCCTGCAGGGGAGCTGCTCCACGCTGACCCTGAGAAGGGCCAGGTCATGGACCCCTGCTTAACATGTGCTGGATCCCCGGGGCGAACGAATTCCGGACCCACAGGCGCAGCGCAGGGAAAGCGCCTCTCACACGTACTCCCCGCAGTCGGAGATGATCACCTTCTCCTTCGGCTTCCCGTCCTTGCTGCCCTGGGCCTTTGTGGGCGGAACAGGAGACGAGAAAGCATGCAGGGAAGGGGAAGATTAAAGGGGGTCTCGGGGACACCTAGCCCACCTCCCACTCCCAGCCTGAGCACCCGCAGTCTCCTCCGAGAGCCGCCGCACCCCTCCCTCCAGGCCGCAGGGCGCGCTCTCGCTGCCCCTCGGGGCGTCAGTCACCCACCTCGATCTTTCGCAGGACATCCAGGCCTTCCGTGATCTCCCCAAATACCATGTACTTGCCATCCAGCCAATCCGTCTTGTCACACGTCAGGAAGAACTGGGAGCCGTTGGTGTTGGGGCCGGAGTTGGCCATGGAGAGCAGGCCTGGGTACCAGGGGAGGGATGCGCAGGTCAGTCCCCTCCCCCATGCCAAGCCGACTCTGGGACGCAGGTACCATGCAGGTGCCTGTCCTCCACTCCACGGATAGTCCACGGGACGGGAAGCAGGGTTGCTAACACTTTACATTGGTTTGTCCTTCCTGTGTCACTTACTCAACAAATACTGCCTGCCTGCACTCTGACCAGACCCCTGTTGAGCCTTGGAGACAGGGTCCCGGCTGTGGGGGAGCTCAGTCTAGAGCAAGTCACTCAAAGACAACCGTGCTGTGACAGGGAAGCCAGGGGCAGACAGCTGCCCAGGGAATGGAAGCGCAGGGGCAGTCACACGGGGGCCTCTGAGTGTGTCACATGGGCTGGTGCCACCATCACGGGAGACTCTAAGGGGGGGGAGGGGCACACACGTCTGAGTTTAGTCTAAGGGCCCAGGTTTGGGGGCTGAGGGGCAGCAGGAGCAGCTGCAGCCCGTCTGTGGTGGTGAGAAAGCCACTCTGCACAGCGGGGCCTCGGCACCCTGTGCTGCCTGGGGGTGGGGCCGTGTCCCGTCCCCGCTCAGCAAGGCTGCAGAGCAGGGTGTCTGACACGGAACAGACCAGCCCCGTGAGCACTGTGTCCGATGGTCAAACGTTTACTGTGGGTTTGCTGTGGGTCAGACGCTGACACAAGAGTGAAAAATATCCCACACCCTGTGCTCACGAGGCTGCCATTCTCAGGGGGGAGACAGAAAACAAGCAGAAAAAATAACCTTACAGTTGCAGGTAGTAAGGGTGTGGCAAAAAAAAAAAATGAAGCTGACTCAAAAAGACGAGTGAGATGGTAGGAAAGCCCACTGGAGAGGGAGACCAAGGCAGGCCCCTCGGACAAGGGGACACATGTGTGGCACCCGAAGGGAGGGAGGGGTGGCCCTGCGGACACCGGGGAAGAACGCTCCAGGGAGGAATCAGCAGCGGCCAAGGCCCCGGGGGGAGTGAGCTGTGGGTCTGAGGAACAGCAAGCCTGCGGGGGGACGCAGAGGACGGAGCTGCGTGTCAGCGGGTGTGGGGAGGTGCCAGGCCTGGGTGGGTTGGCCCTGCTGGACCAGATCCTATGGGCGATGTGCCCCCAGGAGGACTGTCCGCAGACAATGGGACTGGGTTTCCATATGAAGGACCGCTCTGGCTACCTTGACATTAGACTACGAGGGGCGGGAGGCGAGAGTGGCGCCGGAGGTGAGCTCGGAGGGCCCTGGCGGGGAGGAGGGCGCAGGGTGGTCTGGCCTGGCGGTGACTGGAGACAAAGGGCTCTGACGTGCTGGAGGGCTGGTGATGGAGGGCTCAAGGGTGGGTCCCAAAGGTCTGACTCCTCCGCCAGATGGACGGTGGAGTCACTGACTGAAACAGCAAGAGGGGAGGAAGAGTGTGGGGTGAAGAGCACGGGGGTGTGTGAAGAGCAGCAGAGACATGCTTGCCAGCCCTCAGACCGGAACTATGCCTGGGCTGCTGGTTCTCAGTGGGGTCAGTCCCACCCTTAGGGGTCCTTCAGAAATTTAAGTGTTTTTGATCATCAGAAATGTTATGGGGTACTACTGGCATTACTTGGGGGGGGGGGGCTGAAATGCTAGGTGTTCTGCAATATCCCACTTAATGAAAAACTGTCCCATGGCCTGCCAGACAAGAGTGTGGAAGATCTGTTTACAATGATCTGCCCCTACAATCTCATTCCATTACGCATTTAAGCCCACAACTGAAGGGATGAGATTGTGTAGGGCAGGGGTTATATGCAGGGTAACACTGCCCCCTGGAGGCTGCTTAGAGACTTCAAGGCATGTTTTTGATCCATGATATTGGGGGCACCACTGGTATGAGTGGGAAGGAGCAGGGAATTGAGATGTCCTGCAGTGTTCCGCCCAATGAAACACCATTCTAAGTCACCCTGGCTGGTGTAGCTCAGTGGATTGAGAGCGGACCTGTGAACCAAAGGGTCACCGGTTTGATTCCCAGTCAGGGCACATATCTGGATTGCAGGCCAGGTCCCCAGCAGGGGATGCATGGGAGGCAACCACACATTGCTATTTCTATCCCTCTCTTTCTGCTCCCGTTCCCCTCTCTCTAAAAATAAATAAATAAAATATTTTTTAAAAAAGAGTTATTCTAAGTCCATGTAGACTTTATGCCTGGGCAAACATTCATGTATGCAGAATTTTCCCCTCAGTACCCGTGGTCCATTTCCCAGGGGTTACCTATTACTGATGATTGTTGTATTTCATATTTTCATAAATATTCATAATGACCCTTTTACCCGTAATCCTTTTAGTTTATCTAGTCTTTTAAATTTTTATTCTTTTAAGTATATTTATTGATTATGCTATTACAGCTGTTTCATTTTTTCCTCCCCTTTATCCACTACCCAGTACCCTGCACCCTCCTTCCCTCTAGTATTCCCTCCTCCTTAGCCCATGTCCATGGGTCGTACATGTAAGTTCTTTGGCTTCTCCATTTCCTGTACTATTCTTACCCTCCCTGTCTACTTTGTTCCTACCATTTATGCTACTTATTCCCTATACCTTTCCCCCCATTCTCCCTGCTCCTCCTCTCCACTGATAACCCTCCATATGATCTCCATTTCTTTGTTTTTTAGGTCCCATTGTTGTTGTGTTTTTTATTTTTACTGTTCATAGTTTTGATCATCTTCTTTTTCTTAGGTAAGTCCCTTTAACATTTCATAAAATAAGGGCTGGATGATGATGAACTCCTTTAACTTGACCTTATCTGAGAAGCACTTTATCTGCCCTTCCATTCTAAATGATAGCTTTGCTGGATAGAGGAATCTCAGATGCAGGTCCTCGCCTTTCATGACTTGGAACACTTCTTTCCAGCCCCTTCTTGCCTGCAAGGTTTCTTTTGAGAAATCAGCTGACAGTCTGACAGTCTGATGGGGACTCCTTTGGAGGTAACTGCCTGCTTTTCTCTTGCTACTATTAAGATTCTCTCCTTATCCTCATTGGGTAATTTAATGATGATGTGCCTTGGTGTGTGCTTCCTTGGGTCCAACTTGTTTGGGACTCTCTGAGCTTCCTGGACTTTCTGCAATTCTATTTCCTTCACCAGATTGGGGAAGTTTTCCTTCACTATTTTTTCAAATAAGTTTTCCATTTCTTGCTCTTCCTCTTCTCCTTTTGGTACCCCTATGATTTGGATGTTGGAACATTTAAAGTTGTCCCAGAGGTTCCTAAGCCTCTTCTCATTTCTTTGAATTCTTGTTTCTTCATTCTGTTCCAGTTGAATGTTTATTTCTTCCTTTTGTTCCAAATCATTGATTTGAGTCCTGGTTTCCTTCCCGTCACTGTTGGTTCCATGTACCTTTCTCTTCATTTCATTTTGCATTGCCTTCACTTTTTCCTCTATATATGACCATATTCAGCCATTTCTGTGACTATCTTGATTATCAGTGTTTTGAACTCTGCATCTGATAGTTGGCTGTCTCTTCATTGCTTAGTTCTGTTTTTGGAGCTTTGACCTGTTCTTTCATTTGGGCCATATTTCTTTGTCTCAGCACAGCAGTTACCTAGTAAGGGGCAGAGCCTTAGGTGTTCACCAGGGCGGGGCCACCCAATTTGCTGCATTGTGGCACCGTCTGCGGGGGAGGGGTCCAAGTGGGAACAACACTTGCTTGGCTCTCTCCGGCTTTCAGTCACTTCCCTCACTTCCTACGAGCAGACTGTGTCCTGGCAGGTGCTGTTTACCTGGTGGGTGGACTTGCGTACATTCTGTTCTACAGGCCACTCCAATGGACTCTCCTGTGAGACTGGGAGTTTCTCCCGCTGCCATAACCTCCACAGGTTTTACAGCCAGAGGTTTTGAGGCTTTAGTTTCCCACACTGGAACCCTGGGCTGTGTGGTCTGTCTTGCTCCCCCAGTGTTCCGGCCGACTGATCTGCATGTGAATGTGGGGTATCCCGGTCCGCCAGCCACAGCCTTGCTGCTTGATCTCACCTCCCCAGCTTCCCGTCTTGCCTGGCTGCCATCTCCACCCCTCTTACCGGTCTGGATGAATCAATCTTTAAGTCCTTGGTTGTCAGACTTCCATATAGCTCGATTTTCTGGCAGTTCTGGTTGTTTTTTGTTATCCTTCTTTTCATTGTGTGAGGAAGCAACGTGTATCAACTTATGCCTTCATCTTGGCCGGACTCAGTCCAGCCTTTTTAAAATGCTTATTACAGACATAATTGTATATAGTTTTTCAAAAAATCACTCTATGAAACTTGTTGTAAAACACAGAATTCTTCTGCTCCCCCAATACCAATTTCCTGCCCTGCCAGAGGTAATGTTTATTTCTTTCAGGTGATTATTTTGGTGATTATATCTCAGAATAATACATTCATGTTACCACTACTTGATTCCCCCCCCAGTTTTTGGCTATTTTTGGTCATTTTTTCTGGTAAACAGACTCATGGGGATTTGTACGAAGTTAGGATAGGTGATGAAATGTAAATATGGCCTGAAGATTAGTTTCGATTAGTGTTGTATAGATGTTAAATTTCCTGATTTTGATAGCTGTAATGAGATTAGTAAGGGCATATTTTTCTTCTCAGGAAATACATACTGAAATATTTGCGGTCAAAGGACATGTCTTCGACTTCCTCTCAAGTGGTACAGAAGAGTAAAAATGTATGTATACAAATAAGTGATAAAGAATAGGGGCCCTGGCTGGTGTGGCTCAGTGGACTGAGTACCAGCCTGCAAACCAAAGGGTCATTGGTTCAATTCCCAGTCAGGGCACATGCCTGGATTGTGGGCCAGGTCCCCAGTAGGGGGCATGCGAGACGCAACCACACATTGATGTTTCTCTCCCTCTCTTTCTCCCTCCCCTTCCCTCTGTCTAAAACTAAATAAATAAAATCTTAAAAGAAAAAATAAAATAAAACCCAACTGGACAGTAGTTGAAATATTTTATAACTCTCAACTGCTTATTCTTTCTAATGGTCCTAACTCTTTACAGAGCTTCAAAAACACCTGCTTTGCCTCTTTTGGTACTAGCTTCTGGGATCCAAGATGCCTCCGGTGGACTCAGGTAGAAACAGTGTCAAGGATGCAGCAGCTTCCTCCTCGGCTTGATTAGCCACCAGCCTCCCAGCAATCCTGACAGGAGCCCTACTCACCTGTTGTCATGGGAACAACATCAGAATGCAGGAGCATCTGGATGCGGCCGGCTGGCTTGTTCCTGATCTTGATGTCCATGTACACCTGAGGATTGGAGCGGGCCTTTTTTGCAGCGGGCTCTCCCTGGGTGAAGAAATCGCTCGGTTAGAGAGAACTCCCTGACTCTCTGAGTGGGAGAGCGAGGATTCTTCTGCAACCACACCCAGAACCCGACTGCAGTGAGCAGGCTGCAAGGTGCCAACAGTGAAGGCCCAGCGCCCCGGTGAAGCTGCAGGAGGCAGAGGCCATGGTCACAGCACCCAGCTGGACACCCAGTGACAGGAGACCTCAGCACTATCTACCCCCAGCCCCACCCCACAGGCGCATTATCTCATCACACTCGTCCGCGGACACGTAGCTTGCTTCACCTCCTTGCAGTCACAGAATGACACTGCTCCGGGCACTTTCAAGCCCCAGCTCAAGCCCACCCACCTTACTCCGGTCAGATGGACCATAACCCTCTCCCTCTATGCCTAACCCTACATATTCACAGGACGGCTGCAATGCAACCAAGGAGGGTGGCGGTCTGCCTTGGGCTCTAGTGCTCAGGAGACAACGGAGGAGGCTGGGCCTTGCTTTATGCTCTAAATAGACAAGACTGACTAGATAAACAGAGCGTTCACTATAAACCCTCCATTTGTGCGATACAGAAAACGCCGTGGTCTCTGACGTCCCTGTAGTGTGGACAGGTCAACACCACACAGGTGCTGAACTCTGAGGCCAAGCACTGGGTTCCTCAGTGAGGAGGTGTGGCTCCTGCCCTTGAAGGACGGGCGGCCCAGCGGGGGAGGGGTGTTCCCAACTACGTGAGACACACACGCTACCGCGACACAGTCTAGCTTCCAGTCTTAGCTCCACAACTCACAGGCTGTGTCGTGTTCAACAAGTTATTTGACCTTACTGTGCCCCAGTTTTGTCACCCAGAATTGGGCATAATAATAGTGCTTATCTCAAAGGATTGTCAAACAGGAGCAAGCGTTCGTAAAGCACACAGAGCAGTGTCTGGCCGGGAGGAAGCAACATGTAAAGCAAGGCCACAGCAACTCGGCAAGTGCTCGGACAGAGGGCTCCGTGGAGTCCGGAGTCTGCACATGCCCAGAGGGACACTAACGCAACCAGAGGATTCAGTTTCTTGGAGAAGGCAGCAAGTGAGCGCAGCTATGGAAGGTCAGTACGAGTTAGCTAAATAAGTTGAAAAGATCATTTTAGGCAAAGGAACTGCCTGTACAAAAACATGGGAGATTTATAGGTAACCACACACTCTTGTTTTCTAGAATAAAAATGGGGATACAATGTGGAGAGAAGAGCAGGGTCGGAACACGGGGACCCCTCCTACCCCTCTGATGGAGTCAGTGGTCAGCCCTATAGATGCGGGATGCCTAGAACACTTAAGGGCGAATCATCAGAGCTGTGCTTTAGGAAGCTCCCACTAGCTTCTCACGACAGGAGGACACAGGCCTGGGGCAGAGACCAGGATCTCAGCACTCTCGTGAGAGAGGAGAGGCTCAGCCAAGATGTGGCAGGAGCCGCCCTGGCTGGTGTGGCTCCTTGGACTGAGTGCCAGCCTGCAAACCAAAGGGTCGCTGGTTTGATTCCCAGTCAGGGCACAGGCCTGGGTTGCCAGCCAGGTCCCCAGTCGGGGGTGTCTGAGAGGCAACCACATGTTGAGGTTTCTCTCTTTAAAAAAAAAAAAAAAAAAAAAGATGTGGCAGGAGCGAACAGGCAGAGAGACTCAGGAAGACTCGGCAGACACAATCAGCAGGCTGTGGAGGTGCACCAGGCATAAATTACAAGGGGGTGACACTGAAGTCCCTAGTTTGGGTGACTACGTGGAAGAGAGCAACACTGACTGAGGTCGGGTACCCGGAAGACCAGAGCGAAAGGAAAGGGAATTCACTTGGGATGTGCTTTGCTTATTTACGGGGACAGCGCGATGTTCAGGCAGAAATACGTGAAACCTGAGAGAGTGGTCAGGGTTAGGACCAGAGACCAGAACAGCGAGTGGCTGTGGTAACCTCTGATGGGAAACACGGCTGAAACTGCCCCACGGACAGTGTGGAGAGGGGCTGAGGCCTGAGGAAGGAACTCAGAGACCCCACTGTTCCGAGGGCGGAGAGGAGAAGCACGGGTCGGGACAATGTGTCAATAGGCAGAAGGAAGCACCACGGCAGGGAGCGGCCGCAGCCTGGAGCAGACTGAGGGGAGGGGCTCCTCTGAAACCGGGATAGGAACAGACGACAGTATGACCTGGCCCCGAAGTCTTCAGGGAGGGGGCGGGAAAGACGAGAAGGTTGGTGGATGCTGGTGATAAGGGACACCCACTGTCCTTCCTCATCCAGACATCCCCCTTGCTCCACGGCAACACAAGCCCCCAGGCACACCTGGAGCCTGGCCAGGACTAGAAACCCACGGCTCCTGCATCTGGCTCCCCCATCACCACCCACAGCAGAAGCTCATGCCTTCAATCTCGCCGTCCGCATTTCCGCTTTGGGAGGCTCTGACCCCTCTTCTTCTGTATGCGCTTCCAGAGTCTTCCCAGGGAACTTCTCTGACTAGTCATCGCCCGACCAAACTGGAGGGAAATGACCAAACTGGAGGGAAATAACCAAACGGTGTCAAGAGATTCAAGCCATCGGCCAACTGCTAACAAGCCACCTGGGTCAGCCGAGGGAGGGCACAATTGGTGTGTGTGACCCCCGTCACAGGTGGAAGTTACCTCCGAGGGGCTCCCTGGGCAAGGACGGCTGTCGCTGGGCAGAATCTGGCCCTCAAGTCCAGGTCTCGCAGAGGCGGATGAGAACAAGGAGGGACCAAGGTGAGCAAAAGGGAAGTCCCACCCTTGTCAAGGAGGGAAGGACACAGTCCATGTCCATGTCCCAAAGCAAGACATCCGTTGGGACAGTGACTCCAGCTCCGCCGAGAGCCTGCTCTCCCCACTCCAAGCCACGCTGTCCAGGCACAAACTATTGCCACGATGGGAAGGACGCTGGCCCCATTCATCTGGTCTGGAAGAGCCTTCCTTAGTTCCCACACTGGTTTGGGCAAACTGACACAAACCATCCTCCCAAAAAGTTCAGGCTCATTCCGAAAAGACTGCAATACCACTCGGCTGCTTAACCCTTGTGAGTCAGATGAATGCCTGCCATTTACCTCTAAGAAGTCTTAGACTTGCTCATGATTGATTCTACACTGCCAGCCCGCATCCTCTCCCCACCCCTTCACTGCCAGCTGAGCACAAAGCTAACCATAAAAAGTTCCTGAGCCACCACGCACTTCCCTTTTCCCAATAGGAAGGTCTTTTCTGGCATAATCTTTGGAACTGAAATTATAAGGGTAAATGCAGTTACTGGGTTCTGAGTCCACCTTAAAAGTCAACAGCAGAGACTTCTGGCAAAGATGGAGGTGGAGGTAGATACACTTTGCCTCCTCACACAACCAAAAGAAGGACATCAACAAATTTAAAAGCAAAAAAATAACCAGAACTGCCAGAAAATCGAACTGTATGGAAGTCCAACAACCAAGGAGTTCAAGAGGAAACAGTTCATCCAGACTGGCAGGAGGGGCGGAAACGGGCAGCCAGGAAGGAGAGGGTGCGCAGTAAGGCAGCAGCTGGCGGGCTGGGGTGGGCAAGGCGGCGGCTGGCGGACTGGGTGGTCCCACATTTGCATGTGGATTATCCTGCAGGAAAGAGATAGACAGCACAACCCAGGGTTCTAGCACAGGAAAACAAAGCCTCAAAACCTATGGTCAAAAAAACCTGTGGGGGTTGCAGCGGCAGGAGAAACTCCCAACTTCACAGGAGAATTTGCTGGAGTGACCCACAGGGTCCTAGGACGTACACAAACACGCCCACCCAGAATCAGTACCAGAAGGGCACAATTTGATTGTGGGTATCGGGGGAAGTGACTGAAAGCCAGCAGAGAGCTCCTCAGCTCTGGGAACAGCAGCACTGTTCCCTCTTGGACCCCTCCCCCACAGACAGCACCACAATGCAGCAAAGTCAGTGGCCCCGCCCTGGTGAACACCTAAGGCTCTACCCCTTACTAGGTTACAGCTCCACGGAAACAAAAAAATATGGCCCAAATGAAAGAACAGATAAAAGCTCCAAAAACAGAACTAAGCAATGAAGAGACAGCCAACCTATCAGATGCAGAGTTCAAAACACTGATAATCAGGATGCTCACAGAAATGGCTGAGTATGGTTGTAAATAGAAGAAAAAGTGAAGACAATGCAAAATGAAGAGAAAGGTACATGGAACCAACAGTGAAGGGAAGGAAACTGGGACTTAAATCAACAATATGGACCAGAAGGAAGAAATAAACATTCAACCAGAACAGAATGAAGAAATAAGAATTAAAAAAATGAGAAGAGGCTTACGAACCTCTGGGACAACTTTAAATGTTCCAACATCCAAATCATAGGGGTTCCAAAAGGAGAAGAGAAAGAACAAGAAATGGAAAACTTATTTGAAAAAATAATGAAGGAGAACTTCCCCAATCTGGTGAAGGAAATAGAATTGCAGAAAGTCCAGGAAGCTCAGAGAGTCCCAAAGAAGTTGGATCCAAGGAAGAACACACCAAGGCACATCATAATTGTATGATCAGAGACTAAACAATCTTAAAAGCAACAAGAAAAAGGGAGACAGCTACCTACAAAGGAGTTCCCACAGGATTATCAGCTGCTTTCTCAAGAGAAACCTTGCAGGCAAGGGGCTAGAAAGAAGTATTCCACGTCATAAAAAGCAAGGACCTACATCCAAGATTGCTCCATCCAGCAAAGCTATCATTTAGAATGGAAGGGCAGGTAAAGTGCTTCCCAGGTAAGGTCGAGTCAAAGGAGTTCATCATCACCTAGCCCTTATTCTATGGAATGTTAAAGGGACTTATATAAGAACAAGATGATCAAAACTATGAACAGTTAGCCCTGTGGTTGGTGTGGCTCAGTGGATTGAGCACTGGCCTGCAAACCAAAGGGCTGCCGGTTCGATTTCCAGTCAGGACACATACCTGGGTTGGAGGCCAAGTCCCCAACAAGGGGCACATGAGAGGCAACCACACATGGATGTTTCTCTCCCTCTCTTTCCCCCTCCCTTCCCCTCTCTAAAATAAATAAATAAAATCTTTATGTAAAAAAAACTATGAACAGTTAAATGACAATAAACTCACAACTATCAACAACTGAACCAAAAAAAAGGACAAAAAAACACACAAAGTATACAACAGGGATAAAATTACAGAAATGGAGATCACGTGGAGGGTTACCAGTGGGGAGGAGGAAGGGGGAGAATGTGGGGAAAGGTACAGGGAATAAGAAGCATAAATGATAGGTACAAAATAGACAGGTATGGGTTAAGAACAGTATAGGAAAAGGAGAAGCCAAAAAACTTACACGTACAACCCATGGACATGAACTGATGAAGGGGAATGCAGGTGGGGGGATCGTGTAGGCCGGAGGGGAATAAAAAGGGGAAACATGGGACACCTGTAATAGCATAATCGATAAAATATATTTTAAAAAAAGACAAGATCAGCACTGAACTGGAGAAAATGGGATTGCTAACTGCTGAAACACGTATTTCATAGAAGAGTAACAGAGAACACAGAATGAAGTATGGAATACTTCACAGTCCAAGAATAAGGGATACCAAAGCCCCCCGCCCCCCAGAAGATGGCAGCAGCCAGAAAAGATGAGTTACTCCGGCAGCGGCTCCCCAAGCTCTTTGATATCAGCAAGCAGCTTCTGGGCAAAGCGGAAGTAGCCGCTGAGCCCACCGGTTCCTGGAGAAATCCAAGAGGAGGTGTTGAAAGGACTGCACCTCCTTAAGAAAGTGCTGAAACGTTATCCCAGCTCGACCTGCTCAGCCAAAATGAAGACGTAAAGAGACTGTTCCCACCCACCTGAAGTACCAGCTAGTGCCGGCATTTCATAGAGCGCTCACCACGAAACAAGTCAACCCCACTGATACTAGGAAAGGGTAGATGTTTTTAAAGGTTTGTTTTGGACCTTTTCGTGAACATTTAAAAACATGTGAAATAAAATTCCAGGTTACATTTATAACTATACCTTGTTCTTAGAAACAAAGATGGGTAAGGTACTATTTTTATTTCCAGCAATTAAAAAAAATTGAAAGACAGCATGAAATGACTTCCTTATTTCATACTTAGTCATGAACACTAATCACAAAGATTTTTTAAAAAGATTTTATTTATTTATTTCTGGGGGGGGGAGAGAGAGAGAGACAGAGAGAGAGAGAGAGAGACAGAGAGAGAGAGAGAGAAACATCAATGTGTGGTTGCTGGGGGCCATTGGCCTGCAACCCAGGCATGTGCCCTGACTGGGAATTGAACCTGCGATGCCTGGTTCGCAGCCCATGCTCAATCCACTGAGCTATGCCAGCCAGGGCACAAAGACTTTTTTAAAAATAGCCAAACATTGAAGGGTTTTGTGGTAGGCAAAATTATGCCCCCTCCCCCAAGATGTCCACATTCTACTCCTTGGAACCTGTGAATATACTTATTATAGGGCAAGAGAGAATTAAGTTTACAGATGGAATTCAGGTTAGCCAGCTGATCTTAAAGTAAAAATATTAACCAGGATTATTTGGGTGGGCCCAACATAACCACCAGGATCTTCTGCACGTGAAAAGGAAAGCAGAAGAGTGAGCTCCAGAGTGACACAGAGTGAGAAAGACATGCCTGCTCACCGCTGGCTTGACAATGGAAGGGGCCAGAGTCAAGGAATGAGGCCAATCTCTAGAAGGTGGGAAAGGTAAAGAAACGGACTTTCTGCTGCAGCCTCCGGAAGGAACACAGCCCTGTCGACACCTTGATTTTAAGCTGGTGACGTCCATTTTGGACTTTTGATGTCTTGAACTATAAGATAACACATTTGCATTGTACAAGCCACCAAATTTGTGGTGGTTTGTTTGTTGGTGATTTGTTTGTTATAGCAGCAATAGGAGTTCAAATAATTTTCTTTTAAAGCACCCAACCTGTCATAGAGGTTTTCTCCTCCTCCTCAGTTATTGATTGGGTTACCTTCACAAGGGCCTCACTTTTTACACTAGAACCAAAAACAGCAGTTTTCCATAATCACATTCAGATACTTCATGAAATCCTGCCTCTTGTGCAAGATTCACAATTTTACTTTGCAATCAACGTACACTCTATTTGCAGCATATTGTCCTAGACTAAAAGTCAACACATTTTCCGAAATAGGTTAGAGAGTAAATATTTTAAGCTTTGTAGGTCACATATAATCTCTGCTGCATATTCGTCCCCCGCATTCCGCAACCCTTTACAAATACTACCACCACTTAGTACACAGGCCATATAAAAGCAGGCTGCACAACGGCTCTGGCCCATGAACTGGAGCTTCCTGGCCTGATATAGATACGGAATGGTCAGGGAAGACTGGCCAACAGACTGACAGATGGCTAATATTTATTCAAATGTGAGGTGGGGAGAATATCTAAGTAAGAATTAGTTTTATAGTCGGTTCATGATGAACACTTTCAAATAACGACAGCTTTAGTAAAAGGCAAAGATTCTCGGCCATACCATGCTGTCTGTAGCTGCTGCAGTATCCTGCCCTCCCTCCAAAAAAGCTCACATCTGCAGTTTAACTCTTCTTGTAGTTAGCACTTACATACCAGTGGCACAAGCACAAGAAAAAAGACATATTTCTCCTTCCTAACCACCTAGACTGTATGTACCTACTTAACAAAGAACATATACTAACTGCTTGTTAGAGCTGGGGGTACACCATCACCCCATGCCCAGGTATGGAGACAGAGAGCACACACCGGAAACAGGAACTAGCAATGCCAGGTCAGAGGGCTCTGCAGGACCTGCTTCCACACTCTGACTACATGAGGCAAACTCCAAACCGGAACTTCCTATCTCTTGGCAACTGTCAACACCGAACCATTGTAGAGTGTTGAACAGTATCCCCTGAATTTCACATCTACCCAAACGGGGTCTTCATAGAAGTCATTAGTTAAGATGAGGTCACACTGGATAAGGGTGGGCCCTAAATCCAATGAGTGGTGTCCTTATAGGAAGAGAAGTCACAGAGAGACACACGCAGGGAGGAAACCCATGTGAAGACAGGGGCAGAGAGTGGAGTGATGCAGTTACAAGCCAAGGAATGCCAAGGACTGCCACGAGCCACTGCAAGCCATGAAGGAAAGGACTGTCTCTAGAGTACTCAGAAGGAGCGAGGCCCTGCCAACACCTTGACTTCAGATTTCCAGCCTCCAGAGCTGTGAGAATAAATTTCTTTTAAGTCACCAAGTTTGTGGTAATTTGTTATGGTAGCCCCAGGAATCTCCTATCCCCACACAAATGGAGAGTGGCACCTTTTGTAACCAATGACAACAGCGACACTAGTCAAACAGAAAGCACTGAAAACTTACCTCTGCAAACTCAAATTGCGCAAAAGTACTTCTCTACAATAGCAGAAATGGGTAGTTAATTACGTGGGCAAAGGGAGGAGGCAGGGCATATCCCAACACCATTTAAAAAGCAAATAATCTAATTTTAGATTTTCTTGGTTTAGTTAACCAAGTTAACCTTGGTTTAGTTAACAGTGCCTCCAGAAATATTAAAATCACTTTAAGTTACTATAGCTAAATAGTGACTATGTATTATCCGATTCCACCACTACATAATTTAAACCTTGAGTTACTTTCCAAGCATTTTGATAACCTTTGTTTACAAGACTTATAGAAAGTAGAAAAAAAAATGTTGCTCTAGCAATTATTCATCACAATTGAGCATTAACTACATACAGAGCGCTGACCTTACTACTGAGTTAGGTAGCTACTAGAGACCAGAGCACAGATATTTTAGTTGGCGGAACAAAAGCAATAAGAGTTACTAATTTACAGAATGCAAAGACAGAAGGGCCCCCAAAGGCCAGTCTTACCACTTTATTTAAGAATTGAAGAGCTTGTGCCCTGATTGGTGTGGCTCAATTGGTTGGGTGTCGTACTGCAAAAGGTCACCGGTTCAATTCCTGGTCAGGGCACATGTCTGGGTTGTAGGTTCGGTCCCTGGTCGAGATATGTACAAGAGGCAGCCAATCGGTGTTTCTCTCCCTCTCTTTCTTCCTCCTTTCCTCTCTCTCTAAAAAATGAAAAATAAATATTTTTAAAAAACTGAAGAACGTAAGGCTCAGAGAGTTTGTCGCACACAAAGTTAGTAGTAGAGCTGGGTCTAAAACGCCTGTCTTAAAAATAGAACCAAGAATTATACCAACTGAAGGAAAACTCACCCAGGTAAGCAGAGGCCAACATTCCATTATCAAGGCTAAATTTCCTTGCTGACCTCTGCTTTTTAAAGGCACAGCTGCTAAGGAGGGAGGTCTGGTAAGTAGATGTGGCGGGGGTTCAGCGACCCAGCAGGTGATGTGAAACAATAATGAGACCTTCCAAGATTTTTCAGACTATCTTCATACTGATTACTACAGTTTATATAGTAAATGAACAGAAATCAAAGCCCCCAAATGGTTCCAACATGGAGAAAGCCTTTCTTCAAATCCAACAAATTGTCAATCTCTGCCAATTTCAGCCTGTAACTATACCACCATCTTGGCTTCGTTATCCTCTAAACATTCCTTTTACATCACCAGGAGTAGTGATGGTGACCTACACAGATATCCTCAACTTCATTACATACCAAACATATACAGAATGCACATGACTTATTGTTTTTTTCCAAGTTCTTTCCCTGGAATTAGGAACCTAAACATGAAAGACACCAAAGACTGATCTGTTCCATAATCCAGTGGAATCTAATTATCTGTGATGTCTCCAAAAGGAATGAAAGCAGCATAAAGAACTTTGTTGTCCACCTCCTCTGTCAGCCCACCAAGCTCTTTCTGCACTAATGTCCTCCACACTCTTGAAGACAGCCATAGGGAGGAAAAGGAGGGGTCCCTACAGTCCTTTGAGTATACGAAATGACTTCTCCCCATCCTCTCTAGGCCGACATCTAGCCTCTGTGATCGCTTCCTAAACGGGCCCACCATCTCCAATCTCTCTCTCCTCCATACAGACACTAGAATAATTCCAAAGAACCCCACAAATCAGATCACAATACTGCCCTCCTTAATAATGCCAAAAAGCTCACCAGTGCCCACAGGACAAGTCCAAATTCCTTAGCACAGCACTAAGACCTTCATAACCTGAGCCCTGTCCACCTCTCGGGCCTCTTTTTTCCCTTGCTTCACCAGTGCCAACTATTTGACTCCAAGTGCTAGACTTCTTCATACCTCTGCGCTTTTGCTCGTTACTCTCCATTCAGTCCAGCACCTTGCTCCCACTTGGATGCCTAACTCCTGGCCTCTCAAACCTAGCTCTGGCCGGAGCGCACCCGGGATGTTTGCCCTCATCTTTCCAGGCAGAGTGGTCATTCCTTGAAATCCCTACCCCGACCCTGTTCAAAAGCCAAAGATACAATTGCATCACAGTGCTCACCAACCAGCACAGTGACGCTGTTTCCACAATTCCCCAGCCATTCTGGGAACACCTTCATCTAAAGAACTAGGGTCGAGAGTTTGGGATGGCGTCCGAACCCCAACATCTCACCACCTGTCTGGGCACCGGACCGGAGGAAAATAGGCTTTGGGCAGTGCCAGGACCAGCAGAGCCATCAGGTAGCGAGCACGCGCCATAAGCCGCGGGGATAACGCCCCATTACGTGACCCGGCCGTAGACGCTGCGTGCTGCGTGCCGCGTGCCTGCGTGCCTGCGTGCCGCCTGGGGCCAACCCCAATCACGATTCAACCAAGGCCTGGCCAGTGAAAATCCTCGGCCGCCCCGTGCCACCGCCTCTAGGTGGCAGCCATATTGCTGCCTGGCTCTTCCGCCGGAAGTGCGCTCCCGCGCCGCCACACGCCACGCCCCCTCAGGCTAGCGCAGCTGTTGCACCAACCAGGCCCTGCCACTGGTAGGTGTGGAGGCGTAGTCAGATAATAGAAAACATGCACGCACAGCCGCATCAACTACGGTCGTCAGAAAATGGAGGAATCTATTGTAGATAGGGCCAGGCCTTAACGAAAAGGGGAGCCGGCCAAAAGGAAGGGCGTTCCGAATAAAGGGACTATGTGGGTAAGGCCCTAAGGAAGGACAGCCTGCCAAGCTCAAGACAGAAAAGGGTTCCTGGAGGGCAGATAGACTGTTTGACCTTGGCCAGGTTATAGTCGTTTAAAGGATTAAAGGAACCACGAAACATAGGACGTGAGCAATTGTTTGCTGCTGTCACTCTCACACCTATCTCCCAAGCCCTGTTTCCACTGGCAGGGAAAACCCCAGTTGCAGAATCTGTGCAACTGGACCTGCTGAGCTGCATGCAGAACTGTCATAGGAGACAGAAAAGACTGACAAACCATAACCAGCACGTCCCGGAGGGGAACGGGGGCAGGATCTATACATCTCTCTTATGTCCCTCAGAAATGTGCCAACCCTGTATCAGATCCAAGGCCCGCTCTGATCAGACTCCTACCCGCTTAAGGTAAATGGGAGTCTCAATACAAAGTCCTCCCATAACAGAATGCAACAGTTCTGCACACCTAGGTAATCCAGCCAGGAAGGGATAAAGTATATAGAACTTCCTTTGACCCTATTTACATCCTAAAATTACTTCCAGTGAAAGAGACTTCTAGAAAACTGTGTGGTCAGAGTAAAACATAAGACAGAAGCAGTTTTATGGAGGTTTTTTCTTTATTCAGAAACTTAAGATGTGGGTACATCAAATAAAACCAATTTTGGGAGGCGGGGCAAAAATCAAAACCCACAATAGAAAGAAAAAGTCAACGCTGTCTGAGCCATGGCAGAACCCAGAGAATATATTCTTTTAATTGAAAAATTCTAGGTGCTTCGTTAATTGACCTTTTGATACAAAATGACCTATTAAATTTGTAATTTGTGGTTCTTGATGTTGGAGTCCATAGGACAGACAAGCTAGGAAGTCTTCAAACCTTAAGCTGAATTTCATGAGGGGTTATTTGGCTTTTGAATCCTGAAAAGAAAAGCACCAACATAAACAACTGAAAGAACCTGAGATTCACTGAAATCTCGGCCTCAGTGCTGACATTTTGGCCAGGACAAAATTCTGTTGGGGCTGTCCTCCGCAGTGGACGAAGTTGAACTGCATCGCTGGCCTCTGCCCACTAGATGCCAGTAACACATTCCCAGTTGTGAGACCCAAAAATGTCTCCTGACATTGGCAAAATGTCCTTTGAAGGGGCACACCTAGTTGAGAACCACTTACTTTGAGGATAGCTACAGTCTATAAAGACTCACCCCCTACCCTTCCGGCCATCCTGTCCTCAAAAGTTTCTCCAGTTTTATGGTCTTCAACTCCAAATGACAAGCCACGGGGCCATCCATGGCCATGTGAGGTCGACCCTAACCTCCACGCCAGCTCTGGCCCTTACCACCTGCACTTTCCCCTGGACTGCGCCTCTGCTCATTCCGTTGTCTTTCTTCTTCAGTCCTTGTCAGGGGTCCTAGTTGAGTTGCACTCACCCAAATCCCCTGAAGACAGAGGCCATGGCCCCCCATGTCCAGAAGTCGACTGCAACACGCTGTGGCTGTAGTTAGGTGTGTGTCTCTCCCACTTTGACACACAGGCTTGTGTCTACCGTGTTCCCAGAGTTAAATAGTGCCTGTACACACAGCTGACCTCACCAATCTCAGATCAAACCAGGGAGATGTTCATAGAAATGAGGCTGTGGAATCTGATTATGACATACCTGTATATTCATTATTCCAGACCAAATACGGGATTCTTGAGAAAGTCTGGTTATAACCACCAGGAAAGAATAAGCTATATAGAACTGCTAACCAGGTACTCTTTATTGAGAAAACTGTTGTTTACTCCTTACAATTTATGACCTGTACTCTTTTCTCCATATTAATGTCCAGATGACAGAAAAAAAACCCAGAAGATGGCATGCCCAAGTTATCAGGTTAAATGGCAAAAAGCATGGCTCTATATATTGTCCCTAATCTTTTAGGAAGATATTATTCATGAGTGAAAACCACTGCAGAAAACAAAAACAGCCAAACGTACAGTTTTTCCTTGTCTAAGAGGTAGCAGCAGCAACAGCGCCCACCTTCTGGGCAGCTTCTTTCTTGGCATGATGAGCCTGTAGTACCGCCACAGCTTCATCCACCTGTGAGAAATCTCTAGGTTGTCAGTGACATCGAAGGAGAGCACCCAGCACTCTTCCCTGACGCCCAGGCCCAGTGATGGCTTCTCCTGGTGCTGACTGCTTTCTCAAACACCCACACCACAGCAGCTCCTTCTCTGTGCCATGCCTGAGGGTCCAAGACCAGCCATCCTCCTGGCCAGCTGAGCCCACCCATTTACCTTGGAGCGGAGAGACTCGGGGGACTCCAGCATGTGCAGCAGCTCGGAGTTGTCGATCTCCAGCAGCATTCCTGTGATCTTGCCAGCCAGGTTCGAATGCATGGTTTGGATGAGCGGGAACAAACGTTCTCCTGCAGGAAGACACTCAAGTAAAAACCAGGAAAGAACAGACACTGGTGTCCAGGTCAGTACTAGGCTCCGGCCCCCTCCTCTGCAAGCACGCGAGTCACTCACCCAGCATCTGCTTCTGCTCCTGGGGGGGTGCTGCGGCCAGCATGGAGGCGGTCAGGGGCTCCTGCCCCTGCACGTGGACTGCAGGCTGGGATGCCTGGGAACAAAGAGAGGCAGCTGGTTAGCACCAAGGAAAGGACTCTTGATGGTGATCAAGAGCCTGACCGTTCAACATCTGAAAGTTTACTGTGTGAAAGAGGAGGCGGAGATAGTTGCCCTTGCTGTCAAGGAATAACTGCAGCCTTGAGGGATGGAGAGAGCGAGGTGAGGAACAGTGGTGTGGGCGGAGAAACACAGCCAGCTACAAATGGAAGGGAAGTGAAATAACAAACCTGTGATGCTTGGAAATCATCTATTGAATTATTGTAATTTATTCAAGGTTAAATTACTCAAAGTTACCCAAGAATTTGAAACCTTATTAATAAATAAGGTACAATGAACATCTGTCTATAGAGCCTTTTCCTGAAAATTCCAGTTTTCCTTCAGGGTGAATTCTTAGTAGAGACTGGGTCAAAGGGTATGAATACCAAACCACTTATAATTAATTACATTCCACATTACCTTTATTGTACGAAGTTTTTACTGTATCGAATGCTTGAGGACTGTCAACATGCAATGTCAGTGCCTGTCACAGCCCTAAAGGCAAAAAATATTCCACACAGCATCAAGTTCCGGGAAATAGTCAACTTAGCAGAGCAGAAGAAGCAGCTCATGGATCACAAGGCTGAGTGTGGTTCCTCCAAGTGAAGTGCTACCGAGCTTTTCAACAAACCAGCTGCCACCGTGGCTTGCCTGGGGCTGGTGCGGGGGGTGGGCAGACACAGCTCCAGAAACAAGTTCCAGCTCAGAAAATCTGAGATCTGGGCCCAACTGCCCATGTCAGCTTTCCTGTGACGTGAAGTTCTTTCCTGCCTTGATGTACTGATTATCTTGCTGAGCAACTAAGGATCGACTAAGCCAGGGGAGGTGAAAAAGAAATGCAAGCTCCAAGCGCTGAATGAATGCATATGTATGACTTTGTGTGAAGGAGAGCAGGAAGCACCAGCTGTCTCCTCTGGGGCATTCAAGTGAACTGTGTGTCATCAGGAAGAACACTTCTAAGCCTTTTCTCGCCCACTAGAGAGCCCTTCTAGGGCAGAGTCACCACACAGGACACGTCATCCTGACACAGAGTAAGCAATTAATACCTGAAGGAATCAAAGCAAGGCATCTTTTAAATCATACAGAAACGGGGGAAATCCTTTCAGCCTTGTCTGGTGGCCCTCACCTGCAGAGGTGGTATGGCAGGATGAGGGCTGCGGACACTGGAGGCGTACTTATAAGGTGCGACAGCCCGTGGAGCAGCAGCAGCCACAGCAGCACGAGGCGCCAGGTTCTGCACAGCTGTGGGAACACCTTAGGAGAAGAACAAGTAAAATTAAAGCCCCTCAGTCTGGGCAAAGACCCGTCAAATCCCAGCTTTCCCCATTCTGTGTGCATCCAATACCACCTCCAGACTGGCAGCTGTCAGTCAGCCCTTGCTGGGCGGCACCAGCCCCACCAAAGTCCATAGCCAAGCGGTCCGGGCACTCAGACCCTACAACAGACCAGCAAACGCACATCAGTGTTGGCAGATGTCCAACTGGCCACGCCCCGTGGAAGGAGAAATTCCAAAGCATGTTCACACAACACATCACACACGGGTTCTCTAGTGCTACTCTCAAAACAGCCAACCGGTTAACATACAACTCTTTCCACCTCTCAGAATACAGGACATACTCTGTAAAAAAAAATTTCCTTAATTGTCCCAACTCCACCCAAAAGAATGGGCTGCCTCTAGTCATCCAGCTAATAATCTTTCACAGTTAACCTTTTTTTACAAGTCAATAATGAGCAGAGACTCTTTAAAAAAAAGTACCCAACACTTCTAGAACGAACTGTTTCTCTGCCCCTTAGTACCTACCTAAGCACACAGCTAAGATTATAGAACCAGGACTGGAAGATGAGGCAACAAGCTGACCAACCCTGGGCACAGCCTAGTCATCCTGACTCCCTCCTCCCCAGGCCACACTTCTCAAGGCCGATTTGCTCACCGACTCTCTGAGCAGTAGTAGGGAGGCCACGAGAGGCCGGAGCATTACCAGTTGGAGCCAGATGGCGAAGAGTTGGACGAGGCCCAGCCTGGCGTATAGCACTTGGCATTCCCTGGAAGCCTGGCAGAAAGACAGAAATTGCACATCACAGATGAATGATGTGGACCAGAACCTAGGCTGCGCCTCACACGGGGCAGGCAGGAGAGGCGGGAGACCACAGTGATCAAATCCCTGTTCCCCACCACCTACCTTGAGGTCTCCCACCTTGCTGCCAGCGTGGATTAGGTCTCATCTGTGCTAACTGGTTAGGTGTGTAATATGGAGGCCTTCCCTGAGCCTGTAAGAAAGCGCACCCAAGCCTTTATTTTAAGGACCCAAGCCCACACGAGAGAACTATCTCATTTCATCTCACTACCGGGCCTTGGCCAATTCAGGTGGAGGCACTCTTTACTCAAAAGCTTGGGGTGAGAAAGGTCAGTCAGTGGGGATTCTTTTACTCTATCCCTGCCACTCTGGGTGTGCCCAGGGGTAAGCCCCTCCTCCTTTTATCTGAAGGACCCTTACCCTTACATCCTAAACTCTGATATCCCAGACCCCCTTTTCCAACCACTACAGGAGCCACTATCAGTGGGCAGGCTCCACAGCCATGAACGTACAGCGGACCCACCTGAGGAACTGCAGGCACAAAGTAGCCACCAGCTGCGGGCTGGAACTGATTTAGGATGGCATTGGCAGGGAGTGCTCTCATTCCGGCCACCCGCTGCATGTACTGGTTGGTCAGGTGGGCCTTCCGCTCTTCCTTCCTCTGGGCTAGAGCGACATACAGGGGCTTGGAGCCCACGATGCGTCCGTTCATCTCAGTGACTGCTTTGGTTGCCTCTTCAGGAGATGAGAAGCAGACAAAGCCAAACCCCTTGCTTCTCCCGTCCTCCAGCATCACCTGCAATAGGAGGCCCACTTGAGAACAAGGTGTTCTGTGTTCCGGCCACTATTTACCACCAGAAGAACTGGGTTCTGCTGAAGGAGTCACCATGTCCAGGAGAGGGGCTCTCCCTGCCCTGTCCCAGGATGTATCCCAGACCGACTGAGTCACAGCTTCTAAGGGTATGACCTAGACACTTCCTTGGCTAAATTCTAAAGTTCCCAACTAATGCTTAAACGAGGAACCGAAAGATGTTTCCTGATACCTAGCAGCAGAGCTACCTACCTCTGGGTACTCACACAAGAGACCGGGACAGCAGTGTCAAGCAATTTAATCGTAAAATTTATCTGCACAAGACTATGGTGAATGAAACTTATTTAGTAAGCTCTTAGCACAGTTAGGATTTGCTTTCGAAATACCACATGTGAGAAAGAGTTACAACCAATGACTCTCACCATTAATTCAATGGGAGTAACTGCAGAAAAATGACTAGCTGGGAGAAGCCTGGATTCTAGTCTCAGCCCTGAAACTTCTGAACTCCACAACGTCAACAAAACACTTCCTTGCCCTCTGAGCCTGAGCTCCACGAGGCAAACGGCTACAACAGAGCAATCTACTGGTTCAGGCGGTGTTTTCTACAGTCAGTTGTTCACAAATGGCTCTTTCCTCACCTGAAAACAGTACTCATTACTTTCCCCAGCCTATCTCTTCAGAGTCACTGGTAGCAATAGGAACATGTGCCTGGCACCCTTTGGTGTCTTAGCTCACTGCCCAGAGGGCCTTCTGAAGTAGAGGATGTGGAAGTAAAAATATTTATCAACCCAACACTCCCTACCAGTGAGGTGGGCCAATAAGGTAAGAGCAAGACACCTTGATCATGAAAATGACGCCAATGTGGAGGGACTGAGCCAAAAAGGAGAAGGGACTCATGGACATGGACAACAGTGTGGTGATTGCTGGGAGGAGGAGGTATAAGGGGACTAAATAGTAATGGAAAAAATACAATGGCTTAAATTTAAAAAAGAAAAAGCAAATGATGCCTATGAAACTAAGATGTGGTTCTTTTGCGCCCTTCTTGCAAATGCCAACTGCACTGCTGCACAGGCGGGCAAGGAGAGACTGGCACCCCTTGCACTGATGGAGGCCAGTCACGGGGGTGCTAGGGGGACAGCGGCAGGTAACTGGAGAAACCACGCAGGCTGGCCTCTGGTCAACAGCTGTGACGATGACGACACTCCCAGTTTGTGGGTGACTTAAGCCAAGGGCCAGGGCAGGGTCACCTGGAGTCTTTACTTGCCCAGATGGCCTCCTTTCTCATCACCTAAAGGACTTGGTGACATCTGGTGCATAGGGCCGGTGTCAACAACAGGTTATGACCAAAACTTCTAGATCCTGTCACACTCCCCAAGTGCCAAGGACACACGGCATCCCCTCCTCATGTAATCAGCATTCTCTTGCTCAAGGATTCAAATTCCTTGACTTTAAAATGGGGTTCACACTTACCTTTCTAGCTCAGTTGATTTGACTATCGAAGAAAACCAAGCAAATGACACATATGGCAAAACATGGAAAAATGAACTTCCCGCTCTTTCCTCCTTTTACCAGGATGGAAGTTCCCACCCCAGTTCGAAAATCCTCCAAACCCCATTCGTTCAGGAGTGTGGCAGAGTTGTAGAGACAGGCCCCAAGACACATGGAAAACAACCCGTCTGGATTTCCTCTGCTCTTACTGTGGCACCATCTGTCCCCACACCAGCACGAAGCAGCAAAGAATGGGAAAGATTCAGGTGCTCTGGGGGCTGGCAGTGAGGGACTGGGTCCGATTTATCTCCACACCCCAGGCCTTACGAGACAACGCCGTAATCACCTAATGAATTGTTCCTCTCCAGAGCATACACTCAGACAGCTGAATGCCAGGAGGAATTGGTGAGATTAATGTGGCAGCTATCATCAGAAATGAACACAATTTAGATCCTATTCTGTCAATGAAACAAATGCCAATAACTTGCTAAAAGATCACAACTTCTGCTTTCAATCCCCCAACCTCAGTATAAAATACCTTAGCACTGGTGATGGATCCGAAAGGAGAAAACTCTTTCCTTAACTTCTCATCATCAATGGTGTCGTCCAAGTTCTTAATGTACAGGTTCACCCCCTACAGCAGAAGGATCACTGTTAGTTGCTTTTTTATGCCCCATATATACTTTAAGACAGTGGTTCTCAAAGTGTGGGCCCCAGACCAGCAGCTGATGCATCTCTGGATACTTGTTTGAATTGCAAATTTCTCAGGCCAGAATCCAAACCTAGTGAATCAGGAACTCTGGGGACCAGCAACCCATGTTTTAACAAGCTCTGCACGGGATTCTGATGCATCCCAAAGCTGAGAAACCACTGCCCTGAGGTTCCGATAGGAGCATCAGTGCATCGATGCAGTCACATGCCACTATCCTCTTCCCTCACAGCTGCTCTGGCTGACCACAGCCCCCGCCCCCCGAGGGCTCTTCTTGCCAGCATTCCAAACAAACTGGCATCATTTAAGTAAAAAGAACCCCTGGGACTGAAAAAAGACAGAGGCTTCCAGAAGTCTCTAAATGAATACACTAATCTCTCTGGTCCCTGGTAGGCATATCCTTTTAAACTTGGTGGTGGTGAACAGGCCCCGAGTCCCCAAAAGCCTGTTGAAGATGTGGGTGCTTTGCCAACACATCACAGTCAATTCCCTGTTGGCAGGCTGTGCCAAGACCACCTCTCACCTGGTATCGACTAATTCTCTCCTGTTTCAGCTGTTCAAATTTCCGCTTTAACTCAGCCTGCCGTTCCACTTTCTTCTGTGCACGGCCTACAAAAATGACTTTCCCACTGATCTCTTTTCCATTCATCTCTTCCACGGCCTAAAGAAGAAATAAATATGCATCTTTAAAACAAGATGCAAAAGGCAGAAAACTGTACTTGAAAAACAATTTAAAACATTGTTAAAAAACAACAGCAACAAGATGCAGAGACACGGGCCTTGCTCTGGAGGTCGCTAAGCCTCACTAAATATTATGAGAAAGAAATCTTCCCTCCAGTACTAAAAACTAACATCACTGTCTCTGAAGCCAGCTAAGCAAATCCAAACTTCCTTACCAATAAAATGGGCTAATGTTTAGATGAGCTACCAGCCCAGATAATATAGGGGAAAAATACCACAGTTGTATAAATACACACGCAGTAGGCGTGAGCATACCTGGGTCACCCGGCTGTCACTAGATTTCTCAGGTTCGTTTGTGGGTATTAAGTGATACATTCGAGGGCCTAACACAAGGCTTCCCCACAAGTGGCCGTTCTCTTGTTATCAGATCAACAACTCTGGCCCTTAGTTCCCTCACTGATGAATGGGAACAAACACCTGTCCTATTTTCAACCTACAAGGCCGAGCAGCTATGGTGAGAAGTTTATGCCAAGTGCTTTGAAATGAGTTAACTGATACGTTAACATGTAAAACCCCATAAGGCGGCAATTCCAGAATCCAGTAACTGCGCATCACTACTAGACACCCAGGTAATTCCAGCTCCACTGTGTTATCCAGGCCCTGCCCGCACTCTTGGGCCACTTCCTACACAGGTTTTCCCAACCCACATGGTACTCTCACCTTATTGGCATCCTCGTGTTTTTCATAACTCACGAAGCCAAAGCCTTTGGATTTCCCATTAGGATCTCTCATCACCTTGACACTTAGGGTCTTACCTATTACCAAAGGACAGAACTATTAGTAACACCATCTCCACCACAGCTCAAGGAGAGAGGCCTCTCCAGGAGCCCACTTAAGGCAACCTCTTGCCGCACCCAGATGGACTATTAGAGAGGCGCACCGTGCCTGGCCTTCTGATCCTGACCCGGCAGCCGGGGTGGCCTTGGAGCTTGCACAGCCGGGATGGCCTTGGAGCTTGCACGAGGCAGGGTAAAGCCAAGGGCCAAGGCCTGGAGGCTATTCTTATCTACCCTATGACCTTTGTCATGCAAGGTATTTTACTTCAGGGTCTAGGCAACCTCTTCTCTTAAATAAAAACAGAAGAATCCCAGGTGTGGTGGACTGTGCACGAGGACACGGGGGCAAAGGACCCGACTTACCAAATTGGCTGAACAGCTCTTTCAGACTCTCGTCACCCATCTCTTCCCCAAAGTTTTTGATGTACACATTGGTGAACTCCTTGGCCTTGGCTCCAAGCTCGGCTTCTCGCTCTTTTCGAGACTTGAATCTGCCCACAAACCTAAGAAACCATGAAAAGCAGCGATCACCCCAAGGAACAAAACATGGTTTCCAGGGGCTCCCAGGAATGCAGGTTAAAGGCTGACGGGAGAGGTTAAAACACGAGTCCCAATCCAACCACCGACAGAGCAAGCTCAGAGACGCCCAACTCCCCGCCGAAGAGAGAAAGAGGCAGGCCCGTCCTGCAGGAACCAGCCCCAGGGCTCCTGGCTCAGACCAGGCTGCTCCTACCACATCACACTGCCTTCGTGAAGAAACCTGATGACCACGTTTTTTAAACGTTCATTTCTGTGCATCTATGTAAATGCATAGAAAAGGTCTGGAAGGATACAAACCAAACTGTTAACAGTGGTTAATCTGAGGAGTGAAACTGCTAGAGTGCACCACCTTTAATTTTTTCACTTTATTCACTTCAGTGTTGTTTACACTTAACAGGAATGTATCCCTGCATTGAATATCTTAAGATTTCTTTCTACTGATGCCTTTGGGAGACGACAACTGGGCACATACACATTACTAATGCAGGCCATCTCCTGATCTGTTCAACAACACAAAGGACAGAAAGGGTTTTTGCTTGCAACAGCCAAGACTCAGTGTCCCTTCTCCCCTCCCTGCATGGTTCAGCTATGGTCCCCATCTGTCCACTGTGCAATGACCAATGCAAAGTAATAAGGTGTGTTATGAAAGCATCTTCTGCAATGGGATGAGATTTCTCATGGTAACCAAATTAAGTATTACTGTGGAGCCAGCCTTGAGTTAGAAAGCCACCAAGCCATAAGTTAGGTAAGTGGAGGTCTGGGGGCAATTTGGCATCAACCCCTAGTGAGTGACTGCATGGAGAGACCAAGGTCACGTGGCTAGTATACAGCTCCTGGTCAGTCCAGGGCCCTCTCCACTCTGCCACTGGCCAAGACCCCTGCTCAGAGTGGGCTTAAGAGCCGTCCTCCAGCCAGCCCCAGTTGCCAATGCTCACAAAACCCAGAGACGTATGCTTTTAAGGGAGAGGCGGCAGGCAGGCCATGGCTTGGGCAGAAAGCCCACCTTGGCGAGTCAAAAGGGCTGCCATGGCTCGGCAGAGAGACTCACCAGCCCTGGAGTGGAGAGGTAGGAGCAGGCCACACTTGGGCCGAGAGAACCAGTAGCCGCCTTGTGTGTGCCAGTTAATACCGAGGTGGGGCCAGGCTGGCTCATGCGATGGCTGTTGCTCCGGACTGGGACACTCACACTTTGCGGTCATTGAGGAGCATGCCGTTCATCTTCTCGATGGCCTTGTCTGCAGCCTCTTGGGTCTCGAAGTGAACAAAGGCATAACCCTTCGAGCCGTTCTCATCGCACACCACCTGTCAAAGATAAGGCAGGCCACTTCAGCACCACTGGACAGCCCCAAAGATTCAAGCACCGCATGGTCTCTTACTCGGGGCCTCCGCTGTCTGAGGCCTCCAACCTGTCCACGCTCCAACAGCAGGGACTACAGCAGGTAAGGTTTTTCTAACACCCAGCACAGCGCAAGGCACCCAGTAATGGTGCATTTACAAGTGGTAGCCACTATCAGGCTGCTTCTATTCCTAATATTTTCTTCATTAAAAACAGAGATATGGGCACAAAGCCTCGGTGCTACAGACAGACAAGCCATTCTCCAAGTCCACAACAAAACTGCAGTCCACTGCGGAGCCAGACATGTGAACTGCCACACAAGTTGTATACAATTCTCCATGTAAACAGGAGCACAGAGAAGGAAGGGGGGGATTTATGCTTCTAAAATGACTACATGCAGCTTCCTGGAAACCAGAAGCACTGCTCTGGGCTGCCACCCCCAAGAGAAACCTTTTCTTGCCTTCCAAAGTTAGAAGACAGGAAGGATATTTCTCACACGGAGGGAAGAACAAAGACACAAAAGCACCAGCTAGTATACCAGGTTGTGGTATGAGATTACCTACAGGGACCTGTTTGGCTTTAGAGCCGTTTCCAGAATTTTGAAAATTATCACACCCTGCCACTCAATTCCAAGGCGGTTCCCCAATTTAGTATCTATTTTGTTTTCAGGATGTGGTAATTATTCTGCTGAAATCATTTAATCAGTGTTTACCTTGCAGGACAGAATGTTTCCAAAAGCAGAAAAAGTATCATAAAGTGCCTTGTTATCTATCGATTTGTCCAGGTTCTTGATGAAGACGTTCCCCACACCAGATTTCCTCAAAGAGGGGTCCCTCTGAGACCACATGATGCGGATTGGCTTCCCCTTAATCACATCAAAGTTCATGGTGTCCAAGGCCCGCTCAGCTGCAAGAGAGAAGCACATTTACATCAAGGATGTAAAACACCTGTCCTGGCTCCTGGGGCTCAGCAGCCTGAGCGCCGGCCTGCGAACTCAAATAAAAGGTCGATGGTTCAATTCCTGGTGAGGGCTCATGCCTGAGTTGTGGGCCAGGTCCCTGGTTGGGGGTGTGTGAGAGGCAGCTGATGGACGTTTCTTTCCCTCTTTCTCCCTCCCTTCTCTCTCTAAAAGCAAATACAATCTTTAAAAAAAGGATATAAAACACATCACGTAGGTGACTGCCACCATCACAGGAATAAGTCACTCTGGGACTTTTCAATGCAACCCCTCTGATAAAAGGCAGCTCATGGGAGTGGTGCGGGGGGGGGGGATGGAAACAAGTGTACTTGAACAATATTAAAAAAAGGCTTAGAGAAATCAGATTTCTCTAGCTTGCATTGCTACTGAGGGCTGAAAAAGTTCTATCCAATTAATCTACTTCATGGCCAAAGCCTCAGCCCCCTGGGTCTGCAACCTCCTTGCACAAGGGGGTCAGGCAAAATCATCTAAGTGGCCTTATGGCACCAGGGCGAAATGACAATACAGTGGTGGGGGGGTATGTCCCAAGACCTCAGTGGATGCCTGAAACCAAGATTGTACCAACTGCATATACATAGTTTTTTCCCTATACAGACACACCCACAATAAAATTTAATTTCAAAATTAGGCACAGTAAGAGATTAACAACAATAATAAAATAGAACAATTATCGCAATGTACCGTAACAAAAGTTGTAAGAATGTGATCTGTCCTAAAATCTTACTGTACTCAACTTCTTACTTACAGGAAGCACTTTCGGGTTCCCTCGGGCACATCGGAATTGCCCGCATCCCTCCCCACTCCTGTGTTCCGGGGCCACTATTAAGGAAAACCAGGGGCAGCAGGACACACACACAGTGATACCACAGCCAGTCTGAACTGCGAGGGCTACTCAATGACTCGACCGACGGGCGGGTAGCGTGCAGAGCGCGAATATGCTGGACAAAGGATGACTCGTCCCAGGCAGTATGGTGGGAGACTGCGTCACGTTAGCTGGAATGGCATGCAGTATAAAACTTACAAATGGCTGATTTCTGGAATTTTCTATTTAGTATTTTTTGGGCCACAGCTGACCACAGGTTAACTAAAACCTCAAAAAAAAAGCAAAACAGCAAATAAGGGAGCTACTGTACTGCTGCCTATTTGACTAAGCTTTTATTTTTTTTATTTCTATTTTTTCTTAATAATCACCAGCTGCCCAGGTACCAAAAAACTACGCTTCCAAAATCTCTTGATGTCAATTCCGCACGCAGAGCAACCGAGCTGCCCTACGTGTGCGTGCCACTCGTGACAGAAGCCCTTTTATTTTTTTGACTAAGCTTTTAAAATCATTTTTTTAAAAAAGATTTTATTTCTTTGGGGGGGAGGACCATTCAGTCTACACCACAGCTATGACACAAATGACAAAACCAAACTGTGAGCAAACGGTTGGGATTGAGAATGTGCTGTCCCTGAATTCAGCCCAGTTTATGATTTTAGTTTCTGAGAACAGAAATTGATTCAGACAAAAACCCTCCATCATCAAAACGATAAATACTAACGGTACACGTGGAAATGTTCTTTGTATTATGAGACAAGCAGGATAAAACTGCCACACCTTTCTGCCTGAAGAGACAGTGCAGGCAGGCCCTGCACCTGCTGGTGTCTAGGCCGTCAAATGCCTTGTTGTCCACCCAAGTCCTCCCAACCAAATCCCTGTGTGGGCACCATGGAGACCATTTAAAGGGCCAGAAGCTAAAATATATCACCACCTGTAGTAAGGAACAATTCCCTTCACTGGTAGGAACAAGGATGCAGAGCTGGTGGCCACTTACCCTGACTTATGCAATGATAGATCACCCAGAATGTCCTCCATGAAGGGATGGGGGGTGAGGGGTGAGTTCCTGCCTCCAGGCACCACCCCGCTTAAAAGGGGGACAAGCGCCTGGCTGGTGTAGCTCAGTGGATTGAGCTCAGGCTGGGAACACAAGGGTCGCCAGTTCAATTCTCAGTTAGGGCATGTGTCTGGGTTGCAGGACAGGTCCCCAGTGCTGGGTGTGCAAGAGGCAACCACTTATCTTTTTCTCCCTCTCTTCCCCTCTCTCTAAAAATAAATTAAAATCTTGAAAAAATAAAAATAAAAATAAAAATAAGGCCGGGGGGGGGGGGGACTGAATTCCCTTACTGGCCCTCCACAAGCCAGCCAAGGGACTACCTATCTCCAACCACCTTTCCCACTTTCCTCTGGTGGGCCCCTCAGTGTGGGAGGGGAGGCGGTTAGGAAATGGGACACGGGACAGATCTAAGTCAGGAAAAGTCCAGGCACAGGACAGTTTGCTTGTGGTCGCCAGCTGAGACCGAAAGCCTGGGACCCCAACCTGTGTTTCATCAATTAGCAGCGAAGGAACTCATTTCAACACAGCTCCCCTTCTATTTCCAGACGGCGCTGCAGAAGGCAAGTCAGCTTAGTCTGACAAATCGGGCTGCACTTATTTATAGCAGGGAGAGGTCCTGCAGAGGTATGTGTTGGCAGACACACTGACCAGTGGTTTCTGCTCCTATCTCTAAGTGACAGGACTTTTGTTCAGAGGAATCAGGAAGGCAGGCAACAGCCAGCGTACCCACTACTCCCACCTAAAATGGTCACACTCAGCAACCTTTTCTGCGCCTGTGGCCAAACACACGTCGGCTCGGAGCACAACGAACTGATGGGAGTAGTGCCCTCGGAATCTCAGTAAGTCCAATGCTATGGTCGCAGCTGCATCCTGGGCAAGTGACATTCTACGTGCTTCACGGATAGCAAATAACGTGGAGACAAAAATAGGGACCTGGCGATCCCTTGCCACAGAATGGCTTGTTTCTCCCAGTAATGATCTCTACAGTTGTTCCTTTTTAATCTGGAGTCACGTGCAGCCCCTGATTAGGTTTCTTCTGGCCTGCCTCCTGCCACAGCGCCTGCAGCATACCTCCCCACACTCCCTTGCTCCAAGCTAAGGCCCAGTGTGGGCTCACAGAGCACTGCACTGGCGGTCCCGGCTCAGCCTCCCACCTTCTGCAGCCACTTTTCCTTTGCAGGAGGAGTCTCCTTTTCTCCAGATAGGATGTAGTAAAAGGGTTCTGACAAGTGTAAAGCACTGCTCACAGGTGAGACAATAATCCCCATCAGCCAGCCCAGCAGAGTCGGTGCTTCCCCAAGCTACCTCCAGACCCACTCTCCACAGCCCAGGGCTTCTTCCAGAGCGAAGAACTCCTTCAGCCCAGTGGTAAACACCCAGACCAGGCAGCTGCCCTGGCACACGAAGCTCTGGTGGTGCTAACACAAGTACCTGCTCAAGTTTAATGCACAGAATTATTCCCCTGCTTCCTACCTGCCCTGAAAGACCTTTATCAGCATTAAATCAAACACACCCCCAGTCCAGCACAAATGTAGGGGAAGGGACACCAGCTTGGCAATCTAACATTTTTGCAGGAACTGTGTCTCAATTGTCCTTTGTGGCAGGCCTGTGAGGGGCACCAGCCTATGCCCACTCACCAGCAAAGGTCTCTCTAATAGACCAGCGAACGGCAACAGGACCACACACACACCACAGCAAGACCATGACTTCCCTCTGAAACCGCTGTTTTAGTCTCTGGGTTCCAACCGCACTGCCACTACTGATTAGCCCAAGGTCACCCAGTTAGCAAGTGGTGGAAACAAGACTGAAACTCTGGTCATCTGATGCCAGGATCCCGTGTTCCCAACCCCTGCATCCTGTTCCCCACTATGGCTTCTGTGGCAACGTGCTGTCGTGATACCTCCTCCATGTGGGTAGGGACCTGCCCGGTGGATGGCTCCTAGGGCCCCCTGGGATACCGAGAATTTGTGGACACCTTCTACTCACCGTCAGCCGGCTGCTGGAAGTTGACGTAGGCATAACCCAGGGAGCGGCGGGTGATCATATCGCGGCAGACCCGGATGGACAGTACAGGCCCCGCAGGACTGAACTTTTCATACAGCATGGCCTCGGTGACGTCCGAGTGCAGGTCACCCACGTAGAGGGAGGCCATGGGGTAGCTGCTGGCGGCAGCGTTCATCTCCCCAGCCCCCACCACCCCAAGCCCCGCCAGGACTTCTTACAGGGACCACACAGGACAAAAGGGGGCTCTTCTCGGAGCCGGGGCCGCGCCGCGGCTCACAGGTGGCAGAGTGCAGCTGAGGAGCTGGAGCAGGCTCAGAAACAGGAGGGGGACAGAGGAGTTCGGGGGCGGCTCGCTGGAGACTGCAAGACCGCAGACAAAAGGCTCTCAAAAACAATATGGCCCACCCTGGGAGTTTGTAATTTCCAGCTGTTCCGGTCTGAAGCTCCAAATCTCAAAAACAAATTTGTTAAAATGGGGATTTCCCTCCAAATTATAAAAATTCTTGAAGAGACAACCAAATGGTGCCCACGCGGCCTCCGAGACACGCGTTTCTCTATAAATATAGGCCTTGTGCTCCTGGCGGTTTAAGATTACAGCAGCCAGGGAAGAGGAATACAAAATATCTGTACCGGCTCGGCGAGCCCCAGGGACCAAGCGCGCAGCCGCCTCCACGCCGGGCCGCGAAGGGCAGCGCGGACACGTGGTGCACGGGGAGGCAGGCGCGCGGGGGGCGGGGGCGCGGGGTTGCCACGCGGCGCAGACGGACGGCAGGAGCGGAGGCGCGTGGACGCGGGCGGCTCACCACCAGACCGACAGACCAGGGCCGACAGACGACCAGGTGCGGTAGCGGCGGCGGCGGTGGTGGTGGCAGCGGCGGCGAGCGCGGGCAGGCCGGAAGCGTGCAAAAGTGACTTCCCCGCGGGTTCTCCGAGGAGGATTCGCTTTTTCTTTCTCTCTTTCTTTTTCTTTTTTTTTCAGATTTTAAAGCGTTTTCGGGTTTTTTTTTATCTTTTTCTCTTTTTTTCTTCAGGCTGCAGAGCCCGAAAGCAGCACAAGCTGCGGCGACCCGGGGCGGAGAGAGGCGGCTGGAGGAGCCACCGCTCCATTTATACCCGCCCCGGGCGCTGCTGGTCGAAGGGCGCCTCGCGACCTGGGCGCAGTCTTGCCCGCCCACTCGGCCCGGGGGCCCGAGGCGGGGCGGCCACGCGAGAGCGACCTGGCGCGGCCGCGCAGTGCCACAGCGACCCCTGGCGTGCGGAGGACCGCTCCGCGGCGGAGGGGGCCGCTGTGCAGACTCAAGAGCCTCCGGCCACTCCAATCATCTTGCAAACAGCTCGCCTCCGAGGAATAAAACCCATACATAATTTAACACACCCACACGCATAATGTGTACAAACAATATATTGCTTAATTATAAAAAAGTGGCATGAAATAAATTATGATATAATAGGTGTTGCAATATGTAAATATTTGGGCCCAAATACAGGAGGAAACATTCTGAAGTTTTCAGAATACTGGGACATCGCCATGGAATTATCAGGCACGGACAGCGACAGCTGCAGTAGTATCTATGGATGATGGGATTTTTCCGGAAAGATGAGCAAAATTTGTTAAAGTTTCATAAAATAAGACACAGTCATCCCTCTATTTACCTAGTAGTGGCATTTCTGGAAAGTTAATGTCTAGGCTCTGTAGGGGAGAAAGAAACTTTATTTCAGCTGATCTAACAATTAAATTGACATGAGACAGATTAACAAGAGAAAATAATCAATGTAATGATATATTATGTATAGAAACTCCAAACATGAGAGGTTCAGAGACAGAAAGTTAAAATGAAGTGTATATGATAATTCTGAGCTAAGGGAGAGGTAAGGTGCCTAGGGGCTTCAAAGGGATCATTTGCAGGACAATAAGAAGAGCAGATGTTGAGTAATTAGGTGTTTGCTTACCCTACAGATAGGTTGTAAAGGTTACTTCTGGTAGTAACTCTTGTTATGGTCCAGACCTCCAATTTAAATTCTTTAAGGGAGAAGGGTAAAAGTTTCTCCTGAGCCCACAGGGTCTCTATTGCTTTCAGCTCAAGATAATTCCTGTGCCACCATGGACAATCCAGTTCTGACTGGCTTCTTTAGTCCTGCAATGTAAACTCCCTGAGAACTTCCACATTCCAGAACTTGGGTTTGACAGGTTGTCCCATATCTCACTAAACCAGTCTCAGTCTTGAGACTAGGTCAGTTCAGTTAAACAGTTGTGTCTCATTTCGGGAGACACTGATGCAGGTGGGCTCCCAAAGTAAGGCCTAGCATGCAAGCAATCAAGTATTTAATAAGAGGCATCTCCTTGTTAAAAAAAAAAAAAGAAAAACAATGGTTAATGATTAGAACAGACCATCATGCCATTTCTGAGTTCTCAAAGCAGCCAGTCAAGAAAATTTCTAGATGTCTGGTGGTCATTTCTCTGAAGTGTATATCAAGTTGTCACACTTCAGCTTGTGTGGATTTGGGAAAAGGGCAGTTTTAGTTCTCAGTGATTACAAGTTGGAAAGGTGGCAGAAGAATTGGAAACATAAGTTTGCAGAGTCATAGCCAGATATTGGAAGAAATGAGGAGAATTCAGCATCCAGTTCCGTTTATGAGTAGAAAACGAAAACCTCAAAAGACAACGAACAGCACTTGAATCTAATATCCACAAAGGTGTATTAATGAAACATAATTTCTTCTCTCAAATCATTTCCATTTTTTACCAGATAGCCAAATTAAGACTAATTTGTTTGCAAATTAAATCTAGTTTCATAAACTCAGCCTGTTATTTGTATTATTACAACAAGAATAGCAATTGATCACATAGGCTCATTTAAACCTGCTTTTCTGGAATTTTTCATAAGCAATCTACAGATGGAACTTAAACTGGCCTCTTGAGGCCGGAAGAGCCAAGCCAAGGACTTGCCATCAGACTTTGCCTGCAATACCTTTAGACTGGATTAATTCTTCTCTTCTTGAGGTCTTCAAAATATCTTGAGGTTCCTGCATCTGTAATATACCATTTCCAAATTTGTCCTGTTGCAAGGAGAACAGATTCTTATTGAGTTAGGCAAATAACGGTAGTGCTGTGAAAATAATAATACTCACTGAATTCACTGAGAATTTCTGAATTCTGAAGGGATCAAGTAGGGGAAAAAGATGTTTCAATTCTGCTTACAAAGGTATAATTTACCAAATTGTAATAAGTCATAGTTTCAGAGGTAAGTTTTCCTTCTATCTGAAAAAAAAAATTAAAGAGCTAGCAGGGTTTCAAACAAAAAGTCATAAAAATTGTAATCACCCTCATCAGTTCATTCAGTCTCATGTAATTAAGACTCCTTCTGCTTGAATCCAGTTTTCCCATTAGTTTTCTAGATGGGACCTGATGATTGAGTTGGGGAGAGTCACTGACAATTTCAAGAAGTTTGTAAGACTTCCTGTCAAGGCTTGTATGATTTGCTCAGTGAAGTGGGTACCTCGATCACTATAGATTGTGGAAGGTGTACCCCACATGGGAAACACATTTTCAAACAGTTTCTTTGCCACTGTGAAGGTATCAGCTTTGTGGCAGGGGAAGTCTTCAATCCATTTGGAAAACATACCTACGACAACAAGAACGTATTCATAACCCATACTAAGTGGCAGTTGAGTGAAGGCCAGCTTAAATGCACTGTGGTAGATGAAGAGACTCAAAAACAAAACAAAACAAAAATATGGGTTTTGCAAGGGAGCCTAGTAGAATCCCATAGCCCCAAGTAGTCATTTAATTTACAGGCATTGTTTACCCATTTTAGGTTCTCCGATTCAGAATCAAACTATTGTTATGTTACATCAGCATTAAGATGGTAAAAGTTTGGCATTGAGGTATCATTATTTATTGATTTTCTCTTAGAAAGAGAGAGGAAGGGAGAGAAAAACATTGATTTGTTTTCCACTTACATATGCATTTATGCATTCATTGGTTGCTTCTTGTATGTGCCCTGACCAGGGACCAAACCCACAACCATGGGGTATCAGGATGATGCTCTAACCAACTGAGCTACCTGGCCAGGGCTGAGGGGTCATCTTCGCAGAAGCAGAATGGACTTCATCCACAGGTGCCACAATCTTTGTAGATTTTGTTGCTGCTGCCTTTGGGTGAAAGTCAGCTAGGGAATTTCAAATACAAAAAGTCCAGTTTTCTTAAGTAATCAAAGACCTATTAGGACAACATAAAACAAAGTTATTTTGGTAAAGCACAAAATCTTTGCTTCTTCAGCAAAAAACTTTTCATAGTATCTTTTCAGGAGCAGACCAATTGTCCAGGAAAACTCTGTCCTTTCAGCAGATGACAGACCATTAAGTTTTAGTACACAATGGATAGTTAAGCTTTTTTTGTTTTATTAAAAACAATTTCTAATAAATTTATTCAATCTCATCCAGCTTGATCACACAAAATTTCTTTCTCAGGATTTCTTTTTACAGACTTTCTACAGCTTTCCTTGCTCCTTTTAATTTGTCTCTTGTTCTCTTACCCATTCAAAAATAACCAACTTATTTTAGGACAAACTATTTTCTTTTAATTCCCTCAAAAATGTATTTTCACACCTATATTTTCTATTACTGAAAATATATGTTATTTCCTTCTATATTAATTAGAATTTTAACCCTTAGAAATCTTAATTTCTAGTGAAAACTAAGAAGTAATTGTAAACTGTTACACCAGTATTCTTTAGATCAATAAATTCATAAATACATTCCATAGCTTCTAGAAAGATATGCTTTTTCATAGTACAATCTTTCAGTGAAGTACAGGACCCTTTTACTAATGGCCCAAATTTCTTTAGTTTTTCCATAATAGGAAGTCAAAACTAGGTAAATCTATGTTTAGTAACTAATATTTCATTATTTTATCTTATTTGGAAATTATCTGGATAGTCAAATGATATCACCTAATTTATCACCTAATTTATCATCTAATTTCTATCACCTAATTTAACAAAACTTCAAAGTTTCAAGTTATCAAAGGCATTTAGGAAACCATTTTCAAGTACATATAAAGACTGTTCAAGTGTGCACCTAAAAATCTTTTATTCTATTTACATCTACTTAATTTTTTTCTTAACTATGTTTAGATTACTTATGAAAATTTCATCACCTCAACCTATTTTTCTTGCTGACAAATTTTGCAAAAGTTACAATATGAATCCCTAATCTATTTGACTGGCTGTCAAATGCACACTGAAATGGGCACATTCGAACAGCAGAGACCAAAGAGGAGGTCAAAACCAAGCTCTCAAAACACAGAACAAGGTGCCCCGGTTGGTGTGGCTCAGTGGATTGAGCGCTGGTCTGTGACCCAAAGGGTCACCAGTTCAGTTCCCAGTCAGGGCACATGACTGGGTTGTGGGCCAGGTCCTTAGGATTGGGGCACAAGAGAGGCAACCACACATTGATGTTTCTCTCCTTCTCTATCTCCCTGCCTTCCCCTCTCTCTAAAAATAAATAAGTAAAATCTAAAAAACAAGAAAGAAAGAAACCGTAGAACAAGGCAAGCAACCACACAGACAACAACTGTACCTGTCTCCGGAAGGAAAGGATCCGTGAAAACCAAGAGTACTCGTACCTAATAACAAAAGCCACAAAGCCCAAGGAACTAGCTGCACAAATATTTTCTCCTGCTAATCTAAACTTAGAAACAGAAAAATAGAAGGACTCTCGCCACTCTGCTTCCACTGAACTCTACGGGTGGAGATCTGTGTCTTACTTGGCAAAAACACACACCCGTCTCTGCCGGCACAGGTGTGAGGTCCCAGGCCCTTTGTGCTGCAGCGGCTCAGGAGGGTGAGCGTGGCCAGCCGGTGCAGCATCCTACTCACAGCACCGGCTCTGAGGGAGGAAGAAAATCTCTACCCTTCCAGGGATTTTTTGGCTGGTCTAATGATCAAATCAACATGAGGCAGATTAACAAATGAAAAAAACACATTTAATTTTTTACAGACAGACAGACAGAAACCCCATGCATATGAGTCAGAGATGGGGAAAATTAGGTATGCATGGTATTTTGAGCTCTGGATGAGGTAAGGTACCTAGGGGCTTCTCAGGGGAGTAAGGTCATTAGCAAGATGATAAGAGCAGATGTTCAATAATTAGAAGTTTGCCCTGCCCTATAGATAGGTCATAAGAAGTTATTTCTGGTGATACCTCTTATTATGGGCAGGCACCCAAATTAAATTCTTTAAGAAAGAGGGGAAAAGTTTCTTGTGAGCCCACAGAATATCAATTGCTCTCGGCTCAAAATAATTCATGTGCCAAACTGGTGCATTTTGGGGAGGCCTGTTCTGAACACCTTCAACAGCATCCTGCCTGCTTGTCTTCAGGGCTCGTATTACTGCCTGACGTTATGGTGTTCATCCATGTTTTTACCTATCTGGTGCCTCTCTTTTCCCTACTGTATACACACATATGCTTCATGAGCCCAGGAATTCAGAACAGTGCCCAACATGGAACATACTACATGTTCGATAAATACTCATTAAATAGACAAATGAATACTAGGCCCGCATGAGCAGAGCCCACGGTCCCTGCCCTCAAACATATAGTAAGCTCCCCTGCTAGACCTGGAGCAAGCTAGTTCACATCTCTGACTGTCAGATTTCCTGTCTAGAATTGAACTAATGAAGGTACTTGTTCAGTAGGGTCACTTGAGAAAAAGCTAAGGCACATAGGTGTGAATTGTTTGCATGAACGTGGATTGTTATGGTTACCAAGCTACATTTGTAGCATGAAAGGAGAGTTACCTAAGCGAAAAGGAACAAAACCAGGAGAACACAGCAGGTGGAAGGCCGTGAGCACTAGCTGAGCCGGCAGGAGCTGAGAACTCCCACAGTCTGCTGCGGGGGGTGGAGAAGACAGCCTGCTCTAGGAGACTTGAAACAGTTTGGACTTTATTCTGGGATCAAAGGGCAGAGCTGAAGGGTTTTAAGTGGGAAGTGCCTCGTCTCAAATTACATTAAAAAAAAAAAACGGAAAAAACGCTTTCTGGCTGTAGAATGCTAAAGTATTGGATGGTCAGTGCAAGGAAAGCTGGGAGGTGATGGCTACTAATTTGGTGGCCATGGAGGTGGAGGAAGTGGCTTGATTTGTAAAAATTTAGTGTCATTTGTGATGAACCGGATGTGGGAAGTGAGAGAGTAGGAGTCAAAGATGGTTCCCTAGTTTCTCGGAAATGAAGGATAAAAGTTAGATTGCCCACATCCAAACACAGGGTTATCACTTCATCTTAGAAGGGAGAGAGATGCAGAGCCACCAGAGCAGCCACCTGGACTCCAGGACTGCCAAACCCAAACAGGACTTGGGCGGGGCTAAAGGCAAGGTGGGCAGAGGCTGGACAGATCACTGGGCCCAGGATCTGGAAGGAGGCCTGAGCACATCATTTCAAATCCACTTTTACTGGGGACGGAAGAGATGCAATACTTTGTTTCACGGGGGCAGAATCCACTCTCTTCAGGTCTGTGCTTGACAGACAAATCCAATGTGTCAAGAGAAAGAATGTGTCCAGGGTTGGGCAGAGGAAGAAGAAAAACCTTCAAAGTGAGGAGATGGGCGCAGGTGTAGGGCTCTGCAGCTGAGGATTTTGCCGTGTAGCAGGAAGGTAAAATCATTGCCTTCCAGATTCATATGGCATTCAACACACTTTATGTGGCATTCCTAAGAGCCAGGCTCTCTCTGCTCTGGGGAGTGCTGGGGACAGAACTGTGAGCTAAACATTCACAGAACAACCAGCCCTTATTGAGGAGCGAGATAAGACACAAGTGTGTGTGTGTGTGTGTGTGTGTGTGTGTGTGTGTGTAAGTAAACCTTGTGGAAAGTGCTTTGAATCTAGAGACTTTTGAAGGTAAGGGCGGGGGAAACCCAACCCCATCCTCCCAGCAGGAGGCCAGTTCTTCTAATTCTTCCTACAAGAGCTCAGTTTCCTATAAGGAACAATGGTCCTGCCCCATCAGGACAGAAAAGCCTTCTTTCAGGGTCTTTAGAGATTCGGTACAGACACCAAGACAGGCTGCACACTTTGGACAGCGGTTGTCACACCCCCTGGCCTCCCCCATTTGTGTGGTGGTCTCAGTAAGCCCTCTGAGGAAGAGGGACCCAGTACCCGCCCCCCTGGAGAGAAGACACTGTTCCCTTCCTTTCTGCCCTGCCCTCATTGAGAGCTGCGAACCAGGCCATCTCGTTGGCCTATACAGTTAATCAGAAAATGCTAAGACTAAACCACCATTTGATGAGTACCTACTGTGTGTCAGACATCATCCTGAGACCTCAAACCAGTAATAAACGTGTGTGTGACATGACCAAAGACCTGAGCTGGAACTGACTTAAAAAACTCATCTGTAGAGGTGAAGGGAATCAATAAGGAGATTCATTACTGCTGCCTTTGAGTTCAGGGTCCCAGGCTGGATACTGGCTCCAAAGACACACCTTTCCCTGGAACAGGTCACAGTCTGGTGGGAATATCCGAGTTCCAGATCAGCTATTACAACCCAATGCCAGTGAAGTCACGTGCCCCAGACAGGAGCCCCAGGCACTAAGGGAGCAATTATCTGTATCAGGAGTGAAGACTGAGGAAGGTTTCCGGACAGAAGCCTGGAGCTGGACTTTTAAAAGGAGATAGTGTTTCGGAAGGTGGAAATGGAGTGGAGGCAGATAGCGTATTCTACAAACAGAAAAGTCCAGAGATGGTAAGCCGGGTATCAGCTTGGGTAAGTCCTTTCACATCCCTGGGCCTCAGTTTCCTCATTGGCACTGTTATAGGGTGCAGCCAAGAGGGGGGACCCCAAATAGGCATTTAAAATAGGGTCCAGAACTCAAGGTGTCCAGGAGATTTTAAGGTGTCTTCACCCCTTCCCCCACAGGTGTGAGTTGGGGGAAGGGGCACACAGAGCAAGAACATGCAGGGCAGCTTTGCAGCTAATCCATGGCATGGTCATTTAACATACCTACAGCCTTTGGCTGGTCACTTAGATATGCTAAATAGCTATGGCCATGCTCAAGGCCAGGGGGATGGAAAGGGATCTCCCCCCACAAGATGTGACTGGGGGACAGGTCCCCTGAGTTACAGTGCCTGCCTGCGTGGGAGCTGGGAGAAGATTGGCTCCAGGACATGGGGTGACACCTGCCCAGACCCACGATGGCGACCAGAAAAGCTGGAGAAGACAGCAGACTGAGGGCAAGTGTGCCCGAGTGTGGGAGGAGTCGGAAATGGGGCTGCAGAGGAAGATTGGCGTGGGGATTTAAACCCAGACACGGCAGCCATTGAGGGAGAACCACGCGGCCTGGACAGAGTGGGGACTCTCCCTTCCTGCAGCCCTGAGAGAGGGAGAACCATGCAGCTGTAGAAGTGCAGAGAGGACTGCAGCCCTGAGAGAGGGAGAACCACGCGGCCTGGACAGAGTGGAGACTCCCGCAGCCCTGAGAGGAAGAACCAGAGGACTGCCTGAGCCATGGACTTCTATTTCCTTTCCTGAGATATGGTACTCTGGACTGGGCAAAGGGGGAAGGAAGGAAGGACTGTGTGTTTGTGGGTATTTTTAGGGACTTTAGGATTTTTGATAAAGACGTTAGGTCACTACTTGAAGTTTGTATAGCATTAAATAAACATTTCCTTTCGTTGTCACAAATCTCTGGCATTGAGAGACGTCTTTCCTAGGGCGGCGGACATAACGGACCCGGGGCCTTCTTTCAATAATAGTATATCGTCCCAGGCCCCCCTTGTTGTGTTTCTGTAACAGCACGATAGAAATGATATGACATATATAAACCTCCACACAGTGCCAGGCCGACAATGAGCATTTGACAGACCGTGGGTAATCTGCTACTGTATCTGCAGAATATGATATTTTCCAGGCTCTCCTTGGGCCTAGAACTTGGGCGGGGGGTGTGCATGTTAGGGAAGGAAACTGCCAAGTAGAGCTGAGATCTCGCAGAGTCTCTGAATGCCATTCTGGAATGTGGCATTTCTCAGGAGAAACTGGTCCATCACTATTATTTGGAAATAATGACATTCGTAGCTAACACTGTGCAGTGCTTCCTACATGCCAGGCACTGTTCTAAGCTCTGTGGAGTAACTGGCCAAGATCACAAAGCTGGCAAGAGTGGGTTGAGATTTAAGGGGGTTTTTTTGGTGCCCTAAGTCTCATGTTGTCTGAAATAATAATGATAACTAACCTTTATTGAGGCTTACACACACCATTCCATTCAATACTTACAACAATCAAGAAAAGTCCATGCTATCATCTTTTTGCAAATGAGGAAACTGAGGCTTTGACACAGACGCGGGCTCAGAGAGCAGGAGGAGGATCCAGCGGGCTCCATTCATAGCTGGACCAAATCATCCCTCAACATTAGCCAGCTACCCTTGTTCTAATTCACACTCACCATGCTGCCTTCTCATTTGAAATTGGATGTCTGGAAAGAACTCACTCCCCCTAGGGGAGGTGGCCTTGTTAGCTGGCAGGGTTAAAGGCAAGGTCACCTGCTTCCATGTGGGTGAGTTCCAAATTCCTTGCCCTTCTGGTGGGAATGCTCTGCATTCCCCAATATAACCCGGGAGCTTCTTAGCCATGCAGTGCCTCAGGCCCACTCCTTACCTACTGAAACAGAATCTGCACCCCAGCAAGATGCAAGAGCCCCACTCTGCCCTGCCCAGGCGCCAGGTAACCGTGATGTCTATACCATGCAACATTATTCAGCAGCAGCAACAACAGCGAACATCCCGGTACACGCTGCAATAGGTCTTGAAAACATCACACTAAGTCAGCGATTTTCAACCTTTTTCAACTCGTGGCACACATAAACTAATTACTAAAATTCTGCAGGCACACCAAAAAATGTTATATTTTCTGCCAATCGGACAACAAATAGTAGGTATAATTTTGATTCATTCACTCCAGATGGCCATTGTTGTGTTGGCTGTTGTTATTATTATGTTTTATTTGACTGTCTAAGGGAAAAGTGGTCAGTGCCCCTGACTAAATGGTCGGGTATTATTACATGTTTTAAAAATTCTCCTGGCACACGGGTTGAAAATCGCTGTGCTAAGTGAAAGAAGCCCGTCATCAAAGACAGTGTACTGTGAAATTCCATGTACACAAACTGTCCAGAAGAGGCAGACCCATTGTAGGGGCAGAGAGAGACTGTATAGTGGTGGTTCCCAGGGCTGGGGGTGGGAGGAGAGTGGGAGGAAATGGGGAGTGCCTGCTAGTGGACAGCGTTTCATTTTGGGGTGATAGCAATGTTCTAAAGTTGATTGTGATGATGCTTGTACAGCTCTGTGAAAAATACTGAAAACCTTTGATTTCCACACTTTCCACGGGGGGGAGATGAATTGTATGGTTTGTGAATTACATCTTAGTGAAACTGGTATATATACTAAAGAGTGTCAGCCTCAAAGAATTATAAGCATTCAATAAAACCACATGCGTCCTGGCTGGTGTGGCTGAGTGGATTGAATGCTGGCCTGTGAACCAAAAGGTCACCAGTTTAATTCCTAGTCAGGGCACATGTCTGGGTTGCAGGCCAGGTCTCCAGTTGGGGGTGTATGAGAGGCAACTAATTGATGCTTCTTTCACATGTGTGTCGATGTTCCATTCCCCTTCTTTCTCCTTCTCTTCCCCTCTCTCTACACATAAATAAATAAAATATTTTTTTAAGTGTGTAAAGCCTTGGCTCTGTAGGAGTAGCTACCATAAAGCAGATACAAACTTTGCCCTTGAGTAACTCACAGTCTAGTGAAAGAAATAACACAAGTATAAGAGACGACAAATACAAAATGAATTAGTGGTAATCTCTCAATGAGGTACAGGTAATGAGCTGGGCAAATCATGAGAGAGAAAAGTAACTCTCCAGTTCACCCACCCACCCACCCAATAATTACCTGACACTATTGTATGCCAGACATGGAAGCAGAGATGAATACTGGGGGAGGAAGGTGTGCCAACGGCTGAGCTCTGTGGATGAAATAGGGGCCACGAACTCGACCTGACCAGCTCAGAGGAAGCCTGCATGGCGGCCTTACAAACCCAGAGACCTAAAGTAACCTCATAGGATGGTCTGAAATTAAAGCTTTCTGACTAAAAACAGGCCATGGCAGGTAGTCACATCCTAAGCTGGTATTTTTCCCTAACAAAGGTCAGTCTTTACCTTCCGAGTCTGTCTGTTGTCTTTTGACAGCGATAATATACCTGATAACAGTAACTTTGGAATGTCCAAGTGCTTTTTCTTCCTGACTCCTTAAAGCTCAACCACCACAAATCCCCTTCTTGTTGTTGTTCTCTTTCATTGATCACTGTTAACTCTCCTACACCCGCCTTTGTAAAGGAATTCTGTGTCCGTTCCTTTTATTTTTTATCCAATCCCAGAGATTCCCCCCCACCTCCACTTTCTCCCACCTCCCTCACCTGTCACCAGTGAATTTCATGTAATCCCCTTACACCTCCTCCTTTGGTTGTAATGCATAAAATAAGCTGTAAAACTGCTATTCTCTGGAGCATTTTCTTAAGCTGCTGAGATTCTGCTTCCTAGCAATTGTTGTCAGTTTGGCTCAAATAAACTCATACAACTTCTTACAGGTGTGGACGGTTCTTACGTTGACAATTCCATTGCACATGATAAATGCCTTGAAGAGGACAGACTGTAAGTGCAAGAGAGGAGTAATTAACTCACTGAAAAGGCCAGAAAAGGGCTCCCCAAAAGGGGACTTCTCTTTGTCTTACTATAATTTACTTTTCCTTTCAAACTAAAAAGCAATGCTTGCTTATTGGAACAAGCCAAACTGTAAGGAAGAAAATAAAGATAAAGGCAGATCCCCTCCCCCTCCACTATCACCATCGAATCACTGTGGACTTGTTTTGTGGAATCCTTCTATACTTTTCTCTGTGATCACACAGACAGATAAGCTACCTGGCACCCCGTGATGTGTAGCCTGGCCCGCACCCCGGTCAACCCAGCTCGTTCCTGCTAATACTCTCGGCAATAAGGGTGAACCATTTGTCACTCAACCGTTCATGGACACCCCCACTGTTTCCAGGTCGGGACCATGACAAAATACTGACAGAAACATCGGACCTTAATTACCGGTCCTTTTATTTTGGTTGGACAGAGCTTCAAAAGTGGGGCAACGAGCACAGGTACAATATTTTAAAATTCAAGAAGCACTGCCAGGAATTTTTCAAAAGTTTGTTGGTATTCAGTCTCCCAGGAAAAATGTGTGAGAAGACCCATTTTTCTTCATCTTTACCAGCTCTGAATGTTATCAGTTTTAAACAAGTTCCTCGATCTGAAGGCAGAAAACGGTATCTCTCTGTGGTGTTGATGCCCTGTTAGGGGGATGGCCTTTTCATATGTGCTTCGGTCATTTCCACTCCATCATCTGATTTGACTGAGCTTGGTGTGCAAAGAAAAGGCATTTACCAAGCAAACAGGGCCCTTAGGAGAAGACATTCCGTGCTAAGATTCTTCAAATAACCCAGAGTGGGAAATCTGTTAAAAGGATTAAAAGTGGTTTAAGTGTTGGTAACTTTGTAGAATGGCAGGAAATACAACTGAAGGTGTGGATAGAGGGCCAGATCTTGAAGTGTCTTCCACGCCACATTCCTAGGGACTTTAGACTTTATTTCCTGGGTGGTAGAACTGTTGAAAGTTCTCTCGGGTGGCTGTTGTAGAATTTGAAATGGTGAGCGTGTTCATTTCCTAGGGCTGCCATAACAAACTACCACAAATGGGGCAGCTTAGAAAACCAGAAAGTTATTGTCTCATAGTTCTGGGGGCTAGAAGTGCAATAGCAAGTTGTCAGCAAGACACACTCACTCTGAACCTGTAAGGGAAGCCATCTCCTGGCTTCCGGTGGTTTGCCAGCAGTCTTCCGAGTTCCTCGACTTGCAGACGCATCACTCCAATCCTCCGTCTTCCCATAGTGTTTCTCCCTGTCTTCACATCCTCTCCCTCTTCTTATAAAATGCTAATTACATTGGATTAGGGGCCCACTCTAGTGTCGTATGACCTCATCTTAAATAATTCCATCTGTAATAACCCTATTTCCAAACAAGGTCACATTCTGAAATACTGGGAATGATGACTTATGACTTCAAAATTGCTTTTGTTGGGGGGTGGGGACGGGTACAATTCAACCCATAAAAATGAGGAAGAGAGTAAGTAGTGTAAGCCCTGGCCAGTTCATTTTTTTTTCTTCTTTGTAATGCAGGTACCTGATTTAAGCTTTGATTTCCCAGGCATTCACTTCAAAGAGACATCCACTTCCAAGAAGGTTATCTTCAATAAGCACATGGGCAGCCACTTGACTAAAGAGCCAGGCTGCCTCCCCCAGCTGACACTCCTTTGTTTTAGTGACCTCAGTGGATTTCAGTGACTGGTCATTTGACATAGTCTTTTGATTTTTAGAGAGAGAGAAGAAGGGAGAGAGAGAGAAAGAGAGCAAGAGAAAAAAAAATCGATGTGTTATTCCACTCATTTATGCATTCATTGGTTGACTCTTGTGTATGCCCTGACTGGGGATGGAACCCACAGCCTTGGTGTTTCAGAACAACTCTCTAACCAACTGAGCTACCCACCCAGCCAGAGCAATAACTGACCATCTGGACCATTTGTTTTTTCTCTTTAAATCCCACTCTTACGTTTTAAATTCACTAACAAAGAGTGAGCCTGTGAACCCCAGGCCCAGCCACAGGCTCACGGCCCCTGCCCCACCAACCTTGCTGGATGGCCCCAGGTGTGCTGTGTAATTTCCAGGTCCTATAAGTAATAAACATTTATTTTTTCAAAGTTTCCTGATGGTTACTGCTGAAAGGCATCTTGCAATCATAAAAGAACCTCGAGGACTGATCCACCCACAACGGTGTTCCTTGATAGACCGAGGCTGACACAAAACAGGGTCCTCAAGAAAAGGACCCTGATTTAATGGAGTCCAAATGAGGACAATGGCAGCAGGGACAGACAAAAAAGGGTGCCTCTGAGAGAAATGGAAGGAGTCAGCAGGAGTTGGTGACTGAATGTGAAGGGTAATAGAGTATGCCACTTGGACATATTGGTTATTTTGAACCGTAGGCACTCGCAAAACAGAAAATGCAGGCAGAGGCTTTCTCTGAACTCCCCTTATCTGCCTAAAGACAGATCTCCAGAAAGGAATTAAGTTGTCATAAATCTCCTCCCAGGAGTTTCATCAGCCAGGGAAGACTAACTCATCACAGGAGAGGAGAAGTCAATACCCTGTCCAGATAAACTTTGTCACAAATAATTTCCATCCATTCTTCTAAAGGCCCATTTATCTTTCCTAAAGATCATTTACTCTCCCCTAAGAGACCTAGATCCCTTCTCCCTTGTCCCTATTAATATGATACTTAAGTCTGAGTTCAAAGCCACTTCAGGAAGTTACTATATTTTCCTGGCTATCTTTCATGTGTACATGAAGTACAGAAGCTAAGAAACTTCCATTTGCTTTTTCCTTGTTAATCTACCTTTTATTAAAGGAGTCTCAGCCAAGAACTCAAAAGGACAGAGGAAAAATTATTTTTCCTCCTCTACAAAGTCAATGGAGAATGAGGGGGAAAAAAAAGGTACTCCCAGGTTTCTAGCTTAGGGCATTGGATAGATGACGATGCCTCTGTGAAGGAAGGGGACTTGGAAGGGAGGATGCCCAGTAAAGAGCTGGGTATACGAGCCTAGATGGTCTGCAGCAGAGAGGCTGCAGGTCATTGTTTCTCACCTGGACCAATGCAGTAGCTTTTAAGTTGGCCACCTGCTTCACCGTTTGTTGCTTTCCAACCCACTTGCCATACAGGAGCAGGAGTAGACTTTTTTAAAAATATATTTTATTGACTATGCTATTACAGATGTCCTGATTTTTCTCCCTTTACCCCCCTCCACCTAGCACCCCTCCCCACCCAGCACCCTTCACTCCTTCAGGCAATCCCTCCACCCTTGTTCATGTCCACAGGTCTTGTGTGTAAGTTCTTTGGTTACTTCTTTTCCTATACTGTGCTTTATATCCCCAAGGCTATCCTGTAACTTCCTATTTGTATTTCTTCATCCCCTCACCTCTCAGCCATTCTCCCACACCTCCCTCCCAACTCTTATATTTAACCTGAGGCATTTTAATTATAAAATGTCTTGGGGTGGGCCTCTTTGAATCCATCTTGTTTGAGATTCTCTGTGCTTCCTGGAGTTGCATGTCTATTTCCTTCACTAAATTGGGGACGGTCTTTCATTATTTTTTCAAATAGATTTCCAATTTCTTGCTCTTTCTCTTCTCCTTCTGGCACCCCTATGAGGCAAATGTTAGATTACTTAAAATTGTCCCACAGGCTGCTTATACTATCCTCATTTTTTTGGATTCTCTTTTCTTCTTGTTCTGATTGGTTGTTTTTTACTTCCTTATGTTCCAAATCACTGATTTGATTCTCAGCTTTGTCCACTCTACTGTTGTGTCCTTATAAATCATTCTTTATTTCAATTAGAGTATCTTTCATTTCTAACTGGATCTTCTTTATGCTGTTAAGGTCCTCACTAAGTTCCTCGAGCACCTTTATAACCAGACACATGTAACCAGTGTTTTTAACTCTGCATCTGATAGATTGCTTACCTCCATTTTCTTTTACCCAGCAAAGCTGTCATTTTAATTAAAAAAAAAAAGAGTTTATTTATTTATGTTTAGACAGAGGGGAAGAGAAAAAGAGAGGGAGAGAAACATCAGTGTGTGGTTGCTTCTAGCACACCCCCCACTGGGGACCTGGCCCACAACCCAGGCCTGTGCCCTGACTGGTAATCAACCGCCGACCCTTTGCTTCACAGGCCAGCACTCAATCCACTGACCCACACCAGCCAAGCTGCTTATCTCCATTTCATTTAGTTCTTTTTCTAGAATTTTGATCTGTTCTTTCATTTGGGCCATGTTTCTTTGTCTCCTCATTTTGGCAGCCTCTCTGTGTTTGTTTCTATATATTAGGTAGAGCTGCTTCAACTCTGTGTCCTGTAGGGTCCAGTGGCACAGCCTTCCCTATCGCCCAAGCTGTGTACTTGAGGTGCACCCTATGTATGGGCTGAGTACACCCTCCTTTTGTAGTTGAGCCTTGGTTGCTATTGGCAAGTCAATGGGAGGGATTTAGCCAGGCTAGTCAGCTGCAAGGATTGGCTGTGACCACTTACCACCCAACCTCTGCCCTTCGTGGAGAATCAGCTGTGCAGGGGCAGGGTGGTGGTGCTCCAACATGGTCTATAGCTGTCCACAGAGTGCTTTGGCTCTGAGATTTCTGGGGTAGTGCAGGCCAAGGCCAGCCCCCACCTGTGTTTCACCCAGGACCAACCTGCCTGAGTTACAAAGCAACCTGAGATAGCTGCTACTTGTGCTGGGCTTGGAGATTTCCAGGTGAAGCCAAGATGTGAACCTTGGCTTTTAATTCTGGGCCTGGGGCTCACTGAGACCAGCTGCTGCTTGTTTAAGAGGATTTAGGGAGTTGTACAGCATAAGCCAAGACCAGCTTGAGTGAGCCTGTAAGTTGGGTGGGCACGGGGTCTCTGGGGATCTCCAAGGTGGACCAAACAGTGTTAGCCAAGTTGATGGAATCTAAGATACAGCATTAGTCTGCTAGCTCTGTGAGGGAAGGCCCAGGAAAAGGACAATGGCCTCTGCTTGCATTGATTCCTGAAACCTCAGCCTCCCACTGCACACCACTGTTGCCCCTCGAGCCGCCACCCTGCCACTAGAGGGAATGAGTCTGAATATGTGAGTCTGCATGCAGGTTCTTTAAGAGGAACTACTTGGGACTCTAGCAGTTTCTCCCACTGGCTCAATATCTGCTATTTTTTCCAGCCAGAAGTTGTGAGTCTTACCGTCCTGGCACTGGAATCCTAGGCTGGGGGGCCTGGTGTGGGGCTGAGACTCCTTGATCCCAAGGTATTCCTCCCAAATTTTTATCCACCACATGTGGATGTGTGACCAGCCCATTCTGCATCTGCACCCCTCTTACCAGTGTGGATGAATGTGGTTTCTTTAATTCCATAGTTGTCAGACTTCCATTTAACTCAATTTCCGTCAGTTCTGAGTGATGGTTAGTCTATACTTTAGCTGTAATTTTGTTTGGTTGTGCAAAGAGGCAAGCCATGTCTGCCTATGCTACCATCTTGACCGGAATTCAGAGTAGAGTCTTAAAAGTCCCTTCCCAGTCCCGGCTGGGTAACTCAGTTGGTTAGAGCATCATCCCAATATGCCAGGGTTGCAGGTTTGATCTTCAGTCAGAGCACATACAAGAAGCAACCAATGAATGCACAAATAAATGGAACAATAAACCAATGTCTCTCTCTCTCTAAAGTCAATAAATTTTTTTAAATTAAAAAATATGAAAGTCCTTCCCCTCATGTAAAACCCTTCAAGGTATCTCATTGGTTTTAAAATGATGTCCAGGCTATTTACTATGACTTACAAGGCCCTGCACTAATTGGTGCCTTTCTCTGCAATCTCAGTCTGCTTCGTGCCTTGTTTATGTTGCTCTAGCCACACTGCCCTTCTCTCTTCCTTGAACCCTCCCCATTTCAAGGCCTGTGCACTGGCTCTCCCCTCTGCTTGGAAGGCTCTTCCTCAGTTGCTGCCTGCCTGACTCATTCACATTCTCTAGGGGCCCCCTCAAATACCACCTTCTCCCAGAGACCTTTCACGACTATCCTGTCTCAGGCTGCGTCACCGCCACTTTGCCGCTTTCCTTTACAGCTCAGATCATTGTCTGTCCACTTGAGTTTGTCCAATTTACAAGACTATTAACTGCACTGAGTCAACGGACAATGTCTGTCTTGTTGCCATGGTTTCCCCACTGTCCAGCACAATATGTGGCATAGAGTAGGCGTTCCATAAGTTTTGGTTGAATGAACAAATGACCACCTAGGTCTGTGAGTCATCAGCATCAATATGATGGAAGAAATGAGTGCAGGGGAGGAGGGAGGACGCTGGAACCCCGGGGAGTGCCCACGCTGCAGGAGCCCGAGGAGCCTCTGGATGCCGAGCTGGGAGCAGTGACAGTGCCATTAGCTGGAGGAGTTCTCACACCGGAAATGCAGCCAGGGCCTTTGAAGATGGTGGTGGCTACGGGCATTCCCTGCTGGAGGAGATGACCCAACAGAAGAGATGGAGTGAAGAATTGTGAGACAGAGGATGAATGAGGAGGAGTTGAGATCCTGGTCTCTACAGGAGGCAGTAAATTGTGACGGAGGAATGGGATCCCCTCCATTGCCCCTCCCTCAGAGGACAGAGAGGAGTCCCTAGTCAGCATCTCCACCGTCTTCTGAAAGTCCCCCCCCACTCTGTGCCTCCCCCCACCTCCCCCTACCCCTCCTGGCTTACTACACAAACTCCAGCTGCACTGGCCTTTTCACCCTTTAGGATCTTTGCATTGGCTGGAGCCTTTCCTGGGACTCACCTTCCCTGGCTGGTGCCTTTCTTGTTCTCCAGGCCTCAGCTCAAGTATCTTCTCCACCCCTGACAGGCTGCCTCCCCTAGTAGGTGCCTCTGTGATTCTCCGTCACGGCACTCTGCTTAATTACCCTTGCAGAATGCATAAACATCTAGAAGGCACTCATACATTTGGGATGGGAACTCTCTGAGGGTAGGGGAACAGTAGGTCTTCCTTGTGCTTCAGTTCCTAACACAGAGCAGGTGCTCAACAACCTTTCCCCCTCACCCGGTTGCCTGAACCAGGAGAATGTGGGCATCGTCAGTTTCTCTTCTCACTCAGCTCCCGCAGCTGCACCCAACCAATGACCAGGTCAGAAATCCCGATCCCCCTCTCCAGATCTACCCCAACTCTCCCACTCCCATTCTTTGCACAGCAGCTGGAGTTATCTTTCCAAAGTGAAAATTTGGTCCTGCCACGTCCCTGCTTAAACCCTTCAGCAACTCTTCTGTGCCTCCATACTAAACCTGAAATGTATTAACAAAGGCTCCTCAAATGCCATGCCTGGGTTCCCTCCTCCCTGTCTGTAGCCCTGCCCTCCACCTTCCCCAGCCTGTTTCAAATCTTCAGCTCTGAAGTCTGCTCTAGAGAGATGTCCTTCCCTGCCTCGGGGGTGGATGTGTGGAGTGTGGATGTGCTGGAGATGGCTCCTCCCCCACCACAGAGAGGTACCAGGTTGTGTCAGTCTCGTTCACTCACCACTGTATTCCTGGAATTCAGCCCACAGGCTGACATTTGGAAATCCTCCCTCCCCAACTCCTTCATCAAATAGCTAGTGAACTGGAGGCGGAGAGGGCAGTTTTGCAGGGATCTTCAGAGGAGAGGTTTTGTTGTTTTGCAGGAAAAAGGAGACATAATGGTTTAGCAGCAGCAATGGGGAAGGACCACCCCTAGTGGGGGATGGGAGAATAGGCAAATAGATCCTCAGGGCAGTAAAGTCAAAGAGAGCCAAGTCTTTCTGAAGGTCAAAGGTTTCAGAGGGAGCAGGCTGTGGAGGAGGGGTCTTGAGGATTAACAAAGCTATGTGTCTAGTAGTAAGGGGTTTGGAGTTTGGGCCGTATAGGTTTATGTTGCAACACGTAGGTGACAGAAACCACGTAACCCACTTTGTTCCTGGACATGCACAGAGTGGTCAGCCTTGAGAGCCCTTGTTGGCATGGAGACCACAGCACCTGACTGGACATGACACAGAAGTCCTGACTGTGGTTAGGCCGAACTCTCTCCTGGGTGCACATGACGTCAAGGTCTGGAATCCAGAGACTCCTGGGGCTTATACCTAGATGGGAAGATAACAGAAGAATCCACTTATCTGGAAAGGCTTTGGGTCGGCACAGGGTGGGGCTCGGGTGAGCACTGGTGGGGAGGCCAGCTGCCCTTCCACACTGATCCAGGGGCCCCTTCCTGGATGCCTGCAGGGGCCTGCTCACCTCCCTCTGGCATCTCTGCTACCCGCCCTGCACGTGGCAGCCAGGATCATTCTTCAAAACTGTAAATAAGACCATGTCACCGGCCTCTCCCAGACAAAACCCTGTCACAGGCTTCTCCGTGGCTGTTAAGATCAGAGCTGGCCATGGTCCTTTGCAAACCGAGGTGGTAAGGGGGCCAGTTTTAGGTGGGACAGGGGCAGGGGATCACCGGTACACTTCAGCTGTGTATCAGGAGAAGCATGAGTGGTATGCCAGTCCTCTGAGTTCATGAACATTCTTGCTGAGGGAGCCAATTTAAAGGAAAAATGTAAGGGAATTCGAGAGCAAGTGGAGTCCTGTGAAGGGGTACTCAAAAGCTTGAGGTCCCTTTTCAGCCTCACCTGAGCCTCTCTGTCCCTCCCTCTCTGGCTCCAGCTGTACCGACCGGCCTGCAAGTCCTTGAAGATGCCCCCTGCTCATCTGCCAGGAATGCTCCAAAATGTCCTCTCCTCACTCCTCTACCACTTTCCCCATCTTTTGCTCGGATATTGCCCACTCATCCTTCAGAGCCCCATTCCAGCCTCGCTCTCCCCTGGGGGTGGGGATGGGATATCTGGCACTCGTCCCTCCTGTACTTTGGGATGAGCCATTTTGTATCTGGGATTAAATCCAGGGCCCCCACTAGAATGTGAGCTTCTCGGAGCTGTTCTGTGTCTTGCTCAACATTGTATGCCTGGCGGTTAGCACGGTGCTAGGCATGTAGTACATGTTAGGGCTGACAAAGAGAAGGAAGTGCAGAAAGCAAAGGTTTTGTGTGTACCTTCCCAGGGGACGGAAAGAGCTGGGTGTGGAGAAAGGTACCAGCACCAGCACCGAGGGGCAGGGGCTGTGGGTTTTTATCTGGTGAAGGGGCCGTTGGAGAGCAGGATGTTTCAGTTGGGCTGCGACACAGTGTCTGGTGGTCATTGTGGTCTGGTCTGTCCTGTTCCATAAGTTCCCGGAGCCTCTGAGCCTTCAGGGCTTCCAGTAATTTTCTAGCCCTTGAGAATAAAGGCTCATAAAACAATCAGGGTCAGCCATGCTTGGGGGACTAGCCAGCTCTGGGAAAGAGGGCCTGAGAAAGGGGCTTTTGTCCTATTAGTAAGCACTCATTCAAATGAATGAATGAGTGAATGAATGAGTGCACACCTACATGAGCAAATGAATGAACTCAGTGACTTGCCCTAGAGGCTCCTGCATATTGATACCACCCAGCCTGTGGACACCCCTGTGGAATTAGGACTTGCCTTTGCACCAGCCTTTGGAAGAGGGGCCCACATTTTCATGTTGCATCAGGACTCACAGAGTATATAGCTGGTCCTGAGCAGGGAGCTGAGGGAGTTGTGAAGTGAGGACAGCAGGGGTCAGGTGGGAGAGTGTCTTCCAGAATCCTTCCAGAGGCGTGGCTGAGGAGGACGGAGAGATGGGGTCTCAGCTTCTCCCTTTGCCTCTGATACTGACTTTGCCACCAGGGGTCATGGAGGTCAGATCTGGGCCCTCTCCCTGGGGGTGCTCAGGAGAAACATGAAGGCTGGGTCAGGGCTTCTGTCCTAGGTTTCTAGGGGCCTCCAGCCACTCGTGCTGGCCCTAGTGCGGCCTCTTCCTCCTGGCCTCACCCCACGCCCCGGTGTTTGCTCTTCCCAGACACCCTGGCCCCTTAATGCCAGACCTTTGCTACAGAAAGGTTTAGGTCCAGAATATATGTTTTAATTTAAAATTAAATATACATATATTTTTAAATATTTTATTTATTTATTTTTTGAGAGGGGAAGGGAGGGAGAAAAAGGGAGAGAAACATTGATCAGTTGCCTCTCGCATGCCCCCTACTGGGGTGCAACTTAAACATGTGCCCTGACTGATAATCAGATCTCACCACACCAGCCAGGGCTAAAAAATATTTTAGAAAGCCCACAGAACAATGTAACAAACACCCGTATGCTCACTACCCAACATAATCAGTGTTAACATTTTTGCTGCACACATCCTTTTTTATATAAAATGAAGAGAACATCGTAGATAAGGCTGAAGTCACTTCGTTCCTCTCCCCAGTCCCGTTTCTTTCCTCCCCTTCATTCCCAGGCGCAGTTGTTATATTAATCTGATGTGCCTTCTTTTCATCTATTTCTATGCATGAAACAGAATGGTGCTCCTAGCAGCGTTATTTGTAATGGCCAAAAAGTGGAAACACCCCAAATGTCCCTAACTGATCGATGAAAAATCAAGCTGGTATATCCATACAATGGAATACTATTAAGCAATAAAGAGAGATGCAGGGCTACTCCATGCTGACATGGGCCAAATACTTTTAGTGTTTTTGAGAAAATACTGTCAGTGAAAGAAGCCAGGCACAGAAAGGCCCCACATTGTATGACTCCATACACACAAACTGAGCACATCCCTAAAACCAGGGAAGAGATTAGTGGTTGCTAGAGGCTGGGTGGGAAGGAAGGAGGAATGACCAGTGACTTCTTAGAAAACAAGGGCTTCTTTTGGGATGATGAAAATGTTCTAGATTAGATGGTGGTGATGATCATATAACTTTGTAAATATAATAAAAACCACTGTGGGTGTACTTTAAAATGGTTAAAATGGTGAATTTTATCTCAATAATAATAATAATAACCAGAATGTGATTTTAAAATACTTTCTTACCTTCCTACACACTGGAGATGTGTTTCTGGGCTTTATTCACTCACTCTGCGTTCATTGGCACATGGAGATCTGGCTCATTTATGGTAACTGCTCAGCTGTCTTTCACCGGAGGGACGTGCCGTGGTTAGTTTTCCTATTGCGGGCCTCACAGCTGATGCAGCTTTTCTCCTCTAGCCGTGCTGCCTCCGGCAGCCTTGACCGCGTCTCCTGGGGCACATCTGGCGAGAACTGCTCTAGCGTGATTGCTGGGTTGTAGGGAAAACAACTTTTCAAACTACTGTCCCGTTGCTCTCTGAGGGGGGGTATCAGTTACATTCCACGAGTCCTTACCACCAGCCCTTGCCATGATCAGACTTCGATTTCCCACAGTTTTAATTTGCATGGGCATTTCCTTTATTCCTAGTTATTCTCCTTTTGTTTCTCCCCCCTCCCTTCCTGCCTTCTCCTTTCTGCTATTTTCTTGGCTGCTCTTGGACCTTCACACTCCCATATGGATTTGGAATCAGTCTGTTTCCTCTTTAGATTCTTCAGTGGAACAGTTCTGAAATCACAGATTTAGCTGCAGGTTACCCGGCATCATTACATACTGAGCATTCCCACCCATGAACAAATGGTGCATTTACTTTTGTTTAGGTCTTCCACTACTTTTTAAAATAGACTTTACATTTTAGAGAAGTTTTAGGTTCCCTGCAAAATTGCGTGGAGAGCACAGAGTTCCCCTGCGCCCGCTGGCCCTGCAGGCTCAGCTTCCTCCACTAGCAACAGCCTGTGCACTCCCTGCCAGAATGGATCCTGCGTTGTAACCGACGGACCTCCACTGGCCCCTCTTCATCACCCGAATTCACAGTTTACATTAGGGTTCACTCTTGGGGTTGTAGGTTGTACAGATCCACCATCACGGTAGTGTACAGAACAGCTTCACTGCTGTAAAATCCTCTGGGCCCTGCCTATCCCTGTCCCCTCCTCCCCCAATCCCTGGCAACCGGTGATCTTTTTACTGTCTTCATAGTTTCACTTTTTCCAGAATGTCACATGGTTGGAATCATACAGCATGTAGCCTTTTCAGATTGATTTCCCTCACTTAGTAACACACATTGAAGTTTCCTCCATGTCTCTTTATGGCACGCTAGCTCCTTGCTCTTTAGAGCTGAGTAGTGTTCCACTGTTGGAGGTGCCACGGTTTTCCACTCACCGTCTGAAGGATGTCTCAGTTGTTTCCAAGTTTTGGCAATAATGAATAAACCTGCCATAAACATCTGCGTGCAGGTTTTTGAAGGGATGTAAATTCTCATTTCATCTGGATAAATACCAAGGAACATGATTGCTGAATCAGATGGTAAGATGTATTTAATTTTATGTGCCTTTGCATTAAAAATGTTATAGTTTTCTGAGAAAACATCCAGCAATTTTTAGTTAAACATATTTCTAGGGGCCTTATAATTTTTGTTGCTATTGGAAATAGTATCATTTAATTGTATTTTCCTGTTGCTAACCCAATAAGAATTCAATAAGAATGGTCTTGATTTATGTAGGATTTTCTAGTATGCAGCAATCATGCTGAATATTCTTATTAGTTTTAGGTAGGTCCCTTTATATTCCAAATAGACAATAAATCATATGCATTAAGGATGGTGTTAACTCTTCTACTTCCTAAATAGGTTTTCTTTCTATTATTTCATTACAGTAGCTGGAACTGCCAGTAAAATTGTGAATAGAGAACATTCTGATGTTTTGTTTTGTTTTGTTTTGTTTTACAGGAATGCTAGAGTTTCACCCTTAAGTATGATGTCTAGGCACTTGGTAAATAGCTTTATCAGATTGATGTATTACCTTACCAATCTTAACTTGCCAAGATTAAGAAAATAATGAGTCTTTAATTTCATCAAATGATTTTTATGCATTTATTAAAATGATCTTATTCTTTTAATCTTTTAATGTATTAAGGTTCAGAATATAGGAATTGTTTTCCTGTTATTAAACCATCCTTGCCTTGTTGGCTAAACTCTACTACATTTTTCTATAATATGCATTTTGTTTTTTGTTTTATTATTTAGGAGTTTTGCACATATAGTCATAACTAAGTTTGTCCTATAATGTTCTCTTCTATAATTGCAGTTGCCTGGGCTTGATGTCGAGGTTATACCAGCTATTAGAAATTAGCTTTTAAAAAATAAGTTAAGTAGAATTCTCTCTCTCTTTCTTTAATTTCCTGAAACAGTCTGTATAAAACAGGTCATATTAGTCAGGGTTCTCCCGAGAAACAGAACCAATAGGATGTGAGGTGTGTGTGCAGAGAGAGAGAGAAGAAAAGGGGGGAGGGGAGGAGAAGAGAGGAGAGAAGAGACTTTTTGTATGAAATTGGCTCACAGAATTTTGGAGGCTGAGAAGTCCCAAGATGAGCAGTTGGCAAGCTGAAGACTCAGGAGAGCGGATGTTCCACTACGAGTTCAAGGCCTCTGAACCAGAAGGACTGATGGTGTAAGTTTCAGTCCAAAAGCCAGAGGGCTTGAGACCCAGAAAGATCAGATGTCACAGCTGAGTGAGGAGGCCAGAGAAGACCATGTCTCAGCCCAAACAGTCAGGCAGGCCCAGCTCCCTCTCAGCCTTTTGGTTCTATTCAGGACTTCAACTGATTGGACGAGGCCTATCCACATTATAGAGGGCAATCTGCTTATTCAATCAACCAATTCAGATGTTAATATCACCCAAAAATACTCTCACAGACATACCCAGAATAATGTCTGAGGAAATAGCCGGGCACCCCATGGCCCAGTCAGGGTGACAACACATTAGCCATCACATCATGAAAGCGAGTTCTCTGAAGGTCTGGAAAACTCAACTCTGTAATCTACGGAGCCTGTTAACCCTTGTTTGGTGGGGAGTTTGGCTAACTTATTTTTCACGAGGACCATTTCTGTGGAGCCATTCTGCCCTGCAAGGACCCCTGTGGGCTAGTCCTTCCTGCTTTCCTTTGAGGAAGTCTGCTCTTCACTTAGTCCGTGAAGACTAATGAGATCCAGGAGATAAAGGAACCAAGGACCATACTCACACCATTCAGGGATTTGGATTTAGCATAGCAGTTTCGAAGTTGTTGTTTTAACTGACCACCAGAGGGCAGTAATGGATCAAGAATGGATACAATGTAATAGGGTTAGCACAGCCAGCCAGCATTTGGTAGCTAAAAGGTAGGTTTTTCCTGTTTTTCCCATAAGGACCCTGAGATTTAGAGAAGCTAAGAAACGTGTCCAAATCATGTATTTCAATACATAGAAAATCTGGAATTTACACCTAGATCTGTCTGACTCCAAAATTCATTGTTTCTGGTATGAGTACAACACATAATTCTTTCATTCATTTTTTCCCCATTCATTCATTCACTTATCTAGAGCAACATAGCAGAATGGCTAAGAATTCAGTCTCTGGAGCCAGACCATGCGGATTAAAACTCTGGGTCCATCACACACTAGCTAGCACCATAAGAGCTCTATGCCTCAGTTTCCTCATCTGTCTATGCAAATGTTAGGATTTACCACATAAAACTACTCAAAAAATGAAATGATACATAAACATGTTTGGAACAGCATCTATAGAATCACAACTAAGTCTGTTCTATAATGTTCACACCTATAATTGCACTTATTAAGTACTTAATAAATTTGAGCTGCTGTTACTAACTCACCCAATACCTGTAAGTGACCTGTGTGGTCTACTACCACTGTTTCAGGTACGGGGGATGGATGAACTGCGCGCGCGCGCACACACACAGATGTCCCTGCTTCCCGCAGTTTTCGTTGTGAGGAGGGAGAGCAACAATAAACAAAATTACAGTAGTTTTGTATTTTGCTTGGTAAGAGTAATGAAGATGGCCAAAAATGGAGCGGGAAAGGGGGGTGGGGATTGCTGGGCTGGAGCGCAGAGATTCCCTGGGGGGATTAATTCCTGCTTCACTTCTCAGAAAGTGTCCACCCTTTCCATCCTCACAGGCTGGGGTCTAGTTCACCCACTGAATGGAAATTGATCTGAATTAGGAAATTGATCCTGGCCCTCATTCAGACCTCCTTATGGAGCCCCACTGCATCACCGTCTCTGAGGCCTGGGCACTGATATTTTCTAAAAGCATTTAGGTGTTTCCCATGAAGAGGTGGACCTGAGTCCAAATACTCCTTCTCCCAGTCAGCTGTCCACACCAGTCCAAGCAGTGGTTTCTTACACAAAGTCTGATCTTGGCATTCACCTGGCAAAACTGCCGTGGCTTCCATCGCCTGCAGGTTGGAGCCCAGACTCTGCATGGCACCGAGGCCTTTCACAACTTGAGTCCGGACTCTTTCCATTACTACGAATGACGGCGATTGACTGAGTGTTTCATGTGACCCAGGCATAGCTCTGAGGCTTTACATGTGTTACCCTGTTCACTTTTCACCTAACCTTCAGAGATGGTGCCTCAGTTTCCTCATCTGTAAAACGGGGACATTCCAAGAAAAGCATTGAGCATGTCAGGTACGTAGTTACCTCTCAGTTAACAGTAGCCATTCCTGGATCGTCCCTGTTTTATAGGTGAAAGGCTGAGGTTCAGAGGGTGTTAAGTAACTTGCCCAGGGCCATAGCCCTGATAAGTGAGGGAGCTGAAGCCTGAACCCAGGAAGTCCGGCTTCAACGGCCAACTTCAGGCTAGCCTTACCGCTCGCCCTGTTGATGAAGGCCTGTGTTCAACTTAGGGCTAGCTTCCAGAGCTCACCTTAGGCGATCTCCAGGTCTTTGCACACAGATCCCCTGGTTCCCTCTGCTGGTGGAATGCCTCACTTTGTCCTCCTCCAGGAAGCCTTCCTCCCTGCGTTCCCCTCCCCCACGACCACCCTAGGCAGAGGCAGATACCACCCTCTGTGTCCCCTTCAGCCTTTTCAATAGACCTCTCTCTCCACTCTCAGCTCACTAAACTGTCACTTAGATAGAGGGTAGGTGCTCTCAGGGTGACAGTGTCTCTCTCTGTCACCTCTGGCTCAGCCGTGCCTGACTTGGCACGGGACAGACCTCTGCGAGTGTTTGTTGCATTTGTTGGGAGCCGAATCCGTCAGAGAGAGCCAGGCCAAGGGTGCTGGACAGCAGTACCTGCTGGCAGGGACGCTTGCCTGTTCTCAGCAGTCACATGCACTCCGAGGCCAGGACACTCACACTTTTCTTTGGCCAGCGCCCCCTCACCATTGGCCAGAACTTCCAGTCCCCGGGCCTGGCTCTCAATTCTCTGTCCAGCCTCCTTCTGCAGTTGACTGAGGTCAACTTCAGTGAAAGGCCCCAGTGCCTTCTGTAGGGGCGGTTCCCCTCTGCTGGGGCCTGTGCTATCCAGCAGTGTGAGTCCGGAAGATTCCTCACTCGCCCCGGTCATGTGTTGAACAATGTTCACTGACCACCGACACTGGGCCAGGGACAATGCTCGGCGGTGGTTACAGGGTAGGGAGTGAACGAGGCATAGCCTCAGCCTCTCGGAGGGTAGGTGCCGTTCGGGAGACAGTCAACCAACAAGTACCCACATCAGTGCATGTGCAATGGCAAGTTCCTTACAAAGGGAAAGGAGAAAGGATAGGGGACTCTGAGACACGTTAACTATTCCAGCACAGTAGTCAGGGAAGGCCTCTCTGAGGAGGTGACTTTTAAGCCAAGGCCTATGGATAGGGAGCCAAGTAAAGGATAGGGGAAGAGCATTCTGGGAGAGGGAACAGCATGTGCAAAGTCCGGCAGGTGGGAATGTGGTTGGGATGCTGAGGAAACGGAAGTGGGCCAGGGTGGAGAAGCACAGGCAACAAGACTGGGGCCGGCAAGGAATGAGGCTGGAAGTGAGGTTGAGACCAGAAGAGGAAAAGCTTAGATTTTTATCCTGGAATAATAGCATAATAGAGTGTTTTTTTAAGACTTTATTTATTTATTTTTAGAGAGGGGGAAAGTGGGAGAAAAAGAAGGAGAGAAACATCAATGTGTTCTTGCCTCTTGTGCACCTCCTACTGGAGACCTGGCCCACAACCCAGGCTTGTGCTCCAACTGGGAACTGAACCGGCAACCCTTTGGTTCATAGGCCCACGCTCAATCCACTGCACTACACCAGCCAGGAGAGTAAGGGTTTTAAACCAGAGTTGATATAGCTTGCATGTTTAAAACTCTCTCTGGTCACTGCCAAAAACCAATTGACAAAGCAAAAGGGGGGTGGTGTGACAGGAGTAGGGCAGTGACCTGGGAGGTAGGTGATGTGGTCAGTCCAGGGGGATGGCTGTGGGTTCAGAGAGGAGTGGACAGACTCCAGAGATACTCAAGAAGTAGAATCACTCAGATGTTCCCATAATTCCAGAATAGTAATAATAAAACCGTTTATTGGATGTCTGTATCAACCCCAGCAATGGGGTGAGAGTCAGGGCACCAGAAAGGCTTGGGAATAGAAGCAAAGGTACAAATCCTCAACCACATTAACAATTACATCCACACCTTCCCCCACACAATCTCTCAGGGAGAATGAACCCCAGATCAATGCAGATGCTCAAGTTCTGGGCCATTTCCACTTCATTCAATGCTGTCAACAGATTCTTTCAGACTTGGATGCTGGAAACATGGACTCGGGATTCCCACAGTCCCACTATGAGTGAATGCTTGGGTTAGGAAGTCTCCAAACCACAGGGCTGACCTGGTCTCCTGGGAGCAGTGAGTCATCCATCACCTGGGAGAGCCAGGGAGGAGGAGGAAAGGGGGGGGAGGGGAGGAGGGGGAGGAGCAAGGTGTTCTCCTGCCTTTTGTGAGAAAGGTGGAGTTGGTCTTACCCTCCCGCCCTCTCCCCCTTCCCATCCCAATTCCTGGGAGCCTGCTGAGCCCTGCCCTCCCTCTCCTTGAAATGACACCCTCTCTCCTCCAGGCTGTCAGGTGGGTGCAGAAGGACAGCCACCTGATGGAGCCAACACAGAGGAGTGAAAGAATTATTTGAGCTCCTTATGTCTCCTTGAGGAATTTGCCTTTGCAAAAGAGCTTTCTGGGTCATTTAAATGACCTCTGTCCTCCGACCCACTTCTCTGAATGGGCCCCTTTTCCCTCGGGCTTTTGCCAACTACTAGGGAGCCCAGGGAGTCTCCTCAATTTAGCCTCTGGGGAGGGTAGTTCTATCAAAGGGTGGCGATGGGAGAATCTTCCCAGCGGTGACATTTGGAGTATTTAACAACCAGTGTAAAATAAGCGCCAACCAACAACTTGTCAGCTGGAGGATCCTGTAACTTGGGGTCTGACAGGCGTTAACCAGCACGGGGGTCCTGGGGGCAAAGCCATGCGGTGGGGGACACTCAGAGCCACTCAGGGGAAGCAGGTGTTTGCCACCCAGCACAGATGTGTTGCTACATTTCAGCAACAGGTCTGGCAACACTGGTCCGCAAATGTCAGTCTCGGATCCGCCCGCGTCTTGTCCAGACTCCGCTCTTCCACCAGGAACGGTCACTGGGTCATCTGTCCCCTCTGTTAGAGAGAAAGCGGCCAGGGTCGGAGCTGGGTAACGACATGGCTTCTGAGCAGCGCTCGCTGCGTGGAATCCCGGGTGAATAGGGTCTCAGGCCCTGGAGCCACCGGGTGACCTTGCAGGGCCCGGCCGCCTCTGACTGTCCTTCCTCTCGCCCCTCCTCGCAGTTATTTTTGTCCGGCCTGACTGGCCTTGGCTGTCCTAGCGGTCCGGGCTCCGTGAGCCGGATGCAGACCAGGCCGCGCAAACGTCTGGCTCTGAATCCCAAGAGGATCCCTTTCCGGGCGCCATCACGTGGGAACACGGCTGTGTGTGCAGCGCACCCGACAGGGACCACACGCCCGGAGGGAGGCGTGAGAGGAGAGAGCCGGGCTCTCTCTGCTCAGTCCTGGCTCTCCTCTGAGAGCGCTGTCCCAGGCCTGGTGGTCAGGACACCCTGCTGTGGGGCCTTACTGCTGCCGGGAAGCCTCCCAGCTGTGTGCAGGGGACTGTTGGTCAGCTGGGTGCTGGGCATCTGCGGCTGGGAGGAGGTGTCTTGGCTGTCGGGGGCAGCAGGTCTGTCCTGTGATTTGCTGTGATGGGGTGGGCCGAGGACAGGTGGGCAGGGGCAGGCAGGATTCCTGGAAACCTCTCTGTGGCCCCTGTTCTGTTACTGTCTCAGGAAGCAAGGCAGACCCTTATGTTCCGGCCCCTGGGGCCTGGGAAGGCTGCGGCCAGACAGCCACTGCTCCTGGTCGGGGTCTGGTCTCTCTTGGGAAGCAGCCAGCCTTGGCCGCTGTGCTTTCTAGGTCACAGCTGTGTTCCCAGAGCTGAGACTCGTGCCTGCTGCCCACGTACACTGGGGCAGGAGAGGGGTCTGCGCACAGCACTTAGGGCTCTCCCGGGACTCATCTGTGCAGGTAAGAGGTGGGACCGAGCCTCTGAGATCGTAACAGCCCCAGAAGGCCAGGTGGGCAAGGTGGGACGAGCAGTAAGTGAGGAGGGCAGATGGGCCAAAGTAGGAGGGAGCCTCCCATGGGCGAGGACACCTTCACGCGTGAGCCAGTCCAGGAGGCAGGGCAGAAAAGGCAGAGCCACTTTCCAAGCTCCCGGAAAAGATTTTTCCTTACTCCTGGCGGGGCTGGGGGAGGGGACACAGCTCAGAAAGCCCCGACCTCCGTGATTTCGGAGAACCAGGAGTGGCAGAGCACAGCCCCTCCAGGCTTCCCAGCAGGCCCAGAGGAAGAGGGCCTGGGGGCAGGACCAGAGGCAGACGCAGGGGACCTCCCAACACCAGGGGATGTGGGGGAAGAAGACCGCAGGAGGGGTGCCATGTGGCTGCTCCTAGCAGCCCTGCTGCTGGGGGCTATGGGCAGGGGGACAGCCAGCCTCTCCAGAGGGCGGGCCCTCCGGATAGAAGATGCCCCTCGACTGGGCAGCAGATGCCTCCGTGCCGGCAGGACGGTGCCCGCAGCTCTGCGGAAGGGAACTGCTCGGAGGGCTGGAATGGGGCAGGCGAGAGAGGCGGCACTGGGGAGGACGGGGCCCGGTGCCCTCCCCAGGATGGCAAGCTGGCTGCTCGGGGCTGACAGCCCTGGACAGCTATGGAAGAAGGACCAGGGCCAGGCAGGGAAGGCCAGGGGGCTGGCAGGTGTGGGCGAAGGCTCCATCTCGGCTGCATAGCTGTTGAGGTGGGAGAGAAGGCGAACCCGGACCGGGTCCGCACGGCTGCTGGGTCCTTCCAGGACCCCCAGGTACCTGATGACCTCGGTGAGGCACTCCCGGAAACCGATGCTCCGGAAGTCCACTGCCAGGGTTCGGGCATCAAAGAATCCTGCAAAGGGAGCTGTGATGAGGGCCCGCCCAGCGGGGGACACGCACAGTGACCCTGGGGGCAGACTGCCTGGGTTCCAGACCTGCCTCCCCTCCTCACTCCCTGTGTGACTTTGGGCATGCCACCTCGCCTCTCTGAGCCGCAGTCTCTCCATCTGCAAAGTGGGGGCCATCATCCCTACTGGGTTGTAGGGATCAAATGAGTCAACGAAACTGTGAAGCATTCTAAAAGTGCTGTTTTCAGCATAGTTTGTGACTAATGCAAAGGAGAAACTGTGACCACGGTGACTTAGGTAGCTGCTTGCCAGGTGGGACAGGCCTGTGCACACGGACGTGTGGAACAGCCCCGCCTGCTGATGTGGGCAGATCCTGGGACGCCCCTGGGAGAAGGCAGCACAGTGTAGCAGTGAAGCCTGAGGTTCTGGAGGCGACTTCACAGGCTGCCTGGCCCTGGACATGTCTCCCAATCTGTCTGTGCCTCTATGTCCTTAGCGTGGAACAGTACCTGCTGCACACTACCATGAGGGCGAAACGAAATGAAGCGGTGCACAACAATGCTCGGGAAATTACAGGTCAGCCACCACTCACAGCTTGGCCGCTGCGGGAATTCCAGTTTGTCATCTAGCCCAATGGGCAGGCTGGAAAGCAGGACCCCGCTCTCAGCTGCTGCCACCAGCTGGGGACCCTCTCTTTAGCAGATTTCGGTGAGGAATGAGCAGGTGCATGGTCCACTGCCTCTCCATACCCGCCCTTCTCTCCATACCGCCTTCCGGGCGGTCACAGAACAGTCCTGGTGAGCACTGGACTCAGGACTCCAGCAACAAGTATCTGGTCCCTGGTTCACAGCTGAGGCTCCACCCCCCCACACCCCCCACCCCCCCACACACAGAGGGACAGCTGGGCAGGGGACAGTGTCTGGAGTCCTGCTGGCTCTGCTGCAGACCCAGCTGTGCTGACCTGGAGTAAATCCCTCCCCCTTCTGAGCTCATGGTTCTTTTTAACTTGCACCTACTGGGTTCTTGCTTAGCAATTCATTTGCATTATCTAAGTTAATTTTCATGAAAAAAACCCTTTAACATCCCCATTTTAGAGAGGAGGAAACTGAGGGATATAGAAGTTAAACAATTTGTCCAAGGACATAAAGCTAGTAATTCGCAGGGCCAGGATCCAAGTCCAGCCGTAATCCTGTCCTCCCGTGGCCCTTGGCCAGAAGACGGGCCGCAGCGCCCCGCCCACGAGGGTGTTGTGAGAACCAAATGAGATACGTTAGGGAAGGCATTCCGAAACTACGAAATGCTGCCCATACACTGTCTCTATTCTTCTTCTAATTGGGAAACCACAGATGTCGTTGGAAGGGTCTCCCCCACCGGTTGATTGGTGACAGGAGTTTCTCCTGCAGGCCGTGCGTTGCTTTGGCAGGAGTTCTCCGAGTGACCACCTGCATCCGGGTCATCGGGCACGCTCCCTCCCCGTGCAGATTCCTGAACTCCAGCCCAGACCTACAGCCTCAGAATCTCTGGGCTGGGGCCCCCAGCCCCGCCTGCCCCCGGGTGACACCACTGCACATGGAGAAGCCCCAGGTTGGGCCGCTTACAATGCAACTGTCCCCTCCAAAGGGGGTAAGTTAAGGTTTGGGGACTTAGGACTTTGTGGCCAAGGTCTGTGGAGCTTTCAAGGTTTCCCAACTGTGAAATCACCAAAATACACAGAGAGGCTCCATGGCGCCAACATTTCTATTTGTCCAGAAGTCTTTTTAAAGCCACGGTTTAATGTCTTTATTGTAATAGATCAGTTCAAACTAATGGAAGCAGTTAACATTTGTATTCTATTATAATCCCATACGACCGATCTTCAGCTGTGAGCATGACATATGACCCCAGCAATGCCAAGGACACAACAGCCCAGAAGGCTAGACTGGTGGTGGGCACACTAGCGAACCATCTGTGGCTAAAAATCTCAGGCAGGCTGCTCCCACTGGGATCCCAGTGAGAATGAGCTCACGCAGGCTCATGCTGAATGCGGCCCTGGGGGTGGGGCCAGTAGGAACAGTCTGTTGGAGAAGGAGTGGAGTTGAGGAGAGAGTTGTGAATGCAGACACTGAGAGTGTGGAGGGAGGTGCCCCAAAAAGGAGAGAGACAAGCTTTGTGAATGTTCTGCCTGCATCGGCTGCAGCCTCTCTCTGGACTGCGAGCTCCTCGAGGGCAGGGACCACGTCTGCTGCGCTCACTAGTGTGTCCCCAGGGCCCAGCCCCACAGATTGACTGCATAAATGACTCCCAGAAGGGCAGAGCACCAGTACCTGTCCCACCAGTGGCGTGGAGCATCTTCAAGTGATCCACCGTCATCTGCAGCACCTCGGCTTTCTCCAGCTTGGAGGAGCCCTGTGTATACAGGAGACAGAAGAGTGAAGGCCTCCAGGGACCTCTGTCGCTCACCTGCCTGGCACCGTGTCACCAGCACTCACTGTCTCAGCTTCCTCATCTTCCTCTGGCTCCATCACTGCCTGCAACGGGGCCTCTGCTTCAGACCTAACATTCCACTCAGTTCTCATGTTAGTCCATTTGCCCACTGCACTGCTGACCGTCCTTCCGAAGCCTCTGCTCCCCTGACTTCCATGGCTTCTTGGTCCTCCTTTCACCTTGCCTCTTGCTCTGCCTGACCCTTAAAAGGGTGGTGTCCCAGCGGTGTTGGCTCACTTTTCTCCCTGTGCACACCTCCCCAGAGGATCTATCTCCGTGGCCTCATACACCATCGCCGGAACTCACCCACCTCCTAGATCAGCTTCCTGGGGACCCCAAGATCTAGCTCATCATCTTACCCCCAAAGCACTTGCTTTTCCTCTCTTCTCTTTCTTGGGAAATGTTTTGGGAGCCTCCAGCGTCACCTGGTCTCCCAGGTGAAACCTGAGGGTCGGGTCCTCCGTGCGAGCCCCTTGAGGGCAGGCAGCAGGTCTAGTTCGTGGCTGGGCTTGTGAAGGTTTTAGTGGACGTCTGTGACTCGCTCTCCCCAGCAGAAGGGAGGACACGTGGCCTAGAGCCCTGACGTGGAATGCAGGGCGGGGGTCTCTGAGGCTGTCTGACTAATGCGGCTGTCCGGCCCCCCGCCGGATTGAACTCTAACATGGTCAATGTCAGAGCGCTCACCCCTTGAGCAGCCCACTCCACTTTCAAGTAGCCTTGGAAATGTCGGTGACCTGGTGTGAGTTACTTGACCTCTCTGTGCTTCAGTTTCCTTACCTGTGCAATGGGCATAATACCTACTCTGCAGCATTGTTTTGAGGATTCAATTAAGTGGAGTGATGGACTTAAGGCCACAACACCTGAGACGCCTCAGTAACTATAAATTCCCATTCCCCTTCTCCCTGGCCAGTGGCAGATATCAGTAAATGGCATCGCAGGACTGCAGGCAGCTGCCAGCAATCAATAAGAGATGCCATGATACTTGACCTTTCTGCCACTCACACGGATTTCCTCCGGCACGATCAGTGATGAAACGTACCTGCTTCTCAAAGGCGGTGGGGACCAAGCGCCGCAATTCAGAAAGGCTGCTGTTGATGCGGTCTCGGCGCCGCTTCTCTATGATCTAAAGGACAATGACAAGAATTTACACACAGTCTTCACAGGCAGCTCAATGTGCCTTTAAAAAGAAAAGATTTTCTTTTTAGAGAGAGGCGAAGGGAAGGAGAAAGAGATGGAGAGAAACATTGTGTGTGAGAGAAAGATCTCGATCATTTGCATCCCACACACCCTTAACGGGGGTGGGATTCCCCGCACAGGATGGTACCCCCACTGGGGACCCCTGGCCACAACCCAGGCACATGCCTGATGGGGAACCAAACCAGTGACCCTTCAGTTTGCAGGCCCGTGTTCAATCCACTGAGCCACACCAGCCAGGGTTCAATGTGCCTTGATGGACACTGATGCATATTTTCCTTCACAGTATTTTTGTGAGGAAAATAAATCTGTTCTTACTTTATGGAGGAGGAAACTGAGGATCAGAGAGGGGCAGTGACTTGTTTAAGGTCACACAGCAAGGAAGTGCAAAGCCGGGAGAACTCAGATCTCTTGTCTTAGTCTGTGGGGTGGGGGGGGGACATTCAATACATTTAACTACTGGTCGAGAACCAACCAATCAGAACAGGGACACCAGCCACAGCCCTGGAGTAGGCCCTGGAGAACCCTCGCTGGGCCAGGGGTTCCCCTTCAGATGCTGGGTTATGAGGCCTGAGGAGCCTCAGGCAGGGCCCTCTCCAGCTGTGAAGGCCTCTCGTTCACAGCTCCATCATATTCTCATCTCGCAGGACTGGGAGCAGAACACGGACAGCAAGGCGGACACTGTGAGTCCCAGGCTACCAGCAAAGAACATGAGGGCAGGACAGAGGGCTCCTGATTAGTGAATGGCAGGGCTGGTCTCCGCCAGCTCCCAGGTCTCTGGACCCCACACAGCTGCATCTTGCTGGGAAGCGAGGCTGGGATGAGACGGCCAACAGCAAGCAGGGGGCCCCCTTCTGCCCCTCTCACTCAACTCCTCTGCCCACGGAGGAAAAAAATGAAAGTTCTGGGCTCAGAGTAAAGAGAAGGAAGACTGGGATAAATAGTAGTGGCTAATTGTGTCATGTATTGTTCTGAGTGTTACATTAATTCCCTTAATCTTCAAAACTACACTTGGAGGTAGCTGCCATCATCATTTCAGTGATGCACTTGAGGAAATGGGGCACAGAGAGGTTAAGAGTCTTGCCCAAAGTCATCCCACTAGCTACCTGCGGAGGCAGGATTTGAACCCAGGCAGTCTAGCTTGGGGTGATGTTTCTGACCAGGTTTCTTGAGGCTAGGGCCCTGGGGACCCAGGGTAAACCTCTGTTGGGCAACTCGGCTGAGACACTCACCCCTCTGCGTTTCTTCCTGGCTTGCATCTGAGAAGGGCTGGGGGTGGACAGGGGCCTGGCCATCTGGCTGGAGAGGAAGAGAAAGGCAAAATTTTCAGAGCTGGGGAGCATCGCCCGGGCCTGGGTTGACCTCTGGGCGAGCACAGCCCCCTGCTGGGCGGCTGTGGTCTCCCAAGCTGGGAGGAAGCACAGGGCAGGCGTGGGAGGGACGCAGCCTCTCCCTTCTCCTGGGGGTGGGGGGCGCGGTGCCGTTTCTCCCTGGGTCAAGTTCTTGCCGGCACTGGGTTAACTGTCCCGGGGCAGGGGTGGGGGGCAGAGGGGGAACTAGGTTCTCACCTCAGCCTCTGCCCCGCCGCCCCTCCCACTCTGCGGGCTGCTAGGGGGCGGGCGATGGAATGGCCGCTGGCCACTCTGGCTCCTGAAACGCGATCCTGGGCGGGGCGGGGCGGGAGAGGGCACGGGCCAGCGGCGGCGGGCCGGCCGGCGGGTTGGGTTTCAGAAGGAGCCGCTGGGAATGAGCGTGGAAAGAGCAGATGCCGCTGCTTCCCACGGGCCGGGCGCGCCGGCTGCCCGCCCTCCGCGGCGGCTGCAGCTGCCGCCACCTCCCACGCAGCACGGCTGGGGACGAGGGGGAGCGGCATCTGGGTCACAGGCCCCTCTCGGGACTCTGGGGACCCCCCTGGCCCCCCCAGAAGGCCCCAGATCTGCATCACGTCGGCCTCCCCTCCAAAGGCCCAGCTAATGGAGAGACATTTGTTCCCACCCCAGGCGTTCTCACTCCAGGGAAGAGGCTCAGCCCTGGGGGCTCTTCCTGCCCAGACGGACCAAAATCCTGCTCGCCCTCTTAACTGCTTCCTGCTTCAGAGGACCTTTTGGAATGGAGGGGATTCGCTGGGTTGCACTGAGGACCATTCATCACCTGGGACGCCCCATTCAGGCCCAGGGCGGGACTGGATGGGTCAGCCAGGCCCCACCCTCCAGACACTCAGCTTCCGGTGGAGAGACACCGGGCCCAGGTCAACAAACAAGCTTGGGCAAGGCGGCTCCCCTGTCATTTCAAAGGCAAAAATGCCGCCCACCTGAACGGGAACCCCTAAGCTTGCCTCCACCTCACACTCCTCCTCTCCCTCTTGGGTTCCCATCTCAACCAAGCCACCCAGTCTCCCAGCTCTGCAAGGGGACACTGGCCACTGACCAGGATTCCTCCCTCCTTGGTCCTCACCCCACCTCCTCAATCCTAGAATACATTTCGCATCTGTCCTCCTCATCCCCACTGCCACTCTCAGGACCAAGCCTCTATCATCTTTTTTTCTTTTTCTTTTCTTTTAAATAATACGTGTATTGATTTTAGAGAAACAAAAACATTGACTTGTTGCCTCTCATACATGCCCCCGGCTGTGGATTGAACCCACAAACCTAGGTTTGTGCCCTGACTGGGAATTGAATCCTCAAGCCTTTGGTGTACTGGGCGATGCTCCACCAGCTGAGCCACCCCAGCAACGGGAAGCCTCTGTCAGCTTTTAGCTGGGCAACCAAGGGCAAGAGTTCATTGTTGGGTCAAGAGTCTATTGTTGGGTCTCTTTGCACCCATTTCTCCCTACAAGCAGGCAGGGTGATCATTTAAATGCAAACCTGATCTTGTCCCTCTCTTAAAACTCCTCAGGGTTTTCCCGATGTTTTTAGGATCAAGGCCATCACCTTTCAGATGGCCCAGCTGGCCCCTGTCACCTCCTAGACTCAACTCTTGTGCTCTATGCATTCCTCCCTGTGGTTACACACCCTGTTCCCCAGGCTAGAATTCTCTGGTCCACCCCGTCTCTCCACCCCCAAGCCCCAGCCCTGTTGCCTGATCATTTATACCACCCCAGGTCTCAACTCAAATGTCACCTTCCTGGGGAAGACTTTTCTGACCCCCCCCCCCAGTAGGTGTCCCTTACTCTACCCTCTGCCAGCATCCTGCACTAATAGGTTATGCCCATTTGCTGTTTTATATTTACACAATTATTGGGTTAATAATGTCCGTCTCTCTAACAAGTTCATAAGCTCCAGGAAGTCATGACCATGTCTGTCTCCTTCACTATGGTAGCCCCCATTGCCCCACCACCCCACCCAATACTCAGCGAGTGCTTGGAACATAGCAGAGCTCACAGCTGAGCTCTCCCTGCCCTCATCTTCGGCCCTACTGGGAAACAGAGAGGTGACACCATAAAGCCCATGTCCTGGGCTTCTGTGGAATGGACGCACGTGTGGTTCACCAGGAAGGTCATAGCCCCTGTGGGTCACTCTCTTGGTGTCAGAGGTTGGATCATTTTTGTCATCAGCTCAAAGAGAGACGGTCGCAGGAGAGACCAGATTAACATTTGTCAAATCCTGCTGCTACACCCTGGCTTTGTGCAGCCATGTCTAGGAAAGGATGCGTCCATCCAAACATCTGGACAAGAAGGGCTGGTTGGAGACCAGTGAGAGCTCCTGGGAGAGATGGCCCAGCAAGCTAGGTTCAGGGATCACATGGCCAGATCCCGAGATCTGCAGGGCAGCTTGTTTACAGAGCTTCACTGGGGACAAGCCCCAAGAAACCCAGCCTTTGTCCCCCCAGGCTGGATAAGGCATCTCTAGGGGTATTGGGTTAGCTTTGCCCACGTCACTGCCTCTGAGCCTGATCCCTCCTCAGGGACCATCTGTTGGAGGCTGATGCACCCCTTTCAGGACAGGTGGCTCTGCCATCTTTTTCTGTCTCCTGGTCCCTTGTTCTCTGCAGTATTATCCCACTCCCGTATCTGACAGGCAAAGCTCACTTCACAGTTTTCCTGGCATCACTATGTACATTTCCCTCCTGTGAACCTAACAAAAGCCCCATTTTACAGACGAGGGTGCTGAGGCTCAGGAGCTAAGGCAGCTTGCCCAGTTTATGCAGCTGCTAAGGAGTAAAGCCAGCATGGGAATCTGTGTCTCCTGGCTCCAAAGTCAGCATTGTTTTCCTCCTTAATTCCCATTTCCTGTATGTCTGAATAGCCCTCCAGTCCCCTTATCCTTAAAGCTCCCAAGAGCTCAGCCTTTGCTCAGTTCCAGGCTGTGATCTGGCCCTGACGCTGACAGGGAGGAGGTGTGAGAGCTTCTTGGCTGAGAGTCTGAAAATAAGGCAGATTTTCACAGACCCAGAGAAGATATGTTGACCCCCAAGATCTGCTTCATGGGCCTAGGGTGGTCCCTAGCCAGAATTCCGGGGTGGTCTCTTGGGGTGGGGGCAGTTTTCTAGGTGGTCTGGCTGCCAGTCCTGGCAACTCTTAAAGCTCACCCTCAGTTTCCCCTTGGGACCTCCCCTGTGGGCCCTTGTAGATAATCCCACTGGTTTTGCATCAGCCAAAGGCAGAATCACAATGTCCCCAATGAAGGGACTTCCGACAGCACTGAGCCGCCTGGTAAAATGAAGGAACTCAGAGAGGGGAAGAGCCCTGCTCCAGGCCGCACAGCAAATTAAAGGAAACGCCAAGTCTACAGGCGTTTTAATGTACCGTTCTTCCCTGTGGACCCTATACATTCATTGTTACATCTTGTAAATCCCATAGCCAATACTTCTTCTTCTAGACAGCATGTCCACACTTACTTCTCTCATTTATTGCACAATAACCCTGTGAGTTGAGTAGTATTGGCCATTTCAGATTTAGCAAAAATAATTATTTGATAGATGGAGTGACAGGGACACAGAGAGTTAAGAATCGTGCCCATCCCTGGCTGGGTGGGTCAGTTGGTTGGAGCACCGGTCCATCCCAGGCACCAGAAGGCTGCAGGTTTGATCCACAGTCAGGGCACATACCTGGGTTGCAGGCTTGCCCGGGTCCAGGTGCGCACAGAAGGCAAACAATCAAAGTTTCTCTCTCACATCGATGTTTCTCTTGATCTCCCCACTCCCACCCCCTGCCCAGTTCCTCTCTCTCTAAAATTAATTTTTTAAAAAATAAATATGTCCTCAGGTGAGAATTTACAAAAAAAAATCATGCCAAATAAATTCGGTCTTCAGCCTTCTAGTCTTTTCACTAGACTATGAGACCTCACGAACATGTGACCCCCAGCTGAACGGCAACCCCTTGGGGAGCAGCACTAGTTGGGAGTTACCTTGTGCTGAAATAGGGAGACGTGCTTTGGGTTCACTCCTTCATCAAAGCCTCACCTGTGAGGTGGGTATTAGCGTCCCCATTTCTTAAAGGAGAAAACTGAGGTTCAGAAACGTCCAAGTTAATGAGGGTGAAAGTCAAACTCAGGTCCCTCTGACTTCAAAGGCCACCATGTGCCTTAAGTCACATAGGAGCAATCCACAGACCCTGACCCAGTGCCTAACATGTGGCAGGTGCCCATTAAATGTTCGCAGAAGGGGAGGGGAGGCTATATTCTTGGTTCAGTCCTGGCACGTGCAAGGAGGCTGGCTTCAGAGAGGAGCTCTGTGGGCGATTCCCACAGACGGGACAGGACACCAGCAGCGGGCAGACACCCACAATGACGCGGAACACACTCTGTTCTTCACTCTCACGTCTCTGAGTGAGGGGGGTTTGAGCCCTGCCTCTGACCTCCAGGGAGGCTGGCTGCCCCAGTCCCATGGCCCTTGCCTCTGTTTATCTGGTGGTCTTTGTACATGAAGCTCTTCTTCTCTGAGAGTTCCCTGAGGGCAGAGGCTGAGCAGGATACATCTGGGCCCCCCACGCCCAGCCCAGGGTCTGGGCCACAGCAGGCAGCGTTCAGTGATCCCTGAATTGAAGCATTGATGTCTGCTGGGGGGAGGGCCCTTTGGCAAGCGCTACAAAGAGGGGTCTATAAGTCAGCTCTGCCAGATGTCCAACTGCTTTCGCTCCTCTGATGGGGTCTGCTCCTCTAAGAATTGAGACGGTCTCTCGAAATGGGTCAGGCTGGAAGGACAAACTGCTGCATAGGAAAAAACTGCCCACTGATCCTTTAGACCATGGCCCAAATGCCACCACCTTCAAGAAGCCCTCCCTGCTGCCTTTGGTTGTAAGTGACCTCTCCCTGCTTGGGTGCCCCCACAGCCCACCGCCTGTCTCTCCTTCCACCGTCCGTGCTGCCCATGGGCTTTATGTGACCCGGCAGGTCACTGGCCAGGCTGCAAATTCTTGAAAGACAGTAGCCAGCTCTGATCAGCCTAGCTCTCTGGTATCGGTTTTGTGCCTCTGATTCATGGAGACCCAGTGACATTGAATTTGAGACCCTCCTCCACTACCACCACGTAGTGCTGGGCCCTTCTGCTCCCAGTAGGCGCAGACTCAGAGAATTGCTTCTCTAAAGAGCAGTTTCTGTTAAACAACCTTAAAAGGCTACCACATTGCTGGGTGGCCTGGTTGGGTGGAGCACCGTCTTGGACACTTGGTTGAAGGTTCAATCCCCAGTCAGAGCACATACCCAGGCTGCGGGTTCAATCTCCCATCGGAGCACCTACGGGAGGCAACCCATCCCTGTTTCTCTCTTACATCGATGTTTCTTTGATTCTCTCTTTCTTTCCCTTCCTCTCTCTCTAAAATTAACAAGCATGTCCTTGGGTGAGGAATTTTAATAAATGCTACTAAGTTGCATGGAAATTATACTGTATCCCCCGAAACCTAATGTACAGGATGCAAGGAGAATATTGCCTTACCTCCAATTATTAGCTATAAATGATTGAAAGCTGGTGGAATTTTACTAGGATTTATGATTGAGACAGGACCCCCTGGTCTCAGAAACAAGATCATTGAAATTATGAAATGTCCTCAAAAGCATCCCTAAGAATGAACTGAACCCTCCCCCGCTTCCAATTCTATTCTAGAGCGTCAGATTCGGATGAGCCGGGAGAGAGCAGAGAGCCCTTCTGTCCTCCCCATTTCACTGCCGAGCACACAGGCTCACAAAGGGAAAGCAATAACCCAAGGCCACACGGTCAGTTGGTGGGGGATCTGGGGCTGGGACCCAGGCCCGCAAAGCTCTTCCAGGGCTTTGGGCATCACGTGTGGGGCACCCGACACTAATTAAGCATTTGCTGCACTAGGCCCTGTGCTGGGCCCGTGACATATACCATCTCATTTGAATTTCCAGTATTCCCATGAGGTCGGGTCTGTTCTTTACACTCATTTTACAGATAAGGAAACCGAAGCTTAGGTTGTTCACAGAACTGGGAAGTAGCAGAACTGTCTGCGTGCAGTTTGTGCTACAGGTTTGAGGCGGGGAGGAATGTTTCCCAAGGGCCCAGAGACATCGGTGGCAGCAGCACACAGGAATTGGAGCCTGGACGGTGCACCGACCGTGGGCAAGCCAGCTACTATTTTTCTTCAATATCAAAACCTTATTCAAAGTCCACTTTGCTCAAGGGACAGAAGTCTTTCTTCTCCTAGCAGCTTTCTGCGTACTATATGAAAAGTGCACAGTTTGGGTAAAACTAGGAAAGGGTGGTTATTCTGTGTAGTCAGCGGACTCCGGGTGGGGGTGTGGTGCCAGCAGCCTATGAGGGTTTCTCTGAAGAGTTTCGGGAGGAAAAACTCCTCGCCAACAGTTTCACTTGGGCACTTTGACAGAAAGATCACCAGACCCGCTGACATCAGACCCGCGAGCTGAACGCTACCTCCATCCCAGCATCCTGAGCCCTAAATGGTCCAGGTCACACAGGACCCCAGGCCCTCGTGTGTGTAACTATACACACTGCACCCCACCACACACACACACACACACACACACACACACACACACACACCCTGAGGGCCTCCGCCCACGCCTGCGGTCCGTCCGCGCCCAGTCCCCGACCCCGGCTCTTACCTAAGCTCGCCCTCGCGGCCCACGTCGATGGGTCCGTCGGACTCGCTGTCGGAGCCGCTCGGCTCCCTTGGCCGCTTCATGGTGAGAGCAGGCTGCCAGGTCTCTGCCTGGTGGTGCCGGCTCCCAGCCTGGAAGTCGGCCCGCCCTGGCCCCGCCCCGGCCCCGCCCCGGGGGCGCCGCCACCGCCCTTTCCCAGGGCCCTTTTCCGCGCCGTAGCCTCTGGCGATCAGGCGCCCCCTCGCCCCCGCGGTGACGCGCAGGTCAAGCCGTGGGAAGGCCCCCGGCGGTCACCGCCCCCACCGACGGCTGGGAGGTCTGGCTCCGCTCCGCCGACTTGGCTGCAGCGCGCTGGGTGGCCTTGGGCAGGTGCCCTTGGAGGCCTCGAGGGGAGCCAGGAGTCCCTGTCTGTCCCCAGTTTTTCTCCGGCGCTGCCTGTCTGTGGAGGGGCAGCTCTGCGATGCACCGGCTTGTGCAAAGGTCGACCCCGCCGGTTCTGGCCTTGGGGTTCTGCGGGCAGTCAACACGTCCGTTTTAGTGAGGGTTGGTGGGGGTGGCTGTAGCTTGATAATGGACAAGAGTCCCCCAGCAGCTTCTCCCATTGGAGTCCAAAGCAAGTGGAATGTGTGTGTGTGCACTCGTGGGTGGGGTGGGGTGGGGTGGGGTAGGGGCGTGGTCAGACCTGTGAGAGGTGGCTGTCACCCTTAAAAGGAACACCTGTGGCTGTGGCTGCACCACCAGAGCAGAACTGGCTATGACCAAGGTCCCTGAAGACCTTGCTGGATGATGGCGGGGGCGGGGTTATCTCTGGAAATCAGCTCCCAGTTCACCAGAGTCAGAGCTGTCCTAGAAGGCCAAGAACACCAGGCGAGGGCTCATTCTGAAGCTGTGGCAGGCCTCCAGAGGACAGCGCACTCCCAGCAGACCAAACTGCTCACTCAGTGTGGCCTCCAGCCCCTAGAGAGGGGGACTCACAGAAGATTCTGGGAGACTCGCCGGCCATCTCATGGGCCAGTGCCACGGAGAATTCCCCAAGGCTCAGAAGGAAGCAGACCGGAGCATCCTGGAAGGGGACTTCACAGGCAGGGAGGAGGAGGTGGGAAGATGGACTTGATGTGGTGGATCCACGAAGCCCTTCCCTTTGACCCACCCACCAGGACCCAGGAAGTCACCCCTTCACTGGGAGAATGGGGATGGTCATCTGAGAATGAGTGCACTTCACCCCCACAGCAAGACCTGCTTGGAGGCAGTTGATGACGGTGGTGGGAAAGAGCATGCCCATGCCCTCTTCCACAGACACAGGTCTACAGACACAGCCATCCCTCGACCAAGCACGCAGACACATAGATACAGACATGCTGATGCACAGCTGGCATGAGCGGTCTGTACCCACAGCCTGAGCTTCCTCGGGGAGCCCTGGTGGTCACTCCAGACACACTTCTGGACTCTGCTTACAAAAGCCTTTGGCACCCCCATAACTTCTGCAGGCACTCCCCAGTGGAGTGGAAACCTCAAGCAATGCAGAGGCTGCACAGTCCATGCACTGTGTGTTCCCTGGGAAGGCAGAAATCATGCCTCCCAGATGCCTGTCCCGTGTGAGCAGATTTGCAGGGAAAAGTCAACGGCTGTGTTGTGGACTCGTTCATGTGCGATGCCCTGGGTCACCAAATGGGATGCACAGCCCGGCAGGGAGTCTGGGGCTCAGAAGAGAGGTCTACACTGGATGTGTAAATTGGGAAGTCGTTAGGTAAGAAAGAGGTGGCACTTAAAGCTCGGGGAGGAGACAACGCCTAAAAAAAGTGTGGATGGAGACAGCGGAGGGGCCTACCGAAGTGGTTAGCATTTGGTAAGCACTACAAAAACACCTGAAACTGTTTTGTAAGTGTCAATTCATTTAATCCTCGACGCCTTTATAAGGTAGTAATATTATCCCCACTTCACAGAGGAGAAACAAAGGTACAGAGAAGTGGAGTTACTCTACTTAAGATGGGCAGGTAGTGAATGCAAGGGCTGGACTTGGACAGGCAGTTTGGTTCCGTAGCCAATCCGTTAGGCTCTATGACCTTATACAGCTCTTACACTCGAGTCTATGTTATGTCCTGCCGGGCCTAGAGCTGTGCCATCAATACCACGGTCAGGCGACACAGGCAACTACTAAGCCCTTGAGACGTGGCTGCACTGAATTGCTATGCATAGTAAATGTGAAACGTACACCAGATTTTTTTAAAGGAAAGAAATAAAAGACCTCATTGATATTTTTATAATGATTGCATGTTGAAATGATAATATTTGATACTTATTGGATTTAATAAAATATATTATTAAACTTCACTTGTTTTCTTCTCAGTATTTTTAGTGTGGCTACAGGAAGTTTTTAATTGTATACGCAGTTCCAACTCTCTTTCTACTGGACTGAGCTGATCCAGTGCGGGGCTTGTTAACCTCAGCACCACTAACATTTCGGCCCGGAAAACGGTTTGCTGTGTGGGGCTGTTCTGTGCACTGCAGAATGCTCAGTAGCATCTCTGGCCTCCAGCCACTCAATGCCAGAAGTACCTGGGTCAGTCGTGCGATTTAAAATGTCTCTAGATAATACCAAATGTCCCCTGGGGGAGAAATCACACTGGCTGAGAATTACTGACCCAGAGGAACTCCAAAATTCAGGCGCTAGGCTTCGGAAGAGAAGGGGCTGCGAGAGGAGTCTGTGGAGGAACCTCCAGGAGGCGGAGGAGAGCGAGAGCGGGTGTTGACGGAGCCAGAGGAGTGTTTCCAGTACTCGGTCATAATCCTCTAAAACGTTAGTCAGATCAGGCCACTTCTTGCTGAAAACCATCTACAGGCTTCCCATCACATCGAGAATAAAATGCCACCTGCTTCCCGTGGCCTCTATGTAGGGCGACTGTACAATTCATCGTCTAAGCCAGCGGGACCTAAGCCGAGCAAAAGGAGGCAACACTGATAACTACGCGCTGGCAGGGTGGGGCGGGGCGGGGCACGCTGGTCCCCCTGAGCTCCCGCCCTGCTCCCGCCTCGCTCACTCAGCCAGGGAGCCTTCCTGCCGTTCCACCAGCAGTTCGTGCTTGTTTGCATTTGGGGCTCCTTCTACCTGGAATCCTCTTCCAGCGCTCGCTTCGGCAGGACATATACGAAACCTGGGGTTCTCTTCCCCAGATCTGCTCAGATTACCTCACTCCATGCAGGTCTTGCTCAATGGTGACGTCTTCAGCATCGACCCTTATCTAAAATGGCCACCAATCCCCTGTCACTCTGTACCCCCCACCTCACTTTATTTCACAATACAGTATCATCACTGTCATTGGTATTCTGCATGTTGCTACATTTGTTCATTTTCCCTGTCCCCACCCTCCACCCCCAGAAGATAAACTCGTTGAGGGCAGAGATGTGTCTCTCCTGCTCACGGCGGCACCGCGGCTCCAGTGCAGTGCCGGGTGCGCAGACGTGCAATAAACACTTTCTGGCAAGTATGAACTCATGAACTCATGTGAGAAGCGGGAGAGATGGGAACTACACTAGAAGAGTAGCTGGAGGGAGGCGTGGAACCCAGGCTGTGCTTGCTTATGCTTTGTCTTGTTTTACACGGGAAAGGGCGGGACACTGATCAGGCACCAGGAAATCATCATCACTCCGTGGGACTTCCAAGAAAGGGCTCTCACATTGTGAAGTTCTTGGGGGCAGAATCTTTTTTTTTTTTTTTTTTGAGAGAGAGAGGGAGAAAGAAAGGGAGAAAAACAGTGATGGAAGAAAGAAACATTCATCCATTGCCTCTCGCACACACCTGGACCAGGCACCAAACCCGAAATCTAGGCATGTGCCCTGACCAGAAGTCAAACAGGCCACCTTTCACTTTGAGGGATGACCCAGGGTGAGGAAGGGGGGAAGGGGCAGGAATCATTTTTGTTGTTCATTATTATGCTCCTTAATGCCTAGCAAAAAGTCTACACATAGTAAGCATTTAAAATTGTTTGTGAAACCCTGGCTGGTTTGGCTCAGTGGACTGAGTGCCGGCTTGTGAACCAAAGGGTTGCGGGTTCAATTCCCAGTCAGGGCATATGCCTGGGTTGCAGGCCAGGTCCCCATTAGGGGGTATGTGAGAGGCAACCGCACACTGAGGCTCCTCTCTCTTTCTCCCTCCCTACCCCTCTATGTAAAAAATCAATAAATGAAATATTAAAAAATTTTTGTGAAATAAATAAATAATAATACAATTTTATTGCACTTACCATGTATCAGGCATTGTACTATTTGGCATACACCAACCCATTTAAACCTCATAACAACCTATACTAGAAGTTACTATTATTATCTATCATAATCTCATTTAATGAGACTTAGCGAAGTTAAGTAAATTACCAAGATGATACAGCTACTACTGTATCTGTATCTCTGGTAGAGCTGGGACTCTAACCAGGCAGGCTGGCATCCACATTCATGCTGGTAACCATGGCATCATGCATCAGAGTGGGGTGGACCAATCAGGAGACTCGTACAACCAGCCAGGCAAGTGGGACTTGCCTGGGGAAATGGGGAGAAACTCGGGCAAGAATGGAGCACCAGGGGCCCAGGCCAGTGAAGGCCAAGAACAAGGGCTTTGTCACAGTCCAGGGCCTCCAAGAGGAAGGTGTACAATCACAAGGCCACAGAGGCCTTGGCATGAACAGAGGAGGACGAAGCAGGGGCCAGGTCCACGGATTGGGAAGAATCTAAAGGAGGACGCAGAAGTGGGTTGGAAGAAGGGGCAGGTCAATGAGAGAGGGCACAAAGGCAGCTCCAGAGGCCAGCAGGGTCTCCAGGGTGGGTAGGGGGGCAGAATTTGCTCACTGATGGGGTGGGGGTTAGGAGTAGACAGAGGTGAGCCCGAGTGCCCAGGGGTGGCAGTCAGCCTCAGTTCAAAGGGAGGGAGGCAGAGAGACGACCTCTCCCCTCCCCCTCCCCATCCCCCAGCCCTGGATCTGAGCAAGCAGGAAGAGATTTTTCAAGGGCATGTTTCAGCTCCAGGGAACTTTCTCAATCCCTGACTCCCACACTAGGTCAACCCCTGTCTCTGTCAGGGCTGGTATTTAGATTACTGAACTTACATGAGCTGGACTCCAAATGGTTGGGTTGCATGCCGGCCATACGCCGAAACGGCAACTCTGCGAGGCCAGGCACTGAGCCTCCAGTGCTGGGCGGTGGAGCGATCCCAGCGACCCAGAGGACGGGATGGTTGGTGCAGAGATGCTCGGGGCAGAGGTCAGGGGTTGGTAGTTATTAATTGTGCCATCATTTATGTCTGTCTCTAGTGCGTAAAGGCAGGAACCAGGTTGGGTTTTCTCACTGTCGCCTCTGTGCCTAGCAGTGTCTGTACATAGTAGGTGGTTGATCGACACTGGTGACAGGGAGGGGAGCTGGGGGGCTCCCGAAGACCTCTGCCTTCCCCTTGGAGGAGGTGGTGCCTGGCCCCCGGGAGTCACTGAGTCATGGCAGGCACTGTCCCCCTCCAGGTCCTGGGGAGCGAGGGTGGGACACGGGGTGGGGTTGCAGCACCTGGATGCCGCTCAGTATTCTGTTTCTTAAAAATCCTCACCCAAGGATATGTTTACTGATTTTAGTGAGAGGGAAAAGGTGAAGGAGAAGCATCAATTCTTTGCTTCCCATACACACCCCAACTAGAGACTGAACCTGCAGCCTAGGCATGTGCCCTGAGTGGGGATCAAACCAGCACCCTTCTGTGTATGGGACGATACTCCAACCAACTGGGTCGCCCAGCCAGTGCAGGTTTCCCTTTGCAGAGCCTTGGTCCTCCCTTTGTGTCTGGGGACATAGACGCAGACAGGGGCGGAAGCATCCCCAGGGCCTCGCACTAAGGCAGGAGGGGGCCAGAGGAAGAGAGGCCTTTCTGGGCCACGGCTTTCTCATTGGTGGCATGTGATGGTAACGATACTCTCTCCGCAGGCTCGCCGTGAGGGTCAGGTGAGGTGAGATGCATAGAACTGTGCCTGGAGTGTTTGGAGCAAGAGCTGGGTGATGTTAGCATCTGACTAAGCCCAGGCATTCTCTCCTTAGGAGATTCATCTGCTCCCGTGGCTTTACCTCCTGTAAGCTGATGATTCCCAAGTTTGTGTCTCCAATAGAGGCCTTTTGTTCCTGAGCTTCGGACCCGTGTATCCAACTGCCTGGTATGTCTCTTTACACTCACGTTGGTCTGACTATGTGCCAAGACTGAGCCAGCGTGTGCTGGACTCATCCTGGAACACCCCTGCCCCCGCGCTCTGTGCCGAGGCCCACATCTACGGGGCCTCCAGCCCGGATGGCAGGCATCCCCCCCATCATGTTCCTGCCTGGTGTTTTATCCTGAGAACAATCCGAGCCTCCTTCCCTCACCCCCTTCCTGACCCCTGCTCTCCCAGGCCCTTTCTGTCCTCCCCTTGCCCTCCTCCCCTGCTCCCTTGGGACCCATCAGTGCTCGCTCGCCCCTTCCCCAGCTGCCACCACAGCTGGTCACTGAAGGAATGTGCAGCTGCTGTGAGCCACATGTGATGAACAGGCGGTGCACAGCCACCCCTGGGGCCCAGGGGGGTGGGGGTGGGACCATCTGTGTCTGTTTGTCACACACACACACACACACACACACACACACACACACACGAGTGCCTTCTTCAGGGAAGGTGGTGCACAATATTGGTTTGGCTCCCTTCTCCAGCCCGGAACTGCAGAGGTCATGAGGCTCATGCTCTGTCTTTGGGTGTCCAGGGGCCCCAGCATGGGACCCCTGGGGGCAGACTGGCTGGGCTGGTCCCACCGTCTGGATGCACAACACCCCACAAAGGCCTGCTCCAGGCCACATGGCAGCCTGGTGATCAGAGCCTCCCTAGCTTTCCCAGGCTTGGGGGGCTGCACTGGAGGAAGCCAGGGGCCTCCGGCACATTCCAGAGCCCCCTTGGCAGCGCCCAGAGGCTCCAGAGGCTTCTCAGGCCTGAGGCAGCGCCAGCAGCATCTGTCCTGGTTCCCACACTCCGGCCTCTCTGGAATCTCGGCAGATTTCTCCTCCATGTGTACATGATGTCAGCGCAGACAAGGACACTGGGGGTGCAGGAAGGAGAGGGACTGAGGACACCACGCTCCCTGATGTCAGATGGCCATGGGGGAGGGGTGGGGGAGGGGGAGCTGGTCCTTGGCATTGCCCACGCTGTAGGAAGAAGAGGACTTGGCTTCTGGCTCCCAAGACTAATCGGGCCCTGGCACTGCCCATTGCCTTCCTGTCAGAGCCCTCTCCCTCTCTCAGGGCCTCAGTTTGTTCATTTATAAATTAAAAATAAGACTAGCATCCACCTCCTACGTATACAGTGAAGGCTGCAGAACCTTGACCTTGTTAGAGATCCTTCACAGTGTGGACACAGCTCACTCTCTCACCACTCCCCTGACAGTCCTGTCATTTCTCATATGTTTTAGGACACACAACATAGGTTCTTGCTCCAAGTCTTTATTCTGTCTACCTTGAAAGTCCTTTCCTTTATCTGGAAAACTCCTACTCAGCCTTCAAAGCCCAACACAAAAGTCCCTCTTTAGGAAGCCTGCTCAGCTTCCCTCAGGTACTAGTACCACTTCCTTGTACTCCCGTGTGTCCCTCGAGGGCAGCCTGACCTTAAAACACAGGTACTATCTGCTTATCCCCCACCCCCCGAATGTGGTTGCCCAGAGGACTGTCCTTTCTGGGGTTGACGGCCACTCTCTGGAGCCCAGGCACAGTGCCCCATAACCTGTGGGTGTCCTAGCATCATCAGGAAGTGAGCTTCCCACCAGGTCTGGTCTTTAACAGGCAGAGGAAGCAGCTTACCAGCTGCCAAGGTATTTCTTAAACCCCCACAATAGCCATGGCCCCCCTACCCCCACCCAGGCCAGCCAAGCCCAAGTCCCACTGTACAGATGGGGAAAGCTGGAGCCCAGAGGAGCGAAGTCAGCAGTAGAAACTGGATTAAAACCAGGGCTCCTAGCCTGGTCCAAGGCTCTGAAGCCCTTTTCCCCTCTTGGGGAAGTGAGAATGGGGCTGAGACGGGGTGTGGGCTGGTTCCCAGACTTAGGAAGCAGCCGGTCCTCACCTGTGGCTGCGCTGCAGTTGGTTCCCACCATGCCCCCTGGAGTCGACAGGCAAACCAGACTTCTGTTCCACCACTTGGCAATGATGAAGAACTGTGAGGCCATCAGGCACAAGCTGCCCTCAGGGGCAGGTGGTGTGAGCCTTAGGGCCCAGAGAGGGTCTGTCAGTCCAGATCTTCTAGAAGACAGGCGCTAAGGCCAATTAGAGGTGTCAGAGATTTATTGGGGAAACACTCGTAAAGATAAAGGGAGGGAGCTAGAGTAAGCAAGAAGAGCCTTTTGATCGTGAAGGATGAGTAGGAAGAGCCGCAGACTGCAATGCAGCTCTGAGAACGCCTTGGCAAGGCCCAGGGTCAAGGCAGTCCTTTAGGGGATCCCCACACGGGGCCGAACTACCCTGGCTCCGGTGTCCCCACTGTGCCCGGCCACCGATGGGCACACATGCTGCCTTCGGATCTGAAGGTGCAGCAGCCGAAGGCCGTTGGGGAGTGACACTCCCAGTAGCTGGTTCTCCCGAAGGCAACTATGAGTGAGGTGCCCTCCTAGCGGCTGCAGAGGATACATGTTCTGCAAGGTCGCCCAGCCCAGTGAGCAGGTGACAAGTTCGCACGCTTGGGCTGTGGCTGCACTATGCTAACCTTGGGGTGAGCTTTAAACCACAAGGAATTTTACAAGGCTTCTCAGGGGATTTGCCAGACGAATGAAAGAATAAGGATGCACATAAAGTCAGGTGAAACTATGGGGCTCCAGAGGGAATGGCACTGAACTGGGACCGATACCCTAACATCCGATTTCCTGTCTGCATCCGCTAGCTCGAGTCCTCGGACAAGCCGCTCCCCCTCTCCAGGACCTGGTTGTCACCATGGCAACATGTGGGTGGGAATATCTCACTCAGGCCTTCCCTGACCAGATCCAAAAACAGGGGGATGAAGGGGGCCAGTACCTCCATCTCTGGAAAGATGGCGCTGCTTCGTGTGGAGGGGCCCATTAAACACCACGCTTTTCCCTGGAGTAACCCAAATGGCAGAAAATTATGTGTACTATCTCTGAAGCTCAGGATAGCAGAGACTATCTTAATACATGTTCAAGTTTTCTCATGTGTGTTTTATCTTAAAAAATATACATGAAAGCCCTGGCCAGCAAGGCTCAGTTGGTTGGGCGTCATCCCACAAACTGAAAGGTCGCCAGTTCAATTCCCGGTCGGGGCACATGTCTGGGTTGTGCGCTCCGTGCTCCCGGTTGGGGCGCCTGCAGAAAGTGGGCAGTCAGGGTTTCTGTCTTGCACCCCTGTTTCTCTCCCTCTCTTTCTCCCTCCCATCCCCCCCCCAAAAAACAAACCAAAAAACACATGAAAGAGTCAATATAGTGTGATACACACTCTGGAGCCGACAACTTGAGTTTAAATAAAGCTTTGCCACTTACTGGCTACCTCTCTTGCCCTTGGTTTCCTCATCTGTAAAATGGGGATGACAATAGTACCTACTTCGCAGGGTTATTGTGAGAATTAAATGATTTATATCAAGTATTTAGAGCAGAATCCATTCTATTAACTGTTATGTGAATTTGTCATTTTATCTTTGAGTTTCCTGTTTATACAAGTTGGTTTTTTAAACGGCCTACTGGCAAGTAGAACTGACCACTAACCAACAAAAGAAAAGAAAAATAAAGAAAAGCCACATAGCTCACAGGTCTTGGAAGAGCTCAGCAAGTTGAAATGGGAGGGCACAAAGAAGGAGAAAGATTTGTGTCTGCAATGCCTCCATCCCAACACTCCAAGCCACGGTCACATCTCTGCCATGCCGTAGGGTTTTTTGCTCCCAAATATAGTCCAAAATCATGTCAGAAAATAGAGGATTCAGTTCTGGCGCCAGAGGCCCAGGCAGGAGAGGGTGTTGGGCCACTGTCCCTCCCACTGCCCCTCCCACCGCCCTGCCCTCTCCCTCACCTTAGTCACGGTCCATTGGCTACAAACCAGTATAAGCAGCTTGGGTACCGTTGGCCTTTGGACATCATAAAAACGCCACAGTGAGACCAAGACATCTCAGAGCACAAAGTTTCCATGACGTTCCCTAGTAGGTGACCCCAGGGTCCCTGAAGGAATCTGCAGGCTGGGAGGTATGAGAAAGGAGGGGGATGAGGAGTCACATTGCCCCTTATTTCTGCTGTCTGGGCAGGAAGGTGGGGGACTGGAGGCCAGAGAATCGAGGAGGCTCATTGGGTCTCAGATTGGCCAGAGTCAGGGGAATGGTTAAGATAAACTTGGATAAGTTACAGCAGGCTGGTCGGGGTGTAATAGTATGTGGGAGTCAACCCAAGGCAAACCACTGGCCCAGTCCTATCAGCCCTGAATTCAGTCACTTAATTATAGGCAGAGTTATCGACATGACACCCACTTAGGACTGGGGGACACCAGAATGAAACTGGAGGAACTCCTCTGGGTAATGGGAGAAAGAACCATGGACCTAAATATTGTTTAAGGGAGGGAGTGATCATCTGTCCGCCATGATCTATGGAGTTCCGAGGGAGCCTAGTTGAGGACGTGCTGTTTCGGATGCCCCCTGACAGGCCCCGCAGATGGAGGAGACGGGAGTGGCAGCAGGACCGTGGGTGGTGGGCAGGCTGGTGTAGGCGTATCGGCCCCCTTCAGTGGGCTATGGGGGCCCGAGGGGCAGGAGGAAGGGTTTTGTGAGGGCTGAGGCTAGGGTCTGAGTTACCTGCTTCCTCCTCCATCTCACAGCCTTTTTTAGCCCCTCTTCTTCCCCCCACTCCACCCCCTGCCCCCACCTTGGTAGCTCCAGGTAGGGACCTTGAGCCCATGTCAAAAGCACTGCTGGTGGAAGCTTGTGTCCTGATGGGCTCAGGCTGCCTCCCGTCAGTCACAGAATCTCCCCTTGTGGGGGCGGGGGGGGGGCGTCTTCCTGTGTGGCAAGAGCATCTGCAGAGGGACACAGATACCCCCAGATGGAGCTGACCTCAGGCCTGCTCACACCGTGTGTCCGCAATGGCGTTTCTTGAGGTGACCATAAGCCAGTCTGTGAATACAGTTGGGGGGGGGGGGGGGTGGAAACAAGACAATAGACATTTATTTTAAATGTCTTCTATTTATTTGAATGGCTTTTAAGAAGCAGAAGCCCATGTTGTAAAATTAAGGTCAGGCAAGCTTGAGGAGTGAGAGGGACCCACATGGACAAGCACGCAGCGCCCTTCGTCATGTGACTGGGAAAATGCTGCAGAGCCAGACGGAGCTGGGGGCTGGGGAGGACTGACTGTGGCCCAAGGGAGGGCAAAGCTGAGAAAAGTATGAATAGTCTTCTCTCTCCTCAGGCAACTGAAGTCCCACAGATAAAGAAGCACGTGACCCAGCTGTTCAAGGAGGCACTTAGGAGGTTCGCCATAAAAAGGGATCCAAGAAGGTTAGGTTAGAACAGGGGTGTCCAGCCCGCAGGTCACATGCGGCCCAAGGTGGCTGTAAATGTGGCCCAGCACAAAATCATAAATTGACTTAAAATATTATGAGATCTTTTTGTTTTCATTAGTGTTTGTATATTTAATGTGTGGCCCAAGACAACTCCTCTTCTTCCGGTGTGGCCCAGAGACGCCAAAGGTTGGACACCCCTTGGTTAGAAGGAAGACCAGGGTAGCTCACGTTTGCAAAAGGCAGAGGTAGAGCTATCATTAAGCAAATGGCATAAAATAGGGCTTCTGACAGGCAGATACAAACATACCGTGTGTTGAGGCTTCATTTTAAATCTTGTTCTAAATTGGGGGCACTGAGATGCTTTTAAGTAGAAAACTAGAAGTCAAGGACACGTGTATTATTAAGTTAATAAAGAAGTTTGTATGTACACAGTGTAAAACACACAGGAATGAGCTGGGTTCTCTATCAGGTCTCTTGAAGATGTAAAACTCTGTCAATCTGCGTGTAACGTCCTTACTCTCAGTTGCTCAGTCCTGAAACACTCCGTTCTCTGGACCGGAGCCAGAGGGTGCAAGCTGGAGACTGGAGGGCCAGATTTAGCTTCCAAGGTGTGTTTTATTTGGCCTTCACAGTGTTTTCTAGATTTAAAATAGTTGCCAACATGTAAACGTCCAGATTTGTAGTTCCCCTTGGAAAATGGGACGAAGCGTCTGGCAAGACCAGCCCCCGTACCCACAGGGCAGCAACCACGTCAAACAGAGAACGTGGTCTCCATTTCACCAAAGACCCTGATGAGCCCTCTTCGCTTTTTTATTTCCCGCCTGGCCCTCGGAGGCATCAGGGTTTGGAGCCTGGCCCAGGCAGTTTGCCTGCCGTGTTCTCATGGTTTCCTATTTGGTGGCAGTTGCAAGTCTGGCCCTGAGGCCTTTCCCCTAATCCCACGCAGACCCATCCCCACAGTCGGCCCGTGGAGGCACATCTACCCGGAGCGTGGGAGTCAGTGACCCCAGTCTACCGAGCTCCGGCTTGTCTTACAGACGAGTAACTGAAAGTTGCCAGCCATGTTCTACTTACACAAATTGAATCCCAAAGGCCTCTGAGGGATGGCCCACCAGGGAGATGCTTCCTGACCAAGGCCAACGAATGGTAAAGCACTTCTGGGCCAGGCTAGAACACACGAGCAGAGGAAGGAACCCCAGTCCAGGCTGGGCTGAGCCAGCGGGTGCAGTGCAGAAGGCAGCTTCCCCCTCCGTGGCCATGAAGTGACCAGGGCAGCTATGCGCAGTTGGTGGGTTTGCAGCTGCCTAGGAGGTACCACTGAGGTCATAGTGTGAACGGCTCCATCTGGATTGGTGTACTGCACCACCTTCCCCACTGCACATGCTGGCCCTGGACTGTGAGGGAGAGGGGGGAAACAAGTGGAGATGGTGAGGCAGGCACAGCCAAAAGGAGTGTCCTGGCACAGATTCCACCATTTCCTTCTTAAGGCAGAAGGGGGTAGGGCAGGGAGGCAGAGCGTTAGAAGCCAAGACCTTGTTGCCCAGAGGCGAGAGTCTGGAGAGAAAGAAAGGGCCTGGCCTCAGAGCCCCCGTGCCGCGCAAGTGCAAATGCCCACAAGATGACGGAAATAGCCGGAACTAGTCCCAGGAAGCAGGGCTGGCCATCAGGGTGTGGGGCTCGGGACACTTAGTCAACAAATAACCATCCCATACACACGCGCATGCACTCTCACACACACACAGAGAATAACCTAACAGAGATGTCCGACCCATTACACACACCTACATAAACATGCATACAATGCAGTTTTTATCCTGTGGTGCACACTGAGTGTGCCATACACATGACCACAATTGTTGGTAAGAGCAATTAGCTCCTCAGACAGGTACACTTAACAAACACTTTCAGAGCATCTAAAGTACAATACTTTTTGGCTAAGCTACCTGTGGGAGTCCAACACAGCACCAAGTACTATGGAAGGAGAGAAAAGTAACCAGTAAATGAAACCGTGATCAACTACCACCACAAAGAGCTGCGTGCGGGCCTGCAGCGCCACCTATTGGCAGGAGAGGTGCTTGCACTTCGATTGAAGAGCGAGCAGGTGAAACCATTGACGACACTGCTTCTCAGGCACTCCTCAGGAAGCCGCCACCTGCTGTTCTCCCTCTTTGTCTTCTGCTGGAGTGGGGTGAAACCCTGGCAATCTCAGAGTCGCACTACAGCATCAGAAAATAAGCATTCAGGGCCTTGCATGCCCCATCCAATATCCAATGTGGATGGCAAAATAGGTTTTCGTCTTTCATGGCCACTCCAGCGCACTGGTAGTGACTGCCTGGGATGCCTGGGCTTAGCAGAGGGGCATCATGATGGGACAGCGACAGCAACCATGGCTGTAGGCAGGGTGGCTTCCACACGTGTTCTTGCCATGGATCCTGGAACCTTGGTAAACTCCTGAAGGTGCAGACTTCTCCTGCTCCGCAATTCTATCACAAGGTAGGTGTATTTCTTGCCCGTACCTCTCAGCACAAGAAGACTGCCATCCCAGGTTTCACTGGAGTTTTCTCTCTCACTTGATCAGTGACTCCTGAGCCAACTAAGGCCTCATGGGGACGGTCCTAGTGAAGAGCTTGTTTTTGCTTCCTCGGAGAGCGATGGACGGCTTGTCAGATCTGAGCACCGAAGCCCACGCTGGGCACTTCACCCGAAATTCATAGTTAGCAAAGTCCCATCCCCCCACTGGCATCTATCATTCCCAGGTGGCCCCAGGAGGGCAGTGACAAATCAAGAACAACAAAACCACCCTGAGCAGACGCTGGACAACCGGCTGGGCTTAGCCCTAGACAGGAGCCCTGCTCCCTGGCCCTGGCCCATCAGCTGTGGGGTGGGGGGCACACTCAAGTCAAATCTGTGCATCAACCACATTTCGAATTACAACCCCCAAGGATCACTTGAAAGTAGTCAAAACTCAAAATCTCAGCTCCTCACCTGGCAAGGATCTGCTGAGCTTAACATCAAGGTACTTGGTTGGTGCCTGTGCGACTCTGCAGCCGCAGCAATGCCCACAGGCGTGCACGTAGCTCCCCTCAGTGCCCCGTGCTGCCCCCTCCACAGGGGAGCCAGCTTCTGCCCCTAAGTGCTTTGGTGCATGCGAGCTGGTCTCCCCCACTGACGAGCAAGTGGGGGTGTTTGCCCTAGCCCCTGGGTCAGCTAACTTTTTCTGTAAAGCGCCAGATAAATATTTTCAGCTCCATGATCTCTGTTGAAATAATTCATCTCTGCTATTGTAGTGTGAAAGCAGCCATCGATATATATAAACAAAGAGGCATGGCTGTGTTCCAATAAAAGGGTTTTTTTGTTTTATTTTTACAAAAACAAGTAGTGGGTTCTATTTGGCCCAAGGAACCATGGTCTACCAACCCTGCATTAGCCCCATGCAGGGTCTTTAAACTGGGTTCCTCAGAAGTTGGGGGTGTTGAGGTGCTCCAAGGGCTCTGTAAATGTCTGACTCTAATTTCAATTTGTCTTAGCTATTTAAGAAGCTATAAAAAATGTACCCACTCAAGTGTATTAAGCATTTTAACGTGCAGGAGGTCAGTGAGTTAATGGGCCGTCGGTGAACTACTTTGTTATGAATCTTGTATTGTCACCTCTCTGCACATGTCTGGGCCATACGGCAAAACGATTCAAAGCCTGGGCAGCCAGCCAGCTATGGCTTGAGCTCCTGTACTGCCACTTACTAGCTGTGTGACTGGGCAATTGCTTATTTCTCTAAACCAGCACGGGCACCACTGGCCGTTTTGCAGCAGCAGCAGCCCCCTGGAAGCTGCCTGAGAAGCCTCTTTAACTGGATGGTGGGAAGAGGGAGCAGTCACACTGGAGGGACCAAGGGAACTGGGGCCGCTCAGACCCACTCAGGGACTCGGTCTGGAGCCATTTACTAATGTTCTGAAGACACTTCAGCATTTTAAGCACCAGTTTGGCCCGACTGGTGCATACCAGTTGAATATCATTGTAACGCCAGATCCATCTTGGATTTGAACTTCTTACTAGTTTTGATTTATCCTGGCATTTTCTGCTATACCCCCACCATTCTGATAGGGCCTTCAGGAAGGGGAGGGGATGTCTTGCAATGATCTTAGCAGTCTCAGGGCTTACTTATATTAGGGTTTCTGGTTTTCTGCTAAGTGGCAGTTTCCAGTGGGTCTGGGACTTTGTTGGCAAGCATATCCTGGGACAAGTTCTGCAAGACCTGTTAGGCTGTGATGCTTTTGGCTGCAGGGGTCCAGGCCGCCAGGAACTGCAGTGTCTGGGCCCAGTGCTGCAGAGCACATAGGGTCTGAGACTTGAGTGCCCACCTGGCTTTTTAATTTGCCTGGTGAATGCTCCTCCTCAGCCCTTGAAACAATCAGGTGCATCTGACTACTGCCTAAACCTGCCCTCAGAACTTATGACCTTTTATTCCAGCCTCTGAAAGGGTTTTTGTTGTTGTTGTTGTTGTTGTTCTTTCCAGGCCTGAGATGCTCATTTATGGCTTCAGTAATAGAATTTGGACCCTCCTGTCTCTCATTGCCCAGGCCTGTCTGTGCCTATTAATGGTGGCTCCAGTGTGACCCAGGCTTTTGCTGCACCTTATCTTTGGCTTTCTGAGAGACCTGGAAGAATCAGCAGCATTTATCACTAGGGCCCGGGGGCAGGACTTTGCAGTTCCCAGAATCCCTGGGGTTTATCTTAATTAGGCGACATCTGGTTTGCTTTCACAGGGCACACTGTCCACCCTGATTGCACAGCCTACCCACCACTCTGTGGGCTCCCAGCTGGCTCTGAGAGCCCTGGGGGCTCATCCAAGGGGGTGATTCTGACTTAAGGGATGGTGGGCAGATGTGTCAGTGGTTCAGCCAAAGCCAAAGGTAACTTGGGCCCTGGCTGGCATAGCTCAGTGGATTGAGCGTGGGCTGCGAACCAAAGCGTTGCAGGTTCAATTCCCAGCCAAGGCACATGCCTGGGTTGCATGCAGGCCACAGCCCCCAGCAACCGCACATTGATGTTTCTCTCTCTCTTTCTCCCTCCCTTCCCTCTCTAAAAACAAATAAATAAAATCTTCTTTTTAAAAAAAGGTGACTTGGGTTGAGCTCTCTGACTTCCTTCTCATTTCCCTTTAGGTCTCATACTATCTCTGGTTGGCTTGGAATACGAGGAGAGAAAGGAGCTCAAAACTAGGCCCTCTGCCTTGAAAGCCTCCTCTGTTGCCCAAAAAGGTTGTGGCTGTGGATGAAAAGGACCTTGTGCAGACATCCTCATCACCTGCCCTTCCCCGATACGGCAGTCAGTGCTGGGCATCTGCCCCGGCACTCCACACCGCCTTGCCCTTCTGCCCCAGCACCCGCCTCTAGGTGCTGATGGTAAAACCCCAGCCAAGCACTTCCATTCTGGCTGAACTGTCGCTCATTTCAAGAACCACCTTTGTGTTCTCACTTTTTTCTTTTTCCTGGATGATCCTTCTGCAACAACTGCCCTACCTGCACTGCCCAGAACCTGTGCCCATTCAGACCCTGGGTTGCATCCTCAAAAGGACAAAGGTCAGGCTCTGGATGGCCTTTTACCCCCCTTTCCTGCCCCCACAAGCATTCCAGCTCTCCTGCACACACCTCCAGGCTCCTGCCCATTTTGACAGTACCTTTGGCTTTCTTCATAAAGCGCTTGATCACAGCTAGGAGTCCCCAGGAACTGGGCAATCAGCCCCTGCCCCCAGATGTCTGTTCACACCCCTAGGTCTTCCCAAGGGACCAGCCAATGGTGCCCACCATCCCTCCAGAGAGAACCGGGGTGGTCAGCAAAGGAGGAGGCCAACTCATCAAGCAGTGAGAATTCTACCCTGGAAGTGGTGACAAAGGGGCTGCAGGTGCTCCTGCAAGGGTGCAGGATTCATGGGTGTCCCTCCAAGGGTGTCCCTTGCACGCATCCCAGTGATGGAGAGCTCATTACTTCCACTCACAATTTCATATCTGTAGAAGCTTGTAGTGCACATTTCAGCTCCTTTCCTCTCTAACTGGCTACGGCCACAGACCAGACCTCCCACACACCCCACATCATCCCAGACGGGCCTTCCTTCCCTCAGGCTCAGCCTGGACAACCTCCCACTCCAGCCACTGAGCTCTTGCCCCCTGGGCCCACAACAGTAAACCCCAATACTCCATTTTCCCCCTCACTGGCAGGGCTGCTCAGTGACACAGCAGGATGCAATAATTGAGGGAGTGAGGGTTGAGGTGAGAGGCTTGGCAGGCAGGAACTGAACTTTGGCTACAAGCAAAAGCAATGGAAGCACTGAGCAGGCTGCCACTAAAGCTGCTCCCCTGGAAGTGCCTGCAGTGCCCCCTGCTGGCTGGGCCGGAGTTTGCATGCAGGCTTAATCCACTCCCTTATTCCTTTCAGACATCCCCTACCTGGCCGCAGCTGACCCCTGATGAGACAGATTAGAGGATCACAGGAAGCAAATGGGTCATCTTGTCAGGTGGTTTCCAAACATATAAAATTATAGGTAGGGTTGCTGTGGATGATGATTGTGCATTTTGCCCAGTTGACAAAGGCCTCTGGGCTGATGAGCCAGTGGGGGCTGACATCCCACTCATAGCCTGCTGGGCAAGCTGTGCACCCAGTGTGGATAGCCAGCCCAGAGGAAGGGCCTTCTCTGCATAATTCACCCTAGAGACAGCATCTTTGTGTGATCCGCACAAAGGTGCTATGTAGACCAGCAGCAGCCCTGGCACAGAATGCTTCCTTCAAAGAGGACAATCTTATAAAACCAAGCTTCTTCAGCTAAAGGAGAGTTTGAAAACCACCTAAAAGATGGGGAAACTGAGGCCCATGAAGGGGAGGGACTTGGTCAAAGTCATGCAGTTAATGCCAGGACAGAGCGCAGAGGCCAGATTCCCCTCTCTGTTGGAGAGGTGCTCTTCACGCTACACGGGGCTGGATTCCACCCCAGAGCCCTTTGCAGGCATCCTGGCTCCTCTGACCCTCCCACGCCCAGTGCCATCCACTTCCCCCTGAAGTCCAGCCACAGTCTTACTTTCCTAGCCAGCATCGTGGCCCAGAGCTGGCCCAGAACGAGAGCTGGTGAGGATGAGGATGCCACCCCAGTCTGCATGATTGCCTACTAGTACCTCACTCAGAGGGATGAGGGCAGACATGCAGCCAGGCAGTGTGGTAAGGGACTAGAAGGGTCGGTCCACTGGATGACATGTCGAGGTATGACAGGGAGCTGTGCCTGGAGCACTGAGGGTCAGTGAGGCTGGCAGCTCGGCTACTGTGCAGCTGGGGTCTGCTTCACAGGTGCAGTCCGCCGGGGTGTCTGTGCCACACCGTAAGGCACGTGGGCAGCCACTGTGCCCATCTCCTGAGCCCCAGCCACATGGAACATCTGGTCATCAAAGAAGATGTGTGGGCGGATCTTCTCGAGCAGGGGGCCCTTGGGCGCTCCCGCAAGGAACAGGGCTTCATCTGTCTCCAGGCCCCAGCTGCGCAGAGTCTTGAGAGCCCGGGCCCCAGAACTGGCTGCGCTGCGTGCTGTCACCAAGTAGGTGCGGATTGGGCACTCCAGCCGCAGGCCCTTGGAATAGAACTTCTTCTGCAGCCTACCCAGAGCCTCCAGAAAGCCCTTTAAAGGTCCCTACGAGAAGGCAAGGGAAGACTGTGAGCGCGCCCCTCTCGCAAACATTCGCTCCCTCTCCAGCTGGGCTCCTCCCTAAAGCACTCAGGTCTTTGGTACTTGGCGTGGGAAAGCTTCTCGAGGTCCCCACGTCTCTCAGCCCTGCTCTGCCTGCTCAGGCCACTGTGTGCATCAACGGGACAGTCTGTGTCAGAACAACCGCACCAGGACAGCTGTGACTCCGTGTGTCCATCTCTGTGCCCCTGGGGAGAATGGGTGTCTGTCCTGCCGCTCAGTGAGTGAGACCTTCTGTGTTCCCCAGCAGGGAGGATATTAAAAATATCCTCCAGGCAGAATGGATTCCAGCTGCGAGCGACATGGACAGACCGACCAGGGTGTAACTGGCTCAGGGTGTCATGCTCTGGCTCTCTGGGGTCAGGGAAAGGATTTACTCTCGACAGTGCCGGAAACAATGAAGGTTGATGAGGACATGTGAGTAAAGAACCAGATGATGGTTAAAAAAAAAAAAAAGAAAAAAGAGAAAACTACAACAGCAGCTGGAAATAAGGAGAAGAGGGCTCCCAATCTAGGAGACCCCTCACCTGCTGGGAGACTGGGGACAGCAGTGATGTCCTGGGCTCCACCTACCACGTAGTGGGAACACAGTCCTGCCCTGATTCCCAAGGGTGTTAGAGGGAATTAATGAGAACAGGAGTGAAGTGAATGTTCAGGGCCGAGACTGGAGCCTGCTGAAGTCTTGGCAAGAGGGGATCTGGGATGATGGAGATCTTTGTTAAAATCACAAATGGGAGCTCCCAGGAGGCCTGGAGAATTCCATCAGCTCCAACCCCAAGGAGCTGCAACCAGGGACTAGGGCGTAGTCTGCTCTCAGGGAGACTTCTGAGCAGTATGGTGGTGAGTGGGGGTCCCTGAGCCCCTTGCCAAGGGAAGGATGGCAGGAGGTAGTTAGGGCTGGTTGGCCCAGAGCAGAGGGGCTGCCCCAGACCCCACACCTGGCTAGATCTCCCTGCCCAGGTGAGGAGCACTGGTCCAGTTTTCCCTTTCTTCCAGCGAGGGAAGTGGGGGCTTCTTGAGAGGAGGGGAGCCTACTCAGAGGGGCAGGGGAACTCAGAGAGAGAATGAGGATTCCAGAGAGGCTTTCAGACTGCGAGGGGGGCTTTAGAGAAGGGATGGAGGCCCTGACCAGTATGGCTTAGTTGACTGGGTGTGTCCCACACAGCAAAAGGTTGCTGGTTCGATTCCTGGTCAGGACACATGCAGGTTTGGTCCTCAGACAGAGTGTGTACAAGAGGCAACCGACTGATATTTCTCTCCCTCTCTTTCTCCCTCCCTTCCCCTCTCTCTAAAAATAAATAAATAAAATCTTAAAAAAGAGAGAGAAGGGATGGAGACCTCAGCAAGGAGCTGCAAAGGACAGATCAGGGCTTCAGAGAGGGGCTTAGAGAGAAGGTGGGGGCTTCGGAGGGCGGATGGGACTGCAGTGAGGGGGACAGGGGCTCGAGGAAGGGGTAGAAGCTCACTGAGGGGAGCTGGGGGTCGAGTAAGAGGGATGAAGACTGGGGGCTTGGTGAGGGGACCCGCCTAGATTCTAGGCCAAGCTCTGAGTTTGGTTCTGGGCTGGAGGTTCCAGCCCAGGGCAGGCTCCGGGGAGCCGCCTCGCCCCACTCAGGGGTTCTGGGGCCTGTGTGGAGCACCTGGGCCAAGGGCTTGTTCTCATGGGCCTTCTCGTGCTCGAAGAACCTGTCCAGCCCGTGGGCCTTGACGATGCGCTCCGACTCGTCCGAGAAGAGCACCGCGTCCCCGTCGAAGGCCACGCGCAGCTGACTCTGGGACACAGCCACGTCCCTGCTGGGGCTGAAGATGGTGGCGGCTGCGATCCCTGGGCAGAGAGAGGTGAATGCTGTCTGCCTCCATCCTGGTGATAGGGCTCCCAGACACCTGGGCCAGGACAGGGCTGCCTCAGGCTCTCCTTGCCCACCTGCCTCGCCCAGGGCTCAGAGGGAACAAGGCAAACGAGGGCTAAGGTTCGGGATATTTAAAACCGGCCATATGAATGGATGGTGGCTTTTGCCCTGAGCAGGGGCCTGAGGGCTCTGGCCTAAGCCCGAGGTTCCCTTCAGTTGCTGCTTTGTGGGAAGGTCTAGGGAGCCCCAGGTAAAAGAAGGGCACTTAGAGGACTCGGGGCAGGAGCCACTTATCAACCAGTTTGGAGGAATGTTGACACCTTAATATCTAGTGAGGTCATGCTGGCATGGACTGTCGGAACATCAGTCCTGGCTGGAAGGAAGGCCCCGGGCCACTGATATCCTTCCCAGAATTCCTCACAGACTGTTGATACAGACCTACAGCACACTGGGAAGGAGCGCTGACCCTGGCTTGGCCTCCCTCTCTCACTGTGGATTCCGACAAGGCCCTCACCTGCTCTGCACCCACCCCAGGATGGATGTTTCAGCTCTGTCTGGAGCTGAGCTCCCAGGCTGCAGCCTGGGGTGAAGTGGATGTGGGTACCCTAAGTCTACTGTCACAAAGGCACCCAAGGTGTGTCCTACTCGGGACAGCCTGGCCATTCAGGGTTCCTTGAAGCAATGTAGGTGGCCATGAGGGGTAGCACTAATTACACTTGACTGTGGCACAGACTCTCTGCTTCTCCAGAAGGTCAAGGACGCTTGCCGGAAACCCGGACTCCAGGCTAGAGCTACAATGGACAAGAGAGCCAGTGCGTGGAGGCTGGAGACCTGGTCAGCCAGTTTAGCCCATTCCCTAACTTTCATCTCTCCTAAGGCCACCTCAGTCCTGCTCTTTGGGAATCTGGGATCACAGGGCCTGGGTGTAGGCAGAGCTCTGGGAGCGGTGAGCAGTGCCAACTCCGCAGCAACTTTGCTAGCCTGAGGGTGTTATAAGTAGGACCAGGCCCTGGGCATCAGGCCAGGAACCCTCCCCACGCTGCCAGTACTGGAGCCAAGATGAACCAAAATCAGCCCTACCCCGAGCAGGGCCACCCCCTGACCTCCACCTGCTCTCCAGCCTGAGCTCAGATTGCAGACATACAGAGGCACACGGGCAGGCCCGTGCCAAGGCCCCAACCAGAGGGCGTGACATCTGTGTAGGGAAATGGCTTCTGGTCCCTGGTTAAAGAGCCTCCTAGAAGCCCGAGCAGCCCAGAGGAGTGAGGCATCAGGGTCCTAGGCAGGAGACAGCATGAAGGAGGAAGAGAAAAGTGAATATATTTTTGGTCGATAAACCTGCCAGTAGCGCGTAGCCTGACAAGCCCTCTCAGGTGGCGGGTCCTGTCAGCCTGTGCCAGAGGACCAAGGCTATGGCCGCCACCCAACACTGCCCCTTGACAGAGACACATGGAGGGAAATTTTCTTTGTCAGAACTTGTGGCCGGGTCTCCTAACCTTGCCTCAGCTGCTGGAATACTGGCCGCTTCCCAGACCACACTCATTGTTCAGGCTGGACTAGAAACTCATCTTTCTCCTCACTGGCTCAGAGAGGGGCAGAGGCTACCCGTGGTCACACGGGAATCAGAACTCCTACTGACCTGGAAGGTTCTTCGAAGGGAGTGGCTTCCTGGGCTGTAAGGAGGGTTTCCATGGAAACAGAAGCCAGGGCTATGGTGATGAGTAAAAGCATCCGTAATGTGGTAGGGCAGGGGGTGGGAGAGCCGAACAAGTGGGCCTTGTTCTCAGAGTTTGTGGGACAGGTCATAGGCATTAAGGAAAGTAGTCCCCTTCCGGTGACCACCGCAACCCCTGGCACCTGCTCAGGGCTTTAGGACTCTGCTTCCCACCTCAGGGACTCCTGTGCCAGACGCCCCATGTTCCCCCTCCCCAGTTTCACTTACCTTCATCAATGGCTTCCCGAACTTTTTCTGCATCGGCTGACAAGTAGAGGTTGGTGTGATAGGCCTTGAGGTAGCAGATGGGGCTATTCCCGCCCGTCATGCAGAACCTCTCGATGAACAGGTCTGGGGAGGAGGTACAGAACACCCAGGTGATGCCGGAGTCAACCCCTCAGGGCCTCCCCACGGTCCCTCTGGGTCCAGTAGGCACTGTCTTGGTTCTGAGTGCTGGTGGTTCTCTGAGTTTAGGCCAGTGTCCTCCCTCGCTAAACCCCTCCGTCCTTCATCCATGAAGTGAAGATGATCACCTCCCAGGAGCAGTTGTCTGGCTCACAGTAGCATCCTCTAGCCAGGGAATTCCAGTACTAGACAAGGTGGGTCCCTAACCATGAGTGACCCTCTTGGCCCTAGCTGATTGGATAGGGATAGACACCTGACCCCAGCTGGGCCAATCAGATTCTCTCACAGCCTGGGCTGATAGCCACCTAGTTCCTTTGCCTGCAAGGTTGTAAAACATTTGCTGGTTGGTAGACGCTGCTGCTCTGAGTCCGCTGAGTTAGCCCAGCACGACCAAGTCCCTCATGCGAGACAATCCACAACGGAAGGGGCAACGCGAGGCACAGCAGGAGTCCTTCCGGACCGGCTCCTGTACTACAGGCGCTGCCTGCCCTGATTACTCCGCACCTACATCACAGGCGGTTAAATATTTTGAATATAACTCCTGCTCCCAGCCATTCAAAATTAGGATTAAAAATTTGCCAACTGGACTCTCTTGGTTGCTTAAAACAAAAACTTGTAAACTTATAAATTTTGGCCACGTTCAGGAAAAGCAGAGAAGCCTGCCTAGCTCGGGGAGAGAAAGAGACGGGAAAAACAAAAAGCAAAATAAAGGAACAGACTTGCTGAGAGAAGCAGAAGGGCTCATGTGGCCCGGAGAGAGAAAAGCCCAGGAGAGATTTCCAGTTCTTGGATTCAGGCCTTTTAGGCCCAATGTTACTTCTTGTCTTGTGGTTCTAAGACACACTCCTGTAAACAATAGATGTTTTTTTCCCCACAAAAACTGGCTCTGGAGGGTCTATTACTTTCAATCAAGAATTTGAATTAAGCCACAGAGCCCCACTCACTCGGATGACTGCACCTGTTCTCCAAGCAGCTGTGTGAGGCCTGGGAGCCCCACTGCAGACCGCGACACCGAGGCACCGAGGCTGCCAGTGCCCTGCCCGCTCACGCAAGGAGTGGGGCCTGAGCGGTGGCGTGCTGGAGCTGGCTCACACTGACTTGCAAGAACTGAATGTTAAACGTCCTGGGATTTTTGGAGCCAGTTCGATTGTTCGACTGTTGGTAGCTTGAAATCAGCCATGGTGGGAATGCTTACACCCTGAAAATGCCAATGACACAATTGGGTGCTTTTGTTGTTGTTGTTTTGTTTTTGTTTTTGTTTTTTAAGAGCTAGTTTACCAGCACATCCCTGGGTTTGGGTTCTAGTTAGTATACCCTTACCCTGCAGAGGTGCGGCCTCATCCCTGGGTGTCTGGTAGGGGTGTCCCACGCCCGATCCCACGTGCTCACCGTAGTGGTTGATGCTATTGATGAGACGGACACCCACTTGGGCGTGGTTGTTGGTTACGAGGACGATGTCGAAGATGTCCTCGCTGTCAGGGTACAGCTCCCGAAGCCGCCTGTTCACAGCCTCCAGAGCCTGGATGGGAGAGGGGCCCTGCAGCTCAGATGCCCGGGGACAAACATCTGCAGGCGGCAGCCAGGGCTGGGGAGGGCGAGGACATGGGCTTTCTCCTCCTAATCTCTGCCCTCGTGCAGGCTGATTCACCGAAAGCATGAGTGGGCGCTGAACCCCAGCCCGTGTTCCCCTCACCAGACTGGCTGGTTCCCTGGTGTGGGGCTGCATTAGTTTGGAGCACGGGGTGGCCTCTTCTTGCCACAGCGGTTCTGCCCCTATCCAAGCCGTGCTCCTGTGGGGCAGCATCTTCCCCGAGGGTCCCTCTTCCTCACTCAAACACCCATGGGAGCGCTTTTCCTGAACCCTCCAGAGGCACTGCATGGCTCGTGGTGGACAGCCGCTCACCTTCACAAAGGGGAAGGCCGGCCCTGGGCTGAATGGCTCGTTCTCGTGCTCCAGCTGGTAGCGCACGTACTCCTCCACGCCCTGCTCCGTGTAGATCCGCTGCTCCTCGTCCATGCGGAACAAGGCTCGGGAGGACACAGCAATGGTGACTGCATTCTGAGGCTTGGGCTGCAGACGTGCAGGAGAAGGGCCATCACTCACACTCCCCTGAGGTGGGTCTCATGTGCCAGCCCCTCTGGGCACTGGGGCAGGAAGTAAACCCAGGCCCAGCCTCTGCCTGAGGAGGCTTAGTCTTGGGCAGGGGCAGACCTAGGACAGGACCCCCTCTGTGTAGGACCCAGCTGAGGATGGAGATGACAGCTCCCCACCAAGAAGCACGATGGGGTGGCAGGGCCACGCCCTCGGCAAGTCTGCAGTCTGGCCAGCAATCAGGACACAACAGAAAAGGGAATACAGTGTATGGGGCCACAGAGCGTGGCTGATGCTCAAGGTGGTCTCTGGTCTCCACTATAAAATGGGAGCTGCAGGCCCTTCAGAGGAATTGTGCCTGGAAATATGACAACTGTGTGAGAACATTTATCTCCAGCCCAGATCCCTCTCCTGCACTCCTAACCCATGCATCTAACTGTCCCACTTGACTAACAGACACTCAAACTTAACGTGCTCAAGGCCGAATTCCTGCCACTCTCTCCACCACCAAACCTGGACTCCTCCCTCCTTCCTCATCCCATTGCCCAGCACCATCATACACATCTCACCTAAACCGGGAGCCTGGAAGTCAATGCAAGTCTTCCCTCTTCCTCAACTCCTTCAATCAGTCAGTCACCAACAATTAGACGCCAACGCCTATCAACTCCACTGGACTCCATCCACTTGCTTCTGTCTTCCCTACCACAGCCCAGTTCATCACCATCTGTCATCTCCTACAATCTGTCACCCCTACTGTTGTCAGGGAATTTCCCCATGTTCAAGTCTGGTTGTGTGCCCCTCCCCTTCAGTGGTACCCACTCCTCTCGGGCCCCAGTCCATAGCCTTTAGTGTAGAGTGGGAAGCTCTTCCCGACAGACCCCTTACTTCTCTCTCCACTCTCGTCTCCCCATAACCCCACTGTGCTCTAGCTGACTTCTCTCATGGGTGAGCGCAACTTCCCATCTTCCTCTGAGCCTTTGCACATGCTGTTCCCCCTCCTGACCTGCACTCTCCCTGACTCTCAATCCAGCTAACTTCTACCCAACCTCTGGGTCTCAAACTCCATGCCATCTCTGGGAAGCCTTCCCTCACGCCTCGTTATGGGTGTGCTACCTCTCCCATTTCCTTTTCCTCCCCTATTTTTCTATTTCCTTGTTAGTAACATTTAACAATAAGTTATAATTGCTTCATTAATTATTTCTATTTCTAGACAGAGTTCTAGAGAGGAAGCAGGAACCGTGTCTAAATTCTGAGGAAGCAGGGACTAGGACTATCTTGTTAACTTATTGTATCTCTAGTGCTTAGAACTGTACCTAGCACATAATGGGAGCTCAGTACATTTTTAATGGCTCTGAACTTTTGAGTAACATATTTCCATAAGAAGCGATATCTGGGCCCTGGCTGGCGTAGCTCGGTGGATTGAGCGCGGGCTGCGAACCGAAGTGTTGCAGGTTTGATTCCCAGCCAGGGTACATTCCTGGGTTGCAGGCCATAACCCCCAGCAACCACACATTGATGTTTCTCTCTCTCTCTCTCCCTTCTCTCTCTAAAAATAAATAAATAAAAACTTAAAAAAATGTTAAAAAAAAAAGAAGGGATATCTGCCATGACAAATTTTACATGAACTAGAAACTTCAGTGAAGTGTTCTAATCTGTTCAGATTACTTGACATATAGCAGATGCTCCAAGAATATTTTTTTTGGTTGATGCAAATCTGACAAACATTTACTGGTTCTTTGTGCCAGACACCTGGGCTCTGCCTGGGGTAGTCCTGTCCTCAGAGCTCACAGGCTGGGAGGGAGAAACAGAGATGCAGAAGGGACTGAAATGAGTGACAGAACACAGGTGAAAACCTGGTCTTGATGACAGGGGTTCAGAGGAAGTTGTCACAGGAGAGGAGGCGTTTGAGCCGAGACTTGGAGGAGGAGCAGGGTGAAGGAAGGCGTGAGGAGGTGCGCACAGACATGGTGAGCAGAGCCCAGGGCATGGGGGTACAGGTGAGCCCAGAACAGTAGGAAGGTGCCAGGTTGCAGAGGGCCTTCTATCAGGGCCCCAGAAGCGCTAGGAGCCCCTTCACCCCCTCTAGTGGAATGGAGACAGGGGTGTGCCATCACAGATGGCAGCTGGGCCCTTGGTCATCCCTGGGGAAGGTCAGGATGTGGGTTCCCAAGGGACTCCCAGACTCCCAGAGCCCCACTGCATCTCTGTGACATAAGCTGTATGGGACCCTGATTCCCACTTTGCAGATGAGGGGCTCACGTTGGGGCCTGCTCCTGACGGGCCTGCTCCTGACGGCCCTGTGGGCCCCGCACCGGCCCCGCTGCTTCTTTCTGGAGTCAAGCCTAGGTTCCAATCAGTTGACAACACTGAGTGATGACCATGTGACAGTCACTGTTCTGGGGACATGGCAGGAAACAAGACAGGTGTGATCCCTGTCCCCACAGAGCTTATGACCTGTCCCCAAGGCAGAGATCCATGCCATCCTTTAGAAGAGCACTGCCCAGTAGAACTTTCTGTGATAATGGAAATGTCCAGAGCTGTCCAGGGGGCTACATGTGGCTATGGAGTAACTTGAAATGTAGCTAGTGAGACTGAGGAACTGAATTTTTTATTGTATCTAATTTTAATCAATTTACATTAAGTAGCTATGACTGGCCAGCGGCTAGTGAGAATTTAAAACCTCAGAGTTGGAATGCAAGACCAAAGACCTCCCCAAACAAGTGACATAGACCTCAGTTTGCACTCGACTTTTATTCCCACCGAGGTGCTGCATGCAGCCGCAGGGCCAGGCTAAGGCAGTGGCAGGACAGGTGCCTCTCCTCTGGGGCTGAGCTCAAGTGCTGTCCTGGTTGCTGGCCCCCACCGTGCATCTGTGTGTCCTTGGGCCGGGTATCTTCCAACCCCATCAGCAGCTGTGAGCCTCCAAGGGAAGAAGGTAATGAAGTTAAAAGACCTCAAGAGAAAGAATGATAGAGGGATGGCCAGAGATGGTGAGTGTGGAGTCGGGAGAGGAGGGAGACCTACTCTTGTAAACCCAGGAAGCCTGTTGGCCTTCAGGATGGGGGCTGAGTGCGTCCCGTCCCTGGGCTTACTGCCTTAGGGACAGAGTCCATCATCCCTTCAAGGACAGAGAATCGGCTGCTCTCCCGGCCCCTTCAGGCATGTTCCCAAGCCAGCCACTCCAGCCCAGGCAGCCAGCCAGCTGAGGTCTCACTCCTCTGTCCCACAGCCCCTGCCAAACTGCCATGTTCTGGCCCCCCCACCACCCCGAACCAGCTGACCTGCCCAGACCCCATCCCATCCCACCTCGGGCCGTTGCAAGAAAACTACCCGAGGTGCCTTGGCTCCAGGAGTCTCCACTTCTATTATTTTTTTATTTTTTAAATATTTTATTTATTTATTTTCAGACAGAGGGAAAGGGAGGGAGAAAAAGAGGGAAAGAAACATCAATGTGTGGTTGCCTCTTGTGCGTCCCCTACTGTGAGGGCCACAACCCAGGCATGTGCCCTGCCTGGGAATTGAACCAGCGACCCTTTGGTTTGCAGGCCAGCACTCAACCCACTGAGCCACACCGGCCAGGACCACTTCTTTTAAAGATGGGGGAATTGGCCCAGAGAGGGACAGAAAATTATTCTAGGTCACACAGCAAAGTCAAGGCAGAGCCAAGATAAGAAAGAAGTCTTTGGCCTCTTTCTACACAGCAGCACCCATCCCCCATATGTCCCTTCTCAATAACTCTCAGGAGACCCCGGCCTCTGTTACTGCAGCCACTTCCCTGGGACAGTCCCACCACACAGTCCCCCTTTCCAGATTTGGGAGAAATGGTGAGGGTCACAGTGCCCTCACACTGAGGATTCTAAGGGCAGGCCTCTCTTCACCTCAGAATGGAGATCCCAAGGTCAGGACCCCACCTCCCCGCTCAGCCTGTTCTGACACTGTCCAGATGAGGTGGAATCTGGGGGCCTAGAGGGCATGAGCTGGAAGCCATGAACAGCCCGGGCTGCAGGGGGCGCTGAAGGGACAGGTGAAAGTGGTTGGCCAGAGTTGGGTAGGAGCAAGCGCTCAGAGACCCTCCTAGAGCCAGCTGCAGAGGGAGGCCACCCTGTCACGTGTTATCAGGTCAGCCTGGGGACAGGCCCCCCAGAAATCAGAAAGAAGTCCAGATTCCAGGCTGGGAACTAGGCCAGAAAGACCCTCACCCGAGACCAGGAACTCAGCCTGGGAGCACTGGCCTGCTCTGCCTTCCACCGGGATGGGGGCCAGGCTGGTGTCCCCCTCTGCCTGGTGGGGTTGGGATGGGGTGACAGTGGAGGGCAGCACAGCCCCACCCCGCCTGTCTGAGGGACTCTCATTTAGGCCGATATGATTCTGCCTGTTGGGACCAACACAGGAACTTGGCCAAAAGCTGTTATTTCTAGGACTTAGAGTGAGAAGGGCAGCCGGAGGAGAGAGAGACAGATAGGTCCGCACTGAGGAAGTCCTCTGGCACCATGAGGTAAGGGCCTCCTCTGCGTCTGGGGCTTAAATATCTCACTCAGGCTCCTGGGAATGAGAATGAGCCCAGCCAGGCTCTGATGTGGCCCACAAGGCCTAAAGCCCCCAAAATAGCTTATGGGAGGAGGGGCTATGGCAGGAAGGAGTAGGGGCCAGGAAGCCACCAGGCACCTCGCCTCTCAGAGAACTGTGAGGGTCAGGGGCTGACGGAGAGGTCGTGACTGACAGCTGGGCCTGTGTGCCTGGATTCCTTGGCGCCTGGGGAGGAAATGAATTGGGGAGCTCCACTGACCACCCTGGTTCCCAGTGCCCATCCCCTTCCCTCCAACCCCGGGACCATGACAGTAGTCTAGTTTGCTCCGCAGACAGGGACCAGGCCTCTCACTAGCCAAGCACACCCTCTCCAATCCATTCACAGCACTGGCCAGGGTGATCCTTCTAAAATGAAAATGGAAACAAGTTAATCCCTTGCTGAAAAATCCTGCATCACTCTATAATGGTTTTCATGCTTTTTAAAAAAGTAGGTTGACCTGTTATTCAAATGAACTCTTGGGGGAAACCCCGATATGCAAACCAGATATTAACATATCTTATTGGCATACATTTATGTTACTATATCAATTGTATTACACATACATAAAGTATTTATTATAATGTCAACCAATGAAAACAACACAGTTGTTTGGAAAATGACAAATTGGAAACTGGGAGTTAGGATTCAGATGTAGCTGGTGCAGACTTAAGCTTCATCATCTAGTCAATTTGTTTCTGCATTTGTTGGGTTTTTCACAGTATTGAGAAAGCCCTGATTCACACCAATAAGTGGCTGATCAAAGGTATAAATGATCAAAGGTATTTTGTCTTGTTTTGTTTTAAGCTACCAGCCTCAAGAGGCTCAGCAATAATTGCCAGCAATCTCAAGATACTTTTCTATTAAACAGATCACAGGAAAAGCTTTATTCTAAGGTTTGCTAAAAAAAATAATACTAGGGACTCCTGGTCGAGATGGAGACATAAGTAGACACGCTTTGCCTCTGCACGCAACCACAAAAAGAATTACATCTTGCCCTGGCTGGTGTGGCTCGGTGGATTGAGTGCTGGCCTACGAACCAAACGGTCAACAGCTTGATTCCCAGTCAGGGCACATGCCTGGGTTGCAGGGCAGGTCCCCAGTTGGGAATACATGAGAGACAACCACACATTGATATTTCTCGCCCTCCCTACCTTCCCCTCTCTTTAAAAATAAATAAACAAAATCTATTTTTTTAAAAAAGCCACATTCATTCAGATGAGTAGGAGGGACAGAGACTTGGAGATGGGGCGGAGAGAAGACAAGACGTGGCATGGAGAGGTGCCGCGGAACAGGGCACAGGCCGTCCCACATTCACGCGTGGTGGATAAAAACCTGGAGGGATACTCTGGGAGTTAGTGATCCCAGCCCCAGGCCAGACTGCACAGTCCAGGGTTCCAGCACCAGGAAGATAAATCCCAGTCACTTTTGGCTGTAAAATCCACTGGGGGTTGGGGCAAAAGGAGAAACTGCGGGATTTTCCGGAAACTCTGTTGAAAGGGTCTGCAGGGTCTTAAAACATACACAAACCCACTCACTTGGGGATTCAACACCAGGGCAACAGCTGGAAGGGCACAAGTTGCATACAGGGAGTGGGTGAAGTGACTGGAAACGGGGCAAGTGCCAGGCAAACCCCCAGAAGCCAGGCAGCAGCACAGTCCCTTCTCTGAGCCCTTCCCCTCCCCCTACACAGAGCCACAAAGTGGTAAAGCAGGTTGCCCCACCCTGGTAATTACCTACTGCTCCGTCCCACACAATTTACAGGTGCCTTTTACAGGGAGTCAAGGCAGTTCTACCTACTACAGAGAAACAAACACAGGGAGGCTGCCAAATTGAGGAGACAAAGAAAAGAAATATGACCCAAATGAAAGAACAGAACAAAACTTCAGGAAAAGAACTAAATAAAACAGAGATAGCCAACCTATCATATGCAGAGTTCAAAACACTGGTGATCATGAACTGATACTCAAAGAACTCACTGAGTATGGCAACAACATAAAGGAAGAAATTAAGATTACACTAAGTGAAATAAATAAAGAAAAATCTCTAGGGAACCAACAGTGAAGGGAAGGAAGCTGGGAGTCAAATCAATGATTTGGAACATGAGGGAAAAAATAAACATTCAACCAGAACAGAAACAAGAAATAAGAATTTAGAAAACAAGGATAGTATAAGAAGACTCCAGGACATCTCCAAACATGCCAACATCTGAATCAGAGGGATACCAGAAAGAGAAGAGGAAGAGCAAGGAGTTGAAAACTTATTTGAAAAAATAATGGAAGAAAACTTCCCTAATTTGGCAAAATCCAGGGAGCACAGAGAGTCCCAAACAAGTTGGACGCAAAGAGGAACACACTAAGACATGTCATAATTAAAATGCCAAAGGTTAAAGATAAAGAGAGAATCTTAAAAGCAGCAAGAGAAAAGCAGAGAGTTACCTACAAAGGAGTTCCCATAAGACTGTCAGCTCGTTTCTCAAAGGACACTTGGCAGGCTAGCAGGGACTTCCAAGAAGTGTTTGAAGTGATGAAAAGCAAGGACCTACAACCTAGATTGCTCTATCCAGCAAAGCTGTCATTTAGAATCAAAGGGCAGATAAAGTGTTTCCCAGACAAGGTAAAACTAAAGGAGTTCATCATCACCAAACCATTACTACAGGAAATGTTAAAGGAACTTGTTTAAAAAAAAAAAAAAGATCAAAACTATGGACATTAAAAAGGCAACAAATTCACAGCTATCAACAACTGAATCTAAACAAACAAACAAACAAAATCTAAGCAAACAACCAGATCAGGAACAGAATCATGGGTATGGAGATCATTGGGAGGGTTATCAGCTGGGAGGGGTGGGGGGAGAATGGGGGAAAGGGTACAGGGATTCAAAAGCATAATCAGTAGGCATGACATAGACAGGGGGATACTAATAGTATAGGAAATGGAGAAGCCAAAGAACTTACATGCACAACCTATGGACATGAACTAAGGGGGGGATTGCTGGAGAAAAGAGGGGTACCAGGTGGGGGGGGCAAAGAGGGAAAAATTGGGATCACTGTAATAACATAATCAATAAAGTATACTTAAAAATAAAATGTAGAATATAGTATAAATAAATAAATGTTAACATAATAATAACAATCAACCTGCAGCATAAATTAATGTTAGTGGTCTCCAATGTGCAAAAACGTCCACCTGACACAGGTGGGCAATTCGAGTGAGTTGTTTTGTTATACATTTTTAATAGTTTAAAACATACTTTGAAGAAGAAAGAAAATAAATTGGATTCATAGGCGTGCAGACCCCCTGAAACATGGGGCTCCATGGAACCTCGTTTTAAAACCCCCGGCCTCACTGAATAAGGTCCAGGCTCCTCAACACGACACTCAGGGGCCTTCGTGAGTCTCCCACACCCCCCAAGTCTTCTCCCAAAGACCCTGCATTCTCCCACCCAGGTGCCGTCTCCATACCTTTTACCCATCCAGTTTCTATCTCTGCCTGGGAAAAACCACCTATTCGGGCTTTGAGATCAGCTCAAATGCCACCTCCGCAGAGCCTCACCTAGTGGGCAGTCCCTCCTTCCCCTGCTCGCACCGCACTTGTAGGGTCTTTCGCCTGAGCGCGCACCACTTGCACGCACCCTCGGTGCGGCGTGAGCTCCCGAGGCAGGGAGCTCACCTCTCAGCCTACCTCACCTCTCAGTTGCGTTGCTGAGGGGCCTGGCGGAACGGCAGGAAATGACTGTTGACAGGTGGGCCTCCTGGGGCAGGGTCTTTGGAGGGTAGGGGCAGGACACTTGAAGGTCAGGGGGATGCTCGGTGCCATCCTCTATTCTCAGTCGCTTCGGCAAGCTCCGAGATCACGAAGTGGGAGTGAGCAAGGCCCAGGGGCCAACCCTGAGCTCAATGAGGGTTGTTTGCCCTCATCAAGAACTTGTCGGATGGGAAGAGGACCTCTCTCCTCTGTGAGTCCTGCAGTGTTGAGACCATCAGGGGTGGAGCGGGGATGTTAATGCTCACTGCGAGGGGAGCAGAGCCCAGAGCCGGGGCACAGAGTTCTGCGTCGGGAACCCACAACCAGGGACGCAGAGCCCTGAGTGCACCCTTAGGACGCAGGGAGCACAGCACCCCAGCCCAGGGCGCAGGGCCCTGAGCCAGACCCCAAACCGAGAGGCTCCGGTCGGGAGAGAGGTACCCAGATGGCAGAAACCGGAGCGCACAGCGAGGAGCCGGGTTTCCCGAGTCCGGTTACTAGGGCCCCGGTCGCTACCGCGGGCGCCACCGATCGGCACTGCCAACAAGTACCGCCCGGGCGCCCCAGGCCGCCCGCTGCGAGAGGGGCTGAGTCGCGGGGCCCTGAGCTGGACCCAGGTGACAGCACGGGGGAGGAGGATCCTGGCGTGGAACACGAGCCCCGGAAAGAAACACGGAGCAGAGCTCCCAAAAATAAACCCGAGCCTGCGCCAACGGCAGGGCACATTCTGGTGCCTCAGGACCTGCGTCCCCTCCCGGAGGGGCACCACGGGCCCCTCTCCAGGGGGCTCCCCCGTGACCTTCCCCTTCCCTCCCTCCACACCCAAGCCCTGTGCTTACCGATTTGGGTTTCTTCTTGGGAGAGAGTTTGTCGGAGAAAGCCTTGGCTTCCTCCCAGCGCGGGGCCGCGGCGGTCTCTGCCCCCGGCCCGGGCTCGCGGGGCTCCCGGGGCTCCCGGGGCTCCCGGGGCTCCCGGGGATCCCCGGCTTCCATGCTCTGGTTGTGACCCGACAGAGAGGGCGGCGGCGGAGACACGGAGCTCGCGGGGCTGGGCTGCGCGTCCCGGGCGTGAAAAGGGGACGGGCGGCGGCGGGGGGTGTGGGCGAGCGAGCCGCGCGAGGGCGGGGTTGGGGGCGGCGGTGTCGCACGCGCCCTCTCGGCCGCCCGGTGCTGCTGTAGTGTGCGGTGTCAGAGCGCGGCTGAGCTCTCCTTTCCGCGCCGCCTCGCGCCCGAACTGCACGGGCGGTTGCGGGGGGCGGGGTTTGGCCTCGCGGGCTCCCAGGTGGAGGAGGCCTGAAGCGGGGCTTGCGGGCTGCTGCGGATTCAGGACTGGGGGGAGAGCGGAGGCCTGACAAATTATTTTCCCGGGACGGTGAATCTCAAAGAGAAGATGAAAAGGTAGCTGTGCCCCCGCCCCGCCCCAAAGCTAACCCTTTTCCCCTCCGTTGCAAGGACCGTGGACCCTGAGCGGCGTTCCCTTAAACCGTAGTCCCTTCTGCAGAAGGGGAGGTAGTGGATGCACAGCTCCGTCTACCAGCAGGACCCCGCTTCCAGCCCGGGAGCTCTTCCCCACCAAGGCAGAAGGGCCCTTGAAGTCCGTGTCGAGACTAGGCTCTCCTCTGTCTGGTGGGGGACCCCGACCTGAGAGACACCCAGAGATTCTGAACCCAAGTTCTTGCTGGGCCCTCGATAGCCAGCAGGGGGCGCACACTCCTAGGTCCCATCTGCCAAGCTTGAGACGATCAGTTACAGGCTATGAAGTGACTGGATGGAGGGAGGGTCGAACAGAAGCCTCAGAATCAGACACGTGGGCCACCACCCCGGAGTTTCAGGGCACAGGTGAGGAGCCCTGGATGCAGACACTAATGCCTTCCATCCCAAGTCACAGGCCAGGAAACCGACCAGGGGCATCTCTGTGTGAGCCTAGAAGTGTGCACAGGTGGGTGGGAGCACCAGGAGAAAATGCTGGCTTAGCCTGGGGGGCATCTGCCCGGAAGAGGGTACAGAACGGAGGGACCCAGGCAGACTCTGCCATCCTGGGAGGAACTAACCAAACCTCGTGTGGGAGGAAGGGGGAAATAATAACAAAAAAATGTAGGATTGGGGAAGTGTTTCCACTTGCCCTTCTCCAGCCTTGGTAGATTCTTTCCACAGATGACCCCAAACTCTCTCCCATCCTGCCTGCCCTTCAGCAATATGACTTTGACACGTCTCCCATCCTGAGGTGGGATGGAATCTGAGCTGACCTGGTGTCTTGTGTTAACTAATAGAATGCTGTAGAAGCGATGTTACACAGTTTCTGAGCTTAAACCTTAGAGGCCCTCCAGATTCCACTGTTGCCCTTTTGGGGTCCTGCTACTAGGTAAAGAAGTCTGACTGCCCTTCCAGAAAGTCCACATGGTGAGGCGGAGCAGCCCTGGAGGATAAGTAGCCAGTGGAGAACAGTGACTTCCGCAGTGACTGTCAGCATCAGTTACCCAGCGACTGTCAGCATATGAGTGAGGCCACTGCGGCTGTTCCAGCCCCATGGGGCTCAGCGCCAGTGAGATGCTGTGACCCCAGCCACGAAGCAGCAAAACCTCCCAGCAGAGCCCAGTCAACCCATAGAATCAGGAAAAAATAAATAAATTATTGTTTTAAGCACTAAGTTTTGGGGTCGAGTATTACACAGCAATAAATAATGAAACTCTAGGAAGGGGTCCATTATTCTCAGGTGCCTCACGGAGGCGGAGGAGGCCACTTAGGAATAACGTCTGGGGTGGTTACCTGGGTGGGAGTGAGCACCTGACACAAGGGCAAGCCATCCCCATGCTGCCCAGTGACCTTGGACTTGTGTGGCCTGGGTTGAAAAGTTGGTCTGGGCCAGATCAACTTTTGGAATTGGGAATTGGGAAACAGGGACTGGAAAGCTTCACAAGAGTGAAGCTGAGGATGCTGTGAAAGGCAGTCAGCATCCAAGAGATCTGGGTGAGCCTTAGCGAGCTGTAGTCACGTGCGACATACAACCAAGTGGGCAGAAGCTCTGGGAACAGAAGGGGCCAATGTGCAGAAGGCACTACCGACCTCACAGAAGAGGAGCCTGCTGCCCTGAGAGGGAGCTGCCTCTGGTCCTGACAGTTGCCCAAGTCCCAGCTGAGACCCTGGCTACAGTGCCCTCCTCCAAATGTCCATAAAATTCTCCATAGCACTTCAGCAAATGCCCCCCGACCACCAGAAGTTGGCAGTGTTTGTTTGTTTGTTTGTTTGTTTGTTTTTGACTAGGTACCTTCCCCTCCTTCTTCTTCTGGTAATTGGCCCTGCTTCCCTGCCTCCCTGGTTATAGGAGTAGGCACACGACTTGGGCCTGGCCAACTGTAAAATCCTATTTCCTTGGACACAGAGATGAAGCCAAGGATGAGCATGAGGCCCCAGCTGGGCCACTCTCCCATACTCTTGTATAGGGGTACTGGGAGATCTGACTCCTCTGGGGTTATTAACTTGAGACAATGGGATCGGAGAACCCATCTTTCCCTGAGGCAGGTGAAAGATCGGGGGGCATACCCATCTGGAGGACAATGAGGTCACACAGAGAGGGAAGCAGAAGCAGGGAGCGGGCGGGGGAGGGGTGCAACATTGAGCCTCTGGATCCAGCAGAGCCTGAACTTCCCAATTACATGAGCCACTAAGCCTCTCTTTTCACTTGAGCTTGTTTGAATTGGCCTCAACTAATCCAGTCCGCCTTACTTGGAGACTGACACAGGTGCTCATCGGACAGGGTGTCAAGGGGAAGCTGTATGATAACTGTGATGGACTGTGTACCCATGAGGGGCCCACTGTTTGAGGTTTGGGAGGGTTTCATGGAGGAGATCATTGAGACAGGACAATGAATGGGTGGCCCAGAGAGGGGTGATGGCCTGTGTCCAGGTGCAGAAGCTTAAGAGATCCCTGAGGGAAATTCAGGGTGTCTCAAACGTAGGATGCAGGAGAGGGAGGTGGGGAAAGAACAGGCTTTTGAGGTCAGCAGGTGGAAGATCACGCAGGACCTTGAGAGACTTTTAAGGAGTTTATGATGCTGAAGGCAGGGGAGGCTTTCAAAGAGTTGACGTGGTCAGATTTGTGCTTGAGGGAGATCACTCTGGTTTCTGTGGGGCAGATAAACGGTGCAGAGAGCAAGCCTGAAAGCAGCAGGTGGACTAACCTGGGCTAGGGATGAGGAGGGCCTGTGGGAAAGTTTCTAGGAGATCTTAAACATCCAAGACAGGCAGGAGACAGGACTCCCCATCCCCTGAGTGTGACTTCGGCTGGGAATAGCAGCCTCAAGTTCTCAGACTTCTGAGTCACCTCCTTAGGTTCACGGTTGCCCCGAGGCCAGGTCAGCCTCCTTCCTCCATCCTAATTGCTTCCTGCCAAGGAAGCGGCCCCCTCCGAGCGTCCTTGAGAAAGCCCTTGTAAAAAGCAACTGAGCGTTTCAGGAGCAAGCAGGCGCCCACAGCTGTCACTGCTCCCAATGCCCATCAGGGAACAGCGCCTCCCTGAGTACTGAGGGTCTTCTGAGAAGAACACTTCACCACCAACTCCCATCCCCAGCACCTACCATATTTGGGTCAGTGGGGGTCTCAGGGCTCTGGGCTGGGCTCCTATGAATGGTGTAACACAGAGGTCCCCAACACTTTTAGAACCAGGGACCAGTTTTGCAGAAGATGGCAGCAGTGGAGGCGGGGGGGAGCGCTATGCAACGGGTTGTGGAAGGACACAGGAGGTGGAGCTCAGGTGGCCAGGGTTGGGGACCCCTGGTGTGACAAGCAGGTAAGGCACCTCACAGACCTCTGACCAGCAGGGCATGCAGAGGCTGAAATTCTGGCCCCGCTCCATGTGTGTCCTGGCATAAGAGGCCGTGTTTGTTCGGAAGAAGGGGAATGTTTTTCTAATTAGCCCAAAGGTGCCATCTGCTGGTCTGGCTGCATACCTACGGGGGTGCTTCCACTCAGGGAGCACCCCTTTTCCTAATTAGTGCAGAGGGCACCACATGCACCACTGTGGCACTGGCTCCCAACCTTTCTCCCCAGTGCCCACTGTCTGCTCATCTGGGCTCGTGTGAAGCCTTCACTGGACAGAGGGAGAAACTAAGCCTCACTCTCTGCCTCCGCTGGCTCCCTTCTGGGGGAACTGCTCCACCTGTAGATCCCATGCAGCAGCATCTGGTCGGGCCATAGACGACTGGACCAAGGGGTCCCGCCGGAAGCTAAGCTGAACCGATCAGATTCTTTTGCTTGATACACAGAGGAGTGTTGTCGTCACCGGTGAGTTTTGATACAGGGCTAGGATGCAGCCACTTCAAGCAGGGAGAACTAGAAAATCTGAAGAGAAACCAAGGAAAAGAACACAAACGCAAATATTGCCAAGAGGATGAGAGCCTGCGAGGCCCAAAGAAAAGAGAGAGGCCCATTCTTAGTTCTAGTTCACATAAGGCCCACTCATTCTTGATTTCCCATCTTTAGGGTCCCTTGTAATCTGCTCAATCCTTTCTTCGAACTGTTGAGTGGGTCTCTGTTTCCTGTAAACAGAGTCCTCGCCAGAGCGAGGACCTCAGTCCCAAGGAGTTGCTGAGGTGCTCCCATGTGTGAGCTTCCCGCCCCCTGCCCCCCAGCCCTATCCCAGCTCAGGGAAGTGTAGGAAGCCTCAGTCAGCACAGCCACACCTTTTATTCACTGTCAGTGAAAAAAAAAAAACACCACACAGCACAGGGGTGAACAGTGAGGAGGTCACTGTGAGCATAGCCAGGAGCAGCGCATCTGAAGGGGACACAGGCGCCACAGTGGTGAGTTGGGAGGGCCCCGGGGCCACCCACCACCCCCTCCTGCCCCAGGCCTCCTCACTCCCAGAACCTCCACCAAGCAGGAAGGGCCAGACACCCTGGGAGGCCCGGTCCTGCCCCCACACTCTGGCAAAGGTAAAAGAAAATCCTGAAAATTTCAGAAAGACAATCCCATATTTTTCTTCGACTTTTCAATGGCAAGATTTAAATTTTTTTCAAAACTGATGAATAAAATATGAAGGAAATGTATTCTTCCCCCACAATGATTTCTAAAGTCAGCACAAAGCCTCATCCAGGGTGGATCTTCAGGGAATCTTTGTTGCTTTAGTAAAGTTTTGTGTAAAAATATTTACAGTGTCAGCTTACTACCTTGCCTTGAAACCTCAGCTTATTCTCTTATTTTTTCCTTTCTCTCCCCTCCCCTCCTCTTCCTCTCTCTCTCTCTTTCTCTCTCTCTCTTTCTCTCTCTCTCTCTCTCCAGCAGAATTTCTACCTCCAGGGACTCTGCCATCATCAGGAAAAGATACAGAGCCTTTGCATATAAGCTTCCTTTTTCTTAATTTTTGATTTCAGGTAAATTATGTGATCCTGACTGGAGCCCAAAGGGCCGGAGTGGCCACCTGAAGTAGCCCTTGCTGATGATTTTTAGAGATAGGAAGGAGCTCATCAATTAGCTCAAAGGTTGAATGAAAGCAGAATACAGTTAGAAGGCAGAAGTTAGAATTTTGCAATTCAGAGTTGCTGCAAGAAGATACAGAACTTCAAAGGGGAGTTTGGGCAGTTTGTATATATCAATGTTTTAACCGTCTGTATATCTTTGAGTCTATGCGAGTCATACTTCAATCTCTGTTAACCCTGTGCTCTGTGACAGGTCCCTCCCAGCTGGAGCAGAGATGGGAGGACTGCCTCTCTTCTCACAGTAGGGCCAGTGCTCTACCACAGGAGCATATGGGAGCAAGGCCTGGCCTGCCTGTGGCTCCTCCCATTAGCAAGATGGTGGGCCTGGTTCCCTGCCTGGCGTTATGTGTCCAACACTGATGGGCTGCATGAGAATCTTTGGCCTCACCAGCAAACATCACCCAGGGGTATGTGTCCAAAAGCTTGGAGTGATCAAACATACCCTCACAGGTAGGACTTGCCTACCAGTTGGGAAAAAACAAAAGCAGTTCTCTCAGGGAGGAAGATGATGGCAAAGACAGTGCAAGATGCTTCCCAGCTTCTGAGTGAGAGCCTCCTAGGACTGCATTGACTTGTTAGCAGAGCTGCCCAGAAACAGAAAACAAGATGCTTGAACATGTGGAGTCTTCAACCAAGATTCAATTTCCTTTTGGAAGACCACAGCCTCAGCAGGAAGCTTGTAAAAGACCACAACCAACTTAGCTCGCCCCACAGTTGACCTCTGTACAACTCAGAATCAAATTAATGAGCCCAAGAAAGACTCTGAAGGGAAGAAACCTGCTTAGGGCCTTGGGTTCAAGTCTTGGTGCTGTGCCCATTCCTGACTGTGTGCTTTTGCACCATGGACACACTGTGCCTCAGTTTCCAAGTCTGGAGAAAGGGAATGAAAATCCTCACTTCCCTAGGCTTTGAGTGTAGAATGGGATGGAGTAGGTGGCAAGCCTTTGAAAGCCGTAAGTTCTGTGTGATTGGGAGCTGGGTTAGATTCAACATTTGGGGGAGAGGAACCCCACTTTGTAAAAAGCCTTCCATTGGAAGTGTCAGCTGAGCCAGGCTGTTGAGTATCTGCACCTGTGGTGCACTGACAGCACAAGACACGCCCAGTGCGCAGCTCCTGGGAGCAACAGGACATCCTCCGAGGTGTCATTAGATAAAAGCACGCTGGTTACTGCCTGAGGATGTGAGTTCCCCAGCCTTACCATGTGGCTGGTGCTAGGAGGAGAGAAAGAGGGTGGGAATCCAGTGGCCTTGCTACCTTCAAGAGCAGCAAGAAGAAAGGTCCAAAAGAGTTGGGGACCAAAGGTCAGCATCCCCTAGAGCAGGGGTGTCAAACTCATTGTCACCGGGGACCACATCAGCCTTGCAGTTGCTTTCAAAGGGCCAGATGTCATTTTAGGGCTGTATAAATGTAACTACTCCTTAACAGTTAAGCAACAGCTCAGTGCTGCCAGCCGGTAGAAACAAGGTGCCGGGCAGGATAACACAAGGTGGAGGGCCAGATTTGGCCTGCGGACTTTGTGTTTGCCACCTGTGCCCTAGAGTTTCCACCTGCAGAGAGGGAGGGAAGGTGAACACCTAGAAGTAAAATGCATGCTGCATTGCTTTCCTGCTGTTACAAGCCACACACCCCTGACTCAGCAACCACTCCCTGCTCCCACCCTGGGCTGGCAGCACCTGTGTACTAGACTGTTTTCACTAGCGGTTCAAGAGGAAATCAACTGTCATTGCATGTCAAAGCTAATTTCTGACCACAGGTACAGGAAAGTGTAAAGTGAAAGACTTGAAGAAGCAAGATGAGTTTTCTAGCAAAGCATGCAGCTGTATAGCTCATGGATCCAGAATCAGAAAGCAGACGCTGGAAAGCAAAGCCAGTGCGCTGAGAAGACGAATTACCTGGCAGATTTCGGATTTGGGGTTAGAGAAAGCTTTTCAAATGGAGCATGCCTAGTATGTTTCTAAGCATTTGGCCCATAAACGCAGTCTGGCAGCCTAAAGAGTGGCCAGGTGGTCCTTCCTCTTCTTCTAGCTCCTTCTGCTTCTGTAGCAGTGAAAGAACAAGCCCATCCTTGAAAGTAGACCAAATCTACCAAGGAACTACCAAGATGTGGGAAAGGCACAGCCTCGATCTTGGCAAATCTTGTGTGTGTGTGTGTGTGTGTGTGTGTGTGTGTTTCTGCAGACAGCACCCGACCAGGGGGAGTGTGCAACAGCGTTGTTCACTGTGCTGAAAGAGATCATCAGAAAGAAAGCTGCTGATGGCGCAGCTGAGGATTTAGCCTGATAAGATAAGGTGTTTTCTGGTGAGTTTAGTGGTATTTTCCCTCCTTTTTTCTCAGCTCTTTTTCCCTGTGAAAAGTGGCATTTCTACATTCATTTGATCACTTTATAAGAAATCGAGTAATATAAAGTATGTTTTAATACCCTAAACTAATAAATGACTTCAGCTCCTTTTAAGGGTACTGAAAAAATAAGTATTACATAAATTTAAATTTTTCTTAAAACTTCCACTCACATGGTTCCTAGACCTCCAAACACTTTTCATTTCATACTTCTGCGGCTCTGTGTAGGACTGAGTGGAAAGATTCAGTATAATAGCTCCTCTCAAGTTAACCAGCTTTTACCGCACCCTCGGCTCAGCTGTGTTTGACATTCCCATCTGTGACTCTGACCACTGGAAGCCCGCCTCACTGCTCTAGGAGCTTCCAGAGGACACAAAATGTGTCTTGTAGGCCACCATATCCTTAGCACCTGCAGGTGCCTGGCATCGAACAGGTGCTCAGTAAGTATTAGCTGAAGAAAGGACTGAATGAATGCTCCAAAGACAGGGGCCAGAAGGGTAGAGTCGAGGGGGCAGGGCAGAGACCACCTTTAAGGGATCTAGGTCTTCAGCACAGGACAGAGCCAATCTGGCCCTTTAACTGGGGTGTGTGGGACCACATTCTATAAAGTGTAATCCCAGGAAGAACAGACTTTCAAAGCAGAACACCATCCTCCCTCCTTAACCCTACCAGTAAGGGCAAAAGCCAACTCCCCTATGCCCAGTGGGTGTTAGTTCTGGGCCAAGACTGGGGGTGGTGCTAGACCACAGGATACCTGAGGATCTCTTTTCCAGGGTGAGGTGGTCCCTCAAAGATCTTGACTGAGGGAGCAAGGGCTTGCACAGAGGGGTGGGTGGGCCAGAGGGTGAAGCTGGAGTACCCCTCCCCCTGGGGAAGGGCCAGCCAGAGATATCATGGGGTTGGGAGGAGGCCACGCTTCTCCTGGCCGGGGGCCCTGCCCCTCACCAGCCTCCACTCTCTATTTCTGCATGTCACACTGCAGCAGCAGCACGATGGATGGGTCGCTCTTGGCCGCCTCCTTGAACTCCTCCAGAGTAATCTGGTCATCCTTATCCTGGTCCATCTTCTTGAAGATCTTGTCTACACGCTGCTGGGGTGTGAGCCCATCCTGGTTCATGCGCATCATGATCACGGTGCCCACCATCTTGTAGATAGCCTGGTGAGGCACAGGGGGCAGGGAGGATTGGGGGTCAACGGTGGGGGTTTGGGAGGGGACAGAGAGAACACTGGGAAATGTTGAGGATGCTGGCAGGTGATATGCAGTCATTCGGATGGTTTATTCAATGAGCATCTCAAACTACTCTTTCTGAAACCCAACTCTTCACTTCCAACCTGCTCCTCCCCAGGCATTCCCTGTCTCAGGAAATAGCAGGTTCATTCTTTTGGTTGTTCAGACCAAAAACCTTGACACCATTTTTGACTATCCTTCTCTCACACCCACATCCAATCCTTCAGCCGACCTCGTCAGCCCTGATTTTGCAATAAATCGCATATCTAACTACTTCCACTGAGTGACTCTCCACGGTGGTTACCTCCATCAGCTGCTGACTGGGCTTCCGTGGAAGTGGAAGCCTCCTAACCAGTCTCCTTGCTTCTGATGCTCTCCCCTCGCCCCCTAGTCTATTCTCTGTACCAATTGGAGAGAGCCCTGCTTGGCTTCCTGTCACACTCAGCATAGTCAAGTGTCTGCCCCAGGCCATGAGATGCCAAGTGACTGGGCTCCCGGCTGCCTGCCTGACCTCCTTCCTACCACTCTCCCCTTGCTCACCTCTCTCTCCCACCCTGCCCCCCGACCACTCCTTGAATACTGCAAACACAATCTAATCTCGGGGTCTTTGCATTTATTATTCCCCATGCACGGAACCCCCTCCCCAGACGTCTGTGCGGTTGGCTCCCTCACCTTATTCAGGCAGCTGCTCACATTTCGCCTCAGAAAATCGCTTTCTTCCATGCTCTCTCCCTTGTGCTTTGCTTATCTTCTTTGCAACACTTACTGCCTGACATAGCCTAGTTTTGTTGTTGCTTTAAATTTTTCTCACTAGAGAAAATGTCCCATGAAAGCAGGACCTTTGAACAGTGCCTGGCATGTGGCGGGCATTCAATACATATTTGTTGAAAGAATAACGAGCTAAGAGAACTTTGGTTCTGGAGTCAGACTCTCCTGGATTTGAATCGTGAACCACCAGCTGCTACGTTTCCTTATAAAATGGGGTTTCTGACAGTACCTAGCCCCTAGGGTTGGCGGGTAAAGCACTTACCTGTCCAACACCAAGCATCCAACCCATGCTACTTAGCCACTGAATCCTGCGAGGCGGGATGGGGGCTGAGTGGGGGGTGCTGGGGAGGCCCCGGAGGGCCCGGAGGAGCGTGGCCAGAGACCGTGGCACCAGAGAAGGGCCCGGCTGCGAAGACAGGGGGCGCGCCACCCCAGCACATCCCGGCCTCTAGGATCCAACCCCAGCCAGCGCACCTCGATGATCTCCAGCATCTCCAGGCGCGTGATGCGCCCGTCGCCGTCCAGGTCGTACATCTCAAAGGCCCAGTTGAGTTTCTGCTCGAAGCTGCCGCGGGAAGTGACCGAAAGGGCGCAGATGAACTCCCGGAAGTCGATAGTGCCGTCGCCGTTCTTGTCGAAGGTGCGGAAGGCGTGCTGGGCAAACTTGGAGGCGTCGCCGTAGGGGAAGAACTGAGGCGGGGACGCGGGGAGGTCGGCGCTCAGCGGCAGCCCCCGCTGCGCCTCCGGCCCGCCCCCTGGGTGCCTGGCCCCGCCCCCGCCCGCGCGCCCTGGCCCGCCCACCTTGATGTAGAGCTGCTGGAACTCCTCCAGGTTGAGGATGCCGCTGGGGCAGTCCTTCAGGAAGCCCTTGTACCACTGCTTCAGCTCCTGCTCGCTGAACTCGGTGTTCTGGACCAGGTCCTCCAGCACCTCTGGGGCCAGCTTGCTGTTGGTCTTCCCCATGGCGGGGCCTGGGGGACAGGCGAAAGGCCCTCACCTCAGCAGCGGTCCTCCAAGTCTGTAAACCAGGGTTCCCTTTCTCTACAACAGCCTCCACCCGTAGCAAACCCACATTCCCACAGCCAGGATCCCTCCTTCCACAGCAGGGTAGTATCCTCTCACCACCACGCTCAACAAGCCCCATCCTCCCACAGCTGGGCTCCATCCTTCACCCATCCCTTCCCACGGGATTTTGCACCTCCCCTCTCCACCCCGTCCCCCACAACACCGGAGGAGGGGTCCCTTCCCCTCATTACTCTCCCCCATAAAAGGGCCTCCACAGAGCAGGCCGCTCCTCTCTCCTCCGGCAGGTTTCTGCTCCTGGCACCCAGGATCCCTATAGCCTTTCGGGTCTCAGCTCTCCCCCTTTTCACGGACAGGTGCTGCGTGCCACATCCTTCGTCCTCTCCTCTCCTGTGTAACCTTCCGTAGCTCCCCACGCCCATAGACCACAGTCTTAATTCCCTCCTTGCTTTTCAGATCTTTCACACTCAGCGCCACCTGCCTCTCAGGCTCCTCTCCTACCAGGGACCTGAGGCGGGCTCCTCACGTGTCCCCACTGGCACCATCTCCCAAGTCCTCCCTCGAGGCCTTCCAGGCCATCCAAGCAGGAAGCTTCTCTCCCACTTCCTTCTGTACAAACAGGAGTCCTAGCTGGTAGCACTGATGGCCCTGACTACACCCATCTTTTCATTAGTTCCCTCATTCCCTGAACATGGTTGAGGCTGACTGTGTGGCAGGCCCTGCGCCAGTCATGTGGATAAAGTAGACACGAGCCAACTTTCAATAACTCGTATTTAGGTCAAAGAGGTAGGTGGCTGATTGTAAAGGACCTTCAATCCATGCCAAGGAGTTTGGCCTTTACCCAGAGGGGACAGAAGCTCTTGGGGTTTTAAAGCAAGGGCTAGGAAGACAGCATTCATTCCACAACCCTTACAGAATGCGTCCAGTATGGCAGGTCCTGAACTAGGTACTGGGGACCCGGGGAGAAAGACTGTGTTTTAGAAGTTTTCCTTTGGCTACAGTGTGCAAATGGCCTGGGTGGGGGTGGTAGGGAGAGCAGAGAAGGGCCTGCTGCACAGTGCGGGTGAGAGGTGAGGGTGCTGAGGTGAGAGCTGTGAAGAGATGGGGATGGGCTGAGAGCTGTTAGGAGTGGGCATTGGCAGGACTTGGTGACTGAATGGAGTTTGGGCAGATGCTCAGATCTGGAGTTGAGTGGATTTGGGGGTGGATGAAGAGTCAGTCCTCAGCTGGAACATGAGCCCCTTGGGCAGCCTGTGTTAGGAGAAGTGTTTGCAGAGGAGAGTACAGCCCTTTCCAGGAAGCCTGGCCAGAGTGATACTGCACCAAGCCCTGGAGGCTGGGTGGACAGTCTGTCTGAATTCCATGGGAGGAATGTCTCTCCAGAGCTTGAGTTTCCCAAGACATGGCCTGGGAGGAGACCTTGACCTGCCTGGAGTCTTCGGAATGGCACCAGACTCCAACCCCAGGACAGTCTGTCATGAAGACACTCTGGAAAAGGAAGCCCTCGGGTCAGCAGAAGGAATGCCATTTTTACAGCCCAGCCCAGGTTAGTGTGGCTGCTAATCTTTGTTGCTGGGAACTCCACAACCAGAAATTGGTCTGTTCCATACCCCCTCCCTTGCTGCATGACCTCAAGTTAGTTACAGGATATCTATGAGCCTCAGATTATTCTCATGGGCCAGGAGGAAGATCAAGGAGTAGTGGGGGTAGCTACATCCTCCCCCACCTACCACCCTCAGAGGATGAGGAATCCTATATGCCCCCAGGAGAAGCCAGGGAACAGGATGCATGCAGGAACCTGGAAATGTGGGGTTCAAAACAGCTGTACTGGAACCAGAGTCAAGGACATCTCTGAAACACCATGGGCAGAAGGAGGCAGGCTCCAAACCCAGCAGCTCCCTCCTCAAGTCCAAAGCACAATGAAGACTCGGGGTATAGTCAAAGAAGCAGAGAACCCAGAGGTGGAGGTGCCTGATGGGCGAGGCAGAGCCCCTGTCGCTGTCTCCTGTGAAATGCGCCTGAGTGTCTGCACGAGGTGCGGGATGTGGGTGGCAACACGCCAACGCACGAGACTGCAGATCTGTCAGAGCGCACAGTCACTGTGTGCCGTAGTGTCTGTGTGGCTCCCGCCTTCTGCCCTTTTTCTCCCCCCTCCCACAATTCTCTGACTGGGGCTATACCTGTTCCTGGCCCCCATTCAGCCCCAGGCCCACTGAGGACTCAGTCTCCTCCTTCATCTCTCCTTATTTCCTCTAGCTCTCCGATCAGCAGGTCAAAGCTGGCAGTGCCCTTTAAGATCATCCCCTTATGGTAGTGAAAATGCAGAGAGTTACACAGCGGGTCAGTGGCAGGGCCTAGATAAGCACCTAAGCTGAATCCATGCTACTGCCTGAACCACGCCCTCCAAATCATGGCTACTCTTGTCCAGTTCAAGCCTTCCCCACTCCTACTTGTCTTTTGGGGAAACCATAGTTTTGATCTCCCTCTTAGCCTCAGTGAGACCATCTTGCTGAGCTCCAGGCGATGGTGTCTGACACCCAGGAAATAGCCACCCCTTGGGGTAGCCCACCAGCACCTCTAACCCAGCACATCTACAACCAAACTCATCTTCAACCTATCCATTGCCCCTTCCTTCCCCCTCATCACAAGGGGGAAATGCCATGTTAATTACCTTTAGTTTTCCCCTCTCCCTTTTCCCAAGGTCCAACTTGCCACCAAATCCTATTATTCCTTCTTTTGAAGTGCTCAAAGAAACATCATTGTGTTCATTCTCTCGCCATAGTCAGGGCCAGAGGCACAGCCAAGGGCTCTGAAGTCCAGCTGGGACCCTGCTGGGCAAGCCATGCCCGGAGACTCAATTGCCACAGAGGAAGTGCCTTTCCTCTGACTCCTCTCTTCCAAGAGAATGTCTTTCCTGGTTTTGCCCAGAAGTACAATAGAGGCAAGAGGTGGCCATGTCCACAGTCCCCCTCAAACTCCAGAATCCTCTAGAATCTGGTGTCAAGGTGCCCACCTGTCTAGCCTCACCTGTCACGGCTCCCCTCACAACTATATACTCCTTTCAAGCCAAGCCTCTCACAGCCAGAACCTAGCTCACCTATTGCTTACCTGGTTTCCTCTCCCCTAATACCTTTCCTTCTTTCCTGGACTCACGCAGCTATAATCAGCCTGCAGGCCTGGACAGTCAGCAGCATAGAAGCAGCACTTCGGGCATGAGTAGACCTGTGAGGCTATGGGGTTGAGCCCCACAACTATGGAGATGTCAGAGCTCTCTGAGCCTCACCTGGAGCTCTAAGAATTCTACAGTGGAGCCTGATTTGGGAGAGGCCTCTGCATTAAACCTTTGCCTCAGCCATAAAAAGTTCTCCAGACCTTTTTGCTCAATGGCAAAGCTTATCCCCTCCCGATACAACCCAGTCCACTTTGGAGAAGCTCGAAGAATGAGAAAAGTGCTCTTTTTATTGTTCCTAAGTTTGTCTTCTTGCAGCTGCCCCACACGTGTTCCCACTCTGTCCCTCTGTGGCTGCTCAGAACTGCCCTGCAGAGACATAGGGGCTGTGCCCAGAACCCAGTGATGTTCAGTGAATATCCCTGGGTGGATCACATGAGGGACAGAACCCTGTCTTCCTCGGTAGAACAGCATCAGGCTATTTTATCTGCGTTCTCCTGCCATTGCACCAACTTCAGAGACAATGTAAGCCAGACCGGGCAGAAGGAAGGGTTCACCCAAGGTAAAGCAGAGCCCATCAGCAGCAAGGCGAAGGCCAGAACGCACTGGGGGCATGTTCTGTTGGCACTGTAGCCCTGCTGATTGTGCGCAGGCTCCTCTGCTTACCTCTTGTGGGCTGCCCTCCAGCTGTGAAGGAACTGGCATAAGGCCATGCACAAAACCACTGCCCTGTGTGCCCAGAGGCTTCTTCCAGAGGGCAGAGTTCAGGGCTGTGGGCTTAAAATGGGGAGACGGCAGTGAGGGTGGGAGGGACTGAGGGATGCGATAATCCCACACCCTCACCGAGCTTCAGAGAAGCTGGTGCTGAGATGGTTGCCATGGTGACAACAGCTCCCTGGTCAGGAGATTTTTCTCTCTTTCTTCTCCTTCTTTTGCTCTTCTCCAAGCAGCAGCCATAGTGGCAGCAGCCAGGTCTTCTTCCTCTCCTTGCTAGTGAGAGGCAGGGGATAATAAACAGTGTGGATCCTGTTGGCCACCTCTACCTGGGAGCTGTCCATGCCATTTGGGCTGCTGGTCTAGGAGGGACTCCTACCAGCCGAGAAGGGGCCCAGGCTTGGGGAGTGTGTGTATGTGGGAGGTAGGAGATGGCTGGGACCTAGGCCTGTGTAAGAAGCAATGTCTCTTCAGTGAGAACTAAAGCTCCCAGGCCTCCTCTTTGAAACATCCTCATGACTCAGAGATAGAGGGAAAGGGTCCTGTTTTCTCATAATCAGCTGTAGAACCAGAGTGTGTCACTGTTTGAGGGCTGTTCAAGATCATCTCATCCAGGCCACCCTTAGTCTCACCCCTTCCTCATTTCATGAAGGATCAGAGAGGGAAATGACTTGGGCAAAGCCAGACAGCACTGAGGCAAAGGCAAGATTTGAACCCAGCTTTTCTTACCCCCAGGAGCAACATAGTCCGCATGGAGCTTTGGCATAGCCCTGCAGAGCAGCAGGAAGATAGGAACTCAGAGGGAGTGAATGGGTACAAGAAGGCCAGAGAAGGTACAAATTAGAAAGATATTCGATAGGAAAAATGAGAGGACTTGGCGCTTTGGCTCTGAGGGGTGAGGGGAATGGAGGAGGCTGGGACCTTTGCAGCATTGATTGACAGGTATGGGTGGTCTGCTGGGCCGTGGAGCCCCTGGTTCATCCTTCCGCTAGGATACAAGAGGCCAAACATGGGGTCTCTGCCTAGCACTGAGACCATGGAGAGGGGATGCTGTTGAGAGAATGTTGTGAGAAGGCAGAAGGGAGGGTTGGAGTTTTTTAAGAGGGGGAGGAGCTGAGCTGCTGGTGGGGCTGGGTGATGTGGGTGGGGGCTATCGACGGAGGTGGGAGGTTGCTATGGGACTAAGTGGATTACCTATCTGCAAAGGAGGGAGGTTGACTGGTGCCTCCTCTAGTACCAGCAACACTGCACCCCCAGGTGTGTGTGTGTGGGTGTGTTGGGGGCCAGAGCCGTGGTTGTTCTTACCTGAGCTAGGGATAAGGAAGCAGCTCTGCCCCCTTTCCTGGGACCCACGGGACCTGGACTTGGGTGGGGGTCCGCCCTCCAGGTGCTTCACTCTATGGCAGAACCTGGGGTCAGGGAGATGAATCAGAGCGGGCAGGACACGAGGCTGAAAATAGAGAGTGGAGGGTGAGGGGACAAAGGCCTCCGCCCAGGCCCACCCGCGTTTACCTGAGGCCGCTCGCCGAGTCGCTGGATGGCTCCGAGCCTCAGCCGGCCTCGGGGACCAAGACTGGCTCGCAGGTTGGCGGCCAGATTCTCCAAGGTCCGCGCCGGAGACGCCTCCCAGCTCTTGAATCACTAAGTGTCTCTCGGAGGCAACACGATTTGTATAAACCCCGCCTCACCCCGGGCAGGTTGGGCGTTGATTGGTTCCTCTGGGGCAGAGTGGCAGGCGGAGTTTCAGGTGGGGACCCAGCGGCCAGTGAGGCCCGGCTGCAGGAGCGCGCCCCGCCCGCCCGCGCTGACCTTCCCGGAGTCGTGAGGAAGGAGAGGGCTGTAACCCCCTCAGTAGCCCCCCTCGAGGCTCAGACCCCGGGCCACAGTCTGGGGTGAGAAGTGTCGACGATTGAAGTGGATTCTCAAAAAAACAACCGCACGGTTGCTATGGAAACGGGAGAGCCACAGCCTAGTCTCTAAGCCTTCCTTTGCTGGGCCCCAGCGGGGGTGGGGATGGAAGAGGGGATGAGTCACAGTATGTGCCCCCCTCCATATCCCACCCGAATTCGGAGGAAGGCGAAGAGCGGTGCCGAGGAGCTGAGTAGGGGAGGGAGGAGATGGGATGGTCAGCGACCCACGCCCTCGCCATCACCCCTCCATCACGCTCACTCCCCTCGCGCCTTGAAACGGAAGAGGAGGGTGGGCGGGCGCGGGGAGCCCAGCACGAATGGCGAAGGAACCAGCCTCTCCGGCTCCGCGCCAGTCGTGGGCTCCGCAAACCCCTCTTTCCAAGCCCTGCCCAGACGGCGGTGCTTGTGTCCCGCGGAAGCCCCGAAGACCTCTCGGGATCTCCCCTAAAAGGACCCCTCTGCCTATCCTATAGACCCCTTCACTCCCCCACCCTCCCATCTCCCCGTCCCTAGTCGGAGCCGGTCCCCAGCTGCCGCCAGTCTCCGGCCTCGGATGTTGACACAAACCCGAGGCGGTTTACACTGAGCGGGTCTGGAAGGTTTCAGGGCCCCGGGAACTCCTCCTCCCCGCACTCGAGGGTCTCCCTTAAGTTCGGCCGCGCCGCCCCGCTGCAATGGCAGCTGAGAACGCCCGACCCAGGGCTGTGAGAAAACTCTTTTATTCCAAATTGGGGGCGAAAGGAGGAGCAGAAAGTCTCCCGCTGGGCCACGTGCAGGGAAGGGATTTCTAAGCAGCTGTCAAAAGTGGGGCGGGGCATCTGGGGCATTGGTCCAATGGGAGCGGGAATGCCCAAGAGCGGCGGTGAAAGAGGCGGGGCTTCTGCCGAAAGAGCGAAAGTTGAGGTGGCCTGGCCGATAGCAGGGTAGAGGAGCTGCAGGCCAAGGGTGGTGGCGAAGCTTCTCTGGCTGGTCCCAGAAACTCCCGGTCCAGGCTCGCTGAAGAGCAACCAGTGAGTCCCTCCCCTCCCCTTCCTCCCCTTCCCCCCCTTCCCTCTCCCTTCTCCCTTTCCCTCTCCCCCTCCCCCTCCCTCTCCCGTCGGAACAGTCCCATTTCTCTTTGAATCCATTTTGCTGTCCCATTCTCCCGGATGCAGGCTATGTCTTCTCTCTGGGGCCTGGGGCCCTAGCAGCAGCTCCATTAGCAGACAAATCCCTGGCCACTTTGGTTGGTGACTCAAGAGGGACAGGTGTTTGAAAGCCCTGACTCTGTCACTTCCTGAACACCTTCTCTGCTCTGGACCAGAAGTCATCCTTGCTCACAAAAACACCCCAAGACCTGAGCAAGTGGGGAGAGACATTCCGGGATGCTGGAAGTGGCATTGGAAATTCCATGGGTCCCTTTTTGCCAATGATGCCATGCATGACCACAAGCAAAATCTTTCTTTCTCTGGGCTCTCAGCCTGTAAAATGTGAAAGCTGGTATGGGAGTCCCAGGGCAGCAAGGTGGAGAAAGGCTGTCACCCTGAACAGAAGTATGTGGGCACGAATCCGATTGCTCCACTACACTGTTGAGCTTCTTAGCAATAACTAACATAATTGAGAATGTCCTTGTGTCAGGCATTATTGTAGCACTTTATACATATGCCTTAATTTATTTTCCTCTTAAGAAATCTATGAAGCAGGTACTGTTATTACTCCCATTTAACAGATAAGGAAATTGAGGCTCAAAGCAGTTGACTAGCCCAAGTTCACATAGTTGATAAAGCTGCAGAGCTGGGATTTGAATCCAAGCAGTCTGGCTCCAACCAGTACATAATGCTGCCTCTCTTTTAAGGTCCTTCAAGCCCTTATGAGGAATGACCTTGGATTGAAATATTCCTTCTGATACCCCAAAGCATTAGAAAGGCAAAGCCCAGCCTCCTGGGAGCAGCTTCTCTGTCTCAGGCCAACAAGACATGGGATTCCAACAGGAGCAGTAGAGCTGGTAGTAAGTAGAGCGCCCGTGTGTGCTTCTCCTGACGTCCCCACCCTGGTCCTGGAATCTAGCATGTGATCCAGGAATCCCAGGTAAGCAGGGGAAGGAAGAAGGCAAGGGGCAGTTGGTGAGGCAGGAAATATTGGTTCAGTTCTAGCTCTTTAAATCAGGCAGGATCACCCATGAATCTTCTCAGGGCCTGTGACTGTTTCTGAACTGCCAGTTGTAACCCATCTTCACCTGCTCATAACACTTGAGACCCTGATCTTGACACTGCCCCTGCTCTTTAGGCTTGATGTTTACAACAATAGCAGCTGACCTTGACTGAATGGCTTCACTATGTACCAGACTCTCTGCCAAGACCTTTATCTGCATCATCTCCATTCCAGAGATGACCACTGCCAAGGGTGATATTAAAAATATCTAACAACTCTTGCCCTGACCAGGTGGCTCATTTAGTTGGAGCGTCATCCTGTGCACCAAAAGGTTTCAGGTTCTGTTACTGGCCAGGGCACATACTTAGGTTGTGGGTTCAATCCCCAGCAGGGGCGTGTAGGGGAGGCAGCCAATCGATGTTTCTCTCTGTTCCCACCATTTCCCTTCCTCTCTCTCTAAAATCAATAAACATATCCTTCAGTGAGGATTAAAAAATATGTACATCTAACAATTCTCTTCAGGCATGAGCATTACCAGTCAGGACAGATGCCCGATGCCCTGCCTTAGTGCTAGATCAAGGACTTAGTAGGTTTTTGTTCTGCCAAGAGTTAATATGTTGGTTAATGGATCAAGGGGAGCTAAGCTAAGGAGGTAGGGGACCATGGGCTTCTGCTAACTGTTTACCAGTCAATTTGGAAGGTATTTTGATATTTTGACAACCAGTTCAGCTGTATGAGTGCATAGGGACTGAATTTCAGCCCTGGTATCATTACTTTATTTCATGGCAGTACACAGAGGCTCAGAGAGGTTCGACAACTTGCCCATTGTAACACAGCCAGTTAGCGACAAAGTTGGGATGGCAACCTGAGCCTGACTCCAGAGTCCACACTCTTAACTGTGACTGATCTGTGTTCCTGAGAAGGGGCAGTGTCCAGGACAGAGCTGGAGTTTCCACTTTTCTGCAGCTAACGGCTGAGCTCAAGTAATGCATTTTAGGTTCTGGAGCTTTGTTGTGCCTTGTTGTTCTCAGGCTTGGAGACTTGGCAACACTTGTTCCACACTGTTGAAGGAATGGGCACTGCAGAGTGAGGTCAGAGCAGCTTCATGGAAGAAGAAACAGCGTGGTTGTGTGGATGGCTCTAAAAAAGGGCAAGAAGGGAATTGAGCCCAGCAGGGTTTTCAGTGAGAGCAGAGGTCTGCAGTCAGTGGCCACTTCAACTGGCTTCACGGAAGGGCCAGCATTCCCCCTCTCTTTGGTCGCTAACAGTGTCTTTATGATGGATAATGCCTTCCTGACTCCCTCCCTGGGTTTCCTCAGCCTTGGCTAGTGCAGCCTGGTGACAGCTGGAATTCCCCTGGGTCCTAGATATTTCAGTCTTCTTTGTGTCTGGGAGACAGTGAGAGCACCGGCTTTGGTCTCCTTCCCTTTTTTCTATTAGCTAAGCAGGATTTTCTTTAACTTTCCAAAATAGAAATTTCTCTATTATCTTTTTTTGGAAAGGGAGGTCTGGTTAATACGTGGAGGCTAAAAAAAATGATACAGAGAGTAGAAGTTCCCACAATTCCTCCCTTGAGCTTTACTTGCAGGGGGCCTTGTATCTTTGCCTGCTCTGCCTTCATTCCCCTCCTGCTGCTGAAGCCCTATAGTGTAGTGGGAAAAGCGCACAGACTCCGGAGCCAAGTTGCCTGGGTTTGCATCCCAGCTCATCACTTACCAGCTGTGTGACCACAGGCAGGTTACTTTACCTCTCTGTGTCTTAATTTTATCATCTGCAAAATAGGGATAATAATAACAGCACCTATTTCAAAGGGCTACTTTGGAGATTAAAATGAGTTGATATATGCAAAGTGCTTAGAACAGATTTTGCTTTAGGGAATTACCTAGCCTGCTTCATGTACAGTCTTGGGAGACTATCAATCCAGGTGTCCTGCCTTCCTGTGGGCAAGGATTGGGCATGAGGCTTATATAAGGCTCAGTGGACTCTCTTTCTTTCCTTCTTGCCTAAGCTAATCTGAATCTTGAGTAAAGTGACTCAGGTGTAGTAGATGGTTAGCACTGGTTTATTATAGGGCAGTGCCCTGATGACACCACTGTCTGTTCATTCCCATTGTCTGAATTCCCAGGGACCACTCAGGTACATGTTCTTTCCAATACCTGCTTCTTCTGTTTTCCCTTTGGCTCTGTGAGCCACTGTACATCCCTCCACCCTAATTTTTCTTTTCTTTCTTTCTTTCTTTCTTTCTTTCTTTCTTTCTTTCTCTAAGATATTTAAAGGTGACTTCTGTTTGCCTGCAGAAAACACATATGAATTTGATATATTTCTATATCATTTATGACTCTTGGTTGCAAGTGACAGAAAAATCTAGCCCACATGAGTTAAGCAAGAAGAGGATGTAGTGGCTCAAATAAGAGAAAACCCCAGGAGCAGACTGGACTTTAGAGATGGCTGAATTCAGGAGCTTAAACAATGAGATTGACATGTGACCTCTTTCCAGGTCTTTGTTCCACATAAAGGCAAGATATCTGCCAGCATCTCCAGGCCAACATACTCTCAGGTTAGAGTCCCACAGAGAAGAAGAGAGCTTCTCTTCCCCAGAGCAGCCAGTCCACATCCTTTGCTGGTTCTCTTTGGGATCCATGCTAAGCTCAGGATCTATCACTAATGACAGAGGGATGCAGTGCTCTGGTTGGCCAGGGCCGAGTCACTTACCTATCCCTAGAACTGACAGATAAGGTCAACTCCTCCTAAAGAATGTGCACCCAGGGTGGGAAAGGTGGGTCTTCCTACCAAGGACAGCAGAAGTTCCTAAAGTGTAAAAATACATACAAGCTGTACTTGTCAGGGTGCTGACAGGAAACCAGCAGATGGCACTCAGGTGACTGAAGACAGGTCACAGAGAGAACTATTTACACAGACATGGGCAGGGCAGAGAGAAATCCGCAAAGCACAGTGGAGCACCACGGGCCAGCACCAGTGGAGACTGGGCCTCGAAGGGCCAGCGGAGGGAGCAGAGCTGTTATAAGAGAGAGCCTTCCGGTGGGGTCCCTGGACTTTGGTAAAGGGACACAGCCATCGCCAAGGCATGGCGTGGTAGAGAGAGATTGAGGGTGAGTGGCATAAATATCTTGACTTCCTTCTATATCCATTTGCTTTTCTCCTACTTGGGTTTTCCATTGTATAAACCAAACAGGAAGCTGGAGGATAAAGAAACTCAGCTGATGTAGTTCACAGGTCAGCCTCATGGGGGCAGAACAGAGAGGGTAGAGAGTGGAGACAAGCAGAGACAAACCTAACGGGAATAGATAATTGTCTATATGTACATACCTATGGATATATGGTATTTTCAGGACTATAAGACGCACTGGACCATAAGACGCACCTAGGTTTTGGAGGAGGAAAATAGAAAAAATTTTTGAAGCAAAAAATGTGGTAAAATATTTAATAACCTGTGACCCCACTCCATCGCCACCCTCCCACAGCGAGCCAGGCACGCTACATTCGGACTATAGCACGCACCCCCATCCCCCCAAATTTGGGGGGTGCGTCTTATAGCCTGAAAAATATACGGTATCTATTTCAAAGAGTTACTATGAACTATATCTATACAGCTATATACACCCACATTACATTACATATATGTATATCAGAGATCTATCTATTATCTAAGTACATAGACTTCCAAGTCAGCCCTTGGACAAGTTACTTAACCTCTCTGCAATTCAGCTGCCTAGTTTGTCAATGTGAATAATGAAAACAGCTACTGTTATGTGATGATAAAGGTACTCAGCAGAGTGCCCGGCACAAACAGCACTATGTTCACATAAATATATAAATCACGGTTAAGGTGCTGTAACAAATAGGTACAAACATACAATAACTCAAGTGCGATAGAAGCCTATTTCTTGTTTATGTACAGTCTAGGGTTGGTGTCAGGTGGAAGGGTGGCTCTGCTTCTTGCAGGGATTTGGGACCAGGGCTCCTTCTACCTTGTGGTTCTATCATCCCCTAGGGTGTCCAGCCAGTGAAAAAAGGGAAGAGAGAGTGGAGGAAGCGGGAAGCGGCTCACACCACTTCCTTTCACGTTCCAGAGAAAACAAAAATTATTCTGGTATTTCGAAGAAGGGATTCAATACAAGGGATTGGATGCAAAATTGTTAGAAGGGCTAGAGAAACAAAACACAGGGCGGTTACCCAGGTACTTGTGATTGGAGGAAGACACTCTCACCCCTAGGCTGGGGGGGCAGAAAAGGAAACGGTACCATCCAGAGGCCATGCTTGTTGCATTGCTAAGTCAATTGGAGTGCCTGCTGCCCCCACGAGAACCACCACCACTGCTGCCCTGCAGGAAGCCAGGAGCTCCCACTCTTGCTGCAGTCTGGAAGTCTGAAGTCATGTGGGGCTGTGGCTGGCCCTGCCAGAGCTAGAGTTCATGAGTGCCATGCTGCTGAGGTTGCTGTAGTGCCTGCTGTGGCTGCCACCTCTGGAAAAGCACTGCCTGAGCAGGAACTGAAGAGCCTGCCCTCACCTGCTGTTCCTGCTCCTACCACTTCTGAAAAAAGGAAAACCGGGTTCTCCTTCTGCCTTCCAAAGTTTCACCAGCACCTCCCAAGGGCAAAACCTAATGGAAAGCCAGTGGACAAAGAAATCTGAGAAAGGCTTCCAGCCTCTTGCTACACAGAGGAGAACAAGGTAGGATGAGAATAGAGTTGAGAGCAAGCCAGTAAGTGACTGGTACTATAAATTCAGAGTACTGAAAGTTGTCGTTTCAGCCATCTTTCTGCAGTGTTTGCTGAGAGAGGCCCAGCTTCAGAACTAGCCCAAAAGTCTCTCTATCTTCCCACTAGATTCCGAGAAAGAGGACAGAGACCAGAGGAATACCATGACCGTAAAGAGAGACACACTGTTCTCACCCCTCTTTCCTTGCGGGTGAATTCAAATGGTTCGCTTCCCCAAAGCTCTTCCCCAAGCCCCAAAGAATCAGCTCATGAAGTTTTGAGGGATCCTCAGGAAGGGGAGTCTGATTCTTATTTTCCACTTCTATCTCAGCCGACCCATAGGTGTGCTGATCTGCCTCAGTGCTGCCGTAGCGGGGATAGGACGAGGTAGGAAAAAGCACTGGTGAGAAAGCATGTGGTGGCAACACCAGCTGTAGAGAGGGTCAAGAGTGTGCCCTTGAGCAGGCAATTCCTGAGAATTGCAGAAGACCCTACAGCCCAGCACTGACCAATAGAACTTAGTGCAGCGATTGAAATGTTCTGTATCCAGTCTACCCCTAAAGTCACAACTAGTCACTTATGGTGAGCTATGGCTAGTGTGCACAAAGAACTGAATTTTATATTTCTATTTCATTTTAATTTAGATAATCACCTATAAGTTGTGCTTATTAGACTGAACAGCATAGGTAAAGATGTTGAAGTTGGGGACAAAGAGGCTAGATAAGATTGGGAGCAGTAGGCTTGCTGGGACCACCGCACAGGAACACGGCATGCTGTGCACTGGGGGTCAGAAAAGAAATGTGTATATGTGGTTGGTTTCATGAGACCATCTCTGTCTAGGAGTGTGGCTTGGGATCTGGCATCTCACCAGCAGGGCCTGTAGGATGTCACTCCTGGCTCTGAGTCAAAGACAAGCAATTGATTTGTGGTGGCAAGGCTGAAATTCAACCATGACATACCAGAACAACCAACTGTTAAAATTAAAACATTTCATGTCAGTTGATAAATAGCCACTTCCTTGAGTGCTTCCTGCTACCCCAGACACTCTGCCCCCATGCCCAGGACTTCTGAACCATCAAATGGACCAGCCACTGCCTCCTATCTCTGGCCTGGCATAGCAGGGATGCTCCGCCGCTGAGCACACACATACCTGCACACACCCTGGAGTGCCTATCGGCTCTGAAGACTTCCGAGGGCCTGTGGGAATACAGGAGCAGATCAAGGCACACAGCAGCCAGCCTGGCCATTAGATGAAGTAAGTGAGCCACTGGGGAGGCCCCAGGGCCTCAGTCTGTGCTTGCGGAAAACCCCTGGCTCGAGTTGGGCCAATCAGATGTTGTTTCCCAGGAATTCAGAATTTGATGGAGAGGTACAGAAGTCTCAGTGTTATTAGAGCAGAAGCACATTGATGGCAGTGCTCTAGGAAGAAAGTCCTATGACCCCCTGCTGTGGGGGGCTCTAGGTCTGCCCTTCTGTGACAATTTCTTGGCTGTTCAACCCTATCTTGGAATCCATGAGCTACCCCATGACCCTTCTAACGTTCATCTCCTGGTGTCCCCACCTACCCCACCCCTCTCACCCTTAAGTTAGCTAGAGCTGGCTCCTATGGCTTGCAGCCAAAAGACTCAACTTGGGATTGGAGGACAACTAATAAATGTTGTTTAAGTGCAGACAGGAGGTGCAGTGAGAGGCAGGTGCCAGCAGAGGGCAGGGTGGTCACACTTTGAAGGGCCTTTGAGTGGCCCCAAAGGTTCTGGAGGCCCTTGAAGGAAGATGGGTAGAAGAGCCAGACAGTGGGGAGAAGGCTCTTTTTGCAGTATTTCACCCCAGCCAGGGCAGGAAAGGCACACAAGGAGATGGCAAGATGGAAGGTCAGCCTTGTTCCAATCACAGCTACATCATTCACTTCGCTCACTTGGGTCAGGCACCTAACCTCTCTGGTTTCCTCATTTGTAAAACTGGGATAAAATTAGAACCAACTTTACAATATCGTTGTGAAGATTAAATGCAGCAATGCCTCTTAAGTTGTCTGGTGCATACACTGCTCACATACTTTAGCTGTTATCATTGCCGATTTCACTGAGCATGTAACCAAAGGGCCAGAGATGAGAGAGCCAGAAATGAGAACTGGCAACAAAAGAGGACCGTTGGGCAGTGGTCACAGACTTTAGATGCTTCCAGAGCACAGGGATGTTGTTGGAGAGCCCTTGGTGAGGAGAAGGAGGGGATGGGATGAAAGAAAGATTCTGAAGGCCAAGGTTTGTGGAACAATTTGAAAAAGGAAAACAGGGACGCTTTCTCCTTTGAGATGATAGGAAAGGAAATTAGGAAAAACACTGGGAAATTGGGGGCAGACGTGGAAGTCGAGAGACTCCTGCCTAAGTGCTGGGAACGGGGAGAGAGGAGTGGAAGGGCTCAGCTTTCTTCACCTTCACAACCCTTGGCCTCCTTTTGCATGGAAGTTCTGCATCTGTCTTCTTTCAACTTGCATTTTTCACTCATTTATTTAGTACATATTTATCAGATGCCTTATTAAGTTCTAAACTCTGGGAATACAAATACAAACAAGACTACATGAGTCTGGGTTCTCAAGAAAAACAGAAACAAAAGAAGATCTGTGTCTATATATAGATAGAGATATTTATTATAAGGAATGGTTCTTGCAATCCAATAGCAATTTTACATTCTTTTCCCTCTCAATCCCTTTAACAACTCCATTCAGCATATCCACGCCACTTACGTTACCCGCCATTAGTCACTGAGTAGCTGTCTCCGTTTATCAGAGCACCTGTTGCGGTATCATGGTGTTCAAGCCACCCTTGTTTTACTTAGTAAAGGCCCCAAAGCACAAGAGTAGTGATGCTGGCAATTCAGACATGCCAGAGAGAAGTCTGAAAGTGCTTCCTTTAAGTGAAAAAATATGCATGTATAGGGGAAAGCAGCACATACAGGGTGGGCAATGGTAGGTTTATAGTTATACATATGGGAAAAGACACGCAGGTTATGATTACAACAATATGAGAATAAACTATTGGAAGAATAGTTGGTAAAAAAAAAAAGAAGAAGAAGAAATGGTGTTTCATGTACTCACAACTGTAAACCTCCTTTTGACCACCCCTGTATAGGATCTGGTAGTGTCCTGGGTCTCAGGCACCTATTAAGCATCCTGGAATGTATCCCTTGCAGATAAGGGATGAGGAGGAGGGACTACTGTAGCTGATGCCAGAAAGATGCCTTACTGTTCTCTTGCCTTTTAGTTAACCAGTCAATTACACTAGGTAATGATGCTTTAGATTAAATTTTCTCTACCCAGACAACTAGTGTGGTTTCTATCCCCTGATCAGGCCCTTCCTGATACACACACCTTCATGTTCTTTGACCAGACCACAGTGCCCGACATCCGGGTACTCAACATCAATAGCAACCATATTTTTTGGACTTTTGTTCCCATTGCTCTACGTGTATCATCTCATTTTATCATTAAAATAGTCTTATGAGATAGAAACTATTATCCCAAATAAAAGAAAAAATAAATAATGGTATGTAGTGAATGTTGATCTGAACGTGCTGCCCGTTGGGCGAGGACACCTGACTCAACCTGGAAGCTGGGACGTGGGGGACTGGGCCTTCAGACTAAATGTTGGAAAACAGCACAGATGAGCTAACGCATGTGGGTATTAACATACAAGGGAGAACAGGCCTCATGAAGTCTGACTCCAGGGCCAAAGACAAGGGTGGGCCGATAAGGTCAAAAGGCAGAGTTTCCTAAGGAGAGGTGATGTGCTGGTTTAGACAAGCCTGTAGCTTGTCAGCGCAGGAGTGTTTGGATTGTAATGGAACTTAGTCCCAATTCCATTTGTAGTTTTTTGGAATTTTATTGATTCAATAAGTCTATTCGATTGAATCCAAATAGTACTGCTCTCACAAATAAATAACAATTTCAGCACCAGGCTGAGTTGTGTTTTTGTTGTTGTTTTGTTTTTGCTGATTCTGACTAGTTCTCCAAGAAGCAGTTACTTTAGCACCTTCCTCTGGGGCCCTGACCGATTTCTTTCACACACTTTATTAGCAGTGCGGGCTTAGAGTCATGCGGCAGGTAAGCCTATCCCTGTATGCTCAAGACTCAAGGGAAATTTCCTTTACCGTCTCATTTTTACCAGTGAGGGACCTGGGCCACAGAGCAATTCAATAGTCTTCCTTCAGTCACACAGCTGGTAGGTGATAGAGCCAGACTTCGGTAGGTAAGGTAGGTAGGTCTCACTGTCTATAAAGATCCATTTCCTGGCGCCATTCCACCCTATAGATACTGGTACGGGCCAAGCCTTACTGGTCAAGTAGATTGACTTTAGAGTTGGTACATTTAACCACCTTTTTAGTTCTTTTATGGGAAAGAAATCAAAGGGAAGGAGAGAGAGACAGAGACATAAGACAGACAGACAGACTGAAAAAAACAGTGTTGTTAAGATCTAGGTTAAAAATGTCAGATCTCCCCTGGCTGGCGTAGCTCAGTGGATTGAGCACGGGCTGCAAACCAAAGCATTGCAGGTTCCATTCCCAGTCAGAGCACATGCCTGGGTTTCAGGCCGTGGCTCCCAGCAACCGCACATTGATGTTTCTCTCTCTCTCTCTCTTTCTCCCTCCCTTCCCTCTCTAAAAACAAATGGATAGAATCTTAAAAAAATTATTAAAAAAAAATCTCAGATCTCCTTTATACTGCTATGATGAATTAGGCAAGTTACTTAGCTTTTCTAAGGCTCAGTTTCACCACTTGTAACGTGTGAAAATAATACATATCTAAATAGGTATCCGTTCAATCTATTTTAGGTTATGGTTTTAAAAATAGCATGCCAATTTATGATCCAAGACAGCCCCCTAGAGGTAAAAGTAAAATATGGACTTCATAACAAAACTAAACAGAATCCCCCAAAGCCTTTTTTTCTTCCCAAACTGTCCAGCCAAAAACTCCGTAGTTTCTGCAAATCAAATGGCCCAATAACTGGTCTTTAGTGTCTCCAATGTCTTTGAATTTCAAGACCAGGCTTCCTCAAAGGGAACCAGGAGGGCTTGGCACAGTCGGTTATTGCAGGGCCAAATGGCACCAATGAATTGATTCCCAAAAGTGGCAAGTTACCCATCACCACCGCCACCAGCACACGTCCACATACAGCACACAGCTCAAATAGCTTTACAAATAAGTTTCCCACATTTCAGAGAGACAGGTTATCCCTATTATGCAAACTACTTTAAATAACCAAAAAAAAAAAAAAAGGAAAAGCCAATCAACTCATCTTATTAGGGTAGCATAGGTTCACAATCCTTTACCTTAAACATTGTGGGGTTCGGGAGATTAGAAAGATTATGCAGTGTGTGAGTTGTATATAACACCCCTAGTACAATCTGGACCGGCTTCCACAATCCAATATGTTAATGTTTCTGCAGCAAAACATACAAAGCAGGGTAAATAGAAACTAGAAATAGCTTCACATCAGTTTAGATGAGGTTTTGCTGCAAAGGAATATGATTTAAACATACCTACCTTCCCCCCACCAAAAAAAGCCTATTTCTAGTTTTCAGAAATTTTTTAATTTTGGAATTGCAAATAAGGGTTGTGAACCTATTAACTAATGCCAACACAATCTGGGACGCTAGTATGAGGAAAGATTTACCTCAAACTCATGAGAATATTTGCAAAAATCCTAAAGCAAAATATTAGCAAATAGAATCCAGCAGTGTGTAAAAATGATGTCATAACCACTGGAATGAAAGGTGAAGTATCACAGCTGTGGTTATGAGTTCGAGTTGGCAATCTGACCCATGAGATAAAGATGATTTAAGCAGGAGATAAGACAGATACTGTATTTTCACCTCCCTGGGTGGCCCAGCAGCTACCCAAGTCTACAGGGTTTTTGTCACTCACCTACAGGACATGTATCGCTACCACTGGGAGAGCCTAGGTTTGTGGGGGTCACGTTGACTGACAGAAGCTGAGGCTCCTATTTTCCACCAATATTTTATATGATTCTGGTCGTGTAGACCCACAGCCTATGTGTCCCTTGACAACTCCTGTAAACCTACGCACACAACAAAGGAGGCAAATACAATATCCCCCACTTATCCTAATTATGCAGTTTCCAAGGAAACAGTATTGCAGAAGACCAAGGTCAGTGTCAGACAGGCGTGCATCATCCAGGCCTGATAATAATTTTCCCTTGATTCACAGAAGGAAAATTGAATAATAGTTAATCTATCACTGTGACTTGCCAACTACTTGGTAAAGGAGAGAAATCATATGATCCTTTCAAAAATGGAGAAATGTACAGCTAAAGTTGACTCACAATAAAAATGATGGAATTAAGAATAGGAGGGAAATTTAAATTCATGAAAGGATATTTACCTCAAATCTAACCTTTATACTTAAAAGGAAACTTTGGAAGTGTTTCCATTAAGTCAGGAACAAAGTAAGATCTCTCTCTGTAGTCACTACTGTCCTCCATTATTCTAGAGTCCCTGGCCAATGTAGTAAGAAAGAAATAAGAGGTATGAGAATTAGAAAGAAACAACACAGTCTGTATTTGCAGGTTAGATTACTGCCAAAAAATCCAAGAAAATGTAGAGAAAAACTATTTGATCTAATAAGAGAGTTTGGCAGAGCCACTAGGTACAAGGTCAACATACAAAAATCAGTAAATCACTATCTACAGAAATAAGAAACTAGAAGATCCATAATAGGTGAGAAGATACCATTCTAAATGTCAATAAAAACTGTAAGCTATCTAGGAATATATCTTATAGAAGATGTGCTAGACCTTACTGAGAAAAATGCAAAGAATTTTTTTAAATATAAAAAGAATATAAAAGAACAAATAAAGTGGTATAATACGTTTATGTATAGGAATACTCACTATCATAAAGATGTCACTTTTCCCTCAAAATAAGCCTACAAATTCAATTCAACAAAAACTTATCATGATTTTGTGGTAACTAGCTAAGTGGGTTCTAAAATTCATAGGAAAGAGTAAATGTACAAGAATATTCAAGATAATTTTGGAAAAAAAAGAAAAAATCGCAGCTATAAAGATTTATTATTAAACTATAGAAATTAAATAGGGTACAATTATTTCAGAGCAGCTTAAAGGGGTAGAGAGCCCAGATATAGACCAAACATATTGGAGACTTGAAATATGGCAGACAAGGCACAATCTATGGGAGGAGTTTGAGGGTGGAGATTGGACTTTGCTGTAGGAACAATAATAGGCTCTCCATTTGGGCAGTTGTCAGAAAGAACACATTTTAGAACATAAATGTGACCACAAACTCCCAGTCACAACCTTTGGTAGCTTCTTACGTTTTCCAGATCTTCCACATGGCTTACAGGGAAGGCCCTGCATGGGGTGGCTTCTGCCCACCTTACCTGCCAGAGGGCACGTCCCTCACCTCTGTCCTTTCAGTTAGCTCCTTGAGTGAGCAAAAGCTGTCTCCTCTCCCTGAAATCCTTTTCTCTGCTTCCTCCTCTCTCTGCTCCCCTTCCTTCAGGTTCCAGCTTAAATGTGACCTCAGGTAGGCCACAACCCACCACTCTATCTAAAACAGGTGGCCCCATAATTTTCTACTGTATGTGTCAATCTGTGATTTATGTATTAGTTGGTTTATTCCAAGAGTCCACACACTTTTTCCCTAAACAGCCAGGTAGGTGGTAGATATTTTAGACCTTGTGGGCCACAGGTCTCCTGCCCTGGTAGTGTGAAAGCAGCCACAGACAATACTTAAAGGAATAAGCATGACTGTATTCCCATCAGACTTTATTTATGGACATTGAACATTGAATTTCAGTATTTTTACTGTCACGAGCTATACTCATTTCAGTATTTTCCTCAACTATTTAAAAATGAAAAACCAGCCCTAGCTGGCGTAGCTCAGTGGATTGAGTGCAGGTTGTGAACCAAAGCATCGCAGGTTTGATTCCCAGTCAGGGCACATCCCTGGATTGCCGGCTACAGCCCCCAGCAACCACACATTGATGTTTCTCTCTCTCTCTTTCTCCCTCCCTCCCTTCTCTAAAAATAAATAAATAATTTTAAAAATGCCAGTGAAATTGTAAATAGAAAAAAAAATAAAAATGAAAAACCAGTTCTAGCTTTCAGGGTGTCCAAAACCAGGTGGCCAGGGGTGGCCCGCGGACCGTAGTTTATTCGCAGTAGTCTACTATTTGCCACCCCGACGCATTCGGCCCACGATTGTTTCCAGCAGCACTAAGCACCAGCAGTGCAGAACACACAGCTTCTTTCCTCTGTGAGCACCTCCCGGGGTGCCAGATGCTTCCTAGGAGACGCAGGCAGGTTGGTTCCTCTCAAGAGTGGGCGGGGCCTGCGAGCGCCGAGACGCAGGGGCGGGCCCAAGCGGAGGGGCGGGGCCTTGGGAAGGAGGTGGGCGGTGCGCGTGCTTCCGGAAGCACAGCGCGGGAGCAAAATGGCCACCACTAAACGTGTGCTGTACGTGGGTGAGCAGGCACGGGCGCCAAGCTGGGTCTGGGCGAATCCGATCCGAGTGGGGCCGGGTGTGGGACCCGACGCAGAGGGCAGCGAGTTGCTGTCTAGGCGGGATCAGTTGTGGTAATGCTTTGCTTCTGGGTGTTAGCACTACACGTAAAAATCTTTCCGGCTCCCTTCCAAGCCCGCTAAGATCTAACTGGTACCCTTCATATCCTAGGTCTGGAGGACTGGTAGAGTAATACTATGAGCCTCCAGATCCTCGCGCCCATTCATTTTACAAAGAGTCATTTGCAGCGATGGCTCAGCCCTGGTTCCTTCCCCCAAAGGAAGGGGTCCTCAAACTAGCCAGGCAGAAGTGAGAATAACTTCAGTAGCACAGTTTGATGAGCGCTTGGTGGGGACAGACAACGATGACATGCACTGGGGTGTGGGGAGAAATGATCCTTCCATCTGGAGAAGTGAGAGCAAATTTTCGGGATGTGGTGACGGTGGAGCGGATGATCCGGATTTAGCCAGGTAGTCAAAATAGGGGCAAGTGTATTTACTGAAAGAGCCGCAAGGGCAAAGGCCCAAAGGTGTGAAATACTTGTGAGCAAGTGGGTGCATCTTACGGGAACCCAGAGATTTGAGGAAGCAGAGGGGAAAAGGCCGAAGAGGTGGGCAGGACTGCAATTATGAAGAGCCTGCTAAGGAGTTTGCACTTTATCCTGAGGACAGTAGGAAGCCTTTGAAGGAGTTTAATCAGGGAAGTGATGGGGTTGATTCCCAGGATCGTCCTAGTTGGCTGTGTGGGGGAGAGGGAGATCGGTTAAGAAGTTATTGCAGTAATTCTGGAGCTGGATGAGGGTCTGCAAGGAGGGTGAAGAGAGCAGTGTGTTTCGTAAGTTAGGGTGAGAGAGTAGATGAGCCGAGTGTCTATGTGCCCAAAGGACTGGATGAAACGACCCCTCCCCTTAGCTATAGGATGCTAACTGGGCTGCAGGGACTTCTCAAGAGAATAAAGGACAGTGACTCAGAAGGCCCTTGGCTTCTTTGCAGGTGGGCTTGCAGAGGAGGTAGACGACAAAGTTCTTCATGCTGCTTTTATTCCTTTTGGAGACATCACAGATATTCAGATTCCTCTTGATTATGAAACAGGTGAGTCCTTTTACTCTCTTATGGTCAGAATCCTCCTATTGGGAAAAGAACAGTCAAAAAAATTTAAGTCCCATCACAGTGTATTATAAGGTTGGTATGCAGGAAAGTTCTGAAGGGTGCCTCAGTAGGGCAGTATGACCGTGATCTCCATGCAGAGGGAATGTTTTGAGGCTTGTGGTTGTGAACTGGAAGAGCTGTCTTCAGAAAGTCCAATCCATTGGATTTGAGATAAAACAATTTTCAATAGCCCAGTAGGAAGATAGATTTTGAGCTACGAGGGGCTCAAAATAGACCTGACTCATTTCAAACTGTCTACTGGGACCTCACCACACCTCACCATACTATGAGCCTCCAGATCCTCGCGCCCATTCATTTTACAAGGAGTCACTTGCAGCGATGGCTCAGCCCTGGTTCCTTCCCCCAAAGGAAGGGGTCCTCAAACTAGCCAGGCAGAAGTGAGAATAACTTCAGTAGCACAGTTTGATGAGCGCTTGGTGGGGACAGACACCAAGCTTCCTTCTCTGCTATTAAACAGGACAGCAGGAAAGCCTCATTAACGATGGGGCCTTGGCCTCTGTGTACCTGGGTGGGTTTTCCTTTAACAGATATCACTGATATAGATCGGTTTTCTGTTTACCTTTGTTGTCACTTTTAAGATTGGAGTTTTGGGCCCAGCCTTATCATCGACCCTGCATGGTCATTAGCAAGGTCTTTAAATTCTCTGGGCCTGGGATCTTTGGCTGTAAAAACAATAAGATTATACTGGTTCTATAAGGTTAGTCGATTAATTAAATTAACCTTGCTGTGCTTGGCCTTTCTAGGTAGATCAGCATTTTCCTGAGGATAAAGAATGAGTATCCTTATCCAGGTTTTAGGATTCATGCTTTATTTACAATGTTTGCTCAAGATGTGTATTTAGAATGAATAAGTTAAATGACTTAATTTTTCTAGGTGCCTTGCTTGCAACAATTAAGGTTTTAATTTGGCTTTGGTAGAAGAATACTTATTTTAAAGAAAAGTATGGTTTATTATCTAGCTATGTTCACTAAAAGATAGAGTTTAATATAGCTTGAAGTGTCTTTTAAACCCAGAAGAATTAAAGATTGAGATTCCTTCTTCTGAAAGAGGGATTGGATAGAATTTCTAATGTCTGCACAAGGCTTGTGACTGGCTTCCCTTTCCTTGTGGCTGTCTTTTCTTCCCATTGCCCTAAACAGTAATTACTTGTTTTTGTTTTCCTTTTTTTTTTTTTTTAGAAAAGCACCGAGGATTTGCTTTTGTTGAATTTGAGTTGGCAGAGGTGAGAAAGTTCTGTTTAACCTGTGTTTCATCTTTGGCCTGTGTGTTATTACTGATTGCAAAGGGTTCAGTTTCTGGGCCTTATGCTGACGCTTACAGAGGACGAGAAGTGCTGTCCACAGAAAAACTTCCCTCAGCCCTGGCCAGGTGGCTCGGCTGGAGTGTCACCCGTACACCTAAAGGTTGTAGGTTCAATTCCTGGTCAGGACACATACCTAGGTTGTGGATTTGATCCCCAGCTGGGGCACACATACGAGAGGCAACCAATTGATATTTCTGTCTCACATCAATGTTTCTCTCTCTCAAATCAATAAACATATCCTCAGGAGAGGATTAAAAACAAAAAACAACAGCAACAAACTTCCCTCACACAATCAAAGTGTAGACTGGGTAACACTGCATACCGGCCAGGTCCTGGCCCTCCTGCTCTGCAGAGCTCCTGCAGCCCCGCTCCTGCAGCGCTCCTGCCTGGCAGCACTGGTGATCACTTCTTACGCCCTCCACTAGATGGCAAGTTGCTGTACCACCAGCTCTAAAGTCAGCCAGGAAGCACTCTGTCTGACACACATGCAATGTAGGCAGGAACTGTAGAGGTGACTTTTTTCCTGTTTTGATTTTCTGTGAGGTTCTTTATGTATGTTTTAGATACCTAAACACATGCTCAGGAGAAGCTAAACTTGCACTGTCTTTCCTTGGCAGGATGCAGCAGCAGCTATTGACAACATGGTATGGCTGGGAATCTTCGTTCTTATTCAAGTTGATTTGGTGGTACAGAGGGGTCCTTGTTCACATATCAGTTTGCTGAGCCTCCAAAGTTACCAGGTTGCACAGGGAAGTAAAAACTGTCATCGTGTGAAAATGTTCCCTGAGAAGTAATCACTTAAAGATTAACCTTTACTCCAACATCCTTCCCCATTCAACAAAAATATAAACCCTGATCACCCTTATGGGCGGATCTCTCACTGACTACCCCGTGTCTAGGATAATAAATTGCAAGCACTATGCCAACTGATCGCACAGTGAAATCACATATTTTGCAAAAGAGGCGAGGTTTCATGAAGCATCAGACCAGGAAACAATTGAGAATGGAAATTCAGTAAGGATATTGACCGGGTATGCTACGGATGCAAACAACTTCAGTGCGCGGGGAGGCCCTTGGGGAAAACATTGGAGTTCTTGCATGTTTGTGCCCTCTTTAAGAGCCCTGGGTTTTCATATCATGTATGAGGTGCAAAGGTGACTGTTGATAGGGTTTTGTTGAAAAAAAGACGGCAAATTCATGAGCACCTGCTACATATTTGTTCCACAAATTTGTGCATAGTTAAACCTAAATTTGAACTGTAAGAAATTTATTTTCATTACTTTTAGTTTCATCACAGTCAAACCTTTCTTCCTTTACTTTTTACCATGAAATTTTATTCACTGCCCTACATGGGTTTACAGGAAGGGACCTTCCCCAGCACCGATTATCTTTGGGTAGTAGGGTTCTCCTTTATCCCTGGTCTCTGCTACCCGTTCACTGAACATCGTCCTCAGCTCTCAGAGAGGGATCACTTCTCACCCTTTCAAAGCTGATCTTGACTTTCGAAGGTGAACTCGGGTACTTGGAAACTACATTTACCCTTGTAACCCCAAACCTAGAGTATTGGTAGCACAGCCCTTCGCTTGCCTTGAAAGACAGGAGTGTGATGGCTCCGAGGAGGCAGTTCCCTGCAACCCACGGGCCACTTTGTGGTGGGCGCAGAGCTTGCCGTGAGGGTCTCAGGGATTAAGAGAGAACAAATCAGGAACATGTCTCAGATGTATCGGAAGCCAATGGAAAGGCTCTCTGTCTCTTTTAACCTAACAAGAGTTTAAGCAGCTGAATTTGCAATCTTTTCAGAATGAATCTGAGCTCTTTGGACGGACAATTCGTGTCAATTTGGCCAAACCGATGAGGATTAAGGAAGGCTCTTCCAGACCAGGTGAGTGGGATCCACCACAGATTCCCCATCGTGTCCTCCAGTGTGGCCTGAGTTGCGTTTTTAGCCCTGTTCCGTGGAAGTAGGTACCGAGTGCCACACCTGGTGAACAGGAGTAGAGGATGGTTCACACAGACGAAGGGCACGCGCCACTTCTGTGGGGAATAAAAAGAGTCGGAGCTTCTTAGGGTAATTGTTTCCACTATAGAGAAAGCCTGCCTGATCTCTTCCTACCTTTCCCTGTGTTCCTATTCCTGGGGTGTTCCACCAAGGGCTGGAACTGGCAAGACTACAGCTCTCCCTTTGACCTAACTTTTCCACCTAGCCCTGCTGAGATCTGGACTTCCGAGTGACTTTCCCAGGGGGAGCCTCCCATACCCTTGGCAGTTCCCCAGGCAGAATCCTGTGGCTGAGAGGGCCACAGGGTACCTTCCACTAGGCTGACTAAAGCAGCTAGTTAGCATTCGGCTGACAGTGTGAATCTCGTAACACTTGTTTGATTCTTTCCCTGCAGTTTGGTCAGATGATGACTGGTTAAAGAAGTTCTCTGGGAAGACTCTGGAAGAAAATAAAGAGGAAGAGGGGTCAGAGCCTCCCAAAGTGGAAAAGCAGGAGGTGAGATCAAAGGCGCGTGCTCCTAGAGGAGAGGCTGACACTTCCTTGGGAGACTTTGTTTTAAGTTTTACGGAAATTTGGAAACATATACACAGCAGCACAGAGAATGAAGACCGAACCCTTAGTGCTTTGGGGAAGGCGGTTTTGAGTGGACTAAAGAGAGAAGCTTTGAGCGCCTCACGGTTGTGCTGTGGGGAGTGAACTTGTCAGCCTCTTAGCTCAGTTTAGGTGCTGATTAGCGGTTGGTGGCTGAAGAGGAGGAAGCCCACCACGAGGGAGGGTAGTGAGTGCTCCTCCTCACCCCTCCTGATCAGCCCCGCCCCCGCAGCGTTGGACAGCAGGCTCATGGCGTTCGGTTCCTGCCCCAACGAGGGAGAGTCAGGCAGGGTGGAGATGCCATCCCCGCCGTCTCTGCGTGCGTCTCTGCGTGCGTTTGAGGTTCTCCCTCAGAGAACGCCGCTTCCACACTTTCTCCTAGTTCTCAGCAGCCTCTCTGATCGTTGCTTCTCCGGCTTTTCCCTCCCTTCCCCGTGACTATTACTGCTTTCTTGGCTTTCATGGCATGCTTGCTTCTTTTGGCCAAAATGGTAGCAGTCAGTCGGGTCTTTCACAGCCTTCCCTGCAAAATAGAGACTTTCGTGGTCTCTGTTTCTCGTGTTGAGCTTCAGACATTGTGCTGCAAGTCTCACGGGCAGTTGCCTAAAGTGGGTGCTCTCCTTCTCTAATCCCATTCTCCCTGTATTCCCAAGCTTCGTAATTTGCCACCATCCATCCACACGTTGACCCAAGCTAGAAATTCTGGTACAAAACAGAGCCTATAAATGGCCCTCGTAGTCAAAGGAATAACCCTGGGTCACCTAGACCCCCCTTTAAAACAGAGAAAATATAGCATCATATTCTGCAAGTTTTTCTCTTGTCTTCCTTGAATTCCTCCTCCCTGGTTGTTCTGTCGTCCTAAGTTAGCCTCTCGCCGCATTCGGATAATTACAGGAGCTCCCTAACCAGCTTTCTGGCTGGAATCTCGCTGTCCTCCAGTCTTTCACAAAGACTGCTAGAATGATCTTTTGAAAGCACAAGACCAGTCATCTGACTGTCCTTCTGAGCACTTCCCTGTGGCTCCCCGTCACCTGTCCCAGGGGCTGTCCCAGGGGAGAAAGCCCGAGAGGGACTCCCAAGTTCTTGGCCCTGCCCACTGCACCGGTCTCAGCGGCACCTCTCCACACTGCAGTCCCCACCTGACGCTCTTGCAGGAGCCGGCTTTGTGTTTCCCTGTCTCTGCTTTCGTACAGGCTGCTCATGTGCTTATTGCCTTTCCCTTTCCAGGCAGCAGACTGTCTGTGAGGCTAGGGGCCTTGTGCCGTTCATCTTGTAAATAAAAATGTCAGGTGGGGTAGCGTGATGAAGAGCAGGGACTGAGTGGGTGGTGTGAGTAGCGTAGGTTTGAATTCCAGTTTTACCACTTACCACCTCTGTGACCTTGGGCAGGTTACTGAACTTCATTGTGCCTTGGTTTCCCCATCTATAAAGTGGGCATAGTAGTGGTCCTGATCTCAAGGATGGTTATGAGGATTAAATGAGCTAGTATACGTAAAACATTTAGAATAGTATTCTGTACATAGCAAGGGCTATGTGAGTATTTGCTGCTACTACTATGCTACTGCTGTTGTTAGCAGCAAATGATAGGAATAGTATCCTCAGTCCATTTGTTAAACTGAACCACAGACAAGTTACAAACCTCTGGTTTTTCTATTGGAACAAATTTGACAGCTGTGTTAAATGTCTCCTTGCCCTCTGCTTAGCTTTGTCTACTTGGGTATAAAGCAAGGCCCCCTCGACCTCCTCCACTGTCTTCTGAGCACTTGGGCCAACTAGAGGGCCACCCCCCTTGCTTCCATCGTAGCCAGCTTTTGGATCCACAAGGCTAAGCATAGCAGAAGGAGGTGGTATTACAGAAATGGGTCTGTTCCCTGGAATAAGGTGGGTGGGCTGAGCTGGGGCTTGATGGTGCTGAGAGTTGTGCTGGGCCAGCACAGTGCCACTCTGTGACTGCAGGGAGGGTGAAGTGGGCCGATGTGTCTGAGGATGAGTCACGTGATGAGATAACGCGTCTGTGGGGTGGGGCTGGGGGTAGATAGTGCTGAGGTCTCCTGTCACTGGGTGTCCAGCTGGGTGCTGTGACCATGGCCTCTGCCTCCTGCAGCCCTTCCTGCTCACTGCAGTTGAGTTCTGGGTGTGGTTGCAGAAGAATCCTCACTCTCCCACTCAGAGAGTCAGGGAGTTCTCTCTAACTGAGCGATTTCTTCACCCAGGGAGAGCCCGCTGCAAAAAAGGCCCGGTCCAATCCGCAGGTGTACATGGACATCAAGATCGGGAACAAACCAGCCGGCCGCATCCAGATGCTCCTGCGTTCGGATGTCGTTCCCATGACAGCAGGTGAGTAGGGCTCCCGTCAGGGAGGCTGGTGCCCTTGATGTTGTTTCTGACCTAAGTAGATACGATCCTGCAGTCTAGTAGCAGACAAATCAAGAGCAGGCGTTCTTTAAGCCTTGTAAGTGCTGGTTTACTATTTTTGAACAGGTTTTTTTTTTAATATAAGTAAATAGCCCTGGCTTGTGTAGCTCAGTGGGTTGAGCTCAAGCCAGCAAACTGAAGGGTCACTGGATCAATTCCCGGTCAGGGCATATGCCTGGGTTGCGGGCTGGGTCCCCAGTGGCGAGTGTGTGAGAGGCAACCACACATTGGTGTTCTCTCCCTCTCTTTCTCTCTCCCTTCCCTTCTCTCTAAAAAAATAAATAAATAATCTTAAAAAAAATAAAATATAAGTAAATAGACTTCTGGTCAAGGTGGAGGCATAGGTAAACACGCTCTCCTCCTTGCACAACCACATACAAATCACAAGTAAATTACAGAACAACAATCACTCAGAACCATCAGAAATCGAGTTACCAAGTTGAATGGAAGTCTGACAACTATGGAACTAAAGAAACCACATCCATCCAGACTGGTAGGAGATGCGGAGACACGGAACAGGCTGGTCCCACACTCACGTGTGGTGGATAAAAATTCAAGAGGAATATCTCGGGAGCAAGGAGTCCTAGGACCTAACCCATGTCCTCCAGCCCAGGGTTTCAGTGCCAGGAAGATAAGCCCCCATAACCTCTGGCTGCAAAAATCAGTGGGGTTTGAGTCGGTGAAAGGAAGTACTGGATTCCCAAGAAGTGCTTCTTAAAAGGCCCACACATGGACTTACTCAGACTCACTCCTCTGGGCTCCAGCACGTGGGTAGCAGCTTGAAAGGTACCAATGGTGTACAGGAAGGAACTGAAGTGTCTGGCATCAGGGTGAGAGCTGGGGGACAACTTTCTCCCAGACAGAAAGGTAAGTGGGGGCTACATCTGAGACTCCATCAACCTGGCTCACCCAGTTCGCTCACACGGAATCCCTGGGGCTCTGCCCTACCCAATTTACAGCCTGCCCAAGCTTTTAGCAGTGGCTTTTCCATGTGAATGGCTGGCCTCAGCTCAGGCAGGCTTCACGCCATCCCCAATCCTCTCAAACAAGCAACAGCCAGCCTCAGTGAGTACCCAGCCCCTGTACCTCTTGATAAGTGGCCCCAGGCCTGGCACTAGCAGCAGCCAGTCTAGATTCACAGCTTGGCTTTGCCTGAGAATCTCCAAACTCAGTACAAGTAGCAGCCACCTCACATTGCTTGACAGCTCAGGCAGGATGGCCCCAGGCAAAACACAGGTGAGAGTGACCTTGGTCAGTACCACCCGGGAAACCCCAGAGCCTGCGCACCCATTGGACAGCTACTGACCATGTCAGAGCACCACCACCACTCTGCCCTGCAGGCTCAACTGGATTGGCAAGAAATATTCAAAGTCATGAAAAGCAGGGATTTACAGCCAAGATTGCTCTATCAAGCAAAGATATCATTTAGGATCAAAAGCAGATAAGAAGATTCCCAAACAAGAAAAAAAACTAAAGGAGCTCATCATCACCAAACCATTTTTATATGAAATGTTAAAGGGACTTATTTAAGAAAAAGAAGATCAAAACTATGAACAATAAAATGGTAATAAACACATACCTATCAACAATTGAATCTAAAAAACAAACTAAGCAAATGAGAAGAACAAAGACAGAATCATGGATACAGAGAGCATTTTGATGGTTGCCAGATGGGAAGGGGATGTGGGGGAGTGGGTGTAGAGGTGAGGGGATTGAGAAGTACAAATAGGTAGTTACAGAGTAGCCATGGGGGATGTAAAGTACAGTGTAGGAAAGGGAGCAGCCAAAGAGCTTATACGCATGACCCATGGACGTGAACAATGGTGGGGCGATTGCCTGAGCCAGTGGGGGGTGCTGAGTGGAGGGGGACAGAGGGGGGGAAAATAGGGACAACTATAACAGCATTGTCAATAAAATATAATTTAAAAGAAAAAATCTAAGTAAACACGTATTCATAGTTTTAAAAATACTGTACACATATTTCAAAAATATTGAAGGCAATAAATTAAGTCTTTTCCCCCTTTCCACATCTAGTCCTCTCTAGAAATAAGTACTTTAACTTACTGTGTTCTTTTTTCTTATCCATTTTATTTATTTATTTATTTTATTGTTGTTCAAGTACAGTTTTCTGCCTTTTCCCACCACCTCAGCCCTCCCCACCTCCCTCCCCTGTTTCCACCCCCCTTTGTTATTGTCCGTGTGTCCTTTACAGTTGTTCCTGTAAACCCTTCTCCCTTCCCCCATTAAGTTACTGTATTCTTTCCAGTTTGTTAAATATTGAGTTCAATTTATTCTTTTTTTAATCTAAATATTATTATTCAGACATGTAGATTTAAAAGTAAACTTCACCCTGGCTGGTGTAGCTCAGTGGATTGAATGTGGGCTGCGAACCAAAGCATCGCAGGTTCGATTCCCAGCCAGGGCACATGCCTGGGTTGCGGGCCACAGCCCCCAGCAACCGCACATTGATGTTTCTCTCTCTCTCTTTCTCCCTCCCTTCCCTCTCTAAAAATAAATAAATAAATTTTTTTTAAGTCAACTTCAGAAAGCTTGTTTGATAAAACAACAGTCCCCAGGTTTGTCCCCCCCGCCCCGCCCCCCATCATTGTGCCCCTCAAAGGCAGCCAGTTTCAGCTCTTGGCTGATGCTTTTGGTTCTCACTTCTGTATTGGCAGATGACAGGTTATGTTGCTATGTCCTGTTTTTTTCGTGATAGATCTTTTCTGTTGGCTTCCTACTTCAGAAAATGAGGGATTAGCTTTTAAAATCACCTTAACTATGTAAGTGCATATATAAGGAGAGTGCATATATAAGTGCATATTGGTTAGATCACAGGTTATTTTAACTATTTGAATAAGCATCATGCTGTGAGAACTTCTTTTATGCACAGCATTTTGTTGTCCCTGGAATTCATAATCATCTCGTTTTCCGTTTCACCTGGTCTTCTGTGTATTTACTCCTGATTCTCTCCCAGATTCCCCTGCCTATCTGAATCTCTCATCATGTTCAAATGCAGCAGGTACTCTGTCAGTTTCACTGTTGTGGAGTAGCCCCTCCTCGGAGGCTGGCGACGTGCCCCAGGCGGGGCCTGCTGCTCTCCCGGCCCGCTCACAGTCCTTGAGGTGGGATCTGCTGTTTCACCTCCTGTGTTGCCACCTCTGTTGTCTTCTTTTTTATTTATTCCCTCATTTCAGTAGAGAGCGTACTTCTGCGGCTTCTGCAGAAAGTACTTGGGAGGTAAGCTCTCTGAGACTGATGTCTGAAAGTGCCTGCCTTCCCACTTGATTGATAGGGAGGGTGTAGAATTCTGGAAAAGTCTAATGTCATTCAGATGCTTGGTCCTTTGTACAAGACCTCTTTTGTTCCCTATCTAGAACTATGCCATCCTATGTGGTAGCCGATAGCTACATGTGACTTTAAATTAAATTATACTAGCCACTATACTAGCCATTATCTGTGTCTGTGAGTTTGTGTGTTTGCTGTTTTATATCCCACACATGAGTGAGATCATATGGTTCTTGTCCTTTTTCGTCTGACTTATTTTCACTTAGCATGATACTTTCAAGATGTATTCATGTCACAGATGGCAATATTTCATTTTTTATGGCTGAGTAGTATTTCATTGTGTGTATACATACCGCATCTTTATCCAGTCATCCGTCAAAGGACACTTAGGTTGTTTTCACATCTTGGCCATTTAAACAGGCCTTCAACCAGACTTCCTGTTTTTAGAACTACCTTCACCCTCGTGTCTGCGCTTGTGGTGTTTCCGCAACACAGGTCTAGTGGCTTCTCACCTGCACCAGCCAAGAGTCAGCTTTCTTAGGTCTGTTACGACTCATCTGTTCGTTTCCAAGCTTTCAAAAAGGTCTTGTTGCTGTTATCTCTTCTGTCTTTCTCTCTCTTTTATTTCTTTTACCCATTTTTAAGTGTATAATTCAGTGTCATTGATGGCATTCACAGTGCACAACCAACACTAGCACCTATTTTCAAACTTTTTTTGCCATCTCAAACAGAAACTACCCACTAGTCAATGCCTCTTCACTCGCCTCCCCCTCCAGCTCCTGCCTCTGCCTGTTCTAAATATCCCATATAAACAGAGTCATGTAATAGCTGTCCTTCGTGTCTGGCTTGTTTTCCTCAGCGTAACGTGCACGTGTGTCAGCACTTCATTCGTTTTCATGGCCAAACAACACTCCGTCATGTGGACGTACCACAGTTTGTCTAGCCGCTCATGTGCTGATGGACACTCGAACATTCTTCCACTTTCTGGCTGTTGTGAACAATGCTGCTACGAACATTCATAATCCGAGTGTGTGTTTAAGTCCTTGTTTTCAGTTCTTTTGGGTCTGTACCTAAGAGTGGAAATGCTGGGTCATGAGGTAGTTTTACGTTTAACTTTTTGAGGAGCTGCCAGGCTGTCTGCCATGGCAGCTGCACCGTTGGACGTCTCGCCAGCAGCGTGTAAGGGCTCAGCTCCCCGCTCCCTCGCCAGCACTTGTCAGTCTGTGCTGATTGCAGCCGTCCTGGGAGCTGCGGAGTGGTGCTCGCTGCGGTTTTGATCTGCATTTCCTTAGTGAGTGATGTCCAGCACCTTTTCATGTGCTTTATTGGCCATTTGTATATCTTTTTTGGAGAAATGTCTGTTCCCATTTTTTGCCCATTTATTAACTGGGCTGCCCGTCTTTTTGTTGTTGAGTTATAGGAGTTCGTTATATATTCTGGATATCAAACCCTTATCAGATATGATTTGCAAATACTTTCTCCCATTCTGTGGGTTGCCTTTTCACTCTTAACAGTGTTCTTTGATGCATGAAGGTTTTTAATTTTGATGAAGTCTAATTTACGTATTTTTTATTTGATCAGTGCTTTTTGGTGTCATATTTAAGAAACAGTTGCGAAATCCAAAGCCACAAAGCTTTGCCCCTGTGTTGTTTGCTAAGATTTTGTTTGGTTTTTCTCTTACTCAGTGTGGAGCAGAGCTAGACTGCGTGTACCCCCCTCCCTTCTTTACTCAGGGTCTCCTGTAGTCCTCTGTGTCCGCATCACCAAACTTCAGATGGAAATGTGATCAGACACAGTGTTCAGAGTCTGGACAGAGGGAGGCGTTTGCTCATTTCCTGAGCACCTCTTCCTTTCCCCCCAGAGAACTTCCGTTGCCTGTGCACCCACGAGAAGGGCTTTGGCTTCAAGGGGAGCAGCTTCCACCGCATCATCCCCCAGTTCATGTGCCAGGGCGGCGATTTCACGAACCACAATGGCACCGGGGGCAAGTCCATCTATGGGAAGAAGTTTGATGACGAGAACTTTATCCTCAAGCACACGGGACCAGGTGGGACACGATCGATTGGTAGGGGGTGAGGGGTGGGGCTGGGGCAGGATCGGACAGGGCGGCTGTTCGGGATGGAACGGCTGGGCTGTGGTTTGGCCAAGGCATCGGGGTCTAGAGGAGACCTAAGCTAGTGAGCAGAGGAGAAGGGTTCAGCCTGGCCGGAGCAGAGTAAGTTTGCTTCCATGCATATGCTATCCATCCCCCTACCATGTCCACACTGCCTATAGCCCCCAGCTTAGATTCTGTGGTCTGCCATTATCAACTCTTTCTTACTGCCCGAACCCCACTGCCCCCTCCTCTCTGTCAGACTAACCCAGGGAGAGATCTCAGTGGTTGGTCCCCCGGCAGCTAGAGACAGACAGAGGGCTGCACTGAGTGGTCGCCCTTGAAGTTTATGAGTATGGTTCTTCAGGGGCCCTGGGCAGACTCACTAGGTTTCCTTAGTTAACGCTCAGTCCCAAAGACGACAGTTCCTCCCTACCTTCCTTCACTCCTGAGATCTCCGCATCGCCCTCTGCCTCAGCCACTCTGCATCTCTCCTGCCCACTCTGACTTCCCTCCAAGTACAAGGGATGGGCCGTTTCCCCGCGCCATCCCCTCTGCTCTACTTAGGGACCCGACTTCTGCAGTTCTTCCCCTTCCCGCCTTGTACACCCCATTCCCCTGCTCTGCCAGAGCCGCCCATCGACATAAAAATGTGGCATCAGCCAAAAATCATCCTTTGACTTTTGCCTGCCCCTCCTCAGCTCTCACCCATGTCTTTGGTCCCCTTTCTAAGCAAACCTTCTTGACAAAGTTTTGCAGACTCCCTGTTTTCCGTTCTCCTCATACGGCTCTGGCCAGGCTTCTGGTCCCACCTGTCCACTCTGGGGAAAGATGCCTGCAGCCACTCATCACCTCGTCTGATCGCGCCGCCTCCCAGCAGCGTTTACAGTCCTAGCCCCGTGCTCCGTGGCTGGCAGGACTCCCCCCTCTTCTGGTTTGTTCCCCTTTTGTTCACTTGGCTCCTTTCTCTCAGTCTTCGCTGTCTCCTCCTTCAACTGACCCTGAAGAATCAAAGGAGCCCAGTGCCGTGTTTCCCGTTCTCCATGGAAGCCTGGTGTCCATTGTCCCTGTTTTCTAACCGATTGTAGCACCACTCTTTACTCGGCTGGAGCAGAATTTGTAGATGGTACATCCTACCTACCCACATAATTACTTTACAAACCAAGTTTAAGCCACCCACTGAGAAGTCAGTATTGTTCTGTAACTAATGGAACATCCGAGGACAGTGGGCTGCAGGAGGAGAATGTAGGTTTCCACACGCAAACGTTCCAGCACCACCAACTCACCGGTGACAGCAGCTGGGCAGGTGGACCGGCAGCCTGGACACCACGAGCGGTATTGCTGTTGGTGATGTGATTTTGTGGAGTGGGAAACACAGCTGGTTAAGTTCTGAATTAAACAAAGAACAATAGTCTCTTGATTTACATAGTAATTGTAAATAACAACTTTGGGCCTAAATGCATAATAGAATGAGGTTATAGGGGCAGGTAATTGTAAACAGATCTTCCACACTCTTATCTGGCAGGACATTTGAGAGTCTCAGAGGAGGTGAGACAATTTTTCATTAAGTGGGATATTACAGAACACCTGGCATTTCAGGGCCCCCCACGGATGCCAGTAGCACCCCATAACATTTCTGAGGATCAAAAACACTTAAATTTCCGAAGGAACCCTAGGGGTTGGACCAACCCCACTGAGAACCAGCGGCCCAGGCACAGTTCTGGTCTGAGGGCTGGCAGTTGTGTCTCTGCTGCTCCTCCCATAGTCTCCCTGTCCTCCCCTTGCACCTGCCACGGCTTCACATACCCGATAGCTCATGCTCTTCACCCCACTCTTCCTCCCCTCTTGCTGTTTCAGTCAGTGATTCCACCGTCCACCTGGCCGAGGAGTCAGACCCTTGGGACCCACCCTTGAGCCCTCTCCACCACCCGCACGTCAGAGCCCTCTGTCTCCAGTCACCGCCTGGCCTGGCTGCCCTGCACCCTCCTCCCCCGCCAGGGTCCTCCAGCCCACCTCCCGCTCCACTCTCACCCCTCATAGTGTAATGTCGAGGTAGCCAGAGCGGTCCTTCCAGACGGAAACCCAGTCCCATTGTCTGCGGACAGTCCTCCTGGGGCCACATCGCCCATAGGACCTGGTCCAAAAGGGCCGACCCACCCAGGCCTAGCACCTCCCCATGCCCACTGACCCACCGCTCCGTCCTCTGCGTCCCCCCGCAGGCTTGCTGTTCCTCAGACCCACAGCTCACTCCCCTCAGGGCTCAGCCGGTGCTGATTCCTCCCTGGAGCGTTCTTCCCCGGTGTCCGCAGGGCCACCCCTCCCTCCCTTCGGGTGCCACACATGTGTCCCCTTCTCCGAGGGGCCTGCCTTGGTCTCCCTCTCCAGTGGGCTTTCCTACCATCTCACTTGTCTTTTTGAGTCAGCTTCATTTTTTTTTTTTGCCACACCCTTACTACCTGCAACTGTAAGGTTATTTTTCTGCTTGTTTTCTGTCTCCCCCTGAGAATGGCAGCCTCGTGAGCACAGGGTGTGGGATATTTTTCACTCTTGTGTCAGCGTCTGACCCACAGCAAACCCACAGTAAACGTTTGACCATCGGACACAGTGCTCACGGGGCTGGTCTGTTCCGTGTCAGACACCCTGCTCTGCAGCCTCGCTGAGCGGGGACGGGACACGGCCCCACCCCCAGGCAGCACAGGGTGCCGAGGCCCTGCTGTGCAGAGCAGCTTTCTCACCGCCACAGACGGGCTGCAGCTGCTCCTGCTGCCCCTCAGCCCCCAAACCTGGGCCCTTAGACTAAACTCAGACGTGTGTGTCCCCCCCCTTAGAGTCTCCCGTGATGGTGGCACCAGCCCATGTGACACACTCAGAGGCCCCCGTGTGACTGCCCCTGCACTTCCATTCCCTGGGCAGCTGTCTGCCCCTGGCTTCCCTGTCACAGCACGGTTGTCTTTGAGTGACTTGCTCTAGACTGAGCTCCCCCACAGCCAGGACCCTGTCCCCAAGGCTCAACAGGGGTCTGGTCAGAGTGCAGGCAGGCAGTATTTGTTGAGTAAGTGACACAGAAGGACAAACCAGTGTAAAGTGTTAGCAACCCTGCTTCCCGCCCCGCGGACTGTCCGTGGAGTGGAGGACAGGCACCTGCATGGTACCTGCGTCCCAGAGTCGGCTTGGCATGGGGGAGGGGACTGACCTACGCATCCCTCCCCTGGTACCCAGGCCTGCTCTCCATGGCCAACTCCGGCCCCAACACCAACGGCTCCCAGTTCTTCCTGACGTGTGACAAGACGGATTGGCTGGATGGCAAGCACGTGGTATTTGGGGAGATCACGGAAGGCCTGGATGTCCTGCGAAAGATCGAGGTGGGTGACTGACGCCCCGAGGGGCAGCGAGAGCGCGCCCTGCGGCCTGGAGGGAGGGGTGCGGCGGCTCTCGGAGGAGACTGCGGGTGCTCAGGCTGGGAGTGGGGGGTGGGCTGGGTGTCCCCGAGGCCCCCTTTAATCTTCCCCTTCCCTGCATGCTTTCTCGTCTCCTGTTCCGCCCACAAAGGCCCAGGGCAGCAAGGACGGGAAGCCGAAGGAGAAGGTGATCATCTCCGACTGCGGGGAGTACGTGTGAGAGGCGCTTTCCCTGCGCTGCGCCTGCGGGTCCGGGATTCGTTCGCCCCGGGGATCCAGCACATGTTAAGCAGAGGTCCATGACCTGGCCCTTCTCAGGGTCAGCGTGGAGCAGCTCCCCTGCAGGCCGGCCTGGGCTTCCCCTGGCTCTTTCCCAAGCGTAGCGGTGGCCCAGGAGCCGGCACAGGGGCCCCCATCCCCGCAGTTGGTGGCTGGGCGTGGCCTTCATAGGCCTTTGCCGCCAGGGCCTCTCCTCGGCCCACCAGTGTGGTTGCTGGACATTTCTTGTGGTAAAATGAATCATAATTTATTTTGCCAGATATAATAAATCCTCCCCCAAAACTGGTGACTTCAGTCTTTTCTCTCTTGAGTCCTTCAACTGATTGTATGGGGCCCACCCATGTTATGGAAGGTAATCTGCTTTATTTCAACTCTGCTGATTTAAATGTTAATCCCATCTGAACTCTACCTTCACAGCAACATCTGGACTGGTATTTGACCAAAAACGGGATACTATGACCTAGCCAAGTTGACACATAAAATTAATCAACACAGTCCCAAAAATATTTACTACCTGAACCTTCACAGAAAGCGTGCTGACCCCTGAATGAGACACATGGTCCCCCCCGCACCCCTCGTGCTGAGCTCTGGTCCTACCCGCCTGTGTGCGGCCCCTGCTGGGAGCCAAGGCGACCTGGCTTTTCTCCTCTCCCTTCCATGTTCTGTTTGGCTGGGGGGCTTTAAAGGCCCTTCACCTGTGGAAGGCTCTGAGTGGGGTGGGCCTGCTGCCCTCTGGCCCTGTGCTCAGAGGATGGGCATGCCTGCTGAGGAATGGTGGCGTTCTGGCTCTGCCTCTGGCTCCCATGTATCCAGTGGACTTTCAGCCTTCGGCTGAGCACTCTCTGCTGCCGGTGGCCAGGTTCCTGTGTCCTTATGGCTGGGATGTACCACACAGTTACCGCTGAGCTCCCAAGAGACCCCCCAAGCAGAGGGCCCGGTCAGTGCACACCACAGCCACTGCAGGGTGGGCGTGGCCGTGGGCAGGCCTGGTGAAGTGGGTGGAGGTGGTCGTGGGGACTGCAGGGCCCCTAAAGAACCAGGAAGAGAAGTGTGTGTGAATTCAGCACAGCCAGCCTCCGGGGAGAGGACTGACTCCTGCGAAGGTGACCCTGCCGCTTTCTGCTCTTCCCTGAAGACCTGAGGTTGAGACTGGTTTTCCAAAGTTTGGGGAGCTTGACAGGTTTGCAGTCACTGGGTGCCACTGCGCCTCCCAGGGGTTTCCTAGGGTGTCCTCTGGTGCCATCTCACTGTGTCCACACTGGAACCTCTACAGAGGGAGAAACCAAGGATCGGGACGTGACTACAAAAGTCACCTAGGACAACGTGACAGAGCTGTGACCAGAAGCATGGCCCGACTCCCACCCCCCATCATAATGACGTCCTGGGAGGTTTACTGGGCCCCTGGCTCAGTCCATAGCAGGGGGCCAGGGACCTGGCCTGGCTGGGCAGCAGGAAGGCCCCAGAGCCTGGGGAACGGTAACCTGGCTGCCTACTAACTACTCAGCACAGCACTGGCCCTTGTTGCTCAGGGGGCTCTGGCCAGTGAGGAGTGGACACCAGGGCGCTGCGGGGCCTTGGCTATAGTCTGAAGGGCAAAGCTGCTGTCCTAGGACTGCTTGGCTCCCTGTCCATGTTGCTACTGTTCAGGACTGAGGGTGTGGGGCTTGGTTTTGCCAGTTCATTCCCTAACAGCTTTAGGGCCAGGCCCTGGCCTTGGACTGGCCTCTGACGGCTGCACTGAGGGAGAGACCCAGGGCTGTGGCCCCGGGATCGGTCCTGTGGCTGCTGGAGTTCCCTCCAACAGCCTATCTGCCTCCAGGTGCTGCTGGCACGAGGAGTTGTGGGACCTGCTTTTTAGTGGTGAAAACATTTTCATAGAGTTAAGGTGATAGAAAACTAGAAAGCCATGTTTTCAAAAAATATTTATTAAGGGGGAAATTTTCACCATATAAGAGTGGGGAAAGCATACCTTGAAGTAGTTTAATATATGATACCAATCTTGTAAAAATACCTACCTATAATATGTGAACCTCTATATGTTTATCCTAAGAGGAAAAAAAAAACTAGAAATAAATTCACAAAATATTAAGTATTTATCTGAGTCTTAGAACTATGGAGACTTGAGTTGTATTTTTTTTGTTTGTTTTAAACTTCTTTCCAAAACTGCATTATTTTTATAGTAAATGGAAAACACATTTAAAAATGGTTAAGTGTTTGCATAAGGCCTTTGCATAAGTAGGAAAAACCTGAGAAGGACCAGCCCCTGTTCAAATTGCTCAGGGGCCCTGGCCGGGGAGCTCAGGTGGTTAGAGTATTGTCCAGATTCACCGAGGTTGCGGGTTTCATCCGTGGTCAGGGCACACACAGGAATCCGCCAATGAATGCATGAATAATTGGAACAGCAAATCGATATTTCTCTCTATCTCTCTTTTCCTCTATCTAAAATCAATAAATAAAAAATTTAAGACGTGGTACACATAAAAAAAAAAAACTGAGGCATTTGTTGAGTACTAAGCGCCCTCTACAGGACAGTGGCATCCCCGCGTTGGGACCACTGAAGTTGCACAGCCCTAGCTGTAGCTGGCAAAGCTGGGCATTTGCCTCAGGCCTTCCAAGCAGGTGAAAGTTAAAGTCCTGCGCCCAAACGATTGCAGTGTGTAGATACTCTAGAAGCCTAGCTCTGAGATAAATAGACCATCACCTGTAGGACACATTCTGGGAGGAGGTTTAGTGGACAAGCATGGAAGGGGCACAAAATTAGCCCATTCATTTATAATAATAGCAACAGGCACCAGTTGTTAAGCATTTATAAACCAGACATTGTCCTAAATGTGTATGTACACATCTCATCCCTAGAACAGCCTGGAAGGAAAGAGCTCATCTCCTGTTGAGTGGAGGAAGAACCAGGATTCAAATCTATTTGGCTCCCCAAATCTATACTCCTGCTATGCTGCGTCTTCCCTATTTCCTAGGGATGTTTCCAGAACCTGTGACCCTTACCTTAGTTAGAAGACAGCTTGATATTGAGGCCAAGATTGCACTGCAAATATCAAGGCTGACGTGCATTGCTCTTTAGCCTGTTTTTCCATGTGCCCTCCCTTCCTGTCAACTGTCAAGTGACTTCTCGTTGCTGTCAGCGGGTGTGCACTGACCACCCTTATTTATCCTTCTGGTCTGGTGTGACTAGATAAACAAGCCATGTTCCGAGCAAGAGAAAGGGAAATAGTGGCTCCTGTGCTGTGTACCTGCCAGCCTGGGCCACCCTCTGGAGCTGCTACTCTTGGCTCAGCAAATAAGATACCTCATGGGATACAATGCATGGGCTTTGTGTCCACAATTATTTCACTGCTCAGGGCTTTTTCTGTTGGATTTCATTTGGTGCCTAGATCTCAGAAGTTGCGGGAAGTCTGGTGGCCAGGTAGGCACACAATGACTTACTGTTCAGTTGTTCTGCAACTCCTATTCATTCCTGCTGTGCACAGCCTGGTTGGTAGGGAAGGTGAATGTCATATTACAGACCTTTGGGTAATCTGACAGACGTTTATGGTGTACCCCTGCCTATGCCAGGCCATTGCTGGGTATGAAAGATACCAGGGGAAGTAAAAACTTAGCTGTCAAAATAATTGGCTAATTTTAAATTTGCAGTCACCTAAAAGACAATCCTTGATGTTGGGAAGACAGAGCCGTTACATAACTACTGGAATCGCAAATAGGTTCCATGTTTGCCAATTCGTGATGGCCACCTGGTTCGTGACTGGGACTTGTAATGGCGTCCAGGGCTCTGCGTTCAGGGTCATGAGGCTGCATCTGGGCTCAGTGCTCAGATGCCGACTCCTTGGTTGAAGGCCCGCTGGAGATCAGGAAGTGCCCTGCCTTCGTGTTAAAGATAGGAAGTGAGGCCTGCAGGAGGAAGCCACCTACGAGTCGGATCTCCCGACATCTAGGCCAAAGCTTAAATCCCTGCACAGATGGAGAGCTCACTACCTTATAGTATGGCCCCTTGGAAGGGTATCTTCCTCTGCATTTGCTCCCAGCACCCCTCCCAGGTCCAGGTGTGGAGGCCGCTGTCCTGCAGCATGGCCCCAGCCTCCGGCTCCCCCTGCTCCACGTCTGCTCTCCCGGAGCCTGTCCTCAGGGTGCAGAGTGAACCCCTGGGATGTGCGTCCTTGCACACACAGGTCATTCTGCCTCTGTGGGCCGTGCCTGTGGGTTGGGGCGGGCCCAGGGTCTGCTATTAATGACACAGTATTTCAGGGTTCGGGCAGCTGGACTCTGTCTGGTCCAGCAGGTAAATTACAGGTTTAGCAAGTCAGAAATCAAATAAACACTCCAACTGCCTCTGCTGCTCCGAGGAGAACAGTGGTTTCCGGGAACCTCCCCACCCAGCTCATCCTAATTACTGCCTGTCACTCCCCTGGGACAGGGGCCTTTTCTTTGGCTCACAGGAGCCGCAAAAACAGGATGGGGCTCCTCGGCACAGGGGATGACGCAGACTTTGGTGACCAGCCTGTTTTTGACAACTTATGGACACAACAGGTGCCGGCAAGTCCCTGCCCTGGGCCGACACCGGGCCACAGGCTGCCCAGTGTCGCAGACACACCGCCCCGGGTAGACCGCATTGCTCCTTAGCAGGAGACGGCAGAGAGGCTTTACTTCACATGCCAACTCAAACGCACTGGCAGTGGCTGCCCGGAGCTCATGCTGATCACGCTGCAAGTCTATCAGATTTGGAGGTACAAATATCAAGATCGATTACTGCTGTCTGCCGTGTAGAGGGAAAAGGAAAATTATGTCATTTGTGCCGGGCACTGTCATCCTGGCCCACCCAATGTATTCTTGGCTCAGTAAAAAGATGACTTTCCCACAGAGCTGAACTCCCCATGGTTCAGCGTAATGACACACAGATGGGTCAGTAAAGCCCCAAAGATTTTTTGTTTCTCCAAAGGCAAAATTTCAATGCACTGCACGTCTTCCCCAGAAAGCGGACAGATCAAGGACAGGAAGACAGAAGATAAATGCCATTGGTCTTAGCCCTATACCATGTCGTTCATTCAGCTCTTTCTGGAGTTGCCCACCTGCCTCCCCAGGGTCAGCAGTTTGCTAATTCAGATCGGCAAATATGGAACACGGAGGGCAAGTCCCTGCTCTTTAACAGAAGTGCCCGGCAGTGCCTAGGTCTGCCCCTGAGAAGGGCAAGCAACCGGAGGTGGCCCAGACCTGTCTACATACCCCCGCCCCGTCACGGAGAGCAGAGGGCCTGAGGTGGCCACCTTGGGCTCCGGGTGCCCCTCAGGTCATTCCACATCTGTCCACAGCCTGGGCCAGCAATGATCAAGGGCAGGTCCTCAGACAGGACTTTTGTGCCAACCCTAAAGTCAGCACATGTCACTGGGGGCGAGGGCTGGGAAAGAACCTGGCTTGATGACTGAGACCACCGGGAGTGGAGGCCAGAATCTATCACAACCTCGGGCAGGGGAGGGGGCAGAGGGGCCTGAAATGATCCAGCCCAGGTGGGAAGGAGGGAAGGCCATGGTCACGTGGATCTCTGAGGACTCTCTGTGCCAGTCCTGTCTGTGGTTTGACTGGGTTTGAGGGTCTCAGCCTCTGGAGAGGGGCTGGTCCGGCTGAGAGGCGCTGCAGTGGCTGGGGGCGGGGCCTCAGTGGCAGCCACAGGCCTTGACCACCATGTTGCGGTGTTTGCGCAGGATGACGTTGTTGCTGCTGTCGTAGTAGAGCACAGAGGTGGCGCTCAGCTTGGTGGGCGCGCAGCACGCCTTGGGGACTGCGTCTGGCTTCATCAGGTGCACCTGGCCAGGGAGGGGGTGGCGGGCAGAGGCATGAGCACCAGGGGCTTCTCCCAGGCCCGCCCGGCCCCTGCCCCCAGCTCCCACCTGCCCCAGGTCTCCAGCTGCCCGCCCCTCCCCCGTTCCACTGACCACAGCCCTACGTGACCCTACTCGACCCCTTCCCTGCCCTGCCCTGCCCTGCCCGAGGCCCTCAGGGCACAGCCTAGGCACCTGCCTGCTCCCTGCCACACCCACTCCCCTCAGACCCGAGGACCCTGCTGGTCCCCAGCACACAATGCACCTGGTGGCGGGTCCCTCTGCCTGAGGCCCCTGGAGCACTGTCCCTCCGGGGTCCCCTCCACCCCTCCGTCCTCTGTCTCGGAATGTCCCTGATCATGTCTAGGCCACCTTCGCTGTTTACCGTCTGTCTCCCCCTCCTGTGACCCAGCGAGTGTTCACGGGCCAGCGGGATAAAGCCTAGGCCTCTAGGTCCGCCCCGGGTGCCCGACACCGTTATTTCTGGGAGCTCTTTCACTTCACCCTCTGACAGCTTCTGAGGCAGGTGTCACTCCGGCAGATGACAAACCTGAGGGCACACAGGCCATGTGCGCTGTCGCCCTGGAGGACTTGGGCCCAGGTGCAGTGACCCTGCTCCCCCCTCCAAAACGGCTTCACCCACCACAAAGAGCCTGCCTGAGGAGCTATTTCGGCCTCCATACAAATATTTATCCTGAGACTTGGCAGCTTGAGCTGAGTTTACACTGGACTCCTCGTCAGGGCCCCGAGCTGATGGCCCGGAAGGCGGCCCCGAGCTATCTGGGGCAGGAGAGTAAGGAAACCCGCTTCCCTCCGTTGGGGGGGGGTCGCGATCTGAGGGCCCAGGACCACCCAGCCCTCACAGAGGCCACATAGCTGGACCCAGACGCAGCTGTCCGATGGGGGGACTAGTCTGGCAGCCCGGCCCCTGTTCCCCCGTGCCCAGCCTTGTCCCCGAAGCCCCAGCTCTGAGCCCGCCGGCCAGGAGAGCTGTCAGCTGGGCACTGGGCTGGCCTGGGCCCAGAGCCTCTCTATGGCCCACTGGGGGAGCCGAGGCCTCTGAGGGGATGTCCAGTCAGACTGGGACACGGGGGCCAATGCTCCCCAACTTCCCAGACTCCACATGTGATGTCTGGCCTTGGCATTCCCAGGCCCAAGTGAAAGGAGCCAGGCAACACGCCCGGGTGTGCCGGTCATGGGTGCTCAGTGGCTGAAAACCGGGGAAGGCCTCTTCGGACCCAGGACACTGGAGAGTCCCGAGAAAGGCAAGGATGCTGCCATTTCATCACTCTGCTCAGAAATGGCTCGTTTATCAGATCAGTGACAGAAAGAGAAACTTTGGTGCCTTTTATTCCATGTGGCCCCAAAGAGATCAATATACAGAGCCTGACATGCCATTCCTTTCTATTTGCTTTTGAACCACTAGGAGACCAATTCAGAGGTTCTGTTACTACGGGTATAAATCACACATCTGTGGGCCTCAGTTTTCTACTCTGTGAAATGGGTATAGTGGTACTTTTTCCATTTCCAACACAAATGTATCTCACACACAAGCTTGTAGCTGCCGTGCCAGGACAGGGAGCACAGAAATGTCCCAGACATGGTCCCTGCTCTCATCCTTGGCGGAAAGGGAAGGTGACACAGGGGGAACACTCCAACAGACAACAGGATCCACAGGAGGGCACCTCAATCCCAGCAGGCCCCAGCACTGCGGGGGCTTCCGTGCCGGCGACCACCCCTGGCAGGGAAGGACCACGGCTGAGGCTCGTGGGGCGGTCAGGAGTCGGCTGGATTTGGGGCAGAGGAGCAGGCCCTCCGGGTGGAACGGCAAGTGCAAAGCCAGGAAGGCAGGGAGGTGGACACCTGCGGCACGTGCTGGCAGGGAGCACGTGCAGGGAGATGAGGGCACTGGGTGTGCGCTGGGGTGTCCTCCAGGTTGGCAGAGAGGCTAATGAGGGGCCCCAGTCTGTGGCTGAGGACTCAGACTTCCCCCTGAAGACCATGGGAAGTGAAGGGAAGTTTCTCAGCCAAGAATGAGGTCAGATTTGTGTTTTAGTGGGACCCCCACCCCCACCCCCACCACCGCCCAGTTGCTGCATGGATAATGCCCTAAGAGTGAGCCTGGAGGGACACTTTCCTTCTCTAGGTCCCCAGGACACCCCAGCCACCCACCCAACTTGGCCACATGGGGTCTCATCAGGCCTCACACGTGCGTGCAGTGGCAGAAGTAGATGAGCAATCCCCCAGATTCTCCTCCCACCCCATAACAACTCTGCCCCACGGGCCTCACCCACTCCGTGGCTCAGCCTTCCCCTAGAGGCCCTGCTCCCTCCCCTTGTCGCTCCCACCCGACCCTGAGAGCCACCCTGCCTCCCCCACCTACAGGGCTTTGCTACCTCTCACTGCCCTCCAGTCCCCCTGGCTTTCTTGTCAGGTGACCGTGGTGACCGCAGCCTCACTGTCTCCTGGCCTCCTGCACCCTCCACCCACGGTCCAGTCCTTTCACCACAGCCAGAGAGATGCTTCTAGAGCAGGGGTGTCAAACTCATTGTCACCAGGGGCCACATCAGCCTCACAGTGGTCTTCAAAGGGCTGAATGTAATCTGAGGACTGTATAAATCTAACTACTCCTTAACTAGGGGCAAGGAGCTCGGTGCTGCCACCAGGTAGAAACAAGGTGCCGGCTGGATAAAACAAGGCGGAGGGCCAGATTCAGCCCGAGGGCCTTGTGTTTGCCACCTGTGCTCTAGAGAGTCAGTCAGATTGTGATGCTGCTCCCTAAAACCCTGCAATAGCACCTCAGTTTATTTGGGATGAAATCCACCCACCTGCCACCTTACCAGGGACCTCACGGCCTGTGTTAGGGGCCCCTGCCCACCCAGCATCACCTCCCTGAGCCCGCCTGCAGTCCTCTCCAGCCCCGCCTCCGCGCAGGTCGGAGCCCACCCAGCTGTCCCTGTCCTGGGGCCTGGGGATCTCTGCCCAGAGCGTTCTTCCTCCTCGTGCAGTGGCCCGGGCTCCCCTTCTCACAGGCCCTGGCTCATGTGTCAACAACAGCCCCCCCAGAAGGCAGCTGCTGTCCTGTCTGCACCCACGACACGCTGAGCACTCACTCCTGCCGACCCACAGTGGGGACCCGGAGCCTGGACAGAGGCGTGGGGGGGGGGGGCAGCCTGGAGGTGCAGGTGCAGTCCTCACCCCACACCCCTCACAGGGCCCGGAGACACACAGGCATGCGGGACGGGAGGCCTGGGTGGCCGTCACACACAGCCTGTCACCCCTGAGTTTCACCAGGGAAGGCAGCCCCGGGGCCCAGCAAATCCCATCTGACGTTGAGAAAAGAGGCAAAGCAGCTTTCCTCACATCCACTTGCTCTCCCACTAAGCATCGCCTTGCCAGCCTCTTACTATGTAAACGTAAGGCCCGGGTGTACCAGGAACTAGGAGTCTAGGTGAATGTTCTAGAAAGAAGTCTCAACACACGTGCGTGCACACGCACACACACACACGCCGTGTAAAACACTGAGCAAGAAGCAGCAGCGACTGTCCTATAGAAATTATTGCTCAGCAGTGCGGTCACCCCGGGCACCAGCACACCCAAGGCCACACCGTCCATGGGAACAGGAGCGGGAGGACCAGGAGAAAGGGCCGAGGGGAGTGACTGGAAGGGCAGCCCGAGCCCAGAAGAGCCCTGTGCACAAGGGCTGACCCTCTTCACTCCCCGTGAAGAGGGTGCGTGGACACACACACCCACCTGCCCCGTGTGTGCACATGTCACAGGAGGTCAAATAAGCCGGTGTGTGGAGCACATGTGTTCAGAGCACACGGGTGCCCAGGTGGGATGCCTGTCTGTCTGGGGGGTGTGTGCGTGGGACCACCAGCAGGCTGCCCTTAGGAGTCTGGGTCTCACCACACCTACCTGCATGTGTGTGCACAGGTGTGCACACCAGCAGTGAGTCTACACACACACACACAGCGTGGCCACACAGGGACCAGCGCCTGCACAGGTGTGGGAACTCAACTGCACCTGCACGCGGCCAAGGTGCCATGCAGAGAAGCCTCCCTGAGACCCCAGCAGGTGCGCATTCCCCCCTGCTGTCTGAACCCCTCTCCGCAGGGCACCCTCCCCCGGGGCCCAGGCAGGACAGGCTGGTACTGACCAGGGACTGCACGATGGCGTGGTTGGTGGCGTTCATGCAGGAGTCCAGCGGGAAGGAGCACTCCCCTTCACAGTAATAGGCCGAGTAGCCTTGGGGGGCGATGACCCAGTCCTGGGTGGGCGGAAGGAAGAAGGTGAGTCCCACCATGTGGCCCCTCCCAAACCCCTCTACCCGGCACCTGTCACAGGAAGAGTCAGGGCTGCCCCTCGCCCTTCCTCACTCAGACTCAGGGACCTGTCGACCCACCCTCGAGCCCCTCCTGGGGCAGGCCCCCCGAAGCCTGACATCCACCCCAAGACCCTCGGCAGACAGGCCTGGAAACGAGCTCTGTCCCTGTCACCCGCCCTCAGCGCTCGGCCCACGTGTCCTGCAGCTGCCATCACAGCAAAGGCACTGCCGCCCTGGCTTTGGTTTCCCTGTTGAAACTCTGATGTTTTATGGCCCAGGATTCAGATGATCTCCATGTTCATAATTTTTACCGAAAAGCACTTTTTTACAATAAAAGCAACATATTCACCTTTTACAAAACTTGGAAAACACAGAAAAAAATAATACATGAGACAATAAAATTCCCTATAATTCTACCTCCTCCCGAAACCACTTACACTGTTGAGGCAGAAAGTGAGGGGAGCCCTGGCTGGTGTGGCGCAGTACACTGCGCACCAGCCTGCGAACCAAAGGGCCTCCACTTAGGTCCCAGTCAGGGCATGCGCCTGGGTTGCAGGCCGGGTGCCCAGCAGGGGGCGTGTGAGAGGCAACCACGCATTGATGCTTCTCTCCCTCTCTTTCTCCCTTCCCCTCTGAAAACAAATAAATCTTTTTTTCTAAAAAACCTTAAAAAAAAACGAAAGTGAGGGAAAAGTAGCGATTACCAGCCAGCCGAGGTCCTGGAAGCTGACATAGAGCTCGTGCCGACGGCAGACCTGCCGGCCGTGGGAGCCGTGGGCGTCATCTGCAGGGGACAGACGGCGCAAGGTCTTTTCTGGGGTCCCGCTCTGTGCGGCTACCACGGGGGCTCCCAGGGCGGGGATGCCCTGGAGGGCACACTTGTGGGATGAATGAATGACGGGAAGCTAAACCGTTTGGTCTCATCAGGCCCCTCCCCGCAGCGCTGCTGGTGCCCTGACCCAACTCAAGGGCCTTCGACGGCTCCAGATGGCTCCGGAGTCGCCCCACGCTCAGCCCCGCCTCCCGGACTTCTGCCGGTGGGCCCCCGGATGCTCCAGAAACAGCCCCAGGCGCCTTTCTGCCATCAGGCTGGGGGCGCCTCCTGCTTCCTCCTGAGACACGCCCCACCCTCGCCCCCTGTCCTGCCGCACCCATCCCGCGGCCGAGGGGCTCCGTGTGAGCCGGCCAAAGGGCCGGCTCCGTGAAGGAAAGGAGGGCACACGGGCAGGGCAGGCCCGTCCGGATCCCGAGGGTCTTCGCCTGGTGGGGGGACCTTTGCGTCAGCAGCTGCACGTCCAACAGGCTGCCTGGGAAAGGGCCGAGGGCCGCGGGGCGGGGCGGCGCCGCCCGGAGGGAGGACCCCCGAAGCTGGCGGAGGCGTCTGGGGAGGCCGGGGCAGAGAAGGGGCTGCCCGGTGGCGGGGAGGCCTGAGAGACAGTGCAGTGGCCGGTCCACAGGGGGGCCTGGGGGCAAAGGGGGGGGGGTGGCAGGAAAGGCGGCTGGGGGCGTGACCATCGGCTTGAACCCTTCTGAGCGCCAGGAGACTCTGTCGCCACCACTGGCCCTCGGCCAAAGGCCTGCGGCCGCAGACCCCGGCCGCCCGGGCCTCACCGAAGATCCCCGGGAGCTTGTTCGGCTGCGGCAGCTCGTTGCTTTTCTTCGGCAGCCTCCGCCTCAGGGACCTCACTGCCCGAGGGACTCGGGTGGGGTTGGGGCTCTCCCTGAAAAAAGTGACCATGAAAGGCTGTTTGGAGCGCGGCGCCCGTCGCCCCAGCAGACCGGCCAGGCCAGGATCCACGCTGCGCCCTGGGACAGAGAGAGGAGAGAGAGCGGTCACTTGGGGGCGGTGGCTCCGCGCGGGCACGCAGCCGGGGCCTCTGCCGGCCCGGTGGGCGCTGAGCACGAAAGCTGAGGACCCCGGCTTCCTCGGCTTCCTCGGCTGAGGACTGGCGCCCCCAGGCCAGCCGCGGCCCCCGGCAGGCAGGTCTGAGGGCGAGGGTGGGAGGAGGGCCTGGTCAACCGCAGGGTCAGCAAGGGTGACAGTCGAGTACACGGCGGAGCCCGAGGCATTTCACAGCTTTCCGTGTCATTTCGCCGGAGGGTCTCGCCCGTCTTTACAGTAGTCCCGGACCCCACGTGTCGCTGGGAACCCCCACAGTCACGCCGTGGTCTCCCAGAGCCCCACGGCCAGGGACCACCTCCGTCTGAGGACTCCTGGCCCCCCATTTCTGGGGGCGTTAAGGTGGGATGATGACACCCCGCTGACTGGAGCCGCTGCCAGGGCTGGGCCCCGTGTCTGCCCTGCAGGGCAGCGCCCAAGAGGGGGCGCTCTCTCTTCCCCGACGCCACAGACCGGCTCCGGGCTCAGAGGGGCAGAGGCACTGGACCCAAGTCCCGGAGCTGGGGTTTAACCGACATCAGTCTAATTCCAGAGCCCGAGTTCTAATCCACAAGACCCCGTCAGTGGTTTAAAAAAGAAAGAAAGAGAGGGCTGCCGTCAGGGACGTGATTGGCGCCTCAGCCCCAGGAAGAGTGAGGTCTATAAAAACGGGATTTCACCCACAGCCGCTTCAAGGCTGAGGCCGCGGTGAAGAGCACTCACTAGCCTGCAAGTGTCGGCTCCGCCAAGGAAACCATCTTCCTGGGCCTCTTTGTCTTCCCAAATGAGCTCTTGGTGTTTTAATTGTCAACGCAATATAGTAACGACTATAAAAAAGGCTTTTGAGAAAAACTCATACAGTATCATTTTCTTGGAGATGAGTTTATCGTTGTGCATTTAGGTTACTTCCCGGCTTTCATTATAAAGAAGAGAATGAGATAGAACCTCTTCATTTTCTTTTCCTGTGGGATTTTAACAACCGGAGCGTGATGACCAACTCATTTTTCTGTTTCCTAAACCACAGGGCAACTGTTCCACTTCCGTGTGCATTTCCTCAGTGCTGCATTCCTGATACACACGCACGCACATGTGTCTGCACACAACACACGCACACATTTGCATACAGTGTGCATACGTACACATATGTGGGTATATATATCTGTTCCATCAGCAGGTCTGACGTGATTCTGCATCACACACTACAGGTCAAGGACACTGCCTGCCCCACCCACAATCCTGCTCAAAGGTTGGCTCTCAAATAGCTGAGCTTTAGACTGCGTCCATGGGCCTCAGTGAACTGAACAGCTAATTAGTCCTAGAGCAGCCTTTGGCCTATGCCTTCACCTGCCACAAAGCCATGCACCGGGCCCATCAGAGGCCCCACTCAGGGCCGGACATGCTAAGACAGGGGCTGCAGCTGCAGGGGCTGTTGCTGGAGGACCCGGACAGGAACCACTTGGGAGAGTTTGGGTCATGGCAAGTTGCAGTCATGAGGAAGCAGCGGAACCATGAGGACACAAGCCACCAGACGCAGGAAAGGCCTGGGAAAGGCCAGTGAGGCCACGAGGAGGAGGCAACAGGGCAGACAGGAGCGGCCAGGTCATCAACACAGCACTGGAGTGGGGCTCCAGTGCAGCCCAGCCAGGACAACCCTGCCCTTTGCCAGCATGACCTGCAGAGGCCTGGCTGGGGTGTTGGGGGCAGGGGACTAACCCCTGGTCTTTCAGAAGACCCACTCTGGGAGGCCTGGGAAAGGACGCCCAGGCCCTCCTCCCAGAGCCCGGAGCTCCCCTCCCAAAGGGCTCTGCTCTCTGCCCACCCCATCTTGAGCAGGGCTCCCCACTTCCTGACTGTGATGTGGGTGTGTGGGAGGGCCCTCTGTACATGAACACACCAGCTCTGGCAGGTCCCTTTCCAGAAAGGCAGTGGGGGGAGCTTAGGAGACTCCGGGGTCCTGGGTCCCTGCCTCTAGACCTGACCATGTGAGGGTGCTGGCAGGCACCGGGTGTGTGTGGGGCCGTGCCTGGAGGTGCGGGCCACACAGGGCTTCCCCCTGAGGTCCAGACGGACAGACTGCTCCTCTGAGCCAGGTGGGCCCCATGAAATTTCCAAGTTCACCCATGTCGGAGTCTGCCCTATCGGGGCCCTGATGTCTTCTTGGCAGCTCACTAGCCCTCTCCTGTCCCAGGGCAGGAGTCGAGCCCTAACTCATGCTCCTTCCCAAATATGCCAGGACCAGATGGCTGCCATCTCTCCCCTAGGCTCTGGGTGGCCCTGGACCCTTCCCTGCAGCCCCTGCCCCGGTCATGGATGTGACCCTGCTGCCACGTTGAAGGGCACTCAGGGTGCATGGTTGACACCTGACAGGAGTCCCAGCTGTGAACCCGGTCTGTTTTTGTCCTGCAGGTGTGACTTCATTGCCCGAGGATGGGAAACTCAATCTTTTTCCTTCTTTCTGCTGCTTAGCAGCCCTGTAACTGGTCTGCCCTGGAACCTCTGCCTGCTCCTTGCTGCTGATGGAAAGTTCCCCTGACACCCGGGACACATCTGCCCAGAAGCCCCCACAGGTGCCCCAGTTCACTCGGTGACATTCCATGCCACCTATCCCTATCTGGTCATGGTCCCCGGCCACTCCCCCCACAACCCTAAACTGTTCCCTCAGTGAGCACTGGCTCCCACCTCTCCATTCCAGAATCCGTTACTTCCCTGGGGAAGAGGACCCAGTGAGGCCTCCCTGAAAAGCCTTCCTTGTCCAGCTGGAATTTCCCACTCTTACCTCTAAGGGGCTCATGTTGGTCATGCGCCCCACAGAGCTATGCTTAGGAAGTGCAAGTTCCATGTCAGGTTTTAAGAGCCCTCCACCCCCCAAACACACCCATATAAACTCACTTTTTTCTTTCTTGTCTTTGACACTAAAGGTTCAGGATAAAATACCTCACAGCCAGCTCTTGGATTACAAAAGAGTGTTAATGAGCACCCAGATTGGGCTCCACAACAGAGAAGAAGGATCTACGTGTCTGTTCAGGACGATGCAGGAACACCGTGAGTTAAGATGAGCAAACCCGGACTTCTGGCCAAGATGGAGGCATAGGTAGATACACTGTGCCTCCTGGCACAAACAAAATAAGGTCAGCAACAATTTAGAAATAACATAACAACCAGATCTGACAGAAAATTGAACTGTATGGAAGTCGGACAACCAAAAAGTTAAAATATACACATTCATCCAGACCGGTAGGAAGGGCGGAGTCGGGCAGTTGAGTGGAGAGAGGTTGAAGCACAAAAAGCCGTGGCACTGGGCTGGTAAGGCATCCCGGGTGCAAGACCACAGCGGGCGGACCCTGGGCGTGCAGGCGGCGGTTGGCAGACCCAACGAGGTGGTGACTGTGAAGCAAGGCACTGCACATAAGGCGGCTGGCTCTCCAGGCGGTCCCATATTCATGCACAGATAAACCAGGTGAAATTGGGCAATGAGACAGACCGCACAACCCAGGGTCCCAGCGCCAGGAAATAGAACCTTGGGACACTGATTGAAAACACCTGTGGGAGTTGAGGCACAGGGAGAGACTCCCAGCCTCACAGGAGACTGCATTGGAGAGACCAACTGGGTCCTAGAACGTACACAAGCCCACCCACATGGGAATTAGCACCAGAAGGGCCCAGTCAGCTTGGGGGAAGTGGTGGAAGGGAGTGAAATCCGACAGAAAGCAGAGCAAGTGCCATTGTTCCCTCTCAGACCCCACCCCCACATACAACATCACAACCCAGCAAATGGGTTGCCCTGCCCTAGTGAACATCTAAGGCTCCGCCCCTCATACCTAACAGGAGCAACAAGACAAAAAAAATGGCCTGAATGGAAGAACAGATCAAAGCTCCACAGCAAATACAACTAAGTGACAAAGAGATAGCCAACCTATCAGATGCATAGTTCAAAGCACTGATGATCAGGATGCTCACAGAATTGGTTGAATTTGGTTGCAAATTAGATGAAAAAAAGCAGGCTACTATAAATGAAATGAAGGAAAATGCACAGGGAACCAACAGTGATTGGAAGAAAACTGGGACTCAAATCGATGGAGTGGACCAGAAAGAAGAAACAACCAAACAGAAAAGAATGGAGAAATAAGAAATAAAAAAAAATGAGAGGCTTAGGAACCTCCAGGACATCTTTAAACGTTCCAACATCCGAATTATAGGGGTACCAGAAGGGGAAGAGGAAGAGCAACAAGTGGAAAACTTATTTGAACAAATAACAAAAGAGAACTTCCCCAATCTGGCAAAGGAAATGGACTTCCAGGAAGTCCAGGAAGCTCAGAGAGTCCCAAACAAGTTGGACCCAAGGAGGAACACACCAAGGCACATCATAATAACATTAGCCAAGATTAAAATGAAGGAGAGAATCCTAGAAGCAGCAAGAGATAAGGGGACAGTAACCTACAAAGGAGTTCCCACCAGACTGTCAGATGATTTCTCAAAAGAGACCTTGCAGGCAAGAAGGGGCTGGAAAGAAGTATTCCAAGTCATGAAAGGCAAGGACCTATATCCAAGATTGCTCTATACAGCAAAGCTTTCATTTAGAATGGAGAGGCAGATAAAGTGCTTCCCAGATAAGGTCAAGTTAAAGGAGTTCATCATCACCAAGCCCTTATTTTATGAAATGTTAAAGGGGCTTATCTAAGAAAAAGAAGATAAAAAACATGTACAGTAAAATGACAGCAAACTCACAATTATGAACAACCACACCTAAAACAAAAACAAACTAAGCAAACAACTAGAACATGAACAGAATCACAGAAATGGAGATCACATGGAGGGTTAGCAACAGGGGAGTGGGAGGAGGAGAGGGGGGGGAAGGTATAGAGAATAAGTAGCATAGATGGTAGGTAGAAAATAGATAGGGGAGGGCAAGAATAGTATAGGAAATGTAGAAGCTAAAGAACTTATGACACATGGACATGAACTAGAGGGGGGAATGTGGGTGGGAGAGGGGGTGGAGGGGACTGAAGGGGGGGAATGGGACAACTTTAATAGCATAATCAATAAAATGTATAAAAAAAAAGATGAGCAAACTCGTCTCAGTCCATTGGTTAGGTTTCTGGAACTCCTCCCATCACACGCCACAGCCTTTGGCAACACGCAGGTGGACGATTCATGGAGGAGACTTCCTGGTGGCTCGTCAGACTGATAGTCCCTTCCCCTTCAGTACCTCCCATTGCCCGGTCACTGTCCCCCTCAGCAGGTCCCGCTTTCCTTCCAGAAACACCTATTTAGCAAGGAGGAAGAGACATGTGGGGCTGGAGAAGGTGAGGCTGCGGGGAAACAGACTTTAGCCTCAGAATGAAAGGCCACGAAAGAAAACCCAGAAATGGCAGAAGTGGCCCTGGCTGTTGGAGCTCAGTGGACTGAGCGCCAGCCTGAGAACCAGAAAGTCGGTTTGATTCTCAGTCATCTCCCTCTCTTTCTTCCTCCCTCCTCCTAGCTCTAAAAATAAATAAATAAACCATTAAAAAAATAAACTTGAGAGAAACTAGAGGTAAAAGGAAGATGGCCAAAGGAAAGAATCTTTCATTCAGACAGCATGTCTTCAGAGCACAGACGGACTTTCACGTTCGTGTGTTTTTCACGGAGCTAGTGAAACGGTGCGTCAGCTGCTCTCTGGGTGGGCTGCTCCCTCCCCATTTGCCCACACTCGTCATTCATTCCCGGGGGAAGAAATCCTTCCTATGGGGAACAACAGGTTTGACATAGACATCGCAGGGGAGAGGGCAGCCCATTATGTATGTCCTCAGCGCCTGTAGCAGAGCTTTCTGAGTCCTCACAGAACACACAAGATAAACGTCTCTGTTCTCCTTTTGTTTTATTAAAGTCATTTCCCTCAAGCGAATAGAGTCTTTCTAGCCCGAGATGCCAGGAGAAAAGTGGTGAGACTGCTTACGAAACGGAGAACGGTGATTCCCGACTTCCTTCAGATGACGTCCTGAGCTTAAACGGAAAACCACCGCCTCCGAGCGCAAGGCCTCCTTCCCGGTCAGGGCGTCACCTGCTGCATGGGCCTGATGTCAGGCGAGACGGCGAAGGTGCTCCCCGTGCTCTTTTTGATGTCCTCCACGGTCAGGCCCTCCCAGAGCTCCACCAGCGTCAGGCCTTTCTTCTTGTGCACGTCAAACACGGCCTTTTCCGTGATGATGCGGTCCACGCACCGCTTCCCGGTCAGGGGCATCGTGCATTTCTCCAGGATCTTGGGCTGGTCGGCCTTGTTGCAGTGCTCCATGGTGACCACCACTCTGGTCTTGACACTGGACACCAAATCCATCGCACCCCCCATCCCCTTCACCTTCTTCCCGGGGATCATCCAGTTGGCCAGGTCGCCGTACCTGGAAACCTGCATGGCCCCCAGCATGGTCAGGTGCAGGTGGCCCCCTCGGATCATGGCGAACGAGTCGTCGCTGGAGAAAAAGCAACCCCCGGGAATAATGGTGACGGTTTGCTTGCCCGCATTGATGAGATCTGCATCCGCCTCCTCCTCTTTCAGCGGGAACGGACCCAGGCCCAGGATTCCGTTTTCACTGTGAAGGTGAACAGTTAAGTTGGGGCTGATGTAGTTGCTGGCCAGAAGGGGGATTCCTATGCCCAAGTTGGCGTACATGCCGTCCTCAAATTCAAGAGCTGCCCGTTTGATGATTCGTGTTCTTATGTCATCTGAAGACATGGCTTTTTTATCTTCCTCTTTCCGGACTGTTAAGTGCTCAATTACTTTCTTGTACTTCTTCCCCTGTATCACGCGATCGACGTAAATGTGAGGAACATGAATGTCTTCTGGGGCAAACGACCCCACGTCCACAATTTCTTCAACCTCCACCACGGAGATGTCCGCAGCTTTGCACATGGGGACGTTGAAATTCCTGGCACTCTTCCTGAAGATGACGTTTCCCGCCCGGTCGGCCTTCCACCCTTTCACCAGAGCAAAATCCGCCGTGATGGCGTGCTCCAGGAGATAGTGTTCCCCGTGAAACTCCCTCACCTCTCTGGGCTGACTCATGATGGCGATGTGGCCGTCATGGTCGTACCGGATGGGGGCGCCTCCTTCCTGGACCAGGGTCCCGTAGGCCGTGGGCGTGTAGAAGGCCGGCACCCCCGCCCCGCCCGCGCGGATGCGCTCCGCCAGGGTGCCCTGCGGCGTCATCTCCAGCTCCAGCTCTCCCGCCAAGAACTGCTGCTCACACAGCACGTTCTCGCCCACGTAGGAGCAGATGATGCGGGTGATCTGCTTGGACCCCATTAAAAGGCCCAGCCCGAAGTTGTCCATGCCCACGTTGCTGCTGACGACGGTCAAGTCCCTCACGCGGGTCTTGAGCAGCGCCCCTATCAGGTTCTCGGGAATCCCACAGACCCCAAAACCGCCGACCATGATCTTCGCTCCATCGGAGATGTCCTTCACAGCCTCCACGGGGTCTGTGTAGAACTTGGCGCGGGCACGAGCGCTAGTGACAAAGCAACAGAAATTGCCTGAGCGGCAGGCGGGGACACAGTGCCTGAGTGAAGCCCCCAGGCGCTGCAGGGCGGCCATCCTCTGATGTGACTCTAGGGCCTGCTCAGGACTGGCCCTGCCAGGGGCAGGCGGCCACGTTTTGCGCCCAGGGCTACGCGTCACAGAGCAGGGAAAGCACCCAGGTGGTGATGCGCCGCCCAGCCACGCCTCCCACTCAAGGGGCAAGCGAGGCGCTCAGCCTCCCCGCCCTGGAACAGCAGACAGCGAGGTGGGGGAGGAGACCTGGCCCGGGACTGTCCACTCTGACGGCGGGGGCAGGCAGGGGGCGTACCCACGAAGCCCGCCCTGGTTGGTCTTCCCCAGCGGCATCACTCAGAGGGAGACTCAGTCGCAGGCCCCTTCGGGCTCCATCGCTGAGCTCCTTCCCCAGGTGGCCTGCTCCAATTTCAAGACTCTAAACCCACTTCTAGGCCAGTGGTTCCCACACCTGTTTCCAGCACGCACCTGTCCGGGAATGACACGTTCGTGGAGCTCTGCCAGGGCTGTCAGTGCTGTGGGGCCAGAGAGAGGTCTCCACCCCCTGCCTCAAACCCGAGCCTCCTCTACTCTTCCCCAACAGGCAAGGGGAAAAATCTACATATATAGTTATATATAAATACATTTATATATTCACATGTAAATACATAAGTATATATATATATATATATATATATATTTAAATCCACTGGCACGCAGAGAACAGACTGCCAGCTGGCAGAGGTTGTGGGCTTGGGCAGTGGGTGGGAAAGGTGAAGGGACGGAGGAGCACAAACTGGTGGTGACAGACCGTCACGGGGCATCAAGTGCCGCGTAGGAATGTCTGCACACTGTCATGCCTGCAGATGGTGCCAGGGGTGCTGGAAATGTCCGGGGAACCCTGTGTAAAGTACCTGCTTGTCTAAGCGCTATGCTGCACACCTGAAACTAATACGAAATCTACTGACTGTAAACTGTAATTAAAAACAAATCCACCGGCTCCGTCCATGTTACCCATGATTCCTCTGCCCTCTTTTCTCCGTTTCTGCTGCTCCCAGCCCCCCACATCCCTCACCTGGACACCGTGGCTCCCGGGGCCACTTTGGCTTCCCATCACTCTTGTCCCCCACAGTTTGCATGGCCCACTGGAGTCGGGGGGTGTTTATTTTATGCACATGACACATAAAGTTCTTACTTTACACTGGCTGAGATCTACAGAAAAATGGCAAGGTCGGTATAGAGATGTCCCAGACACCCAGACGCAGTGCTCCCTGGGAAATGCTGACATTTCAGTTACCGTGGTACGTTTGTCACAACTAACGGACCAGTGTCAGTGTCTCCTTATTTTCCAAACAGCACTGTTTATTCCGATTTTGTTAGCTTCCCCCAGTGTCCTTTTTCTCTCCCAGGTCCCCATCCTCAGGCACCTCTGGGCTGTGACAATTTCTCAGGCTTTCCTTATGTTTGGTGACCTTGACAGTTCTGAGAAGTACTTGTCCAGCATTCTGCAGGCTGTCCTTCAATTCAGGTCTGTCCAACGTTCTTCTCATGGTTGTTACACTGGGGTTACGGGTTGGGGGTCTCACCCACTCATACCCAGGGTGCACAGGAGCCATGTGACTTACTCTCGGGAGCCTGGGTCACCTGGCTGCAGTGGTGCTGGCCAGCTTGTCCACTGTCAAGTGCCCTCCCCTCCCCCACACTCTGTCCTCTGGGAAGCTGGTCACTAAGGGCAGCCCACACTGAAGGGGTGGGAGTGAAGTCACACCTCCTAGAGGGATCTTCTATGAAAAGCTGAATCAGATCCTGCACCCTCCACAGCTAGTAAATTCAAAAAGCTCCCTGAAAACTCCAGCCCCGCACCCTGGTTTACCCTAACTCGGAACGCCCCCTGCCTGCCTCTCTCAATCTCCTATCTCCTCTCCTCCCAACCTCTCCCTGACCCGCTCTGCTCCAGCCATGGCGGTCCCCTGCTGTGCTCACACACACACCAATCTGGGGCCCGCCTTCGGGCTCTCTGCCCCCACTGCCCAGGGCAGAGGAGGCTCTGCCCCCAAACACCTGGTGGATGAATGAATGTGTGAATCCTCCTGCAGGTGAGGGAACCAGGCTTGGAAGGGAAGGCAACCTGCCAAGGCGACGGCTGGAAAGCTGCAGAGCTGGGATTCAGCCCAGGCCTCTCTGATCGGAGCCCCAGGGGAAGGTTCACTGCCGGACCCCGGAGTCTTACCGTCCTCTGTTTCCACAAAGAGGCGGAGTCCCAGGTCCTTGTTACGGTTCAACAACCAGCGGTCACTGGCTGCTGTCACGTCCAACACCAGCCAGCCTTCGTCCTCAGCTCGGAGCGTCTGAAGATCCAAAAAGAACAAGTCAGACTCCCTGTGGATACGAAAGAACAATTAACTGAAGCCGGCACAGCTGCCTCCGTGTTTCCAATGCCCACCTGGGGGACCCTCCTGGGGGATCCACCCTCCTGGCTCTGAGCTGGGCGCCTACTGCCTTATCTCACTGCATCGATGTGCAGAAGTGCCGCTGCCCCTCTAGACAGTGGGGAAACTGAGGCTTGGGAGCTCAGTGACCCGTCCAAGGTCCCACAGCCAGGACGGCAGGGAGGTGGCTTGAAGCCAGCGTGCCAGGCCTTGGAACTAGCATCCTTCATCAGAAGGGTGTGCTCCCAGGAAGCTCCCCACCTGTCTCTGGGAAATGTTCCCCACAGGCTGGGCCAGACACACCGACAGAGGCCTGACCGGCAGGCTCGGGGGGAAAGGCACCTGTTGGCTTGCTCCCTGACCACCTCGAACATGCTGACGTGCAGGGTCCTGTTGAGCGGGTGGGTGCTGGGCAGCTTGTAAATCCGGAACTCAGCGGCTGTGACCGTCTCCCCTGCCGGGATCTGGGTCAGGTCAAAGCGGAACTCCTTCCAGTGGGGTTCCTGGTGGCCCAGGGCACGGTCGAACTCCACTGCAAGACACAGCAGGCTGGTGTTCACTCCCGGTTTTGGGCTCGGGCTCCAGGGTGGCAGGGCCTGGTGGGAGCCAGGGGCCTGGGCTGCCTGGGGGGAGGCATTTCCTCCTTGGGGAACGGGCTTGACTCCATCATGCTGACCTGTGAGCCCCGCAGCGAGGTGCCCAGCACAGCGCGTGCCACACAGTCGGGGCCAACAAGGGCAGCTTCTCTTTCTGGTCCCCAAGCCTCCAACCCAGCGGGGCCCTGCTCAGCCCCTGCTGGCTCCCGCTCTGGGACCCGCAGATGAGGCAGAGAGGACAGGTCCCTCCTCTGGAGAGCTGCACTTCAGCCCCAAGGCAGAATAGGCCACATGGTGGGCACAGACTCGACCGAGTGCATTTCAGAGGCTACCGATGTGTGTGGGTGGGATGTGGGGGACGGTGAGCGATCACAGCTGACACTGGGCCTTGAGGGGTGATGATGAACTTGCCAGGAGGTCACAGGAAAAGGATGCTGCTATAGAAGAAGGGACCTGCGTGAGCAATGGCCTAGAGCTGAGGGACTGATGGCACAGGCAGGAAAACAACAACCATAAAACACAGCAAAGGGCCAAAGGATGGCGGGAACTTTTGGAGAAGGATGAAGGAAGGCCAGAGGGAGATGGAAAGGAACAAGGAGAAACAAGGCAGGAATGACAGCTCCTGGAGAGGCCCTGTCAAGTGCTGGGGAAGTCCCATGGTATGGTACGATCAGAGCAGGCTTCCTGGAAGAGGTGACATCTGAACTGGACTTGGAAGATGGATGGAGTCTTGGCAGGTACAGAGGTGGCAGGAAGGGCATTCTAGGCAGAGGGGACATGGAATGCACAGGTTGAATGGGCCAGAGCCACCCACACATCAGCAGGGTTGATTATGGAGTGAGTCTGGCTGTGGCCTGACTGCGGAGGGCTGGAGTTCTGGCCTAGGAGTATGGGCTGTGCCTCTGGCCTGTGGGGGCCAGGGTTCTGGCAGCCGGTCAGCAGGTGACTGGCGTGGAGTGGAAGCTGTGCATGGAGGCGGGGGTGAGGCACAGGCTGGAGGGGGACCTGAGGTGGCCCCATTGCGGGGGCTGGTCCAACACTTTGGGCAAGAGGCCTCGGGTGTAGAATAAATCCCACATATCTCCAGCTGCCGGAAATGCCCAGGACAGTATATTTAGGGCCGTCTCACTTTAGCCTTCTGTCACTTTCAAACACTAAAAATCTGTGTTTCCGGAAAGCAGGGGCAGGAGCCACCCAGCACCTTCCCCAAAACCCAACACTGAGATTTTAATTATATGTCTGTGAGTCTTTTTAAAAATTCTCTCTCTGGCTCCTGGGCTCAGTGACCACAAGTCACCAGGCGGGGGGCGGAGGTGGATGTGGGGAGCACTTCCTGTCCTCGCGGTGGGAGCCTGTCCGGTGATGGGTGGGGCAAACAGCTGTCCTGCGTGGGGCCAGCGGGCACCGTGTTTGGGCAGGAGGAGAAGACAGTTCCATCCCCAGACTCGGGACAGGAGGAAATAAAATGTCCATCATCAGGGCGCTGGACACGCAGCAAATGCCCTCGGGAGCCGGGCTGCCTCAGACACACAGGGTGGCCTCGGGTCCTCCACACTGGCAGCGAGCGCGGAGGACAGGGTCCTGGACAGAGGCACGCGCACACACACACGACTTTGGTGACAATTCCTGTGAATTCAAGAGCACACAGACCACATCTTCAGGACGAAATAGGTCCAGGCTGTTGGCCGTCACAGGCTGTGGCACGGAGGACGCCTTTCCTTCACACCCTTCCCCAGACCCTGTCACAGCAGCGCTCTGTGGTCTGTCCCCGAGCGCAGCGGGGTCTGAAGGGTGGGTCACCGGGAACCTCTGCAGGCCTGACGCTGATTTTCCTGTTGGATCCGGGGACTGGGGAACAACCCACAGACCTGCCAGTGCCACGCAGGAACCGTGCGGCCTCCCTCCTTTGCTGGGTCAAGGCCGCCTCATTCACCTGAACTGCCTCTAGTTCCAAACTTCCGTTCTGCGTGCTCTGATAAACCACCCAGTAGCTCCAGCACAGGAAACGGCCCACCCTGGCTGCTCCAGGCAAGCTCCAGAAAGTGGGACACTTTTAGAAAAAAAGATTTTCGTCAAAAATTGGTGAAATTTCCCGCAGTGTGGAATTGGGGAAAGAGAGCAACTCATTCATTGGACAGCCAGTGGGGAGGGCAGGAAGAGGACACCTGTGGATTTGCACCTTTTTTAGTGGCTGTTGCTTTGAGTTAGGAGACAGATTTCCCCGAAGGGGTGTTCTGGGAAAGCATTTTCTGGCCCCTCTATTTCCTCCTCGTTAGTGGTGCACATCCAGCCTGCTTTAGCCAGTGCGGCAGCTCCGGCAGCATGGAGCACTCTGGCCAGTGGTCACCGCAGGCCTGGCCCTGCAGGCACATATTTCCCCACTGGCTGAGTCTCCTCCTCTGTGAACTGGGAATACAGACATTGCCCGGCTTTCCTCACAGGCCGGGAAAGGGCTTGTAAACAGGCTGTGGACTGGGTGGGGCAGCCATTCAACAGGAGCTGAGGATAAGCCTGAGTTGCAATCTCCTGACTCTGGGCCAAGACGCAACACTGTCAGAAAACCCAGGGCTATGGGGTGGGGGGAAGGGGAGACGCGGAGTGATGTTTTTCTAAATAACTGTACTCATTTGCCAATTTATTTATGCATTAATTTATCAGGCTCAATTCATCATCAAATGTACGAAGTTCTTACTGTAGGTAAGACTCTGTTCTGGACACTGGAAATACAGCCGCAAAGAGGACGGATAAGTCAGGTGTCTGCACTCCTGGAGTTTACGATCTAAAGGGGGCAGCAGAAGATAGACAAACAAAAAAGCAAAATGGGGGCTGTCACAGCTGTTGTAAGTGAAATAAAGAGGGTTATGGGACCAAGAGGAAAGCAAAGGGGTGGGGGCTCCTCCCCACAGGGCGGCCAGTATGGCATTGCTCTGAGAAACAGGCGGGAACGAACGTGAACGTTCGCCCACCTGGCTGGTAGGAACGCTGTGGCGAGGGACCTGGCGATCCCTCCCTGCAGCACCCCAGCGAAACTGCATAGGAATTCACCCTTTGGCACAACCAGCCCAAGGACACAATGGCAAAGTGTGAGAAGCTGTGTGCACAAAGCTACTGTTGGGCATAGGGAACAGACAAGGCTACGCCTGCTCAGTAGGGACCTCTAAATGTTTATTTCCCACAAAGTTCTAAACCCTGCCAAAAACTTCAAACACTGAACCAGCTTCTGTCCGGGGAAGCAGCAAACGAATTTAGTTCCTGAATGGCCTTAATGTGGCTTCCGGAACAATCAACAATCATGAATCACCATGTACTAATGGGACTCAGGGCCTTCTCCTCCAGCCTGATTAAACAGCCTCCAGGCCCCACGTTTTCGGGAAGGGCCCTGCCGGCAGGACGTGGCCTCTGAGACCCTGCACCCGCCACTCACGGGCCAAACCTCCAGAGGCCACACCCCGTGTCCACCAGCCCAACACCAGCAAAGCCTTTGGCTATTTTCGTGCCCTGGACAAAATTTAGAGTCACCCAGATGACCTGAGTCTATCTTGTTTCTGTCCAAAAAGTAAGACTGCAAAAGAACCTGTCTTCCTCCAGCCCAGAGCAGCTGTTAAGACAATAGAATCTTCTGACCTGTCCATCTGTCCTTCCTGCCCTCAAACCATTCCCCAGCCCTGCGGGGCCCCAGGAGGGGCCTAAGTTGGGCTCTGTGTTCCAGGACCCCCCTGGGCTGGCCCAGCCCCTCCACTCGTCCTCTGAGGCCTTCGGGCTGCCAACACCCTCCTCCGATCCCTCCTCACAGCCGCTATCCCCTGCGTGGCCCCCGTCCCACGTCTGAAGGCCGCTTTCCTCTCAGTCCAGTGTGAAACCCCCTCGTCCTGCTCAGACCCCACACAGATCAGCCTGCCGGTGCCCCCTTTCCCCATCCCAGGGCCCCTGACCCTGCTCCATCTGCCCCCATGGGTGGAGAGCAGTGTGAGGGCAGGGGCCCAACAGTGTGCAGTGGAAGTGGGAGGCTCCGTCCCCTCCTTCCCAAGGGCTGCTGGTCCCCAGGACAGTGGCTCGGCGTCCAGCACCACCAGCCCTCGCTGCGGGTCTGGGAGTGGCTTCCATGTCACTGTGTGTGCCTCCATCCGAGGCCACTCGTGTTTCTCACTTTCCTGTGGGACTTGCCAGCCCTGGGGTGGAGGGCAGGCTCCCCCAGGGCCCCACAGACGGACGGGCTGGGCCCGTCATGCTGGTCCTGATGGTGACAGAGGCCGAGGGGCCCACTTCAGACCCGAAGCAAGGCCCGGGCCCCCACGGCCTGCGCAGGCCCACGGGGGAGCCGCAGAACCCATCACCTGTGGGTTCTGCACCCTGAATGGCTTCCTCCCTCCAGAAATCTCAGCACTGCCCGAGAGCAGCCCGGGGGTTCGTCGCTGAGGTATTTTTAGTCAGTCCTCATTACCGACTGTTTTCAGAGCTCTCTCCATAAATGGCTCTGCTCTCATAATTACCAGTCCTGGCCTCAGACGGCTTCAGACCCCAAATTAAAAGGGAACACCCGCACACTCCACCACATCAAGCCCGCCAAGGCCCGAAATAGACCCAAGGAGATGTGAGCAAGAGGATGCGATTCCTCCCGTAAAAACCCGGGACAGAACTGAACTGTGGGCGTTTTCCAGAAAGCTGTGGCCTGGCTGACACATCCCCCTCTCCTGGGGGCAGTGTGTCCCATGAGGCGGTGGGCCGTGCGGGCTGGGCCTCCACTCTGTGCCCCCCCCCCCGGGGACTCCCCACCAGGAGGCAGGGGGTGGGCACGTTCCGCGGTCAGAGGTGGACAGGCCTTCAGGGCGACCCTGCCTAGAAGGCTAAACTGAGGCCAAGAAGGGGCAGGGACTTGCCAGGGGTCGCGTGGCAGGTTAGGGGTCCTGCACGTGCACTTTCAGACTTGGAGCCGACGTAAAACGAGGGGCCCTCGAGTTCCTCTGGGCGGCAGTACTGGGGTCAAGGGGGGGATCCCCTGTCTTCAAGGTCCGTCTGTCCGCAGGTGCCCTGAGAATGCCTGCTGAAGCCACCTTCCTCCAGGCAGGACCCTGCAGGGACTCGGGGTCCCAGGGGAGGACCCAGGGGCACGCCACACCCATTGTCACCTTCCAAAATGACAGAGAGGGCTGGCCCCGCCGGCCAGGCCAGACTCCCTCACCTGGTCCTGGCCCTGCCTCCCACTGAATTCCTCTCTCCTTCAACTCTGCCCACAGGCCCCAAGCGCCTGACTCACAGAGACCGGGGTGCATGGCACGGGGTGGGGAGGGGGGGAGCATGAAGAATCACATTTGGCCCCTGTTCCCAGGTGGTTCGTGGTTTCCTGGGGAGGAGGGCAGAGAAGGCAGGCATGTCCCTGAATCTGTAGGCGGGAAGCGACCAGAACCCTGAGAACCACACACACAACGGAGCGCGAAGGCTCTAACCACACAGGATGCCTTGGGGAGGCGGTCAGAGACGCTTTTCTAGAAACCGTATTTGAGAGCGGACTAATTCTGACAAGCAGAAATGGAACAGAGAGTTCTAGTCGAAGGAAGGGAGGTGGGAAACCATGTGCCAGCTCCCACACTTAAGAACTGACCTGTGTCAGGCACCATAATAGGCGAGTTACACATGCCATTTCTGTCTGCACTTACCTAGGCAGCGCAATCCCAGAGCCGTGCGCTCCCCTAGCTGGGGAGGGGTGTCAGTGAACACCGCAGCCCTCATCACTCTGGCTGCCATTTGGAGCAGTGCCAGGCATTTGCTGAGTTTTTAAATGTTTTACGTACTTAACCATTGTACTGTGACACAGGTATTGATCGTCTCCATTGTAAAGGTGGGGAAACTGAGGTGCAGAGATTTTAAGTAAACTCTTCACCATCTCACAGCTCTCTAGTGGCAGACCTGTGATTAAAAACCCAGTGTGTCCTAGTCCAGAGTAATTGACCACCCTGATCTCCTGGCCCTAGGGCCCACCCTCCTGATGCTGTGACCCAGTTTTCACGGTGGGTCTGGGTACTCAGGAATTGGGTCAGTCACTTGTACTCTTTGAGACTCACCCTCCTCCTCTGTCTACTGGGGGCAATAGTAGTCATTTACCCCGGAAGGGTGAAAAAACACTGAGTAGAGGAAGGTTGGGGAGGAGGAGTTAAGTCTTCAAGGATTCGCAGGGCACACCATCCTGGTGGCCAGAGAGGGACCCACTTTCCCTTCTCAGGAAGAGAAATGCGTTTGGAAACCATCAACGAAATGGAAAGACAACCTATGGAATGGGAAAAAATATTTGCAAGCCACATATCTGATAAGGGGTTCATACCCAAAGTATGTAAAGAACTCATACAACTCAACAGCAGATGACAACAACAAACAATCTGATTTAAACATGGGCAGGAGAACTAAATAGACATTTTTGAAAAAAACAAGACACACAAACAGCCAACAGGCAGATGGGAGGGTGCTTAACACCACTAATCACCCAGGCGAGGCAAAACCGCAATGAGGTATCATCCAAAAGGCACGGCAACAGGTGTGAGCGAGAACGAGGAGAAAAGGAAACCCTGTGGGCTACTGCAGTGTGGGGGGGCGGGGGAGCAGTGCACACAGGTGCTGCCACTGTGGAAATCCTCCTGGAGGCTCCTCAAAAAATTAAACACAGAACGACTACATGATCCAGCGATCCCACTTCTGGGTGTGTGTCCAAAGGAAAGGAAAACACAATATTGAAGATACATCTTCACTCCCACGCTCGTTGCAGCATTGCTCATAATATCCAAGATATGGAAACGACTCAAATGTCTGTCCATGAATAAATGGATAAATAAGATATACATTTAATGGATCCTTCTCAGCCACGAGAAGGAAGATTCTGCCATTGTCTACAACATGGATTAACTTTGAAGGCATGATGCGAAGTGAAATAAGCCGAAGATAAATACTGCATACTGTCACTTACATGTGGAATCTTTTTTTAAAACATCAAGCTCATAGAAACAGAGTAGAAAAGTGATTGCTGGGGCTGGGGGTGGGGGAAATAGGAAGGGGGTGATAAAATGGTACAAACTTTCAACTATAAGATAAATAAGGTCTGAGGATCTCCTGTCAAACTTGGCGACGTGGCTAGGTGATAACACTGTATTTTATAACTGAAATGTTCTAAGAGAGTACAACTTAAATGTTCTCACAAACAAAGATTACTGTGTGAGGTGATGGATGTGTTCATAAATTGGATGGGGGGAGAATTCCTTAGCAATGCATACATATATCAAATAACCACAATGTATACTTCAAATATCTTACAATTTTATATGTCAATGATACCTCAATAAAACTGAAATAATTAATTAGCTTTTTTAAAGAGAAATACCAGACATGCGGTCACTCTAATAGTAAATTTTTTAAGATGGATAAAGGATGTACTATTAAATAAAAGACAAAGTAGCAAAACAGTGGGCATTAATGTCCCACTTTGTAAAAAAATAAAATAAAATGTGAGTATCTGTATTGATTAAATATCAGCACTAGTTGGGGAGCTATACCAAACAATTAAAATGATCATTTTCTCTGAGGTAGGGAAAGGATTACTAAGGGTTTCCAAATTATGTTTCTAAATATATAATCTAGGTTATCTGTAATGAAATTCTATAATAAATCTATATGATATGAATTTTCTACAACGAGCACAGAATTTTTAGTTCTATAAATCCCAAAACAAAGAAATTTTTTACACACGATTCTCAGTTTACGACGTGCATTCAGTACAGTCCAATTCAGCAGCACTGACTGGACTTGGGATGGCCCAGGCCTCAGGGTGGTGGAGAGGCAGCTTCTAGGTCAGAGAAAAGTGGAGGATGTGCAAGCAGCGAGACCACCTGCTGTGTGGCCTTGGGAAAACTACCTAACCTCTCTGAGCCTCATTCTTCTCTTTAAAACCAAGATGTGACAGAACCCATGAGACGGAAATGAAAAAACAGATGTGGGGGTCTGGGCACAGGGTCGTCTCTCAGTGTCATCTCACACGTTCACTGAGCAGCCCCACAGGGTGGGTACCGTGAGGGTCCCCATTTTATAGAAGAAGAAACTGAGACTCCGAGAGGCAGGCTAGAAAGTCCAGACCACACTCAGAGTAGGTGGCTAAGTCAAGATGTAAATTCTGTCTTAAGTCCCAGGTCAGAACCCCCACCCCAGTCCTGTCTGCTTTCCCACTGTCCATCCTGTCCTGGTGTCCAGATAGGGAGTGTCATTGTCTAGAAGTGGCAGTCACCTTTGTGGTTCCTGTCTTTGTTGTCTGTCTCTCCCACAACAAGGCCTGCTCCCTGAGGGGCAGGGACTTTGTTTGGTTCACTGTCATACCTCAGTAACCAGAACTGTGCCTGCCACAGAACAGGTACCATGTGACTATTTGCTGAGTGAATTGGTGAAAACAAATGAAAGAATTCCCCGGTGAAGAATCAAAGAAAGTGGCCCTTCAAGGCCACAGGGCTGAGCAGGACCTGGGCCACACCCCTCATTCCCACTGACCCCACCTCTCTGATCCAACAGCCTCAGTGTCAATACCCCTGTCCTCAGCCTCCCAAGACCCCAGAACAAACCAGCCCGGTGCAGGGAAGGGTCAGGATAAGAGTGAAGATGGTTCATTTGTTCCAGGCTGTGCCTCTGCCTGCACTGCTGTTCATGCCTCAGTTTATCAGTCTGGAAGACGAACACCAGACACCACACTGACATGAGGTGGAGGATTCAGGAGGAACAAGCAGAGTTGGTCCCTCCTGCCTTTTTTCCCTCAGGAGGGGCTGGGCCAGCCTGACAGAGACACAGGGTCAGAGCTGGGAGGCCCCTTATTTTCCTGACCCCATCACTGAGTCTTAGACTGGACGGGAAAACAGAGGCGCAAAGAAGAGAAGGAGCCTGACTTGGGGTAGGGAGGATAAGAACCTGGGGAGTGCTCCAGTGCACAGTTGTCCCTCCCTGAGCCGGGGCGACACTAAGGACAGCCTCTATCGGCTCCACATGGATATCTGCATGCCCGCCCATGACTGTGTCCCGGCCATAGGAAAACAAGATTCTACAAGGCTGAGATTGACAGAGAGGCCAGGCAGGGCCACCAGGTCTGGCCACAGAGACATAACGACATAACCCATGGTCCAGAGACCTAGGAGAGGCCCCTGGCCACTGGGTCCCACAGGCTGCCATTGATGGTCAGGGGTCTGGCCGGCACCAGGCCTGGCTTCTCAGGAGCCAGATGAGGCCAATAAGGGAGGTGGCTCGGGAGGCTGCGAGTGTGGGAGACTGGGCGTGGGCGCTGAAGGTTCAGGGGCCTGGGGCCTGGGCCTCCAAATGAGGAAAGAGTCCTGCTAGGTGTCTAATCCCTCACATCAGCCTAGGTAATTACCAGTTAAAACCACTCTCCCTGAGACTTCTACCAGCGTAATTAGTACGTCAGAATAAAGAAGGCCCTCTGACAGTCAGATGGGCCCGCCCACAACTGGGCTTCCGCCGAACAAGGACAGGCTTGTTGATCCCACGGGCCTCAGATCTCAATGAAACACACAGAGATGGTGGGGGAAGAAGCCGGGGCTGGAAACCACTGCCTGGATGATGTCTTGTACTTGCTGTGTGGCCCTGGGCTGGCCATTCAACCTCTCTGAGCCCATGAAATGAGGCTGGATGAAATGAGGACTTACAAAGCTATGGAAATTCAAGTGCTAGTTTTTATTCTAGAAGTGGGTGGAGACACCTTTGGTTGGCTTTTTAAATCTTTTCTGGGTTGCACATGTGTATAAGACACATGGGGACATTCCTGTCACATCCATCCCAGGGCTGGGCACCAGCTGGGAGGAACCAGAGTCTGCAGTGATGAGGCCCATGTTCGTCCTTAGGGAGGGGGGTGACTTTCTGCTCCTAACATGCATCAACCAATCCCACGACAACTCGGAGGACGCACTGCTCACTAGGAGCCCCATCTCACAAGGAGGGACCTGAAGTTCAGATTGGGGAGGGACTTGCCTAAGATCACACAGCAGAGCCAGGAGGGGAACCAGGTCTTCCTGAGCTCAGGGCACTGCTTGGTTCACAGCCGCCGCTCCCACTAGGGCTGTGCACGCCTTGACCCAGGGGATGCTGGGGGAAGCAGGACGTGGGCTGGGCGGTGACTCACTCTAACAGATGGCTCCCTTGGGGGCATTTTCCGGGTGACTCCATCCACAGCTCTTCTTGGTCCTGAGCCCTGGGTCAGCTTGTCCCAAGGACAGAACTCCAGTCTCAGCCCCACATACTCTCTGTCCCTAGTCCCCACCCTGCCCTCTAACCGGGGAGGCAGCATCCAGGACCCGGTGACCCAAGTCCTGTGCCTGGCATTGGGCTCTCAGCAGAGGGTAGCAGCTGCCTCCTGCTGCCCACTCCCCCACCTCAGCCCACCACCAGCTCTGGGCTGAGAGGGGCAGAGGCCTGTTTGGCTGCGCCCTCTTCCCGCCCTCCTGTAGGGAGCAAATGGCTGAGACCCCACACTACCTGCTGCTGCTCCAGCACCTGGGCTCCTCTGCCTAAACCCCTCTGAAGGCTCCCTGCACCCTGAAAGCCTGCCCTCCCATCAGCAGAAATGTCTCGGGGAACCAGACATAGGGCCACACAACCTGGGCTGTGCTGGCTCTGCCACACAGAGGCTGAGCCATCCTGGGTGTGACACTGCCTCCCCCAGCCTCACTGTCCTCGTCTGAGAGTGCAGATGAACATCTTGACTGTTAACTGGGTTGTTGGGGAACAAGAGTGGTGCTGCTGTAGCCAAAGGGAGGCTGGTGGCCTCGGCAAGGGTCCTCTCCAGCTGTCAGTCCCTCAGCTCTCCCCACTTCAAGCTGAGCTGTAGCCCTTGGGTCCAGTCTGGTTTCTGCCTGAGCCCCTGTCCTTCACTTGCCACACACAGGAGACAGAGTGGATGGGAGACAAATATTCATGACTGTAGATTAAAGAGAGTTTAGGTAATGGAAAAAACATGTTTGAGGACTTAAGGGTAAATGGCTCCAACATTTGGCAGCGGAGAGGAAAAGCTGAGCTTTGCCTGGGAGAACAGCGCGGGCCCAAGCTGTCCACCGGGCCATTCCACAGATCTGGATACTCGCTGCATGTCAAGCCCTGTCCCAGGTGCCGGGCGTGGGTGACAAGACCACAGACTGCCCTGCTGAGCTGAGCCTACTCCTTCCCCACCTGACCCCCTGACAGCCACACCCCCACCTACCTTCCGGAGCCCCGCCCCAGGGAAGAGGCTGCTGTGGACTCAGGACGTCTGGGTTTTCCTCTCAGGCTGTGGTCATTTTGGTGATGTGACCCGGTTTTCTACAATGAACTTTGTCCCTCTCCGTAGTGCTGCCCTTATCACAGTGACAGCATCACAGCCTGTTTACTCATCTGTCTCCCCAGGACCAGACTGTCTTCCTGGCACTGCCCAGGTCCACCTGACATTACGTGATTCCTAGTCTTGGGTGTGTTTGGGGGCGGGGTGACTGTACACGCCCCTGGGGCTCACATTCCTGCGTCTGCCCCGCCCGACCCACAAACAGCTCTCCGACCCACACACCCCTTAGACCTGGCCACCTGGGCAGTTCACACTCCCCTGTGGGGCCCTGTCCACCACACCAAACGTGACTCCTGGTTCGCTGCAAGGGACACCCACTGTCCAAGGTTGTGCACTCTCCCCTGCAGCCTGTGTTCCTCCCCAAGGAGCCACGGGGCGGGGGGGGGGGCGTCCGGACACTCACTCACCGTCCCCTCACGCGCATTCTCACGCGCATTCTCGCGGAGGGCGCACTGTCATTGAGTCATTGACTCCCATCCCCAGAGCCCGCACTCACCCATGTTCACGAAACTCATGACCAGGTCGGCGCGGCCCAGACCCCGCTCTCTGGGGCCTCCGTCCTCGTCGTCGTCGCCGGCCATGGCGTGGTAGAGGTCCAACATGAAGAGCGGCGCGGACGCGGGCAGCCGGGCGGTGGCAGGCGGCGCGCGGGGCCGGGGTCGCCCGGGCAGCCCAAGCACCGCCAGGATCTCGCGCTGCAGGTCACGGCGCTCGCGCGGACCGAGGCGGCGCTGTGGGCAGCCGGCCGGGGGGTGCGGGCTGGGGCCCCCGCCACTGAGCGCGCAAAGCGCCAGGCCAAGGAGCCACAGGGGCCCGGGGCGCGCGGCCATGGCGGGCGGGACCGGCCGGCGCTCACTCGGCGTGCATCCGCCTTGCTGCGGGCCCGGGGCCGAAGGACGCCCGACAGCGAGCGGCCAGCCGGGCTGGGGATCACAGGACGGTGCGGGAGTTGGCCGCGGCCGCAGTGCCGTCACTGGACAGCCAAGCGCGCGGCACCTGTCGCGGCTCTGGGTTGGGTGGCTGTGGCCGCCAACACCTGAGGCAGAGGCTACTTGAAGGGACTGGACAACGTCGGCCAATTTCTCTACCGCCGCTGTGCCCTCCGGTCCGGCTGCTGCCGAGGCCCGCGCAGTCCAGGCGCTCAGGAAGGTGGGGACCCACGAGCTCCTGCTCAGCCGGACTCGCGCGGCCTCTGCCCAGCGCCCCAGCCGCGGCCGCTTGGGGTCCGCGGCCCAGCCTCCGGGCCCCGCCCCCTCCGGCCCTGGCCAATGGGGGGCGGGGGCGGGGCCAATGCCGCTGAACCCGTCCGCCCTGGGAGAGCTCTGAGTTGTAACTGTTGTCGTGGGTGGTGCCGCCCGGGAGATTCGACTTGCTAGTGCGTGGTGGGCGGGTCCGACGAGGGGTCCACAGACCAGCGGGCAGGGTCGTCAGGGTCGTCCTGGGCTGCCCTCGCAGCCGCTGGCCACGCCATCAGTCAGTTCCGGGACTTCAGGGTAGCGGCCCGGTGCGGAGAAAGCAAGAAACTTGTGGCCAGTGATCTTGCCGGGCAGGAATCCCGAGTCTTGGTCTGGCCAGCGAGTGACCTGGCGGTCCCGCCTTTGTGCGCTGGACCCGGGTCCCCAGGACCCGAAACAAGGCCTCAGTCCCGTTTGGAAGGGTCGGAGAGTGGGCGCCTTCTTCTGCCAGCACAGTCGGTTCCAGGTTCCCCCGCCACCTCACCTCCCAGCTGGCCACCCGGCGTCTTTCCCGCTGTCCCCTTGCGGATATTGCTGCGGGCTTCTCCCTTCCTGACGCGTCAGTCTCTGCTCCCAGGGCGCTCACCCACCTGGCTCCCGCGCGCCCCCACTAACGCCCCAAAAGGGCCGTCTCTGCTGTTTCAGGAGCTGCGCGGTCACCGCCAGCTGTCGCTGTGTCCCCTGCGAGCCCTGGGCTGACCCAGCCTTGGGCGGGAGACGCGCACCAGCCTCCAGCACAGCCGAGGAGCTCTGGGGCCCCTCCTGGGCGCTGGGGGACGCTTTGTGCTTCCGTGTTGTGAAGGCTCTCAGTGTCTTCTTCCACCCTTGGCAACACTAGGTATTATTGTTAAATACATAAATAAACAAAACTCTGCCAACATGACCGATAAGAATAGCTCTCTGCCGTTGTACGGTGCACGTGGCAGGATTACTCACTGCTCTCTTCTTGAAACATTCCCCCTCCCTTGGATCCCTGCTTTTCCTCCTTCCCCCTTCCTGCCCACTTTCTCAGCACTGACATCCCCACAGGTTCTGTCCGCGGTCGTGTTCTTCGACTTTCCACTGGGAGATGCGCTCCTCCACCTGAGAGACTTTGGCGCCATTGTAGGTCATCCCTAAATCCCAAATACATCCCAGCGCTGACTCTACTCCTGGAGGTCAGAAGTTATATCCAATCACTGATTAGACATGATCAAAGCCAGATGCCTCCCTCGTGATGGTAGTTTGGTCTACCACTCCACTTTCTAATGCTCCATAAATTCCTGGGCCTTTCCACATCCTCCTATATACGTGGTTCACATAGCATCTTCTCCACCTAGGACGGCTGTGACAGAATCCAACTGGCCTCCTTGGTTCTCATCTTGCTCCCACCCCTTCCTCACTCTTCATTCCCCAGACTATTTCTCAACAAAAATCTGATATCCATGACCTTTCACTGCTAACAGCAGAATTTCCCAAACTGAGGTTTTTGAGGGGGTTCCTACAAAAAAGAGTCTGGTAAACACTGTTTGCTGCATTTCCTCTAGGGGAGCCCTAATGCAATCAGCAATTTGTAAGCTCTGAAAAAAACCTGCATTAAAGAAACATGCTTACCTTTAACTCGATATCTTCCAAATGCATTTGACCTATGACTGTTGGGGTTTCCGGGAGACCAGGAGGGCAGTGTGTGATCAAGTGCCCAGTACTTAGTGTTCTGGCTTCTGCCACCTGGTCCCTGCTGCTGACCCCCCTTCACGGTCTTGTCTGGACACTAATGGTGTACACTTTACTTCAGTCACCTAGGACCACCTGGGGCCCCTCGTTGTCCTGCTGTTGACATTTCTGTTCATCAGCACACGTGGTTTCCTTTACCAAGAACATCCAGATCTCCTTGACACACCTGGTCCATGATTACTTCTCTATAAGATGCAGCTGAAGCAACCTCTTGTCTTCCCAATGCCGTGTCCACCTTCACGGGCAATTAAATCTCTCCCCGCCCAACTCACTCATTTTATCAAACCGGAGAACATTTGTTTGTTCACGTTTGCTGCCCCCACTTCCTCTCTCCACTGTGAGCTTCTCGAGGCAGAGACTGATCTTGGGATCTCAGTGTCAGACTCATGTTTCGGGTCTCGATAAATATTTGTTGAGTTTACTAGTCACTGAGAAAGGAGTAACCTCCAACCCTCATGAATCCTCCCATCAAGAATTGTTTAGCCCTGACTCAGTTGGTGGGCATCGTCCTGAAAAGCTAAAGATCACCAATTTGCTTCCTAGTCAGGGCTCATGCCTGGATTGAGGGTTCAGTCCTCCCAGTCGTCAGGGCAGTTATGAGAGGCAACCGACCAATGTTTTTCTCCCTGTCTTTCTCCCTCCCTTGCCCTCTCTCTAAGAATAAATAATATCTTTTGAAAATTGTTCATTATTGCACGGAGGCAATGAACTGAAGCACAAAACTGTGTTGGGGGGTGGGGGCCGCTGGCTGGCCAGCCTCAGTCTCAGTTATGTGAGTGGTTCTCTTGCACACCAGCCACAAGTGCAAATCCATGGATTTTCACCACTGAACCCACAAGATTACCTTCACCATCTCCGAGACCTACCTCTATATAAAATATAAAAATGAAACAGTAATTTAAAAGAATAGAGAGAACAGTTTTCCGTCAGAAAGATACTACAGGAGAGCAGATTATCCAGCATTAGCCCTGACACCCTCATCCCTCAGTCCGTGATCTGAGGACCTGTCTGATCCCATCACCGGGTCCTGTCCTGAGCTCCTTCTGTCATGACTGTGTCAGACCCAGAGGCTACCGCAGGGCAGATGCACAAGAATGCCTCATTGAATGACTGCTGAGGGACCTCACAGGTGACTCACTCACTTTCCGGGCTGGCTGTGTCCAAGAGGTTGGGAAAACCCAGCCCGTCATGTTCCCAAGGTGTGCTGACGTGATAAGTGGAACAAATAAACATAATGAGATGGTTCTGTCTTCACAGGGAATCTCCAGGCGATGGGTCGGGTCACCTCCTATTAAAGAACTAGATGCTCCAATTAAAAGTCGGAGACTGTCAGATGAGTTGGGCGGGGGGAAGAAAGCAAGAACAAATGACCAGTTTTCTATAAGAGATGCGGTGGAAATATAAAAACGCACGTTGAAAGTAAATGGATGGGAAAAAGATACGTCATTAAAGGTAAAGAGAAAGAAGGCTGGAGTGGCTATAGTAATAATACCAGGTAAATTAGTCTTCCAGATAAAGGGCGCTATAACCTGAATAAAAAGACAACCCGCAGGATGGGAGAAGATATTTGCAAATCATATATCCAATGACATCCACAATATATAAAGAACTCCTACAACTCAACAATAGGAAAACAAACAACCAATTTGCCCTGGTCTGTGTGTCTCGGCTGGTTGGACGTTGTCCTGCAAACTGAAAGGTCGCCAGGTTCGATTCCTGGGTGAGACCTGGACTACAGGTTCATCCCCGGTCGGGGCGTTGTCTGGAAGTGAATCAATTGATGTTTCTCTCCCTTTCTCTTTCATTATTCCCCCTTCCCCTCTCTCTAAAATAAAAAATAAAAATTTAAAGAAAACAACCAATTTAGATATAAGTAAAGAACTTAAATAGACATTTCTCCAAAGAATATGTATGGATAGCCAATAAGCACATGAAGAGATGCCCAACGTTACAAATCACTAGAGAAATGAAAATCAAAACCACGATGAGACACCGCTTTACATCCATTAGATGATCATCATTTAAAAAAACAACAGTAAGCAGGGAGGGGTGGGGAGAAAATACAGACAACTGCAATTGAACAACAATAAAATAATTTAAATTTTAAAAGTTTAAGTTCTAGTATACAAAACTAATAAAAGTCAAAAACTCTTGTTTAAAGAAATAAAAAATAAAAATTAAAAAACACAGAAAATAGGAAGTGCTGGTGAGGATGTGGAGAAACTGGAACCTTGTGCACGGCTGGGGCATGTGAAGCGGTGCAGCCGCTGTGGAAATCGGTGTGGTGACTCCTCAGAGAGTGAAACACAAAATTATCATAGTGATCTGGCAGTTCCGCTGCTGGGTATATATCCAAAATAATTGAAAGCAGGGAGTTGCATAGATATTTATATACCAATATTCATAGCAGCATTATTCACAATTTCAAAAGGCAACAATAATCCAAATATCCATCACAGGTGAATGAATGAGTAAAATGTGCGATATGCACAGACTGGAATACTCTGTAGCCCTGAAAAGGAAGGAAGCTCTGACACAGGCTACAGCATGGGTGAACACTGAAGACGGGCTAAGTTAAAGAAGCCAGACACAAAAGGGCAAATATTGTGTGCTTTCACTTTTCTGAGACCCCTAAAGGAGTTGAATTCAGAGGCGGAAAGGAGAATGGTGGTTGCCAGGGCTGGCAGGAGCCAGTGACGAAGAGCAACTGTACATGGACGGGCACGAAAGTTCAGTTTGGGGTGACGAGAAGAGTCGTGGGGGTGGGTGGGAGTGGCTGTTGCATGACACTGTGAACATACTTAATGCTACTGACTTGTACGTCAAAAAATGGTTAAAGTGGTCATTTTTGTTATGTATATTTTACCACAACAAAAAAGTGACCAAGAGTAACATCTAGACATTTTTACTCACATTTTTACTCTAGAGTGGAATACACAGAGCGCAGGGGACAGGTTAGGGTAACTCTAACATCCTACCGTTCAACAATTGTGCACACAGACACACCGTAATGACAGCTGTGCACACTCCTGAAGTGGAAGGCAATGGATGAGGGCAAGATGATGGCAAAGAGCTCAGTGAGTTGAGCACTAGCCTGCAAACCAAAAAGTTGCTGGTTCGAATCCTGATCAGGGCACACGCCTGGGTTGCAGGCCAGGTCCCTAGATGAGGGCATGTGAGAGGCAACCAATCTCACACATCAGTGTTTTTCTCTTTCTTCCTCCCTTCCCCACTCTCTTTAAATAAATAAATAAATAAATAAAATCTATTTTTTAAAAAAAGCCCTCCACACCATCATGTGACATTTAACATTCTCAGCCTCTGACTTCTCACATGTAAGACAGGATCATAATTATATCAACCTAGAGAGCTGTGATGATGGCAGGACAGTGACCCCTCATTCACCAAAGGGCCGAGGGCATGGAGTCCCAGGGTCCCAGCTCCACCACTCACCAGCTGTGGGACTCTCAGAGTCTCACTGCCCCGGCCTCAGAACACGCATAAATGACACATGCCTCCGTTGGCTGCTGGGCAACTTGCCATGAATACTAAAATAGCAGCAACAACAATAATATAGCCACCACTTCTTGAGAGCTTCCTCTGTGTTAGGTGCTTTGCACGAACCCTCACAATAGTCTTGTGAGGGAGGCGCTCCCCACTCTGCAAGAACTTGGTCGTGACTTAGGCATGATAAGCCTTGCTCGGAAATGGCAGCTGTATCCTTTCTGTGTGGCCTGTGTGAAGCCACCGGTGTGTGTGGGGTGTGGGGTTCACAGCTGGGGCCAGAGCTCAGCCCTGATCCACCGCCCAGGCCACTGAGTTTTCCTACAGGTGCCCAGGGTCTGAGTCTGTGGCTGGGGCCCAAGCTGCTGGGAAGTTGCAGTCTTGGGCTCTGGTCCCACTTTTGCTCCTGATAGGCTCTGCCACCTGGGTTGGTTGCTCACACTCCATGGCCTCAGTTTATCTTATTGTAAAGTAAGGAATAGGAGTCAGATCCCCCATGATCACCAAGACCTCTGACCACAAAGAAAGGCTAAGGGAAATTCAGGAAACCATGGACCCTGCTTCTAAATTCCCAGCTTCTCTCTGCCCCCTGGTGGGCACCATCAGCCTAGCATCCAGGAGAAAATGACTGCCTGCCTACAGTGACTCTCAGGCTTTGGGGACTAACTTTGACTTCTGCCAAGGTTCCCACTCCTCTGAGCCCCAATCCCCATCTTTACACGTGGATAATAAAACACCCACCTCTCTGGGCCGTGGTGAGGGTAATGCGTGAGAAGTGCTTGGACAGAGGCGAGCACAGCCCAGCCAGCCGACAGAAGCCAGATCCCACCATCGAGAGGGCAGACCTGTCATCAGGGAAGAATGTAATGACTACAAGCTTATAAAACGTGTTTGTTATTAGAAACCAAAGTTGTTTGCTTATGCTGTAAATGGGTTCGTGGTCACTGTGATAATTAACCCACTTCTGGTTAATTAAACTCAGCAGCCTCATTTTACTAATTATTTTCAAAACACCAAGTATAGAATAGTTTTCCTTCCTTTTTTGCTCTCTTCCCTCAGCTTCGGACCTTACCTTTATTGTTTCCTTGCTGCCTATTTTTAGGGGTTCGTTCCATTGCTCTTTTTCACCATCTTAATTGAATGCCTTGTTTATTTCTAACACTTTACTGACACGGAGCTTACCCAACATAAAATTCCCCTGTTCACCTGTACCATCGAATGATTTTTAGTGCAGTGACAGAGCTGTGCGACCGTCACACAACATAGTTATAACGTTTATAATAACTTATAATGGAAATAATTTATAATATTTCCATCACCCACCCCAAAGAAAGAAACAACATACAAACTGGTGCCAATCCACTTCCGTTCTTTACAGATTGGCCTTTTCTGGACACTTCCCAAAAATGGAATTATGCAATACATGACATTTTGTGTCTGGCTTCGTTCATGTTATATAATGTTTTGGAGATTCATCTACGTTGCAGCATCTAGCACATTCATTCTTTTTTATTGCTGAGTAATACTCTGTTGCATGGACACACCACACTTGTCCATCCGCTCACCAGCTGATGGCTATTTCTACTGTTTCCTTCTGGGAGCTATTGAAAAGCCTGTGTCTGTAACTCCAGTAGCTGAAGCCTCTGAGGGTCTGTTTATTGTGTATTCGTTCTACTGGTTTTGTTCATGTTAATTTAACTCCGTATGTGCTTGTTTAGTGTGTGTATCCAACTCCTGTCCGCTTTCCCTGCAAATTTTTGGAAGAACAGCAGGTCCTCGAAGAACGATATTGTTTGGTCCAATGCTGTTTGGTTGTAATGTTGATGAGATGCCTAGGAACGTAACTCTTGTTTATATCAATCAGCCTGTGGTAAAAACTGGTTTCATTGTGCATTGTTTTGCTTAAAGTTCCATGATGCAGACCCCAGCTCGTGGGGTCCGCCACAATGTGGATGAGACACAAGAAATTCACACGGACTACCGAGTCCTATGGAGGAAAAGGGATGATGTGGCTTTTCTCTCAAAAGGAGGAAAAACCTCAGCCCTCACTTTGACCAGCCTTTATTTCTTTTCTGGGCACATTACATGATGGTCCTCATTTACTATGCACAGGTTCGTTTTAGGTGGTTACCTTTTACAGAAAACAAACGAGAGGATGCCATTAATCACATCACAGAAGAAGGATATTTGCAAATGCAAAGATAAAAGTGGTTGAACCGGTTACGCTCCATACTGGGGAGGTTTAACATGGATTTTAGGAAGTTACAGTAAGCACTTGCTGTCTCAATTCAAGGTGCAGGAGTTTTAGCAAAAAGCAAGTCTCACAGCAGCCTAGGTACAATGCAAGCCTGATTCCCCACAGGAGAACCTATCCGTGGGTGTGGTTCCTGTGTGTATCCAAATGGGAGCTGGGCCCACGCCACGCAGAATGGTCTCCTAGAGTTCCAGAACCTAATGGCAGTGTTAAATAAGGACTTACTGCACCACTTGGCTGCTCAGCCGCCCCCTCAGGGAAAAGCACAAGGCGCACCTCCTTGCGCTTCTTCCCTTCCAAGAGACTTGCCTCAGCTGGTAATTCTTTACTAACTTGTTGACATACCACTGCCTTTGTGTTAGTTGTCTACTGCTGAAGAACAAATTACTACTACAGCCCTGGCTGGTGTGGCTCAGTGGATTGAGAGCCAGCCTGCAAACTGAAAGGTCACCGATTAGATCCCCAGTCCCAGCACAGGCCTGGGCTGCGGGCCAGGTCCTCAATTGGGGGCGTGTGAGAGGCAAGTGATCAGTGTATCTATCACACACCCACATTTCACTCCCTCCCTATCTCCCTCCCTTCCCCTCTCTCTAAACATAAAAATAATTGCTGCTACATTTAGCAGCTTCAAATATGAAATTAAAATTTATTACTTTATACAGTTTCTGAGTCAGGATCCAGTCATGGCTTAGCTGGGCGGTTCTGGCTCGGGGTCACTCTGGAGGCTGCCGACATCTGAAAGCTGGACTGGGTGGGGCTGGAGGACCCGCTTCAGAGAGGGTGCGCTCACACCTGGCGAGATAGTGTGACCGCTGGCAGCGGGCCTCAGTCCCTTCACCTCGTAGGTCTCTCCAGAGGGATGGATGCTTGCGCGTCCTCACAGCACGGCAGCCGCTTCTCCCAGAATGAGTAACCCTACCGTGAGAGCCAGGAGGAAACCTCGGTCTCTTCCGCGATCTGGATGCTCACCGGCACTTTACTTTCTTCTCTCAGTGGAAGTCAGTCAGGAAGCCTGACCCGCCCTCCAGGGAGGGGAAATTAGGCTCTGCCTCTTGCAAAAAGGAATATCATACATTTAGGGACATATGTCAAACCTACCACAGTTATTGAATAGCATGATTTTTAAATGACTTTGTTCAGGTTTTCTAGTTGTCCTCGGGAGTAAGATTAGTCAGAATTCCCAGGCGAGCCTAACCTGAAGTACCAGTCTAGAAACTTGTTTTTTATTCCAGAAATACAGGTTATTTGTTTTATTTTATACTGATTCTTGCCTGCTAATAAATATTCTAGGCTCTTCAGGTTTTAACACAGTCATAAAAGATATTCCAGGCTGTGACTGATTATTATTGGTATTTCTTCTTTCTTCTTCCTCCCAGAAACAAAAGATTCATATTCAAGATATTTTTTAAAATTAAAGGTCCAGAATTTCTTGTCTCTTCATTTTGGTGTTTGTTTTTAAAGTTTTATTACAATGCTTAAATTTGCAAATATCAAAGCACTGCATTCATCCAAATTAACAAGATTAAAGTGAACTAATAAAAGTTCAGTAAAAACTAAAATAATTACAAGCAGTGGCAACTAGATAATTAGAGGATTATGACAAACTGGTGATTCTTTGGAAATACACAGTGCTCTGTAAAGAAGGCTCTGCACAGCCCCGGCTGGTGTGGCTCAGTTGGTTGGAGCATCATCCAGTGCACCAAAAGGCTGGGGGTTCAATTCCCAGTCAGGGCACATGCCTGGGTTGCAGGCCAGATCCCCAGTAGGGGCCACGCGAGAGGCAACTGAAACCAATGTATCTTGCACACTGATGTTTCTCTCCCTCTCTTCCCCTCTCTCTAAAAATAAATAAAGCTTTAAAATGGTTTACTTTTAATAAGTAAATAAATAAGGAGGCCCAGCACGGTCATACTGTCGTGCTGCTCACTGGCCTTGGCTGCTGTCCCAGCTGACCCTATTGTGTCCAGGGCTCCTCACGCCCACACGGCAGCAGGCCCGTTGGGTGAGTCCTGATGCCTACAACCATAGCTTCTGGAGTTAATCACAGAATCGATACCGGTAATTAAGTTCATGAACTGTTACAGCTGCCATCGTGCTATTTGCCAAGTGCTGTGAAAGTATTTCAGTATTTTAACAACTGGTACAGCCATGCCTTTGATACTCTTGCCTACTCATCAGCCTTGTGTAAGGTTATTCACTGCAGCCATGCTTGCGATGGCAAAAGCCTGGAAACCAACCGAGTTCCATGAATAAGGAAGAAACCGGCTAAATAAACTATGGAACGATGCATGACCCATGACCCACGGACACAAACTAAGAGGGTACTGCTGGAGGGAATGGGGGTACCGGGCGGAGGGGGGCAAAGTGGGGCGGGGGGATTGGGACAACTGTAAGAGCATAACCAATAAAATATATTGTAAAAAGTGAACAGAAATAAACTATGGACCAAGCCCACAGTGGAACACAAGAGAGTTGAAAAAAAGAACAAGACTGGTTCAGCTCCAAGATATACTGTTAAGTGAAAAAGGTAAGATGCAGAACGTAGTATACCCTCCTTTGAATAAAAAGGGGGTGGAATAAGAATATATATTCAGCCCTGGCTGGTGTGGCTCAGTGGATTGAGCGCCGGCCTGTGAATCAAAGGGTCACCGGTTTGATTCCCAGTCAGGACACACGTCTGGGTTTCAGGCCAGGTCCCCAGTGGGGGGCCCACAAGAGGCAACCACACATTGACATTTCTCTCCCTCTGTCTCCCTCCCTTCCCCCCTGTCTATAAATAAAATCTTTTTTTAAAGGGGGGTAAATTTTATTAAAAATAATATATATTCATATATGCTTGTGTTTATTTACATGGAAAGGATACATAAGGAACTAATAAAGTTGATTGCTTATAGGGGATGGGAGAGGTAGAATGCAGACTGCGTGGGCAGGGAGACGGCTTACAGCATATGAGAGGTACCCTTCTATGTATGGTTTCTGAATGTTGTAAATATGTCAGTTAGCCAAAATATTCAACAGAATTCTTAAAAGGGTTGAATTCATGAATATTCTATAACCCCAAGGAAGTTATTTTCCTAATAATCTTGACCTCAGTTTCCCCCAGTGGCCCGGAGGACCTCTGAGGGCCTCCCCTCATGGGCTGCCTGGCTTTCTGGACTTTCTGTAGAACTCTGGCCCAGCCAGAGGGCTGGAAGGGTCTTCCTCCCCTTACGCTGGGGCAGGGCTGTCCGCGCTCAGCCCCCTGCTGCTCCCTGGGGCCCTGAGCCAGAGGGCGTGTTCTCCACGGGTCCTGCAGCCGGAGGGGAGTGGGAGATCACACTGAGGAGGCGAATGAGCTCTGGGCCTCACCTGCCCTCACTGGTCAGAGGGTGTCACGGCTGCCAGCATTTGGGGTGGCAGTGGCACCTCGGAGCTCTCATGACACCCCATGCCTCCTCCCCCAAGGGCAGACGTGACCCCCCCCCCCCACCCACTGCACTCGAGGCAGAATCCTCCATCCCAGTTGAGTGGCTACTGTGAGCCAAATACTTCAGTACACACTCGCTTTCATCCTTACAAACACCCGATGTGGCAGGTAAGGAAACTGAGACCCAGAGAAGGTTTGGGGCAGAGGCGGGGAAGGGGAGGGAAAGACTGTCAAAGTGTCAATGAGGGAGGCAGGACCTCTGGGCCTGAGTGGAGGGATGCCGGGAGCCGGGTGCAGTCAGAACAGAATGGAGGGCAAAACGGCACAGGGGGACGCAGGCTGCAGGGGTAGGCGGGCTCCCTAAGGGCCACTTGAGGGACTTGGACGACTGTCTGAGATGAGGCATTTGTGGGTCTGGCCTTGCAGTGCGGGCAGCTGGGGTCCCTGAGGGGAGCTGCACTGGAAGGGTGTGTGGGGTGGCGGGTGAAGCCGTTGAAGGAATCCAGGAGAGAGGTGGTGAGCCCTGGCCTACAGGACGGAGAAGGGGCGAGAATCAGCAGGCCTGGTGACTGACTGCAAAGGGAGGCGGGGAAGGAGAAGGGGCGATGAAAATGATGAACAATTATTTATTGGGCACATTCCATGGGTGTGACTCAAGAATGTCATATGCACTATTACACTTAATTCTCATAACATCCTGATGATGTTATAATCCCCATTATAGAGATGGGGATTGGAACTCTGACCAGTGGGAACCTTGACAGAAGTCACAAAGCTAGTATCGGGAGTCGGTGTATGTGGGCTGTTCTTTTCCCCTGCATGCTAGGCTGATGGTGTCCACCAGGGGGCAGAGAGAAGCCAGGAATTCAGAAACAGGCTCCATGTTTTCCCTGAACTTCTTGGTCTTTCTTTGTGGTCAGAGATCTTGGTGATCAAGGAATCTGACACCTACTTCTCACTTTTCCATAGGATAAACTGAGGCTAGGAGGGAGAGTGGCCCACCCTGGTGGCAGAGCCTATCAGGAGCAAAAGTGGGACCAGAGCCCAAGACTGCAACTTCCCAGCAGCTTGGGCCCCAGCCACAGACTCAGACCCTGGGCACCTGTAGGAAAACTCAGTGGCCTGGGCGGTGGATCAGGGCTGAGCTCTGGCCCCAGCTGTGAACCCCACACCCCACACACACCGGTGGCTTCACACAGGCCACACAGAAAGGATACAGCTGCCATTTCCGAGCAAGGCTTATCATGCCTAAGTCACGACCAAGTTCTTGCAGAGTGGGGAGCGCCTCCCTCACAAGACTATTGTGAGGGTTCGTGCAAAGCACCTAACACAGAGGAAGCTCTCAAGAAGTGGTGGCTATATTATTGTTGTTGCTGCTATTTTAGTATTCATGGCAAGTTGCCCAGCAGCCAACGGAGGCATGTGTCATTTATGCGTGTTCTGAGGCCGGGGCAGTGAGACTCTGAGAGTCCCACAGCTGGTGAGTGGTGGAGCTGGGACTCTGGGACTCCAGGCTCTGGCGCCCACACCTGCCTCAAAAGGGGCTCTGCCTTTGGACAATTCTCTAACTCATTCATGTAGCAAGTATTTACGCAGAATGCTGTCTGAGCCTGGCCCTGTGGTGGGCATGGGGTGCCAGGCCCTGGGCCCTAGGCAAATGATGGGAGTGGAACAAGCAGAAACAGGTTGGCCAGCCCAGAGCATAATGAGGAGCTCCCAGGGTTTGGGCACTGAGCAGTGAACCTGGGCTGCAGAAGGCCAGGCCTGCGGGTGCAGTCTCAGAACCACCTCTGCCTGCCAGGGGCTTGCTCGTCTTCCACCAAGAATCACACACTGGAGGTCAGACGACCCCCATGGCAGCGGTCAGGAAAGCACAGGGTTGGAGTAAGACTCGGTGCTGGCCTGGGGCTGGGAGTCGCAATGGGGGCTTGAGGTGAGCCCCTACTTTAATGAAGAGCTGCAGTGAGGTGGCCTCTTGTGCAGATCCATGACCCTCAGGTCTGGCTCATGAGAAAAAGGAAAGGAAGAAGGAGGAACTGGCCATAGGCCCCCTGAGGGGCTTCTAGTGCTTTGTTCAAGATGCGTCCCACAAGCAGCACATCACCACCCTTGGGGGCCCAGAGTCTTCACTTTTCATTCTCCCAGGCAGGCCCCTAGGCCACATCTACTCCCCCAAATGCCTACTGTTGATTACACTAAATCCCTTTGCAGGGCCATTGAGTATTCCTCACAGACACACAGTCTGCACCTCTGGAAAGCCATTGCTACAAGGTGGACCTCCTGGCAGCAGAGCCCCTGGGTGGCAATGGGCCAAGGACCCACACAGTGTGGGGTGAGATGAGTGCTTTCCTCTGGGACACCAGCCACCAGGGCAACCAGGAAAGTGTTCCAGGTCGGGCATGGAGGCCTCTCCGCAACCTCCTGAGGCCACGTAAGGACCCGACCTGGCCTGGCCCCGAGGTCAGATTTGTCAGCTGAGGAGCTCCAGGCACAAGGAGAGGCGGCCAGTCATGGCGGGAGGACTCCTTTGTTCCAGGTATTTTCTCAACAGTGGGGCCGGGCTGCCTGCCAGGTGCCAGGGCGCGGCTCTGGCCTCCCGCCGAACAAGCAGCTTTGCCGCCAAGCCCTGTACCTGGCTCAGCAGCTCCTTCCCGCGCTTCCTCTGCCAGGCCCGGCAAAGTGAGAGGCAGGGCCTGTGGGGCAGACAGAGGGCTGGGCTCCCTGCCGCCCAGCCTGGGAGGAACTCACTCAGAGCTCTGCATGGTGTCTGGCACTTAGAACTGCTACGTTCTTCTAGGAGAATGGGTTAAAAACAGGAAAATACAAACTTTTGCTCAACAAAATATGATAAAAACTGCACCGTTGAACATGGCTCTGGGTAACTACGAGTCCCAGCTCACCCCTGACTAGCCACATGACCATAGCAAGTGACTTAACCTCTCTGTGCCTCAGTTTCTTCATCTGGAAACTAGAGACTGTCATTGTACCTACGGCATCGGAGTGTTATGAGGATTTAACAAGTTACTGCATGTAAAGCTGTCAGAGCAAAGTCTGGGACATTGTAACAGCTGTGGGAGATTTTGCTGCGATCGCAGTGGTGACATCGATTAGGGTGGGTACACAGAACAGAAGCCACTCCGGCAAGCTTAAGCAAAGGAAAGGAAATGAATGCAAGTCACTTGGAGCCCAAGGGTAGGGGGCAACCAAGCCTCAAAAAGAATGAGAATTAAGATCTTAACAGCCATTGAGCAGCCAGGAAGCTCCGCTCCCCTCTGGGTCTCAACATCCTCCGTGTCTCTGAACACATGGCCAAAGACGAGCAGCTGTGGCGTCTCAGGTCAGGCGACCAGCAGCATGGCCGGGCATCTCTGCACACCAACAGCACGATCATGGGGGAGAGCACTCGTTGCCAACCTGGGTTGCACACCGAGAGCACATCAACTGTGGCTGAGGACGGGGGACCCAGTGCAGCGGGCAGTTGACTGCCCAGAGAGCGGGGCGTGGGCGGGGCAGACACTCCCCAGAGCCACTGTCCACTCCAGCGGCGGCGCTCTGGAGTAGGAGCCCGAGACTCATGCGCTAGTCCGGCTGTTGCCTCAGGAAATCTCACGTTTCTGGTGACTTCTGGTCTTCTGTTCACTCAGTGCGTTCTAGCCTTTATTATAGCACTTAAGTTGTGTTATAATTGTTTATGTATCTGCCTTCCTCACTAGACTGTGATTTTCACTCATTCTTTCAATATAATAATTATCTACCAAGCACCAGCCATGTGTTTGGGATACAGAGATGAATCCAACCAGCTGCCCTCCCGGAGGCTCTCCCTGGCTTCGCCTGTCGTTGTGCAAAACGGGTCGGCTGCCCGTCCAGTTCTGGCCAGGTTCAGGGCTGGGGCTTTCTTTCCCACAACGTCAGTGTCAAGATCCCACCCTTTGTGTTAGGAGGCTTATAAAGTTCCTGGGCTGTTAGGAAAAGTGGGTTTTCACAGAAATGGCTCGGCTGGGCCACGGCATGGGTGGGCACCATTCCTGCGGGATGAACTGAGGGCAACAGCAGGCAGCTGACGAGAGAGGGATTCCCCAGCAAGCGAGGAGCAGAGCAGGGATTGTGGCTCCCCAGCACCAGCACCGATGACACGGTGCTGACGGTGCTGACGCCAGGGCCACGGCTGGCTACCTGGCTCGGCTGCCTTAACGCACCCGGCCCTCTGCAGGCAGCCTCTCGGGGCCCACTCGGCTCCTCTCCGCATCTTTGCTTCCATCTCAGAGCACTCTGATCTCCTCCAGGATCAGCCCCTGTCCCGATCCCCCACCTGAGTGACCCCGAAGTAGCCTTCCCATGACCAGGATGGTCCTGGCCCTCTTCCAGTCCACTAGTAAGGCGCAAGCATTACACCCTGCTTCCTTTAGGACCACCCATGTGGGCTCTCATCATCTCTCTTCTCTGTAAAGCCAACCACATAGCTTTCCATACCATCCATGTAGGTGTCCACACCGAAGCCTGCTTTGGAAGTTGAAAAACTTAAACAACACCCTTTTCCTGTTTTTCTCCACATTCTTGCTATAAAAGGACTAATTCTTGAAGGCAATGTCCCTTCAAGAATGCCCCTGACTGACTAGGGGGCGGGTCACATACAAGGAAATGGGTCTGGGGGAAGGTGCAAATATTAGTATTTCAAGATGTTTCCCACCCTGGCTGGTGTGGCTCAGTGGACTGAGCACTGGCCTGTGAACCGAAAGGTCGCTGGTTCAATTCTCAGTCAGGGCACGCGCCTGGGTCGCGCATGCCAGGTCCCCAGTTGGAGGCATGTGAGAGATGACCATACATTGATGTTTCTCTCCCTCTTTCCTTCCCTTTCCCTCTCTCTAAAAATAAATTTTAAAAATATTTTTTAAAAAAGGAAAGAGAGGGGTCACCGAAAGGTTGTCTGATGGCGCTGACAATGAGGTCATGAACCAGGATCGAGAACAGTGAGGAAGGGGCAGCATGGGGACTAGTGGGGGAGTGGTGTGTCCAGTCTCACACATGGCAAGTCTGCAATGCCCACGGGTCATCCGGACATCCAGGGAGAAGGTCTTGAGCCTGGGACGAAGCTTAGGAGCCACCTCTGAGCACAGGCTCTGGTCTGAAAGTTGGGGGACACCGTGGCCAGTGACACGGGTTTCCTTTTCTAGCTCACACTCTGTGATGCGGGGTCCAAAGTCTCTCCCAGAAGGCAGCTTCGAGCACTTGGTCCCCGGTCCTAGCATCCTCTTCATACCCCTCTTTGGACTGGGTGGCAGACTTGTTCCAGATGGCAGAACCCAGCGGGCTCTTCCCAGGAGGTGGCGGTTGTCACCCCCAGTGGCGCGGGCTGCCTCACACCTGCCAGGGCCGTGCAGGGCAGCCCAGGGAGCAAAGGCCCAAGTAGATCTGCTCTTCTGAGTCGCTCCTGGGTGAGCTCCATTAGCTCCCAAAGGGCCACCCTGTGTATAGGCCAGTTTAACTCCAGCTATACCTGTGGGCAGCACCCAGGTGTGACAGTGACAGAAATAGCTCAGTGGAGTTTCCCATGGGTCAAACTATAAACATTCAAACACGGAATACAAAGCGTATGGGGTAAAAGTCACATATTGTTAAAAAACAAAGTCTGCTCTTCCTGCAGAACAGGGAGTGAAGCCCTGGGAGCAGATGAGATCACTCAAGGAGACTGGCCGAGGAGAGGAGACCCAGGGAAACCAACCTCTGAGAGCAGGCCAAAGCAGGGAAGGGGGCACCTCTACAAACTCCTACACCCAGGGCTGACACAGACAGGGAGTGGGGCGGGGGGTGGATTCAAAGGATTCTCAATGAATAGAACCTTTTGTACTTTATCGTCTGTAGAATATGGTAAGGGAAGAAAATGTGGAAAAATATGTGTACCAATAAAAAAAAGATATGTTTATTAGCCCTGGCTGGTGTGGCTCAATGGATTGAGTGCTGGCCTGTGAACCAAAAGGTCGCCAGTTCAGTTCTAAGTCAGGGCACATGCCTGGGTTGTGGGCCAGGTCCCTGGTTGGGGGCATGCAAGAGGCAACCAATCTATGTTCCTCTCATTGATGTTTCTCTCCCTCTCTTTCTCCCTTTCTTCCCCCCTCTCTAAAAATAAGTAAATAAAATATTTTTTATTTTTTTAATTTTTTAAAAAAGATTTTTATTTATTTATTTTTAGAGAGGGAAGGGAGGGAGAAAGAGAGCGAGAAAGAAACATCAATGTATGGTTGCTGAGGGCTGTGGCCTACAACCCAGGCATGTGCCCTGACTGGAATCGAACCTGCAACACTTTGGTTCGCAGCCCGCGCTCAATCCACTGAGCTACGCCAGCCAGGGACAGTAAAATCTTTTTTAAAAAGAGATATGTTTATTATCCAAATAACTGAATAAACTCTGTAAGTTACACAAGTGTGAAACTGGATTCCACTCAGAAAAGGCTTAAAATGTAAATAGTATGAATATAAAGTTACCTCAAGAAAACAATGGTCTTACCAGTGAATAAAATAAATGCAAAAATAGGAAGCCAAGCCCCCAGCTGGTGGGGCCGTCGGAAACACAGGTGCCACCAGCCTCGGACGACAGCAGCTCGGCCACACAGGACAGGCACTACAGCCATGTGCACGCCATCCCACAGGAGTCCTGGGGTCGCACACAAGAGAAATCCGCTGCAGAAAACACGGGGCTTTCGATCAGGAAACGGCGGTCTCTCGGAGCCCACGGAAGCACCTTAGGCCTCGGCAGGTCAGAAACCAGGGCCCGGAAAACCTCATTCCCTCCCCCTTGTTGGCATCCCTCACACACCTGCTTCTTTACTCCTTCTCTGCATTTCTTTCTGCCACGTGAACACAACAAATATTGATTTTGCGTATAGGCCCAAACACGGCTGTCCCACTTCCGTGTTCAAGTGCACGCAGCAAAGATGGAGCTGCAGTTTGAAATTCTCAGGAGCATGAGTGGTCCTCCACTGGTCAGACCAGCAAGGACCCAGAAAAGTGCAGCAGCTCTCACCTTTAAGGGGTGTCTGATCTCCCCCCCACCCCCAACAGGGGGACCCTCCGTCTCTATGTAAATTAGTGAACGTGCTTAGACAAACAGGAGGAAGTGCCCCAGGGCAGAGATCAGAGATCATTAATCTACCCCAAACTTCTGAGCTCCCGACCCTGGGTCCAGCCAGCCAGCCGGAACATCAATGGGAATATCCGGAACATCCGGTTCAACTTTTTCCTGCTTCCACATTCCACATCCTCACTACGCCTTACAGTCCACTCTCCATCTAGCAGTCTGACTGATCTTTCAATGTAAATCAGCGTTATTCTACCCCTGCTGAAAACAAATGGACAAAACAAAGAAAAAACCCTCTTCCACTTCTTCCTTTTGCAATTAGAATAAAATCCCAAAGATTTTTAGAACTAGAACTAGCCCAAAGCTGCTTCTCTGAGTTTATCTTGCACACATCTCCACATCATTCACTCTGCTGGAACCACACGGGTCTCTTCTTGCTAGTCCTCCAACATGCCAAGTTTGTGCTTACCTCAGGACCTTTGCACTTGCTACTTTCTCTGTCCTGTATTTCTTCATGACTGACTTTACATCATTGCAGACTCAGGTGGTATCATCTCTTCAGAGGGTCTTCCCTGACTGTCCTATTTAAAGTAGCTCTGGCTGGTATAGCTCAGTGGATTGAGCGCGGGCCTGCAAACCAAAGGGTTGCCAGTTCGATTCCCAGTCAGGGCACATGCCTGGGTTGTGGGCCAGATCCCCAGGAGGGAACATGTGAGACGCAACCACACACTGATGTTTTTCTTCCTCTCTTTCTCCTTCCCTTCCTCTCTCTAAAAAGAAATACAGTGTTTTAAAAAATTAAAAATTAAAAAAAATAAAGTAGTATCACCTACCCCAACACACGCATGCCCTAGTCATTCTGTGCCCTGTTTTTCAGTTTAACTGCAGAGGACTTAGTACTTGTTGAAACGGTCTTACTTGCTTACCAGTATATTGCTCTCTCTGTATTAGAATGTAAGCTCCATCTGAATAGCGACCTCATCTGTCTCACTCTTTGACATTTTCCCACCTGCAAAACTGAGTCTGGCATTTAAGAAACACCAAAAACACTTGAACCAAAGCCTGAATAATTTGGTTTCCATATTCATCTGGAGGCACCTCAGCACAAAGATTTTGGAGCTGGACACCCTGAGCTCACCTCCCCCACTTCCTGTCTGTGTAAACTTGTACAAGTTATTTAAATGATCTGTGCTATGGTCTCCCTATATGCAAACTGGGGAGAACAGCACCCGCAGTACTGCTCGAGGACTAAATGGGTTTACACATGTAAAGCACTTACAAAATGCTGGTCACAGAGTAAGCATAGAATGTGTGTTCACTTATTATTCATTATTCATCATTGGTCCATCCATTTGAATTCTTAAAATTCATCTTTCCCTCTCCTGATCTCCCCATCTCCTCTTTTATTGTCATGCCTTTATCAGTTTCCTCTGTGTTCTGTGAGTCCATCTGAAGTTTGTTCCTTTGCTAACTGGACCCACTGGGCTCGCCCTGGCATTCGTTGCTTCCTTGCAGTTTTTAATTCAACAGCCACATTCTAGTCTCCTCCACATTTCCTCATCTCAGATTCCATCTGCAGGGTTGCTGGTTGAAAGTCAATTATGCACCATCTTTTTGAAGCCTATGGCCGTATCAGGCATGGCCTATGCTTTCTTCTGTTCCTTGCCACAGGTCTTCCCCCCCCACCCCCCGCAGGCAGCTCCTCTCAATTTTTCAGGGAAATGAAAAGTCACCTTTTGCAACTATAAAATATTTTGCATATCCTTACAGAGTGAGTCTACAGACCAGGATACGGACCAACCACCCCAGTTTGCCTGGACGAAGGGGCTGCCCAGGACATGGGACTTTGAGTGCTAGAACCGGGAAGCCCCCGACAAGACTGGATGAGCTGGCCCCCCTCCTCCAGCTGCAGACGGTATCCAGGAGGAGGACACAGACATTCCTCCAAATCTGTCACAGGAGGAAACCAGTTTCTAGTGCTTAGCACTACTAGCACTTCCGTGTGGCATTTCAACGTGTGAAAGTCTCTCCAAAATAAAAGAAAACTTCCTTTAACCCCACGCTTCCCTTTGGCAGCCACCCTCTCTCTTTCCTTTCGTAACTTACAGAGCGGACCACACTCACCGTGACTACCCTCTATCCTCCCACACTCCTCGAACCGCTGAGAAGTGGCTTCTATTTGCTAACCATCAGCTGAGCCTTCTCGCACCAAGGTTACTGCAACGCCCTCGTCATTAAAATCCATGGAATGTGTCTCACTCCTTATGGCCTCTCTACCCATCTTCCTGCTGCTTACTAAAGGTCTTCCTGCTCGGCTTCTGTGACCCCAGCCTCCTGCCACTCCCCTCTCTCACTCCTCGGTTGCTGATGCAAGAACCTCTTCCCTAACTGTCTGATGTTCCTCAGGTTCTGTTCTAGACCTTTTTTTTCCTCACTACACCCCCTGCTCGAGTGACCTCATCCTCCACAGCTTCAAATAACATCAATGCTGTTGACTTAGAGATTCCTATCTCTAGCCCAGAATTCTCTCTGGGTGCAACCTGAATACCCAGTTCTTCACTGTATTTTCCATTAGGATTCTCCGCAGGCACTTCAAGTTCAACGACACCCAGGCTGAACTCATCCTCCACCCTCAGCCCACTCCTGCTTTCTCCAGTGCTCCCCATCTTGGTCAAAGGAACCACCAGCCATAAGTGAGAAACCTGAGCCTTATTCTTGACCCCCTTCCTCTCTCTCTCCGCCAGCATTTAACCAATCATCAAGTCCTGTAAATTCTACCTGCCTAAAACTTTAACCAGTGTCTCCCACCCCCGCACTGTCCCAACCAGTTCATTCTTCACATTGTACTGGCGATCTCGCCAGCAAACACATCTGATGTTGTTACCTGGGAGTTAATGACCTACGGAGCCCTTCATGACATGGTTCCTGCAGACTGCTCCTGCCTTTCTCCTAACACCCCTTACCTGACTCACTCCCGTTTTTACTAGTGTTTTTTTAGATGCCATTTTCACAAAGCCTCCCCAGACTTCCCCGAACCGGGTCAGGTATTATACGACCATGCATGTTCCCCGCATGTCCCATCTCTGTTATAGGATTACCACATCACTGACAGAGCATGGAAGGCTGGGAAATCTTTGAAGACAGGAATTGTCTTGTTCACTGATACATATCTCTAGCACCTAGCAAGCTGAATAGTAAGCACTCATCAAGTGTGCTGAATAAATTAACAGATGCTCCTAATTATAAAGCTCTTATCTGTTCATTAGATTAGACTCCCAAAGTCCTTTACTTGCCTTCATGTTGGTCCAGTTCAAGCTATCATGGACCTGAAAAAAAAATACAACTACTCTGTTGAAGGGATCATTCAAAATATCTAGAAGCGGGGGTGGGCGGATGGAGGGGTTACGATAGGAGGAACACAGCCCCTAAGCCAGGAGACCAGGGCTCCAGTCACAGCTCTGCTCTTATTTGTGCTCTTGTGGGGGACCCACTCAACCTCTCTGGGCCTCAGTTTCCCCACCTGTGAAATAAAATGGCTGATCTAGATCAGTGACTTCCGAAGTGTGTTCCACGGGGGAGGAGACAATCAGAAGACCCAGAGGCCCCTGTGACCCACCCAGACCCCAAGCTACTCAAGTTGCAATCTGTATGGCATATTGGGGTTCAGGTGAGATTTTATTTGGAGGAAGAAAAAAAAAAGATCCACAGCTAAAACAAGCTGGGAAACAACTGAACCAGCTGATCACAGACTTCTCTGCTCCTGTTGTCACATGCTGGTATTTAAGACAATCAAAAGCTGTGAGTGCCACTATCAAGCAGGTAACTCCAGCCCTGGCCAGGCGGCTCAGTTGGTTAGCGTCTTCCTTCACATACCACGGTTGCAGGCTCCATTCTCAGTTAGGGCACATACAAGAATCAAGCAATGAATTCACAAGTAAGTGGCATAACAAATGGATGTTTCTCCTTCCCTCTCTCCCTCTCTCTCTAAAATCAACAAATAATAAATTTTTTTAAAAGGGTAATTTTTAAAAAGCATGCGAAGATTCTGATTGTTGGCATTTCCATCTGCCATCAGGAACCCATTGGTTTTCGTGGGATTCTACCTCATTATGCTGATCTACTAGAACAGACATTTTTGAATCCACAAACAACATTTATATACAGATCTTTACCCCTCAATTCCTTTGATATTAATAAGGAAGCTCAGGCAGAACACATAGCCTAAATGATGTTAAGTCTCACTTTCAGGTGGCTCATCACCCTGTATCTGGCGACCCAGAGCCCCAATAAGTCACACCTGAGAATGCACTGTCCCAAGGACCTTGCGTAGACACAGCCTTGCTTTTATGTGGGAAGCACTTAGTAGTTACCATGTGCCACTGAGGGACGGAGTCAGACCTGTGCTTCTCTCCCAACCTGCCATCTAATGGCTCTGTGTCAGCGCCATGGACACCCATTGTGTGGTCTGCTCGGCATCAGTCCTCCACCCACCCTTTCCAAAAACTGTTTTTCCCCAGCCTCATTCTAGTCATGTGGTTCTATAGGGAGTTGCCACGTTCTTAGGTAACCAACCAGCTTTCCTGCTTAGCCCAGGAGGAAACAGAATTCAGCTCTGTTCAGAGTCCTTCTGTGAGATTTTTAAACTTGGGACACAGATCCACTTCTTTGCAGTGGGGAAAAGCTATGAGGAGCGAGGTATGGAAATTTCCAATGTGCACTTGAAGAAAACTGGAAAAGAGTGAAGTCAGCACGCAGAGGAAGGAGGGGCAGAGACAGTGCTGGTAGCGTCCAAGTCCCTGATGGCGGGTGTTCCTGATGCCCAGCCACACCTGACCAGCTGCCCCTTGGAAGGGGCTCAGTTATTCAACTCATCCTGGGATTTCACGAGCCAAAAAACCCTTCTCTAGAACATGGTTGGCACAGTGCTACATGACTCAAGTTGGCTGTTAGTCCTTACAACTAAATTGATACCAACCCTACATTAAGTCACTTAAATAGTATGAGTCTGGTTCCCCATTTGTAGAAACGACTTTAAAGATTTTTGGCAAGATCTAAGGAGATAGATCTAACTTTATGAAAACCACACTGACTGTAAACACATACGGAGTGACTGTGACAGATGTCTAACGATGACGATAATTGCAAGTGCAGGAGCTCGGACTCGCCTAAGACCATCCCTGCTGCAAGCAAACAACTGTCTTGCTAACTGGAAGCCAGCAACTCCGCAGTACATACCCACTGCCTGTCTGTCCAGCTGCCCTCTCCTCTCACCAACCCGCACATCCCACTTCTGGAAATCACCCTACCTCCACTCCATCCACTTGGTTTCCTTGGGAACTACCCTATTCTCTAAGACTCCACATCTGGCTTAGTTGATGGGCCTCGAGGTAAGCTCCAGACCCAAGCTGGGCTAAATGTAGCTCTCCTAGGACTTGACAAAAAAATTGTGATACAAGTAAAAATTATAATCTTAACTATTTTTAGTTTAAAGTTCAGCAGTGTTAAACATTGCATGCTGTTGTGCAACCAATCTCCATAACTTTTTCCTCTTGCAAAACTGAAACTCTATACCCACTGAACAACTATTTCCTCCTCTTTCCAGGCCCTGGCAACCTCTATTCCACTTCCTGCCTCTATGAATTTGGCAACTTAAAAAAAGTATGAAATCACACAGTATTTGTTCTTTTTTGACTGGCTTATTTTATTTAGGATGTCCTCAAGGTTCATCCATATTGAAAGATGTGTCAGAATTTCCTTTCTTCTTAAGGCTGAAAACACTGCACTGTACGCATAGACCACACTTTATTTAATAATTCGTCTGTCAAAGGACACTTAGGGGTTCTTTCCATTTTTTGGCTATTGTGAATAATGCTGTGGACATGGGTGTACACAAATGTCTTCAAGACCCTTTTAGTTCTTTTGAATATACAAGGTCTGTCTGGAAAAAGTCCAGCCATTGTTCATATAATGAGAACGGTTTGTGCAACGACATTGATATGACCCCGGTAGCCAAGGAGAAAGGACTGGAATGCACATGCATGAACAATGACGACTTCACTGTACTGGTCAGCCGGGGCGGTAGATGCTGCTGAGTGAGCACGTGTGCTGTGTGGCTGTCACACTCAAAATGACTGAGTGACTAGAGCAACAAACCTCTATCAAATTTTGTGTTAAGCTTGAACATTTATCTGCAGAAACAATTTAGATGATTCAGAAGGCTGCAGCTACTGGCAACTGGTGACTGCCAGCTTCATCACGACAACGTGCCCGCTCATGTATCACGTCTCATGCAGTTTTTTGGTGAAATGTCAAATCACCCGGGTGACTCAGCCCCACTACAGCCTAAATTTGGTGCCCTGAGACTTCTGGCTTTTACCAAAACTAAAATCACCTTTGAAAGGGAAGAGATTTCAGACCGTTGATGAGACTCAGGAAAATACGGCGTGGCAGCTGATGGTGACTGAGAGAACTGTGTGAGGTCCCAAGGTGCCTACTTTGAAGCGGACTGAGGTGTCATTATCCTGTGTACAATGTTTCTTGTCTCCTGTATTTTCTTCACTCAATGTCTCCATTTTTTATATTACATGGCAGGATACCTTCTGGACAGACCTCATATACCCAGAAGTAGAATTACTGGATCATATGGCAATACTATTTTTAATTTTTTGAGGAACCTTCATACTGTTTTCCATAGTGGCTATACCATTTCATATTTCTACCAACAGTGCACAAGCATTCCGATTTCTCCACATCCTCATCGACATTTATCATTTCCTGGTTCCTTTTGATAGGTAGGTGCCACCCTAATGGGTGTGAGATGTACAGGCACTTTTTGACTTCGAACCAGAGAAAGCATCAGTGTAATCTCTCAGATGTAAAAACTCTAAGAGGTAAAAGTTAGGTGCTACTGGCAGCCCCCATCCCCCACCAGCTAAAGTCTGTTTGAGAGAAGGGACAGAGGGAATCTCCACAGCACCAGACTAGGTAGTACTAGTTGTACCTGGGGCCTTAAGGCTCTCCTGCCCTTGAATTTGATGAGACACTTCAATAACCCTCTCATAAATTCGCCTTTCTGCTTAAGTTAGTTTGAGTTTGGCTTGTTTCATTTTGTGACCACGAATCTTAACATAAACGACTTAGGAGAATAGTTCTTCAAAAATCTTTCTTGCTTTTTCTCGATTCCTTCTTCTAAGGAGATGGGCTATACACCATTTGTACATTTTTAAAGCCCTACTAAATGCCCGTGGAGAAGGAAGCGTAATGGTTTGGAGTCAGCCTACACTGTGCCAACCACCACTGAGCTCCCTGAATATGTGTGCCTGTTTACACAATGGGGTAATAAACTACTTTGTCCGTTGAAGAGTCGTTGCAAGGCGTGCAGGTTCTCAGTGTGGAGCAGCCATGTTTGCTTTGGGACGTGGAGTCGTGTCTGGCAGGAACTCGCCTCCACGGCTATTGAGCACCCACTGCATGTTCCACATTTGTCTTAAAATGGGACTGAGAATTTACTCTCCAGTGGGAACAAGAGACAATACAGGTCGTATGTGTTGTAGAAGGGAAATGAGGAGCTAAAAGAATATGATATGAGCACAGACACTGGAGCCACCCACCTACTTTCAAATTCCAGCTTGCCCTCTGGAAATCTCTGAAACTCTGCTAGTGGTTTCTGCAATTGAAAAATGATGAGTCCACGGCCATACCACCCTGCGCATGCCCAATCTCGTCTGAAAAATGATGATACCGCCTTATAGGGCTGTTGAGGACTGAGTTAGTATGTGTAGAGCACTCAGAACATGATTGGCGTGTAGTGCTGTATGAGGAGTTGCTAACATTGTGTATTAACTGCTATGGGAACACAAAGAGAAGCCAAGGGAAGCTTTGTCTATAGAGAGGACATCAGACTTGGGCTTTGAGAGATGTGTAGGAGTTTACTAGGTAAAAAGTATGGCAAAGGGCATTTCCAGTGAAGAAAAGTGTTCAAGCAACCGAATTAACTCATGAAGAAATCAAACATATTAAAATAATGATGAAAAGCTGAAACCTAGTTGGGCGGCAGATAAAGCCCGAGGCACCATTTCTGGCCATGGGCACTGTGGACCACCGAACTAACCAGGGCTTGCCCTGGTAACTTTTGGGAACTGACACCATAACCAAAACCAACACGTCAATGGCATTAACAATTTTTCACCAATGAAGCAACTCCAATTTATAGCTACAACTTACTGGGCACTGCAGTACCAAATACTAGGCTATTTTCAGAAGGACCTCATTTAATCCACAGGACGGCCCTGAAACGGAGGTGGCAAGTCCACTTCCTACTGAGGAAACTCAGGCTGCTGGAGCATCTTTCCCAAGGGCGTGTGGGCAGTGTATCAGATATGAAAGTGTTCAGCTGCAAATACAAATAGTTTGTTTTTCCCCACATAAAAAGAAGTCTGGCGGTAAGTAGCTACAGCCCTTTGTCTAGTTTTCCCACAGCGCCATCAAAGTGCCTCCTTTCCTTCCTCCGCACCATCTCTTGAGTGCTAGCATTGGCCCGAAGTCTCCTTGAGTCTCACGTTCCATATGATGGCTTTTCAATTCTCATCCTAAAAGCTCAGCAGGCCAAATTTTGCCAAGCTCTACTTTTTGAGATATTTCAGAGGTCAGCTCATACAACTCACTGATTTCATAGATGGGGAAAGGGAGAGATTTGCCACTAGCAAACCATCAGAGCCAATTAGTTAAGCCAGCCTGGATTCAGTACTCTTTCCGTTACTAATTTAGTGAAGACTGCAAGTCGCCCACCAAAATCTGTCCTCTGGTTCTTTCTTGGCACATGGCTAGACTACATTTCTAAACCTCCTTTGCAGGCAGGTGCGGCCACTGGACTCAGTTCTTGCCAACAGAAAGTGAGAAGTACCCGCACCCGCTGCAGGGTCCAGGCTGTAAGGCATCAGGTGTGCTTCCTCTGTGCTCTGCCCGCTTCCCACTGGCTGGAACCGGTGATGACCCAGCTTCAACCGTGCAGGTGATGACAATGCCCCCCAGAGATTGGAGAGGCAACACGATATAAGGAACCCGTGTCCCTGAATGACCGCTTGGAGCAAAGCCGCCCCACTGACCTGGACTGCTCACTTCAGAAATGTTAACTCCCCTCAGAGTTGTTATGTGAGAAACAAACTTCTTTGTTCTTTAAGCCACTGTATTGTTGAGTCTGTCACAGCAGCTTAGCTTTTTACCCTAATACAACCATGCCACTTCCTTTGTGCGTATTCAAAATAGCTTTACAAATGACCAGTTAACCATCTTTTAAGAAAATAGCCCTAACCACCTAAGTATGTGATAATCAAATAATGAAATTCCTTCCTGTGGCTACAATCCCAAGATTTCTTAATCCTGGTTAAAGGCTATGTAACAATTGAAATGGATCTTTTATGGGCAGACCCACTTAGTTTTTAGGCTTTCATGCAATTAATTCAACCAATATTTGACTTTCTAGATGCTGGGGATATACAGACAGGTTCCTTCCTACGTATGGAGTGTTGTTTTGTTTTTAATGTTGTGCTGTGTTACCCTCTTTATAGAATGTGAGACTGAAGCTAAGAATATAAATAATCACTGAGAGCTGCAAAGGATCAAACCATGTACCTATCCATCAACTGTCTCTTGCTTAGCCCTATGAAACAAGCAAAATATTTTAAAGACTAAGAATCCAGCTCCCTTTTCAAAGTATTTCCTAACCGCTTAAAACAGCATTTTTTGCATTGTAATGTGTCTAAAGCCTATCAAGATTTTCATTTTATGTCAATGATGTATCAGTAAAACTGGGATGAAAAAGATTTTACTAACAGAGGTAGATGGACCTCACAGCTTGCTGAGTGTTGGAATTAATTACACAGCCACTGAGATAGCACCGCCACTTCTGGAGACTTTGGGTACCCGGACTTGTCTGCGGATTAACTGAGGTCGGCTGGTAGGAGACTGCGTTCCTCATCCTCACTCCAGGCTGAATGCAGCCCAAAACTGGTGTCTGTGCTTCTTCCCCACTCTCAGATGAGATTTGCTGAGGCTTAGTTGAGTAGAGGTCCGCTCTGGCTTTGCTACAACTTGCTCTGTGACTCATGGTTTGGGCCTTAGTCTCCCCATCTGCACGAGGGGATACGGCTCCTTCCGTCTCTACATTTATGACAATCACTGGAAGATCTGCTTTCCTTCACCACACTCAACGGCAGAGCCACTCAGAGGGCGGCAGCGGGAGAAGGAAATTCTGCCTCGGGGCAGCGCCTCAGACCGGGCACCGAGCTGACGTCCAGTGTCCTACCTTCCCCAGGCTCTCTGCTGCTGGTGGACGATTCCACCTTGTTGAATTTACAGTTTCTAAGAACAAGGGCCCTAGGCACAACTATAGTGCATTTCACTTTGTAGGTGCTTCTTTAGTATTAGGCACTTCGGTTTTTTCTTCCAAGAAACTCCTGATTTCCAATTGCCAAGAGCAACAATTTTCAAATAGTGTGCCACAAGAATTTTTGAAACATGCAATCCGACTATTTAGTCAGGGGCACTGCCCTCTTTTCCCTTAGACGGTCAAATAAAAAATGACAACAGCCAACACAACAATAGCCATCTGGTGTGAGTGAATCAAATTACACCTTTTTTTTTTTGGTCAGCCTGGCAAAAAATGTTTCTTTGGCGTGCCGCAGAATTTCAGTAATTAGTTTGTAAGTGCTGTGAGACGGAAAAGGCTGAAGATCGCCACCGCAGAGAGAGCAATGAATTCAGTGGGAAGCTGCTGCTCCAGGTATTTCAGATGGAAGGATTAAAGGCTTTTTGAGGTAGGATTATTAAAACTCGTTTTTCCTGCTTGTCCACTGAAACTTTTTAAAAGCTTTGAAACACATTCAGTAACACGAGTGAAGAGCATTCCAGAAAGACGAAGGTTCCTAACTAAAAACTGCCTGCTTAACACAGTGCACAGCAGCCTGGGCTCTCCAGTCTGCCGGCTTCGCCTCAGTGCCAGCGCGGACTAGTGTGTCCACTGCTTTGCTGAGCCCGCTTCCCTGTCGGTGAGCAGGAGCAGAAACAGCATCTAGCTCCCACAGCTGTGTGAGAAGGTATGCATATGAAGCATTGGTTCTGCTCAGCTCAAGAGTGTAAGTTACATCTCCACTTCCAGTGGAAGATGTGGCTTCCCTGAACTAATAAACTGATTGGGAAAATTATCCCATGTTTAAAAAATATTTTTTTAAATCCTCAGCCAAGGATATTTTTCACTGCTTTTAGAGAGAGAGGGAGAGAAGACAGGAAAGAGAAATATCAACTGGTAGCTTCCTGTACACACTGGAACTGGAGACTGAATGCAGCCCAACCAGGGACTGAACCCGCAACCTGGGTATGCACCCTGACTAGGAATCAAACCCACAACCTTTCAAGTTATGAGGTGACGAGCCACACCAGCCAGGGCAAGGAAAATTATACCATGTTTAGTGTAAAAAACAACATGGGTGGATACAATGCTAATTTCTTGCTTGACCACAGAAATATTTAATCGGAGATTCATATCAGTTAAAGGGGGGTGAGGCTCAGGGGCCCAAGACAACCCACAGACTGGGAGAAAAGGGAGAAGAGAAGCCACTGAAATCAGGTTGAGAAACCCTGCTCTCCAGATCACATGGTACCACGCCTACAGCCCTGGCCTCCACCTCCTGCCCCGGCACCACGCTGTGCCACCTCAGACACACGCCTCCCCCAACACACACAGACACTCCCATGTACCAAGGTGCAGCAGGCCCTCGAGTTACCTGCTCTAACAGCACGTGTCCTTTCTTTGCAGCCTTTATTACAGCTGTGATTCTGTGCCTGATCAGTGTGGACTTTTTGAACATTATTGTATCCCCAGAGTCTACCACAGCATATGGCACATAAACTCTGAAGTATTTACTGGCTGAATGAATGGGTTGGCTATAGCTTAGAGTTCTTTAGGGGCCAGTTTCTGCCTAAAACCTGGCATCTGAATAAAGTCCAATGTGTGAAGGTGAGCATACTGAGGTGCCCCAGGGCAGTGGTCAGGGCCGAAAACAGGAGACCTGACAGAGGTAGCAGGAGAAATCCATGCATACCCAGGTATTGCCAATAGGTAAGGTGACAGATGAAGACATCTGTCTGCTATCTTTTGGGTAACATCTATATGCTATCTTTTGGGTTAAAAAAATTAAATTGTATGTATTTGTATTTGTTTGGTTTTGCTTAAACTCTCACCCTGGCCAGTGTGGCTCAGTTGGCTGGAGCATTGTTCCATAGCCAAAAGGCTGTGGATTCAATTCCCAGTCAGGGCACATATCTAAGTTGTGGGTTCAATCCTCAGTCTAGGAATGTGTGATCAGCAACCAATTGACGCTTTGCTTTTGCATTGATGTTTCTCCCTCTCCCTTTCTCTCTAAAAGCAATGAAAAAATGCCCTTGGGTGAGGATAAAAATAATAATAAAAAATGTTAAACTCTTAAGATATTTAAGAAACTAGTAAGTGTTTATCTATGGGGGGAGAAGGAAGTGAGGTAGGGGTGGATTTCGCAATGAATGTCTTTTTATATCATGTTGATTTCTGAACTATGTAAAAAAATCTAGTTTAAAAAAACTTTTAAAAATGTTAGAAGAGCCTGGTTGGTATGGCTCAGTGGACTGAGCGCCAGCCTGCAAACTGAAAGGTCACAGGTTTGATTCCCAGTCAGCACATGCCTGAGTTGCAGGGCAGGTTCCCAGTAGGTAGGGGGCGCACGAGAGGCAACCAATCGATGTTAGCTCTCGCACATCGAAGTTTCTCTCCTCTTTTTCCCTCCTTTCCTCTCTGTGTAAAAATTACATAAATAAAATCTTTTAAAAAATGTTAGAAGAAAAAAACAGAGCGAGGCTCTGGAATTCAGTGCTGTTTAAAAGGTCCATCAAGCTCAACAGCTCTTTCACTTTACCCTCTCCCTATATGCACAGCTAACAATACATTTACCAAGAACTGCTGTTTAAGGTCCAGCAGAAATGCTCCTTCTTCCACAATCCCTTCCCTACCCCTCCAAAGAGAAATTCCACACAGCTCTCATGGCCTCTGATATTCTCTTATCTAGGTTGGTTGTCCGTGTACATATATTTGTAAGCTCCCTAAAAGCAAGAGCCACATCTCATTTTATCTCTGCATTCCCTATTGCCTAGTTCAGGGCCTCTCATATATAGTAGACTCTGAACAAATAAAGTACTACTTGGGAGGGGAAGTTATTGCTTAATTGGTACAGAGTTTCTGTTTGGGGTGATGGAAATGTTTTGGAAATAGTGGTGATGGTTGCACAACATTGAGAATGTAATGGATATTGCTGAATTATAAACTTAAAAATGCTTAACTTTAGCCCTGCTAGTGTGGCTCAGTTGGTTGGAGCGTCACCTGTAAACCTGGGTTCGAGTCATGGTCAGGGCACATGCCCGGGTTCAGTCCCTGGTTAGGATGAATGGCGTGTGTAGGAGGCAACCAATCGATGTTTCTCACTCACATCAATGCTTCTCTCCTTCTCTCCCCCTCCCTCCCTTCCCTTCACTCTAGATTCAGAGGGCATGTCCTCCAGTGAGGATAAAAAAAATGCTTAACTTTATGTTATATGCATACATACATACACTTAACATTGTTGGCAGCTCAGGTCACTCCAGAAAGAGACCTTCAACTGGAGCTAACGTAAATGTCTAATAAAGACCCTCTCCACATGTCTCCCAATAAACATTTGCTAAAAAAATAAATAGCATGATCATATACAGAATGTCAAATTGGAGAAAAAGCTATCTGTTGATAACAAAGCACACTGTGTATAAACTGGATGTGACATATACATCTTTTTAAGGACTAAAGCAGCTCCTGCAAACTTTTTCTTTATTTAACTTTCATCAAAAATATACATTCCTAACTCAACAGGAAGACAGCAGTGATAGTAACTACCACATGCGAGGACCTCAGCAAGTGTCACAGTCTCTGGTTTTTCAAGTCCCATGTCCCAGCCGCCTTGGACTGATTCTCTCCTCTGAATTCCAAGAACTGGTTTGGTTCACTGAACCATCTCACTAGGGCCAGTCCTTTCCTGCCGTTCACTCAAATATAGAACTGATTTGTGAGGCTCACAAATAGTTCAGTCATCTTTAAAGTGTCTGCAAATTAGGTATTTTTAGCCAAAGTCAGAGATATAAAACTTCTTTTTTTAAAGGATATAGTAGATCCCAGTACTCATCACCAAATAGACCTTCAAGTGTAAAAAAGTGCTATCTGTGCCTCTTTTAAAAATAAAACCTTTAAGGTTAACAGAAAAAAAAACCCTTCCTGAATGTATCACTGCCAGACACATGGGCCACAGCAGGAGCTGACAAGACCTGCTATTTCCACGACAGAGAACATTACACTTTAAAACCACAACACTGAATGACAGGGCACTCCTCTGTCCAGCCTGGGACACAGACACAAGCTTCCCTCCTGAACCGGACCCCCGCCACCTTTGCAAAGATCCCGGACATGTCTCTTAAACACTGGGTCTCAGCTCTTCCCCATTCTGTCCTGGGGACCCCTTCTCTTTAAGCTCTTTGTCACAGTCTGGGGAAATACTCTGACTTTCTACGGTGGTGATGGCATCTGAATCCAATCTTCTTCTCTTCTTCAGTTGGTGCAAGTGGGATTTTGATTTTATATGTGCTAAAAGAAAACAACAAAAAATTCATTAGGATTTTCTAGAATTAATCCTAGAAGATATAAAATGAATGACACAACACCCTTCTCTTTAACAGTGACAGGATCAGCACATGTATCGGTACAGCTGCTCGGCAATTTTAAAGGGAGAGTAAGTTTCATGGCCAGCTAGCTAGCAAACTACAGTGAGCTACCATGTATCGAATGCACCCTGCTAGGTTGCCTTACACCCCTAATCCTCCCAATAATCCTGCAGACAGTACTATTCCGCTCATTTTATACAGGAGGGAACTGAAGTCCACAGAGGTCTTACATTTTGTCCAAGACCACAGAGCAGGTGAGTTCCTCAGCTTACTTACAGCTTCAAAATGAGGCACAACTTTCCAGAATCAAGACTCTTGACTCAATCTTTCAGTATGGGGCCTCCTGTTATAGATCAACTTCAACTTACACAACTAAAAAGGCACGAACCCAAATTCCCGTCTGCACTGCAGGACAGCTGCCCTGCCCCGCCGCAGGCCTGCAGCCCCCAGAGATGCCCTGCCCACTGCTGCACTGATCGCACAAGCTGTCCCTCCCGGTCTGACCTCCCTCTGCCTGGGTCAGATAAGCCATTTCAAAGACTAACTCACAAGGCTCACATTATCCAAGCACACAATGCTGCAGGCAGATAACCAGAAACATTCTTTTCTGACTATCCCTTCTGAGGGTCCACAGAAGCAGTGAAGCTACTGTTCCTGGTATCGATTTCTGACCTTACTCCACAGTTCCCACCCTCTGACCAGCTCACACGGCGCCTTTCACTAGCCCATTCTTTTTCAATGAAATCCTATTTGGGAACACCTACAAATTCAGACAGCTAGATTAAATTCTATTTTCTATGTATTTAACTCTTCATTTTTTAGAGTTTAGAGACAAAAACCAGTAAGGAAGAAGTTAGAAGTCAAAGAAAGATTTACTTGGGGAAGAGTCAGCTTTGTTCTCTAGCTAGAGCCTAAGGCAAAAAAAAAGGGGGGGGGATGCTCTGGACCGCCTCTCCATGGCAGCAGAAGACAAGCGCAAGGACCTGACAGATGGCACTATAGAAGGGCTCACACAGGCTACACTCACAAAGGCTCACAAATGTTGCTTCTCTAACGCTACCCCTGAAGGACACTGGACAAATCAAACCACTAGGTTTCCTTTAGAAAAAACAATCAGACACTTTCTCTCTCTTCCCCTTTCATCATTATAAACCAGCGACAATCGAGGCTTCTTCTGCTGCTTGGGCAATCACAGCCGTCCCCAGTCTCTGACAATGGAGTTCATTTTGCCAGAGTTACCAGTTAATAGTAATCATTCTACTGGTTGGTATGGGGAGAAAAATGTACTTCTAAGAGAATCCCATGCAAAGCAGAACTCTGAACAGAAGGATCCCAGCCACTAAGTAGCCTGACTGTACAGAAAAGGAGTGAGCCTTAAACAAGTTTCTAAATGCCATGTAAATTCAAGGCATGGAGGCTAGGGCCCTTTGGGCTCTGACTGGACGACGGCAGAAATCCAGCAGGAGTACGGCGTGACTCCGTGGCAGAGGCAGACCCAGGCTCTAAAACAGACAGAGCCTTCCTCATGCAGGGCTGACCCCTGGCTAGTCTGAAGTACCTTATGAAGAAGACACTATCAGTAACCACCTTCTTTATACATGACTGACAGCCTTGTTATCACACTTTGCTAGGCTGAACATTAAGTTACCCTTAACACTCTTCATTAGTCTTAGCAACCACCACCATTTCAACACGTGACCTTAAAAATTACCAAAGAGACACCAATTCTGAAGAAGGTACTGAGGAAGAGTAACTTTCTGCTCCCTGCCAGGTGTTTCTGCTTCTTTGGTTCCTTGGGTAAGTTGCCTGGTTTCCCTTACAATCCCACCTCACCCCACTGAGGTCTAACCCTGAAAGGCCAAGAACTCCTTCCTGTAAGGCAGAATCAGAAAAGGCCAAGGGGCTCTGGAAAGTTAACTACAGACCCTGCAGTATAAAATATCTACTCTAGCTCAAGCTAGAGGGCACATAATCTTCCTTTGAAATTCAGAATACAGAGATAACTGTCCAGTTCGGAAAGGCATCCATGAAATTTGAGCACAGGCTCTCCGAGGAATCTGGCCCTCCCTTTACAAATAACCAGACTCTGGCATTTGACATTGCAAAGACCTTAAATTTCATGAAGTCAGTGCGACCCACCCTTACAGATTGCTCTATGCCCTTCCCCAGACTCTACCTGCCCATTCACGGTCCCCAATGATGATTCGGTCACAGAGGTCACACATGTGGTAACTCCTCTTGTTCTCGGTTTCATTGTGTGGCATCCTGACTGGAGCAGCAGCAGGCTTACGGCCCTGAAAGAACAATGGGGGGTTGAGGGACAGGCATTCAATTCAAAGAGACTTGGATACTATTTTGATGTTAAGAGTAGTGGTCCCAAGATTCCTTTTTCTCATCCCAGAGAGCAGGAGGGCTGTGAATAGGTTTTAGCAACAACCTTTCTGAATGTGAAAGTAGAAACACAGCCTTCGGGAATCGGAAAGCAGCCAGCCCTTCTGCTCTATTCCATGGAAAAGACAGCTTGGTTCCCGACATAGCAACAAAGGTGTGAGCTAAGGAAAGCTGTCTGAAAACCAGACAATAGACAGTACCATGATTAATAATCACCTGGATGAAACTCTGCACAATTTCGAAAGCAGGTTCAAGAACAGACTCCTCCCACTTCGAGACATCAGATACTTCTAAGCCATATACTAGAGGGACACTGGGACCAGGTCCTAAAGATGACGAAGAAAAGTTGTGAGAGGTCAGCCCCAAAACCTACTCTACTCTGCTTCCAGGACTTCAAAACCCACAAAGGAAACATGGGGGCCAAAGGAATTAATATTCTGACCATGACATTCATTCTAACTAGAAACATGAACCTAAGAGCTACATACAATCCAAGAAAGACCTAGAAGGCTGCCTTGTCTGCAGCCAACAAGTCTAGCTATATAATCCAAAGTCTCAAGTGTAGGATCTTCCAAATCAGTCAGGAAAACAATATAGAGTAACAGCTCTGGTGACCACTGTGTGGACTACAATATAAAGATGGCGCACTACAGGAGGAAATAAACTAAAGCTTGAAGTACTTCTGAATGGATAGAAGACTGGTGGAGCCAAGAGTACAGCCACAGGCATTTCATCCATCTGAGCCAACCATGTTTAGTCCCCGCTGGTAGCTTCTCCAGCCTGTGGACACACTAAATTGCCTTCCACAGCTAGGTTAAGCCAGTTGCCTAAAGGCAAAAAGCACTGCCCCATGGACAAAAACATCAAAGTCCTCAAGATGCCAACGGCTGGCAGGTGCTAGCCTTTTGATTGTGCCAACCACAAACAAGATTCTTCTTAAAGTGGACTGGGCTGCACCTGCCACCACACGGAAAGGTGAGACTGGGAGGGTGCAGGCAGCATCCACAGCACACCTGGCCTTGGCTAAGCTCTGCACCTGTTTCCAGGCCACTCTATATTTTCCTTTCCCCTCTAAGTCCTTTGTTGGGCTTCTGTGCCCTGTCTAAGCACCTTTCAACAAGTTCTCGGCTCCCAGCTGCTATTCCTGGCTTAAGGCCAAGGCCAAGCCCGGGTGGGGAAGTCCCTCTGGCTTCTTGCCAGAACCATATCCCAGCAGACCAGCCCTGGCCAATCACACACAGCTCCTGATTTATAGGGCAGCTGTGCCTTTCACACTAGCACCAGGACTGTGCCGGCGCACGCCTGAATGAGGAATGGGCATATGATGCACTGTGTCATCAACCCCTCCTGACTCGGGGATGGGGGAGTTACTGTGGCTCTACCACAGGAGGAAGTTCCAAATTATTACAAAAAACATCTTTTGTTACAGACTAATTATAGCCCTGGGGAGAAGCTGCATTAGAAATTCGTAGTAGTGAACTTCAATTTCAGCTAACTTAGACTTCTAACACAGAAGGGCATGCAGAGAAAGCAGGAAAAGTAGAAGTGTAAGAGCCTCTGGCACCAGAACGACTGTGGAGAGCTCTGTCGGAGGGAGAGCCAGGGGAGAGAACTTCAGCAACCTGGGGGTCAAGAACCTGAATCAAGGTGTTGGTGTTCAGAGGCAGGGGTGGAGGACCTCCGCCAGCCTAACTGAAAGCAGAAGTAAACGCTAAACAGGGGATGATTCAAAAGCATACTGAAGTGCCCACAAGACAAAACTGGGGTTTCACTTATGGTTGCTTAATCTTTCTTTTTTACTTAAAATATTTTATTGATTGATTGAGTTTACAGAGAGAGGAGAAGAGAGGCAGAGAAACACTGTTTGTTGTTCCACTTTTTTATGCATTCTTTGGTTGATTCTTGTATGTGCCCTGACCGGGGACTGAACCTGCAACCTTGGAGTACTGGGACAATGTTCCAACCAACTAAGCTACCTGGCCAGGGCCATCCTTGCTTAATCTCTTATTAGCACACGATTTCTTACCCAAGGCCAATACTAATGCTGTCTAGCGAACGTTATAGCTGGGGGAAACACAAATGGAGGAAAGCAGAGTATGGGCTTCATCGTCAAGCCCTGTGTATTAGCTGGGGGATTTTGGGCAAGCTATTAAACCTGTCTTAAGCCTCCATTTCCTTATCTGAAAAAAGAAAAGAATAACACCCACCATGAAGGCTCAATAATTTATGGGTAGCACCAAATTTAGTGCTGAGATCAAATGAGATTTTCCTTTCCTTTTCCTTAAAAGTGCTATTCAACTAAAATTAAAGTTGAAGAAGTTTGAAGAACCACATATCTGAACACAAGGGTGCTACTGGTTAAGGTTTTGTTTGATTGCTCTGTTAAATGAGAAGCTAAAATCAACCCTGCGCACCAACTCTAAGAAGATGTTGCTATTTTGCTCTTACGTGTTTGCAGCCAGCATGCATGTATTCAAGGTATAAGGCAGACTCTTCACTGGCAAGATTTGTTTTCTGAGACATCACAAGGAAAGAAGGACCCCCGGACAATCATTTATGTATGCAGCAGACACCCATCCAGGTCAGGTTTCCAATCTTAAAACAGGTCCAGAAACTAAAGTTCATCATCTGGGTGAGGTAAGGACATCTCTATTCTATTGAAAACAGACCCAAGGGATAAGTAAAAACATGAGACTTACTGCTCAAAAAACGGTTTTTAACCCATCGGTTTTGCTTCCGGGCATATCTCTTAGTCACTTGTTTCAGAGCCTCAATACCTGAAAGTTAAAGCATATGTAAGAACCTCCAAGTACTTTTCACCGTGCCAAAAGGCAGGCCCACCCAGCCCAGGAGAAGAGAAATTAGCCACAGCAGCACACTGGTGGCCCCTTGCTAGACAAAAATCTCAATTCTGAGGTGCAGGCCATTTGGGACTCTTCTAGTCTCAGCTCGTTCTCAGACCATACCATCCGGGAACTCTGTCACCCAGGGATGTCCAAGGCTAGGTTAGATGGAGAAATCCACACCTTTCTTTAGGAGCTGGTTACTAGTCTCTGGTGTGCATTTTCCCTCAGTGATCAGGTACTCGTGAAATTCCTTGAAGCCAATTGATTGGAAGATACCATGTTGATAGTCCTGGCTGGGAACAGGAGAGCATCAGCTGATGAGCCATCGCATCTGAGAGCTAGCAGGGGCCTTGGAGATGATCTAGCCGAGCCATTTCATCCCTTGGATGAGGAAATTGAGATCCTTAGCAGTTACTGAACTGCTCTCTGAACTTCCTCCACCACCCCCACCTGCTGCCAGGTTACTACCCTTGAAAATTAACTCCTGGAAATTCTTGACAGATTAGAAAATTGCAACTGTAACAAGTACACCAAACCTCCTTCAAACAAGCCTTGCTCATAATGCCAAGATCGAAGGCTAACAAACAAGATCAAAAACCAGTATTATGTTTATGGTCTTTTGACCATAAGCAAGGGATAGAGAGTAGGTTAATTAGGTCAAATCCTCACCTATTTTCTGCAACTTTCTCCTGATTATAGCGTCTGTGAAAACCTCTTAGTTCATCCAAGAGCCCAGCAGCAAGCATGTCATCCACTCTTTTATCCAAGCGCTTATCTAGAACTTGAATCAAATTAGCCCATCAAATTAGCGTGCTATACACTTACAATATGAATGGTCAAGCTGCACAAAAAAGAGAACTTGTTCAAATGGAAGGGTTCAGAGTCCAAAGACTATATAATAATACATATTATATCCAGTCACGTTTAAAACACTATAGCTCCAATAAAAACAGCCAGAAAGAGCCCCGGTTGGTGTGGCTCAGTGGATTGAGCACCAGCCTGTAGATTGAAAAGTTGCCAGCTCGATCCTCAGTCAGGACACATGCCTGGCTTGTGGGCCAGGTCCCCAGTTGGGGATATGGGAGAGGCAACCAATCCATGTTTCTACTGAACACTGATGTTTCTCTCTCTTTCTTTCTCCCTCCCTCCCTCTCTAAAAGTAAATAAAATATTTAAAAATAAACAAATAAAAACAGCCAGAATAAAACACACATCTCATAAAGAGAAAGCATGCAACTGTAGCTTTTAGGGAAAACAAATATTTTATTCTTGTGTGGAATGTACACCCATTGCTTACTTTAGAGGCAGCAGAGAACCCCCTGGTTTATCCATCATATTTATTACTCTTTAACTTTGTGTTGCTTCACATTTAAGAACTCTCAGATGACACCTTGGATGGGAACAAGGAACTGTAGTCCAAAGCCATCCTAGATACATCCTGAACTACTGCACCACAGGAGCAAAGAGTGAGAGGTCATAATCACTCAGATGTGGAGGTCAAACACAGCCTTCTTATGATCAGATACCACGATTTTATGCTGGACTATAGGACATGTTTTAATTTATAAAAATTTCATTATTAAAACATTACCTTCTCTTATACACTTATAACCAAAATTAATTTAACAACAAAATTTCCCCATTTCAGTCATGCTCTTCTACATCTCTGCCACTGCTGTTTCCTGGCCTGCAATGGCACTAGCCTTTGCTCCTAGCTTCCTAAGAGCTTTCCGTTTACTGAGCACTCCAGACGTGTCAGGCACATGCTGAACATTTTGTGTATATTATTAACTCAACTAATTCTCAGTGAAGCTGCAAGATATGTGCTGACGTATCTCCACTGTACAGGAGAAAAAAAAAAAGAGGAGCACGAGAAGGCAAACTAACTTGCCTTAAAAAACTCACATAGCTAGATGATGGAGCAGGAATTCGAAGCCCAGACGGTCTGGCTCAGAGTCCATGCTCTTAATAACTACACTATACTGCCTATTCTCATAATAATCTCCTCATCGTTCCAGACCTGGCTCACAGGTTACCTTTACAGATTGGCCCCGACTCCCCCGGCAGACAAGGCTCATCATCCCTTCTCTGTGACTCCACAAAACTTCCAGCCCAACACTTACCACAATGTAGCATCTCTCTCATTATTTGTTGCTCCACAAGAATGACAGCTTCTTAAGATCAGGCACTGTCTCACATTCATCTCTGAAATCCAAGTTCCAAGCAGAATCCTTGATACTTCAACCCCTTCCACAGGAGTCTTCCTTCTCTTTAGCTTTCTCCCTTGGATCTTCCCTGGACAGCAATCTCTTTCCCATCCCACCCCATCTCACCCTTGGTGTCTCATCCTAGTGCATGGGCTGCCCTTACTCCCTTTCCAGATAGGCACTTAGGGGAATGGCACTGTGCCTTACTAAGTCAACAAATGATGGTAATGAAAGTAAAATTTGATCTATCTCTAATAGACTCAAGGGCATCAAAAGGCTTTTACCTGTCTGGTCAGCATGAAGCCAGAGTATGCAGGAGTTAGGGAACCTGAGAGGGCCTCCAAGGGGACCACCACCTTCTTCTGCACGTTGACGACAAAGAAATTCACTATGAGAGATTCCTGTTTCTTCAAACACTTGCAAGCTCCTAAGTCATTCAGGTGGAAGGGTAAAAGTCATAGAAACTATTAGGAAATATTAATTCCCAAGGAATCGCTATTTATTATAAAATGTCTCCTTCTCATTTGCGCAGTATAAGTCCCTGAAGACATTCTATAGCCACTCAGGGAGGGGTCCTAAAGAAAACTGTAGGTAAATTAAGAAATACTACTATTCCTCTAAACACACATCAATTTTCCTGAAATCAGTTAAACAGGTTCAGAAACAAAAGCTTTCTTCTACACACACAGAATGGGACTTACTTTCAGGTACGCAATAAAAAGACCTTGTTTGGGACACTTTGTTACGAGCCAACAAGTCTAGTCTCGCTGGAATGCCTTTCTCACAGTAGAAAAGTATGTTGTATAGCCAGCTCAACAACTTTCTTTTTATATATGTCTAAAATTGTGACTAATTCAGTATTCTACTAGCACAAAGATCAATGGAAAAAGAACTCACATACTTACTCTTAAGCCACCATCCACTCTGTCAGTATCTGTTATGTTATGCAGCACTAGGTAATTTAACTCCCAAATCTATACTCTACCACTCTGAGTGATTGCAACTTATCAGCTTGAAAGTGATCTTTCCCTTCCTGACCCAATTCTACTTCCTGAAACCCTAACACAGGAGCAGAGACCCCTTGTCATTCTGTATCACTGGTCATTTGAAGAGGACCTATGAGGAAAACATGTACGGTGATACAGATATCTCACTTATGGAGATAAGCGTACAGGCACAAACTAAAACAAAGGTGAAAAAGGTCCTCCAATCCTCTCTAAAAGAGAGACTCCAGAGCTCTTGCTTAGAATCAACTGACTTGTGAAGACGCAATTCTCACCTCATTACTAGTTCAGAAGTAGAAAATGAGGAGTGGTGATAAGAAAGAACTACTTTATAAAAGGAAAGAATAAAGACCAAGGTCCAGAATCATATCATAATACAATATAAAAATGAATGTTCATCATAATGTTCCTAAGTTTTCAAAAGTTTTTTTGAAAGATTTCTATTAAAATATTTTTTTAAATGTTTGGATACTAGGAAATATAAACTTCTTTATCTAGAATATGCACTATCAGCAAATAAAACAAAAACTAGACTATGCATTATCACCAAGGTGATACTGCCCTCACGGTGGCAAGAAAACAAACCACCTTAGCTATTACAAAGCGTATGGCCCTCCAAAGGGCAACCGTATCCCCAAAAACCTTATTCTTCAGTATTAAAAATTTCACTGGAGTGGAGGAGGAGCACAGTTAGGAAAAAAATAATTCTAAAACAGCTTCTGGGTGGGGTGGGGGCAATAGTGAAAAGAGAATTTAGTAACTAATCTAGAATATACTTATTTAAATGGAAGACTTCATAATCCCTATCAATACCAAATGTTGCTATAATACTTAGTCTGTAAAACCACCCGCATTCTAAATATTCAGATCCTCTATTCTGACAGATATGGTATTACTCCCAACACAGAAAAATACATCTAACACACCGGACTGCAATTCCAAAACAAAGAAAACATGACCTTTGAGTTCATTCACCACCTTTCTTCTCTTCAAGAAAAATCTCCATGTGTAAAGGTGAGCTAATCTATGAGACAGTTTATAAAATCTACCTCCTACTGGGAAAGCTAGTAGGATCGAAATCAGCACTGCACAATCAATTACGAAACCCAAATCACAATGTAAACGAACTGCATGCCAGAAAAATTTATATAAAAACTGTTATACAAGCAAAGATCAAGTAGAAAATGAAGCAAATTACACAGGCCCCAGGGGGAAACTATACTGTGTTTTGCATTTTAAATGTAACAACACAGTATAGGGTTGTGTAGGGTACAACTATTTATTGATGTAGCTGGACTGTGGCAGTAACTCAGGGCCTCCTAACCTAAAGTCTAACACATCAACCTCCACTAACTACTATTACCAAACCTCTCTCACCACCCAGGCACACTGACTGACGGCCCTCTAACTCCACGGGAACCCCAGGTCAGCAGGCCCAGGCTTTCTTACCTGGCTACTTTGCGCTTGTCATGTGGGTGTAGCTTGGCAGCCATTTCTGGGTCCACCTGGCTCAGGCGTTTGTGGAGTGCATGGCCATCCTCCTTTTCAAGCTCCACTTTCCGGTCAATCACTTTCCCAGTGTCCGTCTCCTGAGGCTATTAAATGAAGGTTTAGAAATAAATTTATTCAACAAGCATCGAGATAGTGTGTGTGCCAGGTACTTAGGGCTAAGTGTCAGGAATACAGACTAGAGATGAATCGGAAGGGCTTGCCATGTAGTGACAGATCACAAAGGGAAAGTTCCAATACACCACGGTGGTGCTGTGAGGAAACACAAAGGAGAACTTACTGCTTGGAGAAATACTCAGGTACCCTACTACCTGGTCAGAAGTACAAACAGGTACCAGGGCTAACATATCTGTATTAACACATCCAGGAATCTAGTGTCCTCAGCAATTGTGACCAAAGACTGGATCAAAATGGCTAGCACATTCTAGTTTGCAAAACCCATCCTATGCAATGGCATGTCTGTAAGCATGGTTAGTATCGGACATCTCTCTGACATATATAAGGGGGACCCCCCAAAAATGGAAGTATCTTCTGGAGGGCAGGCCTCTTATAGTACAGGTTTCCCCTGCTAGATGAGTGTTCTAGGAACCCATCTGTATCAGTGCACCAGTTAGCGTTGTTGTGAGAGGCTGTACTTGGCTTTGATAAATTTTTTTTGAAGACTTTCAGTTCATTTGCCCATTTCATGATTGGTGATTGAGAAGCGCACCTGCCCACACCACACTGAGTGTTTAGCAGTTTTTGACCAAACCCGCATGACCCTATGCCCTACCCTCCCTGTTCATCCAATCTTGCCCAAATTGACTTCTTTTTTTGATTCCCTGGATGAAAAAAAGTCAACAAAGGGAAACGTTTTGCTGTTGTGGAAGAAGTGAAAAAATGGCAGAAGCAGTAAAAGGCACCAAGATTGACAAGTTCAAAAATTGTTTCAAGCAGTGAAAAAAAAAAATCTCAATATGTGTATTGAATCAAATGGAGAGTACTTTGGAGGTAATTGAAATTTAAACATGTGCCCTGGCTGGTGTAGCTCAGTGGATTGAGCATAGGCCTGCGAACCAAAGTGTCACTGGTTCAATTCCCAGTCAGGGCACATGCCTGGGTTGCAGGCCAGGTCCCCAGTAGCGGGGCGCGAGAGGCAACCACACATTGATGTTTCATTCCCTCTTTCTCCTTCCCTACCCATCTTTCTAAAAATAAAGTCTTAAAAAAAAAAAGAAATTTAAACATGTAAGAATACAGAATTTTTAATAAACAAATTCCTGTGTTTTTTTGTAGAATGTTACAGCCAGGAAATGCTGAATCAGACTAGTGTACTGCTAACTTGGATGGAGATGCTAATTAATCCACAGAGGTACATTTTTCCCACACACAGCCCCTGCCTTCAGGCCTGCCTGGAGGAGCACACTTCACATATGGAGGTGGCATTTGCTTCAGAATATTAAGTAGGAAAATTACAGTTGCTGAGTATATAGGGAAGAGTCAACCTTTTTCCCACTGAAATTAGCTGGCAAGAAAAAGAGAACCCATTTCCTCAGTGAGTTACATGTGAACTCAACATACCTTAGTGCTGATAAGAACTTTCCAGAGCAGTGACTCAATGTAATAATTGGTTCCTCCCACGACAATAGGAATTTTGTCTCGGGCAAATATATCTTCAATGTGAATGTTAAGAAAGATATCACAATATTTAAGATCAGAAGAGAATCCTGACTTATTCAGAAAGGAAGCTATAAGCAAGAAACTACATTCACTTGTCTGAAGAACAGAGGAAAAAGGGTAGAAACCAAGATGAACTGATACTAGTGGTTTTCACTGTTTCCCATGAGTTCTCAGAATCATTTCCATCAATTCCAGAGGGACTTGCATAAACCAGAGACAGATAAATGATTGCCATTATTTCCAGTTCTAGAACTTTCTATTCCTAGGCCTTGATGCTAAAATTCAATGTTTGCTTGGTATCCCAAATCAGCTTACTAAGCACAAACCCAAGGACTCTTCAAAGAATCAAGTATCAGCTGCTCAGGAAGCCACCAAGGTTATGTTCATTGTCTGACTTTGCTTTCTAAGGCAAAACACAAGCTAGGTCTCTAAGCTGTGGTTCTTAAGACTCAGTCTTCACCATTATGTGGTAGTAGTGCAGATTTCAGCCACTTGAGACTCCACTAGATAAACTGAGAAGCATTGGTTCCAAAGACAAATAGATTTCAATTACCAGCTCCAATTCTTGGGCATGTTATTCAACCTGTCTGAGCTTCAGTTTTCTCACCTGTAAATCTTCACGAGTTCTTACGAGCATTAAATGTGACAACGCAAATAAATCCCAACCACAATGCCAGAAATATTTTTTCAATTGAGTAAGCATTCAATTTACACTCTTTAGTCACTCGTTTTTGTATCTCTGCTACTTTGAATAATTCTTCTCTTGAGAACTCTTTGAACAAATAATTATCTGCTTTAAGAAGGGCTTTGCTTCTGAGGGTAACTGATAAAAAGAGACTTTCAACCTTACAAAGACTCATTTACACACTTCTTCCCCTTGCTGGCCAGTCTGTGGACACCAACATAAGATGACCTCCTTTCTATCAGCACACTAACCTCGAAGAAGCTGGAGTGGAGTAGGAAAATGTTAGCAATCAAGGATCACATAGAAGAAAGATGATGGTTTTGGTTGGTTGTGTGTGTGTGTTTAAGACAAACAAAGTCCTGGCCAGGAAGCTCAGCTGGTTAGTGCGCCGTCCACATGCGAAAGTCACAGGTTTGATCCCCGGTCAGGATGCAAACAAGAAGCAAACAGTGAATGCACAAACAAGTGGAAATACAAACTGATGTTTCTCTTTCTCTCCCCCTTCCTCTCTCCCCCTCATCCTCTCTTTAAAATCAGTAAATAAAAAAATAAAAGAGAAACAAATTCTCTATTTCCCTCAAGTGCAGGAAGTACACAATTACATAGTAGTTGTAATAAAATTTCAAATGTATAATTAACAAAAGGAAAGAGAACAAAAATAATAAAAACGCAAGGTTAAAAATGGTGGGGTACCAGAAGTGGGGGAAGAGTGACAAAGAGGGAAATGGGTAGGACATACTGAGGGTAAAGTTTAACTTATCTGCACAAGCAATGAAACAACTGTGATCCTGGGCAAAACCTTTCTTCTCTCTGGCCTTCAGTATCTAGTACCTCTATCTGTCTAATCAAGAAGACTGATTATCTTAAGGTAGTTTCAGTTTTGCCTTTCTAATCGCAAATTCTTCCCTAAATTCATTAAATCACCAATCCTGTAAGTGATCAGATTAAATCATCCCCTATTGTTGCTGCCCTCTGAAAATTTTAATTAGCTCTCCATTTTCTATAAATTCTTTCTGAACTGAATTGTCCTATAGCAACACTGTATTGTGATGATACATTTTATTTTGCAAAGGGCCTTCATATACATTATCTCATCTAACACAACTTCCTTGTAAAGCAGGTCAGGCAAGAATTATTATCCACATTTAAATCTCTGCTCATTTGATAGGCAAAAAAATATTATCTCATTATTTTGATTTGCATGGCCCTGATTCACAACAGCAAGGATATGTCATGTTTATCACCATTTATATTTCTTCCTTTGTGAATTACTACTTGTTACTTTTAGTTTTTGTATTGATTCGTAAGTTCTTTATATATTAAGTATATTAACAATTTGCCTTTCCTATATTACAAATATTTTCCCCCAGGTTTGCAGTCTGTTTTAAATTTTGTTTATAGTGGGCTGCTTCACATTTTAATTTAAAATATACGTACATATACATATACACATATACAATTACATGTGTAAATTATGAAGCCCAGTAATAAAACAAATACTCGTGAACCCAATGTAAGGAAAGGATTATTATTAATCCCTTTCAAGTTCCTGTGTTCATTCCCATCTCAATCCCCAACATGCCCTCTCTCTGAGGGAACAATTATCTTGTGTTATTTTGGGTGTTTTTCATCCATCATTCCCTTGCTTTCCTTTACATTATTACTTAATGTATCTATATCCCTAAAGAATATATGCATATATAGAATATGTAATCACTATATAACAGTATATTATTTAGTTGTGCTTGTTTTAATCTTTATAATAAGTGGTATGAACATGTATTTATCCTATAAATTCCTCAGATTTTGTTGTTTCTGAGATTCTTCCACATTGATTGATGCATATAGCTGTAATTTGTCATTTTTACTGTTGAAAAAGTAAACTGATATGAACACAGCAAATTTTGTATGTTCTTCAGTAAACAGGAATTTCAGTGTTTATATCTTTGCTGCTAAGAGGAATGCAGTAATAGAATGAGATCCACCACCTATCTCTTGATATAGTTGTGGCAAGGTTTCTCTAAGCTAGATTCCTAGAAGTTCTGGTTGATGTACAAATAATAGTCTTAATTCTTACATATTCAATTTTAGCTTTTTTCTTTTAAAAAAATTACCGTTGTCCTGGCTGGTGTGGCTCAGTGGATCAAGCACTGGCCTGCAAACCTAAAGGTCACTGGTTCGATTCTGATCCTGTCAGGGCATGTGCCTGGGTTGCAGGCCAGGTCCCTAGCTGGGGGTGTTCTCAAGGCAACCACACATTGATGTTTTTCTCCCTCCTTTTCCCCTCTCTAAAGAATAAATAAATAAAATCTTTTTAAAAATTAGTTATGCACATAGATGGTGGTAATGGCTACACAACAATGTGAATTTTTTGTTTAAAGAGGAAGTTTATTTAGAAAGTTACAGAGGTAGCAGAAGAGTGAGCCAGCTGGGCTGCGTAGGTAGGCTCAGGAAACAAGTTACAGAAGCAAAAGAGCTCTTGAGCTTCAGAGAGGGAAAGGCAAAGGGAATGTGCACCTGGGGAGAAGCAGAGGGTGAAGGGAAAGGCACAGGCCGGATCCCAAGGACAGCATACCTCTAATGTGAATGTATTTAATACCACTGCACTTGTCCACTTAGAAATGGTTAAGATGGTAAATTTATGCTGTGTACTTTAATATATTAAAAAAGAAAAAACTTAACTTAAAAATTTCATTAAAAATTTATAAAATATCTACAAAGCCAGTCCCTACTCTAAAACCACATTAACCACATTAACTACTCAATTACATATTATCCCATTGGTCTTACAGTTTCATTAAAAATACATATATTAACTCTGAAATCTGAATTTATGTCATATATGAGAATCTGATTTTTACCTAAAACAATTAACTGTTCCCCAGAATAATTAGTAACTACTGAATTATTTGTTTTTTTTTTTTAAATATGGAGTACTTCACAAATTTGCATGTCATCCTTGCGCAGGGGCCATGCTAGTCTTCTCTGTGTCATTCTAATTTTAGTACATGTGCTGCTGAAGCGAGCACTCTTCACTGTTTTCAAGTGCAATGTTAATAAGCTAAATATTGGGTTGGCCAAAAAGTCCGTTACATTTTCTCCATATGATGGCTCCAGTAGTGCTTAGCTGTCTTTAACTTCATTCAAAACAATTTTGTTAGATTGTATTGTGACAGCTGTCATATTAGCATGCCTTTAAAAAAACTTACCAAAATTGGTGAATTTCTGTGCAGCCATTTTAATATTTAAGATGCAAATATGCAACATTTGTGGTGTATTATGCTTTATTATTTCAAGAAAGGTAGAAACACAAAAAAAGATTTGTGCACTATACGGAGAAGGTGTTGTGACTTAACCGAGTATGTCAAAAGTAGTTTGCAAAGTTTCTTGGTACTACCGACATTTTTGCCCAATTCCTTGCTGTGGGGCTGTCTTATGCATTGAAAGATGTTTAGCAGCACCCCTGGCCTCTACCACCTAGAAGCTAACAGCAGGAGATACCCAGCAAACTCAAAATATCCAAATCAATAAAGTTATTGGTGAAAATGAAAAATGTGTTTTTCTTTTACGGAAAAAAATACATGGACTTTATAGCCAACCAATTTTTATGTGCATTTGAATTTGTAGCTGAATTTTCTATTCTGTGCCGTAAGTTTGTGCAGTATATAATTTTCTTGCTGTTATAATTATGAATTTTCAATGTTTTAATATCTGGCAGTCCAGATTACTGTAGGCAGTCTCCCTTATATTATTCTCTTTTGAAAAATTTGTAGTGTTACTTATAACAACTTTTTTCCAATCTCGCCCAACCCCAGCAATCCCTTTGAAATTCTAACTGGTACTCCATTATATTTATAAATTAATTAAGGGTGGAAAACTGAAACTCAGTGGGGTGAATACCTTACTCAATAAAATTCACATGGTCAAAAGAAGTGGCTCTAAGACTAAAACAGTTCTTCTGGTTCCTAAATCAATGTTCTCTCCACTAAAACTGTGCTTTCCAAATCTTTGATTATGAATCGCCTGAGACTCTTGTAAAATGCAGAACTGATTCATTAGATATGAAATGAGGCCCAAATTCAGCATTTCTAACAAGCTCCCAAGGGATGCTGGTGCTGTAGTCTGAGGACAAGACTTTGAGAAGCAGGAACACTGTATCCGTCAATCCACCTAGTGCTGATGGGACACTGCCTATTGGTAGGTCTTGTATGTCCCTGCCTAGACGAAACTCTCACTAGAAAGAAAACTTCTTTCTTGGCTTCAGCTGCCTTGCCATCCATCAAACCTAGCTGCTGTCTTTCCGAAGGATATCAGAGCAGTTGCCTTGTTTCTGAAGTCCACCACTGTGTAATTTGTCACAAGAGGATCCACAAAGCTGATCATGTGGTGCTGGCAGAGTCTCTGCTCTTGGGAAGAAACCTTGTTGGTGATAATGTCTAGGCCTTCATAAACCTAAAGGAAAGAAAACAGGAATGAGAAAGTCATCAGCCTCCATTAAAACACCTAATGGGTGAAAATGGTGATCTGTTCCTCCCTCCAGCCAAACACCTGACTGACTCAAAGCACCAGAGTAGCTGTGATGTAACCAGAGCATAGCCAGATCCACAAAACCAAAGACAAAGGAAGCAGAATAACACAGAACATTGGCTTTCTTGTGAGATACAGGTTTTACCCACTATCCCAAAGTACGACATGCCTACGAAACTTCGTACGAAAAAATGGTGTAAAGTGAAGAAGCAATTATCATTAATTTATATGAGAAAAATTTCGATATTTCCAAGACCCCAAATTTAATGCATTACAATGTTTTTTATTTTGTTCACCATGATTGAAAGAGTCAATTACATCTAGTTTTACACTAAGCATAACACCCTTAACAATCTCTACTAGGCTTTGCTGATACCTTAGATACACCTTGGATGTATGTAATGGATGAACAAAACACACTGAGATAAATCACAGATGCTCACAGACAGTTCAAAGCTATGATGGCTTGATTTTGAGATAGATGACAGGTGTAGTTTCCAGGGAAGGAGGCTTTACAACAAACAACTTGCTGCAAAACAAATGCTGAATGTTATTTTTGCCTTTTTTTGTAAAAGTAAAAATTGTGGATTTCTTTCAGTCCGCAAATTTCCTCACTACAAAAGAAGAGCATTTATTTTTATGAAACCTTTCATAAAACGAAATGGTGTAAGTCAAAAGAGCAATTACAATTAATTTAAAATCTTTTTCAGATTTCCTTTGGTTAGCAAAAATCAGTACTAATGTTGATCTTACATAAAAGTGAAATGGTTTTCATGCAAACTTTTGAAAAGGAGGGATACCTGGAGTGGCTATTAGCTCAGACTTAAGAGATTTAAAGGGCATGTAAATCAATGCGCAAATGAAAACTAATTCTGCAGGATTAACCAGAGGTTCTATGGCCTGAACTTTAACTATTTAAAAATAGACAGGGTGTTTTATTTATTCTACTTATCACAAGTCTCCAGAAAGGTAACATTTTGCATTGCTCATAGTTCTACTTCAAATGCTTATATATCATGGGATTTAAGTGGCTCTGAAAGATTTTTAGATTGACTAACTTTGTGAATAAGTGGCCTATGTACAAAAATGTATATAAAATACAAAGTGAACTATACTTTAATAATGAATAAATAAAACACACGTATACACTTTGAAGTCAGACCTGTAATACTGCTGTTCCCTCGTGGAAGCATTGCAACGTATCCAAATTACTGCCTCAGGGGGTCAGCCCATACAGTCTAAATACTCAAAGGCAATATCCTCTCTGTAAACTCTTAGTCTGCCAATTCAACTAGAAAGTTCAAGTGTAGTTTTTCTAAATGCAAGGTCTCAGATAGAGAACAGATCTGAAAATACTAGTTTGAAAAGTAGGGATGAATGCTTTGAGATTAAATGTTCTCTCTGTAATCACTGATCTACAGGGAGCATTGAGTGAACAAATAATAAGTTCCATAGAGGCCACAAAGATGTTAAAAGCATTTTTAATCTCACATTTCCCTTTACTTATATGGGTGTCAAATAAGCACAGTACAGTATAATGGTTAGGAGGAAGAAACCTGGCGCCAGGCTGCCTCAGATCAATTCCTGGCCCTACCACGTACTAGTTATTTGTACTTGGAGTAGTCACGGTTACTAATCCCTCTGCCACTCAATCCCTTATCAGTAAAATAAGGCTGATAATATCCATCTCATAGGGTTGTTGTGTGGATTAAATAAATTAATACATGTAAAGCACTTAGTTTTTGCTTGGCACATCATAAATGCTACATTAAGAGTCATTATATAATTTCAACCAATACCTCTATTACTACTATCACAACAACACAGGGAGAAAGAGAAGCAGTTTTAGTATCACTATTTATCACTCTGAAGCCTCTGTGCTCTTTGCTACTGAGGTTATTTACCCAACAAGGACATAGCTATCTTCAAGTAAAAGAAAACGGTACACAGAAAAAAATACACGTCATAGGGAAAGAACTAGCTCTGCCTTTAACTCATTAATCTGTGCGTGACAAGACTTGCATTCTTACACTTGAATATTGATGGAATCTGAAATCATAGTGTTCTTTTCTGTGTATCTTGAACAAGACTTCCTTCTGATGTTATCGAGTGCCACAGGGTATACTGTATACTGGGGTCTTCTGTGCAAATTAAAACCACCAAAACGGGGGAAGAAATAACTGTGTGTTCCTCTCCCTCTTTTCCTACAGCCTTTAGTTGGCTCTGTTGTAGCTTAAGAGTTCCAAAAGATCCAATGTTAAAGAATTTACATAGTGACAATTCCATTTTGCCTGATTTTTAAAATTAACTTATTTGATTTTTTTAAAGAGATAGGGAGAAAGAAACATCAATTGTTGTTCCATTTACTTATGCATTCGTTCGTTGTTTCTTTTTTTAAATTATATTTTATTGATTATTCTATTACAGTTGTCCCAATTTTTCTTCCTTTGCCCCCCTCCACTCAGCATCCCCCAACGACGAGTCATGCGTATAAGCTCTTTGGCTGCTCCATTTCCTATACTGTACTTTACACCCCTTGGCTGCTCTGTAACTTCCTATTTGTACTTCTTAATCCCCTCACCTCTACACCCACTCCCTCTCACCCCCCTCCCATCTGGCAACCATCAAAGTACTCTCTGTTTCCATGATTCTGTCTCATTTCTTCTTGTTTGCTTAGCTTGTTTTCATATTCAATTGCCGACAGATATGTACTTATTACCATTTTATTGTTCATGGTTTTGATCTCCTTTTTCTTAATTAAATAAGTCCCTTTAACATTTTATATAATAATAGTTTGGTGATGATGAACTCCTTTAGTTTTTTCTTGTCCTATGGGAACTCCCCTGTAGATAACTAACTTTTTTCTGCTGCTTTAAGATTCTCTTTATCTTTAACCTTTGGCATTTTAATTATGATGTGTCTTAGAGTGGGCCTCTTTGTATCCATCTTGTTTGGGACTCTGTGTGCTTCCTGGACTTGCATGTCTATTTCCTTTGCCAAATTAGTGAAGTTTTCTTTCATTATTTTTTCAAACAGATTTACAATTTCTTGCTCTTTCTCTTCTCCTTCTGGCACCTCTATGATGCAAATGTTGGAACATTTGAAGTTGTTCCAGGGGCTGCTTACACTACCTTCATTTTATTGGATTTTTTTTCTTGTTCTGATTGGTTGTTTTTTGCTTCCTTATGTTCGAAATCATTGATCTGAATCTTGGCTTCATCCACTCTACTGTTGTTTCCATGAAATTGTTCATTTCAATTAGTGTAACTTTCATTTCTGACTGGATCTTTTTTAGGCTGCTGAGGTCCTCACTAAGTTCCCTATGCATCCTTATAACCAGTGTTTTGAACTCTGCATCTGACGGATTTGCTTTTCTCCCTTATGATCTGTTCTTTCATTTGGGCCATGTTTCTTTGTCTCTTCATTTTGGCAGCCTCCCTGTGTTTGTTTCTATGTATTAGGTAGAGCTGCTATGACTCCCTGTCTTGGTAGTGTGGCCTAATGTAGTAGGTGTGCTGTAGGGTCCAGTGGCACAGCCTCCCCTATCACCTAAGCTGGATACTTGAGGTATGCCTTTTGAGTGGGCTGAGTACACCCTCCTCTTGTAGTTGAATCTTGATTGCCATTGGCAGGTCAATGGGAGGGATTTACCCAGCCCAGACAGCTGCAATGACTGGCTGTGACCACTGACCAACGACCTCCACCGCCCATGGAGGATCAGCTGTGCAGGGACAGGGTGGTGGTACTCTGATGCGGTCTATAGCTGACCAGTGGGTATGCAGACCCTGGAGTTTCCTGGGTGGTGTAGGCCAAGGTCAGCCACGACCTGTGTTCTGCCTGGGACCACCCTGCATGAGCTAGAAAGCAATCTGCAGGTGGCTGCTATTCATGCTGGGCTTGGAGATTCCCAGGCAAAGCCAAGCTGTGAACCTAGGCTGGCTGCTGCTACTGCAAGGCTAGGGGCTACTTAGCAAAAGGTACTGGGGCAGGCAGCTCTCTGAACCTGGCTGTTACTTATTTGAGGGGATTTAGGAAGTTGTGAAGCATGAGCCAAGACTAGCCATTCATATGGAAAAGCCACTATTAAGAGCTTGGGTAGGCCCCTAAGTTGGGCGGGATGAAGCTTGAGGGGACTGGGGTGGGGGGGGGGGGAGCAAACAGTGTTAACCAGGTTGATGGAGTCACTGATATGGCACTCTGTCACCTGCCTGCTGGCCTTGTGGCTCTCTGGAGGAAAAGGTTCAGAAACAGGACAATGACCTCTGCCTCCCTATCTGCCTGTTCTTGCCTTGATACCAGACACTTCAATTCCTCCCTATTTGCCACTGGTGCCTTTCAAGCTGCTATCCCAGTGCTGAAACTCAGAGAAAGTGAGTCTTAGTAAGTCTGGGTGTGGGTTCTTTAAGAGGAACTGCTTGGGACTCCAGAAGCTTCTTATACTGACTCAATCCCTGCTGGTTTTTGCAGCCAGAAGTTATGGGCACTTATCTTCCTGGCACTGGAACCCTGGGTGGAAGGACTGGTGTAGGACTAGGACTCCTTGCCCCCGACCCCACCACCCCAAGATATCCCTCCCTCATTTTCCTTCACAGATCAGCCCATTCTGTGTCTGCACCCTCCTACCAGTCTGGATGGATGTAGTTCCTTTAATCCCACAGTTGTCAGACTTCCATTCAGCTTGGTTCTGACAGTTCTGAGATGGCTGTTCTATAGTTTATTGTAATTTTGATGTGGTTGTGCGAGGAGACGAGCCATGTTTACTATGCTGCCATCTTGACCTGGTTCTTTTATGTGCCCTGACCAGGGATTGAACCTGCAACCTTGACATATCACAACAAAGCTCTAAACAAACGAGCTACCCGGCCAGGGCCACCAGAAGATTTCTTAACTCTGTAATTGGATTTGATTCTCTTTTTTTTAACACTGAGATTAATGTCAAGGAAATGCATAGTTGCAAATGTACAATTACCACCCCCACCTCCAAAAGTGCCAAAATGTAAACATCTCGGAGATCAGCACATTCTATCAGATATGTAGATAAATTTTCACCCTGTGACCTGCCTTTAAGTGTATCTTCAAGAGTCCCTTAAAATGGCAAGTTTAAACACATAAACATAATCCAAACAGAAGGTAACCCCAGATCTAGGCAGGCTCTCCTTGGTTACTAAAGGAAGTGGCCTACTGTACTATTTATGACATATATACAAATTCCAGCAAATATCAGAAAGAAAAGAGTACTAATGGCTTAAAGAAAGCAGAATCTTTATTCATAGTTAACTAAAAACTGTAACTCATATAAAAGCACTACATCTTGGTTACCAATGTAAATTGTCATCTTCCAGAGATTAACCTTTTTTCCCTATACCACCAGATTTTTAAAAAACTGGGCATAAAGATGTGGATATCTACTCACACTAAGTAGATATCTGAGATTTAAAAAATTACGGTTAATTTTTAGGTAAATATAGTTTTATGGCTATCACTTTTTTAAAGAGTCCTTAATTTTAAGATAAACAGTATATTGAAGTATATATCAATGACAGTATATGTCTTTTTTTTAAGAAATTGGGAGGAAAACAACAAAATAAAATAAACTAGAGTTGATTCAAGATTATGTCTATAATGATGTTACTTCACTTTTTCATGCTAATCTTGTTTTGATAATTACTGATGTGCTGTTATAGTTGTGCTTACAAATAACCGTGCAGCTTATGGTCACAGCTACTGTGTATTTTTTAATAGCTACTGTGTATTTTTTTAATTTTACCCATGAATAAATTTTTAACAAGCAAGAAGGCAAGGGTAGATGAAGGGCAGATGTAAAATACATTTATATTTGCATTGCATGAGAGTGAGAACAATGCTAAAAACATATCTGTTAATGACAACACAGGAGTTCTGATCAATAAATCAAAGGCATAGCAATGATGCAAGTAAAATTTGCAGTAACATTATTCATACTAATAACAGAACTTTTATGTTTTATTTATTTTTTTTTAAAGATTTTATTTATTTACTTTTTAGAGAGGGAAGGGAGAAAGAGAGAGAGAAACATCAATGTGCGGTTGCTGGGGACCTGGCCTGCAACCCAGGCATGTGCCCTGACTGGGAATCGAACCTGTGACACTTTGGTTCGCAGCCCGCGCTCAATCCACTGAGCTACGCCAGCCAGGGCATTTTATTTTGTTTTTAACAACAGAAAAAAAAGAATACATAAATGATGACTGGGGTCTGTGTTTCAATAATGAAGGAGAGAGAATAGATTAAAATTGAAATAAGACTGGTTAAGTGTTCATAACTATTGAAGTTAGGTGATGAAATGTAGGAGTTCAATTACTATCTGCTGTATTTTTTATATGTTGAAAAATAAAAAGTTTCCTTAAAGCAATTTGGATGTACTTCACAACCATTAGTATGACCATTATTAAAACAACAACAACAACAACAACAGCAACAAAACCCCCAGAATTTAACAAATGTTTGTGGGGATGTAGAGAAATGGAAACACACCTGTGCACTGATAGTGGGGATGTAAAATGATGCAGCTGCAGAAAACAGTATGGCAGTTCCTCAAAAAATAAAAAAACATTAGTACTATATGATCTAGCAATTACACTTCTGAGCAGTAACTATTCAAAAAAAATTGAAAGCAGGAAGTTGAATAGTTATTTACACACCCATTTTTATAGCAGCACCCAAGTGCCCATCATGTATGAATGGATAAACAAAATATGTTATATACATATAATGAAATATTATGTAGCCTTAAAAAGGAAGAAAGTTCACCCCTGGCCAGGTAACTCAGTTGGTTAGAGGGCGGTCCCCATATGCCAAGGCTGTGCATCCAATCCCCAGTCAGGGCACATACAAGAATCAACCAGTAAGTACACCAATAAGTTGAACAACAAATCACTGTTTCTCTTACTCATATCAATAAATTTTTTTTAAAAGGAAGGAAATTCTAAGATATGCTCTAATGTAGGTAAACCCTGAAGACATTATGCTAAGTGAAGTCAATCACAAAACAAATACTGTACAATTCCATGTATATGACGTACCCAGAGTAGTCAAATTCAGAGACAGAAAGTAGAATGGTGGTTGCCAGTGGCTGGAGCAAGAGGAAGGGGGAGTGTATAATGGATACAGAATTTCAGCTTGGAAGATGAAAAAAGTTCTGAGAAGAAAAGTTGGGGAAGATGAAAAAGACAGAGGGTGAATGTAGTTGCAGGACAATGTGAATGTGCTTAATACCCCTAAAATGATAAAATGGTCAATTTTATGGTAAATTTTATGTTATGTATATTTTATCACAACAATAAAAACAGACATGGATGACAGATTTTAGATACAATGAGAGACTAGTGAATATTAGCAATGAAACAAATGTTTCTTAATTTGAATTTTTCAATTTTTTTTAATTTATTTTTTATTTTTGTTTTTTAAAGATTTTATTCATTTTTTAGAGAGAGGGGAAGGGAAGGAGAAAGAGAGAGAGAGAAACATCAATGTGGTTGCCCCTTGTGTGCCCCCTACCGGGGACCTGGCCTGCAACCCAGGCATGTGCTCTGACTAGAAATCCAACTGGCGACCCTTTGGTTCGCAGGCCCATGTTCAAGCCACTGAGCTTCACCAGCCAGGGCCCTGAATTTTTCAATTCTGTTGAACATATACTCAAAAAATGAAATTGCTGGATTATACGGTAATTTTCAAAATTATTGAGAACTGGCAATATTCTATTTCTTGAACTGAGTTGTGGTTACACAGGTATTATCACTTTTTGATAATTTATTGAACTGTATAGTTATGAATTATGTGTATATGGTACACATTATTTATCAATTAAAATCAATGCCCAGTCAAAAAGCATAAACAGAGCCAACATTTTAATTTTACACATTTACACTAAGGATAAATATCTAAACAAACAAAAAAATCAATTCTGTAAATGTTTCTTTCAGACTATACAGATAGTTATTTTGCAAATGCCATAATCAGGATTATAATTTTATTACCACCTAGAACACATTCTTCCAACAAAACAGGTTAGATTTGTAGCTGATTCTTAAATTCTGCCTATTTTCCAGTTTCAATCATATTTTCAGTGTAACTCTACCTATGGAACAGTCAGTCCTGGGTACCAGGTAAAGTTAAAGGATCTATGTTACCTTTCAAAAGGCAGCAGGTCATTGTTCCATTTCCCATTTTCCCTAAGGACACCTGAGATCTGTGTACATAAAAATTACTTGATAATATTATTCTCTCTGCACAAATCAGATCTTAACAATACTAAGGGAACTCTGGCCTCTTTGTGAGGACTGATAACTGAAAAATTACAGATTTAACCTACTTAGCTAATTATCAACATACGGTTAAACTGATTTATTTCAGCAAACATTTATTGAAGTCACTATGTGCCAGGTACTTGGCAAGATGGTAGGCATGCAAAGAAAAAAGGGTTCCTGGCCCTGGCTGGTATGACTCAGTGGACTAAATGGACTGAAAGGTCATTGGTTCAATTCCCAGTCAGGGCACATGCCTGGATTGTGGGCTAGGTCCCCAGTTGGAGGCCTGTGAGAGACAACAAATTGATATTTCCTTCTCACATGGATGTTTCTCTCCTTCTCTTTCTTCCTCCCTTACCCTCTCTCTAAAAACAAAAAGAAAGGGTTCCTGTCCTCAAGCGGTCCGGACTAGTAAGACATACAGATACGAATAACTGTACTATAAAGAGATAAGTGATATAAAAGTTTATAAGAGATACACTAAAGTTTAACTGTACAATCTTTTCTAAATATCATAACCCTTAAACATTTAATGGTCTAGGTCAGGGGTGTCAAACTCACTTTCATCGGGGGCCACATCAGCTTTGCAGTTGCTTTCAAAGGGCCAAATGTAATTTTAGGGTTGTATAAATGTAACTAGTCCTTAACAGTTAAGCGAGAGCTCAGTGCTGCTGCCGAGTAGAAAGAAGGTGCTGGGCTGGATAAAACAAGGTCCACTGGCCTTGTGTTTGCCACCTGTGGTCTAGGTATCTAACTTGGTATTATTGGGATATATACCTCTTTGTCTCACCCCTAGTGATGGTTTATTTTCAAAATGAAAAAAATTTGGGAAGAGGCCACAAGGCTGAAATAACCTGAACTCTCCAAACCAACAGAGCTGAAGTGCCCAGAGGAGTTAATGAAGGTGAGGGAAACCTACAACAGAGACCAAGAGGAAAACCAGCAGAATCTAGAGTTGTGGTAGTAAACAAGAAGTAAATCTGTCCATCAGGGGACATTTGCAACATCTAGAAACACTTCTGGCTGTCACAACTGCAGGTGTGAGGGTGCTGCTGACATCTAGTAAGTAGAAGACAGGGATGCTGCTCAGCATTCTACAATGCACAGAACAACTCCCCATCCCCAAAGAATTAGCCCAAAAATGTCAACAGCCCGAAAGTTGAGAAGCCCCGATCCAAAGAACTTTCACCCTGGAGAAACTTACCAAAATGATTACAGTCAAAGATCCATCCCACTCATGCTGTAGGGTGGTCCTATGAGTTAACAGTGTGCTGAGCACTGGGCAGATCACGGACCACCATCTGAGTGTTGGTTGACTGATGCCACAGTACAGCCTTCTACAAACAAGAATAAAAGCTGCCCCCTTAGTTTGGTCCCTTCCCTCCAAGTTATCTTCCCCCTTTTGACTTCTTTTCCTTCCCAATCCAAATTAGATCCTGAAGTCCTTCAGTCACTTTCTTGCTTCTATGGATTACAACTGCCTTGAAACCACTATCTTGGATTATGGATCAATACAACTACCTCCCTTCTCTGCTAGGTGCTCTCCTCCCATCCCCCAGCTCCATGGATGTCTCACTCTTTGAGATCACTAACGAACTAACTGCCAAATATAGCACTTTTCTACTAAACTCCCAAAACATGTAATGGAAAAAAACACAACCTGATACTACTGAGCTCCCTCTCCTTCATAAATCATTCTCCTTCGGGGCTTTGATGGCACCAATCTCTAGCTTTTCCTATTTCACTGGCTCTTCCTCAGTTTCCTTCACTGAGGCCAGTCACTGACTTATTAGCAATGTCTATCATGGGAACAATACTGAGAAATGGCAGTTTTTAGGGTACCTACCTGCCATTTCTGTACTGTAAACTTTCTCTGGGTAACACTAATGACTTCTATACAACCATTTTTGTGCTGGTATTCTGCAACCTAGTTCTCTTTCATGATGCCAGATCTTAATATTTAACTGTCTAGTGAACATTCCCATCATCAGTGAGAGGCATGTATTGTAATATAACAAAGTGATTAACAGTAGTGACACTGGAACCAGGTTACCTGGATTTAAGTCCTGGCTCTACCACTTACTAGCTATGAAAACTTGGGCAAGTTATTTAACCTCTGTGTCTCAGACTTCTTACTTATAAAGTGAGAATAATCTTAAATCAGACCTCAAAAGGCAATTGTGAAAATTAAATAATACATGCAAAGCATATGGAATAGGACCTGCCCTATAAGAAACAGTCAATAGCCCTGGCTGGTGTAGCTCAGTGGACTGAGCACAGGCCTATGAACCCAAGGGTCACAATTCCATTCCCAGTCAGGGTACATGCCTGGTTTCAGGCCAGGTCCCCAGCAGGGGGCGTACAAGAGGCAACCAACACAATGATGTTTCCCTCTCTCCTTCCCTTTCCCTCTAAAAATAAAATCTTAAAAAGAAAAAAAGATAAAGGCATCTTTATATAGAAAAGAAAAAAGAAACAGTCAATAAATGATAGCTATCATCATCATCATCATCATCATCACCACTCCAGACACCTGAAACCAGATATGCCCAAAACGGAATTCCTTATTTTCCCAGCCATACTTGAATGAACCACCCAGATAATCAAACCACATACCCTGAAGTGATCCTAGAATCTACCTCCCTGCCCCCATTTCCAATGTCTCAACTTCTATCCATACTGCCTAAAATTCTACCAAAGCTCATCACCATTACCACATTTCCCACTATTACATCATCTGAAGGCTTCATCATTTCTCAACTAGACTATTCCATCAGCTTCCTCACTAATCTTACCTTTAAAGTATAACCCCTCAACTTAGGTCCACATTGTAGCCAATGATCTTTCTAAAGGGAAAACATGATCTCATCCAGTCCCACACTCTGTTTAGCATTACATCGCAACAAAAGCCTGCCTTGGGATGACTCCCTAATCCTCCCCATCCATGCTTGTCCTCTGCATTTCCACAGTACCCTGCATTTACCTCTACCATAGAACTTACTGTATTTACTTAACTTTAAAATACTTCTCTCCTAGACTTCCGGCAAGATGGAGGAATAGGTGGACGCACTGTACCTCCTCACACAACCAAGATTAGAACAACAATAATTTACAGACAGGATAACACTCAGAACTGATAGAGGATTTATCTGAATGGAAGTCGGACAACCAAGAAGTTGAAGTAGACTCATACATCTAGACTGGTAGGAGATGACGAGCCGGGCGGGCGCGTGGAGATCGGGGAAAATTTGGTGCGAAATCGGCGCGACTGCCATCCAGGCCGCAAGAACGCAGTGGTGATCCCTGAGTACGCAAGCTGCGGCTGGCGGACCCTGTGGGGCAGCGATTGTGGACCAGGGCAGGGCTCGCAGCCCAGGATCCCAAAGAAGAGTCTGAGCCCAGGAGAACGGACCTGCCACCACTGTTCCCTCCCGTCCCCGCTCTCGCCCCTGGCCCCCACATATAACATCACAATCTAGCAACTGGGGTGCCCAGCCCCGGTGAACACCTAAGGCTCCACCCCCCACCGGAACAAGAACGACCAGACCGAATTAAAAAAAAAAAAGAGAGAAAGACAGGGAAAGACATAAGACATGTTTCCAACAGAACAGATCAGTCCCCCAGGACTCATCCTTTTGAGCGACCAAGAAATAGCCAATTTATCAGATGCACAGTTCAAAACACTGGTGATCAGAAAGCTCACGGAATTGGTTGATTTTGGGCGCAATTTAGATGAAAGGATGCAGGTTACCATAAAAGAGATGTAGGAAGATACGCGGAGGAGAGTGAAAAGATACGCCAATAGTGAAAGGAAGGAATCTGAGTCTCAAAACAATACAGTGGACCAGAAGGAAGATAGAATCAACCAAGCAGGAAAGCATGATGAAATAAGAATTTAAAAAATCGAGGAAAAGCTTAAGAGTATCCAGGACACCTTTAAACGTTCCAACATCCGAATTATAGGGGTACCAGAATGGGAAGGGGAAAAGCAACAGATTGAGCACGTATCTGAACAAATTAATAAAGGAGAACTCCCCCAGTCTGGCAAAGGGAACAGTCTTCCAAGAAATCCAAGAAGCTCAGAGAGCCCCAAAGAAGGTGGACCCAAGAAGAAACACACCAAGGCACATCATAATTACATTAGCCAAGGTAAAAACGAAGGAGAGAATCCTAGAAGCAGTAAGAGATAAGGGGACAGTAACCTACAAAGGAGTTCCCATCAGACTGTTAGCTGATTTCTCCAAAGAGACCTTACAGGCAAGAAGGGGCTGGAAAGAAATATTCCAAGTCATGAAAGACAAGGACCTACATCCCAGATTGCTCTATCCAGCAAAGCTCTCATTTAGAATGGAAGGGAAGATAAGGTGCTTTTCAGATAAGGTCAAGTTAAAGGAGTTCATCATCACCAAGCCCTTATTTTATGAAATGCTAAAGAGACTTACCTAAGAAAAGAAGATAAAGAAAAGACAAGTATAGTAAAAGGACAGCAAACTCACAATTATTAACAACCACACCTAAAGCAAAACCAAAAGAAACTAAGTAAACAACTAGAACAGGAACAGAACCACAGAAATGGAGGGCACATGGAGGGCTAGCAGTAGGGGGGGGGGTGGGAGGAGGAGAGGGGGAAAAAGTTATAGAGAATAAGTAGCATAGAATGTAGGTTGAAAATAGATAGGGGGAGGGCAAGAATAGTACGGGAAATGTAGAAGCTAAAGAACTCATAAGTATGACACATGGACATGAACTAAAGGGGGGGAATGTAGGTGGGAGAGGGGGTACAGGGTGGAGGGGAGAGAAGGGGGGAAATGGGACAACTGTAATAGCATAATCAATAAAATATATTTAAAAAAATAAATAAAAAGAAAATAAAGTAAAATAAAATACTTCTCTCCCCCCACCAGACTACAAGCTCTGAAGAAAGAAATTGCGTATTTTATCTCTAATCGCAGCACCTAGCACAGTGCCTATACATAGAATATATTCGATGAATACTTGGTGTCTGAGATAGATTGCTAGGATCCTATGCTAAGTTTCATCCTCTATGAAGTTATGTTGCCCTAATTTTATCAATGAGGAAATAGAAATTTGGGTAAAACAGACACATTGGGTAGGTAACCTGCCCAAAGTCACACAGCTGGTTAGTGGCAGAAGCAAACTTTGAATCCATGTCTTCTTACTTTACAGTCAGTGCTCTTTTTCCACTATGCTGCTAATCTCTGTTCTGTACAAATCAGCTTTGTGGCTTTGGGAAATCAACTTGCTCCCCTGAAACCTCAGTGTCCTCACATCTAACATGCCTTCCTATTCTGATAGTCTGAGCTGCTTCAGAATGAAGGTTTTGGCATAGGAGGGTGAAAGAAAAAATTATTTGTTTAAAGAATGTTGGCACTTACCAGAAAGTTGATTTTACTTTTTGATTAAAGGAATTTGAATTTGACTATTCAATGGAAGAGAGACTGAAGAGTAGGGAAAAGGTCAGTCTCTTGGTTAACTTTTCTTTCTTAATAAAAAAGATGACTTTTTTTTAATTTATACTTTACTAGGTTAGAAAGAATGAATTAGCTGCAGGAATATCATGGTAGGCAACTAGTTCTTTTAGCTGTGTTTGGCAGAAATTCAACTGCAGACGTACTGAATAAATTAAGACTGATTAAGATGCTCAGTGAGTGGCAGAACCTGCACCTGACTTGTTCAGTCAGTGTGGTGAGAGGAGTGGTTTGGAATTATAGTGCAGATCATGATTCTCACTCTTCCTGTCCCTATCTCTAAGGGAAAAGGGACTAAATCATAATATAAGGCCATGCTTCTCAAACTGTTACGTAAAACGTGTATGCACTCTTCCCAAGTTATCAATCTTACTAAGTGGTAAATAAAATAATTGCCCTGGCCAGTGTGGCTCAGTGGATTGAGCACCAGCCTCCGAACTGAAAGGTTGCAGGTTCAATTCTCAGTCAGAGCACATGCCTGGGTTGAGAGCCAGGCCCAGGGTTGGGGATGTGCAAGAGGCAACTGATCAACGTTTCTTGCAGACTTTGATGTTTCTCTCCCTCTCTTTCTCCTTCCCTTCCTCCTCTCTCTAAAAAACATATAAATAAAATCTTTTAAAAAACTTTTTTAAAAAAAGAGATTAACCCGCCCTGGCTGATATGGCTCAATTGGTTGGAGTGTCGTCCCATAAACCAAATGATAGTGGGTTCAATTCCCAGTCAGGGCACATACCCAGGTTGTGGGTTCAATCCCTCCCTGGTCAGGGCATGTACAAGAAAGCAACCAATTGATATTTCTCTCTCACATTGATGTTTTTCTCTCTTCCTCTCTCTCTCTCAAGGCAATATAAAAAATGTCCTTGGGTAAGTATAAAAAATAAAATAAAAAATAAATAAAGATTAACTATAAATTAGGAGAGAATACTGGCACCTGAAGAGGTAAGCAGTCATCTAATAATAATCAATAGCTATTTACTGACTACTATAAGCCTAGGCATCACTAGTTTTTAATGCTCTCCAGGTGATTCCAATGTGCAGCTGGTAGTAAGAACCACGGTTACAAGTATTGTGCTGTGTATTAAGATGTAAACTAACCCTCTCCCCACCAAAAGAGAGTAAGGAAACTACTGATTGGATAGCTAAGCAAAGGTATCCAGACCTAAGCATGGGCAATACAGAATCCCGTATTTCATCTGCAATTACCTACATGTATGTGAAAGGAACTTCACAAGAAGAGCAACAGGAATGCACAGTGAAGGCAAAGAGGCCCTGGGAGTATCTTCATTTACACTACAGAGTCAACATCACTTTTTGTTTATATCTGTAAGTACCAACAGTTAAATGAATTATAAGCTTCAGACAAGAACCCTTTCTAAAATAATGTTAAAACTAACTTGTACTCCTAAAAAGTGTACAGTATACTGATTAGAAACTTCTGTGCCAAAAAAACAAAAACAAAAACAAAACACACACACATAAAGGTCAAGACAAATGATCAACTAAAAAACAAACTTCCAATGCATGAGACTGTACAAATGGTTAAAAACTGCAATATACAAAAAGCTCTTACAAATCAATATATACAAGAATGAAAACCATTATATAGAAGTAGACACAACAAGGTATGAACAGGAATTTCAAAAGAGAAAAACAAATGATCAATGTACCCTTAAAAGACAATTAACCTTTATGGAATGCAGTATGGAACTTCCTCAGAAAACTAAAAATGGATCTGCCTTTTGACCCTGCAATTCCACTGCTGGGACTCTATCCTAAGAATACTAAAACACCAATTCAAAAGAACCTATACATCCCAATGTTCATAGCAGCACAATTTACAATAGCTAGATGCTGGAAGCAACCAAGATGCCCATCAGTAAACGAATGGATCAAAAAACTATGGTACGTTTACACAATGGAATTCTATGCAGCAGAAAGAAAGAAGGAGCTCCTACCCTATGCAACAGCATGGATGGAGCTGGAAAACATGCTAAGCGAAACAAGCCAGGCAGTGAAAGACAAATACCATATGATCTCACCTTTAACAAGAACCTAAATAACAAAACAAAGAAACAAACAAAATGTAACCAAAGACACTGAAATAGAGGACAGGCTGACAGTGACCACAGGGGAGAGTAGAGGGAATTTAAGGGGACAGTGGGAAGGGTTCACAGGAACAAACTTAAAGGACACATGGTCATAAACTAAGGGGAGGGTGGTAATGGGAGGGAAGTGGGGAGGGGTGGGAGGGGGGAATGGATTGGGAGTAAAAAGGAGAAAATTGTATTTGAACAATGATTAAAAATAAATTAATTAATTAATTTAAAAAAAGACAACTAACCTAAGAAAGGAAGTTCATTTCTTGTTAATCAGACTGACAACAATGAAAATGACAGGTAATACACAAACTGCAAGGGTGAGGGGAAACAGACATACCACTGGTACAAAACTTCTTGAAAGCAGTCTGGCAATATGTATCCAAATGTAATGTGTGCAGTTCAACAACAAAGATGACCAAAGCAATTTAAAAATGAGAGAAGGACTTAAATGGCTATTTCTTTATTAAATGGCTATTTCTCTAAAGAAAAATATACAAATGGCCAACAAACACATTTAAAGATGCCTGACATCATTAGCCATTAGAGAAATGTAAATTAAAACCACAATGAGCCCTGGCCCTTATGGCTCAGCTGGTTGGGCCTTATTCCACAAGCAGAAAGGGTGTGGGTTCATTTCCTAGTCAGGGCAGCATGAGCCTAGGCTGCAGGTCTGGGTCTGGTCAGCAACCAATCTTCTCTCTCTGGTACTGATACTTCTCTCCCTCCCTTCCCCTCTCTCTAAAATCAATAAGCATGTCCTCTGGGGAGGATTAAAAGCAAACACAATGAGACTGGAGTGTTGTCCTGAAATGGAAAGGTTGCAGGTTCGATTCCTGATCTGGGCACATACAGGAGGCAATCCATGGGTGTTTCTCATATCCACGTTTCTTTCTGTCCCTCTCTCTCTAAAAATAAATAAGTAAATAAATGAATAATCTATAAAGATTGCCTCCACGAAGAAAAAAAGCAAACAGTAAGTAATAACAAAGGACAAAAAAGTTTAGAAAAGAGCCCTGGCTGGTCTGACTCAGTAGACTGAGTGCTAGCCTGCGAACCCAAAGGTCGCTGATCAGATTCCCAGTCAGCACATGTCTGGGTTGCAAGCCAGGTCTCCAGTTAGGGGCATGCGAGAGGCAACCAATCAACGTTCTTCTCCCTTTCTCCCTCCCTCCTCCTCTCTCTGAAAATAAATAAATAAAACCTAAAAAAAAAGAAAAAGAAAAAGAAAAGATTTCCTCCAGACAGCCCCCACTTCTGGTTAACAGGTTTTGCTGACTTTTATTTCATATCCTAGTAAGCCTCTGAGATCCACTCTCCATCCCATCCCTCCTTTCATATCCTTCCCCATGCATCCCAGATCTCCCCTGACCACTATGAGACAGACAATAGTCTTTTAGTAAAAAACAGTGCTCCTAAATTACATCCCAAAGCAGACAAAAAGAACACAGAACTCCACACCTATTAAACACCACACAACCTGCTTACTAGTCAGACTGCCAAAAAATCACTTGCTTCTCCTCTTGCAGGTTTAGACGAACACAAACCCAAAAGGAACTGTGCTCCCATGTAAGACTACTGCTTCTCTACATGACTTCAAGAGCTGAGGCATTAGAGATACTTCCTCACTATAAACCCAAATAGAACACTTTGTTTATTTTCTCTTGGCATATACTTAGTGGCCTGTATTTCCTGGCAGTCATTGTACATCTTTTGGCAAGTGCTTTCGAGTTTCTCAGTACAAATGTTTCATCCAGTCGCTGAAGGCAAAGCATTGTACCTTGAATTTACATGCCAAGAGAAAGACTCAGACTGAAAAGAAGACCTTCAGTATCACCTTCCCACAGTATATGAGACACTACACTAGTTAGAAGGCCCAGATCCAATTCCCAGGTGTGCAAGTGTCTTTTGCAGTATGATCTCCAGTCTGCTCTTTAATCTTTCTGTACCTTAGTCTTTCCATCCTGGAAAACAGAATTGTATTACCTGCCCCTCCCTGACTTTAGACTCTTACTGCTGACTAAGAGTATTTATGTTTCTATAATCTGTGAAACTGGGGTTTGAAAAACTCAGAAAATTAAGCACAAATGTTGTTTCTCACTTTGTCAGACCTGCCAGGCAGAATCCACAGTAGAACCTAGCAAGAGTCCCTAAGCAAGTAGTTCTGACTTTCCACTCAACAAATAATACGTAAGAATAGGAAGGCCCTGGTTGCTGTGGTTCAGTGGACTGAAGGCTGGCCCGTAAACCAAAGGGCGGCCAATTCAATTCCCAGTCAGTGCATGAGTATGGGTTGCAGGCCAGGTCCTCAATGGGGGGCATGCGAGAGACAACCACATATTGCTCTTTCTCTCCCTTTCTCCTTCCCTTCCCCTCTAGCTAAAAATAAATAAATAAAACCCTTTTAAAAACAGAATAGGAAGCAAGAGACAAGACCTGCAGATGCTACATGGCTAGCTACAGAGGCAATTCATTATATATTAGGCTCCATGATAGTATTATCACCATAGACCTATTACCCTTAAAACCACTGTAGTCTGACCTCAAAGAAGCTACCTCAATAACTTAAAGCTTACTTATTCAATGTTTACAAAAAACAAGCACTTTCCCTGACCCGGTAGGGGTTGCCTCAGGGTGACCCTACAGTTAAGGTAGGACAAAGAGATGACACACCAAGTATGAGGTACAAAATAATTTAAGATTTACGGCAGTATTTTACAGTCCTGTCTGAGTTACTAGTACAATTCTGAAATACAAAATTCTGGACAGTATTCCAAAAGGGATTAAAATGCAAATATTAGATTTTAAAAAGATCAACTTTAAAACTTGAAAAAACTTTCTATCACACTTTCCATTTGGTCACCCTTTGGTTTGTGCAGCTCTTACAACAAATAAGTTTACTGCTCTGTCTAGGCTCTCCACAAGGCCAAGCTTTCCCTTTGCTCCAGTAAACATTTTCTTGCGATCACTGAATTAATGACATTAACTTATATCTATATCTAGTTACAGCTCATTTTATGCACCTAAGCAATACATCATATGGCTGACACACAGTTCAACACTCCACTTGACAGACATCACTATGAATTCATACTATGATTCACAATATAAATCCTAAAATGCATTTTATATCCTGATTACAATGCAGCACACCCTTGGGAAAGAAAAGTGGCATACAAGAAATACTCTCTAGTGTCACAGGTTCGATTCCCAGTCAGGGTACATGCCTGGGTTGCAGGCCATGACCCCCAGCAACCGCACACTGATGTTTCTCTTTCTCTCTCTCTATCTCCCTCCCTTCCCTCTCTAAAAATAAATAAATAAAATCTTAAAAAAAAAAGAAATACTCTCTAAAGACTGAATCCCACAACTCCTGCCTCATTTAAAGGAGGTGGCTTTGTGTGGACAGGGCACTGGGCATGGAAAGTAGAGAGACCTATGTTCAATTCCAGGTTGGCTGCTTAGTTTAAGACCTTGAGCCTCCTTTCTTATCCATGAAATAAAAACATCTACTTTCTGAGATTATTATGAGGATAAACAGTGCTACACAAATTTGTTGTTGTTGTTGTTATTATTATTATTCTGCCTTAGATTTATTCAAAACTGACAACGTTCTTTCAAGGAGCTGGTGCTCCAATATTAAGAATGTCATTTTCCCGGCTGGGTACTTGAGTTGGTTAGAGCGTCCTCCCTATATGCATGTCAAGGTTGCAGGTAAAATCCTGGGTCAGGGCACATACAAGAATCAACCAGTAAGTGGAACAATAAATCTGTGTTTCTCTCTCTCTCTCTCTCTCCAAAAATCAGTAAATAAAAAATTATTTAAAAAACATCATTTTGTTCACATGCTTACCAGAAATTTTCTGAGTAAACCTCAAGTCACTGAAAAGCATCATCTCCTTCCATGGCCAAAACACAAGCAAAGCAGCACTACCCTTCCAGGGGCATGGTAAGCAGAGACAGAGATGATGAACCAGACATATTCAGAGTGAATGAGGCAGAGATACTTTATTTCATTATTTGGACTGAAAAGTAAAATCAAAGGTCAAAGTTTTCCAATGGGGACCAAGACGTAATCAAAATTAAATACAACCTATAGCTGATTCAGAAAGATCAATAATCATCAAAGTAATGAGAGTATTACTCATATATTAATTAATCCTCATGGCATCCCAAAGAAGAAAAATTTAATTCTTGTATTCTAATTACTTTTAATCGCACGAAAAACTTGAATGGACCAAGATGTACCATTTTAATAAAGCAGGTCAACAAATATTCTCTTCTTTCTTATCTATCCAAACTTCACCTACCTTTCAAGTTCCTTTTCAGAGAGCTTTCCATAACTATGCCACCCTTCATTGATTTCTCCCTTCTCAGGAATTCTATGGTTTATCATAAAATGTAACACTTATAGGCTCTCCTCTCCCAACCCTGTCCACCTTGTAAAGCATCATTATCTCAGTTCAAACACTTAATAACTGTTCTGTCTCATGTTTGGCTGCACTAAAATTTCTTTGGGATAGGGATTGTGGTTTTGTCTCGCCAAGAGGGCCTTTCAGAAAATAGCACCTACCATTTTATGTATGCATGTATGTATGTATTTATTTATTTATAATTGAATCCAGAGAGAAGGGAAGGGAGCAAAAGAGAGAGAAATATCAGTGTGAGAGAGAAACATCAATTGGTTGCTTCTCACATGTGCCCTGACTGGGGACGGAACCTGCAACCGAGACATGTGCCCTAACCATGAATCAAACCCTCAACCTGTCAGTTTGTGGGACACACCCAATCAACTGAGCCACAGCAGCCAGCGCAGCACCTACCATACTTTTACCACATACAACATACAACATATGTGCCATATGTTGTATTAAGTGCTTTACATATTTTATCTCATTTAACCATCGCAATAATGTTATATTGTTGACATTATTCTTCCTATTTTACAGAAGAACAAGCAAGGGTATGAAGAGGTAAGGCTGAAGTTACATAGCTTAGAAAAGATAGGGCTGAGATTTGAGTTAAAGTCTGTCTCCTGAAGTTGGCCCAAAGTAAAGACTGCAAACAAATATTTGCTGAGTTATCCTAATCATTTAATGTGTTGATGGTCGTTATCACCCCAAATGAACAAATGCAGGTAGAAACCTTGCCTAGAGACTTAAGAGGTACAGGGGACAGGGCCACCCCTCCCTACAAACACCCATCAGGTGCTAGGTGCAGTGCCTGGCACTTCACATCAAGCAACTCATTTACTCTATAAATAAACTCCTTACTCTAAATTCTCTTCAGCAAATAGCATGGGTAACACTTCCATCAGAGATTTACCAGAAATGTCACCTTCTCAATCTGAACACACGCACTCCCAGGCGCCGTGTGTGCTACACTCCTTCTGGGTCTCCCTTTGACTCAAGGAAGAGGACAAAGCCTCCTACTTCCCAACAGCCAATAGGTTAAAAATCTCAGCATTTTTATTTTTTTTAAATCTCAGCTTTTTAAAACAAGCATTTACCAAATGCCTAGCCTTTTCAGAACAGGCCATCCTGCTCTTCATTCTAACACTCAGGATCTCAGTTATTTAACCACTACAGCCCTGGGAGGTAGGTAGTATTTTCTCCACCTAACAGATAAATAACATCCAAAAACAAAAAACAAAACAGTTAAAATCACGTGGTCGATGGCCGATTAGGTGCTGGAAATCCAGGTCTCCTGACTATCCACCCTGTTCCATTCCCTCAGCAGAAACCCACAGATGGTAACCGATTTATCTGGTGTCGCTGGGCACTCTAAATACCAAAAACTAGAATAATTTTCATCTAAAAGGCACTTATTGGACGCCTGTATGTCAACCTTGTAGGTTCAAAGACTACCTCCTCTACCTATTTGCTGCGTGACATGGAGCAAGTCTGTTTCACCTCCTTAGGTGAATTCCCTCATCTGTAAGTGAAGATAATAGTGCCTACCAAACTGTCGCGAGAAATTAGACGAAAAAAATGAAACGCCTGGCCCTATGTCTGACAGATGGTGGGCGCTTAGTGACTATGGGTTCCCTTCACCTACCTCCTCCGCCCCACAAACGTCGGGGTACACTCACTACCCCCACGCCACAGGGTATCCCCCTGACCAGAGGCCTGCACGCGGCCACCGGGTTTCACAAGCCAGAGGCCAGCCGTACTGTCATACCTGCATGGAGTCAGCGCTGACGATTTCACCACCGAGCCGCTGGCCTAGCTGCAAGGCCAGGGTGGATTTGCCGGTGCCCGTGGCCCCGAGAATCACCACAAGCGGCAAAGTCCGTGGCAGGCCCCGGAGCCCAGGGCCCACAGAAACCACTCGTGCAGCCGCCACCGCTGCCATCTTGAAGACATCTGCGCTTGCGCGGAAGTGGCTGTCCCCATGACAACCGGCACTGCGCCTGCGCAGATGTAGGGCTCAGTAGGGAGGGTGAGAGGGGAGGAGGGAGTTGTGGCACCGAGGTCCCCAAGCTTGAGAGGCTCCGGACGTGACTGCCATCAACTCGCTGGTGTCAGAGCTTCAACTCCCAACTCTCTTACGTGAGGGATGGCAGTCCTATCTAAAAGATATCTACCCCGATTATTCTCTCACAGCACCCAGTTACTTTTCTTCATAGCATTGATTACAATATAAAATTATAAATTGCCAAGACTTCTCTTTTGTTTGACTTTCCACTCCAGGCTGTTAGTTCCATAAAAGCAAGGAGCAGCTTCTGGGTCATTGCTGCATCTCCAGTACGAGCACAGTACCTGATACCAAATAGGCACCCAATATTGTTAAATGGAGAGGGGAATGGCTTGCTTATCTAGTGCTGGAGGCAGTCAGCCCAGAAGTGTGGCATTCTTCCTGTGATGAGGCAAGAGTGGCTGCTCTAATGTTTCACCCTACAACGCAGTCAGACACCGTCAGCAGGCAGGGCAAAACCTCCCATCTCTTTGGAGAAAGGATGCAAGCAAGAGATGGGGTGAGAAGAGGAAAAACAAGTCAACCACCCACAAAATGTGAAGAGGAAAAATAAGGAAAGCAGAAAGGATAAAGTAATAGCAATCGTCAGATTAAAAATGGAGGTGATGAAAATTAGGACCATACAGGACCAAAATCCAGGGGACTCCACAACCTTTAAGAAAAGGCTTTGGGCTTTGGCTGGTCGCTAAATTGGAGCGTTGTCTCCTCAACCAAAAGGTCAGGATTCAATTTCCGGTGCATATGTCAAGGTTGTGGGTTTGTCCCTGGTTCAGGTTATGTGCACAAGAGGCAACAGATCGATGTTTCTCACATCAAAATTTATCTCCTGTCTCTCCCTTTCCCTCTCTCTAAAAAAAGAAAAGAAAAGAAAAGGCTTTAGATGCCCTGGCCGGCGTAGCTCAGTGGATTGAGCGCAGGCTGCGAACCAAAGTGTCTAAGTTCAATTCCCAGTCAGGATACATGCCTGGGTTGCAGGCCATGACCCCCAGCAACCGCACATTGATGTTTCTCTCTCTCTCTCTCTTTCTCTCTCCCTTCCCTCTCTAAAAAATAAATAAATAAAATCTTTTTTAAAATATTTAAAAAAAAAGAAAGGGCTTTGGAATCAGATGGACCTGGGTTCAAATACTTGCCGCGTCACTTATCAGCTGTGTGGCCTCACACAATAACTTTACTTCTTAGCCTCTACTTCGGTATCATTAAATGCTTGTCAGGATTATTACAGGGAAAAAATAATGCCTGAAAAATGTCTGCTACAATGCCCTGGCACATAACAACCCCCTTTTGTTTAATACTTTATATTATTATAATAGTAACACCCCATCTGCCTTACTAAAGAGGTGAGAGCAGCAGCGTAACAGCAGAGAAATTTTCAATAATGCACAAGTGTCTAAATACCTATTGTGTTAACTCCTTCTTAGCCAATTTAAGAGTTTATTGCTTTCTTCCTGAGATTACCTATCTCTGTCTAACTCTCAGATCACATCACCAGGGTCCCTTGGGCCAGAGGAATTTTTACTCCTGGAAGTTTAGAGCATATGTGAGAGTGCCTGCCAATATGTGGCCTGCCCGGAATAACTGCAAATACATTCCTCAATCACTTAAATCACCGTCGGCATAATAGCCACTTTTGTAGCCACCTTTTGTTTGGAGAACACCAGATCCTAGGATCCCCATACCTCCTTTCTCAATCCAATCTGCTTTGATCAAAAGCCTTGTTCTCTCCAATTTGTGGTACCTGCCTGGGGCTGGTTTTGAAATCAAAATGTGTGGCCACATATTGGCAGACACTCTCAACATGATGGTTGTTAACTGTTGAGCCTTTGCCTGGAGACTTTCAGGGGGTATGGTTACCATGACAACCAACAGAAAGATGACAGGCTGGAGAAATAAATGATGCAAATAAAGCAAAAGGGAGGCTAATTTCATGATGACAATCTGACCATGACAGAGTATGCTCACTCACAGATGGGAAAGGACTGTCCAAGTCACGACCAGGTGACTGTTATTATAGAGTGGAAAAAAGAGGGGGGTGGAATTTACCACTGAAAGACCAGAAGAAGGAGAGGCTGGTTGCCAAGGCAACTGGGGAGAAAGAAATGAAAAAATGGGGCTTTACCACAGCAGCAGAAAATTGCTTCTCGCCAAGCAACACAGGACTGTTGCTATAGAAACAAAGAGAACAGGGATCCTGTAGACCATGGGGAGAATTATCACTAAAATGCTGAGCAGGAAATACTCCTAAATCAGAATGGAGCCCATGGCCCAAAATAAATGAGAAGTGAGAAAAACATCGGACCATTTCCATTTATTGTCATTCTATCAGTCCTACCAAAGAGAATGGGAACACATTTTATAATACCTTTTCAGTATTTTATTTGTACCTCTGTCCCCCTAATGATCCTCTGAACTCTAAATTATACTAAGACTAGGTCCTGCAGGATAATCTGTAACTCGAAATCCTAAATGGAGAGATTAAGTTCAAGGGAAAATTGGGAAATTAAAGTCTATGACCAAGAGTTAATAAGTATTTCTAAAAACACAACATAAAACCCTCTAATGGGAAGCTTTGCAAAGTAATAAGGACACAAAAGCCACCAAAAGGGAGTCAGGAAAGCTATTTGTAGTCATGCTCAGGTATTAGCTTTGACCCCCTCTCCTTTTATGAGTGAGGTCAGATGGGATGTAGCTCAATCTATTCTGAAAGATAGCTCAGGAGAACAGGGAGTCTCTCACTTAAAGTGTGTGTCTATACGTAGAAGTGAAGGATGCAGAAGCCCATCTCCAACATACTCCACTGCTTATAGGTTATTATGGGCAGAGAACTAGTTGAAAAGGCAAAAATGTTGGGACAGGTTCAGTCTGGAAGAGCCTATCTAAAATGTAGGAATGAGGTACTGGGGATGCTCAGATTACTTGGAGTAATAACTCTTTGCCTGTGCTTCTGGAAGTCCAGAGCCAGCTACCTAACTGTCACCCACAATGTGTGAGTATTGTATGTACCCTGGGGCAGTTGTGTAGTCAGGCTGGGGTCCTCTGAACCTACCTCACCTTCTTTAGGGAATCAAGGGCAGTACGTTGGGTTGGATGCACACGCGAACATGGCAGAAAAGGAGAAAGGGATAAGTGCAGAAAGGCAGAAGGGAAATCTGGGTGATGACCCATAATGGTTTATTTTATTATTTTCTTTAAAAAATATGTTTTTATTTATTTAGATTTAGAGAGAAGGGAAGGGAGGGAGAGGAGGGGGAGAGAAACATCGATGTTTCAGAGATACATCAATCAATTGCCTCTTGCATGCTCCCACCTGGGGACCTGGCCCACAACCCAGTCATGTGCCCAGACTGGGAATTCAACCGGCAATCTCTCAGTTCCCAGGCCAGCACTCAATCCACAGAGCCACCCCAGCTAGGGTTTATTATATTATTTTCTATCCTCTGCATATTTTAAATAATTTATTTTACCCCTGGCTGGTGTGGCTCAGTGGGTAGAGCGCCAGCCTGCAGACCAAAAAGTTGTCGGTTCAATTCCTATTCAGGACACATGCCTGGGTTGCGGGCCAAGTCCCCGGCTGGGGAGGTGCAAGAGGCAACTTATGGATGTTTCTCTTCCTTTCTTCCTTCCTCCTTTCCCTTCTCTCTAAAATTAAATAAATGAAATTTTAAAAAATATTAACAAAAATAATAATAATTTATTTTATTTTATTTTTTAGGAAAAGGAACATAGAAAGAAGGCTACTGGTGAAACCATTAGAATGGAAGGTCCATTCAAAGTGAAGCATCCAGAAAGCTCAAACGTTCAGGATGGAATTCTGGTGGACGCTGTGGCAGTCTGGACAGAAGGAAGATTGTGCCATGGGAAGACTGAAGCATCTGTTTCCAAGGTAAGAGAAGAAAGTAGGGTCAAAGACAAACACTAGCCCTGGTTGGTGAGGCTCAGTGGATTGAGTGCTGGCTTGCAAACCAAAGGGCCACAGGTTCAGTTCCCAGTCAGGGCACACGCCTGGGTTGCAGGCCGGGTTCCCAGTTTGGGGTATGTGAGAGGCAACCACACACATTGATGTTTCTCTCCCTCTCTTTCTCCCTCCCTCCCTCCCCCTCTTCCTAAAAATAAATAAATAAAACAATCCAAAAAAAAAAAAAAGACAAACACTAGCTTTTTGGTACAACCCAAAGTGCCTTTGCAACCTAACCCCATACTAATTAGGCATCCTAAATAAAACTGTTTCCTTTGGGAGTATTTCATGATGACTTTGGTACCTGTATTCATTTCCGAGGGCTGCTATAACAAGTTAACCACAGACTAGGTGGCCTTATACAATAGAACAGCATTCTCTCACAATTCTGGGGACCAGAAGTCCAAGAGCAATATGTGGGCAGGGCCATGATGCCAGGGCCATGATGCCATGCTTCCCTCTGTGGAAGAGTCTGTCCTTGCTTCTTCTAGCTTCTGATGCTTGCTGAGAATCCTTGACATTACTTGGTCTGTGGCAGGGTGACTCTAGTCCTGCCTCTCTCTTAACATGGCCCTCTTCTCCTTTTGCACGTCCCTGCGAAGTTCCCTCTCTTCGGGACACCAGTCATTGGACTAGGGCCCAGCCCAATCCAATACGACTTGACTTAACTTGATTACATCTGCAAAGATCCTATTTCAAAATTAAGGTCACATTCACAGGTTCTGGATCAACCTGAATTCGGTGGGGGATATTACACAACCCAGTACAGTGCCTGTGAGTAATCACACCTTCCATTGGTTTGGTGAATTGCTGTCTCCATGGGTGATTGGTTCATTCAAATTTGGGCGCATCAGAATTACTCAAAACAAGCCAGGGGAAGAATAGAGTAGAGCTCACTATGTTGTAGGGTTTGCGTTATACCTAAAGTTAAGTTACATGGTTTGCTTCAGAGTACACCAGAATGTTCTCAAAGGGTGCTCACTTCGGGCCTCCTCAGCTCTCTAAGAGAGCCTGGATACCATGGAGCATCCCCGAAGGCTGCAAAGTCAGAGTGGAACAGGTGCAAAAGGGGGAAAGATGCAGAGCCCTCGGAGGTCCTTGCCAGTTCTAGACTTTGGGCTTGTTCTTTTGTTAAATAGGGAATACTTCATGAATTTGCATGTCACCTTGTGCAAAGACCATGTTAACCTTCTTTGTGTTGTTCCAATTGTGTTTGATTTATTTATTTTTGTATCATTACAATTTTAGTATGTGGGCTGCCGAAGTGAGCACCTCAGGACTCTGTTGAGCCTTCTCCTGTACTCCTCTGGCCCGTTCTCTTTCTCACGGCTCGGCATTTTGGGTCTTCATCATCTTTGTATCCTGATGAGTTTCAAGCTTGTATCTTCATTTCAAACCCTTTTCTAAAGCTTCAGTGTCACATTTCCCACTTCCTCTGTTTTGGGTGACCCCACCACTTCAATCTCTGTGTCCCAAACCACAATCAGTTTCTTTTCCTGTTTCAAAGAATCACAGAGGATGTTAGCTATTGAAAGGATCCTCTTAGAAATCTAGTGCAATCCCTCTTGTTTTGTAAAAATGAGACCATTCAGCCAGCAAATCAGACCAGATGTCTCCCCTTTCCCTGGGTTCCACACAACCTTCCCAATCCCCTTTCCCCAAAGCTATTATTTCCTTAGCCTAGAACAGCGTCTCCTCTTCACTTAGCCAAATACTACTGACGCTTCTAGTTCCAGTCAAAGTTGCAATATCCCCCAACAAGAACTTTCTTAATGACTCCAAGCAAAGTGCTCTCTTCCCCTTCTGAGGCTTGTAACCCTTGTCTGAAACACGTATTGCCTTATTTTGTAATCATGTTTGCATGCTCACAAACTTCCATAAGGAACCATAGCTTCATTTTCATTGCTTTTAACTATGTGGGAGATGCTATTTTAGGTACTTTACATATAATTTATTTATTCTTCACAACAGTTCTATGAAGTAGGTATTAATATTGTATCCATTTTAGAGAAGAAGGGAACTCACTGAGGGAGGGGAGTGATTTGCCCAACATCACATAAGCAGTAACCCTAAGTTCCTGCTCTTAACCATTATTCAGGGTGGGGCAAAAGAAGGTTTACAGTTGTTATTATGGAAAATAATACAATAATTAATAAATAATAATACAAGAATAAACTGTGTTTTGCATCACGTCTGTAAACCTACTTTGCCCAACCCTGTAATATGCCATCTATACCACCTTCTGTGAATATTTTTGTACATTTGTATCTCTGCAGGACTTGGCTCTAACCCCTTATTCCAATGCTTTTCTAAGTGTGACTTCAGGACTCCACTTCCCTGCTTGCTTATCAACAATGTAGATTTCTGGCCCTGACCTACTACATCAGGGTCTTGGAGGTGGTTAGAGTCTAAAAACACACTAGAGTTTAAAAATCTCTGCCTGAGCCCTGGCTGGTGTGGCTCAGCGGATTGAGTGCCAGCCTGAGAACCAAAGGGTTGCTGGTTCAATTCCCAGTCGGGGCACATGCTTGGGTTTCCGGCCAGGTCAGGGGCCCCCAGTTGGGGGTGAGCAAGAGGCAACCACACATCAATGTTTTTCTCCCCCTCTTTCTCCTTCCCTTACCCCTCTCTAAAAGTAAATACATAAAATATTTTTTTTAAAAATCTCTGCCTGAATAAAAGAGGAATTAGAGGATTTAATGATTGAATGGAGTCGGTTGACTCTAACTCAGATTGAAGGCAACCCAGCGCCAAGTAAGGACAAATGGAGGGCACATATGTGCAACGGCTTCACAGACGTGCGACTCCTGCCCGCCAAGGGTCATGGGATGCTGTGGACCCATCAGAGTCAGGTCTTAGCCCTCCTTTTCTCCTCCACCTATCTCAGTCTCCCCAACCCTGGCTACTCCTTCCTCTATAATTCACTGCCTCTTGAGCAGCATCAATATGTGTACTCAAGATTACTTCAAGGCACTCCTTCTGGAAAGCTTTCTTATTTTACCAGTCCCTCCTGTCCGTCATCTTTCAATGCGATGAATCTGTATTCTAGGTGTGGCTGGTTCAATGGTTTAAATAACATTAATCATTTGGGGAGAAAATACTTGCAAATTATATCTCTGATAAGGGATTAACACCTGTGGTAGGCAGTTAGACAGACAGGAGCAGAACAAGGATGGTGGGCCAGGTACAGAAAATCACCTGGGCAGAAAGCACTGAGGGCACCTAGCACCAGGCAAAACTGGGAAAACAAGGATCTCACCCCCATGGTAACCTTTCCTCCCCTAGCATTTCACTGGTAAGGAGGTATAGACCCCCCTGACCTTTCATATCAATGGTCATGCATTTCAGACCCTCCCCTGACCTTTCCTGCCCTAGCAATGCTGCTAGTCATGCAGGCTCGACCCTCTTGAAGGGGGAACAATACAAGGGGGCCAGAGAATAGTTCATAAGCATTCAGCCCCCAGGACAATGAGGTTCTGACCCACATCAAATGCATCAAGGCCTCAGTTGTGTTTCAGCTCCGGGCCCAGAAAAACAGCAAAACCAGGCAAGCAACAGCATGGCTGACATCCGGACCAGCTGCATTGACTAATCAATCACTCCCTGCCGGGCACTGGCCAGTCAGTGGAGACCAGAACCCCAAAAGGACACACCTGGGAAGCTGCTGCATATTCTATTGGGATCCTCCCCTGGGACCTCCAGATAGATAGTTATACCTCGGTGCTTGTCAGCTTCGGAACATCAAACCCTGTTCTTGTCTCATTTTGACGACAATAATCTGTTTCAGTACTCGGCGCTTGCTCGTGACTCGTCGCACTTGCTAAAACTTGTTTGAGTCACAATGCTGCCCACAAGAGAAGACCCTTCATTGTTCGGTACTCCTCAGCTTCAGCGCTCTTCATGAGTTCCAGAACGAATTAAGGAAGAGTACCGAGGTACCACTGTACCCTCAGGCTGGAGGACCCGGTGAGACTCTCTCTGTGGGGCACTCCCACTGCTCTTTCCAGTCCCCACCTCCCCCGCAGGCTTGGAACCCTTTCCTTTCTCTCTCTCCTAAGCTCCAGGGGCCCTCCTTTTGCCTCTGTAACTTGTTCCCTGAGCCCATTTCTCCTACAGCTCACTTCTTCTGTGTCTGTGACTTTCTGAATAAACTTTTTCTTACAAGTTGAGTCTTGGCTCTGAAATCTTTCTTAGCCAGAACTCAAGAACTGAGGACGCTGAACCAAGGTCTAGTCTGACTCCACCGGTGTAACACCTGATGCCGCTTTGCTGCCAACGTATCCAGAATATATAGACAACTCCTAAAACTAATAATAATAATAATAAAAATAAATCCAATTCAAAAATGGGCAAAGAACTTGAATGGCCATTCCTCCAAAGAAGAAATACAAAGAGCCAATAAGCACATGAAAAGATGCTCATCATCACTAATCATGAGGTAAATATAAATCAAAACTGCAATGAATTACTACCTCACACCCATTAGGATGGCTACAATAAAAGAAATAACAAGTATTGGGAAGGATGTGGACAAATCGGAATCCTTGTGCATTGTCGGTGGAAATGTAAGGTGGTGGAGCTGCTGTGGAAAACCACATGGAGCTTCCTCAAAAAATTAGCACTGGAATTACCACATGACTCTTCAATTTCACGACTGGGTATACACTCAAAACAACTGAAAACGGGGCTTCTTTTTTTTTTTCTTGGACAGAGCAAGGTTCTATTCCATCTCCCAGCTCCACAAATCCATTTAATATACAGTCCTTGGTTAGAGGATATTTCAGATATTAAACTGATAAGAACAGATATTACACTCGCTCTTAGCCAAAATGCAAGAAGCGACGCAAGCAGGGTTTCAAAGATATTCGTATATCTATGTTCGCAGCAGCATTATTCACAATAGCTAAGATGAAGAACCCATTCGAATGTTCACTAAGAGATATATAGATAAGCAAAATGAGATGTGGTATATGCCTACAATGGAATATTATTCAGCCTTCAAAAAGGAAATTCTGACATATGCTACAACATGGATGACCTTGAGGATATTATGCTAAGTGAAGTAATCCAGCCACAAAAAGACAGTGTGTGATTCCACTTACATGAGCTACTTAGTCAAAATCAGAGAGACAAAAAAAACCCAGAAAGACAGGAGAATGGTGGCTGCCAGGAGCTGGGGGAAGGGGAGAGCAGGGAGGTATTGTTTAAGAGGGATGGAGTTTTAGTTTTCCATGGTGAAGAGTTACCGAGATGCATAGTGCTGGACATGATGGTTGCATAACATTATGAATGATTTAATACCACTGAAGTGAATACTTAAAAATGGTTAAGATGGTAAATTTGTTATGTGTATTTTGCCATAATAAAAATAATTGGGAAAAGAAGATAATAGCTAACATGCCCATGGAATGCTTACTGTGTGGCCGGCAATGGTCTAAACTCACTACAAAGAACCTCTAATTGTTTACTAAGACTTCCTATTGCTCACAACAATCCAGCGAAGCAGGTGCTATTTTTATACCTGTTTTACAGATACTAGGGCTAGGAGAGGTTAATAATTTTCCCATGGCCATGCAGCTGGAAAATGCAGAGCCAGATTTAGGACTAAGGTCTGTTGGGTGTGAGAGACCACTTAACCATACTGCTTCCCTGAAGTTTGAATGTGATCCGTCACTTCCTGGGCACCTACTGGACCCTTGGCACTGAGTCTTGTGGTTTTTAGTAATTCACCTGATAGAGACTTTAAGAACATATTTACACTTCCCAAACAAAAGAATGGTAACATTAATACAGTTGATTCCTTTGGCAGCAGTTCTAAATAAAGACATTAACAAGAGCTGCCCACTGGGCTTAAAGTAGAAACGTCCACACCCCAACGGAACTTCAGCTGACACATTTAGATACCTCCCCTTCATCCCTCCCCACTCACCCAGTCCTCAACGTTGCCCAACTGGTTATCTTACTCTTGGAAGGGAACCTCTCTCCACTCTCTATCTCCTATCACCTTCCAAATCCACAAAGCCATCCCCATCCCCCTTCTCTTTCCAAAGTGAATATTCTGCAATGTCCTGACCCGAGGAGCACGTTAGACAAATTCAGCATGTCTAACATCACTCGACCTGCCTGCTTCGCCCTAAAATAGCTGCCAATAGGGGCAGGGTTAAGCATATGCGTTAACCTTTTATTGTTTAACGTGATAATGACCTTTCTTTTCTACACCAAGAGCGGCTTCTCAGCTGCGCCTTACTCTGTCCACATCACTGAGTTGGGCCCGTATTCTGAAATCCAGGAATAAAGTCCTGACTATTTCTGGACAAAGATAGAGGTAGGAGTCAGTAGGAATAAGCTAGGAAGGAGATTAAAATGCTTCACATTCCAGAAACACCCTCTTTTCCCCACCAGGAGATGGCTTTATTCCCACTCCTTTCTCAGCAGAGTAGGACTCCAAGGAACTGAAGTTTAGAGTTGGGCGGCTGGTGCTACAGCTGTGTGGACTCAGAGATAACGACTTACCAGTGAACGGCTCTGTGCTTCTTCGGTTTGCTTATCTGTGAAAAGGGCGACACTATTCTGTTCTCGTTTGTTGTGAGGATGAAGATATGTAAAACTACTAGCATTATGCCTATATCTGAGTCTCTACTATCTTATTGAGGACCCAGGAATTCTCTCAAGGTTTAGTAAAGGAAGAGAAGTCCTACAAACTAGTCTCTTAATGAATGTCCTCAAAAGATGGGAGCATGCTTTCTGGAGCATGCCCGCACCTTTCTTCTCTCCTAGGTGTGCATCTTTTCTCACCTAAACTCTTAAGGGTCCCCATGAGACTGGCTACTAGGGCAGCAATGGGTGGCAGCAGCTCATCCCAGGCTCACCGCCCCCCCCAACCTGTTTCCAAGGCCCCCTTTACTGACTTTCCAGGGAGCAGCCCACTTTGGCTCCCTTCTTCCCTGTAATGTTTCTAGAGCCAAAGCAGCACTGCCTAGGCTCTGTCCTGCTGCTTCTTCCACCTCAAGCCCTTCCTTTGTTTCACTGGCCCTGGCTTTAATAAATATACTCTCAAAACACAATCAATCAATAAAAAGGATGTGAACAGTTGACTGTAACTATTTTTTTTAAAGATGGTATTTAGCCCTGGCTGGTATGGCTCAGTGGACTGAGCACCAACCTGAGAACCAATGGGTCTCTGGTTCAATTCCCAGTCAGGGCACAATCCTAGGTTGTGGGCCAGGTCCCTAGTAGGGGGCACATGAGAGGCAACCACACATTGATGTTTCTCTTCCTCTTTCTTCCCCTTTTCCCCTATGTCTAAAATTAAATAAAATTTTTTAAGTTGTATTTGTTTTTAGAGAAGGAAAGAGGGAGAGAAACATGTCAGTTGTCTCTTACAGACCCCCAACTGGGAACCTGGCCCATAAACCAGACATGTGCCCTGACTGGGAATGGAACTAGAGACCTTTTGGTTTGCACACCAGTGCTCAATACACTGAGCCACACCAGCCAGGGAAAAAACAAAAATAAAGATATCAATATTTCTCATTCTCTAAAATCACTTTTCAAGAGAGAGACCCAGTAATCCAAGGTATTTTTATCAAACAGCTATTTATGGATTGGGTTTGGTGATGTATGGGTTGTGAGGGTGCAGTGTAAAGTGTACCTGACAGGAGACTGGGTTTAGGATTCTGATTTTGTTATGTGACCCTGACCAAGAAATCCCTCTAAGCTCCAGTACCATGTGGCAGATATTGCTTACTTACCAGGTTGTGATAAGGGGCACTTGGTAAATGTGAGGACTTTATAGCAGCTTTTTGACTCCACTCAGGGTCCGTAGGAATGCAGAAAGGCAACACCAACCCAAGTTTCACCTTTAAGGTGGGAGCAGCTGAGGCAAAGTGGCCTTCTCCCACCTTGATGCTCACGGCCTTTCTGCACAGCAACCGTTCCCTTTTCAGTCCCAGAAGGGGCCCCTCTGGGGCAAGACTAACCCTCTCAGCCCACAAAGGGGCAGAGGGGCTGGCTGGTCAAGGAGCATTTGCTTCACTTCATCCCACTATGTGGCAGGCACAATGACCTCATGAAGAGAGTCCCAAAAAGCAGTTAAGCGATGGAATTCGTATTTACCTCCTCCACATACCTCATGCTAACAAAACAAGCCCATCGTCACTACACAGCATTTGAGACTTTTGTCTGTGGAATAGGCGGGGCTGGTTTCAAATCCCAACTCGTTCACTTACTAGCTGTGTCACAGTTCCCTCTTCTGCAGCCCTGGCATGTGATCGGTGTGGCATAATATGGAGAAGTGAGCTCAGACACAGGCAGTACTCTATCAGGAAGAGCTATTACTAAATTCTCTCCTCTTGCATTTATAGCAAGTTTATGAGAACTATGGGAGGGAAAAGGAGCCTTGATTTTTTTCTCATTAAAATCCAGGGAAGAAGAAAAAATCACATTATATCACAAATTCACTGTGAATTTTTAAAAAGATATCCTGAACAGGGCCATCATACCACTGGTGTGTACAAAGAGTCCCACCCTAAAGAATATAAGGCTTTATAGTTTCAAAAGTGGTTTATCCTCTACTTCATTTAACACCTGCCAAACCCCTGTGAAGGGGCATTTATCCCCATTTTACAGATATGGAAACTAGGACTCAGAAAGATAAAGGCACAGAATAAGTAAGTGGTGGAACCAGGATTTCAAGCCTTCTAAAGTACAAATTCAGCATCTTCGCAATTCCCAAGCAAATTTTATGTTCACCAAGTGCCGAGCCTACATTGTTTAGACATGTCTGAAATAGCATTTCAGGAACCCAAAGTGGAATGACCAGGTTAGCAACATGGTTAGAGACATGCAACCCACTGGCTCCCTGCTGGCTGCCCTGGAATCATCTTCCTGGGTTCTGGCAGACTCATCTGGCATCAGCTGCCCCAACTCTGACGTGTTGGAGAAATCTTTCATTAGAAGATGTCCCAGAAGGCAACATTTTAAAATCAGGAGATCAATAATCACAACTAAATAAAAAACTGCAGGTAAACTTGCCGATGAAAATAAATCAGACTCTTGCAACAGAATTGCTCGAGGCATTTTTTTCTTGTAGAAAAACACCACCACTTTGCAAAAGGCATACAAAAATACAGTATAAAAAAAAGACTGCTCCCAGCATAATACCCAACAGCAGCTTGTAAAAGACAAGCTGTTCAGGTGAGACATCAGAAACCTGCTTCCCACCCATTCTCCAAAGACGGTTCCAGAAGTCAGCTGGCTCCAAACACCATGCTCCAACAGGTACAGAGGCTTTCACCAAACTTCCACTGGGGTTCTCTGGCATGAGGAAGCAACCTCAGAAACACGCCATCATGCATAATAGGTTCGAAAGTAGCAGGTGGTGTTCCAGAGCCACATACAGCCTTCTACCATCCTTCCCTGCCCCACTTTCCAACCTACAACCAGCAGACACCTGCTGCCCTGGGGAGAGTTCTGGAGGGGGCTGGTCCTTCTTCCAGACTAGGCTTAAGGGCTCCTGAAGTTGCCCACAAGACATTGTAGGGTTGGGTGCCTTTCACAGACTGGAGGCTGCACCTGGAATCCACTTGGAGGTGCCAAATCCAGCTGGGACAAAAATCCAACATGGTCCACTAAGCAGAGCTCCCACCAGGAAGCTAGGCCGCCTTCTGGAGCGCTGGATGAGTCCCAGCAGCTCTCCCAGTAAGAACTTCAGTAAGTCTCAGATTCTAGGAAAGGGATTCATGCCAGGCTGGTAGGAGGCCCAAGGGTGGCTGCAGAGACAACAAGCTCCTTGGATTTGCATGAAAAGGACGGGTTTGCATGTCTCTAGTAGAACTTCAAACTTATCAGTCAGGGGTTGAGATGAGAGGCAGCTGGGGACTAGGAAGTGGTACAGGTCTCACCCCTGAGGTGCCTGACATCTGCCTTGTGAAGATTGTGAAGATTCCAAGATGGAAGACACCTGGCTAGGGAACAAGTTCACTGCCAGGACTCCAAGCTATCTCCAGGCTAGGGGCCCATTTCCCTTTGTCTTAGGGAAATATTTCTGACCTGTGGAAACAGAAAGTCCCTTATGAGGACAGAATGGTCTCTCCCTCAGAGGACAAGGCCCAGGGGGCTATGAGACAAAGAATCTGGAGGCTGAGCTCTTTAAATGTTGTCAAGTTTGCAGCACTGAGAGGGGGAACAGGGCGGTCATCTAACATTGTAATATATATGTGTATATATAAAGGTTTACAACTCCTCAGGTACTGTAAAGTATCTGACATTGAGGTAACGGTCCACGTTGATCAAGTCTGCAAGCTTGTCTTCACCCAAGACAGCTCATGTGTCTCCTGGAAAAAGGAGCCTCGGGGAGCATGTCCAGGCCCAGCTGTCCTAGCATCACCCCAGAGACGGCAGCGGGAGCATCCTTTCCCAGCCTAACTCGCATCCGGAGTGTGAGGTTTCATGCAGGCTGGAGGCCCCAACCACGTTCACCACCTGTTGCATAGCATCTGTCAGGCTTTTCTCCAGAGCTGGTAAGCGAGGCTGACCCCGGGACTCCTCAGTCAGCTGCCTGCCCGAGAATCCGAAGGCGCCACAGAAGACGCAGTGTTCCCTCCCGTGAGTCAGGGAAGAGGGAGAGCTGGGGTTCCAGGTTTCTAAGAATGCAAGCCCTTATTGTGTGCACCAGCTGCAAAGCATCCTGGGATCTACTGTCCAGACTGTCCCACCGTAACCAAAATGTGCAAATTACTAAGTGGGGGGAGAAAAGGTTAAGAAATAAACTTGGGTTTTTGTAAGACAGAGCAGTCAGGCTTTTTGGTCAGTTAGTAGCCACTGAGGAAAGCAATTCTTTTCTGCAGTTGCTGCTGCCGGCATCGGAGCTGCCTTTTCTCCGTAGCCATCCTCTTTTCAGCCCCCACCAGGGCTTGCAAGTATTCTAAGGCCTTGCTCAGGATCACCACTTTGGGGGCCTTGGAGCAGCTGGCCAGGGTGGGGACCTGGTCCCTCAGGGCCAAGAACCTCGAACGGAGGTCATTTCGCCTTTTGCGCTCCAGGAAGTTGTGGTTCTTCCTCTTGGTCACATCCTCAGTGTCAGAACTGACAGGTCTGGGGTGGTAGGACTGGGGAGTCTCACTTTCCATCGGCAGGGGGCTCACAACTTCTTCATGTACCTCATCTTCCTTTTCCTCTGGAGCATCTCTCTCCAGAGCCTCTTCTTGGGGACCTCTCTCTGAAGCCCCACCTTGGGAGCAGCTTTCTGGAGGGAAACGGGCGGCATAGTTGTGCTGTTGCTGATGGATGGAGATGTGGAAGTGTTTCATGCAGGGGTCCAATGGGTCTGCTCGCACCGTGATGGTGACCGGCTTCCGTACGCCCAGCGACTGTCTCTTCTCCACTGTCACAACATCAATTTCTTCACCCTCTGTCCAACAGGAGAGATCAAGAGAAAAAAACACACCCCATGAGAAACACATACAAGGACCTTATGCTGGGCCTTGGGAAAGGAGGTGACATTTTCCCAATTTAGATATAAACAAATTGATGGGAGGGGAAAGACAGCTGATTCATTTGTAATTGGGTAAGGGCAGGATGAATAAAGGAAGGTAAATAAGGGAGAAGGAAAATATTCTCCAATTTCCTTTTGTACAGCAAGGCTTAGATAAGAACAAAAGGCAGACCCAAGCCAACAGCCCCCGGTCTGCATAGGCTCTCCCCTCCCCCACCAGAGGATGGAGAGAAAGAGCTATCAGCCTGGGACAAAGTTTAGCTATAAAGATCTTCCCCAGTCGGGCTCTTTCATGCCCCATCAGAATTGTAAATGAGGGGTCTGTGGGCAGAGTTGCCCTTTGTTCCTGCCCAACACAGCCTGCACTTGGGGAATTGTTACTTTTCACAAGTTATAAATCCTATTATTCCCCCACCTCTCCATTCCACTATCCCTTTCAAGGGAAGATTCAGAGAAGGGAGGGCTACAACACATCCCTCCTCACCCACAGAGGGGAGGGAAAGGTTTCCCTTAGGGGCATTTTGCTCCTGGGTTCAATGGGTTTCTAAAGTCATCCATCATTTGCAGGATGCCAGCCCCACCCCCTTCCCTGGACCAGAACAGGGTTGGATTTGTAACTGCAGGTCAGCAAAAGCGGCAGGAACTTCACAAAGGTACAAGCGACAGCTACCTGTGCCAGGGGCAGGAACTGGGCAGAAGAATGGCCTCTATACAAGGGCTGAAATGCCAGGGGCCTGGACATAGCTGGACATGCCCCCATCATTCCCTGGCTTGAAGGTCTCTTGGGTCACCCCATCCGGGAATAGGGAAGAAAACCTTCCTACTCCACATGTTTTCAGCCCCCCACACAGAAGACAACCTTAATGCATTTCACCCTGACAACAGAGGAGCTTAGTTCTCTGTCTCTTTTGCATATCAGGACGCTTGAGCCCCTTTGTCAGGAAGGCTTCCATTGTGTGGACAATCGCATTATTTCTCCATTAATAAAACCTGACCATTCAACCCTCCTGGCCCCAAGGCCTGTGATTGGCTGACTAGACTGTGTTTGGAATGCTGTTTTACCCAGCCCCTACCCCCTATTGGCTGAGCCTTGGCATCAGTCATTCTCTCCACCCCCCTCATTGTTTGCAATCTGTTGCATTTTGTTCTAGTCCATGTGGCCTGTGAACCAGGAGCTTGCAAACAGGTTCAGGTTAAAGGGCAGGTCAGAAAGTGATTCAGGAGGCTCCCCCACATCTCAGATATTTAAATATCTCAAACCTGGTGGCTGGGAAGGCTCTGCTTAAAGACGACATAAAGACCACCATTCTCCTCTCCAGAGACTGATGTCTAACTCTACCCAGAAGAGGAAATACCCTCCGCTGGACAAGAGGCCAACACCTTCGTGTGCCGAGGGAGAAGCAGAGCTAGATCAGCCAAGGCCACACATCACCTTTGTAACATTCTGGATCTCAAACTAAGATCTCCAAACTCTCAAAACAGCATTCTTCCCACTCTGCCACTCCACCAGCCTATGTAGAAATACAGGGTCTGGCAGAAGTAAGGCCTGCTTGAGTATGGTTGCTAGAGTAGTAATATGGGTGTAATAATTTATGGTTTTAATTTGAACATTTCACCTAAAATGTCACATGGTGTGCTTCAGTGTGATATTGTTATGTGACAGAATTACATGCTTATGATTTTGTAATAAAAAAAGGGGGCATTATTTGTGCCGGACCTGGTATTGGTTTCTTGATCTCAAAATTCCCATTCCAGTCATTAAACAAACACAAGCTTGATGTAGAAAGCAAACAAGTTACAAATGACCTTAAACAGTGGACTGAAAAAAAAAACAACAGACTTTTAATTGTTCTTGTTATCCTTACTTTTCCCTTCATGTGTACAATGACTTCCATATCCCATTCCCCAGTTCCCTCGAAATGGTCACATAAAAGTTATTTGTAAAAGTGACAGTGAGTTTTCTCTGTCCTGATTTGCCTGATGCTAACCTCAGTCCACACCCTGTAAAAACATCCTATCTGCTACCACTCTGCAGAGACCAGGTTGGGCTGACAACACTGTAGTCTGGCGGCACAAGATGCTGGTCTGTCCTCAGTGAGGTTTACACTTGCATTCAGGGATGGGGGAAAGGGCCTGGAGCTGCTTACCCTTGACCCCAGCATCTAGCCAAGAGTTTGGCACGAAGTAGGGACCTGTGAACATTTTTTGGATGCGAGGAGGCAGCTGATGGTTTCAGATGGATTGGGATGGAATTAAAGGGTCACCTTTCCACCTCAGGCCAAAGCAACAAGTCAAGGTGTAGCCCTTCTCAGATATAAACTACTGAAAACCCTCTGCATTTCAAGGAAGAAGTGTCTGGTTGCCATGAAGGAAGGGAGAAGAGGCTGGCTAGATGGCAGGAAACTGGGGCTCACTTCTACTGATTTCCTATTTCTAAGCCTCAGTTCTTCCATTTGTTGCTGGGGAGAGTTCATTCCTCCCCTACCTGTCTCATGGGTAATGGTGCTGATGCACAAATGGTAAGGGGTGGGAGAGATTCTTAAGTAAAGCACAGGGGACTAGGTTTTTAAAAGGATGAAGGCTCTGACTTTGCACAAAAAGCTCCTCAGCTTCTCTCTCTAGGGGAGTGTGAGTTTCCCAGGAAGAGGCAGCCACAGAAAAACTTCAAGCCTGGAGTGACCCTTAAGGACCCTTCCAGCCTCCAGAGGACAGAAATTCCCTGCAGTGCAATCCTAGTATTGTCCTCTCTGAGAGCAAAGCCTCTCACCCCGTCTCCCTTGTCCCCTGGGGTTCCAATCATCATCATGAGAAACGCTGGCTCCCACGCCACTTCTTTAAACTGTTTACTAACACACCCACGTGCCAGACAGACACCGCTGGGGGCTACACCGGCAACTGCAGCCAGAGAAAGGGGGAGGTAGCCGAAGGGCTGGCAAAGACCCAGTGCCTGACCTCAGGCAGCGGCAGAGTTTTGGCCACCCATGGGGTGTCCCCCTGATGATTGGCCCGGAGCGGTCCTTACCCGAGTCGCTAGAGCTCTCGGACCCCGAACAGGCCTGGGTCTTGGGATCGCCCAGCGGACAGGGGGCAGCGGGCACCGCGTTGCCGACTTCGAGGCTGGGAGCGCAGTCTGGGGCGGCGGACACCTTGGATGGGTTCCCCCGGGGCGCACCAGTGGCGAGCCGGTCGCTCACCGCTCTCTCCAGCCGTTCCCGGGCCGAGAAGCCGCTCCACATGCAGTCTCGGCGGATGATGGAAGCGTAGTTCCTGCCCCAAGCTTTTGAGTGGCCCCGGGATTCTGCCTCATCCCCGGCGCCCCCTCCGGGCCACGGCTCCGGGGGACCAATTCCAGAGGCCGGGTCCCCGACGCCGGGACCTGAGCCCCAGGGCGGCGACGTGGGGGGCGACGGCACCAGCTCGAATTTCTTCCAGATGTCCTCACTGGGCGCCGTGGAGCGGTAGAAATCCTCCCCGCAGTCATAGTCGTAGAAATAGTGCTGGTACGAGTCGAAGTCCATGTCCGCTCCCTGCGAGAGGGAAGGGGGACGTGCTGACTGGGGTAAGGGCCCAGGGAGGAGGCGTTCCCGGGTCCCCCAGCACTGCCGGCTGCAAGGCCCTCGTCCCTTCCAAACCTCTGAGCTTGGAACCCACGCCCTTCCCTCGCGTCCTGGGAAGCCCGGTTCTGGGTCAGCGTGCCCAGGGAAGCCGCTCACAGCGCGCGGACAAGGCTGCGGGGAGCGAGTTCAAAAGCAAACTTTGCCAGCGCCGCTCGGAGCGCAGCTCCCAGGGCCCCGCTGGGCCGGGCGGGGGCGCGCTGTGCCCAGAAGGCAGCTTGCAGCCTGCGCTCCAACACCCGTGCCCGTCCCTGGATATCCCTAGTCTCACCTCGTTCCGGCCGCCCGCTACCAGGAGCGGAGCCGCTCGGGGCCGGCTTAGGGCAGCCCGGCAGTCCGCACACAAGCACATGCGCGCCGCCGAGCGCGCGGCCCGCATTCAAGAGCGCGCCCCCGTCGCGCTCCCTCTCTCCCTCCCTCCCTCGCTCGTGCACGGAGGCCCAGACGCTACCGGGATAGGCGCGGGAGCGCGAGATGCAGGCGCATTGTTTCCCGGCAGCCTTATATCTCGTCGCGTGCCCTGGGCTCTGGGACCCGGGGGCGGGCCCAACGGGACAAGCCACTCCCCCTACCCACCGCCTCCTGGCGGTCGACAGGTGGGGACTGTGGTTTCCACCCCAATCCTTCTGGTTGCTCTCCCTCTCTATTCTAGTCCCTATATTCCCCCATAAATTGCATACTAGGGAGCGCAGGGCAGGCGGCAAGCTGATGCAGCCCGGCGGTCGTCTCGTAGGGACGTGATTCTTTATTAAGACCCGGGCGGTTCCCCCAGATCAAACTAAAACTGCGATCCTTGCCCACTCTAGGTTGGGGACAAGAGCTGCTCCCCGTCCCGCCCGGCCCAGCCCCGCGAACCCACTTCCCAGGCCTCGCCCAGCTTAGTTCAGGTGCGTCTGGCCCGCGGGCGAGGGGGCGGGGGAAAGGGAGTGATGAGGTGGGGAAGCAGTCACACCTCCACCGCCACCTGGCGGCCCTCATCACTGAACTGGGGCTGGTCCCCAGCATCCGCTTCATCACCCATTGACCGGTTTCTTTAGCTAGGTCTTCCAAATCTGGACCCCAACGAAGTGAGGGTGACAATTCCAGACTTTGAAGCCTGAAACTTCACTTTTCTGTAACTCAATTTCATCTATAAAACGAAGGGATGGTAATACCTCACAGAGTTGTGAGGATTTAAGATGATAGAGTATCTAGAAAAGGGAATTAAGGCCAGGAGGAGAGGCCAGCAGAAAACAGACAGCCCCTGGTGCGGGAGGTGGGGAGAATTTTCCCCCAGGTCCAGGCCAAGGCTGAGGCTCGCCCCGCCCTCTCACCACACACAAAACCCACTCCCTAGAGGAAAGAATGGGGATTTGGAGTCTGGAAACTTTGTTCAAGCCCTTACTTTGCTACTTGCTTGGTGTAGAGGTGAGACATTTGAGGCCTCATTTTGCTTACCTGCAATATGCAGCTGCACCTCGGGCCAAGATGATGGACATATAACCCCTTTATGTCACCTTCCATGTAGACTATCTTCGGTAAAAGGGGAAAAGCTAAACTACAAGGTTATTCTATTTAGGCCAAGGAAAGTAACTTGGAATAGCTGCCAATTAATCTAGAATGCTTTACCTGGCATTCAAGGTCTCATCCCTGTCAACAAGCAGCAGCCTGATGCCTGCTCTCTGTCTCTTTCCCTCTCACCACTGTGTTCCAAGAACACCAACTATTCACTGATGGCATCTAAGCAGAAGGAAAGGAGAAGTGCAAGCAGTTCAGTGTTGTTGGAACATGGGACATGGTGTGAGCTGATATATGGGTTGGGAGAAGGCAAGATAGATGATCCCTTAGTTTTAGATGATGGGTCTAAGGTGCTTGTGGGACATCTTTGAAAACAGCAACTAGTTCTTACTAGCTTTGCAACCTCAGTACCTAGAACAGCTTCTGGCAGGTATTTATGAACTCACTGAGTGACTCAGCCAACCAGGTTCTACTGAGACAGCCCGTGTGCCTTGCTTTGTGCTGAACAGAAGGCACAGATCAGAAAGATTTCAGGTCTGGTTGCAGCCCTGAGGCAGAGGGACTGGAAATGCCTTTCGGTGACTTGTTTTCTGGTCCACAAATGTCTGAAATGGTTGCTGTACCAGAGCTCTTGGTTGGCAAATGACGGAAACCAACCCTAGATAAATTAAAGCAGAAAATTACTTCACTGGAAAGATTTTGGGTTTAGAATCCTTGGGAAGTTGGGAATCTATGCTTAGAAAATGGGTCTTCCTTCTCTATCTAGACAAGAGTCCTTACTCAACAGCTCCTCCCCACCGTGGTTCTCGTTGTAGTAGGTGATATCTGGAAGCAACCAAGAGGTGACTCCAGCTAGGATTTACTTTATCCTAGAAATAGGATAAAGTAAATTGAGTTGTCATGTGAGAGTTAGGCTGTTCCTTCACTTTGAACTTTACTTAATGTCGGTCTTCCTCACCAGACTGTAAGCACAGTGAGGGCAGGGACAAATGTCAGTCTTGTTGACTGCTGTCACTGCAGGGCTTAGAACAGAGCCTGGCATGTCATGAGTGCTTTGTAAATGTATTGCATTGGACATGAGCCTCTAATACTTTAAAATGGAGATGTATCAGCTCCTGGTGGCAGGATCTGGGGAAGGGACTGCAGTGAAAGTGGCCCTGAAGAAGAAGCCCCTGAGGCAGCCCACGAAGCATGCCAAGGAGGTGGAGGAGGGAAATAAGGCATTCAAGCAGAAGCAAAAACAGGAGCAGAAGAAACTTGAGGAGCCAAAAGTGAAAGCTGCGGGGAAGGGGCCCCTGGCCACAGGTGAAATGAAGAAATCTGACGAAGCCTACCCCTCCCCCCTTGGCCTGTTACCTTTACCCTTCCCTCTCCTAAGCTCCAGGGACCTCTTCTTTTGCCTCTGTGACTTGTTTCCTAAGCCCATTTTTTCCTATGGCTCACTTCTACCTCTGTGACCTTCTAAATAAACTTTCTCTTATTAAACAAAGAAGAAAGATGCCCTGGCTGGTGTAGCTCAGTGGATTGAGCATGGGCTGTGAGCCAAAGGGTCACCAGTTTGATTGATTCCCAGTCAGGGCACATGCCTGGGTTGCGGGCCAGGCCCCCAGTAAGGGGCATGTGAGAGACAACCACATATTGATGTTTCCCTCCCTCTTTCCTTCCCTTTCCCTCTCTCTAATAAATAAATAAATAAATAAATAAATAAATAAATAAATAAAATCTTTAAAAAAAAGAAGGTAGAAGAGGTTATAAGGGGAATAACTGGTAATGGAAAAAATACAATAAAATAAGCTATTAAAAAAAGAAATCTGGCAAAAGGAAGCTGCTCCTGTGCCTGGGACAATGGTAATCCTTAACTCCATTCCTGCTTTAAAATCTGGATTCCGTGTCATAACATCTCTTGCCACCTATAGCTAGAATGGTGTTGTCTTGGAGCCTGTTGCACATTTAAGAATAAACTTCTGTAAAAAAAAAAGGTAATTATTATAATCATGCAGTGGCTCATAGTTTTAGTTCTTCTCACTCTGCCATTTCAACCTTGGCTCTGAGGTCAGCGTAAACCCAGCCCAGAATCCTGTCAACGTGTGTTCTTTGTTCTATCCTGAATTCTGTATCACCTTGTATTAAACCAACTCATTTGCAAATAAAATAAAATAATAAAATAGATGTATCAACTTTAGAGATGGAGGCAGAATTAGGCTCAGTCTAGCCTATAACCTGAATAAAGGTATTAATGCAGCTAAAGAAAAGAAGTGCCAGTCAGGAGGGGTCTGGACAGAGATCAAGAAGAGTCATCAAGGCAATCACCAGAGTGTCCATCCTAGCACTTCCTGGGGCCAAGATGCTGGTCCAGGAACGTGGGAAATGGAGGCATCATTCTTTGAAACCACCTAATTCAACCCCCACTTCACTGGTACTTTGGACCACCAAGCAACATGCTGAAAACCACTTTATTCCCTGTGTAGATTCACCCCAGGGAGAAAATGCACTCATCAGCAAACAAGAAGATCCAGTCTGCCTCAAAGCTTTGCTTCTCTTTATAAATTAATGAATTGGTATTTGACTTGAAATATCGGTCTCATGAGCCTGGTTAATGTGTGGTTGCTCATAGAAATGCTGCTGCTCTTAGGGCTAACAGCTCTGGTTTCTGTGGAGATGTCTGGACCTAGGATGGTGATGAATTCACCAAAGTAACAAATGCTTCCCTAGGGACACTCAATTTTTCTGCAATTTTTAATTTTCTTCATTTTTCCTAAAAAAGATTTTTAATAAAAAATAAATACATGAACATAGTTTTTTAAAAAGCAACTAAATGTATGACAAGTTAAAAAAAAAAAAGAGGCAGTCTTCTGCACTGCCTTCTCCACCCTTGATTCCCAGTCCCCAGAGGCAACTAGTCTTTTAGCTGGATTTTGTCCCTAGTCCTTACTTCCATATTTTGAGTGACCCAGATAATTTTTTGCTGATTTGAAAATTCTTATTGGTATTTTATTTTCTTTTTATTTATTTTTTAAAAGGGAGGAGAATGGACGGTTTAAAAAAGATTTTATTTCTTTATTTTTAGACAGAGGGGGAGGGAGGGAGAAAGAGAGGGAGAGAAACATCAGTGTGTGGTTGCCTCTTGCGCACCCCCTACTGGGGACCTGGCCTGCAACCCAGCCATGTGCCCTGATTAGGAATCGGACCAGTGACCCTTTGGTTTGCAGGCCTGCACTCGATCCACTGAGCTACACCAGCCAGGGCTCACTGACATTTTAAAATAGGAGAAGATGTAGTGCTTATATTTCCCTTTTCACCCCCACATACTTGGTCTTCTCTTATTCTTCTAATAGAATTATAGTTCAAATTTAAAATAAATATTCAATATTTATAGTATTTTGGCTATATATATTCAGAGTTAAATTGTCTCATTTTTTTTTCTGCTTAGATTTCTATGTGTATAGTATGAATTTAACCCTACACATTCCCACTAGAGCTACAAAGATCATTTCATATGGTCCAACATGTCAGGTTCCATTTTTTTCTTGGAAACATCCCTTCTTGGAGCCCTTTGTCTTTCAGCTCCAATTTGAACTTAGTGATCTCTAGGCCTGCTCCACAATTGTCATTTTGCAAGTTCCCTTCACTATCATCCTGGAAATTCCCTTTGTTTCCCTCTTCTGTTAGCTCCCCTGTTTTCTGGAGCTCAGTTCTTCTTTCTTGATTTACTTCCTCCCATTGGTGAAGCACATCCTCCAGCAGATGCCTGAGAAAAGGTACTTGAGAAGTAAAACTTTTGAGACCTTACATTTCTGAAGTTGTATCTATTATACCTGCACCTTTGGTTGATGGTTTGATTGGGTATAAAGTACTAGATTAGAAATACTTTGTCCTCAGAATTTTATTTATTTGTATATTTTTAAATTTATTTTTAGAGGGAATGGGAAGGAGAAAGAGAGGGAGAGAAACATCATGCGTCATTGCCTCTAGCACGCCCCCTACTTGGGACCTGACTCACTACCCAGGCATGTGCCCTGACTGGGAATCAAACCAGAGACCCTTTGGTTCACAGGTTCACTCAATCCACTGAGCCACACCAGTCAGGGCTAACCCCAGAATTTTATAGGTATTGTTTTCCTGTTTGATAGTCACCAGCCTTGCTATTGTGAAGATTAATATCATTTAATCTGTAAAACTTTGTACGTGATCTGTTTCTTTCTGGAAGCTTTTAGGATGTGCTCTTTGTCTTGGTATTGTGAATTTTTTCAGTGATGTGCTTTGGCATGGGTCCATTGTATAAATAAAGAATTTGACCGACTCTGACTGGTGCAGCTCAGTGGATTAGACATTGTTTTGCAAACCAAAAGGTCATTGGTTCAATTCCTGCTCAGGGCACATTCCTTGGTTGGGGGACCAGGTTCCCAGTAGGGGGCGCATGAGAGGCAACCATACATTGATGTTTCTCCCACTCTCTCCTTCCCTTCCCCTCTCTAAAATAAATAAATAAAACCTTTTATTTATTTTTAGAGAGGGGAAGGGAGGGAGATACAGAGAGAGAGAAACATCAATGTGCGGTTGCTGGGGGTCATGGCCTGCAACCCAGGCATGTACCCTGACTGGGAATCGAACCTGCGACACTTTGGTTCGCAGCCCGAGCTCAATCCACTGAGCTACGCCAGCCAGGGCTAAATAAATAAAATCTTAAAAAAAATTTTTTTTTGACTGGCCTCTGTGTGTGTTTCTATTACCTCCTCGCTTCCCTAGGAGGTAGCCTCAAAATCCTTGGAATTTCCTGAGTGATAGGACAGTCTTTGCTATTCAAGGCTCCCAAAGAACGGTTTATGCTAATGAAGGTACTCTTGGTGGGTGCTTAGATAATTTAAGATGATTTAGAATACGGGTTGGCCAAGCCAGAAGGACCAATTATATGATTATAGGGTTGAGGCTTTAAGCCACGTGATGTCAGCCTGATTTCTGGGATAGGAAAGGAAACTGGAGATTGAGTGGGCAATGATTCAATCAATCATGCCTACATAACAAAACTCCAGTAAAAAAAAAAAAAAATGGATACTGACGCTCAGGGGAGCTTTCCTGGTTAACCAAACTGTGTGAGTATTATTACACATCCACGCACTGGTAGGGGTCTAACCTCCCATTTATTCATTCCTTCCTGTTTTTCTTTTCTTTTCCTTTCTTTTCTTTTTTTCTTTTCTTCCTTATAGCTTTCACAACTAATTCCAGAACATTTTATCACTCTGAAAAGAAATCCCATATCCATTTAGCAGTCATTCTCTTCCCTTGCGAGTTTATATTTTTTTCCCTAATGAGTTTACTGTCATTTTAATGGAATTTCAGGAGTGAGGGAAATGAACACATGAGATCAATCCTCACATTTAGCCAGAAATCTGCTCTTCCTTTCAAACTGCAACAATTCTCACTTTCATTAGGCAGATTCCTGAGCCAGGCTGTCTGAGAGGGCTCTCTGGAGGAGGGAAATTTGATCTGAGCCTTAAAGATGTCTAGGATTCCAGCGGAAGTTAAGGAGATGAAGGTGGTAGAGGATGAGAAGGGAGAGTTAGGGAGGAGAAAGGGGGAAGGAAGGGAGAGGGAGGTCTTTGGCGATAGCACCAGAAGAATTTAATCAGATTCAAGTCTGGTTTCTTATCCCATGTCTGTGGTTCTGTAACCCCTGCTTGGGTTTCACTGAAAAGCAGCCTGTTCCTTAGAACCCTAAGGAATGTGGCCTTGCCTTGAGTGCAGTGAGGAAGGAGCTCTGGAGACTCTGTGCCTCCGTCTCTGCAGCCAACCTAGGAGAAAGGCCTGGCCTGTTGAGACAGGGACAGTTTTCAAGAAGAAAGAGAAATGGGCTGAATTAAAAACTTATTTGTTTGCAAACTGTGTAACTCTGATCCAACTTGTACTGACTCAGTTTTCTCATCTGTAAATGCTTATCTCTAGCAGCAGAATTGGAGAACTAAATAAGATGCTCTTTGCAAAGTATTTATCACAGAGCCTGGCCCAGAAAAGAATTTCAAAAACCTCAGTTTTCTTCTCTTTCTTGCTTTGGAAATTGAAGGTTAACAGCACGAGTGGAGTCTCAACCACGGAAGGCGTTGAATGCCTGGCTCTGGACCGATGCCGAAAGCCACAGAGAATTACAGGAGGTTTGTGAGTGTAGGGGTGACACGGACATATCTGTGCTTTGGAAAGATCACCTCTGGATGATGCAGGAGGAAGAGTCAGAGCCGTAACTCTACATCTAATCGACTCCATTTTCTTATACGTGCCCAACGCTTAGGAATGGTCCTCATCAGTGTCTCCTCAGCGGGCTACGCGTTAACGTCAACACTTAATCCCTAACGCAGACAGGGTTTCTCAGTGTGCCTTCTTAAAGATAGGTGTAATGGAAGAGGGTTCCCCATACTGGAACAGCTGGTGTAGACAGCCTGAGCTGCCACGTGGGGGGTGAGATGAGATTTTTGAGAAGCTCTGGATGTTGTGATAACGGCTGAAGCTGAGGGGGCCCTCCAGACACTGCCCCTCGGAGAGGGGGAAGCCAAGTGCCTAGTGCCTGAAGACAATTGAGAAACCATGTAGATCCCTCTTGAGAAACTTTCCTCATGAAGGATAACTTCATCCTTGCCCCGCTTTGAGTGCTGAGCTCTGGGTGCAGGTGGAGCTAGAGGATCACCTGGAATGACTCTTCTGTCCAGTAGAGGGAAACCCAGGCTAAGGAGAAAATCCCATGCAGGCGGCCCCAGGCCGGAGGAAGCATGAGGAGGGGCCGGCCCTTGGACCTGAGTTCCTTAGCCACTGGACTTGCTTGTACTAACTTGGAGAGAGCCAATTGTTGCCTTTTTAGGAATTATGGGAGTTGGTTGTTAAGCACAGTCATTAAAAAGTAAAGTATATAAATGTACACTTAAATAAATTCTAAAAACCAAGATAGTGAAGGCTGTAAACTCATCATTCCTTACTTACTTTACTGTATCTTACTATATGGCTTGTATCTGTTATGGTAGAAGTACTGTCCATCTCCAACTTTGGCAGCTGACATTGGCCATGGTGGAATATGTATTCCATGGAAACCCACAAATGGTACATATCAGAGTTTCTCCCCATCCTGGGCCAGCTGTTAGACATTTATTTACTAGGCCTTTGCCTTTCCCTTTCCCTTTCCCACATTAGGTCCTGTGGGAGGAGATAAGCTTTTCCTGAAGTCTTGCCAACAGACACACTTGGAGATGTTCCCATGGATGGAGCACCCAATTCAGAAGGCAGAGGCTGTAGGTGGGTACACTGGAGGGAACATTGCTGTGCTGCTGCAGGAACTTGACCCAGAGGTCCAGTCTCAGGCTTTGTGCAAGCCGTTCCTGCCACCTGAAATCTCTCTGTGCCTAAGTGCTCAGGTGTGCTGTTTTGTCTGCCTAGCAATGAAGCAAGTTCCTAGATCATCCAGCGTTAGAAAATGTGCCCCCATCAGAAGGGGTGGAGCTTCTTAAAAGGTAGGAAAGTGCCCATCTGGATCTGTATCCCGAGGCCTGTTTCGTGCCCCTGGGCCAAAATGTTGGAATGGAAAGCAAGACCTTAGAGTCAAACAGATCCGGGCTCCGCCACCTCAAGCTGCATGATCTGAGAAAGGCACTTAAACCAAACGCGTCCCCAGTCTCCAACTTGTCAAATAGGGATAAGGAGACTCATGGGTGCATGGCTGTTGTGAAGATTAAATAGGATTTAAATAAGATTAAATTCATGCAAACCTCCCGGCTGGGCATTCTACCCCCTAGAAGGTAGTCGGTGAAGTAGGACTTACTATCATACTTGTGGAGGGGTGGGGGTGGGTGCTGAATTTAAATTGCCTCTCAGTGCCTGACCACCCTGACTCTGTATGTCAAGGAGGTGAGGGCAGGAGGGGAAGGACCAGGAGGCAACAAATCCGTGTTGGCACTGCTAGCAGACACAACTAGGAAGTGGAATTGGGACAGGGAACCAGACCTCTAGCCAGGACTTGGCAAACCTTGGGTGAGGGGCAAGGGGCGCCTCCTTCATAACCTCCCCACGGCAGTTCCAGGGCTGGGTGGAGCTTTGGAGCCGGAGAGCCGGCAGCCGGACGTTGCAGGCTCCTGGCTGTGCGCAGGAAACCTTGGCCTGGGCTGTCCCGGAGCATGAAAGCGGCGGAAGGGAGGGAACAGCCCGCACCTGCATTGTGCAAGCCTGGCTCCCCGCTGAGTCGCCGCAGACCCCTGGAGTGAGTTCTTGGCCTACGCCACTGGGGCAGGGCCCGCCGCTTTCTGGCTGGTAGTAACCGGACAAAGACTCGATCTGTACTTTCGTTCATTATTCCTACATTCACTCATTCGTGCATCCACTAGTTATTTAGCTGTGGCAGGAGCTGGTGAGCAAAACAGTCCATGATCCCAAGGACCTTCACAGTTCGCCACCCGGTGGTGAGATGGCTGGGGTGGAATCCTGGCTTCTTCACTCACTAGCTGTGAGATTCGGACAAAATATTTAAGCCCTTTGGGCGTCAGGGCGTGGAGTGTTGGATTAAGTGCACAGAGGATTTGATGATCCATTACTTCCTTGGAACTCTGACTGCATCTACTAAACATTCATTAAGTGTAGGATTTTTAAAAAGAAGCCATATTAAAGCCATTTTATCTTGTTATTTTTAGAGAGAGGGAAAGAGAGGGAGAGAAACATCAGTGTGTTGTGGCCTCTTACCCATCCCCCACTGGCGACCTGGCCCGCAATCCAGGCATGTTCCTTGACCGGGAATTGAACTGGTGACCCTTCAGTTCCCAGGCAGGTACTCAGTCCACTGAGCCACACCTGCCAGGGCTAAATAAAATCTTAAAAAAAAAAGATTGAAGGCTTAGGAAGCTCATGTTTTATAAACTGTTATTGGGTATTATGCTAGAGGCAGTCTCTTTTTTAAAAGCATATTTTTGTATGAGTTTTGCAAAGTGGTGTTAATTGTACAAGGAAAAAACCTCTTGGGCAATTCTGCTGTTGCAAGGGTCTGCAAGGCAAATTTATTTTGAAAGGCAGATACTGTTGTGATTATTGATTGCTTGATTTCAAAATGTTGCCTTCTGGGATGTCTTCTAATAAAAGATTTCGATTTCTGAAAAATGTCAGAATAGAGCAGTTTGTGCCATTGGAATCCCCTGAATCAAAGAAAAGTTCTGTATGCTGTTGAATTTTCACTGCCAGGCGAGAGGCCAGAAGTCAGTGATTGGGTATACCTTGTGGAGACCTGCACGGGAAGTGGAGGAAGATGGAGAAAAGGAGCAGATCGGTGGCAGAGATTTAGTAGAACTGACAGGAGGAAGAGAGAGGAAGCCTGGTTGACGCTTAGGTTTCTGGCCTGGAACCGTGGGTGGGAGGCGACCTGACCATTTACTGACCTGAGGGTTCAGAGGAAAAGAATGAAATTTCTTTTCGTCAGGGGGTGTCTAAGAGTCTGGGTCCTGAGATCAGTGGGATATCAGGGGTCTGGTGCTCTGGAAAGAGAGCTGGGTCTGAGGCCTAGCGCAGACCCTAAGGTCCTGTTTACATTAAGGGATTAAGGGTGGTTAATGGATTAGATTAAGGATTTGAAGGGATTGGAAGTATGTTAAAGGGAACCGGCAAGACTGCAATATCCAGCTGCCTCCTCAGATGGTTTTAGCCTTCGTCCTGCAGGGTTGGACCCTCCCCTTACCTCAATGCAGAGGTAGTCTGAGGAATAGGTGGGCAGAAAGGATTCGGAACTGCTGCAACTCAAATGAAGGGAGAGATGGGGCAAGACCCTAGTCAAGTTCAATACATCTTAGTGACCTTCAGAGGTTCCTTTCTGCCCACCAAGGTAGCTTGGTGAGCCTCTGGGACGCTATTGGGAAGGGGAGTTTAGGGGAAGGGCCCACACTGGCTGGAGAGTGAGCAAACAGGGCCCCAGGACATTCTTCTTAGCTGGTGGGATGTTGGCAGCCAGGGTTGCCTGTAGCTGACGCATGGTAGGACACCTGCAGGTCAGGCTATGGAGCCCCACCCCTTGTGACCAGGAGGCATAGCAATCGCCATTGATAGAGATCATCCATCTTGCTTGGGAGCCAGAGATTTGGGCTGGAACAGGTCTGAGCTTTGAAATAGGCATTGACTCTTATGTACAGACATCACACATGTTTTGTCTAATCTTCATGAGAACCCTATGGAGGAAATTAAATTTCCCCCTTTCTACAGAGGAGGAAACACACTCAGAGTACATAAGTAACATTCCAAGGACATGCGGCTGGTGAGAGGCAGAGTTGGGAGGGCAAGGTGGGACCTCAGGCTCTGTTCCTATGGTTTCTCCTGAGGTGACCCCACTTTGGCAATGGCCTCTCAGCAGCCTGGACACAGGCTCTACCCTGGGTGTTCTCCCAGTTTTCAGTTTCTCCTTGACCTTCAATCAAAACATGTCATGTAATCCTGTAACTCATCCCTCTACAGATCTTGCACCTGTACCCTTCTGTCCATTCCTGGAATTACTGCCCCAGTTTGGCCTCATGATCTGCCCTATTACATCAGCTTCCTTGGTCTCCCTGCCTTGCAGTCCTCCCTCCCCCACCCCAGTCTCTTCTCCACATCAGCAGCCAGAAGGCTCTTCTAAAACGCAAGTCTTGCCCCAGTGGGTGTGGATCAGTGGATTGAGTTCCAGCCTGCAAACCACAGGGTCACCAATTCTATTCCCAGTCAGGGCACATGCCTGGGGTGCAGGCCAGGTCCTTGGTTGGGGGTGTGCGAGAGGCAACCAATGGATGTATCTCTGGCACATCAATGTTTCTCTCCCTCATTCTCCCTCCCTTCCCTTCTCTCTTCAAAATAAATAAATACAATCCAAAAACAAAAACAAAAACGCAAGTCTGACCATGTCACTGTCCTTTTTTTTTATTGTCACTGTCCTTCATAACACCTGTCAAGGATTTGCCTCTTGGTAAAATTCCAATTCCTGAGCAGATAGATGGATACTGATCACCAGCCTCAGCAGCCGCATGCTCACTGCTCTCAGACTGCTCCAGCCACCCTCCTCTGAACAAGCCCTGAACTGGGCTTCCTTCCTCACCTCTGCACTGTTGCCCCCACTGCCTACTCTGCTAACAACAATCTCCCTCATCCATGCCTGCCGAATGAAGTCTGGCCAGCTTCAGGGAGGGCTCTTTTGGCAGAGTGTGCCTTGTATTGAAGTTCTCTGTGTTCCTATCTCTCCTTCTTACTGAGCAGCTCCTGGGTGTCCTCATTCTGTGGCCAGCATAGTATGCAAAATACTGAGGAGGTTCTGAAAGTGTAGTGTGGGAGCAGCTTGGCCTCCAGCTCCCATCCTCTCCATCCTGGCCTCTGGCTTCTGGTCCAGCCCCTTGCCTGGCTTGGATTCACTCCAGTGATGGTAGTAGCTCCCGATCAGGCTCTTACCTCAGGTGCAACTCCGCTTTTAGCTCTCATCTACTTCAAGCTTTAGCTCCAGCTCCTGGCCTGACACCAGCTTGGCTTAATATCCAGGACTAATATTTGCTTAGCCTATGGCATTGGGTCTAAACTTAAAACCCATCCAACCATTTCCTATTCGTGATCCCCAGCTCCACTTCCCTGGGTTGAAGTTTCTAGCCTCCTTGTCAGAAGGAGGGAAAGCAGGGGAAGACTAGAACAGAGCCCCAGGCAGCCTTCCCACTTCTGGGGTAACCCCAGACTCAGAGCTACCTTGCTGCAGAATCCTGACCCAACCTCAGGGCCCCGGCCAATGCTACGGGGACAAAGAGTTCCAGGTTGGAAGCAAGACCTCACCAGTTACTGGCTGTGAGGATTTAAACACCCTCCTTGAGCCCCCATTCTCTTGTATATAAAATGGGATAACAGATGATGTCGGATGACAGGAGACAAGCTGTGGAGGCCTGGGCACCGTGCCCGGCACAGAGTAGATGTCAGTAACCGTGAGGGCCTTTCCTCTTCACACTGTCCCCAGGTCCATCGGGTAGCTCCTATAGGTGCCCTGCACATTTCACAGAGCCCATTGCATAAGGGCTTTCTTTCAACTATGACATTGGTGGGCCTAGCACAGCCTTGCTGCCAGGCTTCTAGCTTGGGCTCTTGTCCCTAGGGCCTCTTAGGCAGTGGGAGCAAAGCCAAGGCACCATACTGGATCGCCTGCCCAGAACTCCATGTCCCTGACGTCAGGAGCAGACACAGATCCAGAGGGTACTGGGGGAAAGGCCGGTCTCCCTCCTGTGGATCTCCCATGCTATGGGCTGAGTATATGGATTTGGATTGGGGAAGTACTGGTGCTTCCTTCTCACTTCCAATTGCCTTGCTGAATCTCTGTCTCATCAAGGCGCGGAAGGAAAGGATTCCTGTGGATAAGGACACTTGAGGACCCTGCCCTCCAAACACAGGAATCAACAACAGTGGGGATCTGAGTGTGATGTGGAGGTGAGAGAATGTGTAGGTATGAATGTATAGGTGGCATGGTGTGTGGTAAGTATAGTCATGTTATAGAATATCACATGTACTATATATATATGTCTGTATGTTGTATGTGTGTCTCTAAATGATATGGGTAGTTGGAGGGCTGTGCCTATAGTAGCATGGGGGTGGTGTGTACATGTGACATTTGCATGTGAATAACTATGTATGTGAAGATAGAGTAGACCTGGGTATGTGGTGTAAGCAGTGTGTATCTGTATGTGACATGTGTCTCATGTGAAGCAGGAAGGGGAGAATGTGAGTTGCAGAGCTGTGCTAGCTGGTGCGGAGGCATTGGTGTGTTTCGGATCTCCTGCTGAAGCCTCTGAGGTGGCCTGGGCCAAAGTCATTGTCCATTTGCTGCAGGAGCAGAGAAGGGCAGTAGGGGCAGTGTAAGGGAGTTGTGTCCAGTCTGTAAATAGCCAATATCCTCCATACCTAGCTGACCACCCTGCCCTGATGACTGCAAAAACCCAGGGAAATAAACATAACCTTTGGAAGTGCAAGTGCTGTGAATGCTCCAGCTGGAAATCATGTGGGCAACGCCCTGCCTTTGACAAGCAGTCGACACCAGTGAGGCCATTGCCCTTGCTGCCACTAACAGGTTCTAGATGATTGCATCAGTAATGAAGCCCTGCTCCAGAGCCTCCCAGCTGATTGGCAACTGTAGAAACTCCGGGCCCAAGAAGGAAAGTTTAGGGACTTCTAAGGCCAAGACACACCCAGGCTGCTGATCTCTGGAGGAACCTAATTTGAACCCCATCTGGCTCCTCCCTGCTCCACTTCCAGGGGTGCCGCCCACCCTCAGAATGGCTCCTTAGATCATGTAATCCTGTTTGTGTCTTCCATCACTCCCCAATATGCACTCTGTGCTGGAGACGCCCAGAATTACTTGCATTTTCAAGAAGGCACTCTGCAGCCCACTGCCAAAAACACTCTACCCTGCTAGGTCTGGATACCCGTCAGGATGCTTTCTGAGGCTGAAACTGCTAGTTGTCCCCTAATTTCTGTGATCCTGCTTGTTCTTAGAATAGAACTCTGCTTTTTAGCTTGGCATAAGGTTGGCCTGGAGTGAAGACCATATTTACCAGAATTCCCTGCAGCTAGACAAGGCTCTGTGACTAAGTGCTGGTCACCAGAAGTGAACAGAGGCATATTGTGTAACTTCCAGAAACTACTTGTTTCTGGCTGTTTTCACACCTTCCTCCTTCAGACTGGCAGGATGTAAGTGTGATGACTACAGCTTAAGCAGCCATGCTGGACAATGAGATAGAAACATCGTGTGAGGGGTGGCAGGAGGTGGTAGAGCAATTTAACAGCTGTGATGATCATGGGCCCACCATACTAGCTCTGGAATAATTATTGCCCAACTTTTAACTGGTTGTGATGGCTGTGATTTGGGATTTTCTGTCATCTACAGCCAATTGTCAACTAAGCCTAACTAATACACTTTCATTGGATGAGCTGTTTCTCCTCTTGTCCCTTCAGTTCTCTGCCAACACATTCCCTTCTAATGGCCTAGACTACCTGCTCACAAGACAGTGAGCTTATGGGGACAGGGTCCATGTCATTCACTAAGCACAGTGTCTAATAAACCAAAAAATGTTAGTTGGATTAACAACTATGTGAAATACACATTCAGGCACCCAGATTGGGGGGGGGGGGAAGCTATAGATTAAGGAGTTATAAGTATAAATATGGTCACTAAAGTGGTGGGAGAGAATGGGGTAAAGAGGAAAGAGGATAAATGAAAAAGTTTTTAGAGCTCTAACATTCAAGGTTATATAAGGAGGAAAAGCCCCAAATGAAGCTGAGAAAAGCCAGTAAGTTGGCAAGGACAGGGCAAAGGGCTTTGGAGCAGGTGAACTCAGAGAGGGCATGTGATCATGTGGTTTCCTCCCAGCTGCCTGAGATCTGAGCAAAGAAAGAAGTCAGTTGGCTCTGACCCGGGCTGAAGGCAGGGGAAGGTGCTGGCAAGGGAAATGCCAACTCCCTGGGAGGGAAGACAAAGTAAAGCTAGGAAAGGCCGTTAGTTTGGATGATGATAGAGGGGTGGAAGGGTGGGAGGTCCTGATGGGCTTGAAATACAGATGGTGTGGGCATGCAGGCATGAGAGAGCTGAAGAGAATTGGACGTTTTTTCAGGGTATTACCAGGCCATGCCACGCCTAGGATAAAATCAAGGTCACCAAATAGTTTTCTGGTTCTGTAGGATCCCAGCCTCCTTCAAAGTCTTCCTGGAGAGCTCTGAGAATTCCAGGGCTTTTCATATATGCCCAGAGAGTCCGGTCATGAGGCTCCCTCCCCATTTTCCTCTCCTGCTCAAGAGAAGCTGACTCTTGTCACCTTAATACTGTCCAATGAAGGCAACTGCTGCTGCTGGAGCTCAAAGTGGGCTGATGTGACAGCTGGTGCCTCGTGAGTCTGCACTGAGTCACCAACCCTGACCAAAGTTAAGGGCACAAGTATTGAGGGAAGCAGAAGTCAAGGGCTCAGGATTCTAAAGTCCAGGACACCTACGCTCTGCCATTCACTAGCTCTGTGACCTTAAGCAAGTTGACGAACTTCTCTGAGCCTGGGTTCCTTACCTGAAGAAGGGAAGTTAATAAAGAACTGACCTCCTGGGATTGTTGTGAAGGTAAAATGAGAAAATGCACATCAACTGCTTAGCACAATGCCTGGTATGGAGTGGGTGGTTCACAAATGTTAGTGATCATGATTTTTGTTATTTACAGCCGACCCTTGAACAACAGGTTTGAACTGCAAGGGTCTGCTTATGTATAGATTTTTTTCCCAGTAAATATACATCTGGCCTCTGTGTCTCCCTTCCCTGCCCCAGGTTTTGCTTCTGATGTTGGGAACCTGTGGATGTAAAGGGCTGACTATATGCATTGTTCTATGTATTCCTTGCAGTTACCAAGGGATGACTATAATTAAGTTTTGGGGGAGTCTAAAGTTATATGCAGATTTTTGACTGCACAGGGAGGGGGTCAGCACCCTTAACTGCCATGTTGTTCAAGGGTCAACTGTAAAGTCCTTCTTACATTTATTAGGTCATTTAACAAATAAACTGGGTGCATTCCCCCACATGTGCCCCGTGATTCTGCCAAAATATATTTCCTGATATTTCCCAACACTGCTGTGGCTTCATAGATGCTGTTTGCTGTGCCTGGATTGCCCTTCACTCCTCATCTGCCTGGCAGATTTGCTGTTCGAGCCTCAGCCAATACCTAGTATCGTTAAAGAACTTGCCAAGACTTTCCAGGCTGGGTCAGCTACCTCCTCTGGGCTTGCGTATGACCAGGACTATCTCATTACACAACTCCCTGGGGGACCAGTCAAACACACTTCCTAGGGTTTTGCAATATGGCAAAGTTGCACATATCTCTCCTCTGTTTCCCCCATCATAGTTTTTATCAGACATTCACTAAAATGACTTATTTCCCTGTTGGTCTCTTCCTCTAGACTCTGAACTCCTCGAGGGAAGCAGAAGTCAAGGGCTCAGGATTCTAAAGTCCAGGACACCTACGCTCAGGATTCTAAAGTCCGACACAGTGTTAGGGCTGAGTGAATGGTCATCTGAGTGAAGGAATTTTGGATGCATCCCTGTGTTTCAGGGCTCCCAGTTTGGCTGGGGAGACAGAATGAATAAGTAGAAAACATGTAATATATTGAGTATGGTCAGAGGTTCACACCCTATGTGTTTCAAATCGAGGCTTTTTAAGGACACACAGTAAGGGAGGATGCACTAGTCAGAGTGGGGGACTGGAGCTGAGACGTAAAGAATGAGTTTGCACTTGGAAAACCCAATGTGCCACACTTTGGATTGCTCTACTCAAGAGTGGAAGAATTTCAGCCTTCTCCCATGATTTTCTTTTATTTATTTATTTATTTGTTTGTTTATTTATTTATTTATTTATTTATTTATTTATTTATTTATTTATTTATTTATTTATTTATGTGTGGGGGGGGATACATTGATTTGTTGTTCCACTTAGGCATTCATTGGTTGCCTCTTGTATGTGCCCTGACTGGGGATCAAACTCACAACTTTGGCAAATCGGGACAATGCTCTAACCAATGGAACTACCTGGTCTGGGCACCCCATAATTTTCATCTAGGCCAATGTGAATAAAGTAATCTTTTCAAAGCTCTTATAAGGACATCATATATCCAAGAGGGACCATCACCGATAGATGCTCTTTGCCAGGCCCATTTTTTAAATGCATGGTAGGCTGGGACATAGCCTAAACTATTGCTCTAAAAAATAATTTGAGTTATCCCACTATGGGCAGGGATCAGATTATGAGGCCCTTTGGAAAGTGTTTTTCTTCCTCAGTATGAATTTAGACAATACTGATCCTGAGAATAAACACTTGTCTCTTGTAGGGGTTATCTGTGTGTATCTTTTCTACATTTAACCACCCCACTGTCGCCCCCACTTTCCCCAAAAGGTCAAGTCTGAACAATGAGGAGTAGGTATAGCTCCTCACTTCTCACTGGCTGAAGAGACTTTAAAGGGATAGGACATTAAGAGTAAAAATTGTCAAGCCCTTTCTAGGCTCTTTGGCTGAAGCTCACTTCCTGCACCCCTCTATGCTCCTGCTGTGATATTCTTCTAGACTGAATAACTCAGATTTGGGGAAGTGTTCTGCTAAGTGTTTATTCTCCTGTTGATCCTATTCCATGTGGTCAGGGGTGGGGTGAGGCTTCCTGCGCAGAGTTGGATAGAGAAGGTGGTCTCTGTCTGGGAGTGTGAGGGAAGGAAGATCTGAGACAGGAGAAGAAACTTAGCCCTGACTGGATAGCCCAATTGGTTAGAGCATGGTCCCAATATGCAAGGTTGAAGGTTTGATCCCAGGTCAGGAAACACACAAGAAGCAACAAATGAATAGCTAAGTAGAACAACAAATTGATGTTTCTCTCTATCTCCCTTCCTCTCTCTCTCTTAAAAAAAAAGAATAAAGTTAGGAACTGAGTGTACTCCCAAGGGGACAGACAGCCTGTTAACAGATTTTGGTTCTTGGCAGTCACAGGATGTGTACAATTAAAATGATTTCTTCTAGTCGTATTTCACTACAGAAATTCCTGCCCCTTCATGGAAGTCTGACTCACTCATGCTCAGGGGCCTTGCGTTCATGGCAGCATCTAGGAGTGAGGGCGTCCAGCGGTGGGGCTGGGGAGGAGTCCTGCTGGGCGTTAGGCAGATAGGGGAGAAAGGAGACTTTCCCCAAAGGGGAATACCACTGAAGCAGTCCATTGTAAGGGAGAAAGCAGTGACGGTAAAGGGCAGGTCTTGAGCAAAGGCTTAGGCGAACCCTGGGAATTACCTTTTCTGGTGACAACTTCTTGCTGGAACAGAGGTGGGGTGAAGACTTGGAATGGGGTAGGAAAGGTGGGGGAGGGAACCCCTCAGTCTCAGTTCCGGACCCTATTGCAGCCTGCCTGCCTCCCATGCCTCCCTTCCCGCAGGGGCTCAGGCTGTGAGCTGCACCCATGCTCCCTCCCTGCGCTATGCTCTGTGGGAAGGTCCTGGATAGCAAGATGGATCCTGGCCACCTGAAGACACCTCCATATACCACCCACCCTCCCCTTCACCTCTCATTTCTTTTGGTGGTCAAGGAAGTCCTTGAGAAGCTCAAAGAAAGCTATTACTTTATTTTATTTATTTTTAAATTGATTTTAGAGAGAAGAAAGGAGAGAGAGAAAGTGGATTTGTTGTTCCACTTATTTATTCATTCATTGGTTGATTCTTGTATGTGCCCTGACTGGGGATCAAACCTGCAACCCTGGCATATTGAGACAATGCTGTAACCAACTGAGCTACCCAGCAAGGGCAAAAGCTACTACTTTAAAGTATATAAAGAACTCATACAACTCAACAGCAGGAAGAGAGGAAGGAAGGAAGGAAGGAAGGAAGGAAGGAAGGAAGGAAGGGAAAACTACTACTACATTCACTTTGATCTTCTCTACCATGAGGAAGGACAAAAACAGTCTTGAGGAAGAGGAGTAGAATTGAGGGGAGAGGCTCAAGAACTTGCTACTCTCTCTTCTGTGGCCCCTACTCCCACCCAATGCAGTAAGCCCAGAGCCTGGAGTTCAGAGGGCAGAGACCACAGCACACTACCTAAGGTTTGGAACCCAGCTCAGTCCAGCTCCAGAATCCAGCCCAGAACCTGGAGCCTAGAACCCAAACAAGCTCAGCTCTGGTCCAATATTCAGCTCAGAATCCAGAACTAAAGACCCAAAACAACAATAAAAAAATAATAATAAGCAAAAATGTAACTAAAGACAGAAGGCCAGAGTCCAAACTGCAGAGTCCAGAGCACAACTCAGTCCAGGCCCAAACACCAGCCAGAGTCAAAGACCAGGGCTTAGAACTTCTAATCAAGCCCTGGGCCTATCACCCATCTCACAAACAGCCTAGAACCCAAAGCCAGAGGGCTCCAAGCTCAGAGCCTAGAATTCAAACCAAAGTTAAACCCAAAATGTAGAGCCCAGAGCAGCCCAGAGTTCAGTTTAGAAGCAATCTAGCCAGAAGCCTACAATGCAGCACAGACCCATCTTAGCTCCAGAACTCAGAGTTCAGCCTAATAATTAGGGTGGTCTAGAACCCTAGACCCTAGAAGATCCTTGATTCTCCTCTTAGGGCAACCCCCAACGGAGAGATAAGATTGCAAACTGAGGAGGAGAAATTCCAGATCTCAACCCTACTTCTGGCTGGAGATGAAAGGGAGCTGATTATTTGTGTGTGCGGTAGGCGTAGGTGTTCTGAGGTCCCCCTAGCTCTGGTCCGGAGGATCCAACCTGGGGAATCAGAGAGCAGGCAAAACATGGCCTGGGGCTTCCTCTGCAAGGGCCATCCCTCAGAATCCCAATGGGAAGTAGAGTCCCATTGCTGCTGACTTGCTATGTGATCTTGAGAAAGTCTCTTTCTTTCTCAGGTCTCACTTTTCCCAGAAAGGAAATCAGGAAGTGCTTTATTTAGACCCATTGATATGGAAACATAGAGGAAGGAGTTATTACATATAGCTCCTTCATTCACTTAGTCTTTCATTCATCAAACATTTATTGAACACATACAACAGGTGAACTTTAAGCAGGGGAATGAAATGGCCAGGTTTTGCTTTTTTCAAATTTGTCTGTTGTAAGAGCATTGCTGCAACAGTCCAGGAGAAATGGGATGAGGTTCTGTGGATGATGGCAGCTGGCAGTGTTATCTTTATAAAGTACAGATGTGTTCATTTTCCTCCTCTCTGCTCGGCATCCTGTTAATGGCTTCCCACTATCTTTAGGATGAGGATGCAATGCCCCCTTCTATCTTGTCAGCCTTAGGGCTTACCGATTTCCCACCCAGCAAGTGCCCAGACAGCCCAAGCAGCTAATTGTTTCCGTACTCACCATGTTCCATCACACGTCCATGTCTGTGGTGTTCCCCTTGCCTGGCGTGCCCTTCCATGTCTTAGGAACTCTTACCCATCCTTCAGGGTTCGGCTCCATCATCGCCTCCTCTGTGAAGCCTTCCCAGACTTTCACCCCTCAAACAAAAGCTAGTATTCTCAAGTCTGTGCACTCAGATCTCCATTAGGTTTTTGCCACATTATATTGTAACTTATTCCTATGTTTATCTCCACAACTCGATGTGACCTCCTCAAAGGACAAGATCACCCAAGGCTTATTCACCTCTGCATTGCTGGGTGCTCTGAGAGCTGGCTCAGGGAAGGCACTGACGAGGCAACACTGACACCTCTCCCAAGTATCCTTTTTTTTTTAAGCTTCATGTTTTAAGTTTTTCAACCCAGAACAGAAATGTGTTTTCCCATTGTTTATTAGTCAGAGACATCCTGCCAATCAGAAGGGATGAATAAAGGAAAGATATTAACATTTGTTGAGATCCAACTCTAAGGTTTGTTTTGTACACACAAATTGTCTTACTTGACCTTTAGGATAAAACTATGAGGCATTATTACAGATTAGATATGTGGGCTCAGAGAGGTTAAAAGTCACAGAGCGAGCTAGACACAGGAGTAGGTTTAAATGCTGCTGAGCCTGACTCCAGGCTGGGCTTGTTGAGGACCCCAGCTACTGCCATTATCTCTTCCTCCTAATCAGCGTAAGGATCACAGGATTACCACACAGCCTGAAGGTAGCCACCAAAAGCAGGTGGTCTCCACCTGCTATGGTGAAAATGGAAGCAGCCATTACATGGTGCTGGGTCCTCCAACATGCTTTTTGGGCATATGGTGAAGAGGAAGCCCAGGGGGTCCAGGGGAGGGTTTCAGGGCTTCCCAAGGCAGGTTCTGCTTCTGCCACGCTGACCTGAGCCCAGAAAATCACTTACTTAGAAACACTCTCCCATCCCTGAGAGGGTAAAGGCCAGGTGATGAAGATAGGACCTCCATGCAGTATGCCAGGGCAGAGTCCTGGCCAGCCCTGAAGGGAGAGGTATTACTCAGACTGCAGTCCCCACCCCTTCTGCCAATGCCAGGCTGTGGCTCCTGTCAGGTGCACCTCACCTGATCTTGTAGTTCCTGAGGCTACCTGGTAGGTTGGTCCAACCCTGGGCCTCCCTCAGAGCTGTGCCAAGTCCTGAGATGGTGTGACTCTCACCCAAGGCTGACCTGCCCAGCTTCTTCCACTCTGTGATTCTTACATCTTCTCAGCAATTAGTTTTCCTGGGGAAGAAAACTTCTCTCTTCTCTCTTCTGGGAGGACCTTGAACTTTGGGGAGTCCAGGATAATGCAGGGACACTGGTTGGTGGGGGTGGGGGAGCACCAGGTGCCCCAAGTGTTGAAGTAAGAAACATCTGGCTCTGGCCGGGTAGCTCAGTTGGTTAGAGCATTGTCCCCAATACACCAAGGTTGCAGGTTCAATTCCTGGTTAGGGCACATGTAAGAATTAACCAATGAATGCATATTAGTGGAACAAAAAGATCAGTGTTTGAAAGAAAGAAAGAAAGAAGGAAGGAAAGAAAGAAAGAAAGAAAGAAAGAAAGAAAGAAAGAGAAAGAGAAAGAAAGAAAGAAAGAAAGAAAGAAAGAAAGAAAGAAAGAAAGAAAGAAAGAAAGGTTGATTCAAACCTGTAGAGAGTTTTTATGAGTTTTTTTTGGTGCCAAACTGACGACATGTGCTGGGGAGTAAGATCTCAAATGTTCCAGGGAATAACAGTTTTACAGCTTCTTGTCTGCATTTGAAAGTCTTCTGAAATTCTCCAGACGTCAGGGTGGTAGGTCTGCCAGTTAGGGGACGTAAGAAAGATTAGAGAAAGCAAGATGGGGGTTGGATTACAGGATAGTTCACCAGAGTATGTGCTTTCTTAAGCGTGGCTATACCTTTGAGGGGTGTTCTGGCATCCCAAAGGTGTGTTCATCTAGATGCGCAAGAATAATCAACAGGGCTTGCTTAAGGCAAAAATAAACCTTTTAGTAAAAAGTTTGTATGCCTGGGACATGACTACCCACCATGACCTGCCACAAAACCCCTTTTTATCATCCACGCAAGGAATCTCTGGGAACTCTTCATGCCTCTCTACCCCCTGACAAGTGGGGCTCAGAAGCCAGAGCCACTGCCCAGCCTATTCCTGAAGCCCAGGATAGGGGGGCTCTTTGTGGAATGACCTATAGGCTATAGCCTTGTGGGATCATGGACCTGTCCCACAATTGCCCAACTGACATCCAGGCAGGAACTGGGAGCCTCAGGTGACTTCAAGGGCCCTCAGCTTCTTCCCCCACAAAGAGCCTCTCTTAGGATCCTCAGCAATCCCTCCTTCTTGCTTTCTGCCCTGCCTTCCCCCACAGGACAAACAAAAGGGATAATGGGGAAGATGCTGAGGCATTCCCAACACAGCAACTGTTCCAGGAAGCTCTTGTTCCAGGGCCTTCCAGCCTGTACCTCTTTAACCTGGCCACTCCCTGACTTCAGCCTGAGAGTACCACCAAGAAGGATGTCAAAAACTTGCCAGTGGCTGCTGAGATAAGTGTCGTTAGGGCAGAGGCTGGGCTCCTTTTCTCCAGGAGTCAGTAGTAGGTCTGCCAGTTATGGAGAAATCTCACCATTAGAGAACAGGCTTCAGTTATTCTTGGCAACACGGGCATCTGACAACACTTTCACTTAGCAACAGTTTCCTAGCACCAAACACCCCAACAGCACTACCTGGTAATCCTGCCTTAGCCACATCCGCTCTGCTAGAAATACCACCTTGAGTCCCCATGCTCCTAGCCATTCATAGCAAATATTTCCCCCTCTGACTTACGTGGTCTTATTTGGTGAGGTTTTAACCAGGGTACTAATAATGATAATGATCATAATAAACACTTTTTAGGGTTTCCTATGTGCCAAACACTGTTCTAAGCACCCCACTTAATCCCCATGACAACCCTGTGAGGTAGGTACAATTATTATCCCCATTTGACAGGTGGGGAAAGTGAAGCTCAAAGAGATTCACTAATTTGCCCAAAAATAAACTGTAAGTAATGGCAGGGAGGTTAGGAAGCCCGGCAATCTGTTTCCTGGGATCTTTGCACTTAATTCTGCTTACTTACTCCCCAAGAAGCTTGGTGGGGGGGGCCAGTGACCTCCCCCAGAGGCCCTCAGGGGAGTGTGCTAGGGCATATGAAGAAGCCTGCAAGGCTGGGGATAGTGTCCTGTGAGGGTGCAGAGAGGTGGAGAGCAACAAGGGGAGCTCTGAAGTTTATTTGCCCTAGGCTGTGACATGAGGCTAGACCCAGAAAGGGTCAAGGATGACTAGGAGGGTGTTCCCACCACAGAGTGGGGACCTGTTTGTCTGCTCCTCAGGAAGAAACCCTCGCCCTCACTGCTGTCCTGGATGGAACATTGCTGTGAAGAATGGCCCAGGTCTCTGTTCTAGGTTCCTGAGGTTAACAGAGCCTCAGCAAAGCCCCTTGGGCTCCTGGCTTGGTGGTGTGGGGGTCAGAGGGTAGGAAGGAGAATGACCAAGAGGGAGAATGGAGGCAAATGGTTAGGATGTATGCACCTGGAGGACAACATCTCTAAGTGAAGGTCTACAACCAAACTCCAGCAGAAAAAGATGCCTGACTCTGGGGTTATAAAACTAGTCCCTGCTTCCCCTCCCTTAGCCTCAGGTTCATTATCTGTAAAACAGGGATAACAAAAAATACCCCTCCTCAGTGGTGTTGTGAGGAGTCAATGAGATGTTGTGAATGACAGGTGCTTGTCCAGCATAGAGTGGGTGTTCAGTAATTGGGAGCTGCTGGATTAGCAGTGCCCTGATTAGGTTAATGGTGAATGAGTGTCTGTAATGGTCTGTTATGGGGCTGTGTCCTGACCAACAGTATGCATGGTGGAGTTAAACTTCCAAGGAGCAGCCTGGATCTAAACTTGGAGAGGGAGAGAGAACAGTGGGCAATACAACCAGTATTCAAAACAATTTTGGTGAAAACACAATAAAATATACAGATGATGTGTTGTAGAATGGTACACCTGAAATCTATATAATTTTATTAAACAATGTCACCCCAGTAAATTCAATACATATTTTTTAAAAGAATGGGGTTTTATCTAAAAAACAAACAAAAAAACAAAACAATTTTGACAGTCTGGAATAAGCAAGATGACATTATCCTTCTGTAGCTCCAAGATGTTAGACAAAACAGAGGCAGGGGGAGAGACCTGACTTGACCCCATCTCCAGTAAAAAGGATCTGAATGATTTAGTTGACCACAACTTGATGGGAACTAATCATGGAAGAGAAAGGCTGTGAAGCCCAGCAGCCTTAGGCTGCATTAACAACATGTTGTGTCCAGACTGGGGGAAATAATAGGCCTATTGTGCTGGCTTGGTCAGGCCATATCTGGAATCTTGCATTGCTACATTGACAGGCTGGAATCGGGCCAGGAGGGGGCCGAGCTCAGCCTCAGTTCCCATGGAATTGGAACTAAGCACTTCCTGCGCATTTTCTTGTTTCATACCATAATAACCCCATCAGGTAGTCACTCTTATTATCCCTGCTTTATACAGAGGGAGGTTAACTGAGTTGCCCAGAATCAACTGGAGGAGCCTGGGGCTTTTCCGAATGGGCCCCTCTTGTACTTGTACCTGAGGAAGACTGAGCATGCATCATTGAACACACATTTATTAAGTTCCTACAATGAGTTAGTTCACAAGCTTGTCAGTGGGAATAAGGCAGAAGTGAAAAGGGTGTAGTTTCTGCCTTCCTGGAACTCATGGTCTGGTGAGGGATCTAAATCACTTGTGTTAAGTGTGATGCTATAGCAGTGAAAATTTTAAGGCTGAAAGGGATCATAGAATCCACCCCAGCCAATCCAAACCCAGAATGGGGAAGAGAGAGAACAGTGTCACAGAGCTCTGGTGGGGTCAATGGGGCCAGTCTGTGCCCTTTTCGCACTATTCAACTTCCTCTCTTTGACTGCCTTCTGCTCAGTAGTGGCCAAGAGTTGTGTGCCAAGATGGGATCTGCGAGGGCACATGAGGGAGCTTGGAGTGGCCATCCTGGGAAAGCCAGGTCTCTTATCTTCTCTTGGCAATTAGAGATTTTAAGGGGAAAATAAAAAGGGGGTGAGTGGCTTTGAGGACCTGCCCAGCAGCCCTTTCACTAATTAGAGCAAACTGCTCTCCACCAGCGTCTGGATGTCTGCCTGGGAAGGCGTTGGCAGAGGGACCAAGAGGTGAGAGAAGATCCTGTTTTCTGGCACCTATGCCTGGTCTCTCTTCTAGACTAATGTCCTCCCATCTTCTTTCAAGGACCAGATTACTCAGCACTCTCTTTTTCAAACCTTTCTTTGATTGTTTACACCCAGAGTGCCATTGCAGCTTTGTGTCTCCCGGGGCTTCCTGTTGGGGAGACACATTCGGCCTTCTGGTACTTTTTGCTGAGAGGGACAGAGCAGGGCTGTTAAAAAGGGAAGGCTGGGACAAAACCTTTCAGGCCTGGTTCTGCCACATCTGTGAGTCTCCATTTCTTCAGCTGTAAAAGGGAGAAACAGTTCCACCCTCATCTGGTGGTTGGAGGGCTGAATGAGTTCGTGTTGAGCAGGGAGGACGCTCTCCATAAACGACTGCTGTTACCCTCATCGCGTAGTGGCAGCTGTGGTCCCGGGCCTCCTCTCTGCAACTTGGGAGTTAGTTCGTTGCCGGCAGGGGCAGCGACAGCGGACTGCGTGGCTTCATCTTCCTTCCCCATCGCTGAGGGCCCTAAAGATGCCAGTGCCAGGAAGAGGAAATGATAGGTCTTAGGGAATGAAAGAGGGGCATCGGTAAGAAAATGCCAGCGCTGCACCCTCCAGGTCTGGAGGAGAGGGAGACTCAAGTGATTCCAGATTTTAAAGAGGTTTCTGACTCCCTCCCTCCCTTTCCTAGGCTTGGGGGCGGGGTCAGAAATCATGGAGTGTAGGCTGGATTCAGGGAAAACTCACTCTGGGAAACCACAGGCAGGTCACTTTCAGCCTCCGCCTCAGTTTCCTGGTGAGTGTCAGGTGGCTCTCTAGGCCTTTATCCGGGTGGCGAGATCCGGCCTCGCAGAACTCCGCTCCAAAACTCACTTAAATTAACTTCGGGCGAGGGGGAGCCGGCTGTCGAGCGCGTAGACTGGAGGCGGGCAGCAGGGATCCGGGATTGGCTGACTCCAAGAGGCGGGGCCCAGGCTTTAAGAGGTGCGGGGGGGAAAGCAGTGTGGTGTTGCCCATTTAGCCTGCCGGCCTGGTTCAACTGTGCACAGCGACTGTGGCGGCGCTTGTGGCGGCTGCTGTTACTACCCGAGCCCGGACTGAGTGAGAAGCAGCAGAAGAGCATCCCGGCGTACGGGTGCCAGGCGGCGTGGCCCGCGGGTCATGGCCAAAGGAGAGGGCGCCGAGAGCGGCTCCGCAGCGGGGCTGCTGCCTGCAAGCATCCTCCAAACGGGTGAACGCCAAGCTCAGGTGAAGGTGAGAACGCAGCACCCGGAGTGGAGGGGAAAGGGCGGGGGGTGGCGGGGGCGCACAGACTAGTGGGGCGGTCGAAGGATAAGCCTGGTTCTGGAACATCTTGGGTTACCTGGGAACAGACGGGCCCAGGGACAGAAGAGAACCCAGAGGTGCCCTGGGGGTGATGGAGTTTTGTAGACACGGGTGTCGCCTTTTGTCCACCCTCTTTCTGAATCTCTGCGGAGTGCCCTGCCGGCAGCTCCACGTGGTGCCCGGGCTCTGTCTAGCTGTTTTGCGTTCTTCTGTGACGAGTGGCTTAGAAACCAGAAAGACTCTAGAAGTCAGACCCCAGAAATCTAGGAAAGGCCCCTTGCTTCCCTATCTCTCACTCCCTACTCCCCGCAGGCCTACCTCCGCGTTGCCTCAACTCAATGAGGGCTGCTTCATAAGTTCATTCATAAGAACAAGGACTCTGCTCTTAAAGGAGCCGCATTCTTCAGGCGTGCGTGCGTGCGTGCGTGTGTGTGCGTGTGTGTGTGTGTGTGTGTGTGTGTGTGTGTGTTGGAGGCGGGTGTTCGGGGCTCATGCTCCTGCTTTGTACATCTTGACCTTGGGTACCATCCCCAGCTTTTTGGACATAACGAGGGACCGAATGAAATCAGGTGGCCCAGGGAAGGATCCCAGGCAATAGCTTTTTTTTCTCTTAATTCTGCGGAAGAGCAGGGGTGAGCAATTAAGCCGGCTACCATGTGTGAGTAATCTTTACTTTTCCCTGAGTGAACTCAACCTCCTTGGTGGCACACCCAGAGAGAACCCAGCCCTGCTTTTCTTTTTCTCCAGAGTCCCTAGAGCTGAGGAAGGGTAGGACAGCTCTTGGGTTTGCCCGAGGCTCTGGCTGCCCACTGGGGCCAGGGATCATCTGGGACAGTTGGAAGGAACAGCTGTGCCTGCAGCCAGCTGGGCTGAGCCCCTACAGCTCTCTAGAGCCTTTGCCCAGTACACAGGTGGGTCCTGGACCTGAACCAGAGCAGGAGCTGAGCTACTTTGCTCAGGACTTGGCAGCAAGAGGATTTTCAGGTTGTGGCAGTTGGTGCTGGGTAGAGACAGGTCCACCAATGAAGCATGTTCCCCTTCCAATCTGGGGAGGAGGATGACTGAGGCCTTGGGGAGTTTTTTAGGGATGGTGGGCTGATAAGAATCTGGGGGTGGGGTGGGTAGGGTAGGGTGGTTTAGGGGAAACTTCTTCAGTATTGATTCCCCTTTTTCAGGTCCTAAGGATAGAGAATACCTTTCTTTTCTTGTAGGAAGTGCTATCTGGCTGGGTGGGAATAGGACAAGACAGACTTGTTCCTCCTGACAGAATTGGCTAGAGGGATGTCCTGATTCTGGAACCTTCTAGGACAGAGACCAAGATCTTCAGTCTCTTTTCATGTTTTTCTCTTCCTCCCAGAAGGAACCAAAGAAGAAACAACAGTTGTCCATTTGCAACAAGCTTTGCTATGCAGTTGGAGGGGCCCCCTACCAGGTGACAGGCTGTGCCCTGGGGTTCTTCCTGCAGATCTACCTGTTGGATGTGGCTCAGGTGAGTGGATTGAGACCATCAGGGTTCCTGTAGCATCCCAAGGTTTTCCCCACCTGTGAAATGGGACCGGGAATCCCTTCTTTGCTGCCTGTCACAGTCACCGTGGGTAAGAAATAACAAGGCTTTGGAAAGTATCTGGAAGGGGAGTCTATCTGCCCCAGGAGTCTTAGCTGGTAAAGTCAGACAACTCCTCCTTGTCTGGCAAGAGGAACAGATCCTAGAGGGGTAGGCGGTAGTACGAGGGAGAATGGAGCCCGCTGGTGATGCTGTTCTTAGAAGAGACTGGCACACTATGTCCCCAGCTGGACAGCAAGCAGTCAGCTGGTTTGGCTCTGGGGTTGGTGGATAATGCCAGGCGTGTGGTTAGGGTGCATCTCATTTTCACCTGAGGAGCAGAGGAGATGCATGTCGGTAGTCCTCAAGTGCTAGACTGATTAGGGTGCCCCCGTACACAGGGTCTTCGACTGGGAGGGGTACTTAGGGTGAAGCAGGGCTCCTCTGTGCTTTGAGAAACGTTGGCCAGAAGCCTGGCATCCTGAGAATTCACCTTGTCTGAATGGGAGAGTGGGAGGCGGAACAACCACAGCTCTCAGGGCTCCCACACTGACCATCTTTTCTATGTAGTATCCGACATTGCAAGCAGGGCATCTCAGTTGTATCCATTTATGGGTCAGAACACTGAGTCCCAGAAAGAACAAATGACGTTCAGCAGCTACTTTTCAAGCCACTTTCGTGGGTTGGGCCCTGAATGGGATACAAATATGAGAAACCTGCAACTACGGTGTAAAACTATATTGTAGTAAGTGTTAAGGTTGGAAAAAGTCAGATCAGGGAGACTTCCAGTGGGAAAGGACACTGGTTTTCCAGCTTCCTGGAGCAATAGCAATAATAGGGCCTTGAGGGATGAGGAGCCTAGAGAAGCTGCCTATTCAGGCCTAGAAGGTTTGTGGGGAGAGAACAGCTTAAGTGGGCAGTGACAGGCCATTTTTTAAAAGCATGAGTTCTTTTTCACATCCAAAATAAAGCTTGAACCATAAGATAGGGATCATAATGCCAGTCCTGTAAGAAAGGGATCATAATTCCTATTTTATGGATGGGGAAATTGAGGCCCACTGTGGTCAACCAACAAATACTAACTCTGGTGTCAGGTGCTTGGGGGCTTAGGGCTGTGAAAAGGAGGCAAGGAAATGATTTTGGATTCATTCTAATTAATGGGAGTGTTTTCAAAGGTGGCAGTGAAGGGGAGGATACCAGGGGACAGATCTGGGAGAGTTTCTAAGGAGGCACACAGTGCTACTGCTATCAGAAAATTGCTATTGTCACTACTATCAAGGCAAGTGAAGACGCTTGAGGCCTGAGTGGGAGCAGCACAGACTGCCAGGGGCCTGGCTGAGGTGGGGAGGGAGTCCCTGCTCTTGCCCAGCAGCGAGGGCTGAGGTAGGTAGAAAGATGAAGGGGTCGTCTTTTGCCTGTTCCTTGTTCCAGGTGGACCCATTTTCTGCCTCCATCATCCTATTTGTGGGCCGAGCTTGGGATGCCTTCACAGACCCCCTGGTGGGCTTCTTCATTAGCAAATCCTCCTGGACCAGACTGGGCCGTCTTATGCCCTGGTGAGTAGAAGGGGCTCCTTTAAGGTGACAGAAGGCAGGACTTCTGACATGTCTATCTCCCTACAGTCTGGCATGTCTGCTACCCTTCAGTTTTTCCATGTGCTCTGTCACAGGCTGAGGGGTGAGGAGAAGGAATGACACAACAACCCTAGTGTTGAAATTCCAGCCGAGGTCAGCTACCCCTAGCATAGGTCCTGAGGTGCCCTGCCAGTTTATGCCCAGGCTGGCCAAATTGTCAGATTGAGCAAGTCTCCTCCTCCCCCAAACCCTATTGCTTCCCAAGGTCCATTCCCTTCAATGAAGCTGGACTCCTAACTTTTCCCATTTCGCTTCCCATAGTGGAAGAGGTAGCCCTTCATAGTGGTTGAGAGTTAACACTCTGGAGCCAGCCTGACTCATTTTGAATACCAGCTTCACCACTCACAGCTGTGCAACCTGGGACAAGTCACTTAATATCTCTGAGTCTCAAGTTTCTTCATCTGTAAAATGGGGATGATAATATGCCTATCTCATGGGGTTATGATAAGGATTAAATGTGTGTGTTTCCTTGTTTGTTTTTTAAGATTTTATTTATATTTAGAGAGAGGGGAAGAAAGGGATAAAGAGAGGGAGAGAAACATCAATGTGAGAGAGAAACACCAATTGGTTGCCTCTCGCATGCACCCCAGACAGGATCGAACCCTCAACCCAGCGTGTGCTCTGACTGGGAATTGAACCAGTGACCTTTCTGTTTATGGGATGAGGGCCAACCAACTGAGCTACACTGGTCAGGGCTGTTCCTGTTTTTTCTTTTTTATATGTGAAGTACTTAGAACTGTGCCTGGCACACATTAAGTAATATATAAATAATTTGGCACCCCTTCAGAATGTATCCTAGTGGGACAAGACTGGAAAGCAGACCCATAACCTCTGGCCCTTTGGTACAAAACCTGCAGTACTCAGCCTCAGACTATCTGGCAAGGTGGGGGTGGGGGTGCTACAGATCAGACAGTAAAGGGAGACACACAGGAGAGGCTGACAGGCTGCAGCTTTGGTTCCCTCCAGGACATCCTGCTTGGTGGGGTGGGGGGGTGATATTTCCTTTCATCTCCAGCCCATCCATGCTCAAGTGGGCGCCTTCCTGCCCCAGGGGTGCCCATACCTGGTCTCCGGCCTTCAGCCTTCAAAGCTCTTCCCACAAGTCCCTGCCTCTCCCCCACAGCTTCCTTTCCCACGATCCCCCCCCACACACAGCTCCCACCGCAGTCCTGCCAGCCCCTGGCTGTGGCCCAGGTTGGAGCCTTTGATCCAGACTTCAGGGCTAGAAGGCAGGGACAGTCTGCCTTACCTGGGCAGGCTGCTCAAAGCTCCCTAGGGACTGGAGCCATCCGGGCTGAAGCCACCTTGGAAGCTAGGCCCTGTACCCGCCTCCCTGGCAGCTGGTGGGAGGCGGGGCTCTGCTGCCACATCTCCTCATGAGGCCCAGCCAATGAGAGGCAGGCACTCTAGCAGCCCAGGTTACTCTCAGTCACATTCAGTTCCTCATCAGCTGCTCAGCCGCCTACGAGAAGATGGAGTGTTTGACCAAAGCTGATGCCCTTGTTCTCTGAGGAGACACATAGATTTGGGAGGGGTGAAGGAGGGCAGGGAGGGAGAACAGGGGAGGCCCTCCCTGTAGCCTCTCCCTGGGCAGGTGTGGCAGCCGGCTTGGTGAAGTTGTTGCAGCCCTTCGGGCTGGTTTCTGATGAGTGCATGTCCTCACCTGCACTCATCAGTGCAGGTGATACCTCTTGAGTGGTACCACTACCCTCGTCTGAAGGCACACGGGACCACTCATGGGCTGAAGGGCTGCCTTGTAATATATGTGACCTCCTCCCTGTCCCTGCAGTTAGCACCTGGGCCCCTCCTCAGGCTTGGGACCCGATACCCCTTCAGTCACTATAGGAAGAGGCTGGGCCTTTCTGGGTTCCTGAGCCCTGTGGCCTGCTCTCCTTGCTGGCTTTAGACCAGATCTGCCCTCAGCCACTATTTAACCTACCCCCCTGAGACCAAGAAGACTTTGACAGACATTCTCCCTGGAGTTCCCAAGGCCACCCAATGAGAGGTGGGATGCTAGCAGTGTCACAGGAGGGGGCTGAGATGCAGCTGGGTGGGACCTGAGGTCTCTCAGCAGCCCAGCGCTCTCTGCAGCTCCCTGGCTGTGGGCCTGCACTCCCCACCTGAGCTTCCCTGGTGTGATAATCACAGCAAACACTGTATCCCAAGCACTCACTGTTCTACATTTTAATGCCAGTCTACTTACCTCAAAACTACATCAACCCTAGGAAACAGAGCTATGGTCCTCACACTGGCCTGTATGGTCCTGCATGACCTGGTGCCCCATTTCCTCTCCAAACTCATGTCATAGTTGCATCTCCCATGCTCACTTTACCCCAGCCCCGCTGGCCTCATGCCTGCTGGGTCCTGCCTGAGGATGTTGCACTAACTCTTCCCCTTGCCTTGCACACTCTTGCCTCAGACGTCTGCAAGGTCAACTCCTTCCCCTCATTCAAGTGTTGGCAAAGTTGTCACCTTCTCGAGGAAAACTACCCTGAATTGTGTGAATTGCACCCCTATACTCCCAATACCCATGTAGCCTGCTTTATTCTTTAACCCAAAGCAACTAATCACCTTATAATATAGTGGGGGTTTTTTTGAAATGATATTTTTACTTTCATAGAGGGGGAGGAAGGGAGAAAGAGGGAAAAATCACTGTGGGAGAGAAACATCAATCAGTTGTTTTCAGTACATGCCCCTGCAACCCCAGCATGTGCCCTAACCAGGAATCGAACCGACAACCTTCCAGTTTGTAAAAGGATGCTCAACCAACTGAGTCGCATCAGCTAGGGTTCCTTATAATATGTTTATATGACTTTTGTGGTAAAATACACGTAACAAAATTGACCACTTTAACAATTTTTAAATGTACAATTCAATGGCATTAAGTATATTCTCACTGTTGTGTGACTGTTACCACCATCCAGCTCCAGAAGTGTGTCAGCTTTCCAAACCGAAACTAGACAATTGAACAATAATCCCCATTCCTCCTCTCCCCTAGCCCCTGCCAACCACCATTCTACTTTTGGTCTCTGTGAACTTGACTACATAAAAGTACACTCATACAGCCTTTGTCCTTTTGCCTGGCTTATTTCACTTAGCATAATGTCTTCAAGGTTCATCTCTGTCGTAGCATGTGTCAGAATTTTTTTTTTTCAAGATTTTATTTACTTTTAGAGAGAGGGGAGGGAGGGAAAAAGGGGGAAGAGAAACATCACTGGTTACCTCTTGAACGCCCCCAACTGAGGACCTGGCCCACAACCCAGGCATGTGCCCTGACTGGGAATCAAACCAGTGACCTTTTGGTTCATAGGCTGATGCTTAATCCACTGAGCCACACCAGACAGGGCATCATTCCTTTTTTTTTTTTTTTTTTAAGATTTTATTTATTTTTAGCGAGAGGGGAAGGGAGGGAGAAAGAGAGAGAGAGAGAAACATCAAACAAGAAATATTAACCAGTTGCCTATTGCATGCCCCCAGCCGGGGACCTGGCCTGCAACCCAGACCTGTGCCCTGATTGGGAGTCAAACCCATGACCTTTGGGTTTGCAGGACAACGCCCAGCCTACTGAGCCACACCTGTCAGAGCAGAATTTCATTCCTTTTCAAGGCTGAATTTTTTATATCTATATCCTCCCTTCCCTCAGGATCATCTTCTCTACACCCCTGGCCATTGTTGCCTACTTCCTCATCTGGTTCGTGCCTGACTTCTCACCAGGCCAGGTCCTATGGTACCTGCTTTTCTATTGCCTGTTTGAGACCCTGGTCACGGTGAGTGTGGGCACCTCCCCTGGGTGTCAGGGCAGGGGTGGGGGCAGTCCCTGGGGCCTGCAGGGTTGATGCCTGAAGCCACATCTGTCTGTCCATCGTCTGATTGGCTAAGGGTCTCTCTTCCATGACAGTGTTTCCACGTTCCCTACTCGGCTCTCACTATGTTCATCAGCACAGAACAGAGTGAACGGGATTCGGCCACCGCCTACCGTAAGTCTCCCTCGCCCACTGATCCACCCCACCAGGAACCTTGGGTCCCCTGCTCCCTGGCCCTCCTGCCACATTTCTTCCCTTGCTGGGAGTGGGTATGAAACCATCTTAAAAATAACTCAATCCCGCCCTGGCTGGCGTAGCTCAGTGGATTGAGCTCGGGCTGCGAACCAAAGTGTCGCAGGTTCGATTCCCAGTCAGGGCACATGCCTGGGTTGCAGGCCATGGCCCCCAGCAACCGCACATTAATGTTTCTCTCTCTCTCTTTCTCCCTCCCTTCCCTCTCTAAAAAAATGGATAAATAAAACCTTTAAAAAAAATAACTCAATCCCCTTATGGCTCTGGTGAGATTAGAGAGATGCAGGGACTAGCCAGAGGTCATACAGAGCAAGGTCGTGAGTTTAGGCCAAGGTGCCTTCTGCCCCACCCTACAATGACCCTACCTGGAGCTGCTACCATCATCTGGGACTAGAACTGGGCTGCTTATACCTTCCTAGGGGCCCACAAGCCATGAGTCCCCTCCAAAGGACCTTCTTTTCACTGCTCAGGGATGACTGTGGAGGTCCTGGGCACAGTTCTGGGCACAGCGATCCAAGGGCAAATCGTTGGCCAGGCAGACACGCCTTGTCTTCAGGACCCCAACGGCTCGGCACTGGCTGCAGAAGATTCCAACCGCACACACGGCAGCACCTCGCTCAGAGAGACGGTGAGGACCCTGTCGGGGCAGGGCTTTGGGAAGTTGAGGAACAATGGGGTGGTTTGCAGTCATCCTCAAAACAGTAATAATAGCTAGTGTGTGTTAAACGTTGGGCATTTGATAGTCAAACTGTTATTATGTCCATTTTGTAGATAAAGAAATGGAAGGGTAGAGAGGCTAAGTAATTTGCCCAGGGTGACAGAGCTAGTGAGTTGTAGAAACTAGATTTGGGGAGGTTTAAACTGTGGCTTCTAGACTCCACAGCTGGGCTTCTTAACATTTGGTTCCGCTGCACTTTGCCCAGCCTTGGGCCCAGGATGATTCTCACATTTCACAGGTGAGGACAGTGAGGCCTCAGAGTAGAAAGGACTGGTCCAGGGTCATTGTGTGGAGCTGCTGAGTTGGGATGAGAACAGACTGACTGTCTATCACTGTTGCCTTTATCCTCCTTTGTAGAAAAATGCATACATGCTGGCGGCAGGGGTCATCGCCTCCATCTATGTCATCTGTGCCGTCATCCTGGTCCTGGGCGTGAGGGAGCAGAGAGGTGAGAAGCCCTGAGGGGGCAGTGGGGTCCAGGCCCCAGCACAGGACGGCCTTGTCCCTCTGCCTGGGCCTCAGGCTTTGGGAGGGGCCTCTGCTCCTTCTTTACTGTCCTCTCTGGCTCCCAGAACCCTGTGAGACTCAGCAGGCCAAGCAGATACCCTTCTTTCGGGGCCTCCGGCTGGTCATGAGCCATGGCCCATATGTCAAGGTCATTGCCGCCTTTCTCTTCACCTCCCTGGCTTTCATGGTAAGTGGGGAGCTGACATGTTCAGCCTAGGGGGGAGCGGGTGGGCCGAGGACTCAGGATGTGACAAGCTGGAGAGACAGGTGGAGTTGGGGGCGGTTAAGCAGAGGAAATGTCTCGGGGAGACTCAGGACCAAAATCACATCTTCCCTTGTGTTTCTCTCCCCCTCTCTTGCCGCATCTCCCAGCTGGTGGAGGGTAACTTTGCCTTGTTTTGTACCTACACCTTGGGCTTCCGCAACGAATTCCAGAACCTGCTCCTGGCCATCATGGTGCGTGTGGGGCCCCAGGGGTGGGTGGGCAGCCTGGGGCCAAAGTGGCGGTAGGCTGCGAGAGGGCTCCTAGGAGAATCGGAGGGCATTTCCCAGGCTGACCCAAAGTCATGAAGGGGTGAGGGAGGTTTCTCAAAAATAGTTAGGTTGGATCTGACCCACAGCTGTTTAGGTTGGATTGAAAAAGTTTGGGTGCGTGCATCCAGTCATTATGTTGTGCCCTTAAACTACTAATAAAATGGTATGTGTCAATTACATCTCAATAACACTGGGAGGGAAAGAAAGAGTTAAATGTTCAAGTAGAAAAGATAAGGAGAACAAAGAGGTGGAGGCCAGGAGCTTGGCAACACCGGCTCAGCTGTGCTCAGAGAAGCAGGAGGTAAGATTAGGACCTGCTCTCAGCCAGCTGGGTAGCCATCGAAGGTGCCTGTCAACTTTCTCACTGCCCAGTGAAGTCCTCTGGCTGCTCTTAGGCAGGGCTGGGAGCACCTTTGGGGTTCTGGGAAGGGCAGGAGGGGTTCCGTAGCTCTAACCCCCATCCCTCACCCCCTTTTCACCTACAGCTCTCAGCCACATTCACCATTCCCATCTGGCAGTGGTTTCTAACCCGGTTTGGCAAGAAGACAGCTGTATACATTGGGATCTCAGTGAGTGGGACTGAAGGGTTAGTGCATGGGCTGGGGGGTGCCAGTGGGAGCCTCCCAGCTGACTCATCTTTCTGCATCCCCTTCCCCAGTCAGCAGTGCCGTTTCTCATTCTGGTGGCCGTCAACAAGAGTAACCTGATTGTTACATATGTGGTAGCTGTGGCCGCTGGAGTCAGTGTAGCAGCTGCTTTCTTACTACCCTGGTAAGTATATAGGCCCCCCTGGGTATGTTCCCCAACCCCCCACCCCCACTTCTAAAGCTCCTGTGGGAGAATTCTGGAGATCCATATTGGGGGTATGGGACAGGTCTTCCCATGCACTTGTACAGGTTGTGAACCTGTACAGGAACTGTGCAGGAACACCTAATCAGGGGGGAAATGGGGCCTTAAGTCTGGTCTGCCCGCTGCTTGCCCAGGAGCCCTGAGGGTGGGGTTACTTTACCATGGAGGAGGAGGCCTTAACCACGTGAAGTTGCCATCTCCTCACTGAGCTGTGTCCATGGGGCTGTGAACTCCCAGAGGACCACCTCTTCTCATTGACAGGCAGAGGTGCCAGATGGGCGAGCAGGGTCCTGGGTGGCTAGGTGGGCATGTCCTCATGGCTGCCCCGCTCTGTACAGGTCCATGCTGCCCGACGTCATCGACGACTTCCACTTGAAGCATCCCGAAGCCCATGGGACTGAGCCCATCTTCTTCTCCTTCTATGTCTTCTTCACCAAATTCGCCTCTGGAGTCTCACTGGGCATCTCTACCCTCAGCCTTGAGTGAGTGAGTTGGGGGGCCTAGGACAGTGCTGGACAGGTACAGGCCCCAGGTGCCCATTCCTCACCACTCGCCTTCCCATTGGGTTCCACAGCTTTGCAGGGTACCAGACCGGTGGCTGCTTCCAGCCGGCACCTGTTAGGTTTACACTGAAGATGCTGGTGACGATGGCCCCCATAGCCCTCATCCTGCTAGGCCTGCTGCTCTTCAAGCTATACCCCATTGACGAGGAGAAGCGGCGGCAGAACAAGAAGGCCCTGCAGGCTCTGAGGTGAGAGCGCGGAGGGAGGGGACAAGGAGGTGGAGGAGGAGCATTATCCAGTCTTAAGTCCTCAGACTGTGCTTCCTGTGGTCATGTCCAGACTTCTGTGCCCCTTCCCTTGACGGCTCCTCCTCCACCCCTGCCCTCTGCCAATTTATGGTAGTGGCAGCTGATATTTCTTGAACATGAAGCTGCATGCCAAGTGGTTTTATATCTATTTATTTCAACAAAGGCTTATTGGAAGCCTATGTGGCAGGCATTGCTCTACTGAATGAAGCAAACCGAAATTTCTGCTCTCGAGGAGTGTATGTTTTAGAGACTGTGCTTTCATGATCCTCTGTAGTCCTCCAACAACCCTACATGCCACAGAGTCCTGTGATTCCCACTCTGCAGATGGAGAAACTGAGGCTTAACCAGGAAGACTGACTGGCCTGGCTGGTAAAGGGTAGAGCAGGGTTTGAGGCTTGGCGTTCTGACTCCACAGCCTGCACTCTTCACTGTAGTCCCGGCACGCAGCACCTCAGGTGTGGCCTGAGCCTGCCTTTCGGGAGACCAGAGGGTAGGGTGGAGTATGTCGTGCCAGCCCATCAGCCAGCCTAGGCAAGACCGTAGTCCTTGGGCTTGTGATGCCTTGTGAGTAGCAAGTACCGAGAGCAGACCAACCAGCTGTGTCTGGGCTGACAGGGGGAGCGTTTTAGACTTGCCCGACAGCTGGCTAAGACTGCAGGGCCAAGATTACGAGAGGAATGAGGCAGGTGTGGGCATGGGAGGAATAAGGATGGTTCTTCTAACCCTTCTCCTCCGGCTCTTGCAGGGAAGAGGCCAGCAGCTCCGGCTGCTCTGACACAGACTCTACAGAACTGGCCAGCATCCTCTAGGACTTGCCGTGTTGCCTGAAGTCGCCAAGCACAGAGCCCGAGTCACCAGGCCACGGGAGAAATCTGAGTCTGCCTGCCTGCTCACTCGACAGCTGGTCTCCAAGTGCCAGAAAGGGAGCCAGAATGAGAGTATTCAGTCTGGGACATCTCCTATTCCCACCTGGGGGCAGGCTATCCACATGGCCGCCTGCTTCCCTCCTCCTGCCCACGGGGCCAAGCCCTGGGGCTGCTACTGTGAATATGCCAAGGACTGATGGGGCCTAGCCCTGAACACTAATGTAGAAACATTTTATACAGAGACTAATTAATAACTTAATGACTGTGTACATAGCAAAGTATGTGTGTGTGTATATGTCTGTGAGCTATTAATGTTATTAATTTTCATAAAAGCTGGAAAACAGAGCTGTTTCTCTCTTTGTCCTTCATCACTCACTGAGCCCTTCTGTGCCAAAATTCAGATAGAGGGAGCACTGAGCTGAAGGGGCCCTGGGTACAGAAAATGAGCCTGGAGTTGCAATGGTAGCATTAGCCAACATTTACTAAACACCTATCTGTGCCAGGCATGGTGTGGGGGCTCTGCATTCACTTTGCCGGTGATCTCCCCTAATCCCGGAAACTGGAATCCAAGTCAGAATTTGTCCCCATTTTAAATATGAGGAAACTGGAGCTCCAGTGCTGAGAGGGATGTGGCTAACATCACCAAGCCAAGAGGACCTAACTGGAATTCTATCTTCAGTCCGTGTGACTCCAACACACCACCAACCTCCGCTCCCCTGAGTCTGATAATGACTGACCTACCTTCTGTCAGGGTTGCTCTGCCTACACCAGCACGCTATATTTTGCACCCTGTTTGTGCCTGAGCTTGTGGGCCTGGCTGTGTTGGGGCTGATTTTGTGTGCCTGGGGTCCTGTGGGTCCTAGAGACCTGTGATCCTCTCTTCACAATTGTTAATGACAGTGTTGGAAGGTGAGGATTTATCTGGCTGGGTATATGTGTGTCAGGTAAAGAGGCGTCTCACTGGTATGCTGGTGACCATGACCTGTGGCAGGGAGGAGGATGGCGTGGGGGAAGGCCTAGTTTATAGCATTTGCCTATTTCCATGGTGTAAATACTCCTACTATAGCAGTTACCAATCATTATACTATTTTGCAGAATTACTGAAAATTTAACAATTGGCTCTTGCAAATAGGTAGGGGCCTGCCTCAGCAGATTACTGGGTTTTATACACTTAAGCCAAGCTCCAAACATTGGAAAAAGCAAAGCTGTCAGGATCAGGAGCTACCAGTCTAATCTCTCTCTCTTTTTTTAAACTGTTGTTTTTTTTGTTTTTTTTTTTTTAAATTTTATTTATTTTTAGAGAGGGGAAGGGTAGGAGAAAGAGAGGGAGAGAAACATCAATGTGTGGTTGCTTCTCACATGGCCCCCACTGGGGACCTGGCCTACAACCCAGGCATGTGCCCTGACTGGGAATCAAACTGGTGACTCTTTGATTTGCAGCCCGAGCTCAATCCACTGAGCTACACCAGCCACGGCCCAGTCTAATCTCTTTATTGCACAAGTGGGAAACACAAGGCTCACTGGACAATCCAGCCCTCTACCTTGTTTTATCCAGCCCTCCACCTTGTTTTATCCGGCCTGGCACCTTGTTTCTACCCGATGGCAGTGCCAAGCTCCTTGCCCCTAGTTAAGGAGTAGTTACATTTATACAGTCCTCAAATTGCATTTGGCCCTTCAAAGGCAACTGTGAGGCTGATACAGCCCCCAGTGAAAATGAGTTTGACACCCCGGCTTTATTGTATAGATGGATAAATGAGGCCCAGAGAAGATAAGCACTTAAGACTATTTGGACTTTGTTTTAACTTTGGGTGTGGGGCTCCAATTTTTGCTAATGAAGCTCTGCCAAGTCACTTTTATAAATTTATAAAGTGATACTAACAGGCACTTAATAAAGATCAGTTTAATTAGTTATAATAAGTCCTGTTTTAAAAAATATTTAATTTCCTAAACCACTCACACTTGCTTCTTTCCCAGTCCTACAGTTACTTATCAGGATGATTATATGAGCATGCTCACTAATCTCGGCCTTTGATTTGATCTCTCATTCCTTCTGCCAACTACCCAAGATAACCAAGTAGCTCTCCCTTGTAGAAACCCTTTTGTGAGTGCCTGTTGCCTTCTGGAAGAAGTTCGACACTCCTGACCTCACCACAGATTTAGACTGAGCCCTTTTTGCAGGCCACCTGCCCAGCTGGGGAATACACCTCTGGCCTCTGGTCCCCCTGGCAGACATTGGTCCAGTGTGTCTTGGCTCCAGGATGCCATTTCCACCCCCTACCCCTGGGGGCAGCTCCGAGATTTCCATGCCCAACCTCACCATGGTCTCCCACGTGAGACCATGGCCCAGGTATAGTGGGTGGGGTTTGTGGAGCTAAATAGACACGAGCTATGACAAGAGGGCTTTGTGAGCCAGACCCACTTCCTACTGACTCGCTACTATGCTTCTCTCTTGGCTTCAGCTCCACTCAACTGCACGATTGGGATTTTGAATTGAAAACCCTCTCCTCTCTCCAGGTGCGTGCTCACAGAAAAGTGGTCTCCTTTTTTTTCTTTTGTTCTTTTCAAAGACCCCTGCTGACTGGGAGATGGTTTGGTACAAGTGGGAGAAGTGAGGAAGCAGTCTGAGGCCGCAGAACCCCCTTGGGTCATTGGCTACTTCAGGGTCCTTCTGGACAGCTCATATCTACCCATCCTTGGGGAGAAGTGCTATCTTGACTTTGTTTACACTTGAACCCAGCTTTACAAAAGACCGTGCCCACCCCACGTCCCTGCTAAGGACCAAATGTGGCTTTGGCTCCACCTGTTGGAAGAAAGGGGCAACATCTTTGATGTTGCAAAGGAGGAATTCCAAATCTGTCATTGACTGGCTTTGTGATCTTGGCTATCCATTTATGGAACAAATATTTATAATGGGCCTACTATGTGCTGTGCTCTGGCTATGCTCTGAAAACAGAGTGTCAAAGCAGATCTTACATTCTCAGTGGGGCCCAATGATGAATGAATGGACGTATAAATAAGTTCAGATTGTAGTAAGCACCACAAAAGAAAAGAAGCAGGGAAATGTAATAGAGGGAGCTGTGTGAAGGTTATTATTATTATTATTTTTTTAATCCTCACTCTAAGACATTTTTTTTCATTGCTTTCACAGAGAGGGGAAGGGAGAAAGAGAGAAATATCTATGTAAGAAAGAAGCATCGATGGGTTGCCTCCCTCAAACACCTGGACTGGGGATTGAACCTACAACCTAGGTATGTGTCCTGACCAGGAATCAACCTACAAACTTTTGGATACAGGATGACACTCTAACCAATGGAGCCAGGGCTCTGAAGGCTATTTTACATTGAGGGAGGCATGTTTTGAGAAAGTGATGTTTGTTTTGAAGCACAAAGGAGGAGAATTAGCAGACATTCAAAGACCTTCCAGAAAAGCATTGCATATAGGGGAGTGTGTTGCCACCCTTCAAGGCCAGGCAGGTTCATGGTATTAGTGCAGACAAAAAAATATTCACAGAGCCATTGGGATATCTGGTATGCCTTTACTCTAGGAGCCATTGGGGTGTTGGGCATGCCTTTATTCATGAGTGGACAAGCCATGCACGCTGCAGGCTGCATGTCTATCTGCATGTCTCTTGCCATAGCTCTTGCTCCCCAGCGTGGCACCCATCGTGGCACCTGTCCCCCTGTGTGTCTCATCATCATTGCCCCCAGCAGGGAGTCCCTACCTATTTAAGTACTAGAGGGGAACAAAGCCAGCAAGATGGCAGAAATTATATAACATAATTCTGCACCTATGAGCTCACTTCACATTATGGGAACAGTTTATCGGACCCAGTCTCAAGGCTATGAGAACACTGGTTATCAGGCCCCTCCAAGGCTATGGGAACACTGCTCCCCTTAGCTACCCACACACCTGGGCGAGGAAGCCAGGCTGCCTCCACTTACCCCACAAGGAGACTGCTAGTGCAAAGACTCTGAGGTAGCAAAGAGCTTGGTGTATTTCAAATACTGAAAGGACACAGTGTGGCCAAGGTGCAGTGAATGAGAGGACCGGAGGTATGAGGTGAGTTTGGAAAAGTGTACAGGAACTAGATCATCCCTGGCCTTGTAGCCAACAGTGAGAGTTTGAATTTTAATTTGAGAACAGTCAAAGAGCCATTACAGAGACTTAAACAAAAGAGATTTAAACAAAAGTGATTTACATTATTTGAAAAATGAAGGCAGAGGCAGATGGCACAGGGCTTTGTAGGGCATGTTAAGCATATTGGTGCTAACAGCGGAAAGAAGCCATTGATGAGTTTTAATTTTATTTATTTATTTTTATTTAGTTATTTATTTTTTAAAGATTTTATTTATTTTTTAGAGAGGGGAAGGGAGAGGGAAAGAGAGGGAGAGAAACAATGTGTGGTTGCTTCTTGTGCACCCCCACACTGGGAACCTGGCCTGCAACCCAGGCATGTGCCCTGACTGGGAATTGAACTGGTGACCCTTAGATTCACAGACCGGTGCTCAACCACTGAGCCACACCAGCTAGGGCCCACTGATGAGTTTTTAAGTAGGAGAGTCAAATGCTAAATCAAGATGTGGACAAAAAAGGGGCTCTGTAATAAACCTGAAGAAAAGTAGCCTTACAGGGTGACCTGATTGTAAAATACCTAATTGGGCAGGTCAGGTAGGTAGTTGAGGGCCAGGCTTATACAAAGGTTAATCTTACCCTGGCAGGTATGGCTCAGTGGACTGAGCGTTGCCCTATGACCCAAAGTGTAACAGGGTATAGCCAAGGGTGCGGGGGGGGGGGAGGGGGGTGGTGCCAAATAGGGATTTGTAATGGGGTCCAGAACTCAACGAGTCCAGAAAATATTAGAAAAAAAATATATAGGATGTCCTCACCCCAAGTCTGAGCTGTGGGATGGGACCCATGGGGCAGGGCCATTCAGAGCTGTTTTGTATAGCAACAGCTTAGCAGCTAACCTCTGGCATAGTTATTTAACATCTCTATAACCTTTAAATCATTTTATGGATATGTTAAATAGCTGTGGCCATGCTTTGGGTCAGAGGGATGGGAGTGACTTCCACCCAGGATGTAACTGTGAGGCAACCCCCCCCCCACCCCCTACAGCACCTGCACCTGCGTGAGAGCTTGGAGATGATTGGCTCCATGCCATGGGGCCAACCTGCCCGGACTTACTATGGCAGCCCAGTAAAGCTAGAAGAATACAGGAATGCTGGCAGGTATAACTGATCGCAGGAGTCAGAAATGGGGCTGCAGAGGAAGACTGGCGCTGGGATTTAAACCCAGGCATGGCAGCCATGCAAGGGGGGACCACGCAGCTTTGGTGGAGTGGGGACCCCCTGGCTTGGGTGAGGGTCAGGACCATGTGGCTTAGGAAGCAGGAGAGACTTTGCCTAAAAGAAACGGGGTGAAAGGACTCTTGCTGGTGGGCCATGAGAAGGTGCCACATGGTTTTGGATTAACTGGAGATCATGGAGGTGACACAGCTGATGGTGCCAGGAGCCCGAATCACAGACTTCTACTTCTTTCCTGAGATATGGTACCCCAGACTGGGCAGGGGGAGAAGGAAGGACTGTGTGTGTCTGTGGGTATTCTAAAGAACTTTAGTGTTTTAATAAAGACATTAAGCCATTACTTTAAGTATGTATAACTTTTAAGTAAACAATTCCTTTTCACCAATCTCTGGTATTGAGAGATGCCTTTCATCTGGCAGCAAGCAAAGTGAACCTAGTATGGGGGAGGAACCCCCAGAGAAAAGGGGGGCGGTCTTTTATATTGTTCACCCTGCCCCTGTCTGTTCTGTAACAAAAGGGTCACAGGTTGGATTCCTGGTCAGGGCACATGCCTGGATTTAGGGCCAGGTCCCTGGTTGGGGGTGTGTGAGAGGCAACCAATTAATCAATCAATGTTTCTCTCCCTCTCTTTTCCCTCCCTTCCCCTCTCTCTAAAAATAAATAAATAAAATCCTTTTTTGTTTTTTCTAAATCTTAGGAACAAAGCTTCATGTCTGTTGATCACAGAGAGAGTTTTGGTCAAACTAGAGGTCACATCTAGGCCTCAGTTGTGTTTCAGCTCCAGGCCCAGAGAAGCAGCAAGGCCAGGTAGGGTAATACCATGGCTGACATCAGGGCCAGCTGCACTGACTAATGACCCCCTACCCTAGCTTGAACCAATCAGTAGAGACCACGAGCCTGAAAGGACACACCTGGAAAGCCAATAAATATTCTATTGAGACCCTCCCCTGAGATCTCTTCTAAAATCCTTACCTTTGGAAACCAGATAAAAGCCTTTAAGATGAGGGACCCAGAGTGGCTCACTCTCTCTGGAGCATGCCTGGGTCTTTTTTTTTTCTCCCCCCAGGCCTGTTTTCTTTGCCTTTCTTTCTCATAAACTCCAAGGGCTCTTCTTTTGCCTCTGTATCTTGTTTCCTGACTCCACACAGCCCTGCTGGCTCATTCTTCTATGGCTCACTTCTCCCTCTGTGATTTTCTCCCCCCCCTCACACACACACTCTAAGGTTCCCAACTGGCAGGAAAGTCCACATCAGTCATTGCTGAAGTCTCATTTTCTGTCTCCACCCACGACCCCCAGAATTCAAGTGCCTGCAAAGTTGGGGTGGCATCTAGTCTTCTATTCATGCAGATCTGTCATTTTCCAAAAGCCCAGTGGAAGAAACAGTAGCTGGGCTCTGTTTGTTACTGGAAAGACCTGAGCCCAGAGCAGCTCTGAGTTGGGCTGGCTGGTAGTGTGTGGGTTCTTGACTTCAAGCAGGAAAGATTTCATAATACTAGTCCAGGTGATTTTGAGAGTATGTTTATTAAAGCTGGGGTCATGAAACATGGAAGGGCTTAGGGCAGAAGAAAACAACAAGGGAGAGCCTAGGCGGGGCTGCTTCAGTTCTCTAGAAATGCTATAGCAAAGAAATGAGCTGAGGTGGGGCTGCTTTGACTCACTGAAGAATCAGAGAAGCAGTAATGACAGAGGAGGTTTTGGACTAGATCCAGGGCTTTCTTCTCGCTTTTCCTCCAGGGCAACTGGGCAGGGAAGGGTGGAGCTCAAATCTCCATGCAATCAAAGAAATCCCTGATTTCTGTGGCCTGAGGCCCTTTCTGGGTGTGGTCACAAGGAGATGCAGCCTAGAGTCAGCTCTGATTTCACACCTTCCAGGAAATTGCCTCCAGTCTGGCAGAGATCCCATTGAAATTGGCCTAGGTTAGGTGGACAGTGCCCTCACTCAAAAACATTCCAAAATGACTGGAATAGCTTGGGGGGACTCTGGGATGTTTTGGGGTAACCTAGGCTCAGAAAAGCAGGGTGGGGTAGAGCTGTCTGCCCTTCTAGTGGTTCACAGGACATGGGGAATGCACCCTAGGGCCTCTACAGTCTCCCACCACCATCAGGATGAGGCAGGAGATAGTCTGGAAGGAGGAAACTCTGGAGGTGCCCCAGGGCTAATATAAAAGACAATGGATACAGGATAGAGACCCTGTTCTAAGACCGATTGTTCTCAATTTCTGGAAAAGCTCTGAATCATGGCGACTCATGAATGCACCTGCACAGAAGATGCTACACGACCCCTGCTTCATTATAGTAGCATTATATTAAGTTAACATTGTGTGACCTTCTTCTCCAGTGGCCAATCAAGGGAAATCATGAGAGACCACATGCACAGTAGCTTTAAAGGAATACAACTACTTGTATATGCACAATAATAGCCCACCAAAACTAGCCAGGAAAGATCTGCCCTATAAGATCTGCCCTCCAGCCCCAGAGATCAAGTTCTGCTTGGAGTTGGCCCATTCTTACATTCTCTGGAGTGTACTATCACTTAATAAATCTGCTCTCTCTCTCTTTCTGCTATAAACCCTGTGTGTTCAGTTCAATTCTTTGTCTGCAATCACCAAGAACCTGGTTACCTGTGCCCACCTGTGACAATGACAGTCACCCATCTTGATACCTTCCTCTTCAGGAGTCCCATGCAGCCTTTAAGGACGCCTGTATTCGGGAAGACATGGAAACAACCCAGCCTAGCCCCCAAGCTCAGAGAGGGCAAGGGATTTGTACAAGGTGCACACAGTCATAGGCAGAGGAGGATAGAATCTAGGTCTCACTCCCAAGCTCAGAGGTACTTTTGTTTTCCCACCAAATTGTCTTTCCCTCCTCCTTCACTTCTACCAGGGCCCAGATGCCAAAGCTAGTTCCCCAGTAGTCTATAGCTACCAGATCATGGGCTTGGTCGAAATGGTAACAACAAGGGACAATGGAGTGTATGAGAGGACCTCTTCCACTTCTTGCTTAAAGGGACCCAGTTACAGACACCACAAGGGAAGAGATGTAGGTTTTCTAATACAACCTCCAACTGGTGCTTGGATGCTGTCTGCAACATTCCTACCTTGTAGCTAACAGCTTTCTGCTCCTTCTTGCTGCCATTGGCAGACAGATCATTATGGTTCAAGTCAGCCTGTTTCCGTTCTGATGAAAGGTCCTGTAACCAGGCAGCATGGGGTCTGGCTGCTTGTCACCATGCATACACACAACACAAAGGTTTGTGTGGAGGGAAATAGATTTTTATTAACAGGGTTCCTAGTTTGAGGGAGCTTGGAGCACTCTTGCTCTGAACCCTTTTCTTTTGCAAGACGTAGAACCTCCCTTGCTCCCTGAAAGACTGCAAACCAAAGCCACATCCAGAAATTCTTCATTATTGCTTATCTGTCCTTTTGAAGATTAAGCTGGCCATGCAAAAAGGGTCTCCATCCTCTCTGGGATTTCTACTTGTGGGTTCTAGAGTCGCCATCGTCTTGCAGCACCTTTCTCTCTCAAGGTCTGGGGAGCGCTGCTGGATCACTCCAGACGGTCATGCAGGGGAAGCTCCATTGCTGAGGAACTTCCCAGCTCATGCCTCCATGTGCTGCCCTCAGGGCAAGGGAGAGGAAGCAGACCAGGACCCACGTGCAGTGCTGCTCTGGGTCACAGTGAACCAGAGTCTGGAGCCTATCAAGGCATGAAACCCAGCATGAGACCCTGTGTCGGGGAGCTGGCTTACAACCGTGCAGGGCTTAAGCCCCAGGTCAACCCAGCATCTGCCAGTCCCATGAGCATTCCTATCTGTGCAGGGCAAAGCAAGAGCCCAAGAAGCCAACAAGCCAAAAGAGCAAGAGACCCACTGGATGCCTGAAACCACAGAAAGTACTAAACCCTATATATGATATTTTTTTCTATACATACATACCTATGTAAAGTTTAACTTATAAATTAGGCACAGTAAGAGATTATCAACAATAGCTAGTAATAAAATATAATAATTATAACAATATACTGTAATAAAAGTTACATGGTCTCTCTCAAAATATCTTATTGTAATGTACTCATCTTTTCACTTTTCACTTAAAGCACTGTATAGTTTCTCTTTGGAACATCTGAATTGCCAGCATCACTACCCTCTCACTTTGGGGTCATTATTAAGTAAAATAAGGTTACTTGAACACAAGCATTGGGATACTGTGACAGTTGATCTAATAACCAAGACAGCTACTAAGTGACTAACAGGAGGGGAGTGTATGCATCATGCATACACTGGATAAAGGGATGATTTATGTCCAGGAGGGGATGAAGCAGGATGGCTTAAGGCTTCATCATGCTACTCAGAATAGCACACATGCAATTTAATACTTATCAATTTTTTATTTCTGGAATTTCCCTTTTAATATATTCTAACCGCAGATGACCACGGGTAACTGAAACTGCAGAAAGGGAGGACTGCTGTGTTCTGACTTCTCTCACCCTGGGTTAATTTTGCTCACTCTTAAACTTCTTATAAATGGAGTCATATAGAGAATATTCTTTTGTGTCTGGCTTCCTTCTCTTCCGTCAGTTGATAGATGCAATCTGCATCATCAGTTGAGATGTATCTGCACTGTTCTATGTATTAGTATTTTTTCACTTTGATTATTGCTGGTAATATTCCATTTTATGAATACATCACAAATTGTTTCATTCTCCTGTTGATGTATACTTGGATTTTGCCTAATTTTTGGCTTATTATGAATAAAGCTGCTATGAAGATTCTGTATAAGCCCCTTATGAATATATGAACTAATCTTTCTTAGGTATATATCTGGATGTGAAATTGTAGGTGTACGAGGTCTGTCCAGAAAGTGTCCTGCCAGACATGTACTATGAAAAATAGACACTTATTGAAGAATATACAAAATACTAGAAACATTGTACATAGGACAATGATACCTCAGTCCCCTTCAAAGTAGGCAACTTGGGGCCTCACACAGTTCTCCCAATGTCTATTCTACTGTTGAAACACTCTGCAAAATCCTGTTGGAATCACCATCAACTGCTCTGTTATATTTTCCTGAATCTCATCAATGGTCTGAAATCTCTTCCACTTCAAAGGTGATTTTAGTTTCGGGAAAAGCCAAAAGTCTCACGGTACCAAATCTAGGCTGTAATGGTGTTGAGTCACTTGGGTAAATTGACGTTTCTCCAAAAACTTCTGCAAAGGATGTGATGCATGAATGGGTACCTTGTTGTGATGAAGCTGCCAATCACCAGTTGCCCATAGCTGCAGCTGTTTTCAGCATATTGCATTTACCAACTGAGGAAGAACATTGAGGCAGTGCTGCTTACTAATTGCTTGGTCTGGAAGGTCGTACTTGTGATGGACAATAGCTTCCCAATCAAAAAACACAGTTAACATGGTCTTGATCTTGCTGCAATTTTGCTGCACCTTCTTTGGGTGTGGAAAACCAGGCAAATTCCATTGGGATGACTGGGCCATCATTTCTGAATCATAGCCATAGACCCACGATTCATCTCTGGTTACAAGCTTCTTGAGGAAATCTGGGTAGTGGTTTGAATCAAGTCATTAGCAAATGCAGCACGATGTTCCTTCTGCTCTGGCAGCCCATACACATTCAATTTTCTCAGGTATTCTGCTTGTTGCAGGCCTTCCAGAATGTGGATCGGTTTCAACAGACTCTTGACCATCTTTGAAGCATTTGTGCCACACTTTTATTTATCCTGCACTCATTGCATTGTCATCCTGAGGATTCCCTGGATAACATGTTGAAAATTTGATTCTATTCACTTTTTACTTTCTCTATTCCCATTCTCTAGTCGATTCACTCCAATCCACTTGCCCTAGCCACAGGGAATACAGCAAGCAAGCAGAGTAGAGCAAAGGGACAATATCTAGAGAGATGGATGATTTACTTTAATTCAGTCAGGCTTTGCCCCCCACCATTACACCGCAACTGCTCTTTCCAAAGTCACCAGTGACCTCCATGTTGCTAAATCCAATGGTCAGTTTTCAGTTGCCCTCTTTCTTGCCCCACCCACAGCCCAAATGATCACATCTTCCTTGAAACACTCACTTCTCTCAGGAACACCCTTCTCTCTTTGTTTTCTTCTTCCCTCAGTGGATTTTCTTTATTTTATTTTTAATTTTTAATTTATTGATTATTAGAGAGGAAGGGGGGAGAGAAAGAGAAAGAGAAACATTGATTTGTTTTCCATTTATTTTTTCATTCACCGGTTGATTCTTGTATGTGTCCTGACAGGGAATTGAACCCACAACCTTGGGGTGCCAGAACAATGCTCTGACTGTGCTACCCAGCCAGGGCCCCCTCAATGGCTTTTTCTCCCATCTTCCCAACCTGTACCTAAAGTGCCCAGGAACCAGTCTTTTTCTTCTTCTTCTTCTCTTAAGATTGTATTTATTTTTTAGAGCAAGGGGAAGGGAGGGAGAAAAAGGAAGAGAAACATCGATGTGTGAGGGAAGCATCAATCAGCTGCCTCTCACACACCCCCAAGTGGGGACATGGCCTGCAACCCAGGCATGGACCCTTGACCAGGAATTGAATCTATAGCCTTCAGTTCACAGTCTGGTGCTCAACCCACTACGCCATACCAGCCAGGGCAAGGAACCAGTCTTAAATCTCTTTTTTTGTCTATACTTCCTGCCTTGGTTGATGCCCCTATCAGACCCAATGCTCAACTTTAATTTCATCTAACTTATCTTCTAAATGCTTTATCATTAGAGATTTCAAACATGCAAACAAAAACACATAGAACAATAAAGTATATTCTCATATGCGTATTACCTGGATTCAACATTTAATAATACTTTCTCCCATTTGCTTTATGGGAAGAAATATCCCCTCTTTTCTTTGCATAAGTATTTTTAGAGCAAATCCCACATGCCATGTGTTCATACATGTAGACCCAGGGAAAAGCCCCTAGACTGAAAATCTACCTCTGTAAGGAGAGGACAGGGAAAGAACAAAAAAAGAGGCTGGCCACCCCAGCCTGGTAATTAATATATGTTATTAAGGGAAACTTGTGTACTGGGCATGTATTAGGTGACTGCAAGATGAAATGGATCTTTGTGCCGCTTGGCAAGCACCAAAGAACTATATAGGCTGAAAGAGGTCGGGGTGGGGGAGTAGGAATAGTCATAGGTACCAGCACATGAATGCAACCAGGCTCGAAAATTGCCTTACATATTTGACCCGGTCAGGACAATAGCACGTTCCAGGAACCAGCACAAGTGGGAGGCAGCAGAGGGTGCCGATTTATGTCAGAATGAACATCAGTTACAATCACTGTCTAAGGGGGCTGTGCAGTGAGCAGTCTCTCCTTTCTGACCCAGTCTAGCTCACTGGTCAAACATCAGTCAAGTCATGGAACAGACTCTGCTCACCATGTCATTTCTTAAACCTAGTGGCTGTTTTCTCAGAATACCATAGTGCCGGGACTGTACCTAACAAAATTGAAAATAGTTCTTTGGTATCATACAATAGCTGGTCCATAATTACACCTTCCCTAATGTCTCAGATACATCTTATTATATTGGGTCTGCTCAGATTGGGATCCCAACAAGGTCTGCACTTACACTTTCTGTCATTGTGCCCTTTCAACCTTTTAAATTTCCAGTGGTCCTTCCAGCCTCCTCATCTTTTGTTTTTCATACCATTGACTTATTGCAGAAACTAGCTTAATTGTTCCGTAGAGTGTGCCACATTCTGGATTTACTCCCCTTTTATTACAAATCATTGTAACTTGCCCTTTACTGTCTTGAAGTGAAATTCAGAAATAATGTAACTACTGTATTACTTAGGGTCTGGAAGAAAAAAAGATGGCACACCCAAGCCGGGTCCAATTGAGGCCAGTTTAATCAAGGGACTATTGACAAAGATGTGAGCAAAGTTAAGAGAACCAGGCAGTGTCTGCTGTTCTTAGGCCTGAAAGGCCAAGATGAGGGAGTGGTATCTTCCTTTGGCTGAACCCAATGGAAACCACTGGGCAAGGGAGCTGATTGATGCCTTTGATAAAAGTTGGCCTCCTAGGGCAGGGAGCAAGTGTGCAGAAGAGCAGAGAGTGGATTGGATCTGGAGGGATGAATGCAGACTACCCCTCACCTCAACCTACACACATAATTTCAAAATAATGAATTTATTCCCTGTAAAATGAGGGGAAATTTATGCATACAATTATATATTCGAACATGTAAAAACTATGCACAACTCCAGTGGAAGCTCTAATATAATCATCAGATGCTTGCAGCCTTCCATCCCTAGAATCATTCATTGTACTTGCCAACGCTGCACAGGCAGACTGATGCATGAATATTGGATTGCCGTCTCAAATACAGAGAGGAGCAGTGTTACTGATTTTCCAAACAAGACAAAGAACACTCTTACATCCATCTCATGGAAGTGGCACTCTTGGAAATCTCAGTGTATGTTAAAACCATATTTAAAATACTGTATATAGGTGCAAAATGCAGTTAGGCTTTTGTTGAAATTAATAATAATAAACATATTTTACACCAAATGAATATCCAAAGGACATTTGAAAATTATGTGAAATGTGGGACAATTTCTATCGTGCAGGATTGTTTTGTGCATTGCAGGATGCCTAGGAGCCCTGGCCCCACCCACTAAAGCCTTGTAGTGCTCCTCCCCCTAATCATCACAATCCCTCACCCCCCACCCCAGTCTCCCCACTACACACACACACACACACACACACACACACACACACAGTGTCTTGGCAATTTTATAATTTTTTCTTTAGTGGGTAGATCATCCAGTGGAGAATCATTGGCCTAGGTGATCTCCTCACGGATCACCTGGTGCCACGGATTTAAATATACTATACCTTCCAAATTACTCATTCAATTTCATCCTCTCTCCAGAATACACACCTGTAGGTTCATTTTCTACTTGATGTCTCTACCTACCTCACTGACTGGCTCTCAAAATGTGCATGTCAAACTACAATCTTGCATCTATTCCCCCACAGTGGCATCCCACCCTTCTCTCCCAGATTTATTTTAGTTTAAGAAGTAGCAATTTAATTCTTGTAGTTGTTTAGGCAAAAAATATTACCATTATTCCTGACATTTCCTCATGAGCCACACTGTATCCATCAGCCAATTCAGCTGGCTCTACCTTCAAAATACATTCTTATATAATCACTTTTTACCGCCACCATCATCACCATCGCCACCCCCTTGGTCCAAGCCATTATCGTCTCCCTATGTTATCACAACAGCCTCTAAAACAGTCTCCCAGCTTCCACCCTTGTCCTTACTTTCTACCTGCAACGTGGTAGCCAGTGATCTTTTTAAAATATTTTATTTGTTTATTTTTTAGAGAGAGTGGGAGGGAGGGAGAAAGAGAGGGAGAGAAACATCTATGTACAAGAGATAGCCCAATTGGTTGCCCCCAACAAGGGACCTGGCCCATATCCAAGGGCATGTGCCTTGACTGGGAATTGAACCAGCTACCTTCTGGTTTGTAGGCTGGCACTCAATTCACTTAGCCACACTAGCCAGAGCACCAGTGATCTTTTTTAAAATGTGAGTTGGGTCAGCTCATGCCTCTAGTCAAAACCCTGCACAGGTTCCTCATTTCACTTAGAGTCAGGGCTGAAGTCTTTGCCGTGGGTCCTCTTAGCTTTCTGAGCTTGATTTTATTATCCTCCGTATCTCTCACATCTGTCCACTTCCTTACAGCCTCACTGCCACCATTCTAGCCCAGACCTTCAACATCTCTGACCTGGGTCAGCACTACAGCCTCCTCAAAGTCTTGCTAAAAAAAACAAAATTCAACTGAGCAATTTTAAAAATCAAATTAGTAAGGGGAGTAGATATAAGGGGACTAAATGGTAATGGAAAAAATATAATAAAGATTAAATTAAAAAAAATGTCAAATTGACTTTATTCAACAATTCATGAATTGGGCATCATCCCGTCTAGCAATAGAAGGGAGTTCCAAAGAGCTGTACAAAATGGAAAGCTTAATAGGCAGAAAGGGGACAAGTCTGGCAACAAGATGGATTTTTTTTCCCCTGAAGAAAAATTGACTTCATCCATATGTGCCACAACCTTTATTGATTCTGTTGCTGCTGCCTTTTCATGAAAGTCTTCTAGGGCCTTTCCTCGATGCTCAGGTTCAGTCTTTTTAGTCAGTGTGCACCTTCATTTAATGACAGCGATTTCAGAAGGTAAGATAATAGCAGTAAAAATGTCATTTACTTGTTGCTCACTTTTTGACTGAAGTCCTAGTTGACATAAAAAAACACCTTTGTTTCCATAACGGCCCCAAATCATGGACGACCCCAAAGGCGTAACAGCTATTAGCATTCCTATTAACAAGTTGTTCTTTTGATAACTAGCATGCTCGGGTGAGGGCATGGAGCTCTGCTTGTTGGGCTGATTTAGCTCCTGCCAGACTTTGCCTCTCAAGCAGTTCATGTTGGGTAGTAACAGCAGAACCAGTTTGGTAATTCTCTTTTTCATTTATACAATACGACCCATCAACAAGGAAGATTAGATGTGGATTAGTCAAAGGTGTCTCTTGCAAATCAGGGTGCTGTGTCACAAAATGAGACATGATTACCTCACAATCATGGGGTTCACCTTTGTCAGGTGGGGTTAGTAGCAGAATTAAGAATGTTGTGATGTTTAAGACACAGATTAGGTGGTGAAAGTAGGAGAATATCATGGGAGGTTAGCTGGCTCGCTAGCAGCTAAGAAGACTTTGTGTGGAGTTTGTAAGTAAAAGTCAAAAGCAAAAGTCACATTCTTGCATGAGCATCCTTGGGGCTTGGTCATCATTTCTTTCTTGTACAAACAAAAAGCCTGCTCATTTTCTTTTCCTAAGGAAGGGGTTCAAGGACTGAAGTTTTATTAAGTTCAGAGTGGAAAAGTCAATAAAGAAAAATTAGGAACTCATAGTTTGCAACAGCCAGACAGACCTAGAAATCCATGAAGCTGTCACTTGGTTGTGGGCTAGGAAATTGTTGGATTAATTTAATTCTTTTTGGAGATAGCTGGGTTCTTTGACCTAGGTAATGAACAGTGTCTAGAGATAACTGTAAGTTTTACTTAGATATTTTACATCCCTATTCAGTCAACTCTTTTTTTTTTTAATTCACTTTTAGAGAGAGGAGAAGGGAGGTGGAAAGAGAGGAAGAGAAACATGAATGTGTGAGAGATACATCAATTAGTTGTCTCTCATACACCCCTAACTGGAGGGCCTGGCCTGCAACTCAGGCATGAATCTTGACTGGGAATTGAACCGGCAACATTTCAGTTCACAGGCCAGTGCTCAATCCACTGAGCCACACCAGCCAGGGCTCAGCTCATTCTTGTAGGAAAAAAAATCCTTTATGGACATCTACATATTGTAAAAGGGTTGATTTCTCGAGGAACTAGAGGATGCTTAAATACTTGGGAGAAATAAGGGACCTCAGTGAACCTTTGGGCATGACTGTCCAGGTATACTGTTGACTGTTCCAAGTAAAGGCAGTACATATTGGCTGGAGCGGTCTCCAAGGATGCTCAAAAAGGCTGAACAGAGGTCTACAACAGTTAGCCACCTTGAATCTGGTGGAACTTGTGACAGAAAGGTGTTCGGGTTTGGAATAACTGGCAATAACTATCTTGTTAACAGCTCTCTGGTCTTGGACAAACCGCCATTCTCGCCCATTAGATTTTGGGACTGGCAAGGTCATCCCAGCTTTTTGTTCCACAGGACAGGTGGAAGATGGCCAGCCCATGGTTCCCAGGCATACATCTCCTCTGTTCAAGTGACCCTCCCAGACTGAACTGAATTGGACACTCCTTGTTCTAATTACATACAGATGAGAGGCAGACAGAGACAGAGACACACTCCCCCATACTTGGTACATAGAGCAGCCCAACCCGGGGGTGAGGGAGGCAGACACTTCAGGTGGTACTTTAGTTACTTCAGCTCCTTTGATTATAGAGATATTTATCACCTGCTGAAGGTCAGAGATATATCTCTCTCCTTATGGGAAAATCTCTGTCTACTCTATTGGCAGCCAATCTCAACCATCCATGGACAGCTCAGCTACTGTGGAAAGACCCTTATTTGCAATCTGAAGTCCTGGGATGGGATAGACCTCCAATCCACAACTTATTAGCTGTGTGACCTTGGGCAAATTATATAACCTCCCTGAGCCTCTGTGTACTCATTTCAGAAAAATCAGAAAATGCTAACAATTGTAACTAGTAAAAGAAAGCCACACTCTTTGTCCCATTCTTTCTCTCTTTCACCAGGCTCCTTTTTATGCACAGCCTAAAGGAGTTTAAGGGTTTAGTTTCAAAGCTTTGGCAGGGCCTTTGTGTCTTTGTGTTGAAAAGGGAGAAGCCATTAAGAGGTACCTGACTCTTCAATAGGCCTGCTCATTATTCCCAGCAGGCCTAAGAGAGCACAGTTTAAAAGGCCAAGGATCAAAGAAATAAATACAACTGTTCTGCATTGCAAATAGAAGTCCCAAATCCACTGTGCGAGGAGAGGCAGCTTTGCAAATTATGGGGGCAGAGGGAATGAGGTAGCTAAGGCAGGACCAATTAGTGAAACCTAAGAGTGGAGAATTGTATAAACCTCTTGGGGAAGGTAGGTGAGGAAGTGTTATATAGGACAGGTGTGGGAGGGGCAGGTTTTTCCTTCCTGTTCTGACGCAGCTAGTGGCAGCGGGGCTACCTCTATCCCACAGGGACCCTCAGAGGAAATTAGTAAACAATGCCCCCTCTCTGAGCGGAAGCAGCTGTGTGCCAGGGTTCACTATTTCGTGCGTGGAGTGTGGGCTGGGCACCATCTCCAAGGCTATGCTCAGTGGCCCTGAGTGCCAGCCCTCATTGTAGACTAGTGAGCTGCAAGGAAGAACTGCCAACAGGAGTGGACCCAAATGGAGACAGAGCAGAGTGATGCCCAGGATTCTCCCACATTTCAAAACACACCTAGCAGGATGAGAAAAGGAGAGGTCAAACACACAGGTTTTATGTGTAGCTCAGCCCCTGACCCTCTGAGATTACTTAAAAGTTCCTCTAACCACCAGTCCCAAACTGTATGGAGAAAATCTAAAGCTTCCTTAAGAATCCTGTTAATTCCCAGGAATTACATTTTCAGGTCATCCATCCGGGTTCCTGATTCCTTCCACATGGATGATTTCCCCTCTTCTTGCAAGTTTTACAAAAGCTACTCACAGTAACCATTCAGGTGAGTATTAGGTATTATAGAAAATTGGGGGCCGGAGGGAGAAAATGAAGGAAGTGTTTACACTGAAGTGATGTACACTTAAACTTTGCATAAAGGAGAACGCTGATCTTAAAATTCTTTTCAGTTATCCTGCCATTCTCCAGGTTTCTCAATGACATTTAACCCCATGCACACCCAATCCTCCAGAATTTTGCTGGCTCCCATCTCTCTCCCCTATCTCCTCCTCCTTCTAGAATCACCTTCTATAATCCAAATTTGTCTCCTTCTATTATGCAGAGCAATTTAGCTCTCTCCAACTCTGAATCTGTAACATATATCTAAACTCATCAAGTGGAAGGGAGACGATTATTTTTAATGGAGTCCATCCTTCTTATAATACCACTACATATGATACAGTTGTAAGGACCTAAGGGGAAAAATGTTAACTTTGTTCAACCATGAAGTTTGCTGGTGAATCTCCTAAGTAATATGATATTGAATAAGTAGAAGGCATAGAATATTAGGTAAAATTAGAAGTTGAGTGTTTTTTTTAGCTAGTCTGAAAACTTCAGTTTTCACCTTTCCCTTTACATTGCTGGGAGATATGTAATATTCTGTATATATAGTTTACTCAGGAATATATTGATCTCTTATTAACTTGATCTGTAAGTTGAAATTAAGGTCTCTCAGTAGTGAAATCTTTGATTTGCTACTCCCTGAAGCACGAAAGAGATAAAGTTGGGTTACGTAGGATCTGAGGATTATATAGTTTCATGGAGTGCTTTTTATAATGGTGGTTCTTAAATATTAAGAACATTATTATTGAGAACATGAAGAATATTATTGAAAATGTAAGCCCATGTTGGGTAGCTCAGTTGGTTAGAGCATCATCTGGATATGCTAAGGTTGCAGGTTCGATTCCAAGTCAGGGCACATACCAGTCAATCAATGAATGTATAAATAAGTGGAAAAACAGATCAATGTTTCTCTTTCTCTCTCTCTTAAATCAATCAATAAAAAAACAAACAATAAAATTGTAACTCAGTGAGACTTCAACATACTGCTTTGGCGATGATGAAGAGGTTATGCTACACCTAGGAAGTGCTAAGACTAGTTCAGTTACTTCATGCAATTTTGCATAGAGACAAAGCTGCCTAAGCCAATAGAAGTCCAGAGTGTTTTGATTGTCCATAACTTGGGTGCAGAGATCAAAGCAAAAGATCTTACTTCTAGTTAAGTTTAATAAGTCAGAGAGTCTGCTGTTCAAAGAAATTCAAATACACATCTGGACTCCAGTGCATCACAGCTTGTATCTTAAACAGTAGAGAGGCAGGCCAAGTGGAACTACCCATACACTTACAAACTGGTAAAGAAGTTATTAAGCTGACACAGTTTCAAAATCAAGATATTCAGGATTATGTTTATTAATGAAATATCACATATCTCTACATAACTAGCAATATGCCAGGATTCTTGCGAAGGACAAAAAGTGGCGATTGCTGAGTTAAGGGTGTAGATGTTGAGTGATTTGGCATGTTAGGACAGAAGATTTCTCAAGAAGTCACGGAAGGCCCCAGGGAAACACCATTTGCTGCTCCTTCCCTCCAGATCCTCAAATTATCAATATCCTGAATCTCCTTTTCTTGGTAGCTATGGAACACCTGGTAAAGGGAGTTGTAAACTTAGTTGTAAACAGGTGGGGTCCTTTTAAAGAAAAAAATGCAAAAGTATGGATACAAAATTATGTACAGGATCTTGGACGGCTCTCATACAAGGAAACTAAATCTTAAGTTTCATTAGACTCATAATAAGTATGCTTCTCTTCCTGCCTGATATTTAGAAAACTCTGTCCACTATATTTCTGGCCACTGAGCCTTTGGGAAGGCCTTGTGGAAAAGGACCAAAATGTACCATATTCATTCCTGCTAAATGATGGCATAACATCAGAGCAGCCACCTAGGTCATCATAGGAACCAGCTTTTCACTAGCTCACTATAGGTCAACTTTGTAATGAGAGAAGCAAGTAGAACTGCTGGAACCTACCTGGAAAACATTAGGTTATTATTTATGACTATTTTTCCAGCATCCTCACACTGAATGCTCAGAGGTTGCACTAGCTGCACAATCAAGGGTGAAGAAGAGCCCAGATGATTAGGCCAAACTCTGCTATTTATAACTGCCCATAGTAGCAACACCTTCCTCCTTTTTTTATACTTACTAGTAAAGGAACATCACACCATTTCTATGAAATAGCCCCTGGTTTCCTACCATATGGCCAGGGGTGACACAGGAGGCATGTTTCCCAGCTATCTTTTAAACTGGCCCAGCACTATATATCTGATATGATCTGATTTATATTTTTAAAAGTTCCCTCTAGCAGTTATGTGGAGAGCTGATAGTGAGGACAAGAGGGACAGCAGGTTCCTGGATGGGTAGCTAAATTAGTTGTGGGTTCAGTCCCTGGTCAGGGCACATCAGGAGTGATAGCAGGCAGGTGAGTTAGGGGGCTATTGCAGCAGGTTAAGCAAGAGATGATGGGGGTTTAGACTTGGTAGGTAGGACTTCAGAAAAGAGGTTAGATTCTTGATATCTTTTGAAAGAAGAGTCAACAGGACTGCTAATGAATTAGATAATTGGATATGAGGTGAGGACTGTGGATGAGAAGGAAAAGAGAATTCAAAGTTGCTTCCTAGGGTTTTGGCCTGAATTACTAGGTAAAATTTCAAAAAAGGAGAAGATGGGGGCAGGTACATATTTGGAAAAAGAAAATCAAGAATTCTCTTTTGATCATGAAATTGAACAAGTCGAACTCCATAGACTATGGGACACCTATTCTAAACAATGCAAATATTCACTAAACTATACCTATTAAAGAATAAGCTCTACAAGTACCAATGCAAATAATATATTTACATAAATAAATTTTGTTTCTTTTGTCCTGACATAGAAACATCCATGTCCTGTTGGTATTATAACTAGGTCAGGCTAACCAAATTCTACTTCCATTTACTTAAAAGAGTAAATACAAGAAGTAAATTCAAATGACCATCATGTGTTTTTTTTTTTAGTTTATTTCAGCCAAGCTGATGACAACTGCTGGGAAGCAAGCTATGAAATATTCCCAAATAACAACCGCTTGCAGGCCAAACATTGATATCTAAACGTCACATCTCAATATTTAATTATCAGCAGTAGACAATTCTGAAAGAGAATCTTCTTATGTGGGGAAACACAGAAGACTTTTTAATTAATGACTTGATCAATCAATCAATTGATTCATTAGTGTAGTAATCTCACATGCAAACAAAAAATACACTTAATTCCTTCCAAAGAGAGACAACTGATGTAGAGTTATGGCATCCATTCCTTCCCCGGTTACATTTGTTCATTTAACAAACATGTAATGAATGTCTATTATATACCAGGCATGGGGCTAAATTATGAAAACACTAATTATGATCAAAAACATCTTACTTGTCCCTAAGAAGCTTGCAGTCAAGTTGGGGAGATAGAAAAGTAAACACATGGGACTTCCAACCTCAGCAGTCTGTAACATCTGGTAACCTAAAAACGTCCTGATGATAAGCCCTTACAAATACTGGCTAAAATTTAAGGAAATGCTCAATCAAGCTTATGAGAAGAAAGAGAAATCTCCAGGGACCAAAGTGAAGAAGTAAAAACCAGGTGGTAAGCATGAGAGCAGATGATGTAGCTATCCCAGGGAGGACTCAATCTCAGTAGTCTAAAATATTCTAGGATCTGTTTAATTTGAGAGGGCACAAACAGCAGGAAGTGAGAATCACTGGGTGCTATCTTGAATGTAGGCTAGTGACCTGGCAAAGCACGAGATCAACTGAGGACCTGGTCGGTGGACAAGAGAATGTGGATTGGGTGGGGGAGGAGAGAAGTCATAAATACCACAAGCAGTTCCACGAATGAGGACTGTTGCCTCTTCTCCTCTTCCTTGTTGTGTCATGGATATTTTTTGTCTTGAGGCATAATAACTTTGCAAGATGATAGAAAATATACATATTGTTCTCTGCCCCAGTTTCTAGCATAGAGTTTCTCAAATCCTTGTAATTTCCTAATAAGAAGCACTAGAAGCATCTTTTGATCTAATATTTGGTCTTTGACCCTAATTCTTGACACAGAGTTCCTAAATCCATTGGAGTTTCCTGGGCGATAGCAGTCTCTTTCATTCTAATGAGGTGACTTTTTAGTGGGCTCCTGCATGGGGGCTGATCACCAGAAAGACCAAGCAATGACTAGAAGCTTGGATCTTTCATCCGCACCCTCCATTCTTCAAAGAGGGGAGAGAGGGTGGAAATTGAGTTAATAATTAATCATACCTATGCAATAAAGCCTTCCTAAAAATCCTAATAGTATAAGACTAGTACATCCAGAGAGAGCATGGAAGCTCCTTGCCCCTTACCACATACCTTACCCTATGTATTTCTTCCACCTGGATGTTCATCTGTATTCTTTATCATATTCCTTTTATAATAAACTGATGACAAGGAAGTAAAAGGTTTTCCTGAGTCCTGGAGCCACTCTAGCAAATTAATCAAACCCAAGAAGATTGTTGCGTTACCATAGATAGTTTGGTTAAGTATTAATAGGAAAGGGAGCAAAGGTAATTAGACATTGAGCTTAATAAACTGGGGACTATAAGCCTGCTTGCTTTGGTAGGAAGCTGTAACATATACAGATTCATTCACACAGTCCAGGGTACTGCTGCTGAGGAGTGCTGTCTGCCCTCTGGTACTGGATTGTTGAGGGGTGTAAGGGGAGGTGCTTGGCCACAGAGGTCTGTCAGTCTAACTAGGGGGTGAACCCATCAAAAGCCTCGGGAAGTTGGTTATTTTGAAAAAGCTCCTGGTTATAGTTCCAGGGAACAAAAAGAAGCTCTCCCGCTCAGTGACCTGCACTTGCCCCGTTTGTTCGTGCATTCTCTCTCTTGCCCAGGAACACACACAACCATGTGTGTCTAGCAGCAGTGGGGGCCTGCAGCAGACTTCATGGGCTCCAGAGGACTAAGCTTTAATATAAAACAGAAACTAGCTTTTGTTTTGGCCTTGCTGAAGACACAGTTGGATGTTTTCCACGGTGGGATGAATGGAGATGGGACATTGGGAACCCAGGGGCAGATTTCCACCTGAATAAACCTTCCATACCACAATCTTCCATGTGTGGGTCCGTGAAATTCTTCTCTCACAATCCCACCAGCAACAGGTGTGGGAACCTTCAATTTATAGTCAGCTGGTCAGAAGCACAAGTGACAAACCGGACTTGCAATTGGTATCTAAAGGGGATGGCAATCTTATAGGACTGAGCCCTGAACCTGTGGGATCTGACACTATCTCTAGGTAGATAGTGTTAGAAATGATTTAAACTGTAGGACACCCAGCTAGTGTCATAGACACTTGCTTGTTGGGAAATGGGGAGCACATCTGGTGTGAGAAGTGTGACTGTAAGAGCAAAGGAGAAACACTAACTTCTCAAACTTATTTACATACAGTAATATGAAGAAAGCCAGATATATTTAAATATTTTATTATTTTTTTTTTAGAGAGAGGGGAAGGGAGGGAGAAACAGAGGGAGAGAAACATTGATATGTGAGAGATACATCAATTGGTTGCTTCTCACATGTCCCCAACTGGGGACCTGGCCCAGAACTCAAGCACGTGCCGTAACTGGGGATCAAACTGGAAACCTTTCGGTTTGCAGGCTGGCACTCAATCCACTGTGCCACACCAGCCAGGGCCAGATATACTTAAAAGTAATTATCCTTCTCTTTCTTTTTCTCTTTCCCTAGAATTGCATATGGTGTGGGTTGGTAATGGTTAAGTTTGTCATTTTGGTTCACAAATTCCACAATACGCAGAGGGATCTTGATGGAACCAGGGAAGGAATGGATGCTATAACTGGACATGGGTTGTCTCCTTTTGGAAGGAGCTGAGTGTATTTTTGTTTGCATATCAAATAATTATATTGTTAGACAAAGGCATTTAAAAAATTGTATATGTTAACAAAAAAGTGGGAGGACGTTGCTTGGCAACCCACAGTTGGAATGCAGAAAACATCTGTTGTTTTTCTCTATTAGCATTCTATCCCCTTCCCTTGCAGACTACCTCCTCCCCCACTGCACACTGGCTTGATGGGGCTGTCAATCATTGTTCTTTGCCTTTCCCTAGTCAAAGGATGGCATCCAATCTCAAGTAGGCCAACTGGAAGTGCTTCCTCTGGAAGAATATTTTAGTGGGAGACAGGAGGACAGAAAATGCTTGAAGCTGATTCATGCAGGGGCAGCACCCTGAAGAGACTTTCTATTAATTTCTGTTACATAGCCAGAACTTCCCTGAATTCTGGCTGCTCCAATTGTCTTTTGACTTTATGAATTTTCATATTTTATTTCAAGAAATTCCTTCATGTTTTCCCTTAAGTTATCCAGAGTAGGTGTCTATTGCTTATAGCCAAAGGATTTATTTATTTATTTTTAGAGAGAGAGGAAAGGAAGGACAAAGAGAGAGAAACATCAATTAGTTGCCTCTCTCATGTGCCCAGACCCAGGACGGAGCCTGTAATCCTGGCAGTTGCCTTGACCAGGAATCAAATTGGCAACTTTTTGCTTTGCAGGGTGATGCCCGAACAACTGAGTCACACTGGTCAGGGTGAGTCCCTTACCATTAAGCTCAATAGCAGGGTCCTATAGCAAAAGAACAATAAAGTCAATTAGCAGAATATCATAGATAGCAAAGAGGACCCCGAAATGAGATGATATTTAGTGATCCAACTCTTTCAACACGTGCATATGGTAATTTCCTCCCCAGACATACCACCACAGTGTCTGGACTGGAAAGGTTTCAGAAAGGGTCCCAGTCGTTACTGATATCTTGTATTCAGATCCCCCACCCAGGTATGGTCTTACAGGTTTTGTAATACAAAAAACTCCAGAACCGCCACTCACATAGATAACGATGTGAATGGAGTCCTTGGTGTCGTGTAGTGCGCTGACCTTATTACTCCCCTTTGGCATCTTGTGACAGCCTCATGTAGCCTTCCTCCTTCTCCTCCAGAATTTTCCCTCAAGTGCGAAGTTGAGCTTCCCTGAAGTCAGTCAGGGCCACACCGATCCATCAGATGGGTTTGTATATGCCAGAATCAAATAGTGGACATAGATCAAGACTTTGTTTCTCAGGCGGTTCCTGGGAGTGTGGTTCCTCAGAGCCACACTGAATGTTTGTGTCCCCCTCTGAATGCATATGTTGAAGCCCCAACACCCAGTGTGGCTGTATTTGGAGATAGCGTCTCTAAGGAAGTAATTAAGGTTAAATGTCATGAGGGTGGGTCCCTGATCTGACAATATTAGTGTCCTTATAAGAAAAGACACCAGAGCCTTGACCAGTGTGGCTCAGTTGGGTGGGCATTGTTCCACAAAGCGAAAGGTTGCCAATTGATTCCCATGTGCCTGTGTTGCAGGTTCAGTCCCCCGTTGGGGGGTGTGTGAGAGGCAATTGATTCATACTTCTCTCTCACATCAACATTTCTCTTCCTCTCTTTCTCTCTCCCTTCCCTTCTCTCTATGAATAAATAAATAAATAGGAAGCAGCACCAGAGGCACGCTCCCAGGAGCACACCTGCGTCTTCCCTTCCCCCTTCTTCCCCTAGAGGCACGCATCTCCTGAACTCTAAGGGACCCCACAAGACTTGCAACCAGGGGAGCAATGGGCAGCAGCAGCTCATCCTGGGTTAACCCCCTGAACCTGTTTCCATAGCCCCCTTTTCACTAATTCTCCAGGGAGCTGACCGTAGCCCTGCCTTGGATCACTTCTTTCACAAAACATTCCTAGAGCCACAGCAACCCCACCTAGTCTCTCTCCTGTTGCTTTATCTATCCTGTCTCTCCTTGTTTCACTGTACTCACCTCTAGTAAATGTTAAAAGAGGCACCAGAGAACTCTTATCCTCCCTCGCTGCACCCACTTGCACTAAGGAAAGTCCATGTGCGGACATAGCAAGAAGGTGGCTATCTGCAAGCCAGAGTGTTTGCACCAGAAACTGAACTTGCCAGCACCTTGATCTTAGACTTTCTAGCCTCTAGAACTGTGAGAGAACTAATTTCTGTTTTTTAAACCACCCAGTCTCTGGTATTTTATTATGGCAGCCTAAGCTAAGACAGATTTAAATAGGTAAGTGGAGGTGAAGAGAAGGGTATTAATGAGTTTCACTCATCAGAAGCACTGACTCCCAAGCTGTGTCCAATCTAGCTAGCCACCTTGCTACAGGTGTTTGTTGTGGGGGAGAAGAGGTGAATGAGAAATTTGGGAGAGAATAGACCAACTCTATCTGTGTTTTATGTTTTTTTCAATATATAATCCACCACAACACAAACATACACAAAGATTAAACAGAAATGATATTAATTAGTAGGGACATACAAATCAAAACTACAGTGAAATACCACTTCATACCTACTAGGATTGCTACGATCAAAAAGACAGACAAAGACTATACTTTCAGGGATCATTTCTACAGTTTGTTACTGGAGAAATTTTTCTGAATGCATAGAGCGCATGAAACCACAAGGAGGAGGCACAGCGCTCTTCCTGAATGTGAAGCAGCTGTTGGTGGTGCTTTTGCAACTACTATTGGCTGTTGATGATCATTCTTCTCTTCCTTCGAGAGTGTAAGAGGGAGAGGATGCAGTCGTAGTGGTTTCTGTTTAAAAAAAAAAGACAAAAACAAGTGCTAGAGAGAATGTGGAGAAACTGGAACCTTGATATATTGCTGGTGGGAATGTCAATGGTGCAGCTACTGTGGGAAATAGGTTGGCAGTCCCTCAAAAAGTTGAACATAGAGTTGCCATATGACCCAGCAATTCTACTTCTAGGTATATACCCATGAGAATTGAAAACATATGTTCATGCAAAAACTTGTACCCTAGTGTTCATAACATCCTGATTCATAATAGCCAAACACTGGAAACAACCTAAATGTTCATCAACTGATGAATGAATCAACAAAATGTGGTATATTCATAAATTAAATACTAATCAGCTATAAAAAGAATAAAAGAATGATATATGCTGTAACATGGGTGAACCTTAAAAACATTCTGCTTAGTGAAAGAAGCCAGGCATAAGAGGCCACATATTGTATGACTCCACTGACACGAAATGCACAGAATAGACAAATTCATAGAGATAGAAAGTAGATTGATTAATGATTGTCTGGTGCCGGGTGGGAGGATGGGGAAATGACTGCTAATAGGTATGGGGCTTCTTCTGGGGTGATGAAAAATGTTCTGGAGTTAGATAGTAATCGTGATGGTTTCACAACCTCAAAAACACACTAAAAACAACTGAACTATACACTTAGAAGGGTGAATTTTATGGTATGTTAATTATACCTCAGTAAGGAAAACTAGAACGGATAACAAGCTGCTTCTGTATTTATAGACCTTGAACAAACAGACATTTGGTAACACCATCAACTCTGAACTTTCTACCAAAATGCTAAGCAAGAAACAATCAGAGAACAAGGAGAAAGAATTGATTATAAATTATGAAGTGCTAATTTTTAAAAATCTATATTGCATACAAGGCTAATTATAAATGCAATACAGAGTTTTACAAAGTGCAAGCAATACCCAAATGTGTAATGTAGAGTGTCAAAGTCCCCTATAACCTTCTTGTATGAGCTAATGTATATTATCAGTTTAACAAATCCTGACATCTCGAATGCCTAATAAAATAAAAGTTTATTTTTCACTTCTGAAATCCAAAACAGGATTTCATCGCTGAGCAATAAACTGCTCTCCTCTAATCAATGATTCAGGGACCCCAACTCCTTCCATCTTGTGCCCTCATCTCGATTGAACACAGAATTTCTAAAGTTGATACAGAAGCAGAAATAGCATAAAGAATTGTCCGCAATTCCATTGGCCAGACCTCAGGCACATGGCCATAGCTATCTGTGAAGAAGGCTAAGAAATGTAATGAGTGCCCTGGAGGAAGAGGAAAAAGATTTATTGAATTGTTGACCAGTGTCTGCTACATCCACCCCATGGATAACTCTGTCAATAGTTTTGAGCAAAGTCTTACAACTATTTTGTATGCAAATACTAATGTAATAGTACTTAAATTTTTTTATCCTTACTCGAGGACATTTTTTCTTTCATCACTTTAGGGAGAGTGGAGAGTAGATAGATAAACATCAATGCAAGAGAGAAGCATCAATTGGTTGCCTCCTATACGTGCCTGAACCAGAGATTGTACACGCTTGGATGGGGGATGGAACCTGCAACCTAGGTATGTGCCCTGACTGAGAATCGAACCCACAACCTTTTGGTTACCAGATGACACTCCAACCAACTGAGCCACCCAGCCAGGGCTAATAGTACTTTTTAATGAAAATGGAATTACACTATTCACTGTGCGTGAGTAGGCTAATTCAGATATAACCTACATTTATTTGTCATCCATATACACTAAAAATTCAGAATACACTGATTCAAATCTTGGTTATCTCAAGCAGACATTACACACTGTTATTCAAATGTTTCTCATGCTGACTCGGATGCTACTCAGCACACTCTGACACGGGCTAGCCTGTGCAGATGGCTAATCCCAACAGGCAGATTTGATTGGGGAGCTGGGTGGGGGGTTCACAGCTCTACTGAGGTTCATTTTCCAAGAGAGTTGCTTTCTTTACCCCTTCAAAAGACAAACCTAGCCCTGGCTGGTATGGCTCAGTGGATTGAGTGCTGGCCTGAGAACCAGAGGGTTGCTCGTTTGATTCCCAGTCAGGGCACATGCCTGGGTTGGGGGCCAGGTTCTCCAGTGCGGGGTGTGTGAGAGGCAACCACACACTGATGTTTCTCTCCTTCTTTTTCTCTCCCTTCCCCTCTGTCTAAAAATAAATAAATAAAATCTTTAAAAAAATAAAAACTCATGTTAATATATGTTATTTTCATTTTAGACTCTGACGCAGTTAATTATTCTCTTCATGGCATATTTTCATTATTGGTCTGTGCAACAATGTTTCTCTCCTTCTCTCTCCATATATGCATGAATTTTGTGGATGTGAATTATACTGTTTGTCCATCTGTTTATCTATAGAGAGACATATCCTTTCATTCCATAACACACTTCCTTTCCCACCCCTTAGACAATGACGGTAATGTGTTTAATACTATCTTTCTGTTTGTGTTCTTGCAAAATGTGTTTTGTGTCCGTATGTTTTAAACCTGCATAAGTGGTTTGTATTTATTTTAACCTTTTAAAACCAGCACTGTTTGTATGTTCAGGATCCATCCAATGTCAAGTGTACACCAAATCATTGTTCCCCATTGCTGTATGGTAAGTACTCCATGGTGTACGTTCACCACATTTTATTTATTTACCGTCCAGATGAGAAGAACCCAGGTTGTCTCCACTCCTCTGCACCACAAATAAAATTCTAGTTGGGAGTGTGTGGGCATTTCATTGAGATAAAGATTCAAAAGCCGATCTGCTGGGCCATTAGGTGTACATACACATTATTGGACCATGTGCCACCATTCTGCAGTCTAGAATAGTTGAACCGGCCTTCATTCCTATCATGAAGAGCTCTTATTTCCCCAGCGAAGCTCATCATCTCTCCATCATTGTTCTGCCATGCAGTATCTCATTGTTAATTTATATATTTCTGACTATAGTTTAGTTTAGACATCTCTTCATATGCTTTTTACCCCTCTGAATTTCCTCTTCTGTCTACTGTCTATACATACCCCTTTCTAGCAATGATTTAAAATGGCAGTTACTGTATTTTTCTTGTTGATATGTAGGAGTTCCTTGTCTTTTCAAGATCAGGGATCAGTAAACTATAGCCCACAGGCCAAATCTGGCACACCTCCAGTTTTTGTAAACAAAGGTTTTTTTTTTAAATTATTGATTTGAGAGAGAGACACACACATTGATTTGTTCTTCCATTTATTATGTATTCATTGGTTGATTCTTCACTTAATCTTAGTCAAAAGGCTAAGAAGCAATTGTTGCTAATTCTTGTATGTGCCCTGACTGGAGATCAAACCCACTACTCTGGGCTATCAGGATGACACTCTAACCAACTGCCCAGGGCCATGTAAATGAAGTTTTATTAGAACAAAGTCACACTCATTCACTTACTGTGCCTATGGCTACTTTCCTGTTGCAATAGTAGTACAGTTAAATAGTTCTGTCAAAAACCATCTGGACCACAAAGTCAATCTAAAATATTCACTGTTCTCATGGACATGAATGACAGTGTGGTGACTGCCAGCGGGAGGTGGGTATAAGGGGACTAAATGGTAATAGAAAAATATACAATAAAGATTAAATCAGTTAAAAAAAGAAAAACACACTTAAATAAACGAAATAAAATAAAATATTCACTGTTTGTTCCTTAACAGAGTTTTTCCAAACTCTGCTCTAGATAATAATCTCTTATTAGCATTAGACATGGAAAATATCTATTCTCATTTTGTCATCTTTTAACTTTGTCCCTAGAGTCCTTCATGGAACCAACAATCTAAGTTCAGAAGAATGTCACGTGTGCTAAAACACAAAATAGAAAGTATACTTAATACATGGGTGAATTTGGCTAAGGAGATTTCCTGGCACAATGTTCACAGTACCAACTGGCTTCTCCTGGTTGTCAATGATAAAAAGGAAGAGAGCAGCTGAAAAGGGACGTGTTCCGGGAGAACTTAGAGGATGCATGAAGGGCTCAGCCAGTCTTTCTAGCCATCAAACGTTTTTCAAAGGGAGAGTGGTCTTAAGATAAAGATGAAATCAAGAGTGCATTTTCAGACTCTTTGTTAAGACTTTAAAAAGTATTAAGTGCATGTTTTATAGAGCTGCTTTCTTCTAAGAATGCTAGATTGCCTCTTAGACTCTTTTTCTTACTAGAAGAGAGCTTTTAAGAGTCTTCAGGGTGTTTCTTTCTTTTTAAGATTTATTTATTTTTAAAGAGGGGAAGGGAGGGAGAGAGGGAGAAAAACGTCAATGTGTGGCTGCCACTTGAGCGCCCCCTACTGGGGACCTGGCCTGCAACCCAGGCCTGTGGCCTGACTGGGAAGCAACTCGCAACCCTTTGGTTCTCAGGCCCGCGCTCAATTCACTGAGCCACACCAACCAGGGCAGGGTGTTTCTTATAGCATACCAAGGTAGAGAGAGGCCTGTCTTAAAGACATTTATGGATGTGGTTTTTTGAGAACCTAAATAAAATTCACAGAAAAAACAAGAAGTTAGGAGAACTGCATTTGTAGAGAGAAGCACTGCCAGCTTCAAATAAAAAAGAGTTCAAAATAAGAAGATCCCTCGGAACTACCAACTTTCTATGGGCAAGAAGCAGGCTGTAAAAGCTACACAGCAGCAAATATGAGCCACTTCTTAGGGAAAAGGAAGGATGGCTCAAAATAAAGAACCACAAGTTCAGAAGGCAGAGCTAAAAGCCACAGAGAATCATTCCAGGGAGCAGGATTGGGTCCCAGTCAAAGAAAGGGAAACTTGTACTTGGCTTATTTCCCCTCTTTTAAACAAAAGTATTTGTTGCAGTTATCTTATCCCCGCAATACCATTCTATGCTACTTATTTCACAGATTTTTAGATCAAGAGGAATCACACCCAAGCAGCCACATCTGGAGGGCCTTATATACACCTGCACCTCATTTAGATGTTGAGATCCTGAATTCTGAGCTGATGCCATAATAAGATGAGACTTTGGGAGTCCTGAGAGGAAAGTGAGTATATTTTGCACACTCAGTGGATGTAAATTATGTTGACCAGAGGGTTGGCTATGGCAAATAGTCTTTAAATACATATATATCATTCTTCTCTGCTGTATTTGCAGTATGTCTTAATTTTTACTCCAAATATTTTTTGTGCTTTTGTTTCATCATTTCACCAAAGGCTTGTCTAGTTCATTACTCTTCTTGAAAAATCAACTTTTGGCTATATCAATCTTTTAAAAAATCACATGTATTTGTTTTTTGCTTATTTAGTTTATCCTGTTATTTTTATAATCTCATTACTTTTATTTTCTTTGATAGTTTTGTTGTTCTTTGTCTAACTTCTTAAGTTTAACACAGTGCTTTAAATTTTAGCCTAGCTTCTATTTTTTAAATTTTTTTAATTTTTATTTTTTATTTTATTTTATTTTTTTAGAGACAGAGGGGAAGGGAAGGAGAAAGAGAGGGAGAGAAACATCAATGTGTGGTTGCCTCTCACATGGCCCCCACTGGGGACCTGGCCCCCAACCCAGGCATGTGCCCTGACTGGAAATCGAACCAGCAACCCTTTGGTTCACAGCCTGAGCTCAATCCACTGAGCCACACCAGCCAGGGCTCAGTACATAGTATTTTTAAAGTCATTCAGTTCTAAGCATTTTCTGGTTTCCTGTATAATGCCTTCTTTGATCAGTTTAGTAGTATGCTTTAAATTTTTGAAACATATAGGGCATTTTTAGTTGTTACTGTTATTGTCCTCCAGTTATAATGTAGACACACAATATGGTAAGTATAATATTGTTCCTTTGTTATTAAAGACTGGTTTTTCTTTTTTATACTGAATTTATTGGGGCAATACTGGCTAACAAGATTATGTAGATTCCAAGTGACAATTTTATAACACATCATCTGTAGATTGTATTGTATGTTCACCTCTTCAAGTTATCTTCTTCCATCAGTATTTATCCCCTTTTTACCCTCCTCTACCTCCCCCACCTCCCTTTGCCTCTGATAGTCATCATACTGTTGTCTGTATCTGTGACTTTTTCATTTTTCTCTTTGCTTACACCCTATGTCCTTCTCATGCAGCTCCCAACACCTTCCCCTCAGACAGCTGTCAGTCTGGTCTCTAAATGGATGAGACTTTGCAAGTTTAGAACATCAAGGCAAATAATTGATACTAAAAGTTTTTGTCCACAGTGAGTTACTGTGTATATAAAATGCCTTAATTATTAAAAAAAAAACAATGTGTATGATACTAATATCTCTTTAAAAAAATTAAAAACCAACCATACTTTCAGCATAATAAAATTATAGCATTAAATCAGGGGTTTCCATTTATGTAGATGTTGTTGTTAGTACATATTCCACACCATCTTTAAAACTTAAAAATACCTGGCTGGCGTAGCTCAGTGGATTGAGCGCAGGCTGGGAACCGAAGTGTCCCAGGTTCGATTCCCAGCCAGGGTACATGCCTGGGTTGCAGGCCATAACCCCCAGCAACCGCACATTGATGTTCCTCTCTCTCTCTCTATCTCCCTCCCTTCCCTCTCTAAAAATAAATAAATAAAATCTTTAAAAAAAACAAACAAACTTGAAAATATTTTTAACATGTCTGATTTTTTGCCAGAATCATATCAGGCATTTATGTGTTATTCATATACAAAAGAAAAAGGTGAATATGTGTTTGTAGGAATGCTTAGCTGGAAATGTTCATAGAGTTGGCTAATTTATATTCACTTTCTATTGTTTATAAATTTCTAATATTTTCAGTACTCTATCATTTACACTTTCTTCATCTGAGTAAATTTACTCAATATTCCCCCAAATCTGCAACAATGTGGGAATGGCTTCATATGTTTCTCCAGTAGTTTAAAAGTATTGCCTAATACAGTGAATACTTTTTTTCAAATCGAATCTTGCATGCAGCTCAATTTGTAAAATGCTTTAAAATGCTGCTATTCTAGTTGAGTGACATTGGACGGAGCATGATCTTTTAGGTCTCCCCAGCTTTTCCTTTCCCTTTCTCCTCCCCCAGTTTTCTATCCCTCCTCCCCCAAATCTTAAAGGCTTTCCAGTTCCTGGCTTTATTCTCTCTCTTAAATCCAGGGCATTGTTTCTGCTCAGGTTTCCACGAGGCACTCCCAACGCTTTGTTGTGTGATTGTTAAGCTGGCTCAAGTTGGTTTTCTGTTACTTGCAATTAAAAAACAAAAACAAAAAACCTTAAACAATACTGTTGCAGTTTGAGATTCACTTAGGAAATGGAAAGAGGCTTTGGAGTACGAAAACTGATTTTTTTCTCATTTGCAAAGGGGATTATAGTTAACTTTTGTGACTATTAAAAAGTACTAATATATTTAAAGAATCGGTATTGAGTAGGCTCTATAAAAATGTTATATTAATAACATTAGGGTCTTCCAGTTCGGCTCGCTGCGTAAGTCGGAAGTTGGAGCTAACGTCTTGCGGGCCACCGGAGGAAGATGGCGGTGGAGTCGCGTGTCACCCAGGAGGAAATTAAGGAACCAGAAAAGCCAACTGACTGGGAGAAGACGTGCCCTCTGCTGCTCTGCGTCTTCACCACCAACAACGGGCGCCACCACTGCATGGATGAGTTCTCTCGCGGGAACATGCCTTCTAGCGAGTTGCAGATCTACACCTGGATGGATGCCACCTTGAAAGAGCTGACTAGTTTAGTAAAAGAAGTCTACCCAGAAGCCAGGAAGAAGGGCATGAACTTCAATTTTGCAATTGTTTTTACGGGTATTAAAAGACCTGGCTATCGAGTAAAGGAGATTGGCAGCTCCATGTCTGGGAGAAAGGGGACTGATGATTCCATGACCCTGCAGTCGCAGAAATTTCAGATAGGAGATTATCTGGACATAGCAATCACCCCTCCGAATCGGGCACCGCCTCCTTCAGGGGGTATGAGGCCATATTAAATTTTGTTGACTATTTCTTTAGTTTTCATTCATTTATGTAAAATAAATTTATGCTTTCCTTCCCTTCATTATTGACATTAAGCCTTTAAGCTCTGAACAAATTTTTTTTTTAAAGATTTTATTTATTTATTTTCAGAGAGGGAAGGGAGAGAGAAAGAGAGAGAGAGAGAGAGAGAGAGAAACATCAATGTGCGGTTGCTGGGAGCCATGGCCTGCAACCCAGGCATGTGCCCCAACTGGGAATCAAACCTGCGATGCCTGGTTCGCAGCCCATGCTCAATCTACTGAGCTATGCCAGCCAGGACGCTCTAAACAAATTTTAATGCATTTATTTAGAAGTTAGGTTTGGCTGTGCTATGGTATGAATTTTAACAGAAAGCCCACATTTCAAGTCCTATAAGATAAGAAGTGCTCTTAGCATTCTGTGTAAAACTGTTGTTAAATATACGTGTGCAATAAAAAAATAATATGTCTTTTGGGTTTTTTTTGATATAATAAAATGTATTTTTTTATTGTTCAAGTACAGTTGTCTCTATTTTACCCCCACCACTACCCCCACACCAGTCATCCCCACCTCCCACCCTAGATCCTACCCCCATTTGGCTTTGTCCATGTGTCCTTTATACATGTTCCTTGATATAATATTACAGTCCTACTAGAAGTCACTCCTACCCTCTCCGACTTGAAGGAGTGGATAGATAACTTGGATTCAGGGTAGCCAAAATTAGCAAGGCTGCCATCTTGTAATTTCTTGACACACTGTTCAAAGTCATTTAGCATATTTGTGTTTTTTTATTGTATTTTTTTCCATTACTGTTTAGTCCCCTATACCCCTCTTCACACTCCCCTACAATCACCACACTTGTCCGTGTCCATGAGTCCATTTTCCTTTTTGTTCAATCCCTCCACCCCAACCTCCCCCCTTAGCTGTCATCCTGCTCTTTATCTATGAGCCTGTCTCTCTTTTGCTTGTTAATTCAATTTGTTCATTAGATTCCACATATGGGTGAAATCATATGGTATTTGTCTTTCTCCAAAGATAACATAGGCAGCAAAATCTCAGACAGCTCGTGGCAATATTTTATCAGCTATATCTCTCCAGGCAAAGGGAAAAAAAGAAAAAATAAATTAAGTGGGACTACATCAAACTAAAAAGTCTTTGCACAGCAAAGGAAAACATCAACAAAATAAAAAGATAACCCACAGAATGAGAGAACATATTCACCAATACATCTGATAAGGGGTTAATAGTGAAAATTAATAAAGAACTTACAAAACTCAACACCAAAAACGTAAACAACCCAATTAAAAATGGGCAAAGGACTGAATAGACACTTCTCCAAAGAGGACATACAGATGGCCAATAGACATAGGAAAAGATGCTCAGTGTCACTAATCATCGGAGAAATGCAAATTAAAACCACAATGAGTTATTACCTCACACCAGTAAATGGCTATCATAAGTAAATCAATAGACAACAAGTGCTGACGAGGATGTGGAGAAAGGGGAACCCTTGTGTTTTGGTGGGATTGCAGATTGGTGTAGCCACTGTGGAAAGCAGTATGGAGATACCTCAAAAAATTAAAAATGCATCTGCCTTTGACCCAGTGATCCCACTTCTGGGAATATAAGGTCTGTCCAGAAGGTATCCAGCCATGTAATGTGAAAAATAGAGACATTTATTGTAGAAGATACAAGAAACATTGTACATAGGACAATGATGCCTCAGTCCCTTTCAAAGTAGGCACCTTGGGACCTCACATCCTTCTCTCAATCCCCATCAGCTGCCCCATCACATTTTCCTGAATCTCATGGATGGCCTGAAATCTCTTCCTTTTCAAAGGTGATTTTAGTTTTAGGAAAAGCCAGAAGTCACAAGGTGCCAAATCTGGGCTGTAGTGGGTGAGGAATCACCTGGGTGATCTGCTGTTTTGCCAAGAAACTCTACATGAGCTGTGATGCATGAGTGGGTGCAATGTCGTGATGAAGCTGTGGCCTTCTGAATCATATGAGTAGTTTCCATGGAGGAATGTTCAAGCTCAACACAAAATTTGATGCAGATTTGTTGCTCTACTTGCTCAGTCATTTTGAATGTGACAGCCACACAGCACACATGCTCACTCAATGGTGTCTACTGCTCCCACTGACTAGTACAGTGAAGTTGTCATTGTTCATGCATGCACATTCCAGTCCACTTTCCTTGGCTGCCAGGTTACAATGTCTGGACTTTCTCCAGGCAGACCTCAGATATTTAAAGGAGCCCCAAACACTAATTTGAAAGAACATAAGCACCCCTATGTTCACTGCAGCATTATTTACAATTGCCAAGATATGGAAACAGCCCAAGTGTCCATCAGTAGGTGGGTGGATAAAACAACTATGGGACATTTACATAATGGAATACTTCTCATCTGTAAAAAATAAGAAAATTTTACCCTTTGTAACAGTATGGATGAACCTGGAGAATGTTATGCTAAGTGAAATAAGCCAGTCATTTAGCATATTTGATGCCAGATACTCAAGAACCTAAAACTACATTAAAGGATGGCAGACACCAGAGAGGCACTGGGCTGAAGGTAATAACTAAAGACATGGGACAAAGGTAATTCATTGTTGGAAAGCGCAAGAAATAAAGAACCTAAGACTGAACTTTTAGGAACTGTAACAGAGAAGTCAGGAAAAGGGACAAAAGAAGTGACTGAAGGAGGAGAAATAAACAAGTAGTTCAGTGTCTCACTCAAGCCGCAGCTGACATATATATTTGCGCTGATAGCTAACCTGATCCTGTCCTTTGTTTTTCAAGACTTCAACAGCCAGTAACAAAAGCCAAATGACACCATAATCCTATTGCCCAGACTATCCAAATGCTACTGTTCCTCTTAAATCAATATTTCACCTTCCTTCTACATCTTATTACAATATACCATTGGTAAGAATTTTAGTAATTATGAGGCTACTACATGTCAAGGCTTATCATCATTCCATGTACCACCAAGAAGGGGTCCTCGTTGCTGTCTGATCCAGTTGCAGAACTCCATCCGGGGACTCTGTTTTCTAAGGTCACTTCTACTACCAAATCTTTTAGACTTAATTACCCCCAAAAGCAGAGTGTGAGACAAGGACTTACAAACAAGTATTTTATTTTCAGAAGGGATCCCAAGGAACACGAGTCAAAGACCAGGAAGAGCAAAACAGGTAAGTCAGAAAAGCTAGTCCAAGGATGAGCGATCTATCTCACTGCTTTGGGCGCATGGGGGTCTATTTCCCTGTAAATATTGTGAGGCCGAGTAGAATGTGCCTCTCAATGGTCCAACCAAGGTAAGGAAGAAGGAAGTATTCATTCACCAGCTCCTGTCTTCACTGGTCAAGGGTTAACTCCCTTGCACTTTCAAGTTGGCACTTTCAGGGTGACACATGAGTCACGTGGATATGCAAGTCCTCACGGTCATCCCATGAGGTGAATTCCGTGAGAGAAGCCAAGGCCAAAAGCCAAGAGATACTTGGAGAAAGAAGTTGAAGTTTTGAACTGTCAGGTCACACCTGCATGTACCTGGTAGCCACAAAAATGGCTGGAATAGAAAGGTAGGCCAATATGCACAAAAGTGCCCATAAATGGCCAGAAGTAAAGACAACTCCTTGCCAAACTGAAATTCTAGCCTATAGGATACACTATCAGTTCTGAACCAGTAACCAGTGTGTGGTGGTGTTTCATTCACAGCCAAAATAGATGGATCCCAGAAGAAAAAGGGTAAATGTAGAGTGGCAATTCTATTATATCAAATTGACTGCTTTTAAGTGTTTATTTTCATGTATCTGTGATTCTGAGCATGGCTAGTCATATGTTTTATTAGCTTCTGGAGAAATGCTTCCACCAGAGGACATGAAAATAGTTTCACTGGATTGGAAACTAAGGTTGGCATTTGCCAATTTGGGCTTTCATGACAGTAGGTGAACAGACAAAAAAAAAAAAAAAAGGGTGAATTCAGTGGTGTGCTAGAGCCAGCTCATATAGGCTTACAAGGGTCAATTTTGTGCATGTATTAGTTTCCTATCATTTCTGTAACAAATTACCCCAAATTTAGTGCTTAAAAACAACACCAATTCACAAATTCATTATCTTATAGTTCTGCAGATCAGAAACCAAAAAGAGTTAAAATCAAGGTATCAACACAGCTGTGTTCCTTTAGCAGGGTCTAAGGGGAAAATCTGTTCCTTGCCTTTTCCAGCTTTTAGCGGCTGCCCACATTCCCTAGTCACATCACTGTGACTTCTGCTTTCATTGCTACATCTTTTTCTGCCTCTGCCTCTTGTGCTTCCTTCTTTACCTTATAAGCATCCATGTGATTGCATTGGGCCTACCTGCATAACCCAGGATGATCTCCCCATCTCAAGATCCTTAACTTAATCACATCTGCAAAGTCCTTTTTGCCATGCAAAACAGCACATTCACAGGTTCGAGAGATTAGGATGTGGACATCTTCGGAGGGGCACTATTACATATACCATGGTGCATTTTTCTCAACCCTATATTCAGTGACATAACATTGGTGGTTTAAAATTGGCCCGGGTGAGAATATTTACACAGTAAAAACTAGCAAATTCTACAAATCAGCAGTTTACCCCTGGAGAGCTTACTGTTAAACTTTTACCTAGATACCTCTGATTGTGCTGACTGACTGGGGTGAGTGAGCCTATTATTAAGGCAAAAACAGAATTGTCATATAGAGGAAGGGAGGATTATGGATATAATTGAGAGGATACCTAGGGGAACTCCTACTCCTGCTATGTTGAGTGAAGAATGTTAAGGGAGTATCACATAAGCAGGACCACCAAGGTCTCTAGTCTTTCATGAAAGGTGACTTCTAGAAAGCTTCTCTTTTTTTTAAATTGACTTTTTACAAAAGATTTTATTTATTCTCTTTTAAAATAAATAGGAGAGGGGAAGAGAAGGAGAAAGAGAGGGAGAGAATTATCAGTGTGTGGTTCCTCTCACACTCCCTGTACTGGGGACCTGGCCTGCAACCCAAGCATGTGCCCTGACTGGGACTCAAACTGGCGACCCCTTTGGTTTGCAGACCATGCTCAGTCCACTGAGCTACACCAGCCAGGGCTGGAAAGCTTATTTCTATGATTAAATTGTAGTTAATGTAATATAAGCAGAAGTGATACATGCCACTTCTGGATCAGGGCCTTTAAAACAGTGGCATGCCTCTTTCATACCCTCTTCTCTTCCCATCACTATGACCCTGAGGAAAGGAGGTGCTGGTTGAAGACAAAGAGAGCATGTAATGGGTAGTGGATATGTGAAGTCAAAACTATTAACTAAAGCCTTGCGACAGCTGGAGAAAGGTTTCTCGCCACGGCAGTGCAATAGTTACATACTGTATAGCTAATTTTCTTCCCTTTCCGTCCCCTATGTATGTAGGGTGTGGTGTTTTGGTGGTTGACTCTAAAGTTCAATCCAGAGACTGAAGAACACTGAAGCAGGATCATTATGGAACTGGAGGGAAAATGAACATTTTCAGCGATCCTGGACTTGAAGCTGGATCATGTAACTGACGAGACTTCATTTGATTCCTGTTTTAGGGGTGGGAGATGCGCGTAATGATGACAGTTTAGGGAAAAGGAGGGCTGTTTTAGTTATGAGTTTTGTTTTGTTTCATTTTTTTGAAGTGTAAGTATAGAAAGAATAGTATGTGATGATGTTGGCCAGTCCCAGGGGTTTATTACTGTGGACTTCTATCATTCTTATTGGACATTCAGCATCTGTATCCCTTTCATATATCTGGGCAGTATCTCAAATGGGGAGAGATTGCACTTTATACCATTAAAGCTAGCACTGCTTATTGTCACTTTCCTAGTGTCACAAACTCAGTCAATCCCATCCTCTTTAGTTTGGGTTCCCTGGGACAAGTGAAGTGGGGAAGACAGAAAAACCAATAAAGGTTCATTAATGGGTGGGTTACTGCTGTGGATAACCATGGGCTCAGTCCCTACGGGGACTTCCAGAAACAGTGTGAAATGAACACGTTGGAAGTGTCCCTCTGAGCAATAAGGAAGCTGGAATATTTGTTGACTGTTGGTTCTGGCTATGTGGCTATGAGACAGAAAGCAGAATATGGTTTGTGGAGTTCCTTAGAAAACTTAGCTTTCTAGATTCGGATACTGACCCTTCCCCTCCTTCTTTCCTTAACATGATAGGATAGCATGGGCTACAACAGTCAACTTGCAACTATAAGAATAAGTCAAACTGCATCAGAGATATCAACTCTGATATTATTGAGCCAGTAAAACTGCCTACCTCCATTCTTCTTGTATATGAGAAAAATATGCTTTGTTCTAAATGTCACCACCGTCAAGTTTTCTATTATCTGCCACTAAAAAATCCAGGTTCCTAACTGATTTATCTAGTCTTACTTGCAGCCAAGGGCACAGGCTACAACTTGGAATCAAAAGGCAATGATATAAAGAAGCAGACATTGTGGGCAACCTTTCTTGTTATGGAACAGTAGTGGCAGTAGCCAGATCTTAACTTAACCACTACATTATATTGCCAATATTCCTTTTGCCAACTTGTAATTTTTGGATTTGAGGCCCTAAGACAGGCTGGAGCCTGGGGCCCAGCCAAGGAGGGGAAGAAAGATGGGCTTACACAGATTATTGTCTGTCATCAGCCCCTTCTGGCAGGGGGATATAGGATCTGCTCAAACGCAGACAGGCTCTGTGCCAGGCTGCACAGATGCAGGCAATCCTCTGTGCCAGCCCAGGAAGCACTCCAGACGAACCGCCAGACTTCTGTGTCTGAAATTCTGAGAGATAAGGAAGAACCTTTGGTGGCACTCTCAGAGACAAAGCAATTCTGCAGGCTTAGAAATGTGCTGAAATCTAGGCAAAATGAGAAAATGGCAAAGTACATGAAGAGAGGGCATGTGCGAGCCAATCAACTCTGTTGTCAGTTCTTGTTTGCAAAATGATTAACTGCACTCCTTTCCCTATCTCTTCCCAAGGCTAGATTTGGAAGTCTAAGGCTCGAAACTCTAAAACCCAGATCCAATCTCCCTCCCATCTTGCATTTACCCATGCTGCCCCCTTGCCCCTCTTACCCTTTCCAGGTAGTCATTATTTCCCATAGATAACTACTGAGTATAAATTTTAAGCCAGGGAGACAAGGACTCTAACCTCAAGGTACTTATAAAGAAAATATTATAATTGCTGAAATAATTAGGATTGTGAGACCTGCCCAAGTAGTATTCAATGGGAGTATATTCAAATCATTCCCTTCATCTTACTCCTTATCCTCCTCACTATTCCCTTTATAAGAATGGTGTCTTCTGCATTGTCCCCTCTCTTGCATCCCCAAACCATAGCTTTGATTCAGGCCTTCGATAACTTTTTGTATCTGTCTCCCTTGTAACAAGTCTCCCTGCCTTTTTTATTTTATCGCTTACTCAAGCCCTTGCCCTACACCACAGCTAGAATTGTATTTCCAAATGAAATCTGACCAGTCTTCCTTGCTTTCACATTGAGGTTTCACCTCTCCTGCCTGGCACAGCTTGCTCAACTTTTGTTTACTTTTTTTTTCATGGCATATCTCCTGTTCCTCTCCTACAGGAATCTCTCACCTCAGCCAGTCACAGATTGTCATATCCACTCATGTTTGCTCTGCAATGTTCTACCCATCTATCTCAGCCCAGTACATGACTATTCTGAATTCAAGGGTCTCATTGAACATGTGCTTGATGAGAGCCCCCCATGTATGAGGCATTGGATAATGGGCACTGGATAAGATCAGTAAGGAGGAAAAAGCTAGAAGCCAGTAGTCAGCCTCTGTTCTGATAACCACCCCAGATGGCAATACCTACCTGTTTCCACAATAGACCAGAAGCTCCACGAGGGCAGTGACGTCTGACTGTCTACTGCTGTGACCCTAGTTGTGCCTGTTACAAAGTAGCAGGGTGCCTAGCACAAAGGAGGAACTCAATAATTTTTTTCTGGTATAAATAAATGAATGAATAAATAAAAGTGACAGATACTCTTAAAGTGCCTCCCACTAGAATTATTTAAGTACATGTTTAGAATCTTTAAAAGATTAGAAGTTTCTGGCCCTGGTTGGCGTAGCTCAGTGGATTGAGCGCGGGCTGTGAACCAAAGTGAGGCAAGTTCGATTCCCAGTCAGGGTACATGCCTGGGTTGCAGGCCATGACCCCCAGCAACCGCACATTGATGTTTCTCTCTCTCTCTCTTTCTCCCTCCCTTCCCTCTCTAAAAATAAATAAATAAAATCTTTAAAAAAAAAGATTAGAAGTTTCTTGGGGCAGGAGTTGTGCCTCACTCACGTATGCACTTTACAAAAAACCAAAAAACATAAAAAAAAGAAACAAAAAAACAAGTGGTTTGACATTAAGTTATTCCTTGTTTATTAGAACCTTATGAATATCTCAATTTTATAGATGGAGAAGCTCTCTTTCTTCTTTTCCTCCTCCTTCCTGTTTCCTCCTGTCTCTCCTCTTTCTCTAGGATGCATATGCAGTCTAGGTATTTCCTAACTCTAACTGAGGCATTTAGAAGGTCTAACTGTAGTGGTGATTACAATAAAGGACAGGGAGGCTATTTGCTGGTTGAACATATGCGAAGCACTCAAATACCACCTTTTGATGTTATGTCTGAATAAAGTCAAACTTTGTGTGTGTGTGCTTGTGACAGTGTTTTTTAATGTAAACATTTAAAATCTGCAATTTTTGCACAATATTTTGTCTTATCATTTTTCTTTTAAACATACTAGGAGTCATAAAATTGGGAAGAGGCCCGGGATCAGAGAAATCAGATAACGTGATTAAAGTCTGAGCCCCTAGTTAAAGGCCTAAGCCAGGACTAAAAAAACCCAGGATGTCTCCTTATTCAGAGGAGAGGCAACACTACTCCAAAACTGCCCCAAATGATTTCAGTATGGTCTATATATAGGTTAAGTTCATGGGATTTAGAGTCAGATGTGTTCCTTTCAAAGGTACAACAGCTACTTTTTGATCTTGGCAAATAATTCATTCAGCTTCTCATTTAAAAACTGGAGGCTATAATTGTACTTAACAGAGTGTTTCTATTAGGATTAAATGAAAATGCACTTGAAGCATTCAGTACACGCCTGGTATGTACTGAGTGTGTAGTAAATGGTAGTTCTTATTTTATAAGTCTATTTGTTGAATCAGTGACTCTAGCATATAACGCCTGCATTCAACTAGAAAACTGGAACTCTCACAGTCGTTCGATTTTAGGAATGGGAGCTACAGAACTCGCCTACTCCCCCCCGGAAATAAATCTTTATGGGAGGATAATCACTGGTTGGAAAATGTTAGCCTTGAGACAACAAAGCTGATTCCCAGGCTACAGAAGCAAGGAAGCAAAGCCTCCCCTGCGGGGTGCAGCCACTGTGCAGAACCTTCCGTGAACCGAGTGGCAGCTGTCTGGGCACGCCCAGCATGGGGAGACACTGGTTCACAGGCCGCGTTTGAGTGGAGTGGAGCAGCACCTTCTCTAATTCCGCTCGCCTTATTCTCAGGGACCACACCCTACGCGCCGGAGGAAGAACTCCAAAACCGCGGGGCGGAAGCTTCGGTGAGGTCGCAGACCTGACCATCTATGGTCACAGATAGCACCGAACAAACAGGAAGTGGGGCGAGCTTCTACCTACCCAGCGCAGGCAGAGCAACCGAGCGAGGCAGTGGCGGGCACGCCCCGAAACCCGAGGCTGAGCCCCCCACGCTCACCCACCCTTTCCCTACACCCAGCTTCTGCAGGCCCTCCCAGCACACTGTTTAAGGCCAACGACCTCTCTACGTCACAAAGGAGGAACCCCGAGGTACGCAAAGAGGGCGGCAGAATTTAGCCTCTATCGTCACTCAGAAAAACCTACCCTTTCAGACCCCTTTCGGACCGCCGTTAAAAGGAACCGGCCTTTGCCATTGGGCCCAAACTGATAGGAGAGTTAACCACTCACCTGTCCTCCTTCTCCGGAGGTGGAGTTTAGCCTTTAATTTCGTCCCTTCATTGGTCTCATCGGTTGCGTCTCTTACGGTTGAAGGAGGCGTGACTAGCCTAGAGCACGCCCCCAGGGTAGCTTCCGTCCTGGGGGCGGGGCCTTTTGCTTGTGCCCTCCAGGCTAGCGAATAGTCTCCCGGGTGTGGTGAATAGGGGGTGGAGTCACGAGCCGGTCAGACACACTTCCTCTCCGGCCCTTCTATAGACAGCTGTTTCAGCCGGCCGTTCATTTCCGGTGGGGGTGCCGCGCCCAGTGAGGGCCCGGAAGTGGGTCGCGCGGAGGTTGCTGGGCGGTTCTTGCCGGAAGTGGAGAGCGCCTGTTCGCTGTCCGGAGGTGAGGGAGAGCTCCGAGGTGAGGGTCTGCTGCCGGGTAGGGACTAGGATCCCCTCCGCGACCCACTGACCCCTAGTGCGGTTAATGGCCTACGTTTCTGGCCTATGCGCTCGTGGTGCACCTTGCTGAGGGGGCTGGGGCGGAGGCCCTCAGGCCGACCTGGGATCCTGGGCGCGGTCTCTTGAGGTGGGGCCGGGGTGACCAACTGAATCGGGGTTTACTGGGGAGGCCCTTGCGCTTGGTTTCTCAGACCCGGTCATCATCCTCAGCAGAAGCCTGATTTCTAAGGTGTCCTAACTGAAAGGAACCATTGCACGGATGGATAAATTGATCCCAGAAAGAAGAGGCTGGTCTACGATCACATAGCGAATGAGGGCAATAATTAGAATAATGACTTAAGTTACTTAAATCTAAGCCCCAGATCCTTCTCACGTTCATGTCCAGGGAACCTCTCCGTCTTGGAGGGGTCTTTCGGTAGGTGTCCTTTCTTGGGCAACTGCAAGTGAAAGGCCACCAAGGTAAAGGCTGTTTGGAACTTCCTTTTTCTTTTTTGTAATGCGGCGTGTTGGGAATGCCTGGGGAGTTTTTAAAAAAGAGAGAGGCAGGTGGGGCAGGTTCATGTATTTGCGCTCAGTGAATCTTCTCTTCCACCTAGTCTGTTGCTCTTATTCTGAATAGTCAAGTTAACTTCATTGAAGGTGTTGCATACTTCTGGTCCTGAAATCAGATGGCTCAGCTTTGGTCTCGTCTCACAGCTAGAGGCTATAGAGGCCTTATTTAACCTATTTTTAAGTCATTTATTTAAAAGTCTTTTGAGTGGAGATCTCTATTCACCTCACAGAATTAAATTTAGTGCAAATGTGTTTATTCTGTCTCAGGCACTCTGCCACATCCAGGGAATGCAGTTTTGAAGCAACCAGCTCGAGGCTTTCATCAGGGAGCTAACTATTTGCAGAGGTGTTTAAGAAGTAGCTATAGCCCTGACCGGTGTAACTCAGTTGGTTGGGCATCATCTCACAAAGCAAAAAGTCGCAGGTTGATTCCTGATCAGCGCACATGCCTGGGTTGCAGGCTAGGTCCCAGTCAGGGCGCGTTAGAGAAGTAACCAATCGATGTTTCTCTCACACATGGAGTTTCCCTCCCCCTCTCTCTCTCCCCCTTCCCTCTAAGAATAAGTAACTAAAACCTTTTTTTTTTTTTTAAAAAGTAGTTATTAATGTGATGAGTCTTAGGAAAGAACAACAGACAACTATGGAAGTATGGAACACAGGGCTCAGGAAAATCCCTTCTGCAGAAAGTGTAAGATGAATTTTGAAGGATGAATAGCAGTGAGCTCGATGAAGAGAGCATGACAACCTTTTAAAGCAGAGGTTAGTATCAGAACTGTGTCAGTTGAAGTTTTTTGTAGGGGTCCCTGTTAAAGTGAAAAGTGGGGCAGCCCAGCACATTTGTCATGCAATTACTTCTTGAGCCTTTAATATGTGTGAAGCACATATTAAATGAGGCTCTTGGCCCTGGTTGCCAAGAATACAGTTGTTCTCATGGAGTGGAGGAGGGATGGCTTGTAATGTTTTAGAGTACTGTGAGCTCAGGGTTATGAGACAATAGAGGAGTAATATCTGAGCCAGGTTTTCAGGCTTTGAGGAGAAAATGGGAGGCTAAGTCTTAACCATGTGGTGAATCTGGAAAATCTGGACATATGAAAGACATGACTAGTTCAATGAGACTGTAATTCTAGTAATGCTTGGAGAAGTGAGGAAATGGGAAGTGGTGGGGGTCAAATATGAAGATCTTGTAAACCATGCTAAGGAATTTGGATTTGACCCTGAAAGCTATGGGGAGACTTTGAAGGGTTTTATGTAGGAAAATAATGTAGTCAGATTTATGTTTTAGAAAGTTCAGTCTGTCTAGTGGGAAGAGATATGATGAGGAAGTAGACCAGTGGTTGGTTGGAAGCTGTTGCCATGATCTTGACTTGAACTAAGACAATAACAGTGGAAAGAAGAGGAATCAGATTTGAGTGATATTAAAAACACAGAGTCCATAGAACTGGAGGCTGATTGCTGATAGGAGTGAGGAAATAAAAGTAGTCTGGGATGATTGCCTGGTTTTATGGCTTAGGGAACTGGGTGGTACCATTTACCAGGATAGGTAATGTGATGAGTTAGGGAAGTAGCATGGAAAGAAAATTAATTTTGGACATATTGAATTCAAGGTGTTTGCAGCACATCCAAGCAAAGATGTCTAATAAAGTATTCCGACTAGTGGGAACAGCGAGAGCAAAGATGTGGAGGCAGGAGTGGGTTCATGTTGTTCGGAGAAGTACTGGAAGTTGGAGTTTGTGGCAGAAGATCAGACCAGAAAAAAGGCAGATGCCTGCCAGGTTATGAATGACTTTTGATGCCTAGTTTGAATGCATTTGTATTTTATTCTGTGATTGGCAGGTTGCTTATTGCATGAGTTGCTGCAGTCCAGCATAAAGAAAGTTCTGTAGAAATTCCCTGCCCTGGCCAGATAGCACAGTTGGTTAGAGCATCATCCCCATATGCCAAGGTCATGTGTTTGATCCTCCAACAGGGCACATACAAGAAGCAACTAATGAGTATAGCCTATCATGCAAACTGAAATGTTGGTATTCTTAAGATTTGGTGAATATATTTTTGCCTTGAGGAGGTTAGCTGCTTAGTTTGTAAAATGTTTTGTTTCCATACTGAGGGGTGATCTTTATTCTCACCCTTTTTCTTGGTTCTCACCCTTTATCTTGGTTACATATACTTTTGTTTAGTTACAATTATTTTTTTAACCAGTACTGAGCCTTTAAAAAGTGACTTCCTCATTTCAGTTTTCCATGAAGCATTGTGAGTTAAAGATTCATTTTACTTAAAGAACAAATGCAAAGTGTCATTGGAAGTTGAACACTCTGGTTTGAAATTTAATCCTGAGATTCAAAATCTGAGGATTATCAAGCCATATTTTACCTGGTCCTAGTGATCATTCCTTTGAATTGTCGTCATCAGTTTCTTTCTTTACTTCCTACTAACCTGGCTTTCATGCCTATACTTTAACTTCTCTACCACAACCAAACCAATCTAATCTTAAAAAGAGTCATTTTCATCTCATTACCCTTCACTGGTTTCATATTGCCAAAGAATCAAGTCTAAACTCCATTGTCTGATTTACAAAATTCTCCACAACAGGACCCTTATCTTAATTAGTTGTCATTGGATGTTGCAGATTGACATTCTAATTTAGCAAGTCCTAAACTTCCATATTAGCATTTTATTTGTACCTGTAGCACTTCCCTTATGCTCCTCATTACATTTAGGATAGGGTTTCTCAGCCTTGGCACAGTTGACATTTTGGGCTGAATAATGTTTTGTTGTGGGGTTTTCCTGTGCATTGCAGAGTTTTAGCAGTATCTCTGGCCTCTACCCATTAGAGGCCAGTAGCACTCCCTCAATTGTGACAACCAAAAATGTTTTCAGACAGTGCCAAATGTTTCCCAGAGGACAGAATTGTCCCTGAATGAGAACCACTGCTTTTAAAAGTATCATAGCCATGATTGTACAATGTCTTATCCAGCTAATTTCTCTGAGGGCAGGCTCCATGGCCATGCTTAGCAGGCACATGAGAGGCACTGGATACCTTGCAATGAACAAATCATGTGTTTCATTGAGACGGCAAGAATTAGTGTTTATTCGAGGAACTCCTGAGTGGTCCTTGAAGGACTTGCCTTTTTTGTTTTGTTTTGTTTTTCATCAGAGGATGTGATCTTGATAGAGGAATACTACTGGTTTAGGCACTCACTTAGAAGAAAGTTTTGTGTTGACAGTGAAAATTGGGAGATTTATACAGGATGGGGAAAAGAGGTTTATAGTTGTGAGTACATGAAACAGTTTATTCTTGTATGATTATTTATTAATTATTATTTTTCATACAAACAACTGTAACCCTACTTTGCCACACCTGGTATGCCCCCATATTGGGGAATATATAAATTCCTGTTTTGTTCATGTTGCCTGCATTTGGACAGTTTGGTTTAGTGGACAGGGATCATCATTTATTTTAAATTGCACATAGTTTATGATGTACTCAATGTTTATTTTGATTGATTAAACCATTATAGTTTTATTATCTTTAATATAGCTACAGCATCTATCATGAAACTATTTTTTCTTGATAAAATATCATATAAACCCCATAAAAAGATTCATGGCTGTAAAAATATTCCTCACGTACAACGCAGTTTTGTATACCTTGCATTACCAAACTTGTCATGTCAGGCTTTTCCATCTGACTGGAAAATAGTTATAGTTGAAATGTTTCATGGAAGGAATGAGCTTCCTTTTTTGTTTTTTTGTTTTTTTTCTTTTTTTCCTCCAGAGGTCATAAAAATTCCTGTGTTTAAGTTAATTACAGACTTACAGTCACAGATCTTTTCATACATTTAATTGTAGCTGAGTCATGGCTAGGGACAAATGGCATCCTTGAATCTATCTTTATGTATGAGAATGGGAAATGCTGTTCTGTTTAAAGCAATTTCCCAGCTGACATCAGCCAATGCAGTTTTTCCTTATACAACATCAAAGATGCCTGCTAAATGCTCTTAAGCAGTTAGTCCTTGTAATCCTTGAATGTGAGAGAGAGAAAGAGGAACCCATTGCCACACAAAATTATCTGTTTGCTCCAGACCATTGAAACAGCTAGTTCCCAAGTCTGACTTCAGCTTGTACACTATTACTAGCTTTACTCACTCCTGGAAATTCAGATAGAGGACCATGTTAAGGAGGGAACAGGAGACTAGTGCTGATTCTGAATTGGATTCTTTCCCTCCCTAGAAGATAGACCTTTCTTTCTCTTAATCTAAGCCTCAGGTGGCAATGACTCAGACACTAAATGTCATTGGTTTCATCAGTGAAACCAAATGCTTGGAGAAGAACAGTGGCTCCTGATTTGGGTTAGATTTAGATGGCATCTTTACTGGGGCAAAGTGGTGTTTGTTCTTTGGTTTCTGGGTGAAAACAGCCAACTTGTAAGTATCTTATTAGCATGTCTAGGTTTTGCTTTGTGACATGTTAGAGCTTGGTGTTGAGAATTAATATATTGTTAGTAGAACTAACTAATAATGCCTTATAGCTCAGTGGTAGCTTTTAGAGATATGGCCAAGTGGAGCTCTTTTGTTTTCATTATAAAGAAATTATAGAAGTTTTTTTTCTTTTTTTGATCTTTTTTTTAATGCTTTTAGAAAGGCAGGAACGGTTTATTTTTATTTATTTATTTTAGAGAGAGGGGTAAGAAGAGAGAAAGAAAGGGAGAGAAACGATGTGCAATCAGTTGCCTCTCCCACACCCCCCAGCTGGGGACCTGGCCAGCAACCCAGGCATGTGCCCTGACTGGGAATCGAACCAGTGACCTTTCAGATTGCAGGCCAGTACTTAATCCACTGAGCTACACCAGCCAGGGCAACAAATTATATAACTTTGTTAAAGAAAGTTTGGAAGGTAGAGGAGCAAATTATTCAAAACCTCATCACTCTAATGTGACAAATACTTTAAATTTTGTTTTCTTTTCCACAGTGCATTCAGCTATTCCGCTATAATCAGAAGTCTAAGCTAACATGGTAGTGAACATCTTCTCACCTATCATTTTTCCCATATTGGGATTACTTTCTTAGGATAACATCTAAGGAAGAGAATTACAAAGTCAAGGCCAAGATAAGCATTTTGAAACAGATCAGTTGTACTACCATAGAATACAGGCTGACCTCTATAGTTTCTTTCTTTTCATTTTCACTTAAGGTTATGACTTAAAGGAACAACAACCAGACAAAGTAGAAAACATTTTAAGCGTAGCAACTTCCTACTCATAGAAATTCATACAACTGGCTTAATTGCCTGATGAGATGAGACGAGAACTGCAGGAGTAACCTGGTTCCATTTACTTCTGGATCATTTCCTTGAATAGGCAGAAGGAATTCGGTTGCTTGAATTGTTAGAATGATGAGAGTATGAAGCAGCTTTGACAGATATCCCTAGCCATTTCTGATTTATCTGGATTTCAGACCACAAAAGAAATTGCTGGAGAATCATGGTTCTAGTTTCTTTTTGCTCTGCATGATATCCCTCCAGTAGCCTATTCATTTCTTTGCTGATGACTTGCAGATGTTGTTCTCCATCCTTGATCCTTCCCCAAGCTTTATTTCTTACTACTTACCAGACATTTCTACTGGAAGCTTCATCTCTTCACACTTTGCATATCCAAAACTGACCTTGTCTTTTTGCCCTAACTGGAACATTGTAGAACATGTTTCTGTTTATAGTGTCCTCATTCTCTTAGGCAACTGGGTTTGCATATCTGGAGTCAACTTGGACTCCCTTCTCTGAATGCCACTGTACTCAGTAGTCAGTGCTACACAGTTATTAGTTGTTCTGTGTTTAATGCACACTTGTTTTGTGTGACCTCCAAGGGCAAACCAAAATCAGTGGGTGGAAGTTGCAGGGAAGCCAATTTTGCCTCCATATAAGGAAGAACTTTTAAATACTTAGAGCTGTCTGAATGGAATGGACTGCTTCCAGAAGTCTTGGGTTCTCTGCACTGAAGGCATTTGAACAGAGACTACCTGACTAACTGCTGGGAATGTTGAAAGGACTGTTCTGGCATCAGATGGTGTTTTTACAAGATGATTTCTACACTCCCTATTAATAATCCTGAGAGCCAGTGCTTCAATGGAAGGTAGCTTCATTTGTCCTGCCAGACTCCCTTAGGGTAGAAATACTGTTTTACCATTCTTTTAAATTTTCATTAGCGCTTAATTCAGGTACTGGTCTCTTAGTTGCCTAAAACTGATTATTTGTAGGTTAATTGATTCTTTTTATTTGGTTTCTAATACCTGGTTAGACGCTAGATGTTGTGGATTTTTAACTTTGAAATATAAAAAATATTTTTGTAGTGACCTCCTTATTTTACAATAAACACTAGCTTTCAACCTAACTTAGACCCTGGTATCTTCCATTTTTTTCACATCCCATTCTGTTTATCAGACACTATTTGTAAAATTTTGCTTTCATTGTATTATTCCTTCACTCAAAGTTCTTAAATGGCTTTACAATCATCACAACATCAAATTCAAATACTGCATGGCTTTCGTTGCCTTCCGTAACTTATCCAGTCTTAATTTCCTCTGATACTTTATGCTGCATGATTTATGCAGGCTAACTTGCTTGTACTTTCTCTATGTAGCCTCCTTGTTCTCTCTTTGCTTCTGAATGCTCTGGAATATCTTCCTTTTTTTCTTTGACCTTTCTAGCAAAATGCCCCACTTCCCTTCAGAAACCAGATTGCCTTCAGTCCTCATTGACTTCTTCTGAGCTCTCAGACCACATAGTCATTTACACTATATAATTCAGAAGCATACAATATTCTTCAAAGAAAAGGTTTTAGTATAAAGTCTGATACTCTGATGTTCCCTGATTCAGATGAAGTTGGGATAATCTCTAAAAATACAGTCTTCAGTATTTATTACATTGATATTTCATCTGCGTTGTCCTTCCCAATAAGAGTAAAAGCTTCTGGATGACAGAGACCATGTGTCTTCTATTTCTTTAGTAGCTGCCACAGTGCTAAGGATTTTCATTTTATGAGCATCTTCTGTGTGCCAGGTTTTTTAATATGCTGCAAATGAATGGGGCTGGGGTTGAGAGGAAGAGAATGGACAAATATCCCTCCTCCTGGGGGTCCGCATTCTAGCACACAGTATGCAATGATAACAGTTTACATTTGAACTGCATTTGAAGGCTCCCAAAATAACTATCTATAAAATGTATTCCTTCAATCCTTACATCTCTGTGCTAGGTGAGGATCCATTAAATGGCTGCCCTGAAGTAATACAGTTAATATGTGGGAGAGTTGGGACTCAGACCTTGGTGTCCTGAATCCTAGTTTTATTTGGGTTTGTATAATTAGGACCACCTCTCTTTCTGAAGCTTTTATGATAAATGCTTAAATAGTTGGGAATCTGTACATTTATTTATGAAGCTTACATACAGTTCTTGGCTGTTGTTAATCAGAAATGGTAAGGAACAATATTAGGTAGACTTTTCTGCTCTTGCAATTCTATAATTTTTGGGGAAACCCTTATTTTAAACATTTGCCTTCCAGACATATGTCATCTAGCCTAAGTGTGAGAAGTACTGGCCTCTATGGAGAAAATTGAAAGCCACTAATAATGTAACTAAAGACACCATAAAGAGGCCTTGAATTCACAGTACTGTGCTCAGCAAGCTGTGCAGACTGGATGCTCTGATGAACCACATAGTCACTTAATTGCTTAAAAGCTATGTGAGGCGGTGGGAAGAGACTCAGACTAGGTTTCAGAAAGTTTGTGCTCCATACCTAGGTTCCCTGCCCACTGATTGGTTGATATCTGGCAGGCTTTTTCACTTATGTCAGTTTCTTCATTCTAAAGAGGGGGATCAATATTTTCATAATATACCTCATAGAATTAAGTCTTTTTAAAAAATGAAGTCTTAAAAGAAGCAACAGATAGGTGATATAAAGCATAGCAATAAGGGAGTATTATTTTAAATTAATGTTATATAATCTAATAAACAAACTTATTTTCCTATAGAGTTGGTTTGAAGATATCTATAGCAATGTGATGTTTTTGCCCAAGAAGGCAGAATTTATATGAAAGATCAGGGTGTTTGTAAGATCCTAAAGCAGAGAAGCAAACAAGAAAAGAAAAGGGAGAAAAACCACTTCTTCCCAAATCTGTTATAGAGAGAAGGCAGCCAAACTTGAGTTGAGGGTAGAAAGCGTAAAGGCCATTATTGTTGTTATTTTTTTCCCCCTCTAAGAACGCTTAGACCAACTAGTGTTTAGAGCACCTAGTACATTTGTAGTACTGGAATCACAAAGACAAGACCTGGTTCCTGCCCTAGGGTGGCTAATTGCCTGTTGACTTTAAATAAGTGATCTCAAACCTGTGTGTTAAATGTGTGGTAGAGATGAGTGCAGTGTCATGGGAGCACACACTGGAAATGCTCCTTGAGGAGGTGATACCTTACCTAAGACTTAATGAGTGATAGGAGTTGCAGAGAGGGGGGAAAGCATGCCTAATTAGAAAAGCTTCCTGGAGAAGGCAACACCTTAGGTGAGTCTTAGAAAGCAGTAGGAGTTCTGAGATGGGGCAAATTGGGAAGGGAAAGCAACCAAGCAAAGATGATAGCATTATAAAGGCTAGGAAGTGAGAGAAAGCATGACTTTTTCTGGAAAATGCAAATTGTCCTGGATTACTGTGGTGTGCTGAGAAAAGGTGTGGCAAGAGTTAAAACTGAAGGAGTGGTAGGTTTAAAGCAGGACCAGATTATGGGAACCTTGTTTGGGCTTTACTCTGAATAGTATTAAAATAAAAGACTATCATAATTACATTTGCATTTAAGAGGGATCACTGTGGTACAATAATACGGAGACTGGATAAAGAAAGTGTGTTACTGGAATTAGGGGAGGCTGGCAAGGAGGTTATTGCAGGAATTTAGGCAGAGTCACAAAGACTTAATTTTCATCCATCAGGATGAAGGGAAGGGTAATTATTTAAAGAGATATGCAAGATGGAGCTGGTGGATTTCAATGACTGATTAGATTTGGGGAGTAGAGAAGATAATTTAGTTAACACTTAGGGAATTCTTACTATTTTTTACGACTGAGCCAAGTATCCGTACAGCTATTTCCTCTTGATTTGCATGGCAGCCTTTTGAATTTTGTATTGTCTCCATTACACAGATAAGGAAGTTGAGGCTCAGAAAGACTGGTAACACGTATAGTCACAGGGCCAGTGAGTGCTATTATGATGCAAACCCCGATCTGTCTGACTTTAAAGACAATGCTCTTAACCCACTATACTTACTGCTCAGCAGTTCCCCGGTTACTAGCTTAGTCAGGTAATTGATGGTAGTGTTGGATTACTGAGACTGTGGGGCTTGAGGGTGGGAAGATGATGAGTTCTGTTTCGGACATTTCATCTTGAGATGCCTTTGGTACATCCATGTGTAAATGTCTAGGAAGAAGCTGGAGCTAAAATTCTGAGTCCTAGAAGAGTGGCCTGCACTGGATATGCTGCTCTGGGAGTTGTTAGCCCGTAGGTGGTTGTGGTGTTACCACTCTGCAAGCAGGCTGGGTGGTGCTACAGTAATGATAGTGGAAAGTTTGGGAGTGGACGTGACCAACCACCTAAAGAATGTGAATGTGTGGGAAGATAATGAGACAAGGCATGTTTTTTGTCCCTTCAATTCTGGACATTCTTTCCCATATCTCACATTTCGTCGCCACCAAGAACAAAAAAGTAGGTGCTGTTCTATATTTGGTTAGTGGTAGGATGAGATTAGCTATAAATGATAGCTGTATTGCCCTTTTCCTTTTGCTTAAGTTAGATAGCAGAACTGTAGCTTATATAGCAATTAAAACTTATACGTGAAATGGGAAAAAGGAGCCAAAATCCTATGAAGCTGTATTAAGTGTTTAAGATTGGTAAGTGTTCACCAACCCTGGCAGTCTCTAGAGACATTTGTACTGTGTTTCCATGTTAACACCAGCCTTGACCTGTAGCTTCCATTGTGTATGAAGGGAAAATGTTTTAGAGCAGGTGCTGTCTGTTAATGGAAGATAGCTTGGTAGTTTATTGCATGTGCTGCTTTTTCCCTTGTGATTTATTGAGTATGGTAGATTGTATGTGAGTTTGACCCTGGAGAGTATGCAGCATAGGCAGCATAACATAAGGGAGATATATTGGCTGCTTCTAGTCTTCTCCATCTATGAGTAGAGCAGAGAGTTAGAAGCTTCTGCTGCATCTCCAGGCCCAGGAATGGAAAGGTTTATTTGGTTTTCATTCTCATTTTTTTCTTTGATCTCTTTTAAACAACAGTCTCTGGCAACTCACGCGGCCCAGAGAGACCAGAGTGCATACATAGAAAAGAAAGAACAGGGATACTTTATCTTGTGAGCTGCTTATCTCTTCCACAGGAAGGACAGTGTGTTAAGTTGAGATATTCTGGCATGTCACCTTTGGGGGAATTGTAATTGCTATGGTCATTTTAGGCAGCTTCCAGGGAGTTGAGTCAATTCTGCTTCAGTTACCTGAACTAATTAATGCTTTGAAATGGAATATCTCCAAGTCAAGACTACTTTGATTGAAATGTCACTGATATTTATGAGATTAGTTATGATATCAAGCATTTTATGTATATTGATAACATTTAACACTTATTTATGTGTATAGTGTGGGCAGCTTTCAGAACACGTGTCCGTTGGAGTTTTGGAGTGCTATACTTCAGGTACATTAATTTCATAAATGTTTATTGAACATCTTCTACCTGTCAGGTAGTGGTCTGGATGGTAGAGCATAATAGGGAACAAGTCAGAGGAGGTCCCTTCTCTGGTGGAACATACTGTCTGTAGGCTAGTGGACGCTGAATGAGGCTAGTTCAGATAAATTAGTACTTGTGAAAGATCTGAAAGAAGCTCTCCTGGATGTGTCTGTTCTCCCCTACCTCATATCCAGATCCCGCCCATTCTTACCTGAAGCCTGACTCAAATGGCAGCTTCTCCATGCTGTGCTTATCTGATCCTTTCAGCTGTTCTCTTCTCTGAAATCCTGTTACTCTTAGGTCACCTGAAATTTTTTTTCCTATTTTACAGTTGTTAGTTAATGTGCATGTCAAGTGTCCTGTATTAATTATAAGTTATTGAGGGCATGATTATATCTTATTCATCTTGGTTTGGGGCATTCATGTGCAGGCAGCAAGATGTAAGAAAAACACTGAAGTTAGAGCCGGGCTTGAATTTGAGTACTGGCTTCCCTATTATCTCATCATGTGATCATAGGCAAGTCACTTAACTTCCTTGAAATTAAGTTTCCTGTTGTTAAGAGTGTAATAATTTTCCTTCTATGCCTGAATAGCTTTTGGAAGGCACAAACTAAGATAATAAATTTGACTATACTTTGTAAATTCAAAATTTTGTGGTATCATAAATATTCAGTAAATATTTGAGTAAAATTTGCTTTCAGTGAATACCTTTTCCTGGGTAGTTCTCTTGTTTAATGAGGTCTTTATGATTTTGCAAATATGCTAGACTACTTTTCCATCTTATTTTATTATTAAATGATTCTGTTCCTCAGAATTGGCATCCTCTTCACCACAAATAGTACTGTCTTTTTCCCTTAGGTATGTGCGTAATATTAAAACAAAAATGAGGGGCTGTGCTTATGGCTTCCCTGTGGGATGATTACATGTACCCAGCGTGCGCCACCTACTTGTACCTGTACCCTTAGCCTTACCGGTCCACTGCCAAGGGCAAGGGCCTAGCAGGCAGAGGCACCTGGCAGCCACGCAGCAGGGGCTACCCCACCTCGGCTTCCTCCTCCTCCTCAGCCAGGGCAGTCCTGCAGTCCTTCCCCAGCAAAAAAATAAAAAATAAAACAAAAATGACATGTGATCTGTTTCAACAGGTGGTGGTACATTATGGCTGACATGCAAAATCTGGTAGAAAGATTGGAGAGGGCCGTGGGCCGCCTGGAGGCAGTATCCCATGCCTCTGACATGCACTGTGGGCACGGAGACAATGCTCCCAAAGGTAAGCAATGCTTGGTCCAGCAGAATACTTTGAGTGAAGACTCAGTGTCTTGGCCTGAAGTTTTCTGTCACAGTGTATTCTCTCCTTTGGAGCTAACTTCCCAAAATGCTTAGTCTAGAAAGTTCATTGCCTGTTATTCGTATTGCTGTGAACAGATAAGGGAGGAAGTGACTTGTGCAGAGAGGCCTGTGGTTAAGTTATTTTAATGCAAGAACTTCCTGCTTGTGTGCTATTTCCTGTTCTTTCTTTAGCAGAATGACTCCAGTGTAAGACAAATGACAAGTAATGTTAAAATTTTCTCTCTGAAAATAATTGGCAAATTGGCTGTTTGGCATATGCCCCAACTGAATCATAGAATGTTGGAGCCAAAAGGAACCTTGGGGATCATTATGTTTATTTTCATTTTATGTATAAAATTAAGCTCAGAGAGGAAAAAGGTCTTAGTTAAGGGAACACAGCCAGTTAGCGTTGGTGTTGGAACTGGAACCTAGGTTTCCTGACTCATGTTCTAGTATTCTGTTACTGGGTAGCCTTGCCTCTCCAGTTTCATATGGAAGTGCCTTTTAACAAATCGTTGAGTTTCTGCTGCATAACTGATTATTTGTGGTGGGTCTGTCTGCAGCCGGAGCAGTTCCTTTTGTGCAAGCCTTTGACTCACTGCTTGCTGGTCCTGTGGCAGAGTACCTGAAGATCAGTAAAGAGATTGGAGGAGATGTGCAAAAACACGTAAGGATGTTTGGCCCATTTTCCCTTCTTTTAAAACATACTAATGGCTTTCTTCAAATCCTGATCATCCTTGGTTTAAGAGCCCCTTGCAAGGTTCCTGGCTCCTTTCTAGCCAACTCTTGCCTAGAGTTCAGTCCAGGCACTGAAACTGTTCCTCAGATTTTTCTAGGCCCCCTGCTTTTATCACATAATCTGTGTGGGCTTCTTTTATACAGATAACTTGCTTTGTGCATAAAACATGGCTCAGTTCATCTTTGTAGGGAGAACTGCTACCAGTCTCATCCCAATGTGTTATGTAACCAGGCCTTATTCAAAAGAGTCATTGTCATGACTTAGCATTTCTGAAACTGTGCTTTATAGTTATTGGTTATGCTAATGTGAGTTATTTTCACTTGTCCCACAGCAAGAGTATGAAGTAGACAATGACAGGTTCTATTCCACCCACTTCCCTGCATGTGCTGCCACCAACGTCGTCACCCCCCCCCACACACACACACTCACATATATATATTTATTCTCTCTCTTTGGGACCCAAAATCTTCTTGCTAGTCTTCCGAGTGATTCATTGTAAGCAGTAACCATGTTTGTGATCTTCCCGGCCCTTCAGCAGGATTGCTTGCTTGATCTTTGGAAGATCTATTTTGAGCCTCTTATATACCATCTGTTAGCAGTAGTGTTAGCTCTGGAGAGTGGAACTGGGACTTAGATAGGAGTGCTGGGGGTTTGCATTTCTACTTTATACAGTTTGTAACATTTGAAAAAAAATGAAAACACATACTTTTATATTTTAAAAATGCAAGTCCAGAAGAAAAAGATTACCTTATTTGAATTTTTATGTTTTAATAGTGCTTATAGCCCCATGTTTCTTAAACATTTTTTGACTATGACCCTAAATGAGAAAATACGTATTTGTAACATATGTTTCACAAAATAGTGCTTATAGTACCTGTACTGTACTTTTTGAGGGGAAGTAATTTCAAGCTGATGTACTGTACTTCCTGTTTTATTTTGATCTACTTCATTTAATAAAGTACAGGTTATGGCTCACTAAGTTGATTCGATTAGTTATGTGTGAGTGGATCATGATCCAACATTTGAGAAACAGCTTTAACCTCAAGGAGTAAATGCTTGGAGAATTTAGGCATAAATGTAGGCCTTTGCCTTTATTCCTGTCTGGTTTTTGGTGATGAGATGCAGGAGGGATTTTTCAGTGAACTTCATATCACACTGCATGTGCATTTGCTAATTTGATGTCATTAAGGTTAGCCCTCATTCGTTTCCTAGCTATGCATCCCTGATTAGTTCCAATAGGAACAGTTGTATATATAATTCTGCTATCAGTCCCTGGAATCTGGAATACCTGAGGAAAGCAATGTGGAGTGCCTGGGTTGCTACCAAAGTACATGGAAGTGGAGGTTTCAGGTTATTCTTATCAGTACCTCTCGAGCTGTAATGTGTCATTGAGAGCTGATTCTTTTCCTTTCCGGCAGGCGGAGATGGTCCATACAGGTCTGAAGTTGGAGCGAGCTCTCTTGGTTACAGCCTCTCAGTGCCAGCAGCCAGCAGGTGTAAGTTCACTAGCAGTTTTGTTTTGGTTTGATGCTTAGGAGAAGTTGGGAGGTTTCTACTGCATTGTCACAACATGCTAGAATAAACCTACCAGCCTCATGTATGAACACACCAATTTCCAGCAGTAGAGTCAGACTCTGGGAATGGCCATTGAGTATTTATTGGGCTCTACTAGCCTTTCATTTTACCTAGGATTGTAGTTACCCCTGGGACTTTGCTGCTTGTCTCCCCCACCCCCCACCCCGCCCCATTTTTAAGAGAACATTTATTTAGAAAGTCACGGGTAGAAAAAGTGAGCTGTGGAAGAAATGGGCTCAGGAGACAAGTTACAGAGGCAAAAGAAGGGCCCTTGGAGCTTAGGGGAGGGAGAGAGAGGTAAGGAAAATGGTGCCTGTGGGGAGGAGGTGGGGAAAGATGTGGGTGTGCTCCATATGGAAAGCCGTGCTGCTTTCCTTAATATACAGCCTTTTTTTAGCCTCTTGGTCAAAGCTAAATTCATCATACTGTCCCTTAAGCCCCTTGGGTACAAAGAGTGGTTCTCTTGCTTCACTGTGAAATGGGCTCTAATAATGCTCTAGAGATTCTAAAACTTTTAAATTACTGCTTTCTCCCCTTTAACTACTTCTACCTCCAAATTTTATGCTGCCAAGGTGTAGAAAGGAATTAGAGAAAGCTTAGATTTTTCTTGGAGCCAAAGATTTTAGTTTTGTTCTGTCTTTTTTTGCATTTGTCTTTTCCTGGGCAGGGGGGAAATAAAACTTCTGCTAATGCTGTACTAAAACCTTTGACCCTCTGCATGCCTAAATAATATAAAAAATAGCATAAGGTATTGTTAAATATATTGGCAGCTAATTATTAATTTGTCTTGAATGGTTAAAGCATTTTGTTTAAACCTCTTCTTTAAAACAAAACAGGCAGCTGAGACACTGTTTTATTTCCCTTGCTTTAGACTAGGGACTGGTAAACAACAGCCCGCAGGCCAAATCTGGTCTGCCACCTATTTTGTAAATGAATTTCTTTTGGAACACAGCCATGTCCATTCTTTTATGTGTGGTCTGTTGCTGCTTATGCACTACAACGGCAAAGTTGAGAAATTTCAACAGAGACTGTATGGTTTGCAGAGCCTTGAAATGCTTACTGTTTGGCTCTTTACAGAAAGTTTGCTGACTCCTGCTTTAGACTTTTGTCATGCTAAGAGCTGATAATTGAGGTGTTCAGGAAACTGAGCTCTGGAGAAAGGATAAAAACACAAACACGAGATTTCTTTCTTTATTTATTTTTTGCTAAGCTGCCTACTCACTTGCCAAACCCTGTAATTACATTTTATTCAACAGATCTCTACTCAGCAGCTGCTATATGGCTAGCAGTGTGTTGAAGGGTATAAAGATTATAAAAAAGGGCTAATTCAAAACCCTTGTTTTTGAAGAATTAATGAGGGACAAAAGCATATTCACATGGATTCATTAACAGTTTGTGCTGGTGTGTGATACGGTGCCAAAAGTGGGTATGCTGACAATGAATGCCGTAGGAGGCCAGTGTGGCTGGAGTTGGAGGGGCTGTTCCTCATGAAGCATGAAGAACATTTGGATAGACCATCATGAGTAAAGCCCAGAAATGAACTAGTATCTCCTGTTTAATGGGACAGAAAAGAGACTGAAATGGTAAAATTCTGTGATACAGCCAGAGTATGAGTCCTGATCATGAAGAACCATAAAATCCAGCCTGAGCAGTTGGAACCCTGTGAGGAAGAAGAAATGATAAGCAGTATTTTAGCCATATGACTCTGTGCATGGCAAATACAAAGTTTATTTGGATGTTCACTATAGTCCATAAAGAATTCTTGCCTTCAGAATCACAGCTGACCAACCTATACAAACTTTTATAGAAAGACTCTAACGTGAATCTTCCTGCATCTTTTTCTAGAACAAGCTTTCTGACTTGTTGGCTCCCATCTCAGAGCAGATCCAAGAAGTGATAACGTTTCGGGAGAAGAACCGAGGCAGCAAGTTGTTCAATCACTTGTCAGCTGTCAGCGAAAGTATCCAGGCCCTGGGTTGGGTGGCTATGGTGAGCACAGCAGCTTCTGTGGGAGGGAAGGGATAGGATGAAAAGATACAGGGATAGGGCTGGATGGGCTCTGAGTAACTGACAGCTTCTCTTTCTCTAGGCTCCCAAGCCTGGTCCTTATGTGAAAGAAATGAATGATGCCGCCATGTTTTATACAAACCGAGTCCTCAAGGAGTACAAAGATGTGTAAGTCCAGCCATTCCTCAAAGGATAAGGGACAAATCCAGCTAGATACTTGCTAGAGTAGTGCTTTGGGGTTAAGGCTGCCCTTGACTGCTGTGTTGGTTCTCCTATCTCAGGGCTGCTTTCTGGAAAGTTTGGTAGAAACTGGCTCATGCAAGGTGCATTTGCAAGCAGGATGTGTTTCTCCTTCCACTTCTGCTTCTTCTCCAGGGTTTGTAGAGGCTCTTTTAGTCTTCTAATGCATACCCTTCCAGGTTTAGTAGGTTTTGCTGGAGATAAAATGGACTATTGCAGAGGTGGCAAACACAAGGCCCATGAGCGGAATTCCGCCCAGCACCTTGTTTCTACCCTGTAGCAGCGCTGAGCTCTCGCTTAACTGTTAAGGAGTAGTTACATTTATACAGTCCTACAATTATATTCAGCTCTTTGCACGTAACAACAAGGCTGATATGGCCTCTGGTGAAAAGGAGTTTGATACTTCTGAACTAATGCCTTTTAATTAGCCAGTTGAGATAAGGTTTTGTTCCTTTGTGGAGGATTTCCAACTGTCCCAGTGGCAAAGTTTTCAGTAAAATTTACTAGGAAATTACCCTGACTATTGATGTGGTCAGGTAAAGTGAGAGGAAGGCTGCCTAGCCAGTGCAGGTATTAAGTAAAGGGAGTCATTGTATGGAATAACTGTAGATAGGGCTGCATAGCTACCCAAACCCTCTCTTTCTTCCGTTCATCATCAGTTAACCAACATTTGTTAAGTAACTGCTATGAAGGAGTAAGCTTTTGTGTGTGTGAAGTATGTCCCAGAACACCAGGCACCTCCTCAGTCCTTCCAGGAACCTGGAATTAAGTGTCACATGTTTTGATTATACCCCATCACTTTACAGTTGAGAAAATGAGGACTTATCCTAAATAACCATAAAGTCTTCCAACTCATATATAAGAAGAGAGGAAACTTGAACCATACTACAGTACTACTTCTATCATTTAATGCTGATTAGTTCTTCCTAAAGGGAATTTTTTTTGTTTTTGAGGAGGGGCATATTTTGACATAAGGCACTGTGCTATAGCCTTGGGAGTCCTAGAGTGCCACAGCGATGCTCAAGAGATCTCCTTTATTATGGGTTCATGCACAGAATGACTGCTTTTATCAGTTTTATGTATTAGGTTCTTCTTAAGGTCTACTGTGAAAAACATTTGCTACTTAAAAGAAGTTGTTTGAAGAATACTGCTGTAGGAGAAAGAGATATGATCTGAAGTCCTTATCCTCATGGACTTCAGTCTAATTAGGGAATGGCTTAAAAAAAAAGAAAATCTTAGTGATGATAGAAAAGTTGCTATTGAGCATAGCCTAAGAAACACCAGGGAGGAGGCTGTGAGCTCACAGAAAGGAGGGGTTATGGAATCACTATTGTGATGTATCCTGACTGCTTGTGATGAATTCTTTAAATTTTCCAGGGATAAGAAGCATGTGGACTGGGTCAAAACTTACTTGAGTATATGGGCAGAGCTGCAGGCTTACATTAAAGAGTTCCATACCACCGGACTGGCCTGGAGCAAAACGGTCAGTGAATCCTCTTTTTTATCCGTCCAAAACAGGATCCACAGGCTTCTTAGACTTTGGTACCACAAAGATTTAAGAGGATGATAGAAAGAAGGAGAGAAGGAAAGGGGAAAAAAAGACTATAAAGAAAGCAAGGGTTAGAGAAGGTGTATTCATTTCTGTTCAATTTAAGTAAACATGGGTGAGGGATAGTGATTGGGTTGGAGGGGAGACAGATGAATGAGCTACATTATCCCAGCTCTCTTGAAACTTAAAAATATAGATACAAAACCCCAACATAAATCACCAAGCTAAATGCTTTTATAAAGATACACTACAGAGTATGAGAAAGAAGAGTGAATCTCACTGGGAGAAATTGTACTGAAGGGGTTTACTCTGATCTGAGACTTTTTGCAAGTTATAAGGCCAGTGAGAAGTGGGAGAAATGGGGATACCAGCAAATAGCATAGCTTAAACAAAGTAAATACAGAGTAAATATAGATATTAGTCATCTCCAGCTTCAATAAAGAGTGATAGTTGGACTTTTAAGAGAAAAAGCAGAGAAGGAAGGTAGGTTGAGACTTTTAGACTTTATAATAGGTGATAACTATCATAGATATTTGAGTAAGAAAGTGATAATTATCATATTTGTCTTTAAGAGACTCTCAGTTTATAGGTTAGGAATAAGGGCACATGCTCAGACTCTGGAAGTGCTCATGGTGCTAAGGAGCTGATAGAAAAGAATTTGCTCTCCTGGCTGGCGTAGCTCAGTGGATTGAGCGCGGGCTGTGAACCAAAGTGTCGCATGTTCGATTCCCAGTCAGGGTACATGCCTAGGTTGCAGGCCATGACCCCCAGCAACCGCACATTGATGTTTCTCTCACTCTTTCTTTCTCCCTCCCTTCCCTCTCTAGAAATAAATAAATAAAATCTTTAAAAAAAAAGAATTTGCAGGAGATATAATCAAAAGAAAAGAAAGATTTAATGAGATTGAGGGGGTTGAAAGACTCAGAGAAGATTGAACAGTCAAGCTTGGGTGCTAATGTCTTTCACTGAAATAGAGACAAGGGGGTGATTGCACAGGTAGGGGAAGGAGCAGAAGATGATGAACTCAGTCTTGGACTTGTTGAGTCTGAGATACTGGTGACACACTTTAGATTTTTAGAAGTATGGGTTTAGAGCTGGAATTAGGTAGAGGCCAAAGGAAAAATGTGAGGTTGAAAAGAGCTGGGTTGGATCCATGGGAAGTGGTGAGAAGGAATAAAACCAAGCTTTATTGGACAGGGAGCTACAGTGGGTACCCAGTGTACCTTGGACACATGTAGGAACCGATTGGAAATGGTAGGGAGGGGAAGAGAGGATGACTCTGTTGTCTGTACTTATTTTTCCAGGGGCCTGTGGCAAAAGAACTGAGTGGATTGCCATCTGGACCCTCTGCTGGATCAGGTCCTCCTCCCCCACCACCAGGCCCACCTCCCCCACCAATGCCTACCAGTTCAGGGTCAGATGACACTGCTTCACGCTCAGCACTGTTTGCGCAGATTAATCAGGGAGAGAGCATCACACATGGTAGGTGAATACTTTGGCAAGAAGAGTTGGTATACTAAGTAGCTTGCTTGGGTCAGACCTTACTAACTAGAGATTGGACAAGTCTATAACCAGAACTCTGGTTGTGTGTGGGATAATTAATTTGGGGTGTCATATTAAAGTTGCCCGAAAGGACAGCAAAGTTGGCTTAAATAGAAATGGAAATTAGGGGATTGTAGATGTGGGAAGCTCTCCACCTCATAGGAGGTATGTTAGGCCAAGGCATAGTGTCATCAGTTTTTCCCTAGAGCTTTTTACATGTCACTACATGGTCTGTCTGGGACGTCATTGTGTTGGGGTTGATTTCCTCAGAGGACATAAAATAGTCATGGGAAATTTGCATAAGAATTACCTAATATTGGTACAGAGAAAATAGACATCCTTATATACAGCAGATGGAAGTCTAAGCTATACAGCCTTCTTTTAGGGATCTACCTATAAAAATATCTAAAATAAATCACAAGTTTTATAATGTTATTTATAGTAACTAAAAATGGTATAACCTAAATATCTGACAGTAAGGAAATGGTTACCTGTAGTGTGTCCTCTTGGTGAAATACTATGCTGCCATTAAATCTTTCTATAGTAAACCAAGCAGTGTTTAAGAAAAATCCAGAACTGGTAAAGCTAGAAAGCCACTCAGTGTTGGTTATATAGTATGTTGGGCCATGTCTGGGAGCAGGAGCAAGGAGTTGGACAGTCTGCTAAGGGTAGTAATAGAATCTTTTCCCTAAAATTAAAAACAAAACAAAACAAAACACATTTTAGAGACTAAATTAACATGAAAAATTTTTATTAAAGTATTAAATGGTTAAATTAAATTGAACAGTGTGTATGGCTATAACCAAATAAAAAGCAACTATCAATAGAGGAAATTATTAGGAGAGTTTCAAATGTTAACACTGATTTGGAGGGACAGTGGGTTAGCTGTGGGCAAGGATTTTTTTTCTTTTTATAAATTTTCTTTACTGTTACATGTTACTTTTTCTTCCTCTGTTGCTTTAAAAACTATATTCTTTATTTTTTTAGTCCTCATCTGAGGACATGCTTATTGATCTTGAGAGAGGGGAGGGGAGGGGGAGAGAGAGGGGGAAAATCATCAATGTGAGAGAAACATCAACCAGTTGCTTCTTGCTTGATCTCTGACCCGGAACTGTACCGAACCTGCAACCATGTGCCCTGACTGGGAATCGAACCCACGACCTTTCGGTTTATGGGACTATGCTCCAACCAACTGAGCCACATCAACCAGGGCTACATCTTTTTTGAGTATATATTTGGTATGTGTCTTTCTAGATCTTTTTCTCTCCATTTACGTATTCCCCCCATACAACCATGTTTTATTTTTCTGAATGGAACTATGTAAATTAATCTTGGAGTAGAAGAGAGATTATGAAAGTGCTTCTGTAGTCCTGGCTGGTATGGCACCAGCCTGCAAACCGAAAGGTTACCAGTTTGATTCCCAGTCAGGGCACATACCTGGGTTGCCGGCCAGATCCCCATTTGGGGGTGTGCAAGAGGCAACCCATCCATGTATCTCTCACACATCGATGTTTCTCGTCTCTTTTTCCCTTCCCCTCTCTCTAAAAGTAAATAAAATCTTTAAAAGAAATTTCCTCATTTAAAAAAAAGTGTTTCTCTAAAATTGGTTTTGAGAGAACATTTCAAAGGCTCTAGTTTTTGACATTTTTGTTAAGGATCAGTCTAACTTCTGATAGCAGAAGTTAGTTATTGCCTCAGTCCGAAGCCTTGATATGAAGGACAGAAACAAGGCAGCTCATTGTTGTTACAGCCCTGAAACATGTATCTGACGACATGAAGACTCACAAGAACCCTGCCCTGAAGGCTCAGAGTGGTCCAGTACGAAGTGGCCCCAAACCATTCTCAGCACCTAAACCAGGAGTCAGTCCGTCCCATAAACCAGCCACAAAGAAGGAGCCACCTCTACTTGAACTGGAGGGCAAAAAGTGGAGAGTGGTGAGTTAATGCTAGGACCAGGAAAACAAGGAGTGGACAGGGTTTCAACAGAGCCCAACCAAAGGAATGTAGCATTCTGGCTTAGATTTCAAGAAGGAAAATTTGGGGTAAACTGGGGGGTGGTGTGTGCTTAGTGATGAGGTTGTTGAAAAGGGGTATCTCTTTTACAGGAAAATCAGGAGAATGTTTCCAACCTGGTGATTGACGACACAGAGCTGAAACAGGTGGCTTACATATACAAGTGTGTTAACACGACATTGCAAGTCAAGGGCAAAATTAACTCTATTACAGTAGGTGAGTTTTTGTTGTCCTAGGCAGGCTCTGTTTAAAGCCTGAATTCCTAAGATTCTTAAATATATTACTTTTCTTTAAAGTTACACCGTTGACTTGCTCCCTTTCTCCTCCTAGATAACTGTAAGAAACTCGGTCTGGTGTTCGATGATGTGGTGGGCATTGTGGAGATAATCAATAGTAGGGATGTCAAAGTTCAGGTAACTCAATATCTTGGCTCTTTCCTTTGGTCCCTGAGGAATTAATTGAGAGAGACACAGCCGACCCACAGATGTTACCGGGGTGGGAATCTGATTCTACAAAGTCTGTAAGCTGAGCTGCTTTGGATGTGGCAGGAAAGGAGCTGGCTCTTAGAGTGAGCTCTTTCCAGCACCCATCCCAGCCTGCCCTCAGTATCCAATATCTGCTGAGCACCTGTGCACTTCTCATGTCGTTGCTGAATCATGTAAAACAGTGAAAGCTTTTCCTGCAAATTACCATTGTTCTCCCCAGCTGCTAGGACTTACCGTTCTTGGTGTTCTCTGCAGGTAATGGGTAAAGTGCCAACTATTTCCATCAACAAAACAGATGGCTGCCATGTTTACCTGAGCAAGAATTCCCTGGATTGTGAGATAGTCAGTGCCAAATCTTCTGAGATGAATGTCCTCATTCCTACAGAAGGCGGTGACTTTGTAAGTTTCCTGATCTTTTTAATATGATCTAAAAACAAAAGGGACTGAAGACTCCTTACATTAGACAAAGCTAGTTGATAGACTTTCTGTACTGAGGGGTCAAACCCAGTCATGGAAGGTGTGCCGCTGCCAGTGACAGCCATGCTTTTTCAGGTGAGTTTCTCTCACTACATCCTACCCACTCTCAGAGCTTAATGGAAGCAAGCATTGGAAGAGAAGTCTAAGATTAAACCCCAACTTCCATTTGTTAGCTCATACTTCAACATGTTGTTTCTTTATTTGCAGAATGAGTTCCCTGTCCCTGAGCAGTTCAAGACCCTATGGAACGGGAAGAAATTGGTCACCACAGTGACAGAAATTGCTGGATAAGCGAAGTGCCACTGGGTTCTTTGCCCTCTCCCCTCACACCATGGGATAAATCTGTATGAAGACGGTTCTTTTCTAGATTTCCTCTACCTTTCTGCTCTTAAATTGCTTCTCTGCTTTGAGAAGCACAGCTACCTGCCTTCACTGAAATATACCTCAGGCTGAGATTTGGGTGGGATAGCAGGTCAGTTGATCTTGTGCAGGAAGGCGCAGCTTTTCCATATCAGCTTAACGGCACCCTCCAGTCCATTCTTAAGGGACTGCAAACCAGGACTGGTGTGTTTCAGCTTTCAGCCTTTGGGGATTATTCCACCAATAAACAGTTTGGGGGGAAGAATAACGCAGTCCCCAGGAATTAACAGCTCAGAAAGTTCACACAAATTAATCTTTCCCTAACAATGAACATGAAGGTAACAGAAGCTGGTGTGATCCCAAGGTGGTTCTTCTAACCAGACTAATTTTTCACTGTTGACAACTGAGGCAAGGGTTGCACTGGACCAAAGGCTGAGGCTTGGCCATCTAGCATTCCAAGCAAAATTGTTTCTTCCAAGTATTCATTTCATTCTGCATTCCATCCTGGCTCCACCTGAACCTGAGACAGTACGCTTTCCTATACTGGCTGCTGTGACAGTGCCCTGCTCCCAGGCCAGTTAAAGTAGTCTTGGGCCCTTTCTTTCTCTGGGATCTGTGCCAGCACGTTCCTATAGAGATGACTTAAAAAGAGAGGGGAAAAACACCATTCCAAGGAATCGGGCATTCTTCCTCCTTCCATGCTAGGTGCCTGTCATCCATCTTCACTGTCCCCTTTGCCTTGTCGTGCTAAACAGCTTTTGGCTTCCATCCAGGCACCTGAACAAAGGACTAAAATCTCTACTGCAGGCTGGTTTTAGGTCTTATGTAAGAATCTCGCAAAGCATTGCAAATGTAAATTACAGACCAAAATATGCAACTTTTTTTTTTTTGGTGGGAAGAGAGATTGTCCTGTGACTTCTACCCATTTTCTGAGGCCTGTAGAAATAAACCTTTATGTACTTAAAGTTATACAGAAAATAGAATAAAATTAATACCAAACTTGCTTAGTATTTACCTATAATTGCTGTACAGAGATGTAAGAACATTGAAAACATGACCAAGGATAAGAAGCTACTCTTTATTTTAGACAACCTCATATAGTTCTTTTCACATCCCCCCCCGACTTCTTGCTCTCAAGGCTCATCTTTAGTTGGAAAACGAGGTTTGAGGACAGTGACTGTAAAAGGCGAACCTCACAGCACTACCAAGGTACTTCTCTCGTGCACAGCTGGTCATTTCCCCAAACTGGCATTCTGCACGAGTCTTCCAAAAAGTAACAGGTTTTCATAGGTGGGGGAGTGGGGGCTAAGTAAGGTATCTGCTTAAATAGTATGGGGAATGGTAGACTATGGTTTTCTTTACTATAACAGGAATTCTCAGATTCCTTAATATTCTGATATGGGTTGATCTCCAAGAGGAGAAAAGGGGTATGCAATGTTCTCCAAGCCTTTTGGGCAAATAATCTTTGACAAAACACATTAGAAACAAGTTTTAAGTGTACTGGTCAATATTTCTTCACACTTTTCCTCCTATTCCCTGCTAATGCCTATAACAGTGATTTTAGAATCCAGATCACTAGTCATAAGGACAAGTTAATCAAGGATGGAATGTAAAGAACCTGCCAGCCCATTTTGCATTTCCATTCCTACATTCTCTGCCACCCACCTCCCACCCCCACCCAAGTTAAGCAATACATACACTTCCTCCCTGTAGCAATCCTATTGGGTGTTACTACCCTCCTTTTGTGACAGAGCAACTAATTTATCACTACCCGAGGAGACAAAAAGTGCTACAAAAAGAAGCAAGATGGTGGGCTAGCAGAATCTAATCATTGCTAAGATACCACAGAAGACACTGTACTGGGGGGGGGGCAGCCTCAGATTGTACAGCAACATCCAAGGAATACTCCACGCACTTGTTAAGTCCCCACCAGCGAAACTGAGCATCAGACCTGAGTGTCAGCCTTCTCTTGGCTTGAAATGTGGCTAGATTTTTGTGAGAAAGATGTCTGCCCTTAGAATCTGTCATTGCTTTGTTCAGTCTTCTGGGCCTGAGCACAGCACTGGCGCTGACTTGAAGCAGACAGATTCCTAAGGCAACATGACGACATCAAATGGTTATAAAATAATCTCTGTGGTTATTAACTAATTAAAGTTGCATTCAATACCATATGCTGATAGGATGAGGCAAAGGATAAGATTTGGATCTTAGATCTCTCCGAGAAAGGCATGTTAGATGATGGCTAGAGAAGGGTTAGTTGCAAGCTAGATCAAGCTCAGGCTTGGGCACGAAGGGAACAGTCTTCACTGGTTTGTAAGCGCTGGGGCTCCCTGAGCTCTGGTGCAATTTGCAAAGGTTTCACTCAAGGAAGGGTATGATGTGGGCATTAAACCATTCTTCAGACAGTTGAAGATGATCCCCTTCTATAGCCAGGAATACTAGCTGTCCTGCATTGTTCATTTCTTTCAGTCCTAGGCGGTCCTGTGGAGAGGAAGGCCATAATTAATCAAAAGGTTTAATGAAAAGGTTTGAAGAAAAGAAATACAATGTTACCCTGAGATACATTCTCAAAATGCAATCTTCTCTCGGTATTAAAATTTAGGTGCACTGTCAAAAATGCCAAAAAGGAACCTTATTTTTTCCCCTAAGCAGTTGAAGTTATTCTGTAGAATTTTACATTCTGCTTTCTGAAGTTTCCCACAGCTTCTGGAGGAAAAAACACCCTCCAAATGTCAGTTAGGGGGAGTGACCCAAAGACAGGAGAGCATTAGCTTGATAACTTAAAACATCCAACCTTTAGATACCAACTTGGGACCCTTTCATATCTTGCAGTTGAAAATGTCATTACCCATAGCCTATGTGACACAGAACAGATATGGCAGGAAGATGAGCAGTTAAGACAATGCTGGATCAGTTTGAGATCCATTATAAGGATGTTGTGAGTTGTGATTTCAAAAACTTAACAGACCCTAGCTTCCTTTTTACCTCACCCTAGAGGCGTACCAAATGCAGGAGAAAAGCCAAGGGTAGATGACAGGTTTCTGAAATTTGAAGACATTCTAGTAGAAAGCAATTGGTTCAGACATGAGTAGCACTTGTGCATTTTGGGGAGAGTCTATCTCCCACATAAAATCATTAGTGTAGAACTGGAGGGGCTGAAATGCTGCAAGCTCTGCTTGAGAAATCACCTACTGCTAAAAAAAAAAAAAGTTAATTTTAGTCCCATTCACTCCTGCAGGAGGAGCTCTCCTTGTTGGTGCCTAATTTACAAACAAATGCATCTGTTTCAAAGCCCATCTGCTTTCATTATGCCTGGGGGCTTCTTTGATTTGATTCAGTCTACACCTCAGCAAAGGAAGGCAATTCCAAGCCTTTTTATCAGAAAAAAAGGGTTAGATGATGTGTCCCTTGGAAATGCTTACAAACCATGAGGTACAAGGTCCTTTGACCTCCAGGATGTAGATTTCTGTAAACCACCATTTAACAGACTAGTGCCAACAGCAGTCTAACGAGCCTCGCCCCTATCAGACGTGGGCCAGATGCCTCATACGCACTTACATACACTCTGCAGTGTACAGGACAGGGTCTATCACCCACAAACGCAGCAGCTTCAAGAGCTGGGAGCTGAAAAAGACAGCACCTCTCCCCACCCATTTACCTCTGTGTACAGAGTGGTCTCCTGTAAGGGAATAGTTTCCTTGTCTTGGCCACTTTTGTAAAATCCAAACCACTGCAGGAAAGGAAGGAATATGCAGATTAGACACATGGCACATACCACCAAACTAATTTAAGACTGGATGGTAGCTAAGACTACCAACTACCAACAAACTAACCATCATGAGGGTGTAGTAAGGAGGGAAAACAGTGAGTCATCTCTTTTTTAAGGGTAGATCTTGAGGTGAGTTAATCTTTCCAAAGAGCTTTCCAATTTCCCAAAAGTTCTGCTTCCTATAATTATGGAGCAGCTACCCTCTGAAAATCTTGTGCTGAACTCTATAGACATTCAGAGATGAATATATATGGTCACTGTTTTCAAAAAGCTCGAGTCTCATAAGGCACAGAAACAACTAATTGTTTAGTAGGAGGTTGTCAAACTTTTCTATAAAGGCCAGATACAAAATATTTTCAGCTTGAAGAGTCACATGGTTGCAGCCAATGTTGCCACTGTAATGCAAAAGCAGCTGCAGACAATATTTTTAAAAACTCAAGTATGGCTGTGTTCCAATGGGACTTTATTTATGGACACTAAAACCTGAATTTCACATAATTTTCAAGCCATCAAATTAAAAAAACTTCAACCATTTAAAAATGTAGAAACCATTTTTAGTTCATGGCTATACGAAAGCAGGTGGCAGGCTGGATTTGGGTCACAGGCCATGGTTTGCTGGTCCTGGGTGGTCAGTCTGACGTGATGTGTGAGTACTAAATAGAGGCTGACTGATTCTAGAAAAGGGAGCAAATTCTACCTGAAATAGGGACGGGATCCATAACAGAGGAAGTGATTTGAGTTTGGCCTTGAAAGGTAAACAGAAGCTCATCAGGTGGAGAAGCTAGGAGACTTAAAAGCTTGAACAAAGGTAGGCAAGAGAAAAAGCATACGCCAGGGCTGGGGCATTTCAAGTAGTACACAGATGGCCTGATCGGAGAGTATGAAGTGGATAGTGAAGGGGGATCAGGCTGGGGAAAACAGGCTGAAGCCAGGTGAAGACAGACCCTCAGTGTCAACCTTAGGGATTTATAGACTTTGGGCTGGTGGCTCTAAACTTTTTGTTGGGTCGTGGGTCTCTGAAAATCCTATCAAAAAATTATAGACCCTTCCTCAGAGAATGCAACTGTATCATTTTTCATACAATTCTGAGTGGGGGGGTGGGGCTGGTTACAACCCTCAGTGTCCCACTTAGAGACTTCAGGCGAAGAACCCCTGCGCTACCCAAAAGTTGGTGGGAGGGACTAAGGATTTTTCCCCAACAGGTAGCTGTATTTTCATGTCACTTACTCCTATGGTCTCCTGGCATGTTGTGGCCTGCCCAAGCAATGTCTCACCTCAGAATCCACAGGGTCCACAATGGAATCATTGAGGAATTTCACCATCACAAACTTCTTCAGGGCCATCAGGTTTTTCTTGTAGGACTCATTAACACCCTGGAGGGAAAGCCCAGCAGTATCTCAGAGACATCACCCTCGGGTTCCAGCACGGGAAGTGAAGCCTTCCAGCACTCTGGTCTCCCTGACCCCAGGCATGACACCATGTTTCTCCCCCATCGTATGGGCTGCTTTTTCAGCTTCCTGCCCAGAATACACTTTGTACAGCTGCCTCTTACCATCCTAGCTGACTGGCTTTTTACCCACTAACCGAGGTGCCACCCTTAATCTGTCACTGCACAGGTATCCATCATACAGGTGGAAGACATCTAGCCAGAGACAGCCACGGCAAAATAAGCTGCAATTTCTGAGTGGTTTTGCTATACTATTATTTTTCCCTTCTTTCAAAAACAAATTGTTTAAAAAACCTCCAGATGAAAACATTAACTGAGCTATCTAGTCTACCAGAATTTCCCAAAGGATGCTTGTGTTTGGGACACACAGTCCCCTTTGCAGTTTGTCTTCTAAGTAAATCCCATTTTCTGAGAAAATTTGACCCAAAAGCAACCCACCAATGCAGTTTGTCTTCTAAGTAAATCTCTTTTCTGAGAAAATTTGACCCAAAAGCAACCCACTGAAGGCTTCCCTCAGTAAGACAGCAGCTGCGAAATTCTGCACAAGCCAGCCAGCAATGCACCGAACTGACCAGCTGACTGTGCTTCAACACTAAGGAAAGGGATAGGACCTAAGGGAAGAAAGCCAAAGGGAACGAGGCCTCCCTAAAAGGATCTGAATCTCAGAAGCACTGGCTCCCCCACAAAAAAAACGATACTGTTTCCAGGTTCTGCCTGGGATATTTTGGGTAAACAGTCACTGCTGATCTTTTGATAAATGTCCCAAATAGAAAAATGAAAGCATAACTACGGTAGCCTGGGTGGGTGCGTACTCTCTCCTGATTAATATCTGCCAAGAAGATGCTGTGGTTGCGGTACGTGTCCTCGTTTATGGGGTCGTGCCAGTATTCCGCTTGCACCAGGCTGCAGAAAGAAAAAGGAATCAAGGTGACCGAGCTGCGTATCAGCATGCCCCTGTCACCATAGGTCACCAAGAGACTTCAACAGGACAAAGACCCAGAGCCTTCAAGTCCCAGGCCTTGCCTTCCAATAGTGAAAACAAGACTTACACCTACCAAACAGTTCCTTACCTAGACACCTGAGACAAGGATGTGCTATTTAACACAGTAAACAAAGTGCTGAAGCTTGGGAAAAGGACTCAGTAATATGGCTCCCCTGGGACAGTGAGCTTTTTCACGCTTACGCTTCCAGGTCACGATGGCACGTGCTGTCCCCCCTTCACCCTCCTTTCCTTCCTACTCATCCTGCAAGACTCAGCTCAAATCCCATCACTTCTGCCCCCTCTTCACCCATCTACCTCCTCTTCATCTCTCTCTCCTTCTCTCTTGCCATCTTCAGATTGGGATGGAGGTCTAACCTTCCAGTCACAAAGCATTTATCATAGTACTCAGTGATTACACCAGTTTTCAGGATACTGGTATATGTCATGTGATTTTAAAGGACAAGCGGCAGATTTTGGAGGTTATAATGGTATTATTTTGGACATAGGTCAGCAGTTCTCACACTTTTTTACTTTCCTGTCTGTCTCTACTTCCCCTCCCCTGTCCTCCTGCCCTCCCCCACCAAACCTAACACTTCTACCACAAATCCTCCCAGCAGCTAGTTCCCACCTATTTCCTGCATCTCCATGGCAGCAATCCAGCTGAGCATAGACCTAATGGGAGAAGTCCTATGGGGAAAGGCAGGAATTAGAACATGGGTGGGACTCTACCCCAGTTTGGCAGGAAAAGAAATAAAAATGTCTACAACAGGAGCCTGCAGCCAAGAATGGAAGAGCTGCCCAGAGGTGGCGGTCCTGAAAGCACCACTCAGCAAGGCAGGGTGCACTAAAGCCCGTGGGGCCCGCTACATCAGATGATGGCAGCTCCAGGGGCAGACAGAACTGAGCTTAAAGGAGGCAGCCGTTGGACTGTCAGCGGTCAAAGTGACGTTCTATACTCTGTTTATAAATGTGCTTGAAGGCTTTTAAATATTTAGTTTCTCCAATTTAAAAAAATGTAATGAACTCTGAACATTTATGAAATACTGGTGTTAGTAGTGGTCTTACCATTTTGTTTTAGCATTGTTACCGCTTACCGTGTGAAAGCACTGACCCCCTGTCTCTCCCCTCGAGACTGTCAGGTCCTCAGCAGTGGCTGCCCAGCGGGGGGCAGACGCTCAGCGGTGAGCATTTGCCAAAGGAAACAGGATGACAGAAGTGGGCTCGGCAGTAAAGGAGGGGTAGGGTTTAGGGACATGATGGGAGTGTAGTTAGGCGAACGAGGGAAGAAAAAGCCTCACGAGTGGGTGGTCAAGTGTCAAATGCTGACAAATGATGAGCACTGAGTACACACAGGTGGCTAATCAAGTTTCTTCAGAAAATGTAAGTGAAATAATACAAAGTTCTTTGGATCTTGCCAGGCCAGGTTCTGGTGACTCAGGATGGCAGTGGGGCGTCCTAATGGCTAAGGATAAAAGGAATGAAGAAAGTAGTCATGGGTCACCTTTTTGTGTGAAAAGGAAACAGAGCTAAGAAAGGGCAACAGGAAGAAGTGAAAGACATTTTGCGTTGTAAGGAGCTGGTGCCCATGGGGCAGCCAAGGGGAAGGACACGAGGATGAGCAGAAGCTGGAAGAGCTGCAGCAGGTGGGGCGGTTGGCGGGGTAGGGGGAGGCCCTTCAGGATATGGACAGAGGAAAACATGGGTTTGCACTATCAGCTCCATTTTACCACTGAGGGGCCAGGTTCAGAAAGGTTAAGGAAATCTCCCAAGGCTACACAATCAGCATTACAAAAGGCAAGATATGAGCCTAAATCTGTCTGAGTCGACATACTTTCCAGTGAAGCATGTGGAGGGGCAGGAAAGGAGAGCTCCCAAGCCAGAACTGCCCAGCCACAGGCCATCCTTGGTAAGACAAGCCGCTACCCTCTGAGGCTCTAGCCATCGTGGCTTAGAGATAATAATAGTAACACACAGCACTCACCATATACCAGGCTTATTCTAAGCATTTTATATATGTTAACCTATTTAATCCTTACAAGAATTCCACAGGGTAAGTACTAATATTATACCCATGTTTACAAATGAGGCAACTTACAAATATTCAGAGTGATTGATTAAGTAGCTTGCCCAAGGTCAAAGCATTAGCAGTAATGGAGCCAGAACAGGGGAGGGGAAACTGGGCTTTTCAACACGTAATGTTCTCTGAAAGTTGTTTGTTTTAACGAGAAACTGGAAATGATGAAATATTTGCAATATGGAATCAATACACTGTGAAGTCATATAATAAAACACCATGCAGCAATTAAGACAAATCAGCTTCATGTGTATGTATAACATGTTTAGATCTCAGAAACATAATACTGAGTGAAAAAATCATTTGTAGAATGAAATGTACAATAAGGTATCCATTACATAAAATTTTAAATATACAATATAACATTATGTATTAGCAGATTGTGGATAGATATGTACCATGTATAATATAAACACTTTTTATAAAGATTTTATTTATTTATTTTTAGAGAGGGAAGGGAGGAAGAGAGAGAGAGAGACATCAATGTGTGGTTGCTGGGGACCATGGCCTGCAACCCAGGCATGTGCCCTGACTGGGAATTGAACCTGCAATGCTTTGGTTCGCAGCCCGTGCTCAATCCACTGAGCTACGCCAACCAGGGCTTAATATAAACATTTTTAATAGACTAGATTCTGGTTTCTTTCCTTTTTTTTTATATTTTTATTTATTTATTTATTTATTTTTAGAGAGGGAAGGGAGGGAGACAGAGAGAGAGAGAGAGAAAGAGAGAGAGAGAGAGAGAGAGAAAGAGAGGGAGAGAAACATCAATGTGCGGTTGCTGGGGGTTCTGGCCTGCAACCCAGGAATGTACCCTGGCTGGGAATCGAACCTCGGACACTTTGGTTCCCAGTCCACGTTCAATCCACTGAGCTACGCCAGCCAGGGCAGATTCTGGTTTCTTGACAGAGGTTGTCACTGTGGAGGGAGGGGAGAGAATGGGACCTGGGAAGGATATGTAGAAAAATTCAATTTTATCTGAAATGTTTTTGTTCTTAAAAATAGCTGAGGAGAATATGACAAAAATAGTAGTTTGTTACATTACTCTCTGTATGTTTATGAACAGTTGAAAAGTGTCTGAGGGAGTCTGAGTGGTGGCCTCAGTATTTCCAGGAAAAAGTATGGCAAGTTGTGGGCAACGTGGGACAACTGAAAAAAAGCACTCTGAGAACCATGGACCAAGGACAGGGCAAGTTGGGAGAGCAGAGCTGGCACAGGGGAAGACGAGGGGCCAAGGTCAGGGTCACCCTGGGGGTGGGGGATGGCAGGGAGGAAATGAGGAAGCAGAAATCAGGAAGGGCTGCTAGTATCTCGGAGGGTAACTGGAGAGCAGATTTCACAGTCAGAAGGCAAGAGAGTGTTACTACACGTACCATTACTCATCGTCCCCACCGTGCCTGGCCAGGGCCTGGTGCTTGAAAACCCTTCCTCACTGCTTACTCCAGGTATCAGGCTATCAAACTTACTCTGCTATGGTTAAATTATCCGAACAGTGTAGAAGACATCTTCTGGGATCTCTGCCTAAATTAAAACCATTCTCCCTGGTGTGGAAACTGCACCCTTCCTGCCCCCTCCTACCAGTAACAGGAGTGGGTATGGTTGGCCACAGCTA